>NW_027362761.1:597966178-599380634 GCF_046119375.1 Phyllobates terribilis | reverse complement strand
AGTGGTACTGTGCAGTGTATATATACAGGACAGGAGGAGTGGTACTGTGCAGTGTATATATACAGGACAGGAGGAGTGGTACGTGCAGTGTACATATACAGGAGGAGTGGTACTGTGCAGTGTATATATACAGGACAAGGAGGAGTGGTACCGTGCAGTGTACATATACAGAGGAGTGGTACTGTGCAGTGTTATATACAGGACAGGAGGAGTGGTACTGTGCAGTGTATATATACAGGACAGGGGAGTGGTACTGTGCAGTGTATATATACAGGACAGGAGGAGTGGTACTGTGCAGTGTATATATACAGGACAGGAGGAGTGGTACTGTGCAGAGTATATATACAGGACAGGAGGAGTGGTACTGTGCAGTGTATATATACAGGACAGGAGGAGTGGTACTGTGCAGTGTACATATACAGGAGGAGTGGTACTGTGCAGTGTATATATACAGGACAGGAGGAGTGGTACTGTGCAGATTAGATATACAGGAGGAGTGGTACTGTGCAGTGTATATATACAGGACAGGAGGAGTGGTACTGTGCAGTGTATATATACAGGACAGGAGGAGTGGTACTGTGCAGTGTATATATACAGGAAGGAGGAGTGGTACTGTGCAGTGTATATATACAGACAGGAGGAAGGGTACTGTGCAGTGTATATATACAGGACAGGAGGAGTGGTACTGTGCAGTGTATATATACAGGACAGGAGAGTGGTACTGTGCAGTGTATATATACAGACAGGAGGAGTGGTACTGTGCAGTGTATATATACAGGACAGGAGGAGTGGTACTGTGCAGTGTATATATACAGGACAGGAGGAGTGGTACTGTGCAGTGTATATATACAGGACAGAGGAGTGGTACTGTGCAGTGTATATATACAGGACAGGAGGAGTGGTACTGTGCAGTGTATATATACAGGACAGGAGGGAGTGGTACCGTGCAGTGTATATATACAGGACAGGAGGAGTGGTACTGTGCAGTGTATATATACAGGACAGGAGGAGTGGTACTGTGCAGTGTATATATACAGGACAGGAGGAGTGGTACTGTGCAGTGTATATATACAGGACAGGAGGAGTGGTACTGTGCAGTGTATATATACAGGACAGGAGGAGTGGTACTGTGCAGTGTATATATACAGGACAGGAGGAGTGGTACTGTGCAGTGTATATATACAGGACAGGAGTGGTACTGTGCAGTGTATATATACAGAACAGGAGGAGTGGTACTGTGCAGTGTATATATACAGGACAGGAGGAGTGGTACTGTGCAGTGTATATATACAGGACAGGAGGAGTGGTACTGTGCAGTGTATATATACAGGACAGGAGGAGTGGTACTGTGCAGTGTATATATACAGGACAGGAGGAGTGGTACTGTGCAGTGTATATATACAGGACAGGAGTGGTACTGTGCAGTGTATATATACAGGACAGGAGGAGTGGTACTGTGCAGTGTATATATACAGGCAGGAGTGGTACTGTGCAGTGTATATATACCAGGAGGAGTGGTACTGTGCAGTGTATATATACAGGACAGGAGGAGTGGTACTGTGCAGTGTATATATACAGGAGGAGTGGTACTGTGCAGTGTATATATACAGGACAGGGAGGAGTGGTACTGTGCAGTGTATATACACAGGACAGGAGGAGTGGTACTGTGCAGTGTATATATACAGGACAGGAGGAGTGGTACTGTGCAGTGTATATATACAGGACAGGAGGAGTGGTACTGTGCAGTGTATATACAGGACAGGAGGAGTGGTACTGTGCAGTGTATATATACAGGACAGGAGGAGTGGTACCGTGCAGTGTATATATACAGAACAGGAGGAGTGGTACTGTGCAGTGTATATATACAGGACAGGAGGAGTGGTACTGTGCAGTGTATATATACAGGACAGGGGGAGTGGTACTGTGCAGTGTATATATACAGGACAGGAGGAGTGGTACCGTGCAGTGTATATATACAGAACAGGAGGAGTGGTACTGTGCAGTGTATATATACAGGACAGGAGGAGTGGTACTGTGCAGTGTATATATACAGGACAGGGGGAGTGGTACTGTGCAGTGTATATATACAGGACAGAGGAGTGGTGCTGTGCAGTGTATATATTACAGGACAGGAGGAGTGGTACTGTGCAGTGTATATATACAGGACAGCAGGAGTGGTACTGTGCAGTGTATATATACAGGACAGGAGGAGTGGTACTGTGCAGTGTATATATACAGGACAGGAGGAGTGGTACTGTGCAGTGTATATATACAGGAGGAGTGGTACTGTGCAGTGTATATATACAGGACAGGAGGAGTGGTACTGTGCAGTGTATATATACAGGAGGAGTGGTACTGTGCAGTGTATATATACAGGACAGGAGGAGTGGTACTGTGCAGTGTATATATACAGGAGGAGTGGTACTGTGCAGTGTATATATACAGGACAGGGGGAGTGGTGCTGTGCAGTGTATATACACAGGACAGGAGGAGTGGTACTGTGCAGTGTATATATACAGGACAGGAGGAGTGGTACTGTGCAGTGTATATATACAGGACAGGAGGAGTGGTACTGTGCAGTGTATATATACAGGACAGGAGGAGTGGTGCTGTGCAGTGTATATATACAGGACAGGAGGAGTGGCGCTGTGCAGTGTATATATACAGGACAGGAGGAGTGGGCTGTGCAGTGTATATATACAGGACAGGAGGAGTGGCACTGTGCAGTGTATATATACAGGACAGGAGGAGTGGTACTGTGCAGTGTATATATACAGGACAGGAGGAGTGGTACTGTGCAGTGTATATATACAGGACAGGAGGAGTGGTACTGTGCAGTGTATATATACAGGACAGGAGGAGTGGTACTGTGCAGTGTATATATACAGGACAGGAGGAGTGGTACTGTGCAGTGTATATATACAGGACAGGAGGAGTGGTACTGTGCAGTGTATATATACAGGACAGGAGGAGTGGTACTGTGCAGTGTATATATACAGGACAGGAGGAGTGGTACTGTGCAGTGTATATATACAGGACAGGAGGAGTGGTACTGTGCAGTGTATATATACAGGACAGGAGGAGTGGTACTGTGCAGTGTATATATACAGGACAGGAGGAGTGGTACTGTGCAGTGTATATATACAGGGCAGGAGGAGTGGTACTGTGCAGTGTATATATACAGGACAGGAGGAGTGGTACTGTGCAGTGTATATATACAGGACAGGAGGAGTGGTACTGTGCAGTGTATATATACAGGACAGGAGGAGTGGTACTGTGCAGTGTATATATACAGGACAGGAGGAGTGGTACTGTGCAGTGTATATATACAGGACAGGAGGAGTGGTACTGTGCAGTGTATATATACAGGACAGGAGGAGTGGTACTGTGCAGTGTATATATACAGGGCAGGAGGAGTGGTACTGTGCAGTGTATATATACAGGACAGGAGGAGTGGTACTGTGCAGTGTATATATACAGGACAGGAGGAGTGGTACTGTGCAGTGTATATATACAGGACAGGAGGAGTGGTACTGTGCAGTGTATATATACAGGACAGGAGGAGTGGTACTGTGCAGTGTATATATACAGGACAGGAGGAGTGGTACTGTGCAGTGTATATATACAGGACAGGAGGAGTGGTACTGTGCAGTGTATATATACAGGACAGGAGGAGTGGTACTGTGCAGTGTATATATACAGGACAGGAGGAGTGGTACTGTGCAGTGTATATATACAGGACAGGAGGAGTGGTACTGTGCAGTGTATATATACAGGGCAGGAGGAGTGGTACTGTGCAGTGTATATATACAGGACAGGAGGAGTGGTGCTGTGCAGTGTATATATACAGGACAGGAGGAGTGGTACTGTGCAGTGTATATATACAGGACAGGAGGAGTGGTACTGTGCAGTGTATATATACAGGACAGGAGGAGTGGTACTGTGCAGTGTATATATACAGGACAGGAGGAGTGGTACTGTGCAGTGTATATATACAGGACAGGAGGAGTGGTACTGTGCAGTGTATATATACAGGACAGGGGGAGTGGTACTGTGCAGTGTATATATACAGGACAGGAGGAGTGGTACTGTGCAGTGTATATATACAGGACAGGAGGAGTGGTACTGTGCAGTGTATATATACAGGACAGGAGGAGTGGTACTGTGCAGTGTATATATACAGGACAGGAGGAGTGGTACTGTGCAGTGTATATATACAGGACAGGAGGAGTGGTACTGTGCAGTGTATATATACAGGACAGGGGGAGTGGTACTGTGCAGTGTATATATACAGGACAGGAGGAGTGGTACTGTGCAGTGTATATATACAGGACAGGAGGAGTGGTACTGTGCAGTGTATGTATACAGGACAGGAGGAGTGGTACTGTGCAGGGTATATATACAGAACAGGAGGAGTGGTACTGTGCAGTGTATATATACAGGAGGAGTGGTACTGTGCAGTGTATATATACAGGACAGGGGGAGTGGTACTGTGCAGTGTATATATACAGGACAGGAGGAGTGGTACTGTGCAGTATATATATACAGGACAGGAGGAGTGGTACTGTGCAGTGTATATATACAGGACAGGAGGAGTGGTACTGTGCAGTGTATGTATACAGGACAGGAGGAGTGGTACTGTGCAGTGTATATATACAGGACAGGAGGAGTGGTACTGTGCAGTGTATATATACAGGACAGGAGAAGTGGTACTGTGCAGTGTATATATACAGGAGGAGTGGTACTGTGCAGTGTATATATACAGGACAGGAGGAGTGGTACTGTGCAGTGTATATATACAGGACAGGAGTGGTACTGTGCAGTGTATATATACAGGACAGGAGGAGTGGTACTGTGCAGTATATATATACAGGACAGGAGGAGTGGTACCGTGCAGTGTATATATACAGGACAGGAGGAGTGGTACTGTGCAGTGTATATATACAGGACAGGAGGAGTGGTACTGTGCAGTGTATATATACAGGACAGGAGGAGTGGTACTGTGCAGTGTATATATACAGGACAGGAGGAGTGGTACTGTGCAGTGTATATATACAGGACAGGAGGAGTGGTACCGTGCAGTGTATATATACAGGACAGGAGGAGTGGTACTGTGCAGAGTATATATACAGGACAGGAATAGTGGTACTGTGCAGTGTATATATACAGGACAGGAGGAGTGGTACCGTGCAGTGTACATATACAGGAGGAGTGGTACTGTGCAGTGTATATATACAGGACAGGAGGAGTGGTACTGTGCAGTGTATATATACAGGACAGGAGGAGTGGTACCGTGCAGTGTACATATACAGGAGGAGTGGTACTGTGCAGTGTATATATACAGGACAGGAGGAGTGGTACTGTGCAGTGTATATATACAGGGCAGGAGGAGTGGTACTGTGCAGTGTATATATACAGGACAGGAGGAGTGGTACTGTGCAGTGTATATATACAGGACAGGAGGAGTGGTACTGTGCAGTGTATATATACAGGACAGGAGGAGTGGTACTGTGCAGTGTATATATACAGGACAGGAGGAGTGGTACTGTGCAGTGTATATATACAGGACAGGAGGAGTGGTACTGTGCAGTGTATATATACAGGACAGGAGGAGTGGTACTGTGCAGTGTATATATACAGGACAGGAGGAGTGGTACTGTGCAGTGTATATATACAGGACAGGAGGAGTGGTACTGTGCAGTGTATATATACAGGACAGGAGGAGTGGTACTGTGCAGTGTATATATACAGGGCAGGAGGAGTGGTACTGTGCAGTGTATATATACAGGACAGGAGGAGTGGTGCTGTGCAGTGTATATATACAGGACAGGAGGAGTGGTACTGTGCAGTGTATATATACAGGACAGGAGGAGTGGTACTGTGCAGTGTATATATACAGGACAGGAGGAGTGGTACTGTGCAGTGTATATATACAGGACAGGAGGAGTGGTACTGTGCAGTGTATATATACAGGACAGGAGGAGTGGTACTGTGCAGTGTATATATACAGGACAGGGGGAGTGGTACTGTGCAGTGTATATATACAGGACAGGAGGAGTGGTACTGTGCAGTGTATATATACAGGACAGGAGGAGTGGTACTGTGCAGTGTATATATACAGGACAGGAGGAGTGGTACTGTGCAGTGTATATATACAGGACAGGAGGAGTGGTACTGTGCAGTGTATATATACAGGACAGGAGGAGTGGTACTGTGCAGTGTATATATACAGGACAGGGGAGTGGTACTGTGCAGTGTATATATACAGGACAGGAGGAGTGGTACTGTGCAGTGTATATATACAGGACAGGAGGAGTGGTACTGTGCAGTGTATGTATACAGGACAGGAGGAGTGGTACTGTGCAGAGTATATATACAGAACAGGAGGAGTGGTACTGTGCAGTGTATATATACAGGAGGAGTGGTACTGTGCAGTGTATATATACAGGACAGGAGGGAGTGGTACTGTGCAGTGTATATATACAGGACAGGAGGAGTGGTACTGTGCAGTATATATATACAGGACAGGAGGAGTGGTACTGTGCAGTGTATATATACAGGACAGGAGGAGTGGTACTGTGCAGTGTATGTATACAGGACAGGAGGAGTGGTACTGTGCAGTGTATATATACAGGACAGGAGGAGTGGTACTGTGCAGTGTATATATACAGGACAGGAGAAGTGGTACTGTGCAGTGTATATATACAGGACAGGAGTGGTACTGTGCAGTGTATATATACAGGACAGGAGGAGTGGTACTGTGCAGTGTATATATACAGGACAGGAGTGGTACTGTGCAGTGTATATATACAGGACAGGAGGAGTGGTACTGTGCAGTGTATATATACAGGACAGGAGGAGTGGTACCGTGCAGTGTATATATACAGGACAGGAGGAGTGGTACTGTGCAGTGTATATATACAGGACAGGAGGAGTGGTACTGTGCAGTGTATATATACAGGACAGGAGGAGTGGTACTGTGCAGTGTATATATACAGGACAGGAGGAGTGGTACTGTGCAGTGTATATATACAGGACAGGAGGAGTGGTACCGTGCAGTGTATATATACAGGACAGGAGGAGTGGTACTGTGCAGAGTATATATACAGGACAGGAATAGTGGTACTGTGCAGAGTATATATACAGGACAGGAGGAGTGGTACCGTGCAGTGTACATATACAGGAGGAGTGGTACTGTGCAGTGTATATATACAGGACAGGAGGAGTGGTACTGTGCAGTGTATATATACAGGACAGGAGGAGTGGTACCGTGCAGTGTACATATACAGGAGGAGTGGTACTGTGCAGTGTATATATACAGGACAGGAGGAGTGGTACTGTGCAGTGTATATATACAGGACAGGAGGAGTGCTACTGTGCAGTGTATATATACAGGACAGGAGGAGTGGTACTGTGCAGTGTATATATACAGGACAGGAGGAGTGGTACCGTGCAGTGTATATATACAGGACAGGAGGAGTGGTACTGTGCAGAGTATATATACAGGACAGGAATAGTGGTACTGTGCAGAGTATATATACAGGACAGGAGGAGTGGTACCGTGCAGTGTACATATACAGGAGAGAGGAGTGGTACTGTGCAGTGTATATATACAGGACAGGAGGAGTGGTACTGTGCAGTGTATATATACAGGACAGGAGGAGTGGTACCGTGCAGTGTACATATACAGGAGGAGTGGTACTGTGCAGTGTATATATACAGGACAGGAGGAGTGGTACCGTGCAGTGTACATATACAGGAGGAGTGGTACTGTGCAGTGTATATATACAGGACAGGAGGAGTGGTACTGTGCAGTGTATATATACAGGACAGGAGGAGTGGTGCTGTGCAGTGTATATATACAGGACAGGAGGAGTGGTACTGTGCAGTGTATATATACAGGACAGGAGGAGTGGTACTGTGCAGAGTATATATACAGGACAGGAGGAGTGGTACTGTGCAGAGTATATATACAGGACAGGAGGAGTGGTACCGTGCAGTGTACATATACAGGAGGAGTGGTACTGTGCAGTGTATATATACAGGACAGGAGGAGTGGTACTGTGCAGTTTAGATATACAGGAGGAGTGGTACTGTGCAGTGTATATATACAGGACAGGAGGAGTGGTACTGTGCAATGTATATATACAGGACAGGAGGAGTGGTACTGTGCAGTGTATATATACAGAACAGGAGGAGTGGTACTGTGCAGTGTATATATACAGAACAGGAGGAGTGGTACTGTGCAGTGTATATATACAGAACAGGGAGGAGTGGTACTGTGCAGTGTATATATACAGGACAGGAGGAGTGGTACTGTGCAGTGTATATATACAGGACAGGAGGAGTGGTACTGTGCAGTGTATATATACAGGACAGAAGGAGTGGTACCGTGCAGTGTATATATACAGAACAGGAGGAGTGGTACTGTGCAGTGTATATATACAGGACAGGAGGAATGGTACTGTGCAGTGTATATACAGGACAGGAGGAGTGGTACCGTGCAGTGTATATATACAGGACAGGAGGAGTGGTACCGTGCAGTGTATATATACAGAACAGGAGGAGTGGTACTGTGCAGTGTATATATACAGGACAGGAGGAGTGGTACTGTGCAGTGTATATATACAGGACAGGGGGAGTGGTACTGTGCAGTGTATATATACAGGACAGGAGGAGTGGTACCGTGCAGTGTATATATACAGAACAGGAGGAGTGGTACTGTGCAGTGTATATATACAGGACAGGAGGAGTGGTACTGTGCAGTGTATATATACAGGACAGGGGGAGTGGTACTGTGCAGTGTATATATACAGGACAGGAGGAGTGGTGCTGTGCAGTGTATATATACAGGACAGGAGGAGTGGTACTGTGCAGTGTATATATACAGGACAGCAGGAGTGGTACTGTGCAGTGTATATATACAGGACAGGAGGAGTGGTACTGTGCAGTGTATATATACAGGACAGGAGGAGTGGTACTGTGCAGTGTATATATACAGGAGGAGTGGTACTGTGCAGTGTATATATACAGGACAGGAGGAATGGTACTGTGCAGTGTATATATACAGGAGGAGTGGTACTGTGCAGTGTATATATACAGGACAGGAGGAGTGGTACTGTGCAGTGTATATATACAGGAGGAGTGGTACTGTGCAGTGTATATATACAGGACAGGGGAAGTGGTGCTGTGCAGTGTATATACACAGGACAGGAGGAGTGGTACTGTGCAGTGTATATATACAGGACAGGAGGAGTGGTACTGTGCAGTGTATATATACAGGACAGGAGGAGTGGTACTGTGCAGTGTATATATACAGGACAGGAGGAGTGGTACTGTGCAGTGTATATATACAGGACAGGGGGAGTGGTACTGTGCAGTGTATATATACAGGACAGGAGGAGTGGTACCGTGCAGTGTATATATACAGAACAGGAGGAGTGGTACTGTGCAGTGTATATATACAGGACAGGAGGAGTGGTACTGTGCAGTGTATATATACAGGACAGGGGGAGTGGTACTGTGCAGTGTATATATACAGGACAGGAGGAGTGGTGCTGTGCAGTGTATATATACAGGACAGGAGGAGTGGTACTGTGCAGTGTATATATACAGGACAGCAGGAGTGGTACTGTGCAGTGTATATATACAGGACAGGAGGAGTGGTACTGTGCAGTGTATATATACAGGACAGGAGGAGTGGTACTGTGCAGTGTATATATACAGGAGGAGTGGTACTGTGCAGTGTATATATACAGGACAGGAGGAATGGTACTGTGCAGTGTATATATACAGGAGGAGTGGTACTGTGCAGTGTATATATACAGGACAGGAGGAGTGGTACTGTGCAGTGTATATATACAGGAGGAGTGGTACTGTGCAGTGTATATATACAGGACAGGGGAAGTGGTGCTGTGCAGTGTATATACACAGGACAGGAGGAGTGGTACTGTGCAGTGTATATATACAGGACAGGAGGAGTGGTACTGTGCAGTGTATATATACAGGACAGGAGGAGTGGCGCTGTGCAGTGTATATATACAGGACAGGAGGAGTGGCGCTGTGCAGTGTATATATACAGGACAGGAGGAGTGGTACTGTGCAGTGTATATATACAGGACAGGAGGAGTGGTACTGTGCAGTGTATATTTACAGGACCGGAGGAGTGGTACTGTGCAGTGTATATATACAGGACAGGAGGAGTGGTACTGTGCAGTGTATATATACAGGACAGGAGGAGTGGTACTGTGCAGTGTATATATACAGGACAGGAGGAGTGGTACTGTGCAGTGTATATATACAGGACAGGAGGAGTGGTACTGTGCAGTGTATATATACAGGACAGGAGGAGTGGTACTGTGCAGTGTATATATACAGGACAGGAGGAGTGGTACTGTGCAGTGTATATATACAGGGCAGGAGGAGTGGTACTGTGCAGTGTATATATACAGGACAGGAGGAGTGGTACTGTGCAGTGTATATATACAGGACAGGAGGAGTGGTGCTGTGCAGTGTATATATACAGGACAGGAGGAGTGGTACTGTGCAGTGTATATATACAGGACAGGAGGAGTGGTACTGTGCAGTGTATATATACAGGACAGGAGGAGTGGTACTGTGCAGTGTATATATACAGGACAGGAGGAGTGGTACTGTGCAGTGTATATATACAGGACAGGAGGAGTTGTACTGTGCAGTGTATATATACAGGACAGGGGGAGTGGTACTGTGCAGTGTATATATACAGGACAGGAGGAGTGGTACTGTGCAGTGTATATATACAGGACAGGAGGAGTGGTACTGTGCAGTGTATATATACAGGACAGGAGGAGTGGTACTGTGCAGTGTATATATACAGGACAGGAGGAGTGGTACTGTGCAGTGTATATATACAGGACAGGAGGAGTGGTACTGTGCAGTGTATATATACAGGACAGGGGGAGTGGTACTGTGCAGTGTATATATACAGGACAGGAGGAGTGGTACTGTGCAGTGTATATATACAGGACAGGGGGAGTGGTACTGTGCAGTGTATATATACAGGACAGGAGGAGTGGTACTGTGCAGTGTATGTATACAGGACAGGAGGAGTGGTACTGTGCAGAGTATATATACAGAACAGGAGGAGTGGTACTGTGCAGTGTATATATACAGGAGGAGTGGTACTGTGCAGTGTATATATACAGGACAGGGGGAGTGGTACTGTGCAGTGTATATATACAGGACAGGAGGAGTGGTACTGTGCAGTATATATATACAGGACAGGAGGAGTGGTACTGTGCAGTGTATATATACAGGACAGGAGGAGTGGTACTGTGCAGTGTATGTATACAGGACAGGAGGAGTGGTACTGTGCAGTGTATATATACAGGACAGGAGGAGTGGTACTGTGCAGTGTATATATACAGGACAGGAGAAGTGGTACTGTGCAGTGTATATATACAGGAGGAGTGGTACTGTGCAGTGTATATATACAGGACAGGAGGAGTGGTACTGTGCAGTGTATATATACAGGACAGGAGTGGTACTGTGCAGTGTATATATACAGGACAGCAGGAGTGGTACTGTGCAGTGTATATATACAGGACAGGAGGAGTGGTACTGTGCAGTGTATATATACAGGACAGGAGGAGTGGTACTGTGCAGTGTATATATACAGGAGGAGTGGTACTGTGCAGTGTATATATACAGGACAGGAGGAATGGTACTGTGCAGTGTATATATACAGGAGGAGTGGTACTGTGCAGTGTATATATACAGGACAGGAGGAGTGGTACTGTGCAGTGTATATATACAGGAGGAGTGGTACTGTGCAGTGTATATATACAGGACAGGGGAAGTGGTGCTGTGCAGTGTATATACACAGGACAGGAGGAGTGGTACTGTGCAGTGTATATATACAGGACAGGAGGAGTGGTACTGTGCAGTGTATATATACAGGACAGGAGGAGTGGTACTGTGCAGTGTATATATACAGGACAGGAGGAGTGGTACTGTGCAGTGTATATATACAGGACAGGGGAGTGGTACTGTGCAGTGTATATATACAGGACAGGAGGAGTGGTACCGTGCAGTGTATATATACAGAACAGGAGGAGTGGTACTGTGCAGTGTATATATACAGGACAGGAGGAGTGGTACTGTGCAGTGTATATATACAGGACAGGGGGAGTGGTACTGTGCAGTGTATATATACAGGACAGGAGGAGTGGTGCTGTGCAGTGTATATATACAGGACAGGAGGAGTGGTACTGTGCAGTGTATATATACAGGACAGCAGGAGTGGTACTGTGCAGTGTATATATACAGGACAGGAGGAGTGGTACTGTGCAGTGTATATATACAGGACAGGAGGAGTGGTACTGTGCAGTGTATATATACAGGAGGAGTGGTACTGTGCAGTGTATATATACAGGACAGGAGGAATGGTACTGTGCAGTGTATATATACAGGAGGAGTGGTACTGTGCAGTGTATATATACAGGACAGGAGGAGTGGTACTGTGCAGTGTATATATACAGGAGGAGTGGTACTGTGCAGTGTATATATACAGGACAGGGGAAGTGGTGCTGTGCAGTGTATATACACAGGACAGGAGGAGTGGTACTGTGCAGTGTATATATACAGGACAGGAGGAGTGGTACTGTGCAGTGTATATATACAGGACAGGAGGAGTGGCGCTGTGCAGTGTATATATACAGGACAGGAGGAGTGGCGCTGTGCAGTGTATATATACAGGACAGGAGGAGTGGTACTGTGCAGTGTATATATACAGGACAGGAGGAGTGGTACTGTGCAGTGTATATTTACAGGACCGGAGGAGTGGTACTGTGCAGTGTATATATACAGGACAGGAGGAGTGGTACTGTGCAGTGTATATATACAGGACAGGAGGAGTGGTACTGTGCAGTGTATATATACAGGACAGGAGGAGTGGTACTGTGCAGTGTATATATACAGGACAGGAGGAGTGGTACTGTGCAGTGTATATATACAGGACAGGAGGAGTGGTACTGTGCAGTGTATATATACAGGACAGGAGGAGTGGTACTGTGCAGTGTATATATACAGGGCAGGAGGAGTGGTACTGTGCAGTGTATATATACAGGACAGGAGGAGTGGTACTGTGCAGTGTATATATACAGGACAGGAGGAGTGGTGCTGTGCAGTGTATATATACAGGACAGGAGGAGTGGTACTGTGCAGTGTATATATACAGGACAGGAGGAGTGGTACTGTGCAGTGTATATATACAGGACAGGAGGAGTGGTACTGTGCAGTGTATATATACAGGACAGGAGGAGTGGTACTGTGCAGTGTATATATACAGGACAGGAGGAGTTGTACTGTGCAGTGTATATATACAGGACAGGGGGAGTGGTACTGTGCAGTGTATATATACAGGACAGGAGGAGTGGTACTGTGCAGTGTATATATACAGGACAGGAGGAGTGGTACTGTGCAGTGTATATATACAGGACAGGAGGAGTGGTACTGTGCAGTGTATATATACAGGACAGGAGGAGTGGTACTGTGCAGTGTATATATACAGGACAGGAGGAGTGGTACTGTGCAGTGTATATATACAGGACAGGGGGAGTGGTACTGTGCAGTGTATATATACAGGACAGGAGGAGTGGTACTGTGCAGTGTATATATACAGGACAGGGGGAGTGGTACTGTGCAGTGTATATATACAGGACAGGAGGAGTGGTACTGTGCAGTGTATGTATACAGGACAGGAGGAGTGGTACTGTGCAGAGTATATATACAGAACAGGAGGAGTGGTACTGTGCAGTGTATATATACAGGAGGAGTGGTACTGTGCAGTGTATATATACAGGACAGGGGGAGTGATACTGTGCAGTGTATATATACAGGACAGGAGGAGTGGTACTGTGCAGTATATATATACAGGACAGGAGGAGTGGTACTGTGCAGTGTATATATACAGGACAGGAGGAGTGGTACTGTGCAGTGTATGTATACAGGACAGGAGGAGTGGTACTGTGCAGTGTATATATACAGGACAGGAGGAGTGGTACTGTGCAGTGTATATATACAGGACAGGAGAAGTGGTACTGTGCAGTGTATATATACAGGAGGAGTGGTACTGTGCAGTGTATATATACAGGACAGGAGGAGTGGTACTGTGCAGTGTATATATACAGGACAGGAGTGGTACTGTGCAGTGTATATATACAGGACAGGAGGAGTGGTACTGTGCAGTATATATATACAGGACAGGAGGAGTGGTACCGTGCAGTGTATATATACAGGACAGGAGGAGTGGTACTGTGCAGTGTATATATACAGGACAGGAGGAGTGGTACTGTGCAGTGTATATATACAGGACAGGAGGAGTGGTACTGTGCAGTGTATATATACAGGACAGGAGGAGTGGTACTGTGCAGTGTATATATACAGGACAGGAGGAGTGGTACCGTGCAGTGTATATATACAGGACAGGAGGAGTGGTACTGTGCAGAGTATATATACAGGACAGGAATAGTGGTACTGTGCAGAGTATATATACAGGACAGGAGGAGTGGTACCGTGCAGTGTACATATACAGGAGGAGTGGTACTGTGCAGTGTATATATACAGGACAGGAGGAGTGGTACTGTGCAGTGTATATATACAGGACAGGAGGAGTGGTACCGTGCAGTGTACATATACAGGAGGAGTGGTACTGTGCAGTGTATATATACAGGACAGGAGGAGTGGTACTGTGCAGTGTATATATACAGGACAGGAGGAGTGCTACTGTGCAGTGTATATATACAGGACAGGAGGAGTGGTACTGTGCAGTGTATATATACAGGACAGGAGGAGTGGTACCGTGCAGTGTATATATACAGGACAGGAGGAGTGGTACTGTGCAGAGTATATATACAGGACAGGAATAGTGGTACTGTGCAGAGTATATATACAGGACAGGAGGAGTGGTACCGTGCAGTGTACATATTACAGGAGGAGTGGTACTGTGCAGTGTATATATACAGGACAGGAGGAGTGGTACTGTGCAGTGTATATATACAGGACAGGAGGAGTGGTACCGTGCAGTGTACATATACAGGAGGAGTGGTACTGTGCAGTGTATATATACAGGACAGGAGGAGTGGTACCGTGCAGTGTACATATACAGGAGGAGTGGTACTGTGCAGTGTATATATACAGGACAGGAGGAGTGGTACTGTGCAGTGTATATATACAGGACAGGAGGAGTGGTGCTGTGCAGTGTATATATACAGGACAGGAGGAGTGGTACTGTGCAGTGTATATATACAGGACAGGAGGAGTGGTACTGTGCAGAGTATATATACAGGACAGGAGGAGTGGTACTGTGCAGAGTATATATACAGGACAGGAGGAGTGGTACCGTGCAGTGTACATATACAGGAGGAGTGGTACTGTGCAGTGTATATATACAGGACAGGAGGAGTGGTACTGTGCAGTTTAGATATACAGGAGGAGTGGTACTGTGCAGTGTATATATACAGGACAGGAGGAGTGGTACTGTGCAATGTATATATACAGGACAGGAGGAGTGGTACTGTGCAGTGTATATATACAGAACAGGAGGAGTGGTACTGTGCAGTGTATATATACAGAACAGGAGGAGTGGTACTGTGCAGTGTATATATACAGGACAGGAGGAGTGGTACTGTGCAGTGTATATATACAGGACAGGAGGAGTGGTACTGTGCAGTGTATATATACAGGACAGAAGGAGTGGTACCGTGCAGTGTATATATACAGAACAGGAGGAGTGGTACTGTGCAGTGTATATATACAGGACAGGAGGAATGGTACTGTGCAGTGTATATACAGGACAGGAGGAGTGGTACTGTGCAGTGTATATATACAGGACAGGAGGAGTGGTACCGTGCAGTGTATATATACAGAACAGGAGGAGTGGTACTGTGCAGTGTATATATACAGGACAGGAGGAGTGGTACTGTGCAGTGTATATATACAGGACAGGGGGAGTGGTACTGTGCAGTGTATATATACAGGACAGGAGGAGTGGTACCGTGCAGTGTATATATACAGAACAGGAGGAGTGGTACTGTGCAGTGTATATATACAGGACAGGAGGAGTGGTACTGTGCAGTGTATATATACAGGACAGGGGGAGTGGTACTGTGCAGTGTATATATACAGGACAGGAGGAGTGGTGCTGTGCAGTGTATATATACAGGACAGGAGGAGTGGTACTGTGCAGTGTATATATACAGGACAGCAGGAGTGGTACTGTGCAGTGTATATATACAGGACAGGAGGAGTGGTACTGTGCAGTGTATATATACAGGACAGGAGGAGTGGTACTGTGCAGTGTATATATACAGGAGGAGTGGTACTGTGCAGTGTATATATACAGGACAGGAGGAATGGTACTGTGCAGTGTATATATACAGGAGGAGTGGTACTGTGCAGTGTATATATACAGGACAGGAGGAGTGGTACTGTGCAGTGTATATATACAGGAGGAGTGGTACTGTGCAGTGTATATATACAGGACAGGGGAAGTGGTGCTGTGCAGTGTATATACACAGGACAGGAGGAGTGGTACTGTGCAGTGTATATATACAGGACAGGAGGAGTGGTACTGTGCAGTGTATATATACAGGACAGGAGGAGTGGCGCTGTGCAGTGTATATATACAGGACAGGAGGAGTGGCGCTGTGCAGTGTATATATACAGGACAGGAGGAGTGGTACTGTGCAGTGTATATATACAGGACAGGAGGAGTGGTACTGTGCAGTGTATATATACAGGACCGGAGGAGTGGTACTGTGCAGTGTATATATACAGGACAGGAGGAGTGGTACTGTGCAGTGTATATATACAGGACAGGAGGAGTGGTACTGTGCAGTGTATATATACAGGACAGGAGGAGTGGTACCGTGCAGTGTATATATACAGGACAGGAGGAGTGGTACTGTGCAGAGTATATATACAGGACAGGAATAGTGGTACTGTGCAGTGTATATATACAGGACAGGAGGAGTGGTGCTGTGCAGTGTATATATACAGGACAGGAGGAGTGGTGCTGTGCAGTGTATATATACAGGACAGGAGGAGTGGTACTGTGCAGTGTATATATACAGGACAGGAGGAGTGGTACTGTGCAGTGTATATATACAGGACAGGAGGAGTGGTACTGTGCAGTGTATATATACAGGACAGGAGGAGTGGTACTGTGCAGTGTATATATACAGGAGGAGTGGTACTGTGCAGTGTATATATACAGGAGGAGTGGTACTGTGCAGTGTATATATACAGGAGGAGTGGTACTGTGCAGTGTATATATACAGGAGGAGTGGTGCTGTGCAGTGTATATATACAGGAGGAGTGGTTCTGTGCAGTGTATATATACAGGACAGGAGGAGTGGTACTGTGCAGTGTATATATACAGGACAGGAGGAGTGGTACTGTGCAGTGTATATATACAGGACAGGAGGAGTGGTACTGTGCAGTGTATATACAGGACAGGAGGAGTGGTACTGTGCAGTGTATATATACAGGACAGGAGGAGTGGTACTGTGCAGTGTATATATACAGGACAGGAGGAGTGGTACTGTGCAGTGTATATATACAGGACAGGAGGAGTGGTACTGTGCAGTGTATATATACAGGAGGAGTGGTACTGTGCAGTGTGTAACGGGTCCGGGAGGCGGACTGTAACGGGTCCGGGAGGCGGAACCTCTGAGCTACTATACAAGGGGGCGGCCCTTGTAAGGGAGCGGGTGGCAGTCTCTGGGTGAACGGACAGGGAGTTACGGCAAGTGATCAGGGCAGTCTCTGGGTAAGGGGTAGGTACGACCTGTGATGGCAGAGCCTCCGGGTAGGCTAGCAGGCAGGTGGTAGATGTGTGCTCCCAGGTGAGCAAGCGAGAGTCTCTGGAATAGCAGGTGGTCACGGCACGTGACGGCGGAACCTCCGGGCTGGCAGGCAGGTAGGTAACGGAGAAGCGCTCCCAGGTGAGCGGGCAAGAGTCTCTGGAATAGCTGATGGTCACCGCACGTGACAACGGGACCTCCGGGCTGGCAAGCAGGCAGGTAACGGAGAAGCGCTCCCAGGTGAGCGGGCAAGCTGGTCCATAGACAGACTGACCGGAGTAGTAAGGCAGACCGTCGGACCTCAGGCAAGCAGGCAGGTAGCTGATATGCGCTCCCAGGTGAGCGGGCAGGCTGGTCCTTTAGACAGACTGACAGGAGTAGTAAGGCAGACCGTCGGACCTCAGACTGGCAGACAGGTAACAAGTATTCAGGCAGGAATCAGGCAGGTAACTGGCTGGTACTGGCAGGTAACTAGCAGGAAACTGGCAGGAAACTGGCAGGTAACTGGCAGGTAACTGGCAACGGGACCTGAGGGCTGAAGCACAGGTGAGACACAGGTGCAAACAACATTGCTCGGGCACCTCCATTTTGGAGGAGGTGCCTTATATATGATGAAGTCCTCCGGCCATTGGCCGGGGACTCTTTAGGGCGGCGCGCGCGGCCCCTTTAAGAGGAGGGGAGTGCGCGCGCGCGCGCCCTAAGCACAGGGGCCGGGAAGGAGCGCGCGCTGAGAGCAGAGCAGGAGGAGGACGCCGGGACGGAGCGCGCGCTGACAGCAGAGCGGGGGGAGGAAGCCGGGCACGGAGCAGAGCGGTGAGAGGAGCAGCGTCCCTGCCTAGCAGAGGGCAGGGACGCCGGCACTACAGTACCCCCCCCTTTAGGCCCCCCCTTTTTTAGGCCAGACAGAAATTTAGCTAGGATGAGAGGGGCATGGATGTTCTCCCGGGGCTCCCACGTTCTCTCCTCAGGACCAAACCCCTTCCAATCTACCAGGAAAAAGGTCTTTCCTCTTACCCTTTTGGTGGCAAGAATGTTCTCTACCTCAAACTCGTCCTCAGCAGAAACCGGAGCAGGAGGCGTACCTGTAGACTTGGAAAAAGAGTTAAGTACCACAGGTTTGAGGAGAGACACATGGAAGGAGTTAGGGATCCGTAAGTTGGCCGGGAGTTTCAATTTATAGGCCACCGGGTTGATCTGACTGATGACCTCCAGTGGGCCGATGAACCGAGGCCCTAACTTATAGGAAGGGATCTTGAGCCGGACATATTTGGACGAGAGCAAGACTTTATCCCCAGGGCGGAATTGAGGAGGGTCCAGACGTTTTTTGTCAGCGTGTCTTTTCATACGCTCGGATGACAGAAGGAGTGCGGACCGGGTACTCTCCCATATGGAGGAAAATTTGTTAACAAGAGATTCCGCAGCCGGATTGTCCGCCGAGGTGGAGACGGGAAACGGGATCCGAGGATGCTGACCGTAGACTACAAAAAACGGGGATTTGGAGGAAGACTCGCTCTCGTGATTGTTGTACGAGAATTCGGCCCATGGCAGGAGATCCACCCAGTCAGAATGGTGGGCATTAACGAAGTGCCGAAGGTAACTGGTCAGGTTCTGATTGATCCGCTCCACTTGACCATTAGACTGTGGGTGGTAAGCGGAGGAGAAGTCCAGGGTGACGTCCAGCAATTTACAAGTGGCTCTCCAGAAACGGGAAGTGAACTGTACCCCACGATCCGACACGATGTGACGGGGCAGGCCATGAAGACGGAAGATGTGGCGGATAAAGTCTTTAGCCAGCTCGGGTGCAGACGGAAGACCTGGCAGTGGAATGAAGTGAGCCATCTTGGAGAAGCGGTCAGCGACCACCCAAATGACCGTACAACCAGCAGAGACGGGCAGATCAGTAATGAAGTCCATCGCTATATGCTGCCAGGGGGCAGCAGGTACTGGCAGAGGTAGGAGGCGGCCGGCCGGCAGGTGTCTCGGAACTTTGTTGCGGGCGCAGGACACACAGGCAGAAACAAAGTCTATTACATCCTTGTGCAGGTTAGGCCACCAGTAGTGCCGGGTAATAAGCTGGAGGGTCTTTTTCTGACCGGCGTGGCCAGCTAGTTTAGACGAATGACCCCAGTGTAGAATCTTCTCCCGATCAGGTACTGGTACGAACGTCTTACCAGGAGGAAGACGATTTAGACTCACGGGAGCCACCTGCATTACTCTGGCGGGATCGATGATATGTTTCGGATCCTCCTCGAGATCAGACACCAGAAAGGATCGAGACAAGGCATCCGCCTTGACGTTTTTGTCAGCCGTGCGAAAATGAAGGACAAAATCAAAACGAGCAAAAAACAAGGACCACCGGGCTTGGCGCGGGTTAAGTCTCTGGGCATGCTGGAGGTAAGCCAAGTTCTTGTGGTCAGTGTAAATTATTACCGGGTGAAGAGCCCCCTCGAGCAGGTAACGCCACTCCTCCAATGCCAGTTTGATGGCCAATAACTCTCGGTCTCCTATGGAATAGTTGCGCTCAGAGGAGGAGAAGAGTTTAGAGAAGAAGCCACAAGTTACCATCCTCCCGGAAGATGATTTTTGAGTAAGTACCGCTCCGGCTCCAGAGGAGGAGGCGTCCACTTCCAGGAAGAACTGCTTGTTGCCATCTGGGCGATGCAGCACCGGGGCGGAAGAGAAGGCCTGTTTAAGGGAAAGAAAGGCCTCCTCTGCTTCGGGTGGCCACTCTTTGGGATTAGTACCTTTACGGGTGAGCGCAGAAATTGGGGCCGTCCGGGAAGAGAAGTGTGGTATGAAGAGGCGGTAGTAGTTGGCGAAGCCCAGGAAACGCTGAATGGCCTTCAACCCCTCCGGTCGGGGCCATTTCTCGATGGCAGACAGTTTCTCAGGATCCATTTGAAGGCCGGTCTGAGAGATAATGTAGCCCAGAAACGGAAGCGAGGTCTGCTCAAAGAGGCACTTCTCAAATTTAGCGTAGAGATGGTTCTGCCTTAGCCTGAGCAGGACCTGACGAACGTCCCTCCGGTGAGTCTGGAGATCCGGAGAGAAGACCAAGATGTCGTCCAGGTACACCACTACGCAGGAGTAGAGAAGGTCCCGGAAGATGTCATTGACCAACTCTTGAAAGACGGCAGGAGCGTTACAGAGACCAAAGGGCATTACCAGGTATTCATAGTGGCCGTCCCGGGTGTTGAATGCCGTCTTCCATTCATCCCCCTGACGAATACGAACCAGGTTGTACGCCCCACGAAGGTCCAGTTTGGTGAAGATCCTAGCCCCCCTCAGACGATCAAATAATTCTGGAATGAGCGGAAGGGGGTACTTATTCTTCACCGTGATCTGGTTTAGGCCTCTATAGTCTATACAGGGACGGAGAGAGCCGTCCTTCTTTTTGACGAAAAAGAAGCCTGCTCCCGCCGGGGAGGTAGATTTCCGGATGAATCCTCTGGCCAGATTCTCCTCAATATATTCGGACATTGACCGGGTCTCAGCAGCGGATAAAGGATAGATACGCCCACGGGGAGGAGTAGTACCGGGTAGCAGATCGATGGGACAGTCGTATGGTCTATGTGGTGGTAATGTCTCTGCCTCCTTTTTATTAAAGACATCTGCATAAGACCAATAAGGAATCGGAAGTCCAGGTAGATTAGCTGGGGTAGGAGAGGGACGGACGGGATGGACGGGAACCAGGCAGGTTTTATGACAGTCTTGTCCCCAGCGAAGGACCTCTCCGGTTTGCCAGTCTAGCACGGGTGCATGTCTCTGGAGCCAGGGCAGACCTAGCAAGAGGGCGTGAGAGAGTCCAGGCAGAACATGAAAGGAGATACTTTCAGAATGCAGCATTCCCACCTGCAGGGTAATGGATTCGGTGATGAGTTGAATGGGGCGAGGTAAGAGGCCCCCATCCACGGCAGCGACAGACAAGGGTACAGCCAGAGGTTTGGTGGGGATGCGGTATTTCTCAACCAGGGACTGTGAAATAAGGTTCCCGGCTGCTCCAGAGTCAAGTTGGGCTAGTTCGAAATAACGGTTCTCCCCGTAGATGATCGAAACTGACAACAGCAGGGATGGAGAGGATTTATTCTTGTCTAGGTGGACCTCTCTGAGCGAACCTAGACACAGGCGTTTCCCGACCTCTCCGGGCAGGCACGGATCCGGTGCTCCTTACTGCCACAGTAGAAGCAGCTCCCCTCGGCACGGCGTGAGTCCTGACGGGTTTTGACCATCTTGGTCTGGTCGACCTGCATAGGCTCAGGAGAGTGTACCTGGGGAGAGATGGAGGGAATGACGGGTTTCTGGAAAGTAGGAGCTAAACGTGGAATCCTTCTCTCACGGGTGACCTCTTTGGCACGCTCCTGAAACCGTAGGTCAATTCGGGTGGCAAGAGTTATTAAGTCATCGAGAGTGGTAGGAATGTCCCGACCGGCAAGTTCATCTTTAATACGGCCGGACAGACCCTCCCAGAAGACGGAAACCAGAGCGTCGTTATCCCAGGCCAGCTCCGAGGCAAGGGTACGGAACCGTATGGCATATTGGCCCACGGTGAGACTCCCCTGACGGAGGCGTAGCAACGATGATGCAGATGAGGTCTTCCGTCCGGGTTCGTCGAAGACTTTCCGGAAAGCCGTGAGAAAAGCAGGCAAGTTGGACACCAGGGGGTCTCCTCTCTCCCATAGAGGATTCAGCCAGGCCAGGGCCTCCCCGGTGAGATGGGACATGATGAAGGCAATTTTGGCCCGGTCGGAGTTAAACTGGTAGGACAAAAGTTCAAAATGCAGGGTGCACTGATTCAAGAAGCCCCGAGCCTGGACGGGGTCGCCTCCGAAGCGAGGAGGTGCAGAAAGCCGGGGTCCGGGGTAGGATACCATAGTATTAGTGAGCAGCGGAGCCGCCGGATTGCAAGATATGGCACTGGCGGAGGTTGTTGGTGGATCAGACAGAGTGTTCAGGCGAGTATTAACATTCCGCAGGTGACCCAGGATGGCCTCCTGTTGGGACCTCTGACGGGACAGTTCAAGACCGAGGTCCGAGAGCGAGGGAGCTTGGGTGCCACCGGGTTCCATGGCCCGAGCAAACTGTAACGGGTCCGGGAGGCGGACTGTAACGGGTCCGGGAGGCGGAACCTCTGAGCTACTATACAAGGGGGCGGCCCTTGTAAGGGAGCGGGTGGCAGTCTCTGGGTGAACGGACAGGGAGTTACGGCAAGTGATCAGGGCAGTCTCTGGGTAAGGGGTAGGTACGACCTGTGATGGCAGAGCCTCCGGGTAGGCTAGCAGGCAGGTGGTAGATGTGTGCTCCCAGGTGAGCAAGCGAGAGTCTCTGGAATAGCAGGTGGTCACGGCACGTGACGGCGGAACCTCCGGGCTGGCAGGCAGGTAGGTAACGGAGAAGCGCTCCCAGGTGAGCGGGCAAGAGTCTCTGGAATAGCTGATGGTCACCGCACGTGACAACGGGACCTCCGGGCTGGCAAGCAGGCAGGTAACGGAGATGCGCTCCCAGGTGAGCGGGCAAGAGTCTGGAGTAGCTGGTGGTCACAGCACGTGACAACGGAGCCTCCGGGCTGGCAAGCAGGCAGATAACGGAGAAGCGCTCCCAGGTGAGCGGGCAAGCTGGTCCATAGACAGACTGACCGGAGTAGTAAGGCAGACCGTCGGACCTCAGGCAAGCAGGCAGGTAGCTGATATGCGCTCCCAGGTGAGCGGGCAGGCTGGTCCTTTAGACAGACTGACAGGAGTAGTAAGGCAGACCGTCGGACCTCAGACTGGCAGACAGGTAACAAGTATTCAGGCAGGAATCAGGCAGGTAACTGGCTGGTACTGGCAGGTAACTAGCAGGAAACTGGCAGGAAACTGGCAGGTAACTGGCAGGTAACTGGCAACGGGACCTGAGGGCTGAAGCACAGGTGAGACACAGGTGCAAACAACATTGCTCGGGCACCTCCATTTTGGAGGAGGTGCCTTATATATGATGAAGTCCTCCGGCCATTGGCCGGGGACTCTTTAGGGCGGCGCGCGCGGCCCCTTTAAGAGGAGGGGAGCGCGCGCGCGCGCGCCCTAAGCACAGGGGCCGGGAAGGAGCGCGCGCTGAGAGCAGAGCAGGAGGAGGATGCCGGGACGGAGCAGAGCGGTGAGAGGAGCAGCGTCCCTGCCTAGCAGAGGGCAGGTACGCCGGCACTACACAGTGTATATATACAGGACAGGAGGAGTGGTACTGTGCAGTGTATATATACAGGAGGAGTGGTACTGTGCAGTGTATATATACAGGAGGAGTGGTGCTGTGCAGTGTATATATACAAGAGGAGTGGTACTGTGCAGTGTATATATACAGGACAGGAGGAGTGGTACTGTGCAGTGTATATATACAGGAGGAGTGGTACTGTGCAGTGTATATATACAGGAGGAGTGGTACTGTGCAGTGTACATATACAGGAGGAGTGGTACTGTGCAGTGTACATATACAGGAGGAGTGGTACTGTGTCCTTGGTGAGAGGATGCATTGTCCTGTATTCCCCGGTGACCCTGCCTCGTTATGTACTCCGGAGCTCCGTTGCTGATGTTCTTGCACTTGACCTTTATCTTCTGCTCCTGTTTATTGTCCTTATTATTCCCTCATTTCGTCGCTGATGTTTCTGCTTATTTTCGCCCAGAGAAAGCAATTTACTCCGAGCTGCAAATTTCCCAGCAGATTAGTATTGAGATATTCAGCCGGCGATGCACATAAATATACAGCTCTTAAAGGGCCGCAGCACAGAATGAAATCTGGCTTTGATGATGGTAATGTGCAGAGACACAGCAAGCTGTTACCGGAAGATCTGCAGCCGGCGATCAGCTTTATATTATATTACTAATCATTATCAGCTGAACTCTAATAATGTACAGAGAAAGATTTATTCCAGACATACAGGCACTAACCAAGCAGGCAATACAGGAGGTAACTCAGGATCAGTAATGTAATGTATGTACACAGTGACTGCACCAGCAGAATAGTGAGTGCAGCTCTGGAGTATAATACAGGAGGTAACTCAGGATCAGTAATGTAATGTATGTACACAGTGACTGCACCAGCAGAATAGTGAGTGCAGCTCTGGAGTATAATACAGGAGGTAACTCAGGATCAGTAATGTAATGTATGTACACAGTGACTGCACCAGCAGAATAGTGAGTGCAGCTCTGGAGTATAATACAGGAGGTAACTCAGGATCAGTAATGTAATGTATGCACACAGTGACTGCACCAGCAGAATAGTGAGCGCGGCTCTGGAGTATAATACAGGAGGTAACTCAGGATCAGTAATGTAATGTATGTACACAGTGACTGCACCAGCAGAATAGTGAGTGCAGCTCTGGAGTATAATACAGGATGTAACTCAGGATCAGTAATGTAATGTATGTACACAGTGACTGCACCAGCAGAATAGTGAGGGCAGCTCTGGAGTATAATACAGGATGTAACTCAGGATCAGTAATGTAATGTATGTACACAGTGACTGCACCAGCAGAATAGTGAGTGCAGCTCTGGGGTATAATACAGGAGGTAACTCGGGATCAGTAATGTAATGTATGTACACAGTGACTGCACCAGCAGAATAGTGAGTGCAGCTATGGAGTATAATACAGGATGTAACTCAGGATCAGTAATGTAATGTATGTACACAGTGACTGCACCAGCAGAATAGTGAGTGCAGCTCTGGAGTATAATACAGGATGTAACTCAGGATCAGTAATGTAATGTATGTACACAGTGACTGCACCAGCAGAATAGTGAGTGCAGCTCTGGAGTATAATAAAGGATGTAACTCAGGATCAGTAATGTAATGTATGTACACAGTGACTGCACCAGCAGAATAGTGAGTACAGCTCTGGAGTATAATACAGGATGTAACTCAGGATCAGTAATGTAATGTATGTACACAGTGACTGCACCAGCAGAATAGTGAGTGCAGCTCTGGAGTATATTACAGGATGTAACTCAGGATCAGTAATGTAATGTATGTACACAGTGACTGCACCAGCAGAATAGTGAGTGCAGCTCTGGAGTATAATACAGGAGGTAACTCAGGATCAGTAATGTAATGTATGTACACAGTGACTGCACCAGCAGAATAGTGAGTGCAGCTCTGGAGTATAATACAGGATGTAACTCAGGATCAGTAATGTAATGTATGTACACAGTGACTGCACCAGCAGAATAGTGAGTGCAGCTCTGGAGTATAATACAGGATGTAACTCAGGATCAGTAATGTAATGTATGTACACAGTGACTGCACCAGCAGAATAGTGAGTGCAGCTCTGGAGTATAATACAGGAGGTAACTCAGGATCAGTAATGTAATGTATGTACACAGTGACTGCACCAGCAGAATAGTGAGCGCAGCTCTGGAGTATAATACAGGAGGTAACTCAGGATCAGTAATGTAATGTATGTACACAGTGACTGCACCAGCAGAATAGTGAGTGCAGCTCTGTAGTATAATACAGGAGGTAACTCAGGATCAGTAATGTAATGTATGTACACAGTGACTGCACCAGCAGAATAGTGAGCGCAGCTCTGGAGTATAATACAGGAGGTAACTCAGGATCAGTAATGTAATGTATGTACACAGTGACTGCTCCAGCAGAATAGTGAGTGCAGCTCTGGAGTATAATACAGGATGTAACTCAGGATCAGTAATGTAATGTATGTACACAGTGACTGCACCAGCAGAATAGTGAGGGCAGCTCTGGAGTATAATACAGGATGTAACTCAGGATCAGTAATGTAATGTATGTACACAGTGACTGCACCAGCAGAATAGTGAGTGCAGCTCTGGAGTATAATACAGGAGGTAACTCAGGATCAGTAATGTAATGTATGTACACAGTGACTGCTCCAGCAGAATAGTGAGTGCAGCTCTGGAGTATAATACAGGAGGTAACTCAGGATCAGTAATGTAATGTATGTACACAGTGACTGCACCAGCAGAATAGTGAGTGCAGCTCTGGAGTATAATACAGGATGTAACTCAGGATCAGTAATGTAATGTATGTACACAGTGACTGCACCAGCAGAATAGTGAGGGCAGCTCTGGAGTATAATACAGGATGTAACTCAGGATCAGTAATGTAATGTATGTACACAGTGACTGCACCAGCAGAATAGTGAGTGCAGCTCTGGAGTATAATACAGGAGGTAACTCAGGATCAGTAATGTAATGTATGTACACAGTGACTGCTCCAGCAGAATAGTGAGTGCAGCTCTGGAGTATAATACAGGAGGTAACTCAGGATCAGTAATGTAATGTATGTACACAGTGACTGCACCAGCAGAATAGTGAGTGCAGCTCTGGAGTATAATACAGGATGTAACTCAGGATCAGTAATGTAATGTATATACACAGTGACTGCACCAGCAGAATAGTGAGTGCAGCTCTGGAGTATAATATAGGCTGTAACTCAGGATCAGTAATGTAATGTATGTACACAGTGACTGCTCCAGCAGAATAGTGAGTGCAGCTCTGGAGTATAATACAGGATGTAACTCAGGATCAGTAATGTGATGTATGTACACAGTGACTGAACCATCAGAATAATGAGCGCAGCTCTGGAGTATAATACAGGAGGTAACTCAGGATCAGTAATGTAATGTATGTACACAGTGACTGCTCCAGCAGAATAGTGAGTGCAGCTCTGGAGTATAATACAGGATGTAACTCAGGATCAGTAATGTAATGTATGTACACAGTGACTGCACCAGCAGAATAGTGAGTGCAGCTCTGGAGTATAATACAGGATGTAACTCAGGATCAGTAATGTAATGTATGTACACAGTGACTGCACCAGCAGAATAGTGAGTGCAGCTCTGGAGTATAATACAGGATGTAACTCAGGATCAGTAATGTAATGTATGTACACAGTGACTGCACCAGCAGAATAGTGAGTGCAGCTCTGGAGTATAATACAGGATGTAACTCAGGATCAGTAATGTAATGTATGTACACAGTGACTGCACCAGCAGAATAGTGAGTGCAGCTCTGGAGTATAATACAGGAGGTAACTCAGGATCAGTAATGTAATGTATGTACACAGTGACTGTTATATGTCCGACCGATGGACAGTCATGGAAACTAATATTACTTAGCTACAATGGGGGCTGTTTGGTTTTAATTAAGGTGTGCAGCATTTGGTGCATACCCCAATGGAAACTAAACAGACCTCATTATAAAGGTATACGTAACATGGTTTTTATATCCTTTATGCAAAAAATACAGCTTACAACAAAACTGATGGTGGTTCTGGTGCCCTATTCCTTTGTGGATAATGGTTCTGGTGATGTGTTTATGTGCGGATAGTGGTTCTGGTCTCATATTCCTGTACTGATGATGGTTGTGGTGACATATTCATGTATTGATGGTTGTTCTGGTGCTGTATTCTGTGTACTATTGATGGCTCTGGTGATGTATTCATGTAGTGATGATGGTTCTGGTGCTTTATTCGTCACCAGAACCATCATCAGAATCTGAATACGAAACCAAAATCATCATGTGTACATGAAAACATCACCAGAGCCATCAACAGTAAATAAAAACGACACTAGAACCATCATCAGTAGATTAATAGGTTACTAGAACCACCATCAATACATGAATTTATCACCAGTACCACCATCAGTAGATAAATGCATCACCAGATCCTTCAACAGTAAATGCATACATCACAAGAATCACTGTCAGTACATAAATACAACACAAGTACCATCATCAGTACATAAATACATCACTAGAACCACCATCAGTACATTAATACATCACCATCAGTACATGAAAACATCACCAAGCTTGGTACAGCTATCAATTGTAATGTCAAGTCAGCCCCATATACATTTGTATCCCAGCACCTCAGGAACCTACAAGTTCCAGTATGTCCTTAACAATAGTGAAGAGACGCTGGGAGTTATTATCAGTCATTATCAGACTGTGGACCATACAGGAACCACAGTACTGATGAGACATAGTCAGTATCAAGAAGTAAACATTTACATACAGGTGCCTTATAGGTGACATCTTCTCGGAGTCTTTTCTTTCTTTTCGTCTCCATCTTGTCCATGATGACTTTTCACATCCACAGCTCTTCTCTGCAGACCTCCCTCTTCTTCAGTCTTCTGCAGCACATCCCGACATGAGTGTTATTAAAATTCCCTCTGTATAAAAATATCTGTCCTTACTATGGCTTAAATAAGCCTCCTATGTTATATGTTCTCCACATTGTCTGCCCTTATGAGCTACACCCTCCACACTGTCCGCCTTAATGAGGTATAATAACCGCCCCATTGTCTGGCATTATTACCTATAAGCGCCACACACCTCCACCTGCTCTACTGTTTTCCCTTACACTCTCTATAGCTCCACACTGTCCTCCTGTCAGGCTAACCTCTCTCCATACTGTGCCCTCATGTCACTCTGCCCCTTTCCATATTCATACTGTGCCCCTTTTTCACACTATGTCCTCATCCTGCCAACCACATTGTCATCCCCCAGCTGTATCCCCTCCTCACACTGTCCCCCTACACAGTTTGGTGGTCACAGCGCCCATACAGTAAAATATCCACAACAGCTCCTAATATACACTATGATGTCCATCACAGCCCCCCATTATATAGTATGATAGTCCCCACAGCACCCTATACAATATTATGGCCCTCCAGTCACCGATACACTATAATGGTCCCACAGCCCCTTATATACAGTATAATGTCCCGCACAGCCCCCTATACAGTATGGTCACCACAGCACCCAATATGAGGTCCCCAACAGCACCCAATACAGTATGGTCACCCTCTTGTTATGTCCCCACAGCCCCTCTTGTAATGTCTCCATAGCCATCCCCTCTTGTGATGTCCCCACAGCCCCTCCTATGTTCCCATAGCCGGCCCCTCTTGTAATGTCCCCATAGGCAGCCTCTTATGTCTCCATAGCCAGCCCCTCCTGTGTCCCCATAGCCAGCCCCTCTTGTGATGTCCCCATAGCCAGCCCCCTTTGTGATGTCCGCACAGCCCCTCCTGTGTTCCCATAGCCAGCCCCTCTTATGTCTCCATAGCCAGCCCCTCCTGTGTTCCCATAGCCAGCCCCTCTTATGTCTCCATAGCCAGCCCCCCTTGTGATGTCCCCATAGCCAGCCCCCCTTGTGATGTCCCCATAGCCAGCCTCTTATGTCTCCATAGCCATCCCCTCTTATGATGTCCCCATAGCCATCCCCTCTTGTGATGTCCCCACAGCCCCTCCTGTGTTCCCATAGCCAGCCCCTCTTATGTCTCCATAGCCAGCCCCTCTTGTGATGTCCCCATAGCCAGCCCCCCTTGTGATGTCCGCACAGCCCCTCCTGTGTTCCCATAGCCAGCCCCTCTTATGTCTCCATAGCCAGCCCCTCTTGTGATGTCCCCATAGCCAGCCCCCCTTGTGATGTCCGCACAGCCCCTCCTGTGTTCCCATAGCCAGCCCCTCTTGTGATGTCCGCACAGCCCCTCCTGTGTTCCCATAGCCATCCCCTCTTGTGATGTCCCCACAGCCCCTCCTGTGTTCCCATAGCCAGCCCCTCTTATGTCTCCATAGCCAGCCCCTCTTGTGATGTCCCCATAGCCAGCCCTCCTTGTGATGTCCGCACAGCCCCTCCTGTGTTCCCATAGCCAGCCCCTCTTGTGATGTCCGCACAGCCCCTCTTGTGATGTCCGCACAGCCCCTCCTGTGTTCCCATAGCCATCCCCTCTTGTGATGTCCCCACAGCCCCTCCTGTGTTCACATAGCCAGCCCCTCTTATGTCTCCATAGCCAGCCCCTCTTGTGATGTCCCCATAGCCAGCCCCTAGGTATAATAGCCTCCACCCGTTAGAATAATAATAGAATAATAATTAAAAAAATCTTATACTCACCTAATCCAGGCTCCCTGTCCAGCGCACCTCCGTCTCCTCTTCCATCTGGTGCAGCAGTGGGCGCTGGACGGTGCGATGACGCCACTGCATCGCAACATCCGACATCCTATGCGTGTGCCGGAGTTTGCAGCGGAGCAGGGGGCTGATTACAGCTCCTATGGTCCTGTGCCAGGTGCCTCCGACATCAATTGTATTCACCTCTGCGGGGAAGAAGCGATGGCCGGGGTGCAGGCCGAGAGAGGGGTGAGTGGTGTCAGTGACTACTACACTGCTCCCCTGTGTACCAGCGTCCCGGCCATCACTGTGCTGAATGCCTGCGGCCGGAAGAAGGGGGCCGCAGGCATTCAGCAATGTCAGGGTTTTTTTTCTCTGAAATGTGCCCTCCTCGGTTAGGCAGATAGTAGCTCCCTAGGCAGGTGCCTACCCTGCCTACCCCTTGTTTCAGCCCTAGTATTTACACACTCCACCGGCAGAATAGTGAGCGCAGCTCTGGAGTATAGCACAGGATGTGCGTCGTGTGGAATTGTTTGCGGTTTTCTCCCTTTTCTGACTTTCTTTCTTCTCTTTACAGCAGATTAATCAGGACTTGAACATTCAGCTCCTGAAAGACGGTTACCGATTAGATGAGATTCCTGACGATGAAGATCTGGACCTTATCCCCCCCAAATCTGTCAACCCCACCTGCATGTGCTGCCAAGCCACCTCCTCCACCGCCTGCCACATCCAGTAATGAGGGCGCCCGTGATTTGTGCATTCCACGATTACTGTAATCTAACAGCCATTGCTTCCTCCTATGGTAGGACACGCACCTGTTTGTGTTCATGGAGCCGGGAGAAACCAAACCCACAACCCATTATATACAGGATTTATCCGGGACAGGACTGGTGCGGGCGGCGCAGGGATGAGCGGCGCCCCCCATCATCTGCTGCTGCTCATTACACACTCCTCATCGGTCACTAGAGACCGGGAAGGAAACGTGCCAACACCTGGGGCCACATGTGCTCGTACCGGGGGCCGCATGTGCTCGTACCAGGGGCCGCTCCAAGGTCTGTGGGGTCCACTCCTGTGCCATGACGTCAGTTCCACAGAAATAATCGGTCAAGCGTAAGTGCTCTACAAAGAGTGGGATCCTCATGGTGCACTGGCTGCTAAAATCCAATCACAGAAGACCCCTCACTAATAGTGCACGGGAGACCCCCCCATATAATGCACAAGAACCCCCCATATAGTGCACAGGAACCCCCCATATACAGTGCAATGGAGACCCCGTCCATATAGTGCCATGGAGACCCCCCCCATATAATGCACACAATCCCCCCATATAGTTCAAGGGAGACCCCTCCCTCCATATAGTGCACAGGAGACCCCTCCCTCCATAGAGTGCACAGGAGACCCCTCCCTCCATATAGTGCACAGGAGACCCCTCCCTCCATATAGTGCACAGGAAACCCCTCCCTCCATAGAGTGCACAGGAGACCTCTCCATATAATGCACAGCAGACCCCCCCATATAGTGCGTGGCAGGCCCCCCATATAATTCACACTGACACCCACCACCCCCGTATAGTGGGTGGGAGGCCCCCCATATAATGCACAGCAGACCACCATATAGTTCATGGGAGGCCCCCCCCATATAATGCACAGCAGACCCCCCCATATAGTGCGTGGGAGGCACCCCATATAATGCACAGCAGACCCCCTTATAGTGCATTGGAGGCCCCCCATATAATGCACAGCGGACCCCCATATAGTGCACAGGAGACCCCCATATAGTGCACAGAAGACCCCTCATATAGTGCACAGAAAACCCTCCATATAATACACAGAAGACCCCCCACATCGTGCACAGAAAACCCTCCATATAATACACAGAAGACCCCCCATACAATACACAGAAGACCCCCCATATAGTGCACAGAAAACCCTCCATACAATACACAGAAGACCCCCCCCATTATAGTGCACAGAAAACCCTCCATATAGTCCACAGGTACCACCTCCCTCCATATAGTGCACAGCAGACCCCCATATAGTGCACAGGAGACCCCCATATAGTATACAGGAGACCCCCCCATATAGTGCACAGGAAACCCCCCCCCATATAGTGCACAGGAGACCCCCCCCCATATAGTGCACAGGAGACCCCTCATATAATGCACAGCAGACCCCCCATGTAGTGTGTGGGAGCCCCTCCATATTCTCCGCCATCATTTGGTTTCTTCTGTCTCCATGTTTTATGTCCATATTTACAGAGCGCCCCCCTGAGTCCTGAAGGTGAAGGTGAGTCCACTGGAGAAGTCGGCCGCACGCTGTCACCCACCCACCCAATCCTCGTCACTCGCGTCTCTCACGGACCCCCGTATGTGGTGAAGCGTCTCCCCAGTCCTGGCAGAGACGAGGGGCGGCCGCTGGGGGGAGTAGTTGTCTGTCCCTGATGTCCTTCTAGAGATCACCTATAGCCCCCCACCTTATCTCCTGAGAGACCCCCACTGCTCCATCACACTCTCAGGGGCTCGGGAAGCTGAGATATGAGGGGCTGTTTGCCGAGAGCTCACATTGTGCCTGGGGGGCTCTGCGGGGCCACAAGTCATTATTGACTCTCTGAGGCCCTACGCTGTAAGAGGGGCTCCCCAGTGACATCTAAAGCAGGACCCTGCAAACAGCGCCCCCCATCTCATCTCCCTGCAGTGAAGGACAGACCTGGAGACCTGTGTAATAGCACCATCTAGTGGTCAGCATGTCCCGATGATGCCCATAGATCCCTGTGTAAGCGCTCCCCCTATGGTAGAACATGGGTATTACAGCCACATCCCTGTGTGATAGCTCCCCCTGGAGGGCAGTAATGGACATTGTCCAGATGGATTATAACTCTCATTCTCCTCCTGTCAGTACGAGGAGATATTTATGATTATCGAACCCCATGAATCTACTCTTATGATATAAATTATATGGCCGCCCATCATTTCCTGCTGTACACTGTATGTTATAATCGTATCCCGCTCTCACAAGAACTCTTAGAGGGTGTAATAGGGGGTGTACATACTTTTGGCCGGTCACTGTTCTGTTCTTCCGCCGCTCCGCCCCCCCCCCCCCCCATCGCTGTACTCATGATGTAGGATACGTTCTGCCTTAACCCTTGTAGAGCTGGGTCTGTGTAGAGCGCCCTCTCTGGGTGTGGAGGGGTTTCGGCTCCTCGGCCCGTTGCAGGGACACGTGACCCTTTGGCACAGAAGAGGTTAAATGTCCTTTTTCTGATTTTTTTTTTTTTTTTTTGCGTCGTCGTATTATTTATTCTGAGATCCGATGTGTTTTTCTGTTGGGATCTGTAAACTTGTATAATATTTTTTTAACATTTCCATCGCAGTATTTATCAGTGTTACTGGTGTGTGTAGTGTAACATGACGATATTAAAGCATATCTATCAACACGCCCGGCTCCGCCTCGTGTATCGCCGCAGGCGTCAGAGCGTAGCGCCAGAGACAAAAGTACTGAGCAGCAGGTCAAAGCAGCATCTAAAAGAGCACGGACTGGGCGGTCAAAACGGGACGTTCAGCCTGGAGCTGGGAGAAAAGGAAGCAAAGGAAGGTAATGGAGGAAATCAGATTCAAAACTTTTTCATAAATAAAAAGTTTAATTACACGTTAATATTCCAAGGGGAAATAGATTTTTGCTGCTGTCGTGTCCGGCTCATCGATGATCGTGGAAACCAATACATTGTACAAAATCCTCATCTGCGAGCTGGACACGACTGCAGATAAAATATATTACTCTGGAATATTAACATGTAACTAAACTTTTTATTTATTGATCAGACTTTACAAATTTCTGAATCTTTGTAATATAAACCCCATGCTGAAAGTGCTTGTTTTACTTTCTAGTCCATGCACATTTAGAAGCTGCTTTGACCTGCTGCTCCGTACTCAGATGCTATTTACAATCACTTTCCCTTTGTGAGCAGAGACGCTCACACAGTCTCCAACGGATGGTAACAGCCGTCCTACTCACTGCGCTCACCGCTCTGCTCCTCCCAGTGTCAGGCCATGTCGCTGGGCTGCTTCTGCAACACTTCCAGCACTGCTACATCCTCCTGTTGCTGGAGAATCTACAACCGGCTATAGGGAGGCACAGCCAGACTCTGCATAAATTTGAAACAACTGTGTCCTCCAGATTTGTGCCTCCCCGGCCTGTCCCCTGCCTGGGGGGATATATTAGGCAGCTCCTCCCTCCAAATTTCATCTGATCTCTCCGCTCCTAATTGGGCTTTGTATTCAGAACCTGTGCTGCTCGACCTCGGACTTTCTGACCACGTCTCTGTCTTTGTCCTCTGTGCCTTGTATTTGTGGCCGGACTCTCCGGTCAGCTGCTGCAGGTCCGGTGACTGCCCTGGAGTGGCACCTTGTGGCTACCTTGCGGCCCAAGCCTATCCTCACCATCAGAGGCTCTAGTGAAGAGCAGGTAGCCACTTAGTTACGCCCCTCTAGGGTAAGCCCTGGCGCAGTAAGTCCACACCCACCAGCGTTACAGCGTCTGAGTACAGAGCAGCAGTTCAAAGCAGCTTCTAAAAGTGCACGGACTAGGAAGAAAAAACAGCACGTTCAGAATTAATGTTGGGAGAAAAGGAAGCAAAGTAAGGTATTGGACAATATTACAAATATTCAGAACTTTGCAAGGGCTGAAAAATAAATATTAAAAAAAAATAAAGTTTAGTTCCTCTGTAAATAAATGGATACATTGTAACAATCTACAGCAGTGTGATCTGGAGCGATTTCAGTCCTGGATGATACAAGTATACCAGCAGTGTGATCTGGAGCGATTTCAGTCCTGGATGATACAAGTATACCAGCAGTGTGATCTGGAGCGATTTCAGCCCTGGATGATACAAGTATACCAGCAGTGTGATCTGGAGCGATTTCAGTCCTGGATGATACAAGTATACCAGCAGTGTGATCTGGAGCGATTTCAGTCCTGGATGATACAAGTATACCAGCAGTGTGATCTGGAGCGATTTCAGTCCTGGATGATACAAGTATACCAGCAGTGTGATCTGGAGCGATTTCAGTCCTGGATGATACAAGTATACCAGCAGTGTGATCTGGAGCGATTTCAGTCCTGGATGATACAAGTATACCAGCAGTGTGATCTGGAGCGATTTCAGTCCTGGATGATACAAGTATACCAGCAGTGTGATCTGGAGGGATTTCAGTCCTGGGTGATACAAGTACACCAGCAGTGTGATCTGGAGCGATTTCAGTCCTGAATGATACAAGTATACCAGCAGTGTGATCTGGAGCGATTTCAGTCCTGGATGAAACAAGTATACCAGCAGTGTGATCTGGAGCGATTTCAGTCCTGGATGATACAAGTATACCAGCAGTGTGATCTGGAGCGATTTCAGCCCTGGATGATACAAGTATACCAGCAGTGTGATCTGGAGCGATTTCAGTCCTGGATGATACAAGTATACCAGCAGTGTGATCTGGAGCGATTTCAGTCCTGGATGATACAAGTATACCAGCAGTGTGATCTGGAGCGATTTCAGTCCTGGATGATACAAGTATACCAGCAGTGTGATCTGGAGGGATTTCAGTCCTGGGTGATACAAGTACACCAGCAGTGTGATCTGGAGCGATTTCAGTCCTGAATGATACAAGTATACCAGCAGTGTGATCTGGAGCGATTTCAGCCCTGGATGATACAAGTATACCAGCAGTGTGATCTGGAGCGATTTCAGCCCTGGATGATACAAGTATACCAGCAGTGTGATCTGGAGCGATTTCAGCCCTGGATGATACAAGTATACCAGCAGTGTGATCTGGAGCGATTTCAGTCCTGGATGATACAAGTATACCAGCAGTTTGATCTGGAGCGATTTCTGTCCTGCATGATACAAGTATACCAGCAGTGTGATCTGGAGCGATTTCAGTCCTGGATGATACAAGTATACCAGCAGTGTGATCTGGAGCGATTTCAGTCCTGGATGATACAAGTATACCAGCAGTGTGATCTGGAGCGATTTCAGTCCTGGATGATACAAGTATACCAGCAGTGTGATCTGGAGCGATTTCAGCCCTGGATGATACAAGTATACCAGCAGTGTGATCTGGAGCGATTTCAGTCCTGGATGATACAAGTATACCAGCAGTGTGATCTGGAGCGATTTCAGTCCTGGATGATACAAGTATACCAGCAGTGTGATCTGGAGCGATTTCAGTCCTGGATGATACAAGTATACCAGCAGTGTGATCTGGAGCGATTTCAGTCCTGGATGATACAAGTATACCAGCAGTGTGATCTGGAGCGATTTCAGCCCTGGATGATACAAGTATACCAGCAGTGTGATCTGGAGCGATTTCAGCCCTGGATGATACAAGTATACCAGCAGTGTGATCTGGAGCGATTTCAGCCCTGGATGATACAAGTATACCAGCAGTGTGATCTGGAGCGATTTCAGCCCTGGATGATACAAGTATACCAGCAGTGTGATCTGGAGCGATTTCAGTCCTGGATGATACAAGTATACCAGCAGTGTGATCTGGAGCGATTTCAGTCCTGGATGATACAAGTATACCAGCAGTGTGATCTGGAGCGATTTCAGTCCTGGATGATACAAGTATACCAGCAGTGTGATCTGGAGCGATTTCAGTCCTGGATGATACAAGTATACCAGCTGTGTGATCTGGAGCGATTTCAGTCCTGGATGATACAAGTATACCAGCAGTGTGATCTGGAGCGATTGCAGTCCTGGATGATACAAGTTATACCAGCAGTGTGATCTGGAGCGATTTCAGTCCTGGATGATACAAGTATACCAGCAGTGTGATCTGGAGCGATTTCAGTCCTGGATGATACAAGTATACCAGCAGTGTGATCTGGAGCGATTTCAGTCCTGGATGATACAAGTATACAAGCAGTGTGATCTGGAGCGATTTCAGTCCTGGATGATACAAGTATACCAGCAGTGTGATCTGGAGCGATTTCAGTCCTGGATGATACAAGTTATACCAGCAGTGTGATCTGGAGCGATTTCAGTCCTGGATGATACAAGTATACCAGCAGTGTGATCTGGAGCGATTTCAGTCCTGGATGATACAAGTATACCAGCAGTGTGATCTGGAGCGATTTCAGTCCTGGATGATACAAGTATACCAGCAATGTGATCTGGAGCGATTTCAGTCCTGGATGATACAAGTATACCAGCAGTGTGATCTGGAGCGATTTCAGTCCTGGATGATAAAAGTATACCAGCAGTGTGATCTGGAGCGATTTCAGTCCTGGATGATAAAAGTATACCAGCAGTGTGATCTGGAGCGATTTCAGTCCTGGATGATACAAGTATACCAGCAGTGTGATCTGGAGCGATTTCAGTCCTGGATGATACAAGTATACCAGCAGTGTGATCTGGAGCGATTTCAGTCCTGGATGATACAAGTATACCAGCAGTGTGATCTGGAGCGATTTCAGTCCTGGATGATACAAGTATACCAGCAGTGTGATCTGGAGCGATTTCAGTCCTGGATGATACAAGTATACCAGCAGTGTGATCTGGAGCGATTTCAGTCCTGGATGATACAAGTATACCAGCAGTGTGATCTGGAGCGATTTCAGTCCTGGATGATACAAGTATACCAGCAGTGTGATCTGGAGCGATTTCAGTCCTGGATGATACAAGTATACCAGCAGTGTGATCTGGAGCGATTTCAGTCCTGGATGATACAAGTATACCAGCAGTGTGATCTGGAGCGATTTCAGTCCTGGATGATACAAGTATACCAGCAGTGTGATCTGGAGCGATTTCAGTCCTGGATGATACAAGTATACCAGCAGTGTGATCTGGATCGATTTCAGTCCTGGATGATACAAGTATACCAGCAGTGTGATCTGGAGCGATTTCAGTCCTGGATGATACAAGTATACCAGCAGTGTGATCTGGAGCGATTTCAGTCCTGGATGATACAAGTATACCAGCAGTGTGATCTGGAGCGATTTCAGTCCTGGATGATACAAGTATACCAGCAGTGTGATCTGGAGCGATTTCAGCCCTGGATGATACAAGTATACCAGCAGTGTGATCTGGAGCGATTTCAGTCCTGGATGATACAAGTATACCAGCAGTGTGATCTGGAGCGATTTCAGTCCTGGATGATACAAGTATACCAGCAGTGTGATCTGGAGCGATTTCAGTCCTGGATGATACAAGTATACCAGCAGTGTGATCTGGAGCGATTTCAGTCCTGGATGATACAAGTATACCAGCAGTGTGATCTGGAGCGATTTCAGTCCTGGATGATACAAGTATACCAGCAGTGTGATCTGGAGCGATTTCAGTCCTGGATGATACAAGTATACCAGCAGTGTGATCTGGAGCGATTTCAGTCCTGGATGATACAAGTATACCAGCAGTGTGATCTGGAGCGATTTCAGTCCTGGATGATACCAAAACCAGGGGAGGAGTCCTGAGGAGATAATTTGCATATTCCCACTGCATTTTGGGGTAAGTGAAGAGTCTCCGCGAGCTCAAAGAACACTGGATTTTGGCTGTTGGAGCTGAAAAGAGGACATCGGTAAACCGCGCGCCGCATTTTGAAGCTTTTTTTTGAAGCTTTTTTCACTGTTTTCAGAACATTAACAATAAGAACATGGAAGAGTCCAGGAGCCATTTGGTGAGCTGCATATCCTGCTACATGTTCACAGACTTGCCAGTGGAAAAGCCAAACTTCACATGCCAGAAATGCAAGCTTGTGTCCCTGTTGGAGGAAAAGTTGCGAAATCTAGAAGAGAGGTTAACTACCTTGAAAATCATTAAGGAAGGTGAAGAGTTCTTAGACAGAGCAGAATTATCTCTTCATGATTCAGAAAGAGAAGAAATTCGAACTGCACCTGACGAAACAGAGGAATGGAAGCATGTGACCCACAGAAGCAGGAGGATCGAGAGGCAGTCAGCACCCATACTGCTCAGGAACCAGTACCAGGCTCTCACGCAGGAGAACCATGAAGAAATACAGCAAAATAAGACTTTGCCAGCAATGAATAACCTTGTAAGCCCTCAGAATCCTCCTGGATGGAGAAAGAAGAATGTTGTGAAGAAAAAACGGAGAGTGGTGGTCATGGGGGATTCCCTGTTAAGAGGAACAGAGGCCGCTATCTGCAGACCAGACATAACCTCAAGAGAAATGTGCTGTCTTCCAGGAGCAAAAATTAAAGATGTGTCTGACAGGATATCAAGACTCTTCAGACCTACAGATCACTACCCATTCCTGCTAATACATGTGGGGACAAATGACACCGCAAGAAAGGACCTGGAAACCATCTGCAGTGACTTTGAAGACTTAGGCAAGAAAGTGAAAGAATTGGGAGCGCAGGTGGTCTTCTCATCCATCCTCCCAGTGGATGGCCATGGAACAATGAGGTGGAATAAGATTCTACAGGTGAACAACTGGCTACGTCGATGGTGCCGTCAACAAGGATTTGGATTTCTGGATCACGGAATGAATTACCTATACGATGGACTACTTGCTAGAGATGGGGTGCACCTTACGAAGACTGGAAAACATGTATTTGGAAGTCGCCTTGCTACACTCATCAGAAGAGCTTTAAACTAGAACAATGTGGGAAGGGAAGCAAAAGGCCAGAAAAAGCCATACAACTGACAAATACTATTGAGATCTCTGCTACTGGAAGTGGAAAGGAAGAACAAAGACAAAACAATTTAAATAATAAAAATATGGGAGGAAGAGAAACCAATCACAAACTAAAATGTTTTTATACAAATGCACAAAGCATGGGCAACAAACAAGGACAATTGGAACTACTAATGCAGGAAAAGGAATATGATGTCATTGGAATCACTGAAACTTGGTGGGACGATACACATGATTGGAATAAAAGGCTAAAAGGATACAACTTATCTGCAAGAAACAGACTTGATAAACGAGGAGGAGGTGTCGCATTGTATGTTAGAAAAGCGAATATCTGCACAGAGATTGAAGCTTCAGAGACTGGGAGTTCTGTGGAAACTGTTTGGGTAAGAATACAAGGAGAGAACAACGGAAAGGACACCATTGTAGGCATTTACTACAGGCCACCTGGGCAAGCTGAAGATATGGATGAACTCTTTATGTATCAAATGACCAAGTTCTCCAACAAATATGACGTAGTGGTCATGGGAGATTTCAACTATCCAGACATTTGTTGGGAATCTCTCTCAAGTAAAACTAACAGGTCAAGCAAATTCTTATCCTCTCTTGCTGACAACTTTATCTTCCAAAAGGTAGGGGAGAAAACAAGGGGATCTGCTACTTTGGATCTAATCCTTATAAACAGGGAGGAAATGGTTGAGGAGGTAAAGGTGGCTGGGACCCTAGGAGGCAGCGATCATGCTATTTTAGAATTTTGGATAACTAGAGGAGGAAGACATGTGAAGACTCAAACTTCAAGGTTAGATTTCAGAAAGGCAGATTTTAAGAGACTCAGAAAGAGAATAGGAGGGATCCAATGGCTGGATGTCCTTAAGGACAAAAATGTCCAGGAAGGATGGGAAATTTTTAAAAATGAGATTCTCAAAGCACAATCGTTAACAATCCCGAAAAGTAGGAAGAATGGGAAGCATTTAAGGAAACCAGGATGGATGAACACAGAACTTAAACACATGCTAAAAAGAAAGAAAGAAATGTTTATTAAATGGAAAGAGGGAGGCATATCTAAAGAAGATTATAATGTAGTCTGCAGATCCTGCAGGGCACGTATCAGGTTAGCTAAAGCTGACAATGAATTAAGGCTTGCAAGAGATGTCAAAAGCAATAAAAAAGGATTTTGGGGGTATGTCAAAAGTAAAAGAAAAGTCAAAGATGCTATAGAATTTTTACAGGATGAAAATGGAGAAATGGTAAGAGAGGATGTTGAGAAGGCCGAACTTTTTAATTCCTATTTTGCATCTGTTTTCTCTCAGAAAGAAAATGCAACATTAACTGATCTTCACTGTCCTTTTAAAGGAATAGAGGAATCCAAGTTATCTGTAAACAGAAAGATTGTGAGGGAATATTTAGCTAACATAAATGAGTTCAAGTCTCCAGGTCCAGATGAATTACACCCCAGAGTACTGAAGGAGATCGTAGAAGAAATTTTAGAACCACTCTCCATAATCTTTGAAAATTCTTTTAGAACAGGAGAAGTCCCAGAAGACTGGAGAAGAGCAAATGTTGTTCCTATCTTCAAAAAGGGGAAGAAGGTGGACCCAGGGAACTATAGGCCGGTGAGTCTGACTTCTATACCAGGAAAGATCTTTGAACAAATTATTAAACAACATGTATGTAAGTACATGGATAAGAATGAAGTGATTAACCAGAGTCAGCATGGGTTTGTAACTAACAAGTCATGTCAGACTAACTTAATTTCCTTCTATGACAGAATCACTGACTGGGTGGATCAGGGAAATGCTGTAGATATAGTATATCTTGACTTCAGCAAAGCATTTGACAAAGTATCTCACACCATCCTTATTGAAAAAATGACCAAGTATGCAATGGACCAGGCAACTGTTAGGTGGATTCATAACTGGCTTAGTGATCGGACTCAAAGGGTGGTTGTAAATGGCTTCACATCCAGCTGGATGAATGTCTCAAGTGGGGTACCACAGGGCTCCGTCCTGGGACCTGTATTGTTCAACATCTTTATCAATGATTTAGATGAAGGAATTGAGGGTAAACTGATTAAATTTGCTGATGACACAAAGCTAGGAGGGATAGCTAATACTAGAGAAGAGAGAGAGAGGATTCAAAAAGACCTAAATAAACTGGAGCAGTGGGCAGCAACCAACAGAATGGTTTTTAACAGGGAAAAATGCAAAGTACTACATCTGGGCAATAAAAATGAAAAAAGCATATACAGAATGGGAGGAATAGAGCTAAGCAACAGTACATGTGAAAAAGACTTAGGTATACTAATAGATCATAGACTGAACATGAGTCAACAGTGTGATGCAGCAGCAAAAAAGGCAAATACAATTCTGGGATGTATTAACAGAAGCATACAGTCTAGATCACGTGAAGTCATTATCGGTCTTTACTCCTCTTTGGTCAGACCTCATCTGGAATACTGTGTACAGTTTTGGGCACCACATTTTAAAAAAGACATAGACAAACTGGAGCAAGTTCAGAGAAGAGCGACCAGAATGGTGACTGGTCTGCAAACCATGTCCTATAAGGAACGGTTGCAGGATTTGGGAATGTTTAGCTTGCAAAAAAGAAGACTGAGAGGAGACTTAATAGCTGTCTACAAATATGTCAAGGGCTGTCACATTGTAGAAGGATCATCTTTATTCTCATTTGCACAAGGAATGACTAGAAGCAATGGGATGAAACTAAATGGGAGGAGACACAGATTAGATATTAGAAAAAACTTTTTGACAGTTAGGGTGATTAATGAGTGGAACAGGCTGCCACGAGAGGTGGTGAGTTCCCCTTCAATGGACGTCTTCAAACAGAGGCTGGACAGACATCTGTCTGAGATGATCTAGTGAATCCTGCTTTGAGCCGGGGGTTGGACCAGATTACCCAGGAGGTCCCTTCCAACTCTACCATTCTATGATTCTATGATACAAGTATACCAGCAGTGTGATCTGGAGCGTTTTCCGTCCTGGATGATACAAGTATACCAGCAGTGTGATCTGGAGCGATTTCAGTCCTGAGTGATACAAGTATACCAGCAGTGTGATCTGGAGCGATTTCAGTCCTGGATGATACAAGTATACCAGCAGTGTGATCTGGAGCGATTTCAGTCCTGGATGATACAAGTATACCAGCAGTGTGATCTGGAGCGATTTCAGTCCTGAGTGATACAAGTATACCAGCAGTGTGATCTGGAGCGATTTCAGTCCTGGATGATACAAGTATACCAGCAGTGTGATCTGGAGCGATTTCAGTCCTGGATGATACAAGTATACCAGCAGTGTGATCTGGAGCGATTTCAGTCCTGGATGATACAAGTATACCAGCAGTGTGATCTGGAGCGATTTCAGTCCTGGGTGATACAAGTATACCAGCAGTGTGATCTGGAGCGATTTCAGCCCTGGATGATACAAGTATACCAGCAGTGTGATCTGGAGCGATTTCAATCCTGGATGATACAAGTATACCAGCTGTGTGATCTGGAGCGATTTCAGTCCTGGGTGATACAAGTATACCAGCAGTGTGATCTGGAGCGATTTCAGTCCTGGGTTATACAAGTATACCAGCAGTGTGATCTGGAGCGATTTCAGTCCTGGATGATACAAGTATACCAGCAGTGTGATCTGGAGCGATTTCAGTCCTGGATGATACAAGTATACCAGCAGTGTGATCTGGAGCGATTTCAGCCCTGGATGATACAAGTATACCAGCAGTGTGATCTGGAGCGATTTCAGTCCTGGATGATACAAGTATACCAGCTGTGTGATCTGGAGCGATTTCAGTCCTGGGTGATACAAGTATACCAGCAGTGTGATCTGGAGCGATTTCAGTCCTGGGTTATACAAGTATACCAGCAGTGTGATCTGGAGCGATTTCAGTCCTGGATGATACAAGTATACCAGCAGTGTGATCTGGAGCGATTTCAGTCCTGGATGATACAAGTATACCAGCAGTGTGATCTGGAGCGATTTCAGTCCTGGATGATACAAGTATACCAGCAGTGTGATCTGGAGCGATTTCAGTCCTGGGTGATACAAGTATACCAGCAGTGTGATCTGGAGCGATTTCAGTCCTGGGTGATACAAGTATACCAGCAGTGTGATCTGGAGCGATTTCAGTCCTGGGTGATACAAGTATACCAGCAGTGTGATCTGGAGCGATTTCAGTCCTGGGTGATACAAGTATACCAGCAGTGTGATCTGGAGCGATTTCAGTCCTGGATGATACAAGTATACCAGCAGTGTGATCTGGAGCGATTTCAGTCCTGGATGATACAAGTATACCAGCAGTGTGATCTGGAGCGATTTCAGTCCTGGATGATACAAGTATACCAGCAGTGTGATCTGGAGCGATTTCAGTCCTGGATGATACAAGTATACCAGCAGTGTGATCTGGAGCGATTTCAGTCCTGGATGATACAAGTATACCAGCAGTGTGATTTGGAGCGATTTCAGTCCTGGATGATACAAGTATACCAGCAGTGTGATCTGGAGCGATTTCAGTCCTGGATGATACAAGTATACCAGCAGTGTGATCTGGAGCGATTTCAGTCCTGGGTGATACAAGTATACCAGCAGTGTGATCTGGAGCGATTTCAGTCCTGGATGATACAAGTATACCAGCAGTGTGATCTGGAGCGATTTCAGTCCTGGGTGATACAAGTATACCAGCAGTGTGATCTGGAGCGATTTCAGTCCTGGATGATACAAGTATACCAGCAGTGTGATCTGGAGCGATTTCAGTCCTGGATGATACAAGTATACCAGCAGTGTGATCTGGAGCGATTTCAGTCCTGGGTGATACAAGTATACCAGCAGTGTGATCTGGAGCGATTTCAGTCCTGGGTGATACAAGTATACCAGCAGTGTGATCTGGAGCGATTTCAGTCCTGGATGATACAAGTATACCAGCAGTGTGATCTGGAGCGATTTCAGTCCTGGATGATACAAGTATACCAGCAGTGTGATCTGGAGCGATTTCAGTCCTGGATGATACAAGTATACCAGCAGTGTGATCTGGAGCGATTTCAGTCCTGGATGATACAAGTATACCAGCAGTGTGATCTGGAGCGATTTCAGTCCTGGATGATACAAGTATACCAGCAGTGTGATCTGGAGCGATTTCAGTCCTGGATGATACAAGTATACCAGCTGTGTGTGCACAAAGGACAAAAAAAATATTCACACTTCAGTGGCAGCAAGCGAAGTGGTAGAAAGTTTTATTAATTTTTAGTCGTTTTCTATTTTTATATCACTGATCGAAATCGCTTCCGATTCTTCATCTTTCTGATAGATTTTGTCTATTTTTCCGTTATTAACATCTGCAGAAATCTGATGAGGAACCTGCACGGCGCAGACAGAACGGAGAACACTCACCCTTCCTGTCTGCAGATGGATGCTGCGCGTTCCCTGCAGTTCATTATATTTAATAAGCCCTCCTCCTCCTCCTCCTCTTCCTCCTTTCTCTCCCATCAACATTTTCATCCTCTTAATATAGTGCAGTCATATTATACAGCACTGTGCACTTACACAATTGCTCATTTTGTTTTTCTACCCGGCTGATTCTTCTCTTTTCCATTAGATCTATGACATCATGTGATTAAAATACTGAGGAGCTGAATCCTTCTAAGGTCTATGTAGAAACAGGAGGTCAATTTTCCCTGCATGAGTCATCACTGCAAAGGTCTATGGCAGCGGGAGGAGGAAGCAGCTGGGTCAGGAGTTGAAGAGGGGGAAAGATAAATGCAGGGACAAGAGACTTCCTGTTTCTACATAGAGTAGAGAAAAGAGAAGAATTATCTGGGTAAAAAAGCAAAATGAGCAATTGTAAGTACACAGTGCTGTATAATATCATTATTGCAATATATTAAGAGGATAAAAACTTTGATGTGAGGAGGAGGAGGAGGAGGGCTTCTTTAAGGTTTAGGATAATGATGCTCAGACTCTTGGGGTCCCAGAATAATTTAAGTCACTGAAGGATGTTGTCGGGGGGCAGGATGTTTGGATCACGCCTTCCCTCTGTATGTCACTTTGCTGCCTCATGGGTCACGTCGCTTCGCTGGAGACCGGCGGGGTGCAAAGTCACATTATATGGCCATCCAGAACTCACAACTGAAAGGTTGTTGCAGCTGTATCCAGTCTGAACAATCCTCTGTGAACTGAACTCCAGCCTGATACATTGTAATAAACTCCTGAAAAGATTTGCGCCATTTGCTATGAAGCTCCCAGAGGATATTATATAGACTGTATACAATTGTAACAAACCCTCAGCTGTGAAAAGTATAAGGTTTTAAGATCAAGGTTTTTATTGTTTCCATTCACTGATAGCGGAAGGTTCTCTTCATTGCAGTGATGAAATGAAATTATATTCTTGTGAGCGAAATGTGCTCTCTTCTATGACTTTCGATCTCCAAATTGATAAGATTTGTTTTACGAGCGCTCGGGAAATCAATACATTACAGCCTTGTATGGTGTACGCTGGACTTCTGCTTTATTAGCACATGTAGGCACTTTAAATAAGATCACAGACCAAGTAAAAGTTCGCTCTGAACTATGAGCCAATAGGAACTTTAGGGACGTGAATAGAAATGTGAAACTTCCCCGCCAATCAGTGTTACTTGATCACTAGGACACGGGGATTACAAGACCAGATGGAGACCACATATGCAAAATGGAATCTGTTCTTTCACAATTCTCTTCAGTTTATGTGCAGAATATATTTTCAGCAAGGCTGGACTTGCCAAAAAAAGAAGAAGGAATCAAAATTGCTGGACGAATCATTGATACAACATTGATAGCAACAAGCGTAGATGGAATGAAGAACTTATTACAGATGGTCAAGATGGAAGGCTCGAACATGGGACTCCTACTCAACACAAAGAAGACAAAGATATTGACTATTGCCAGGTATGACAGGACACAACTGTGGTGGACAGCCACGAACTAGAAGTTGTAAAGGAATTCAGCCTACTCAGATCAATGATCACTCAAGATGCGGCGAAGACACGGGAAGTCAATAGGAGAATAGCCATGGGCAAATCAACAATGAAGTCTCTGGACAAGGTCTTCAAATCGAGGAACATTTCACTGGAGATGAAGACACGGCTCGTACACAGTTTGGTCTTTTCTGTGGTAACATACGGATGCGAAATTTGGACTATAAAGAAACAAGACAGAAGAAGAATGGACGCCTGTCAGGAAAATATTAATGTCAGGGACAGATTAACAGAATATTAGCCCTTCTCCCATGCCCTCTCCTGTAGTGTTTGTCCAGAGATGACAATTATTCTGTGTCTTCCTGCAAATTATCCCCCACAGCCAAAAGGCTTTACACATGAAGTGTCACAAGCTAAAATGCAAATGTATTTCCTCTTAACACAGACCAGAGATAGATTGACACCTTCTCCTAAGTAATGAGTTTGGAGGAAAGAGGAAATGGTTCGTTAAGTTCAAAGAGACCAACAGACAATTCTTGGCCACCAGCCATAGCCAGATCGGCTCCGATATTAGATATGAAATAGTATGAGTTCCATATGTCCGGCAATAACGAGACCCAAATGGGTAGTGACCAAATCAGCCCAGGAATGTGTAGGTAGTTTTCCAGGGCTGTAACCAAAATCAGGGAGCTGCAGCACAAAAACTCCAGAATGGCAGACTGCAGCTATGTGAAGTGTGATATCAAAATAAAGATAAAATCATAAGGGAAAAAATGGCGTAGTTTGCTAGCTTCTGCGATCAACGAGCGATGAGTTATCGCAGAAGTTAGCGTTTCTAATAAAAATGTACGGGCTGGAGACCGGCCCACATGATGTCACCACAAGGGGCGTGTGGGCAGATCTACCCTTAGGTATAAAAGAGTCTATGGAGAAGACAGGAGCACTCATTGCCAGGGGGGGAATAAGAATTATAAGCAACGGGTCCTGTTCAATAACAGCATAATCTGGAGAGCCCCTCCTCCACCTATATTGAATCGTCTCCGCGATCGTATTGTGTAAGTAAGTTATCTTCTCTTTCCTCCTGTTTATTTTATGTAACTGCCTATGTATTTTAATGTCCCCTTTGTAACATCCCTGTATATATCTTTCCTAAACACTGCCTCCCTTTTGGATTAAATATAAAATTTAATAGTTCTGTTTCTTTTGTTCTGTAATCGTTCCCTTCCCCGAAGCCATACGCTACCAGAACGCAGGCGTCCGGCCAGGCCTGTATTATATTTTAAACTCGGCCGGTGGTGGCAGAGAATATTAATAATTGGGCTATCATGAAGCTGACAGTGACCGTACGGAGGGCGTTAAACACGGATTCCAGGCTGTGGAACCCAGGGTGTTGAGCCATATGCTCACTGGTCGCTTACCGATACCTATGTAGAGAGTAGTCTGGATCGCGTGCTCGCGACTCCGGACGAAATACGGACAGCGTGACGGCACGGTGGGATATTGTATGATCCTGCCGGTGTCGACCTGACAAATTGGTGGCAGCGGTGGGATATTGTATGATCCTGCCGGTGTCGTCCTGACAACCTCCTTCTCCAGCACCACATTTCAAAGGCGTTGTCAGTACCATGGATGGTGAGAAGAACAAACAAATCAATTCTGGGAACAAATCAAGACAGACATGTCACTCCAAGCAAGGATCACCAAGCTACGACTTGCCTACTGTGGACACATCAGCAGACGAGAGCAATCCGTGGAGAAGGACATTATGGTTGGAAGAATAGAAGGAGCAAGACGAAGAGGAAGAAAAACAACCAGTTGGCTTGATACTATCAAGATAACGGCGGAGAAGACCCTGGTGGACCTCTCTAGGCTGCACAAGATCGATCTTCCTACAGAACGTTCATCCATCAAGTCGCCATGGCTCGAGATCGAGCTGAAGGACGGTAAATAAAATAAATAATCTGAAATTATATTTGTATGGCAGGAACCAATTGTCTGGCACTGGGAGTACCAGGGGTCTGGGGTCCCCAAATATCAGTCTTGTCCATGATGGTGGCCCAAAAGTCAATCAATGATTACAACTGTCCCCTTACGATAATGATTCGATGGACCCGACCCGTATCCTCCAATATCAGAAGGGGCGGAGAGTATGGAGACCCCTCCCCTTCCGCTTCCTTACTGTTGTAACCCTGATGCCAAACTGGGAAACAGACTGACTTGAGTGTAGGAACATGGGGGTAATTGTTCTGAACCCTGAACGTCCCGTTTATTGGGGAGTTTCCTTTAATTCCCTTATATATTTAGATTTTCTAATATCCCAGTGATTCCCATCCTGTCCTCCCTGGGGGCGCGGGGTCTACAGCTCCTGGATATTATATCCTATATGGCAGACGGGTCACCCCGGCCTCAGACGCCGATTAGGCAGATGGTGTCAGTGGGACAATGAGATGATGGTCAGTAATCAGCTGTGTATGAAGAGGAGCAGCCATGAGTGACCGCAGCTCCCAGCATGGGATGATGGAGGTTGTAGTGCTGCTGATGCTCCTCCCTGGGTCACCTGCGCTGGGGTTCACCGTCTATCGGATGCAGAAGTACGGCCTGGAGGGGCGCAGTCACGGTGAGTGTCCAACCATTACTGATCACTGATGAGCCGACCGATCACCGACCAATACCGGAGCGACTGGTCAATAAGGACACGGAGTCCTGAGCCGGATCACAGAAAGGGGCTTGCTGTAGGATATAAGACCTGTCATGTACCATCGAAAAAATTGCAGAGGGCAAGCAGATAATATACATTTCAATTTGCATATAGACTTAATAGTCATGAACATCATCATAGTAGAAATATGTATATCTGCTGACTAGATTGGATAGACCAATCGGAACGAAATTAGAAGCTATATATAAAAATATCCGACAAATAGGTCATTGATGTAAAATAAAAGAGACCTTTATTACAATAAGTAGGGTACATGGTGGCACAGAAAAGGAGCACACACACATGATAATAACATGTTAAAACATACGGTTGATTATTGCATACAGACAGGATATCAGAGCTAAATGACAGTAAAACCACTCTGATTTAGAGATCCAATATGACTGCCACTGAAAACTGCTACACTGGCGGGGTATCAATCCCAGATGCTAGGAGCTTGTAGCTAAATTAGGTACAACCAGGGATGTGACCAGCAGTATATGTCCCTATCAAAAGATAGGTAACATCTGAAAGTCTAAGTGATTGTTAGTACATTGCATTAGTTGCTTATCATATCCATATACATAGTTGTACATAGTTATATGGTATTCAAATGGTTCGTACCTGATTTGTGAAACATGCACGTTGTATAGTAACTCTGGGTTCAATGATCCATAAAGCATGCACGTATATGAAGTGGCTCTGGGTTCAATGGTCCTGCTGTTAGTGTGGTGCTCACCCCGACGCGCGTTTCGCTGTGTCCTTCATTAGGGGGTGTTATCAGGTGTGGGTGCTGCTTTTCTGTGCCACCATGTACCCTACTTATTGTAATAAAGGTCTCTTTTATTTTACATCAATGACCTATTTGTCGGATATTTTTATATATAGGTTCTACTGTCATGTACCATGTATCATAATGGCCGTGATCTGCGGACCATGGACAGAGTATTGCAGGGAGAACAACTCCAATCGTTTGTGCTACATTTCTTTAACCCTGTCCCCATAAATAGTGTATAAGGTGACATATAGCATTTATATAATTAGCACATTTGGGGCCCTGGTTGTGCCACATATTGTGTATATAATTGGTCCATACAGAACTCAATTAATGTCATATGGTGTCCATATAATTTATGCATTTAACGCTGAGATAGTGTCCATATAATTAATGCATATAATGCCCAGATAGTGCCATACAGGTCCCTATAATATCGGGAATATCATGCCCAGATAATGCCATACAGGTCCCTATAATGTCGGGAATATCACACCCAGATAATGCCATACAGGTCCCTATAATATCAGGAATATCACGCCCAGATAATGCCATACAGGTCCCTATAATATCAGGAATATCACACCCAGATAATGCCATACAGGTCCCTATAATATCAGGAATCTCACGCCCAGATAATGCCATACAGGTTCCTATAATATCGGGAATATCACGCCCAGATAATGCCATACAGGTCCATATAATATCAGGAATATCACGTCCAGATAATGCCATACAGGTCCCTATAATATCGGGAATATCACGCCCAGATAGTGCCATACAGGTCCCTATAATATCAGGAATATCACGCCCAGATAATGCCATACAGGTCCCTATAATATCGGGAATATCACGCCCAGATAGTGCCATACAGGTCCCTATAATATCTGGAATATCACGTCCAGATAATGCCATACAGGTCCCTATAATATCGGGAATATCACGCCCAGATAATGCCATACAGGTCCTTATAATATCAGGAATATCACACCCAGATAGTGCCATACAGGTCCATATAATATCAGGAATATCACGCCCAGATAATGCCATACTGGTCCCTATAATATCGGGAATATCACGCCAAGATAGTGCCATACAGGTCCCTATAATATCGGGAATATCACGCCCAGTTAATGCCTTACAGGTACCTAAAAAACAGGAATATCACGCCCAGATAATGCCATACAGGTCCCTATAATATCGGGAATATCACGCCCAGTTAATGCCATACAGGTCCCTATAATATCAGGAATATCACGCCCAGATAATGCCATACAGGTCCCTATAATATCGGGAATATCACGCCCAGATAGTGCCATACAGGTCCCTATAATATCAGGAATATCACGCCCAGATAATGCCATACAGGTCCCTATAATATCGGGAATTTCAAGACCAGATAGTGCCATACAGGTACCTATAATATCAGGCAAAAACGCCCAGATAATGCCATACAGGTCCCTATAATATCGGGAATATCACGCCCAAATAATGCCATACAGGTCCCTATAATATCGGGAATATCACGCCCAGATAGTGCCATACAGCATCCATAGAATATCAGGAGTATCACGCCCAGATAATGCCATACAGGTCCCTATAATATCGGGAATATCACGCCCAGATAGTGCCATACAGCATCCATAGAATATCAGGAGAATCACGCCCAGATAATGCCATACAGGTCCCTATAATATCGGGAATATCACGCCCAGATAGTGACATACAGGTCCCTATAATATCGGGAATATCACGACCAGATAGTGACATACAGGTCCCTATAATATCAGGAATATCACGCCCAGATAGTGCCATACAGGTCCCTATAATATCAGGAATATCACGCCCAGATAGCGACATACAGGTCCTTATAATATCAGGAATATCACACCCAGATAGTGCCATACAGGTCCATATAATATCAGGAATATCACGCCCAGATAATGCCATACTGGTCCCTATAATATCGGGAATATCACGCCAAGATAGTGCCATACAGGTCCCTATAATATCGGGAATATCACGCCCAGTTAATGCCTTACAGGTACCTAAAAAACAGGAATATCACGCCCAGATAATGCCATACAGGTCCCTATAATATCGGGAATATCACGCCCAGTTAATGCCATACAGGTCCCTATAATATCAGGAATATCACGCCCAGATAATGCCATACAGGTCCCTATAATATCGGGAATATCACGCCCAGATAGTGCCATACAGGTCCCTATAATATCAGGAATATCACGCCCAGATAATGCCATACAGGTCCCTATAATATCGGGAATTTCAAGACCAGATAGTGCCATACAGGTACCTATAATATCAGGCAAAAACGCCCAGATAATGGCATACAGGTCCCTATAATATCGGGAATATCACGCCCAAATAATGCCATACAGGTCCCTATAATATCGGGAATATCACGCCCAGATAGTGCCATACAGCATCCATAGAATATCAGGAGTATCACGCCCAGATAATGCCATACAGGTCCCTATAATATCGGGAATATCACGCCCAGATAGTGCCATACAGCATCCATAGAATATCAGGAGAATCACGCCCAGATAATGCCATACAGGTCCCTATAATATCGGGAATATCACGCCCAGATAGTGACATACAGGTCCCTATAATATCGGGAATATCACGACCAGATAGTGACATACAGGTCCCTATAATATCAGGAATATCACGCCCAGATAGTGCCATACAGGTCCCTATAATATCAGGAATATCACGCCCAGATAGCGACATACAGTGTCCATATAATATCAGGAATATCACGCCCAGATAATGCCATACAGGTCCCTATAATATCAGGAATATCACAGCCAGATAATGCCATACAGGTCCCTATAATATCGGGAATATCATGCCCAGATAATGCCATACAGGTCCCTATAATATCAGGAATATCACGCCCAGATAGTGCCATGCAGCGTCCATATAATATCAGGAATATCACGCCCAGATAATGCCATACAGGTCCGTATAATATCAGGAATATCACGCCAAGTTAATGCCATACAGGTCCCTATAATATCAGGAATATCACACCCAGATAGTGACATACAGGTCCCTATAATATCGGAAATATCACGCCCAGATAATGCCATACAGTGTCCATATAATATCGGGATTATCACGCCCAGATAGTGCCATACAGGTCCCTATAATATCAGGAATATCACGCCCAGATAATGCCATACAGGTCCCTATAATATCAGGAATATCACGCCCAGATAATGCCATACAGGTCCCTATAATATCGGGAATATCACGCCCAAATAATGCCATACAGGTCCCTATAATATCAGGAATATGACACCCAGATAGTGCCATACAGTTCCATATAATATCGGGAATATCACGCCCAGATAGTGCCATACAGGTCCCTATAATATCAGGTATATCACGCCCAGATAATGCCATACAGGTCCCTATAATATCGGGAATATCACACCCAGATAGTACCATACAGGTCCCTATAATAACAGGAATATCACGCCCAGATAATGCCATACAGGTCCATATAATATCAGGTATATCACGCCCAGATAATGCCATACAGATCCCTATAATATCGGGAATATCACACCCAGATAATGTCATAGAGGTCACTATAATATCGGGAATATCACGCCCAGATAGTGCCATACAGATCCCTATAATATTGGGAATATCACACCCAGATAATGCCATACAGTATCCATATAATATCAGGAATATCACACCCAGATAATGCCATACAGGTTCCTATAATATCAGGAATATCACGTCCAGATAATGCCATATAGGTCCCTATAATAACAGGAGTATCACGCCCAGATAGTGCCATACAGGTCCCTATAATATCGGGAATATCACACCCAGATAATGCCATACAGGTCCCTATAATATCGGGAATATCACGCCCAGATAATGCCATACAGGTCCTTATAATATCGGTAATATCACACCCAGATAATGCCATACAGGTCCCTATAATATCGGGAATATCACGCCCAGATAATGCCATACAGGTCCCTATAATATCAGAAATATCGCGCCCAGATAATGCCATACAGGTCTCTATAATATCAGAAATATCACGCCCAGATAATGCCATACAGGTCCCTATAATATCGGGAATATCATGCCCAGATAGTGCCATACAGGTTCCTATAATATCTGGAATATCACGCCCAGATAATGCCATACAGGTCCCTATAATATCAGGAATATCACACCCAGATAATGCCATACAGGTCCCTATAATATCGGGAATATCACGCCCAGATAATGCCATACAGGTCCATATAATATCGGAAAGATCACACCCAGATAATGCCATACAGCTCCCTATAATATCGGGAATATCACGCCCAGATATTGCCATACAGGTCCCTATAATATCGGGAATATCACACCCAGATAATGCCATACAGGTTCCTATAAGATCGGAAATATCACAACCAGGTAATGCCATACAGGTCCCTATAATATCAGGAATATCACGCCCAGATAGTGCCATACAGGTCCCTATAATATCAGGAATATCACGCCCAGATAATGCCATACAGGTCCCTATAATATCGGGAATATCACGCCCAGATAGTGACATACAGGTCCCTATAATATCGGGAATATCACGACCAGATAGTGACATACAGGTCCCTATAATATCAGGAATATCACGCCCAGATAGTGCCATACAGGTCCCTATAATATCAGGAATATCACGCCCAGATAGCGACATACAGGTCCTTATAATATCAGGAATATCACACCCAGATAGTGCCATACAGGTCCATATAATATCAGGAATATCACGCCCAGATAATGCCATACTGGTCCCTATAATATCGGGAATATCACGCCAAGATAGTGCCATACAGGTCCCTATAATATCGGGAATATCACGCCCAGTTAATGCCTTACAGGTACCTAAAAAACAGGAATATCACGCCCAGATAATGCCATACAGGTCCCTATAATATCGGGAATATCACGCCCAGTTAATGCCATACAGGTCCCTATAATATCAGGAATATCACGCCCAGATAATGCCATACAGGTCCCTATAATATCGGGAATATCACGCCCAGATAGTGCCATACAGGTCCCTATAATATCAGGAATATCACGCCCAGATAATGCCATACAGGTCCCTATAATATCGGGAATTTCAAGACCAGATAGTGCCATACAGGTACCTATAATATCAGGCAAAAACGCCCAGATAATGGCATACAGGTCCCTATAATATCGGGAATATCACGCCCAAATAATGCCATACAGGTCCCTATAATATCGGGAATATCACGCCCAGATAGTGCCATACAGCATCCATAGAATATCAGGAGTATCACGCCCAGATAATGCCATACAGGTCCCTATAATATCGGGAATATCACGCCCAGATAGTGCCATACAGCATCCATAGAATATCAGGAGAATCACGCCCAGATAATGCCATACAGGTCCCTATAATATCGGGAATATCACGCCCAGATAGTGACATACAGGTCCCTATAATATCGGGAATATCACGACCAGATAGTGACATACAGGTCCCTATAATATCAGGAATATCACGCCCAGATAGTGCCATACAGGTCCCTATAATATCAGGAATATCACGCCCAGATAGCGACATACAGTGTCCATATAATATCAGGAATATCACGCCCAGATAATGCCATACAGGTCCCTATAATATCAGGAATATCACAGCCAGATAATGCCATACAGGTCCCTATAATATCGGGAATATCATGCCCAGATAATGCCATACAGGTCCCTATAATATCAGGAATATCACGCCCAGATAGTGCCATGCAGCGTCCATATAATATCAGGAATATCACGCCCAGATAATGCCATACAGGTCCGTATAATATCAGGAATATCACGCCAAGTTAATGCCATACAGGTCCCTATAATATCAGGAATATCACACCCAGATAGTGACATACAGGTCCCTATAATATCGGAAATATCACGCCCAGATAATGCCATACAGTGTCCATATAATATCGGGATTATCACGCCCAGATAGTGCCATACAGGTCCCTATAATATCAGGAATATCACGCCCAGATAATGCCATACAGGTCCCTATAATATCAGGAATATCACGCCCAGATAATGCCATACAGGTCCCTATAATATCGGGAATATCACGCCCAAATAATGCCATACAGGTCCCTATAATATCAGGAATATGACACCCAGATAGTGCCATACAGTTCCATATAATATCGGGAATATCACGCCCAGATAGTGCCATACAGGTCCCTATAATATCAGGTATATCACGCCCAGATAATGCCATACAGGTCCCTATAATATCGGGAATATCACACCCAGATAGTACCATACAGGTCCCTATAATAACAGGAATATCACGCCCAGATAATGCCATACAGGTCCATATAATATCAGGTATATCACGCCCAGATAATGCCATACAGATCCCTATAATATCGGGAATATCACACCCAGATAATGTCATAGAGGTCACTATAATATCGGGAATATCACGCCCAGATAGTGCCATACAGATCCCTATAATATTGGGAATATCACACCCAGATAATGCCATACAGTGTCCATATAATATCAGGAATATCACACCCAGATAATGCCATACAGGTTCCTATAATATCAGGAATATCACGTCCAGATAATGCCATATAGGTCCCTATAATAACAGGAGTATCACGCCCAGATAGTGCCATACAGGTCCCTATAATATCGGGAATATCACACCCAGATAATGCCATACAGGTCCCTATAATATCGGGAATATCACGCCCAGATAATGCCATACAGGTCCTTATAATATCGGTAATATCACACCCAGATAATGCCATACAGGTCCCTATAATATCGGGAATATCACGCCCAGATAATGCCATACAGGTCCCTATAATATCAGAAATATCGCGCCCAGATAATGCCATACAGGTCTCTATAATATCAGAAATATCACGCCCAGATAATGCCATACAGGTCCCTATAATATCGGGAATATCATGCCCAGATAGTGCCATACAGGTTCCTATAATATCTGGAATATCACGCCCAGATAATGCCATACAGGTCCCTATAATATCAGGAATATCACACCCAGATAATGCCATACAGGTCCCTATAATATCGGGAATATCACGCCCAGATAATGCCATACAGGTCCATATAATATCGGAAAGATCACACCCAGATAATGCCATACAGCTCCCTATAATATCGGGAATATCACGCCCAGATATTGCCATACAGGTCCCTATAATATCGGGAATATCACACCCAGATAATGCCATACAGGTTCCTATAAGATCGGAAATATCACAACCAGGTAATGCCATACAGGTCCCTATAATATCAGGAATATCACGCCCAGATAGTGCCATACAGGTCCCTATAATATCAGGAATATCACGCCCAGATAATGCCATACAGGTCCCTATAATATCGGGAATATCATGCCCAGATAGTGCCATACAGGTTCCTATAATATCTGGAATATCACGCCCAGATAATGCCATACAGGTCCCTATAATATCAGGAATATCACACCCAGATAATGCCATACAGGTCCCTATAATATCGGGAATATCACGCCCAGATAATGCCATACAGGTCCATATAATATCAGGAATATCACGTCCAGATAATGCCATACAGGTCTCTATAATATCAGAAATATCACGCCCAGATAATGCCATACAGGTCCCTATAATATCGGGAATATCATGCCCAGATAGTGCCATACAGGTTCCTATAATATCTGGAATATCACGCCCAGATAATGCCATACAGGTCCCTATAATATCAGGAATATCACACCCAGATAATGCCATACAGGTCCCTATAATATCGGGAATATCACGCCCAGATAATGCCATACAGGTCCATATAATATCAGGAATATCACGTCCAGATAATGCCATACAGGTCTCTATAATATCGGGAATATCACGCCCAGATAATGCCATACAGGTCCCTATAATATCAGGAATATCACACCCAGATAATGCCATACAGGTCCCTATAATATCGGGAATATCACGCCCAGATAGTGCCATACAGGCCCCTATAATATCAGGAATATCACGCCCAGATAATCCCATACAGGTCCCTATAATATCGGGAATATCACACCCAGATAATGCCATACAGGTCCTTATAATATCGGGAATATCACACCCAGATAATGCCATACAGGTCCCTATAATATCGGGAATATCACGCCCAGATAGTGCCATACAGGTCCCTATAATATTGGGAATATCACGCCCAGATAGTGCCATACAGGTCCCTATAATATCGGGAATATCACGCCCAGTTAATGCCATACAGGTACCTATAAGAACAGGAATATCATGCCCAGATAGTGCCATACAGGTCCCTATAATATCGGGAATATCACGCCCAGTTAATGCCATACAGGTCCCTATAAGAACAGGAATATCACGCCCAGAAAATGCCATACAGGTCCCTATAATATCAGGAATCTCACGCCCAGATAATGCCACACAGGTCCCTATTATATCGGGAATATCACGCCCAGATAGTGCCATACAGCGTCCATATAATATCAGGAGTATCACGCCAAGATAATGCCATACAGGTCCCTATAATATCGGGAATATCACGCCCAGATAGTGACATACAGGTCCCTATAATATCGGGAATATCACGCCCAGATAATGCTATACAGGTCCCTATAATATCGGGAATATCACGCCCAGATAGTGACATACAGGTCCCTATAATATCGGGAATATCACGCCCAGATAATGCCATACAGGTCCCTATAATATCGGAAATATCACACCCAGATAGTGACATACAGGTCCCTATAATATCGGGAATATCACACCCAGAAAATGCCATACAGGTCCCTATAATATCAGGAATATCAGGCCCAGATAATGCCATACAGGTCCCTATAATATCAGGAATATCAGGCCCAGATAATGCCATACAGGTCCCTATAATATCAGGAATATCACGCCCAGATAATGCCATACAGGTCCCTATAATATCAGGAATATCGCGCCCAGATAATGCCATACAGGTCCCTATAATATCAGGAATATCACACCCAGATAATGCCATACAGGTTCCTATAATATCGGGAATATCACGCCCAGATAATGCTATACAGGTCCCTATAATATCAGGAATATCACGCCCAGATAATGCTATACAGGTCCCTATAATATCAGGAATATCACGCCCAGATAATGCTATACAGGTCCCTATAATATCAGGAATATCACGCCCAGATAATGCCATGCAGGTCCCTATAATATCAGGAATGTCACACCCAGATAATGCCATACAGGTTCCTATAATATCGGGAATATCACGCCCAGATAATGCTATACAGGTCCCTATAATAACAGGAATATCACGCCCAGATAGCGACATACAGTGTCCATATAATATCAGGAATATCACGCCCAGATAATGCCATACAGGTCCCTATAATATCAGGAATATCACAGCCAGATAATGCCATACAGGTCCCTATAATATCGGGAATATCATGCCCAGTTAATGCCATACAGGTACCTATAAGAACAGGAATATCATGCCCAGATAGTGCCATACAGGTCCCTATAATATCGGGAATATCACGCCCAGTTAATGCCATACAGGTCCCTATAAGAACAGGAATATCACGCCCAGAAAATGCCATACAGGTCCCTATAATATCAGGAATCTCACGCCCAGATAATGCCACACAGGTCCCTATTATATCGGGAATATCACGCCCAGATAGTGCCATACAGCGTCCATATAATATCAGGAGTATCACGCCAAGATAATGCCATACAGGTCCCTATAATATCGGGAATATCACGCCCAGATAGTGACATACAGGTCCCTATAATATCGGGAATATCACGCCCAGATAATGCTATACAGGTCCCTATAATATCGGGAATATCACGCCCAGATAGTGACATACAGGTCCCTATAATATCGGGAATATCACGCCCAGATAATGCCATACAGGTCCCTATAATATCGGAAATATCACACCCAGATAGTGACATACAGGTCCCTATAATATCGGGAATATCACACCCAGAAAATGCCATACAGGTCCCTATAATATCAGGAATATCAGGCCCAGATAATGCCATACAGGTCCCTATAATATCAGGAATATCAGGCCCAGATAATGCCATACAGGTCCCTATAATATCAGGAATATCACGCCCAGATAATGCCATACAGGTCCCTATAATATCAGGAATATCGCGCCCAGATAATGCCATACAGGTCCCTATAATATCAGGAATATCACACCCAGATAATGCCATACAGGTTCCTATAATATCGGGAATATCACGCCCAGATAATGCTATACAGGTCCCTATAATATCAGGAATATCACGCCCAGATAATGCTATACAGGTCCCTATAATATCAGGAATATCACGCCCAGATAATGCTATACAGGTCCCTATAATATCAGGAATATCACGCCCAGATAATGCCATGCAGGTCCCTATAATATCAGGAATGTCACACCCAGATAATGCCATACAGGTTCCTATAATATCGGGAATATCACGCCCAGATAATGCTATACAGGTCCCTATAATAACAGGAATATCACGCCCAGATAGCGACATACAGTGTCCATATAATATCAGGAATATCACGCCCAGATAATGCCATACAGGTCCCTATAATATCAGGAATATCACAGCCAGATAATGCCATACAGGTCCCTATAATATCGGGAATATCATGCCCAGATAATGCCATACAGGTCCCTATAATATCAGGAATATCACGCACAGATAGTGCCATGCAGCGTCCATATAATATCAGGAATATCACGCCCAGATAATGCCATACAGGTCCGTATAATATCAGGAATATCACGCCAAGTTAATGCCATACAGGTCCCTATAATATCAGGAATATCACACCCAGATAGTGACATACAGGTCCCTATAATATCGGAAATATCACGCCCAGATAATGCCATACAGTGTCCATATAATATCGGGATTATCACGCCCAGATAGTGCCATACAGGTCCCTATAATATCAGGAATATCACGCCCAGATAATGCCATACAGGTCCCTATAATATCAGGAATATCACGCCCAGATAATGCCATACAGGTCCCTATAATATCGGGAATATCACGCCCAAATAATGCCATACAGGTCCCTATAATATCAGGAATATGACACCCAGATAGTGCCATACAGTTCCATATAATATCGGGAATATCACGCCCAGATAGTGCCATACAGGTCCCTATAATATCAGGTATATCACGCCCAGATAATGCCATACAGGTCCCTATAATATCGGGAATATCACACCCAGATAGTACCATACAGGTCCCTATAATAACAGGAATATCACGCCCAGATAATGCCATACAGGTCCATATAATATCAGGTATATCACGCCCAGATAATGCCATACAGATCCCTATAATATCGGGAATATCACACCCAGATAATGTCATAGAGGTCACTATAATATCGGGAATATCACGCCCAGATAGTGCCATACAGATCCCTATAATATTGGGAATATCACACCCAGATAATGCCATACAGTGTCCATATAATATCAGGAATATCACACCCAGATAATGCCATACAGGTTCCTATAATATCAGGAATATCACGTCCAGATAATGCCATATAGGTCCCTATAATAACAGGAGTATCACGCCCAGATAGTGCCATACAGGTCCCTATAATATCGGGAATATCACACCCAGATAATGCCATACAGGTCCCTATAATATCGGGAATATCACGCCCAGATAATGCCATACAGGTCCTTATAATATCGGTAATATCACACCCAGATAATGCCATACAGGTCCCTATAATATCGGGAATATCACGCCCAGATAATGCCATACAGGTCCCTATAATATCGGGAATATCACGCCCAGATAATGCCATACAGGTCCCTATAATATCAGAAATATCGCGCCCAGATAATGCCATACAGGTCCCTATAATATCAGGAATATAATGCCCAGATAGTGCCATACAGGTCCCTATAATATCGGAAAGATCACACCCAGATAGTGCCATACAGCTCCCTATAATATCGGGAATATCACGCCCAGATATTGCCATACAGGTCCCTATAATATCGGGAATATCACACCCAGATAATGCCATACAGGTTCCTATAAGATCGGAAATATCACAACCAGGTAATGCCATACAGGTCCCTATAATATCAGGAATATCACGCCCAGATAGTGCCATACAGGTCCCTATAATATCAGGAATATCACGCCCAGATAATGCCATACAGGTCCCTATAATATCGGGAATATCATGCCCAGATAGTGCCATACAGGTTCCTATAATATCTGGAATATCACGCCCAGATAATGCCATACAGGTCCCTATAATATCAGGAATATCACACCCAGATAATGCCATACAGGTCCCTATAATATCGGGAATATCACGCCCAGATAATGCCATACAGGTCCATATAATATCAGGAATATCACGTCCAGATAATGCCATACAGGTCTCTATAATATCAGAAATATCACGCCCAGATAATGCCATACAGGTCCCTATAATATCGGGAATATCATGCCCAGATAGTGCCATACAGGTTCCTATAATATCTGGAATATCACGCCCAGATAATGCCATACAGGTCCCTATAATATCAGGAATATCACACCCAGATAATGCCATACAGGTCCCTATAATATCGGGAATATCACGCCCAGATAATGCCATACAGGTCCATATAATATCAGGAATATCACGTCCAGATAATGCCATACAGGTCTCTATAATATCGGGAATATCACGCCCAGATAATGCCATACAGGTCCCTATAATATCAGGAATATCACACCCAGATAATGCCATACAGGTCCCTATAATATCGGGAATATCACGCCCAGATAGTGCCATACAGGTCCCTATAATATCTGGAATATCACGTCCACATAATGCCATACAGGTCCCTATAATATCGGGAATATCACGCCCAGATAGTGCCATACAGGCCCCTATAATATCAGGAATATCACGCCGAGATAATGCCATACAGGTCCCTATAATATCGGGAATATCACACCCAGATAATGCCATACAGGTCCTTATAATATCGGGAATATCACACCCAGATAATGCCATACAGGTCCCTATAATATCGGGAATATCACGCCCAGATAGTGCCATACAGGTCCCTATAATATTGGGAATATCACGCCCAGATAGTGCCATACAGGTCCCTATAATATCTGGAATATCACGCCCAGTTAATGCCATACAGGTACCTATAAGAACAGGAATATCATGCCCAGATAGTGCCATACAGGTCCCTATAATATCGGGAATATCACGCCCAGTTAATGCCATACAGGTCCCTATAAGAACAGGAATATCACGCCCAGAAAATGCCATACAGGTCCCTATAATATCAGGAATCTCACGCCCAGATAATGCCACACAGGTCCCTATTATATCGGGAATATCACGCCCAGATAGTGCCATACAGCGTCCATATAATATCAGGAGTATCACGCCAAGATAATGCCATACAGGTCCCTATAATATCGGGAATATCACGCCCAGATAGTGACATACAGGTCCCTATAATATCGGGAATATCACGCCCAGATAATGCTATACAGGTCCCTATAATATCGGGAATATCACGCCCAGATAGTGACATACAGGTCCCTATAATATCGGGAATATCACGCCCAGATAATGCCATACAGGTCCCTATAATATCGGAAATATCACACCCAGATAGTGACATACAGGTCCCTATAATATCGGGAATATCACACCCAGAAAATGCCATACAGGTCCCTATAATATCAGGAATATCAGGCCCAGATAATGCCATACAGGTCCCTATAATATCAGGAATATCAGGCCCAGATAATGCCATACAGGTCCCTATAATATCAGGAATATCACGCCCAGATAATGCCATACAGGTCCCTATAATATCAGGAATATCGCGCCCAGATAATGCCATACAGGTCCCTATAATATCAGGAATATCACACCCAGATAATGCCATACAGGTTCCTATAATATCGGGAATATCACGCCCAGATAATGCCATACAGGTCCCTATAATATCAGGAATATCACGCCCAGATAATGCTATACAGGTCCCTATAATATCAGGAATATCACGCCCAGATAATGCTATACAGGTCCCTATAATATCAGGAATATCACGCCCAGATAATGCCATACAGGTCCCTATAATATCAGGAATGTCACACCCAGATAATGCCATACAGGTTCCTATAATATCGGGAATATCACGCCCAGATAATGCTATACAGGTCCCTATAATAACAGGAATATCACGCCCAGATAATGCTATACAGGTCCCTATAATATCGGGAATATCACGCCCAGATAACGCCATACAGGTCCCTATAATATCGGGAATATCACGCCCAGATAATGCCATACAGGTCCCTATAATATCATCAATATCACCGCCAGATAGTGCCATACAGGTCCCTATAAAATCGGAAATATCAGATCCAGATATTGCCATACAGGTCCCTATAATATCGGGAATATCACACCCAGATAATGCCATACAGGTCCATATAATATCGGGAATATCACGCCCAGATAATGCCATACAGGTCCCTATAATATCGGGAATATCACGCCCAGATAGTGACATACAGCTCCCTATAATATCAGGAATATCACGCGCAGATAATGCCATACAGGTCCCTATAATATCAGGAATATCACGCCCAGATAATGCCATACAGGTCCATATAATATCAGGAATATCTCACACAGATAATGCCATACAGGTTCCAATAATATCGGGAATATCACGCCCAGTTAATGTCATACAGGTCCCGATAATATCAGGAACATCACGCCCAGATAATGCCATACAGGTCCCTATAATATCGGGAATATCACGCCCAGATAGTGCCATACCGGTACCTATAATATCAGGAATATCACGCCCAGATAATGCCATACAGGTCCCTATAATATCAGGAATATCACGCCCAGATAATGCCATACAGGTCCCTATAATATCAGGAATATCACGCCCAGATAATGCCATACAGGTCCCTATAATATCGGGAATATCACACCAAGATAATGCCATACAGGTCCCTATAATATCAGGAATATCACGCCCAGATAATGCCATACAGGTCCCTATAATATCCTGAATATCATGGCCAGATAGTACCATACAGGTTCCTATAATATCGGGAATATCACACCCAGATAGTGCCATACAGGTCCCTATAATATCAGGAATATCACGTGCAGATAATGCCATACAGGTCCCTATAGTATCGGGAATATCACGCCCAGATAGTGCCATACAGGTCCCTATAATATCAGGAATATCACGCCCAGATAATGCCATACAGGTCCCTATAATATCGGGAATATCACGCCCAGATAGTGCCATACAGGTCCCTATAATATCAGGAATATCACGCCCAGATAATGCCATGCAGGTCCCTATAATATTGGGAATATCACGCCAAGATAGTGCCATACTGTTCCCTATAATATCAGGAATATCATGCCCAGATAATGCCATACAGGTCCCTATAATATCGGGAATATCACACCCAGATAGTGCCATAAAGGTCCCTATAATATCAGGAATATCACGCCCAGATAATGCCATACAGGTCCCTATAATATCGGGAATATAACGCCCAGATAGTGCCATACAGGTCCCTATAATATCGGGAATATCACGCCCAGTTAATGCCATACAGGACCGTATAATATCAGGAATATCACGCCCAGATAATGCCATACAGGTCCCTATAATATCGGGAATATCACGCCCAGATAGTGCCATACAGGTCCCTATTATATCGGGAATATCACGTCCAGATAATGCCATACAGGTCCCTATAATATCTGGAATATCACGCCCAAATAATGCCATACAGGTCCCTATAATATCGGGAATATCACGCCCAGATAGTGACATACAGGTCCCTATAAGAACAGGAATATCACGCCCAGAAAATGCCATACAGGTCCCTATAATATCAGGAATCTCACGCCCAGATAATGCCACACAGGTCCCTATTATATCGGGAATATCACGCCCAGATAGTGCCATACAGCGTCCATATAATATCAGGAGTATCACGCCAAGATAATGCCATACAGGTCCCTATAATATCGGGAATATCACGCCCAGATAGTGACATACAGGTCCCTATAATATCGGGAATATCACGCCCAGATAATGCTATACAGGTCCCTATAATATCGGGAATATCACGCCCAGATAGTGACATACAGGTCCCTATAATATCGGGAATATCACGCCCAGATAATGCCATACAGGTCCCTATAATATCGGAAATATCACACCCAGATAGTGACATACAGGTCCCTATAATATCGGGAATATCACACCCAGAAAATGCCATACAGGTCCCTATAATATCAGGAATATCAGGCCCAGATAATGCCATACAGGTCCCTATAATATCAGGAATATCAGGCCCAGATAATGCCATACAGGTCCCTATAATATCAGGAATATCACGCCCAGATAATGCCATACAGGTCCCTATAATATCAGGAATATCGCGCCCAGATAATGCCATACAGGTCCCTATAATATCAGGAATATCACACCCAGATAATGCCATACAGGTTCCTATAATATCGGGAATATCACGCCCAGATAATGCTATACAGGTCCCTATAATATCAGGAATATCACGCCCAGATAATGCTATACAGGTCCCTATAATATCAGGAATATCACGCCCAGATAATGCTATACAGGTCCCTATAATATCAGGAATATCACGCCCAGATAATGCCATACAGGTCCCTATAATATCAGGAATGTCACACCCAGATAATGCCATACAGGTTCCTATAATATCGGGAATATCACGCCCAGATAATGCTATACAGGTCCCTATAATAACAGGAATATCACGCCCAGATAATGCTATACAGGTCCCTATAATATCGGGAATATCACGCCCAGATAACGCCATACAGGTCCCTGTAACGGGTCCGGGAGGCGGAACCTCTGAGCTACTATACAAGGGGGCGGCCCTTGTAAGGGAGCGGGTGGCAGTCTCTGGGTGAACGGACAGGGAGTTACGGCAAGTGATCAGGGCAGTCTCTGGGTAAGGGGTAGGTACGACCTGTGATGGCAGAGCCTCCGGGTAGGCTAGCAGGCAGGTGGTAGATGTGTGCTCCCAGGTGAGCAAGCGAGAGTCTCTGGAATAGCAGGTGGTCACGGCACGTGACGGCGGAACCTCCGGGCTGGCAGGCAGGTAGGTAACGGAGAAGCGCTCCCAGGTGAGCGGGCAAGAGTCTCTGGAATAGCTGATGGTCACCGCACGTGACAACGGGACCTCCGGGCTGGCAAGCAGGCAGGTAACGGAGATGCGCTCCCAGGTGAGCGGGCAAGAGTCTGGAGTAGCTGGTGGTCACAGCACGTGACAACGGAGCCTCCGGGCTGGCAAGCAGGCAGATAACGGAGAAGCGCTCCCAGGTGAGCGGGCAAGCTGGTCCATAGACAGACTGACCGGAGTAGTAAGGCAGACCGTCGGACCTCAGGCAAGCAGGCAGGTAGCTGATATGCGCTCCCAGGTGAGCGGGCAGGCTGGTCCTTTAGACAGACTGACAGGAGTAGTAAGGCAGACCGTCGGACCTCAGACTGGCAGACAGGTAACAAGTATTCAGGCAGGAATCAGGCAGGTAACTGGCAGGTACTGGCAGGTAACTAGCAGGAAACTGGCAGGAAACTGGCAGGTAACTGGCAACGGGACCTGAGGGCTGAAGCACAGGTGAGACACAGGTGCAAACAACATTGCTCGGGCACCTCCATTTTGGAGGAGGTGCCTTATATATGATGAAGTCCTCCGGCCATTGGCCGGGGACTCTTTAGGGCGGCGCGCGCGGCCCCTTTAAGAGGAGGGGAGCGCGCGCGCGCGCGCCCTAAGCACAGGGGCCGGGAAGGAGCGCGCGCTGAGAGCAGAGCAGGAGGAGGACGCCGGGACGGAGCGCGCGCTGACAGCAGAGCGGGGGGAGGAAGCCGGGCACGGAGCAGAGCGGTGAGAGGAGCAGCGTCCCTGCCTAGCAGAGGGCAGGGACGCCGGCACTACAGTACCCCCCCCTTTAGGCCCCCCCTTTTTTAGGCCAGACAGAAATTTAGCTAGGATGAGAGGGGCATGGATGTTCTCCCGGGGCTCCCACGTTCTCTCCTCAGGACCAAACCCCTTCCAATCTACCAGAAAAAAGGTCTTTCCTCTTACCCTTTTGGTGGCAAGAATGTTCTCTACCTCAAACTCGTCCTCAGCAGAAACCGGAGCAGGAGGCGTACCTGTAGACTTGGAAAAAGAGTTAAGCACTACAGGTTTGAGGAGAGACACATGGAAGGAGTTAGGGATCCGTAAGTTGGCCGGGAGTTTCAATTTATAGGCCACCGGGTTGATCTGACTGATGACCTCCAGTGGGCCGATGAACCGAGGCCCTAACTTATAGGAAGGGATCTTGAGCCGGACATATTTGGACGAGAGCCAGACTTTATCCCCAGGGCGGAATTGAGGAGGGTCCAGACGTTTTTTGTCAGCGTGTCTTTTCATACGCTCGGATGACAGAAGGAGTGCGGACCGGGTACTCTCCCATATGGAGGAAAATTTGTTAACAAGAGATTCCGCAGCCGGATTGTCCGCCGAGGTGGAGACGGGAAACGGGATCCGAGGATGCTGACCGTAGACTACAAAAAACGGGGATTTGGAGGAAGACTCGCTCTCGTGATTGTTGTACGAGAATTCGGCCCATGGCAGGAGATCCACCCAGTCAGAATGGTGGGCATTAACGAAGTGCCGAAGGTAACTGGTCAGGTTCTGATTGATCCGCTCCACTTGACCATTAGACTGTGGGTGGTAAGCGGAGGAGAAGTCCAGGGTGACGTCCAGCAATTTACAAGTGGCTCTCCAGAAACGGGAAGTGAACTGTACCCCACGATCCGACACGATGTGACGGGGCAGGCCATGAAGACGGAAGATGTGGCGGATAAAGTCTTTAGCCAGCTCGGGTGCAGACGGAAGACCTGGCAGTGGAATGAAGTGAGCCATCTTGGAGAAGCGGTCAGCGACCACCCAAATGACCGTACAACCGGCAGAGACGGGTAGATCAGTAATGAAGTCCATCGCTATATGCTGCCAGGGGGCAGCAGGTACTGGCAGAGGTAGGAGGCGGCCGGCCGGCAGGTGTCTCGGAACTTTGTTGCGGGCGCAGGACACACAGGCAGAAACAAAGTCTATTACATCCTTGTGCAGGTTAGGCCACCAGTAGTGCCGGGTAATAAGCTGGAGGGTCTTTTTCTGACCGGCGTGGCCAGCTAGTTTAGACGAATGACCCCAGTGTAGAATCTTCTCCCGATCAGGTACTGGTACGAACGTCTTACCAGGAGGAAGACGATTTAGACTCACGGGAGCCACCTGCATTACTCTGGCGGGATCGATGATATGTTTCGGATCCTCCTCGAGATCAGACACCAGAAAGGATCGAGACAAGGCATCCGCCTTGACGTTTTTGTCAGCCGGGCGAAAATGAAGGACAAAATCAAAACGAGCAAAAAACAAGGACCACCGGGCTTGGCGCGGGTTAAGTCTCTGGGCATGCTGGAGGTAAGCCAAGTTCTTGTGGTCAGTGTAAATTATTACCGGGTGAAGAGCCCCCTCGAGCAGGTAACGCCACTCCTCCAATGCCAGTTTGATGGCCAATAACTCTCGGTCTCCTATGGAATAGTTGCGCTCAGAGGAGGAGAAGAGTTTAGAGAAGAAGCCACAAGTTACCATCCTCCCGGAAGATGATTTTTGAGTAAGTACCGCTCCGGCTCCAGAGGAGGAGGCGTCAACTTCCAGGAAGAACTGCTTGTTGCCATCTGGGCGATGCAGCACCGGGGCGGAAGAGAAGGCCTGTTTAAGGGAAAGAAAGGCCTCCTCTGCTTCGGGTGGCCACTCTTTGGGATTAGTACCTTTACGGGTGAGCGCAGAAATTGGGGCCGTCCGGGAAGAGAAGTGTGGTATGAAGAGGCGGTAGTAGTTGGCGAAGCCCAGGAAACGCTGAATGGCCTTCAACCCCTCCGGTCGGGGCCATTTCTCGATGGCAGACAGTTTCTCAGGATCCATTTGAAGGCCGGTCTGAGAGATAATGTAGCCCAGAAACGGAAGCGAGGTCTGCTCAAAGAGGCACTTCTCAAATTTAGCGTAGAGATGGTTCTGCCTTAGCCTGAGCAGGACCTGACGAACGTCCCTCCGGTGAGTCTGGAGATCCGGAGAGAAGACCAAGATGTCGTCCAGGTACACCACTACGCAGGAGTAGAGAAGGTCCCGGAAGATGTCATTGACCAACTCTTGAAAGACGGCAGGAGCGTTACAGAGACCAAAGGGCATTACCAGGTATTCATAGTGGCCGTCCCGGGTGTTGAATGCCGTCTTCCATTCATCCCCCTGACGAATACGAACCAGGTTGTACGCCCCACGAAGGTCCAGTTTGGTGAAGATCCTAGCCCCCCTCAGACGATCAAATAATTCTGGAATGAGCGGAAGGGGGTACTTATTCTTCACCGTGATCAGGTTTAGGCCTCTATAGTCTATACAGGGACGGAGAGAGCCGTCCTTCTTTTTGACGAAAAAGAAGCCTGCTCCCGCCGGGGAGGTAGATTTCCGGATGAATCCTCTGGCCAGATTCTCCTCAATATATTCGGACATTGACCGGGTCTCAGCAGCGGATAAAGGATAGATACGCCCACGGGGAGGAGTAGTACCGGGTAGCAGATCGATGGGACAGTCGTATGGTCTATGTGGTGGTAATGTCTCTGCCTCCTTTTTATTAAAGACATCTGCATAAGACCAATAAGGAATCGGAAGTCCAGGTAGATTAGCTGGGGTAGGAGAGGGACGGACGGGATGGACGGGAACCAGGCAGGTTTTATGACAGTCTTGTCCCCAGCGAAGGACCTCTCCGGTTTGCCAGTCTAGCACGGGTGCATGTCTCTGGAGCCAGGGCAGACCTAGCAAGAGGGCGTGAGAGAGTCCAGGCAGAACATGAAAGGAGATACTTTCAGAATGCAGCATTCCCACCTGCAGGGTAATGGATTCGGTGATGAGTTGAATGGGGCGAGGTAAGAGGCCCCCATCCACGGCAGCGACAGACAAGGGTACAGCCAGAGGTTTGGTGGGGATGCGGTATTTCTCAACCAGGGACTGTGAAATAAGGTTCCCGGCTGCTCCAGAGTCAAGTTGGGCTAGTTCGAAATAACGGTTCTCCCCGTAGATGATCGAAACTGACAACAGCAGGGATGGAGAGGATTTATTCTTGTCTAGGTGGACCTCTCTGAGCGAACCTAGACACAGGCGTTTCCCGACCTCTCCGGGCAGGCACGGATCCGGTGCTCCTTACTGCCACAGTAGAAGCAGCTCCCCTCGGCACGGCGTGAGTCCTGACGGGTTTTGACCATCTTGGTCTGGTCGACCTGCATAGGCTCAGGAGAGTGTACCTGGGAAGAGATGGAGGGAATGACGGGTTTCTGGAAAGTAGGAGCTAAACGTGGAATCCTTCTCTCACGGGTGACCTCTTTGGCACGCTCCTGAAACCGTAGGTCAATTCGGGTGGCAAGAGTTATTAAGTCATCGAGAGTGGTAGGAATGTCCCGACCGGCAAGTTCATCTTTAATACGGCCGGACAGACCCTCCCAGAAGACGGAAACCAGAGCGTCGTTATCCCAGGCCAGCTCCGAGGCAAGGGTACGGAACCGTATGGCATATTGGCCCACGGTGAGACTCCCCTGACGGAGGCGTAGCAACGATGATGCAGATGAGGTCTTCCGTCCGGGTTCGTCGAAGACTTTCCGGAAAGCCGTGAGAAAAGCAGGCAAGTTGGACACCAGGGGGTCTCCTCTCTCCCATAGAGGATTCAGCCAGGCCAGGGCCTCCCCGGTGAGATGGGACATGATGAAGGCAATTTTGGCCCGGTCGGAGTTAAACTGGTAAGACAAAAGTTCAAAATGCAGGGTGCACTGATTCAAGAAGCCCCGAGCCTGGACGGGGTCGCCTCCGAAGCGAGGAGGTGCAGAAAGCCGGGGTCCGGGGTAGGATACCATAGTATTAGTGAGCAGCGGAGCCGCCGGATTGCAAGATATGGCACTGGCGGAGGTTGTTGGTGGATCAGACAGAGTGTTCAGGCGAGTATTAACATTCCGCAGGTGACCCAGGATAGCCTCCTGTTGGGACCTCTGACGGGACAGTTCAAGACCGAGGTCCGAGAGCGAGGGAGCTTGGGTGCCACCGGGTTCCATGGCCCGAGCAAACTGTAACGGGTCCGGGAGGCGGAACCTCTGAGCTACTATACAAGGGGGCGGCCCTTGTAAGGGAGCGGGTGGCAGTCTCTGGGTGAACGGACAGGGAGTTACGGCAAGTGATCAGGGCAGTCTCTGGGTAAGGGGTAGGTACGACCTGTGATGGCAGAGCCTCCGGGTAGGCTAGCAGGCAGGTGGTAGATGTGTGCTCCCAGGTGAGCAAGCGAGAGTCTCTGGAATAGCAGGTGGTCACGGCACGTGACGGCGGAACCTCCGGGCTGGCAGGTAGGTAACGGAGAAGCGCTCCCAGGTGAGCGGGCAAGAGTCTCTGGAATAGCTGATGGTCACCGCACGTGACAACGGGACCTCCGGGCTGGCAAGCAGGCAGGTAACGGAGATGCGCTCCCAGGTGAGCGGGCAAGAGTCTGGAGTAGCTGGTGGTCACAGCACGTGACAACGGAGCCTCCGGGCTGGCAAGCAGGCAGATAACGGAGAAGCGCTCCCAGGTGAGCGGGCAAGCTGGTCCATAGACAGACTGACCGGAGTAGTAAGGCAGACCGTCGGACCTCAGGCAAGCAGGCAGGTAGCTGATATGCGCTCCCAGGTGAGCGGGCAGGCTGGTCCTTTAGACAGACTGACAGGAGTAGTAAGGCAGACCGTCGGACCTCAGACTGGCAGACAGGTAACAAGTATTCAGGCAGGAATCAGGCAGGTAACTGGCAGGTACTGGCAGGTAACTAGCAGGAAACTGGCAGGTAACTGGCAACGGGACCTGAGGGCTGAAGCACAGGTGAGACACAGGTGCAAACAACATTGCTCGGGCACCTCCATTTTGGAGGAGGTGCCTTATATATGATGAAGTCCTCCGGCCATTGGCCGGGGACTCTTTAGGGCGGCGCGCGCGGCCCCTTTAAGAGGAGGGGAGCGCGCGCGCGCGCGCCCTAAGCACAGGGGCCGGGAAGGAGCGCGCGCTGAGAGCAGAGCAGGAGGAGGACGCCGGGACGGAGCGCGCGCTGACAGCAGAGCGGGGGGAGGAAGCCGGGCACGGAGCAGAGCGGTGAGAGGAGCAGCGTCCCTGCCTAGCAGAGGGCAGGGACGCCGGCACTACAGTCCCTATAATATCGGGAATATCACGCCCAGATAATGCCATACAGGTCCCTATAATATCATCAATATCACCGCCAGATAGTGCCATACAGGTCCCTATAAAATCGGAAATATCAGATCCAGATATTGCCATACAGGTCCCTATAATATCGGGAATATCACACCCAGATAATGCCATACAGGTCCCTATAATATCGGGAATATCACGCCCAGATAATGCCATACAGGTCCCTATAATATCGGGAATATCACGCCCAGATAGTGACATACAGCTCCCTATAATATCAGGAATATCACGCGCAGATAATGCCATACAGGTCCCTATAATATCAGGAATATCACGCCCAGATAATGCCATACAGGTCCATATAATATCAGGAATATCTCACACAGATAATGCCATACAGGTTCCTATAATATCGGGAATATCACGCCCAGTTAATGTCATACAGGTCCCGATAAAATCAGGAACATCACGCCCAGATAATGCCATACAGGTCCCTATAATATCGGGAATATCACGCCCAGATAGTGCCATACCGGTACCTATAATATCAGGAATATCACGCCCAGATAATGCCATACAGGTCCCTATAATATCAGGAATATCACGCCCAGATAATGCCATACAGGTCCCTATAATATCAGGAATATCACACCCAGATAATGCCATACAGGTCCCTATAATATCGGGAATATCACGCCCAGATAATGCCATACAGGTCCCTATAATATCGGGAATATCACACCAAGATAATGCCATACAGGTCCCTATAATATCAGGAATATCACGCCCAGATAATGCCATACAGGTCCCTATAATATCCTGAATATCATGGCCAGATAGTACCATACAGGTTCCTATAATATCGGGAATATCACGCCCAGATAGTGCCATACAGGTCCCTATAATATCAGGAATATCACGTGCAGATAATGCCATACAGGTCCCTATAGTATCGGGAATATCACGCCCAGATAGTGCCATACAGGTCCCTATAATATCAGGAATATCACGCCCAGATAATGCCATACAGGTCCCTATAATATCGGGAATATCACGCCCAGATAGTGCCATACAGGTCCCTATAATATCAGGAATATCACGCCAAGATAGTGCCATACAGGTCCCTATAATATCGGGAATATCACGCCCAGATAGTGCCATACAGGTCCCTATAATATCATGAATATCACGCCCAGATAATGCCATGCAGGTCCCTATAATATTGGGAATATCACGCCAAGATAGTGCCATACTGGTCCCTATAATATCAGGAATATCATGCCCAGATAATGCCATACAGGTCCCTATAATATCGGGAATATCACACCCAGATAGTGCAATAAAGGTCCCTATAATATCAGGAATATCACGCCCAGATAATGCCATACAGGTCCCTATAATATCGGGAATATAACGCCCAGATAGTGCCATACAGGTCCCTATAATATCGGGAATATCACGCCCAGTTAATGCCATACAGGACCGTATAATATCAGGAATATCACGCCCAGATAATGCCATACAGGTCCCTATAATATCGGGAATATCACGCCCAGATAGTGCCATACAGGTCCCTATTATATCGGGAATATCACGTCCAGATAATGCCATACAGGTCCCTATAATATCTGGAATATCACGCCCAAATAATGCCATACAGGTCCCTATAATATCGGGAATATCACGCCCAGATAGTGCCATACAGCGTCCATAGAATATCAGGAGTATCACGCCCAGATAATGCCATACAGGTCCCTATAATATCGGGAATATCACGCCCAGATAGTGACATACAGGTCCCTATAATATCGGGAATATCACACCCAGATAATGCCATACAGGTCCCTATAATATCAGGAATATCACGCCCAGATGCCATAAAGGTCCCTATAATATCAGGAATATCACGCCCAGATAATGCCATACAGGTCCCTATAATATCGGGAATATCACGCCCAGATAATGCCATACAGGTCCCTATAATATCAGGAATATCACACCCAGATAGTGCCATACAGGTCCCTATAATATCGGGAATATCACACCCAGATAATGTCATACAGGTCCCTATAATATCAGGTATATCACGCGCAGATAATGCCATACAGGTCCTTATAACATCGGGAATATCACACCCAGATAATGTCATACAGGTCCCTATAATATCAGGAATATCACGCCCAGATAATGCCATACAGGTCCCTATAATATCAGGTATATCACGCCCAGATAATGCCATACAGGTCCTTATAATATCGGGAATATCACACCCAGATAATGTCATACAGGTCCCTATAATATCAGGAATATCACGCCCAGATAATGCCATACAGGTCCTTATAATATCGGGAATATCACACCCAGATAATGTCATACAGGTCCCTATAATATCGGGAATATCACACCCAGATAATGTCATACAGGTCCCTATAATATCAGGAATATCACGCCCAGATAATGCCATACAGGTCCCTATAATATCAGGTATATCACGCCCAGATAATGCCATACAGGTCCCTATAATATCGGGAATATCACACCCACCAGATAATGTCATACAGGTCCCTATAATATCAGGTATATCACGCCCAGATAATGCCATACAGGTCCTTATAATATCGGGAATATCACACCCAGATAATGTCATACAGGTCCCTATAATATCAGGAATATCACGCCCAGATAATGCCATACAGGTCCTTATAATATCGGGAATATCACGCCCAGATAGTGCCATACAGATCCCTATTATATCGGGAATATCACGTCCAGATAATGCCATACAGGTCCCTATAATATCTGGAATATCACGCCCAAATAATGCCATACAGGTCCCTATAATATCGGGAATATCACGCCCAGATAGTGCCATACAGCATCCATAGAATATCAGGAGTATCACGCCCAGATAATGCCATACAGGTCCCTATAATATCGGGAATATCACGCCCAGATAGTGACATACAGGTCCCTATAATATCGGGAATATCACGACCAGATAGTGACATACAGGTCCCTATAATATCAGGAATATCACACCCAGATAATGCCATACAGGTCCCTATAATATCAAGAATATCACGCCCAGATAGCGACATACAGTGTCCATATAATATCAGGAATATCACGCCCAGATAATGCCATACATGTCCCTATAATATCAGGAATATCACGCCCAGATAATGCCATACAGGTCCCTATAATATCAGGAATATCACACCTAGATAATGCCATACAGGTCCCTATAATATCGGGAATATCATGCCCAGATAATGCCATACAGGTCCCTATAATATCAGGAATATCACGCCCAGATAGTGCCATGCAGCGTCCATATAATATCAGGAATATCACGCCCAGATAATGCCATACAGGTCCGTATAATATCAGGAATATCACGCCCAGTTAATGCCATACAGGTCCCTATAATATCAGGAATATCACACCCAGATAGTGACATACAGGTCCCTATAATATCGGAAATATCACGCCCAGATAATGCCATACAGTGTCCATATAATATCGGGATTATCACGCCCAGATAGTGCCATACAGGTCCCTATAATATCAGGAATATCACGCCCAGATAATGCCATACAGGTCCCTATAATATCAGGAATATCACGCCCAGATAATGACATACAGGTCCCTATAATATCGGGAATATCACGCCCAAATAATGCCATACAGGTCCCTATAATATCAGGAATATGACACCCAAATAGTGCCATACAGTTCCATATAATATCGGGAATATCACGCCCAGATAGTGCCATACAGGTCCCTATAATATCAGGTATATCACGCCCAGATAATGCCATACAGGTCCCTATAATATCGGGAATATCACACCCAGATAGTACCATACAGGTCCCTATAATAACAGGAATATCACGCCCAGATAATGCCATACAGGTCCATATAATATCAGGTATATCACGCCCAGATAATGCCATACAGATCCCTATAATATCGGGAATATCACACCCAGATAATGTCATAGAGGTCACTATAATATCGGGAATATCACGCCCAGATAGTGCCATACAGATCCCTATAATATTGGGAATATCACACCCAGATAATGCCATACAGTGTCCATATAATATCAGGAATATCACACCCAGATAATGCCATACAGGTTCCTATACTATCAGGAATATCACGTCCAGATAATGCCATATAGGTCCCTATAATAACAGGAGTATCACGCCCAGATAGTGCCATACAGGTCCCTATAATATCGGGAATATCACACCCAGATAATGCCATACAGGTCCCTATAATATCGGGAATATCACGCCCAGATAATGCCATACAGGTCCTTATAATATCGGTAATATCACAACCAGATAATGCCATACAGGTCCCTATAATATCGTGAATATCACGCCCAGATAATGCCATACAGGTCCCTATAATATCGGGAATATCACGCCCAGATAATGCCATACAGGTCCCTATAATATCAGAAATATCGCGCCCAGATAATGCCATACAGGTCCCTATAATATCAGGAATATAATGCCCAGATAGTGCCATACAGGTCCCTATAATATCGGAAAGATCACACCCAGATAGTGCCATACAGCTCCCTATAATATCGGGAATATCACGCCCAGATATTGCCATACAGGTCCCTATAATATCGGGAATATCACACCCAGATAATGCCATACAGGTTCCTATAAGATCGGAAATATCACAACCAGGTAATGCCATACAGGTCCCTATAATATCAGGAATATCACGCCCAGATAGTGCCATACAGGTCCCTATAATATCAGGAATATCACGCCCAGATAATGCCATACAGGTCCCTATAATATCGGGAATATCATGCCCAGATAGTGCCATACAGGTTCCTATAATATCTGGAATATCACGCCCAGATAATGCCATACAGGTCCCTATAATATCAGGAATATCACACCCAGATAATGCCATACAGGTCCCTATAATATCGGGAATATCACGCCCAGATAATGCCATACAGGTCCATATAATATCAGGAATATCACGTCCAGATAATGCCATACAGGTCTCTATAATATCAGAAATATCACGCCCAGATAATGCCATACAGGTCCCTATAATATCGGGAATATCATGCCCAGATAGTGCCATACAGGTTCCTATAATATCTGGAATATCACGCCCAGATAATGCCATACAGGTCCCTATAATATCAGGAATATCACACCCAGATAATGCCATACAGGTCCCTATAATATCGGGAATATCACGCCCAGATAATGCCATACAGGTCCATATAATATCAGGAATATCACGTCCAGATAATGCCATACAGGTCTCTATAATATCGGGAATATCACGCCCAGATAATGCCATACAGGTCCCTATAATATCAGGAATATCACACCCAGATAATGCCATACAGGTCCCTATAATATCGGGAATATCACGCCCAGATAGTGCCATAGAGGTCCCTATAATATCTGGAATATCACGTCCACATAATGCCATACAGGTCCCTATAATATCGGGAATATCACGCCCAGATAGTGCCATACAGGCCCCTATAATATCAGGAATATCACGCCCAGATAATGCCATACAGGTCCCTATAATATCGGGAATATCACACCCAGATAATGCCATACAGGTCCTTATAATATCGGGAATATCACGCCTAGATAGTGCCATACAGGTCCCTATAATATCGGGAATATCACACCCAGATAATGCCATACAGGTCCCTATAATATCGGGAATATCACGCCCAGATAATGCCATACAGGTCCCTATAATATCGGGAATATCACGCCCAGATAGTGACATACAGCTCCCTATAATATCAGGAATATCACGCGCAGATAATGCCATACAGGTCCCTATAATATCAGGAATATCACGCCCAGATAATGCCATACAGGTCCCTATAATATCCTGAATATCATGGCCAGATAGTACCATACAGGTTCCTATAATATCGGGAATATCACACCCAGATAGTGCCATACAGGTCCCTATAATATCAGGAATATCACGTGCAGATAATGCCATACAGGTCCCTATAGTATCGGGAATATCACGCCCAGATAGTGCCATACAGGTCCCTATAATATCAGGAATATCACGCCCAGATAATGCCATACAGGTCCCTATAATATCGGGAATATCACGCCCAGATAGTGCCATACAGGTCCCTATAATATCAGGAATATCACGCCCAGATAATGCCATGCAGGTCCCTATAATATTGGGAATATCACGCCAAGATAGTGCCATACTGGTCCCTATAATATCAGGAATATCATGCCCAGATAATGCCATACAGGTCCCTATAATATCGGGAATATCACACCCAGATAGTGCCATAAAGGTCCCTATAATATCAGGAATATCACGCCCAGATAATGCCATACAGGTCCCTATAATATCGGGAATATAACACCCAGATAGTGCCATACAGGTCCCTATAATATCGGGAATATCACGCCCAGTTAATGCCATACAGGACCGTATAATATCAGGAATATCACGCCCAGATAATGCCATACAGGTCCCTATAATATCGGGAATATCACGCCCAGATAGTGCCATACAGGTCCCTATTATATCGGGAATATCACGTCCAGATAATGCCATACAGGTCCCTATAATATCTGGAATATCACGCCCAAATAATGCCATACAGGTCCCTATAATATCGGGAATATCACGCCCAGATAGTGACATACAGGTCCCTATAAGAACAGGAATATCACGCCCAGAAAATGCCATACAGGTCCCTATAATATCAGGAATCTCACGCCCAGATAATGCCACACAGGTCCCTATTATATCGGGAATATCACGCCCAGATAGTGCCATACAGCGTCCATATAATATCAGGAGTATCACGCCAAGATAATGCCATACAGGTCCCTATAATATCGGGAATATCACGCCCAGATAGTGACATACAGGTCCCTATAATATCGGGAATATCACGCCCAGATAATGCTATACAGGTCCCTATAATATCGGGAATATCACGCCCAGATAGTGACATACAGGTCCCTATAATATCGGGAATATCACGCCCAGATAATGCCATACAGGTCCCTATAATATCGGAAATATCACACCCAGATAGTGACATACAGGTCCCTATAATATCGGGAATATCACACCCAGAAAATGCCATACAGGTCCCTATAATATAAGGAATATCAGGCCCAGATAATGCCATACAGGTCCCTATAATATCAGGAATATCAGGCCCAGATAATGCCATACAGGTCCCTATAATATCAGGAATATCACGCCCAGATAATGCCATACAGGTCCTTATAATATCGGGAATATCACGCCCAGATAGTGCCATACAGGTCCCTATAATATTGGGAATATCACGCCCAGATAGTGCCATACAGGTCCCTATAATATTGGGAATATCACGCCCAGATAGTGCCATACAGGTCCCTATAATATCAGGAATATCACACCCAGATAATGCCATACAGGTCCCTATAATATCGGGAATATCACGCCCAGATAGTGCCATACAGGTCCCTATAATATCTGGAATATCACGTCCACATAATGCCATACAGGTCCCTATAATATCGGGAATATCACGCCCAGATAGTGCCATACAGGCCCCTATAATATCAGGAATATCACGCCCAGATAATGCCATACAGGTCCCTATAATATCGGGAATATCACACCCAGATAATGCCATACAGGTCCTTATAATATCGGGAATATCACACCCAGATAATGCCATACAGGTCCCTATAATATCGGGAATATCACGCCCAGATAGTGCCATACAGGTCCCTATAATATTGGGAATATCACGCCCAGATAGTGCCATACAGGTCCCTATAATATCGGGAATATCACGCCCAGTTAATGCCATACAGGTACCTATAAGAACAGGAATATCATGCCCAGATAGTGCCATACAGGTCCCTATAATATCGGGAATATCACGCCCAGTTAATGCCATACAGGTCCCTATAAGAACAGGAATATCACGCCCAGAAAATGCCATACAGGTCCCTATAATATCAGGAATCTCACGCCCAGATAATGCCACACAGGTCCCTATTATATCGGGAATATCACGCCCAGATAGTGCCATACAGCGTCCATATAATATCAGGAGTATCACGCCAAGATAATGCCATACAGGTCCCTATAATATCGGGAATATCACGCCCAGATAGTGACATACAGGTCCCTATAATATCGGGAATATCACGCCCAGATAATGCTATACAGGTCCCTATAATATCGGGAATATCACGCCCAGATAGTGACATACAGGTCCCTATAATATCGGGAATATCACGCCCAGATAATGCCATACAGGTCCCTATAATATCGGAAATATCACACCCAGATAATGCCATACAGGTCCCTATAATATCAGGAATATCAGGCCCAGATAATGCCATACAGGTCCCTATAATATCAGGAATATCAGGCCCAGATAATGCCATACAGGTCCCTATAATATCAGGAATATCACGCCCAGATAATGCCATACAGGTCCCTATAATATCAGGAATATCGCGCCCAGATAATGCCATACAGGTCCCTATAATATCAGGAATATCGCGCCCAGATAATGCCATACAGGTCCCTATAATATCAGGAATATCACACCCAGATAATGCCATACAGGTTCCTATAATATCGGGAATATCACGCCCAGATAATGCTATACAGGTCCCTATAATATCAGGAATATCAGGCCCAGATAATGCCATACAGGTCCCTATAATATCAGGAATATCAGGCCCAGATAATGCCATACAGGTCCCTATAATATCGGGAATATCACACCCAGAAAATGCCATACAGGTCCCTATAATATCAGGAATATCAGGCCCAGATAATGCCATACAGGTCCCTATAATATCAGGAATATCAGGCCCAGATAATGCCATACAGGTCCCTATAATATCAGGAATATCACGCCCAGATAATGCCATACAGGTCCCTATAATATCAGGAATATCGCGCCCAGATAATGCCATACAGGTCCCTATAATATCAGGAATATCACACCCAGATAATGCCATACAGGTTCCTATAATATCGGGAATATCACGCCCAGATAATGCTATACAGGTCCCTATAATATCAGGAATATCACGCCCAGATAATGCTATACAGGTCCCTATAATATCAGGAATATCACGCCCAGATAATGCTATACAGGTCCCTATAATATCAGGAATATCACGCCCAGATAATGCCATACAGGTCCCTATAATATCAGGAATGTCACACCCAGATAATGCCATACAGGTTCCTATAATATCGGGAATATCACGCCCAGATAATTCTATACAGGTCCCTATAATAACAGGAATATCACGCCCAGATAATGCTATACAGGTCCCTATAATATCGGGAATATCACGCCCAGATAACGCCATACAGGTCCCTATAATATCGGGAATATCACGCCCAGATAATGCCATACAGGTCCCTATAATATCATCAATATCACCGCCAGATAGTGCCATACAGGTCCCTATAAAATCGGAAATATCAGATCCAGATATTGCCATACAGGTCCCTATAATATCGGGAATATCACACCCAGATAATGCCATACAGGTCCCTATAATATCGGGAATATCACGCCCAGATAATGCCATACAGGTCCCTATAATATCGGGAATATCACACCCAGATAGTGACATACAGCTCCCTATAATATCAGGAATATCACGCGCAGATAATGCCATACAGGTCCCTATAATATCAGGAATATCACGCCCAGATAATGCCATACAGGTCCCTATAATATCCTGAATATCATGGCCAGATAGTACCATACAGGTTCCTATAATATCGGGAATATCACACCCAGATAGTGCCATACAGGTCCCTATAATATCAGGAATATCACGTGCAGATAATGCCATACAGGTCCCTATAGTATCGGGAATATCACGCCCAGATAGTGCCATACAGGTCCCTATAATATCAGGAATATCACGCCCAGATAATGCCATACAGGTCCCTATAATATCGGGAATATCACGCCCAGATAGTGCCATACAGGTCCCTATAATATCAGGAATATCACGCCCAGATAATGCCATGCAGGTCCCTATAATATTGGGAATATCACGCCAAGATAGTGCCATACTGGTCCCTATAATATCAGGAATATCATGCCCAGATAATGCCATACAGGTCCCTATAATATCGGGAATATCACACCCAGATAGTGCCATAAAGGTCCCTATAATATCAGGAATATCACGCCCAGATAATGCCATACAGGTCCCTATAATATCGGGAATATAACGCCCAGATAGTGCCATACAGGTCCCTATAATATCGGGAATATCACGCCCAGTTAATGCCATACAGGACCGTATAATATCAGGAATATCACGCCCAGATAATGCCATACAGGTCCCTATAATATCGGGAATATCACGCCCAGATAGTGCCATACAGGTCCCTATTATATCGGGAATATCACGTCCAGATAATGCCATACAGGTCCCTATAATATCTGGAATATCACGCCCAAATAATGCCATACAGGTCCCTATAATATCGGGAATATCACGCCCAGATAGTGACATACAGGTCCCTATAAGAACAGGAATATCACGCCCAGAAAATGCCATACAGGTCCCTATGATATCAGGAATCTCACGCCCAGATAATGCCACACAGGTCCCTATTATATCGGGAATATCACGCCCAGATAGTGCCATACAGCGTCCATATAATATCAGGAGTATCACGCCAAGATAATGCCATACAGGTCCCTATAATATCGGGAATATCACGCCCAGATAGTGACATACAGGTCCCTATAATATCGGGAATATCACGCCCAGATAATGCTGTACAGGTCCCTATAATATCGGGAATATCACGCCCAGATAGTGACATACAGGTCCCTATAATATCGGGAATATCACGCCCAGATAATGCCATACAGGTCCCTATAATATCGGAAATATCACACCCAGATAGTGACATACAGGTCCCTATAATATCGGGAATATCACACCCAGAAAATGCCATACAGGTCCCTATAATATAAGGAATATCAGGCCCAGATAATGCCATACAGGTCCCTATAATATCAGGAATATCAGGCCCAGATAATGCCATACAGGTCCCTATAATATCAGGAATATCACGCCCAGATAATGCCATACAGGTCCTTATAATATCGGGAATATCACGCCCAGATAGTGCCATACAGGTCCCTATAATATTGGGAATATCACGCCCAGATAGTGCCATACAGGTCCCTATAATATTGGGAATATCACGCCCAGATAGTGCCATACAGGTCCCTATAATATCAGGAATATCACACCCAGATAATGCCATACAGGTCCCTATAATATCGGGAATATCACGCCCAGATAGTGCCATACAGGTCCCTATAATATCTGGAATATCACGTCCACATAATGCCATACAGGTCCCTATAATATCGGGAATATCACGCCCAGATAGTGCCATACAGGCCCCTATAATATCAGGAATATCACGCCCAGATAATGCCATACAGGTCCCTATAATATCGGGAATATCACACCCAGATAATGCCATACAGGTCCTTATAATATCGGGAATATCACACCCAGATAATGCCATACAGGTCCCTATAATATCGGGAATATCACGCCCAGATAGTGCCATACAGGTCCCTATAATATTGGGAATATCACGCCCAGATAGTGCCATACAGGTCCCTATAATATCGGGAATATCACGCCCAGTTAATGCCATACAGGTACCTATAAGAACAGGAATATCATGCCCAGATAGTGCCATACAGGTCACTATAATATCGGGAATATCACGCCCAGTTAATGCCATACAGGTCCCTATAATATCGGGAATATCACGCCCAGATAGTGACATACAGGTCCCTATAATATCGGGAATATCACGCCCAGATAATGCCATACAGGTCCCTATAATATCGGAAATATCACACCCAGATAATGCCATACAGGTCCCTATAATATCAGGAATATCAGGCCCAGATAATGCCATACAGGTCCCTATAATATCAGGAATATCAGGCCCAGATAATGCCATACAGGTCCCTATAATATCAGGAATATCACGCCCAGATAATGCCATACAGGTCCCTATAATATCAGGAATATCGCGCCCAGATAATGCCATACAGGTCCCTATAATATCAGGAATATCGCGCCCAGATAATGCCATACAGGTCCCTATAATATCAGGAATATCACACCCAGATAATGCCATACAGGTTCCTATAATATCGGGAATATCACGCCCAGATAATGCTATACAGGTCCCTATAATATCAGGAATATCAGGCCCAGATAATGCCATACAGGTCCCTATAATATCAGGAATATCAGGCCCAGATAATGCCATACAGGTCCCTATAATATCGGGAATATCACACCCAGAAAATGCCATACAGGTCCCTATAATATCAGGAATATCAGGCCCAGATAATGCCATACAGGTCCCTATAATATCAGGAATATCAGGCCCAGATAATGCCATACAGGTCCCTATAATATCAGGAATATCACGCCCAGATAATGCCATACAGGTCCCTATAATATCAGGAATATCGCGCCCAGATAATGCCATACAGGTCCCTATAATATCAGGAATATCACACCCAGATAATGCCATACAGGTTCCTATAATATCGGGAATATCACGCCCAGATAATGCTATACAGGTCCCTATAATATCAGGAATATCACGCCCAGATAATGCTATACAGGTCCCTATAATATCAGGAATATCACGCCCAGATAATGCTATACAGGTCCCTATAATATCAGGAATATCACGCCCAGATAATGCCATACAGGTCCCTATAATATCAGGAATGTCACACCCAGATAATGCCATACAGGTTCCTATAATATCGGGAATATCACGCCCAGATAATTCTATACAGGTCCCTATAATAACAGGAATATCACGCCCAGATAATGCTATACAGGTCCCTATAATATCGGGAATATCACGCCCAGATAACGCCATACAGGTCCCTATAATATCGGGAATATCACGCCCAGATAATGCCATACAGGTCCCTATAATATCATCAATATCACCGCCAGATAGTGCCATACAGGTCCCTATAAAATCGGAAATATCAGATCCAGATATTGCCATACAGGTCCCTATAATATCGGGAATATCACACCCAGATAATGCCATACAGGTCCCTATAATATCGGGAATATCACGCCCAGATAATGCCATACAGGTCCCTATAATATCGGGAATATCACGCCCAGATAGTGACATACAGCTCCCTATAATATCAGGAATATCACGCGCAGATAATGCCATACAGGTCCCTATAATATCAGGAATATCACGCCCAGATAATGCCATACAGGTCCATATAATATCAGGAATATCTCACACAGATAATGCCATACAGGTAACTATAATATCGGGAATATCACGCCCAGTTAATGTCATACAGGTCCCGATAATATCAGGAACATCACGCCCAGATAATGCCATACAGGTCCCTATAATATCGGGAATATCACGCCCAGATAGTGCCATACCGGTACCTATAATATCAGGAATATCACGCCCAGATAATGCCATACAGGTCCCTATAATATCAGGAATATCACGCCCAGATAATGCCATACAGGTCCCTATAATATCAGGAATATCACGCCCAGATAATGCCATACAGGTCCCTATAATATCGGGAATATCACACCAAGATAATGCCATACAGGTCCCTATAATATCAGGAATATCACGCCCAGATAATGCCATACAGGTCCCTATAATATCCTGAATATCATGGCCAGATAGTACCATACAGGTTCCTATAATATCGGGAATATCACACCCAGATAGTGCCATACAGGTCCCTATAATATCAGGAATATCACGTGCAGATAATGCCATACAGGTCCCTATAGTATCGGGAATATCACGCCCAGATAGTGCCATACAGGTCCCTATAATATCAGGAATATCACGCCCAGATAATGCCATACAGGTCCCTATAATATCGGGAATATCACGCCCAGATAGTGCCATACAGGTCCCTATAATATCAGGAATATCACGCCCAGATAATGCCATGCAGGTCCCTATAATATTGGGAATATCACGCCAAGATAGTGCCATACTGGTCCCTATAATATCAGGAATATCATGCCCAGATAATGCCATACAGGTCCCTATAATATCGGGAATATCACACCCAGATAGTGCCATAAAGGTCCCTATAATATCAGGAATATCACGCCCAGATAATGCCATACAGGTCCCTATAATATCGGGAATATAACGCCCAGATAGTGCCATACAGGTCCCTATAATATCGGGAATATCACGCCCAGTTAATGCCATACAGGACCGTATAATATCAGGAATATCACGCCCAGATAATGCCATACAGGTCCCTATAATATCGGGAATATCACGCCCAGATAGTGCCATACAGGTCCCTATTATTTCGGGAATATCACGTCCAGATAATGCCATACAGGTCCCTATAATATCTGGAACATCACGCCCAAATAATGCCATACAGGTCCCTATAATATCGGGAATATCACGCCCAGATAGTGACATACAGGTCCCTATAAGAACAGGAATATCACGCCCAGAAAATGCCATACAGGTCCCTATAATATCAGGAATCTCACGCCCAGATAATGCCACACAGGTCCCTATTATATCGGGAATATCACGCCCAGATAGTGCCATACAGCGTCCATATAATATCAGGAGTATCACGCCAAGATAATGCCATACAGGTCCCTATAATATCGGGAATATCACGCCCAGATAGTGACATACAGGTCCCTATAATATCGGGAATATCACGCCCAGATAATGCTATACAGGTCCCTATAATATCGGGAATATCACGCCCAGATAGTGACATACAGGTCCTTATAATATCGGGAATATCACGCCCAGATAATGCCATACAGGTCCCTATAATATCGGAAATATCACACCCAGATAGTGACATACAGGTCCCTATAATATCGGGAATATCACACCCAGAAAATGCCATACAGGTCCCTATAATATAAGGAATATCAGGCCCAGATAATGCCATACAGGTCCCTATAATATCAGGAATATCAGGCCCAGATAATGCCATACAGGTCCCTATAATATCAGGAATGTCACACCCAGATAATGCCATACAGGTTCCTATAATATCGGGAATATCACGCCCAGATAATGCTATACAGGTCCCTATAATAACAGGAATATCACGCCCAGATAATGCTATACAGGTCCCTATAATATCGGGAATATCACGCCCAGATAACGCCATACAGGTCCCTATAATATCGGGAATATCACGCCCAGATAATGCCATACAGGTCCCTATAATATCATCAATATCACCGCCAGATAGTGCCATACAGGTCCCTATAAAATCGGAAATATCAGATCCAGATATTGCCATACAGGTCCCTATAATATCGGGAATATCACACCCAGATAATGCCATACAGGTCCCTATAATATCGGGAATATCACGCCCAGATAATGCCATACAGGTCCCTATAATGTCGGGAATATCACGCCCAGATAGTGACATACAGCTCCCTATAATATCAGGAATATCACGCGCAGATAATGCCATACAGGTCCCTATAATATCAGGAATATCACGCCCAGATAATGCCATACAGGTCCATATAATATCAGGAATATCTCACACAGATAATGCCATACAGGTTCCTATAATATCGGGAATATCACGCCCAGTTAATGTCATACAGGTCCCGATAATATCAGGAACATCACGCCCAGATAATGCCATACAGGTCCCTATAATATCGGGAATATCACGCCCAGATAGTGCCATACCGGTACCTATAATATCAGGAATATCACGCCCAGATAATGCCATACAGGTCCCTATAATATCAGGAATATCACGCCCAGATAATGCCATACAGGTCCCTATAATATCCTGAATATCATGGCCAGATAGTACCATACAGGTTCCTATAATATCGGGAATATCACGCCCAGATAGTGCCATACAGGTCCCTATAATATCAGGAATATCACGTGCAGATAATGCCATACAGGTCCCTATAGTATCGGGAATATCACGCCCAGATAGTGCCATACAGGTCCCTATAATATCAGGAATATCACGCCCAGATAATGCCATACAGGTCCCTATAATATCGGGAATATCACGCCCAGATAGTGCCATACAGGTCCCTATAATATCAGGAATATCACGCCAAGATAGTGCCATACAGGTCCCTATAATATCGGGAATATCACGCCCAGATAGTGCCATACAGGTCCCTATAATATCATGAATATCACGCCCAGATAATGCCATGCAGGTCCCTATAATATTGGGAATATCACGCCAAGATAGTGCCATACTGGTCCCTATAATATCAGGAATATCATGCCCAGATAATGCCATACAGGTCCCTATAATATCGGGAATATCACACCCAGATAGTGCCATAAAGGTCCCTATAATATCAGGAATATCACGCCCAGATAATGCCATACAGGTCCCTATAATATCGGGAATATAACGCCCAGATAGTGCCATACAGGTCCCTATAATATCGGGAATATCACGCCCAGTTAATGCCATACAGGACCGTATAATATCAGGAATATCACGCCCAGATAATGCCATACAGGTCCCTATAATATCGGGAATATCACGCCCAGATAGTGCCATACAGGTCCCTATTATATCGGGAATATCACGTCCAGATAATGCCATACAGGTCCCTATAATATCTGGAATATCACGCCCAAATAATGCCATACAGGTCCCTATAATATCGGGAATATCACGCCCAGATAGTGCCATACAGCGTCCATAGAATATCAGGAGTATCACGCCCAGATAATGCCATACAGGTCCCTATAATATCGGGAATATCACGCCCAGATAGTGACATACAGGTCCCTATAATATCGGGAATATCACACCCAGATAATGCCATACAGGTCCCTATAATATCAGGAATATCACGCCCAGATAGCGACATACAGTGTCCATATAATATCAGGAATATCACGCCCAGATGCCATAAAGGTCCCTATAATATCAGGAATATCACGCCCAGATAATGCCATACAGGTCCCTATAATATCGGGAATATCACGCCCAGATAATGCCATACAGGTCCCTATAATATCAGGAATATCACACCCAGATAGTGCCATACAGGTCCCTATAATATCGGGAATATCACACCCAGATAATGTCATACAGGTCCCTATAATATCAGGTATATCACGCGCAGATAATGCCATACAGGTCCTTATAACATCGGGAATATCACACCCAGATAATGTCATACAGGTCCCTATAATATCAGGAATATCACGCCCAGATAATGCCGTACAGGTCCCTATAATATCAGGTATATCACGCCCAGATAATGCCATACAGGTCCTTATAATATCGGGAATATCACACCCAGATAATGTCATACAGGTCCCTATAATATCAGGAATATCACGCCCAGATAATGCCATACAGGTCCTTATAATATCGGGAATATCACACCCAGATAATGTCATACAGGTCCCTATAATATCGGGAATATCACACCCAGATAATGTCATACAGGTCCCTATAATATCAGGAATATCACGCCCAGATAATGCCATACAGGTCCCTATAATATCAGGTATATCACGCCCAGATAATGCCATACAGGTCCCTATAATATCGGGAATATCACACCCACCAGATAATGTCATACAGGTCCCTATAATATCAGGTATATCACGCCCAGATAATGCCGTACAGGTCCTTATAATATCGGGAATATCACACCCAGATAATGTCATACAGGTCCCTATAATATCAGGAATATCACGCCCAGATAATGCCATACAGGTCCTTATAATATCGGGAATATCACGCCCAGATAGTGCCATACAGATCCCTATTATATCGGGAATATCACGTCCAGATAATGCCATACAGGTCCCTATAATATCTGGAATATCACGCCCAAATAATGCCATACAGGTCCCTATAATATCGGGAATATCACGCCCAGATAGTGCTATACAGCGTCCATAGAATATCAGGAGTATCACGCCCAGATAATGCCATACAGGTCCCTATAATATCGGGAATATCACGCCCAGATAGTGACATACAGGTCCCTATAATATCGGGAATATCACACCCAGATAATGCCATACAGGTCCCTATAATATCAGGAATATCACGCCCAGATAGCGACATACAGTGTCCATATAATATCAGGAATATCACGCCCAGATGCCATAAAGGTCCCTATAATATCAGGAATATCACGCCCAGATAATGCCATACAGGTCCCTATAATATCAGGAATATCACGCCCAGATAATGCCATAAAGGTCCCTATAATATCAGGAATATCACGCCCAGATAATGCCATAAAGGTCCCTATAATATCAGGAATATCACGCCCAGATAATGCCATACAGGTCCCTATAATATCGGGAATATCACGCCCAGATAATGCCATACAGGTCCCTATAATATCGGGAATATCATACCCAGATAATGTCATACAGGTCCCTATAATATCAGGTATATCACGCGCAGATAATGCCATACAGGTCCTTATAATATCGGGAATATCACACCCAGATAATGTCATACAGATCCCTATAATATCAGGAATATCACGCCCAGATAATGCCATACAGGTCCTTATAATATCGGGAATATCACACCCAGATAATGTCATACAGGTCCCTATAATATCGGGAATATCACACCCAGATAATGTCATACAGGTCCCTATAATATCAGGAATATCACGCCCAGATAATGCCATACAGGTCCCTATAATATCAGGTATATCACGCCCAGATAATGCCATACAGGTCCCTATAATATCGGGAATATCACACCCACCAGATAATGTCATACAGGTCCCTATAATATCAGGTATATCACGCCCAGATAATGCCATACAGGTCCTTATAATATCGGGAATATCACACCCAGATAATGTCATACAGGTCCCTATAATATCAGGAATATCACGCCCAGATAATGCCATACAGGTCCTTATAATATCGGGAATATCACACCCAGATAATGTCATACAGGTCCCTATAATATCAGGAATATCACGCCCAGATAATGCCATACAGGTCCCTATAATATCAGGTATATCACGCCCAGATAATGCCATACAGGTCCCTATAATATCAGGAATATCACGCCCAGATAGCGACATACAGTGTCCATATAATATCAGGAATATCACGCCCAGATGCCATAAAGGTCCCTATAATATCAGGAATATCACGCCCAGATAATGCCATACAGGTCCCTATAATATCAGGAATATCTCGCCCAGATAATGCCATAAAGGTCCCTATAATATCAGGAATATCACGCCCAGATAATGGCATAAAGGTCCCTATAATATCAGGAATATCACGCCCAGATAATGCCATACAGGTCCCTATAATATCGGGAATATCACGCCCAGATAATGCTATACAGGTCCCTATAATATCGGGAATATCACACCCAGATAATGTCATACAGGTCCCTATAATATCAGGTATATCACGCGCAGATAATGCCATACAGGTCCTTATAATATCGGGAATATCACACCCAGATAATGTCATACAGGTCCCTATAATATCAGGAATATCACGCCCAGATAATGCCATACAGGTCCTTATAATATCGAGAATATCACACCCAGATAATGTCATACAGGTCCCTATAATATCGGGAATATCACACCCAGATAATGTCATACAGGTCCCTATAATATCAGGAATATCACGCCCAGATAATGCCATACAGGTCCCTATAATATCAGGTATATCACGCCCAGATAATGCCATACAGGTCCCTATAATATCGGGAATATCACACCCACCAGATAATGTCATACAGGTCCCTATAATATCAGGTATATCACGCCCAGATAATGCCATACAGGTCCTTATAATATCGGGAATATCACACCCAGATAATGTCATACAGGTCCCTATAATATCAGGAATATCACGCCCAGATAATGCCATACAGGTCCTTATAATATCGGGAATATCACACCCAGATAATGTCATACAGGTCCCTATAATATCGCGAATATCACACCCAGATAATGTCATACAGGTCCCTATAATATCAGGAATATCACGCCCAGATAATGCCATACAGGTCCCTATAATATCAGGTATATCACGCCCAGATAATGCCATACAGGTCCCTATAATATCAGGAATATAATACCCAGATAATGCCATACAGGTCCCTATAATATCAGGAATTTCACGCCCAGATAATGCCATACAGGTCCTTATAATATCGGGAATATCACACCCAGATAATGTCATACAGGTCCCTATAATATCAGGTATATCACGCCCAGATAATGCCATACAGGTCCTTATAATATCGGGAATATCACACCCAGATAATGTCATACAGGTCCCTATAATATCAGGAATATCACGCCCAGATAATGCCATACAGGTCCTTATAATATCTGGAATATCACGCCCAAATAATGCCATACAGGTCCCTATAATATCGGGAATATCACGCCCAGATAGTGCCATACAGCGTCCATAGAATATCAGGAGTATCACGCCCAGATAATACCATACAGGTCCCTATAATATCGGGAATATCACGCCCAGATAGTGACATACAGGTCCCTATAATATCGGGAATATCACACCCAGATAATGCCATACAGGTCCCTATAATATCAGGAATATCACGCCCAGATAGCGACATACAGTGTCCATATAATATCAGGAATATCACGCCCAGATGCCATAAAGGTCCCTATAATATCAGGAATATCACGCCCAGATAATGCCATACAGGTCCCTATAATATCAGGAATATCACGCCCAGATAATGCCATAAAGGTCCCTATAATATCAGGAATATCACGCCCAGATAATGCCATAAAGGTCCCTATAATATCAGGAATATCACGCCCAGATAATGCCATACAGGTCCCTATAATATCGGGAATATCACGCCCAGATAATGCCATACAGGTCCCTATAATATCGGGAATATCACACCCAGATAATGTCATACAGGTCCCTATAATATCAGGTATATCACGCGCAGATAATGCCATACAGGTCCTTATAATATCGGGAATATCACACCCAGATAATGTCATACAGATCCCTATAATATCGGGAATATCACACCCAGATAATGTCATACAGGTCCCTATAATATCAGGAATATCACGCCCAGATAATGCCATACAGGTCCCTATAATATCAGGTATATCACGCCCAGATAATGCCATACAGGTCCCTATAATATCGGGAATATCACACCCACCAGATAATGTCATACAGGTCCCTATAATATCAGGTATATCACGCCCAGATAATGCCATACAGTTCCTTATAATATCGGGAATATCACACCCAGATAATGTCATACAGGTCCCTATAATATCAGGAATATCACGCCCAGATAATGCCATACAGGTCCTTATAATATCGGGAATATCACACCCAGATAATGTCATACAGGTCCCTATAATATCGCGAATATCACACCCAGATAATGTCATACAGGTCCCTATAATATCAGGAATATAATACCCAGATAATGCCATACAGGTCCCTATAATATCAGGAATTTCACGCCCAGATAATGCCATACAGGTCCTTATAATATCAGGAATATCACGCCCAGATAATGCCATACAGGTCCCTATAATATCGGGAATATCACACCCAGATAATGCCATACAGGTCCCTATAATATCGGGAATATCACACCCAGATAATGTCATAGAGGTCACTATAATATCGGGAATATCACGCCCAGATAATGCCATACAGGTCCTTATAATATCAGGAATATCACGCCCAGATAATGCCATACAGGTCCCTATAATATCGGGAATATCACACCCAGATAATGCCATACAGGTCCCTATAATATCGGGAATATCACACCCAGATAATGTCATAGAGGTCACTATAATATCGGGAATATCACGCCCAGATAATGCCATACAGATCCCTATAAGATCGGGAATATCACACCCAGATAATGCCATACAGAGTGCATATAATATCAGGAATATCACACCAAGATAATGCCATACAGGTTCCTATAATATAAGGAATTTCACGTCCAGATAATGCCATACCGGTCCCTATAATATCAGGAATATCACGCCCAGATAATGCCATACAGGTCCCTATAATATCAGGAATATAATGCCCAGATAATGCCATACAGGTCCCTATAATATCAGGAATATCACGCCCAGATAATGCCATACAGGAGCCTATAATATCAGGAATATCACGCCCAGATAATGCCATACAGGTTCCTATAATATCGGGAATATCACAACCAGATAGTGCCCTACAGGTCGCTATAATATCAGAAATATCACGCCCAGATAATGCCATACAGTGTCCATATAATATCAGGAATATCACGGCCAGATAGTGCCATACAGGTCCCTATAATATCGGGAATATCATGCCCAGATAGTGCCATACAGGTTCCTATAATATCGGGAATATCACGCCCAGAAAGTGCCATACAGGTCCCTATAATATCAGGAATATCACGTCCAGATAGTGACATACAGCTCCCTATAATATCGGGAATATCATGCCCAGATAGTGCCATACAGGTTCCTATAATATCGGGAATATCACGCCCAGAAAGTGCCATACAGGTCCCTATAATATCAGGAATATCACGTCCAGATAGTGCCATACAGGTCCCTATAATATCGGGAATATCACGCCCAGATAATGCTATACAGGTCCATATAATATCGGGAATATCACGCCCAGATAGTGCCATACAGGTTCCTATAATATCGGGAATATCACGCCCAGAAAGTGCCATACAGATCCCTATAATATCAGGAATATCACGTCCAGATAGTGCCATACAGGTCCCTATAATATCGGGAATATCACGCCCAGATAGTGCCATACAGGTCCCTATAATATCGGGAATATCACGCCCAGTTAATGCCATACAGATACCTATAAGAACAGGAATATCATGCCCATATAGTGCCATACAGGTCCCTATAATATCGGGAATATCACGCCCTGTTAATGCCATACAGGTCCCTATAAGAACAGGAATATCACGCCCAGAAAATGCCATACAGGTCCCTATAATATCAGGAATCTCACGCCCAGATAATGCCATACAGGTCCCTATAATATCGGGAATATCACGCCCAGATAGTGCCATACAGGTCCCTATAATATCAGGAATCTCACGCCCAGATAATGCCATACAGGTCCCTATAATATCGGGAATATCACGCCCAGATAGTGCCATACAGGTCCCTATAATATCAGGAATATCATGCCCAGATAATGCCATACAGGTCCCTATAATATCGGGAATATCACGCCCAGATAGTGTCATACAGGTCCCTATAATATCGGGAATATCACGCCCAGTTAATGTCATACAGGTCCCTATAATATCAGGAATATCATGCCCAGATAATGCCATACAGGTCCCTATAATATCGGGAATTTCAAGCCCAGATAGTGCCATTCACGTCCCTATTATATCGGGAATATCACGCCCAGAAAATGCCATACAGATCCCTATAATATCTGGAATATCACGCCCAAATAATGCCATACAGGTCCCTATAATATCGGGAATATCACGCCCAGATAGTGCCATACAGCGTCAATAGAATATCAGGAGTATCACGCCCAGATAGTGCCATACAGGTCCCTATAATATCGGGAATATCACGCCCAGATAGTGACATACAGGTCACTATAATATCGGGAATATCATGCCCAGATAGTGCCATACAGATCCCTATAAGATCGGGAATATCACACCCAGATAATGCCATACAGAGTGCATATAATATCAGGAATATCACACCAAGATAATGCCATACAGGTTCCTATAATATAAGGAATTTCATGTCCAGATAATGCCATATAGGTACCTATAATAACAGGAGTATCACGCCCAGATAGTGCCATACAGGTCCCTATAATATCGGTAATATCACCCCCAGATAATGCCATACAGGTCCCTATAATATCGTTAATATCACGCCCAGATAATTCCATACAGGTCCCTATAATATCGGGAATATCACGCCCAGATAGTGCGATACAGGTCCCTATAATATCAGGAATATCACGCCCAGATAATGCCATACAGGTCCCTATTATATCAGAAATATCACGCCCAGATAATGCCATACAGGTCCCTATAATATCAGGAATATAATGCCCAGATAGTGCCATACAGGTCCCTATAAAATCGGAAAGATCACGCCAAGATAATGCCATACAGGTCCCTATAATATCAGGAATATCACGCCCAGATAATGCCATACAGCTCCCTATAATATCGGGAATATCACGCCAAGATAATGCCATACAGGTCCCTATAATATCAGGAATATCACGCCCAGATAATGCCATACAGGTCCCTATAATATCAGGAATATAATGCCCAGATAATGCCATACAGGTCCCTATAATATGAGGAATATCACGCCCAGATAATGCCATACAGGTGCCTATAATATCAGGAATATAATGCCCAGATAATGCCATACAGGTTCCTATAATATCGGGAATATCACAACCAGATAATGCCATACAGGTCCCTATAATATCAGGAATATCACGCCCAGATAGTGCCATACAGGTCCCTATAATATCGGGAATATCACGCCCAGATAATGCCATACAGGTCCCTATAATATCGGGAATATCACGCCCAGATAGTGCCATACAGGTCGCTATAATATCAGGAATATCACGCCCAGATAATGCCATACAGGTCCCTATAATATCGGGAATATCACGCCCAGATAATGCCATACAGGTCCCTATAATATCGGGAATATCACGCCCAGATAGCGACATACAGTGTCCATATAATATCGGGAATATCACAACCAGATAATGCCATACAGGTCCCTATAATATCAGGAATATCACACCCAGATAGTGCCATACAGTTCCATATAATATAGGGAATATCACGCCCAGATAGTGCCATACAGGTCCCTATAATATCAGTAATATCACGCCCAGATAGCGACATACAGTGTCCATATAATATCAGGAATATCACGCCCAGATAATGCCATACATGTCCCTATAATATCAGGAATATCACGCCCAGATAATGCCATACAGGTCCCTATAATATCGGGAATATCACGCCCAGATAATGCCATACAGGTCCCTATAATATCAGGAATATCACACCCAGATAGTGCCATACAGTTCCATATAATATCGGGAATATCACGCCCAGATAGTGCCATACAGGTCCCTATAATATCAGGTATATCACACCCAGATAGTGCCATACAGTTCCATATAATATCGGGAATATCACGCCCAGATAATGCCATACAGGTCCTTATAATATCGGGAATATCACACCCAGATAATGTCATACAGGTCCCTATAATATCGGGAATATCACACCCAGATAATGTCATACAGGTCCCTATAATATCAGGAATATCACGCCCAGATAATGCCATACAGGTCCCTATAATATCAGGTATATCACGCCCAGATAATGCCATACAGGTCCCTATAATATCGGGAATATCACACCCACCAGATAATGTCATACAGGTCCCTATAATATCAGGTATATCACGCCCAGATAATGCCATACAGGTCCTTATAATATCGGGAATATCACACCCAGATAATGTCATACAGGTCCCTATAATATCAGGAATATCACGCCCAGATAATGCCATACAGGTCCTTATAATATCGGGAATATCACGCCCAGATAGTGCCATACAGGTCCCTATTATATCGGGAATATCACGTCCAGATAATGCCATACAGGTCCCTATAATATCTGGAATATCACGCCCAAATAATGCCATACAGGTCCCTATAATATCGGGAATATCACGCCCAGATAGTGCCATACAGCGTCCATAGAATATCAGGAGTATCACGCCCAGATAATGCCATACAGGTCCCTATAATATCGGGAATATCACGCCCAGATAGTGACATACAGGTCCCTATAATATCGGGAATATCACACCCAGATAATGCCATACAGGTCCCTATAATATCAGGAATATCACGCCCAGATAGCGACATACAGTGTCCATATAATATCAGGAATATCACGCCCAGATGCCATAAAGGTCCCTATAATATCAGGAATATCACGCCCAGATAATGCCATACAGGTCCCTATAATATCGGGAATATCACGCCCAGATAATGCCATACAGGTCCCTATAATATCAGGAATATCACACCCAGATAGTGCCATACAGGTCCCTATAATATCGGGAATATCACACCCAGATAATGTCATACAGGTCCCTATAATATCAGGTATATCACGCGCAGATAATGCCATACAGGTCCTTATAATATCGGGAATATCACACCCAGATAATGTCATACAGGTCCCTATAATATCAGGAATATCACGCCCAGATAATGCCATACAGGTCCCTATAATATCAGGTATATCACGCCCAGATAATGCCATACAGGTCCTTATAATATCGGGAATATCACACCCAGATAATGTCATACAGGTCCCTATAATATCAGGAATTTCACGCCCAGATAATGCCATACAGGTCCTTATAATATCGGGAATATCACACCCAGATAATGTCATACAGGTCCCTATAATATCGGGAATATCACACCCAGATAATGTCATACAGGTCCCTATAATATCAGGAATATCACGCCCAGATAATGCCATACAGGTCCCTATAATATCAGGTATATCACGCCCAGATAATGCCATACAGGTCCCTATAATATCGGGAATATCACACCCACCAGATAATGTCATACAGGTCCCTATAATATCAGGTATATCACGCCCAGATAATGCCATACAGGTCCTTATAATATCGGGAATATCACACCCAGATAATGTCATACAGGTCCCTATAATATCAGGAATATCACACCCAGATAATGCCATACAGGTCCTTATAATATCGGGAATATCACACCCAGATAATGTCATACAGGTCCCTATAATATCGCGAATATCACACCCAGATAATGCCATACAGGTCCCTATAATATCAGGTATATCACGCCCAGATAATGCCATACAGGTCCCTATAATATCAGGAATATAATGCCCAGATAATGCCATACAGGTCCCTATAATATCAGGAATTTCACGCCCAGATAATGCCATACAGGTCCTTATAATATCAGGAATATCACGCCCAGATAATGCCATACAGGTCCCTATAATATCGGGAATATCACACCCAGATAATGCCATACAGGTCCCTATAATATCGGGAATATCACACCCAGATAATGTCATAGAGGTCACTATAATATCGGGAATATCACGCCCAGATAGTGCCATACAGATCCCTATAAGATCGGGAATATCACACCCAGATAATGCCATACAGAGTGCATATAATATCAGGAATATCACACCAAGATAATGCCATACAGGTTCCTATAATATAAGGAATTTCACGTCCAGATAATGCCATACCGGTCCCTATAATATCAGGAATATCACGCCCAGATAATGCCATACAGGTCCCTATAATATCAGGAATATAATGCCCAGATAATGCCATACAGGTCCCTATAATATCAGGAATATCACGCCCAGATAATGCCATACAGGAGCCTATAATATCAGGAATATCACGCCCAGATAATGCCATACAGGTTCCTATAATATCGGGAATATCACAACCAGATAGTGCCCTACAGGTCGCTATAATATCAGAAATATCACGCCCAGATAATGCCATACAGGTCCCTATAATATCGGGAATATCATGCCCAGATAGTGCCATACAGGTTCCTATAATATCGGAAATATCACGCCCAGAAAGTGCCATACAGGTCCCTATAATATCAGGAATATCACGTCCAGATAGTGCCATACAGGTCCCTATAATATCGGGAATATCACGCCCAGATAATGCTATACAGGTCCATATAATATCGGGAATATCACGCCCAGATAGTGCCATACAGGTTCCTATAATATCGGGAATATCACGCCCAGAAAGTGCCATACAGATCCCTATAATATCAGGAATATCACGTCCAGATAGTGCCATACAGGTCCCTATAATATCGGGAATATCACGCCCAGATAGTGCCATACAGGTCCCTATAATATCGGGAATATCACGCCCAGTTAATGCCATACAGATACCTATAAGAACAGGAATATCATGCCCATATAGTGCCATACAGGTCCCTATAATATCGGAAATATCACGCCCTGTTAATGCCATACAGGTCCCTATAAGAACAGGAATATCACGCCCAGAAAATGCCATACAGGTCCCTATAATATCAGGAATCTCACGCCCAGATAATGCCATACAGGTCCCTATAATATCGGGAATATCACGCCCAGATAGTGCCATACAGGTCCCTATAATATCAGGAATCTCACGCCCAGATAATGCCATACAGGTCCCTATAATATCGGGAATATCACGCCCAGATAGTGCCATACAGGTCCCTATAATATCAGGAATATCACGCCCAGATAATGCCATACAGGTCCCTATAATATCGGGAATATCACGCCCAGATAGTGTCATACAGGTCCCTATAATATCGGGAATATCACGCCCAGTTAATGCCATACAGGTCCATATAATATAATTAATATCACGCCCAGAAAATGCCATACATATCCGTATAATATCAGGAATCTCACACCGAGATAATGCCATACAGGTCCCTATAATATCGGGAATTTCAAGCCCAGATAGTGCCATTCAGGTCCCTATTATATCGGGAATATCACGCCCAGATAATGCCATACAGATCCCTATAATATCTGGAATATCACGCCCAAATAATGCCATACAGGTCCCTATAATATCGGGAATATCACGCCCAGATAGTGCCATACAGCGTCCATAGAATATCAGGAGTATCACGCCCAGATAATGCCATACAGTTCCCTATAATATCGGGAATATCACGCCCAGATAGTGACATACAGGTCACTATAATATCGGGAATATCATGCCCAGATAGTGCCATACAGATCCCTATAAGATCGGGAATATCACACCCAGATAATGCCATACAGAGTGCATATAATATCAGGAATATCACACCAAGATAATGCCATACAGGTTCCTATAATATAAGGAATTTCACGTCCAGATAATGCCATATAGGTACCTATAATAACAGGAGTATCACGCCCAGATAGTGCCATACAGGTCCCTATAAAATCGGTAATATCACCCCCAGATAATGCCATACAGGTCCCTATAATATCGTTAATATCACGCCCAGATAATTCCATACAGGTCCCTATAATATCGGGAATATCACGCCCAGATAGTGCCATACAGGTCCCTATAATATCAGGAATATCACGCCCAGATAATGCCATACAGGTCCCTATTATATCAGAAATATCACGCCCAGATAATGCCATACAGGTCCCTATAATATCAGGAATATAATGCCCAGATAGTGCCATACAGGTCCCTATAATATCGGAAAGATCACGGCCAGATATTGCCATACAGCTCCCTATAATATCGGGAATATCACGCCAAGATAATGCCATACAGGTCCCTATAATATCAGGAATATCACGCCCAGATAATGCCATACAGGTCCCTATAATATCAGGAATATAATGCCCAGATAATGCCATACAGGTCCCTATAATATGAGGAATATCACGCCCAGATAATGCCATACAGGTGCCTATAATATCAGGAATATAATGCCCAGATAATGCCATACAGGTTCCTATAATATCGGGAATATCACAACCAGATAATGCCATACAGGTCCCTATAATATCAGGAATATCACGCCCAGATAGTGCCATACAGGTCGCTATAATATCAGGAATATCACGCCCAGATAATGCCATACAGGTCCCTATAATATCGGGAATATCACGCCCAGATAATGCCATACAGGTCCCTATAATATCGGGAATATCACGCCCAGATAGCGACATACAGTGTCCATATAATATCAGTAATATCACGCCCAGATAGCGACATACAGTGTCCATATAATATCAGGAATATCACGCCCAGATAATGCCATACATGTCCCTATAATATCAGGAATATCACGCCCAGATAATGCCATACAGGTCCCTATAATATCGGGAATATCACGCCCAGATAATGCCATACAGGTCCCTATAATATCAGGAATATCACACCCAGATAGTGCCATACAGTTCCATATAATATAGGGAATATCACGCCCAGATAGTGCCATACAGGTCCCTATAATATCAGTAATATCACGCCCAGATAGCGACATACAGTGTCCATATAATATCAGGAATATCACGCCCAGATAATGCCATACATGTCCCTATAATATCAGGAATATCACGCCCAGATAATGCCATACAGGTCCCTATAATATCGGGAATATCACGCCCAGATAATGCCATACAGGTCCCTATAATATCAGGAATATCACACCCAGATAGTGCCATACAGTTCCATATAATATCGGGAATATCACGCCCAGATAATGCCATACAGGTCCCTATAATATCGGGAATATCACGCCCAGATAGTGCCATACAGGTCCCTATAATATCAGGTATATCACACCCAGATAGTGCCATACAGTTCCATATAATATCGGGAATATCACGCCCAGATAATGCCATACAGGCCCCTATAATATCAGGTATATCACGCCCAGATAATGCCATACAGGACCCTATAATATCGGGAATATCACACCCAGATAATGTCATACAGGTCCCTATAATATCAGGAATATCACACCCAGATAATGTCATACAGGTCCCTATAATATCAGGAATATCACACACAGATAATGCCATACAGGTCCCTATAATATCAGGTATATCACGCCCAGATAATGTCATACAGGTCCCTATAATATCAGGAATTTCACGCCCAGATAATGCCATACAGGTCCTTATAATATCAGGAATATCACGCCCAGATAGTGCCATACAGGTCCCTATAATATCAGGAATCTCACGCCCAGATAATGCCATACAGGTCCCTATAATATCGGGAATATCATGCCCAGATAGTGCCATACAGGTTCCTATAATATCTGGAATATCACGCCCAGATAATGCCATACAGGTCCCTATAATATCAGGAATATCACACCCAGATAATGCCATACAGGTCCCTATAATATCGGGAATATCACGCCCAGATAATGCCATACAGGTCCATATAATATCAGGAATATCACGTCCAGATAATGCCATACAGGTCTCTATAATATCGGGAATATCACGCCCAGAGAGTGCCATACAGGTCCCTATAATATCAGGAATATCACACCCAGATAATGCCATACAGGTCCCTATAATATCGGGAATATCACGCCCAGATAGTGCCATACAGGTCCCTATAATATCTGGAATATCACGTCCACATAATGCCATACAGGTCCCTATAATATCGGGAATATCACGCCCAGATAGTGCCATACAGGCCCCTATAATATCAGGAATATCACGCCCAGATAATGCCAAACAGGTCCCTATAATATCGGGAATATCACACCCAGATAATGCCATACAGGTCCCTATAATATCGGGAATATCACGCCCAGATAGTGCCATACAGGTCCCTATAATATTGGGAATATCACGCCCAGATAATGCCATACAGGTCCCTATAATATCGGGAATATCACACCCAGATAATGCCATACAGGTCCCTATAATATCGGGAATATCACGCCCAGATAGTGCCATACAGGTCCCTATAATATTGGGAATATCACGCCCAGATAGTGCCATACAGGTCCCTATAATATCGGGAATATCACGCCCAGTTAATGCCATACAGGTACCTATAAGAACAGGAATATCATGCCCAGATAGTGCCATACAGGTCCCTATAATATCGGGAATATCACGCCCAGTTAATGCCATACAGGTCCCTATAAGAACAGGAATATCACGCCCAGAAAATGCCATACAGGTCCCTATAATATCAGGAATCTCACGCCCAGATAATGCCACACAGGTCCCTATTATATCGGGAATATCACGCCCAGATAGTGCCATACAGCGTCCATATAATATCAGGAGTATCACGCCAAGATAATGCCATACAGGTCCCTATAATATCGGGAATATCACGCCCAGATAGTGACATACAGGTCCCTATAATATCGGGAATATCACGCCCAGATAATGCCATACAGGTCCCTATAATATCGGAAATATCACACCCAGATAGTGACATACAGGTCCCTATAATATCGGGAATATCACGCCCAGATAATGCCATACAGGTCCCTATAATATCGGGAATATCACACCCAGATAATGCCATACAGGTCCCTATAATATCGGGAATATCACGCCCAGATAGTGCCATACAGGTCCCTATAATATTGGGAATATCACGCCCAGATAGTGCCATACAGGTCCCTATAATATCGGGAATATCACGCCCAGTTAATGCCATACAGGTACCTATAAGAACAGGAATATCATGCCCAGATAGTGCCATACAGGTCCCTATAATATCGGGAATATCACGCCCAGTTAATGCCATACAGGTCCCTATAAGAACAGGAATATCACGCCCAGAAAATGCCATACAGGTCCCTATAATATCAGGAATCTCACGCCCAGATAATGCCACACAGGTCCCTATTATATCGGGAATATCACGCCCAGATAGTGCCATACAGCGTCCATATAATATCAGGAGTATCACGCCAAGATAATGCCATACAGGTCCCTATAATATCGGGAATATCACGCCCAGATAGTGACATACAGGTCCCTATAATATCGGGAATATCACGCCCAGATAATGCCATACAGGTCCCTATAATATCGGAAATATCACACCCAGATAGTGACATACAGGTCCCTATAATATCGGGAATATCACGCCCAGATAATGCCATACAGGTCCCTATAATATCGGGAATATCACGCCCAGATAGTGACATACAGCTCCCTATAATATCAGGAATATCACGCGCAGATAATGCCATACAGGTCCCTATAATATCAGGAATATCACGCCCAGATAATGCCATACAGGTCCATATAATATCAGGAATATCTCACACAGATAATGAAATACAGGTTCCTATAATATCGGGAATATCACTCCCAGTTAATGTCATACAGGTCCCGATAATATCAGGAACATCACGCCCAGATAATGCCATACAGGTCCCTATAATATCGGGAATATCACGCCCAGATAGTGCCATACCGGTACCTATAATATCAGGAATATCACGCCCAGATAATGCCATACAGGTCCCTATAATATCAGGAATATCACGCCCAGATAATGTCATACAGGTCCCTATAATATCAGGAATATCACACCCAGATAATGCCATACAGGTCCCTATAATATCGGGAATATCACGCCCAGATAATGCCATACAGGTCCCTATAATATCGGGAATATCACACCAAGATAATGCCATACAGGTCCCTATAATATCAGGAATATCATGCCCAGATAATGCCATACAGGTCCCTATAATATCCTGAATATCATGCCCAGATAGTACCATACAGGTTCCTATAATATCGGGAATATCACGCCCAGATAGTGCCATACAGGTCCCTATAATATCAGGAATATCACGTGCAGATAATGCCATACAGGTCCCTATAGTATCGGGAATATCACGCCCAGATAGTGCCATACAGGTCCCTATAATATCAGGAATATCACGCCCAGATAATGCCATACAGGTCCCTATAATATCGGGAATATCACGCCCAGATAGTGCCATACAGGTCCCTATAATATCATGAATATCACGCCCAGATAATGCCATACAGGTCCCTATAATATTGGGAATATCACGCCAAGATAGTGCCATACTGGTCCCTATAATATCGGGAATATCACGCCCAGTTAATGCCTTAAAGGTACCTAAAAGAACAGGAATATCACACCCAGATAATGCCATACAGGTCCCTATAATATCAGGAATATCATGCCCAGATAATGCCATACAGGTCCCTATAATATCGGGAATATCACACCCAGATAGTGCCATAAAGGTCCCTATAATATCAGGAATATCACGCCCAGATAATGCCATACAGGTCCCTATAATATCGGGAATATAACGCCCAGATAGTGCCATACAGGTCCCTATAATATCGGGAATATCACGCCCAGTTAATGCCATACAGGTCCGTATAATATCAGGAATATCACGCGCAGATAATGCCATACAGGTCCCTATAATATCGGGAATATCACGCCCAGATAGTGCCATACAGATCCCTATTATATCGGGAATATCACGCCCAAATAATGCCATACAGGTCCCTATAATATCGGGAATATCACGCCCAGATAGTGCCATACAGCGTCCATAGAATATCAGGAGTATCACGCCCAGATAATGCCATACAGGTCCCTATAATATCGGGAATATCACGCCCAGATAGTGACATACAGGTCCCTATAATATCGGGAATATCACACCCAGATAATGCCATACAGGTCCCTATAATATCGGGAATATCACGCCCAGATAATGCCATACAGCGTCCATAGAATATCAGGAGTATCACGCCCAGATAATGCCATACAGGTCCCTATAATATCGGGAATATCACGCCCAGATAGTGACATACAGGTCCCTATAATATCGGGAATATCACACCCAGATAATGCCATACAGGTCCCTATAATATCAGGAATATCACGCCCAGATAGCGACATACAGTGTCCATATAATATCAGGAATATCACGCCCAGATAATGCCATAAAGGTCCCTATAATATCAGGAATATCACGCCCAGATAATGCCATACAGGTCCCTATAATATCAGGAATATCACGCCCAGATAATGCCATACAGGATCCTATAATATCAGGAATATCACACCCAGATAGTGCCATACAGGTCCCTATAATATCGGGAATATCACACCCAGATAATGTCATACAGGTCCCTATAATATCAGGTATATCACGCCCAGATAATGCCATACAGGTCCTTATAATATCGGGAATATCACGCCCAGATAATGCCATACAGGTCCTTATAATATCGGGAATATCACACCCAGATAATGTCATACAGGTCCCTATAATATCAGGAATATCACGCCCAGATAATGCCATACAGGTCCTTATAATATCGGGAATATCACACCCAGATAATGTCATACAGGTCCCTATAATATCAGGAATATCACGCCCAGATAATGCCATACAGGTCCCTATAATATCGGGAATATCACACCCACCAGATAATGTCATACAGGTCCCTATAATATCAGGGATATCACGCCCAGATAATGCCATACAGGTCCTTATAATATCAGGTATATCACGCCCAGATAATGCCATACAGGTCCTTATAATATCAGGTATATCACGCCCAGATAATGCCATACAGGTCCCTATAATATCGGGAATATCACACCCAGATAATGTCATACAGGTCCCTATAATATCAGGAATTTCACGCCCAGATAATGCCATACAGGTCCTTATAATATCAGGAATATCACGCCCAGATAATGCCATACAGGTCCCTATAATATCGGGAATATCACACCCAGATAATGCCATACAGGTCCCTATAATATCGGGAATATCACACCCAGATAATGTCATAGAGGTCACTATAATATCGGGAATATCACGCCCAGATAGTGCCATACAGATCCCTATAAGATCGGGAATATCACACCCAGATAATGCCATACAGAGTGCATATAATATCAAGAATATCACACCAAAATAATGCCATACAGGTTCCTATAATATAAGGAATTTCACGTCCAGATAATGCCATATGGGTCCCTATAATAACAGGAGTATCACGCCCAGATAGTGCCATACAGGTCCCTATAATATCAGGAATATGACGCCCAGATAATGCCATACAGGTCCCTATAATATCAGGAATATAATGCCCAGATAATGCCATACAGGTCCCTATAATATCAGGAATATCACGCCCAGATAATGCCATACAGGTGCCTATAATATCAGGAATATCACGCCCAGATAATGCCATACAGGTTCCTATAATATCGGGAATATCACAACCAGATAGTGCCATACAGGTCGCTATAATATCAGGAATATCACGCCCAGATAATGCCATACAGGTCCCTATAATATCGGGAATATCATGCCCAGATAGTGCCTTACAGGTTCCTATAATATCGGGAATATCACGCCCAGAAAATGCCATACAGGTCCCTATAATATCAGGAATATCACGTCCAGATAGTGCCATACAGGTCCCTTAAAAATCGGGAATATCACGCCCAGATAGTGCCATACAGGTTCCTATAATATCGGGAATATCACGCCCAGTTAATGCCATACAGGTCCCTATAATATTGGGAATATCACGCCCAGAAAGTGCCATACAGATCCCTATAATATCAGGAATATCACGTCCAGATAGTGCCATACAGGTTGTAACGGGTCCGGGAGGCGGAACCTCTGAGCTACTATACAAGGGGGCGGCCCTTGTAAGGGAGCGGGTGGCAGTCTCTGGGTGAACGGACAGGGAGTTACGGCAAGTGATCAGGGCAGTCTCTGGGTAAGGGGTAGGTACGACCTGTGATGGCAGAGCCTCCGGGTAGGCTAGCAGGCAGATGGTAGATGTGTGCTCCCAGGTGAGCAAGCGAGAGTCTCTGGAATAGCAGGTGGTCACGGCACGTGACGGCGGAACCTCCGGGCTGGCAGGCAGGTAGGTAACGGAGAAGCGCTCCCAGGTGAGCGGGCAAGAGTCTCTGGAATAGCTGGTGGTCACCGCACGTGACAACGGGACCTCCGGGCTGGCAAGCAGGCAGGTAACGGAGATGCGCTCCCAGGTGAGCGGGCAAGAGTCTCTGAGATAGCTGGTGGTCACAGCACGTGACAACGGAGCCTCCGGGCTGGCAAGCAGGCAGGTAACGGAGATGCGCTCCCAGGTGAGCGGGCAAGCTGGTCCATAGACAGACTGACCGGAGTAGTAAGGCAGACCGTCGGACCTCAGGCAAGCAGGCAGGTAGCTGATATGCGCTCCCAGGTGAGCGGGCAGGCTGGTCCTTTAGACAGACTGACAGGAGTAGTAAGGCAGACCGTCGGACCTCAGACTGGCAGACAGGTAACAAGTATTCAGGCAGGAATCAGGCAGGTAACTGGCAGGTAACTGGCAGGAAACTGGCAACGGGACCTGAGGGCTGAAGCACAGGTGAGACACAGGTGCAAACAACATTGCTCGGGCACCTCCATTTTGGAGGAGGTGCCTTAAATATGATGAAGTCCTCCGGCCATTGGCCGGGGACTCTTTAGGGCGGCGCGCGCGGCCCCTTTAAGAGGAGGGGAGCGCGCGCGCGCCCTAAGCACAGGGGCCGGGAAGGAGCGCGCGCTGAGAGCAGAGCAGGAGGAGGACGCCGGGACGGAGCGCGCGCTGACAGCAGAGCGGGGGGAGGAAGCCGGGCACGGAGCAGAGCGGTGAGGAGAGCAGCGTCCCTGCCTAGCAGAGGGCAGGGACGCTGGCACTACAGTACCCCCCCCTTTAGGCCCCCCCTTTTTTAGGCCAGACAGAAATTTAGCTAGGATGAGAGGGGCATGGATGTTCTCCCGGGGCTCCCACGTTCTCTCCTCAGGACCAAACCCCTTCCAATCTACCAGGAAAAAGGTCTTTCCTCTTACCCTTTTGGTGGCAAGAATGTTCTCTACCTCAAACTCGTCCTCAGCAGAAACCGGAGCAGGAGGCGTACCTGTAGACTTGGAAAAAGAGTTAAGCACCACAGGTTTGAGGAGAGACACATGGAAGGAGTTAGGGATCCGTAAGTTGGCCGGGAGTTTCAATTTATAGGCCACCGGGTTGATCTGACTGATGACCTCCAGTGGGCCGATGAACCGAGGCCCTAACTTATAGGAAGGGATCTTGAGCCGGACATATTTGGACGAGAGCCAGACTTTATCCCCAGGGCGGAATTGAGGAGGGTCCAGACGTTTTTTGTCAGCGTGTCTTTTCATACGCTCGGATGACAGAAGGAGTGCGGACCGGGTACTCTCCCATATGGAGGAAAATTTGTTAACAAGAGATTCCGCAGCCGGATTGTCCGCCGAGGTGGAGACGGGAAACGGGATCCGAGGATGCTGACCGTAGACTACAAAAAACGGGGATTTGGAGGAAGACTCGCTCTCGTGATTGTTGTACGAGAATTCGGCCCATGGCAGGAGATCCACCCAGTCAGAATGGTGGGCATTAACGAAGTGCCGAAGGTAACTGGTCAGGTTCTGATTGATCCGCTCCACTTGACCATTAGACTGTGGGTGGTAAGCGGAGGAGAAGTCCAGGGTGACGTCCAGCAATTTACAAGTGGCTCTCCAGAAACGGGAAGTGAACTGTACCCCACGATCCGACACGATGTGACGGGGCAGGCCATGAAGACGGAAGATGTGGCGGATAAAGTCTTTAGCCAGCTCGGGTGCAGACGGAAGACCTGGCAGTGGAGTGAAGTGAGCCATCTTGGAGAAGCGGTCAGCGACCACCCAAATGACCGTACAACCGGCAGAGACGGGCAGATCAGTAATGAAGTCCATCGCTATATGCTGCCAGGGGGCAGCAGGTACTGGCAGAGGTAGGAGGCGGCCGGCCGGCAGGTGTCTCGGAACTTTGTTGCGGGCGCAGGACACACAGGCAGAAACAAAGTCTATTACATCCTTGTGCAGGTAAGGCCACCAGTAGTGCCGGGTAATAAGCTGGAGGGTCTTTTTCTGACCGGCGTGGCCAGCTAGTTTAGACGAATGACCCCAGTGTAGGATCTTCTCCCGATCAGGTACTGGTACGAACGTCTTACCAGGAGGAAGACGATTTAGACTCACGGGAGCCACCTGCATTACTCTGGCGGGATCGATGATATGTTTCGGATCCTCCTCGAGATCAGACACCAGAAAGGATCGAGACAAGGCGTCCGCCTTGACGTTTTTGTCAGCCGGGCGAAAATGAAGGACAAAATCAAAACGAGCAAAAAACAAGGACCACCGGGCTTGGCGCGGGTTAAGTCTCTGGGCATGCTGGAGGTAAGCCAAGTTCTTGTGGTCAGTGTAAATTATTACCGGGTGAAGAGCCCCCTCGAGCAGGTAACGCCACTCCTCCAATGCCAGTTTGATGGCCAATAACTCTCGGTCTCCTATGGAATAGTTGCGCTCAGAGGAGGAGAAGAGTTTAAAGAAGAAGCCACAAGTTACCATCCTCCCGGAAGATGATTTTTGAGTAAGTACCGCTCCGGCTCCAGAGGAGGAGGCGTCAACTTCCAGGAAGAACTGCTTGTTGCCATCTGGGCGATGCAGCACCGGGGCGGAAGAGAAGGCCTGTTTAAGGGAAAGAAAGGCCTCCTCTGCTTCGGGTGGCCACTCTTTGGAATTAGTACCTTTACGGGTGAGCGCAGAAATTGGGGCCGTCCGGGAAGAGAAGTGTGGTATGAAGAGGCGGTAGTAGTTGGCGAAGCCCAGGAATCGCTGAATGGCCTTCAACCCCTCCGGTCGGGGCCATTTCTCGATGGCAGACAGTTTCTCAGGATCCATTTGTAGGCCGGTCTGAGAGATAATGTAGCCCAGAAACGGAAGCGAGGTCTGCTCAAAGAGGCACTTCTCAAATTTAGCGTAGAGATGGTTCTGCCTTAGCCTGAGCAGGACCTGACGAACGTCCCTCCGGTGAGTCTGGAGATCCGGAGAGAAGACCAAGATGTCGTCCAGGTACACCACTACGCAGGAGTAGAGAAGGTCCCGGAAGATGTCATTGACCAACTCTTGAAAGACGGCAGGAGCGTTACAGAGACCAAAGGGCATTACCAGGTATTCATAGTGGCCGTCCCGGGTGTTGAATGCCGTCTTCCATTCATCCCCCTGACGAATACGAACCAGGTTGTACGCCCCACGAAGGTCCAGTTTGGTGAAGATCCTAGCCCCCCTCAGACGATCAAATAATTCTGGAATGAGCGGAAGGGGGTACTTATTCTTCACCGTGATCAGGTTTAGGCCTCTATAGTCTATACAGGGACGGAGAGAGCCGTCCTTCTTTTTGACAAAAAAGAAGCCTGCTCCCGCCGGGGAGGTAGATTTCCGGATGAATCCTCTGGCCAGATTCTCCTCAATATATTCGGACATTGACCGGGTCTCAGCAGCGGATAAAGGATAGATACGCCCACGGGGAGGAGTAGTACCGGGTAGCAGATCGATGGGACAGTCGTATGGTCTATGTGGTGGTAATGTCTCTGCCTCCTTTTTATTAAAGACATCTGCATAAGACCAATAAGGAATCGGAAGTCCAGGTAGATTAGCTGGGGTAGGAGAGGGACGGACGGGATGGACGGGAACCAGGCAGGTTTTATGACAGTCTTGTCCCCAGCGAAGGACCTCTCCGGTTTGCCAGTCTAGCACGGGTGCATGTCTCTGGAGCCAGGGCAAACCTAGCAAGAGGGCGTGAGAGAGTCCAGGCAGAACATGAAAGGAGATACTTTCAGAATGCAGCATTCCCACCTGCAGGGTAATGGATTCGGTGATGAGTTGAATGGGGCGAGGTAAGAGGCCCCCATCCACGGCAGCGACAGACAAGGGTACAGCCAGAGGTTTGGTGGGGATGCGGTATTTCTCAACCAGGGACTGTGAAATAAGGTTCCCGGCTGCTCCAGAGTCAAGTTGGGCTAGTTCGAAATAACGGTTCTCCCCGTAGATGATCGAAACTGACAACAGCAGGGATGGAGAGGATTTATTCTTGTCTAGGTGGACCTCTCTGAGCGAACCTAGACACAGGCGTTTCCCGACCTCTCCGGGCAGGCACGGATCCGGTGCTCCTTACTGCCACAGTAGAAGCAGCTCCCCTCGGCACGGCGTGAGTCCTGACGGGTTTTGACCATCTTGGTCTGGTCGACCTGCATAGGCTCAGGAGAGTGTACCTGGGGAGAGATGGAGGGAATGACGGGTTTCTGGAAAGTAGGAGCTAAACGTGAAATCCTTCTCTCACGGGTGACCTCTTTGGCACGCTCCTGGAACCGTAGGTCAATCCGGGTGGCAAGAGTTATTAAGTCATCGAGAGTGGTAGGAATGTCCCGACCGGCAAGTTCATCTTTAATACGGCCGGACAGACCCTCCCAGAAGACGGAAACCAGAGCGTCGTTATCCCAGGCCAGCTCCGAGGCAAGGGTACGGAACCGTATGGCATATTGGCCCACGGTGAGACTCCCCTGACGGAGGCGTAGCAACGATGATGCAGATGAGGTCTTCCGTCCGGGTTCGTCGAAGACTTTCCGGAAAGCCGTGAGAAAAGCAGGCAAGTTGGACACCAGGGGGTCTCCTCTCTCCCATAGAGGATTCAGCCAGGCCAGGGCCTCCCCGGTGAGATGGGACATGATGAAGGCAATTTTGGCCCGGTCGGAGTTAAACTGGTAGGACAAAAGTTCAAAATGCAGGGTGCACTGATTTAAGAAGCCCCGAGCCTGGACGGGGTCGCCTCCGAAGCGAGGAGGTGCAGAAAGCCGGGGTCCGGGGTAGGATACCATAGTATTAGTGGGCAGCGGAGCTGCCGGATTGCAAGATATGGCACTGGCGGAGGTTGTTGGTGGATCAGACAGAGTGTTCAGGCGAGTATTAACATTCCGCAGGTGACCCAGGATGGCCTCCTGTTGGGACCTCTGACGGGACAGTTCAAGACAGAGGTCCGAGAGCGAGGGAGCTTGGGTGCCACCGGGTTCCATGGCCCGAGCAAACTGTAACGGGTCCGGGAGGCGGAACCTCTGAGCTACTATACAAGGGGGCGGCCCTTGTAAGGGAGCGGGTGGCAGTCTCTGGGTGAACGGACAGGGAGTTACGGCAAGTGATCAGGGCAGTCTCTGGGTAAGGGGTAGGTACGACCTGTGATGGCAGAGCCTCCGGGTAGGCTAGCAGGCAGATGGTAGATGTGTGCTCCCAGGTGAGCAAGCGAGAGTCTCTGGAATAGCAGGTGGTCACGGCACGTGACGGCGGAACCTCCGGGCTGGCAGGCAGGTAGGTAACGGAGAAGCGCTCCCAGGTGAGCGGGCAAGAGTCTCTGGAATAGCTGGTGGTCACCGCACGTGACAACGGGACCTCCGGGCTGGCAAGCAGGCAGGTAACGGAGATGCGCTCCCAGGTGAGCGGGCAAGAGTCTCTGAGATAGCTGGTGGTCACAGCACGTGACAACGGAGCCTCCGGGCTGGCAAGCAGGCAGGTAACGGAGATGCGCTCCCAGGTGAGCGGGCAAGCTGGTCCATAGACAGACTGACCGGAGTAGTAAGGCAGACCGTCGGACCTCAGGCAAGCAGGCAGGTAGCTGATATGCGCTCCCAGGTGAGCGGGCAGGCTGGTCCTTTAGACAGACTGACAGGAGTAGTAAGGCAGACCGTCGGACCTCAGACTGGCAGACAGGTAACAAGTATTCAGGCAGGAATCAGGCAGGTAACTGGCAGGTAACTGGCAGGAAACTGGCAACGGGACCTGAGGGCTGAAGCACAGGTGAGACACAGGTGCAAACAACATTGCTCGGGCACCTCCATTTTGGAGGAGGTGCCTTAAATATGATGAAGTCCTCCGGCCATTGGCCGGGGACTCTTTAGGGCGGCGCGCGCGGCCCCTTTAAGAGGAGGGGAGCGCGCGCGCGCGCGCCCTAAGCACAGGGGCCGGGAAGGAGCGCGCGCTGAGAGCAGAGCAGGAGGAGGACGCCGGGACGGAGCGCGCGCTGACAGCAGAGCGGGGGGAGGAAGCCGGGCACGGAGCAGAGCGGTGAGGGGAGCAGCGTCCCTGCCTAGCAGAGGGCAGGGACGCCGGCACTACACAGGTCTCTATAATATCGGGAATATCACGCCCAGATAATGCCATACAGGTCTCTATAATATCAGGAATTTCACGCCCAGATAATGCCATACAGGTCCTTATAATATCAGGAATATCACGCCCAGATAATGCCATACAGGTCCCTATAATATCGGGAATATCACACCCAGATAATGCCATACAGGTCCCTATAATATCGGGAATATCACACCCAGATAATGTCATAGAGGTCACTATAATATCGGGAATATCACGCCCAGATAGTGCCATACAGATCCCTATAAGATCGGGAATATCACACCCAGATAATGCCATACAGAGTGCATATAATATCAAGAATATCACACCAAAATAATGCCATACAGGTTCCTATAATATAAGGAATTTCACGTCCAGATAATGCCATATGGGTCCCTATAATAACAGGAGTATCACGCCCAGATAGTGCCATACAGGTCCCTATAATATCAGGAATATGACGCCCAGATAATGCCATACAGGTCCCTATAATATCAGGAATATAATGCCCAGATAATGCCATACAGGTCCCTATAATATCAGGAATATCACGCCCAGATAATGCCATACAGGTGCCTATAATATCAGGAATATCACGCCCAGATAATGCCATACAGGTTCCTATAATATCGGGAATATCACAACCAGATAGTGCCATACAGGTCGCTATAATATCAGGAATATCACGCCCAGATAATGCCATACAGGTCCCTATAATATCGGGAATATCATGCCCAGATAGTGCCTTACAGGTTCCTATAATATCGGGAATATCACGCCCAGAAAGTGCCATACAGGTCCCTATAATATCAGGAATATCACGTCCAGATAGTGCCATACAGGTCCCTATAATATCGGGAATATCACGCCCAGATAGTGCCATACAGGTTCCTATAATATCGGGAATATCACGCCCAGATAATGCCATACAGGTCCCTATAATATTGGGAATATCACGCCCAGAAAGTGCCATACAGATCCCTATAATATCAGGAATATCACGTCCAGATAGTGCCATACAGGTCTCTATAATATCGGGAATATCACGCCCAGATAGTGCCATACAGGTCCCTATAATATCGGGAATATCACGCCCAGTTAATGCCATACAGATACCTATAAGAATAGGAATATCATGCCCATATAGTGCCATACAGGTCCCTATAATATCGGGAATATCACGCCCTGTTAATGCCATAGAGGTCCCTATAAGAACAGGAATATCACGCCCAGAAAATGCCATACAGGTCCCTATAATATCAGGAATCTCACGCCCAGATAATGCCATACAGGTCCCTATAATATCGGGAATATCACGCCCAGATAGTGCCATACAGGTCCCTATAATATCAGGAATCTCACGCCCAGATAATGCCATACAGGTCCCTATAATATCGGGAATATCACGTCCAGATAGTGCCATACAGGTCCCTATAATATCAGGAATATCACGCCCAGATAATGCCATACAGGTCCCTATAATATCGGGAATATCACGCCCAGATAGTGCCATACAGGTCCCTATAATATCGGGAATATCACGCCCAGTTAATGCCATACAGGTCCATATAATATCAGGAATATCACGCCCAGAAAATGCCATACAGGTCCCTATAATATCGGGAATATCACGCCCAGATAGTGCCATACAGGTCCCTATAATATAATTAATATCACGCCCAGAAAATGCCATACAGATCCGTATAATATCAGGAATCTCACGCCGAGATAATGCCATACAGGTCCCTATAATATCGGGAATTTCACACCCAGATAGTGCCATACAGTTCCATATAATATCGGGAATATCACACCCAGATAGTGCCTTACAGGTTCCTATAATATCGGGAATATCACGCCCAGAAAGTGCCATACAGGTCCCTATAATATCAGGAATATCACGTCCAGATAGTGCCATACAGGTCCCTATAATATCGGGAATATCACGCCCAGATAGTGCCATACAGGTTCCTATAATATCGGGAATATCACGCCCAGATAATGCCATACAGGTCCCTATAATATTGGGAATATCACGCCCAGAAAGTGCCATACAGATCCCTATAATATCAGGAATATCACGTCCAGATAGTGCCATACAGGTCTCTATAATATCGGGAATATCACGCCCAGATAGTGCCATACAGGTCCCTATAATATCGGGAATATCACGCCCAGTTAATGCCATACAGATACCTATAAGAATAGGAATATCATGCCCATATAGTGCCATACAGGTCCCTATAATATCGGGAATATCACGCCCTGTTAATGCCATAGAGGTCCCTATAAGAACAGGAATATCACGCCCAGAAAATGCCATACAGGTCCCTATAATATCAGGAATCTCACGCCCAGATAATGCCATACAGGTCCCTATAATATCGGGAATATCACGCCCAGATAGTGCCATACAGGTCCCTATAATATCAGGAATCTCACGCCCAGATAATGCCATACAGGTCCCTATAATATCGGGAATATCACGTCCAGATAGTGCCATACAGGTCCCTATAATATCAGGAATATCACGCCCAGATAATGCCATACAGGTCCCTATAATATCGGGAATATCACGCCCAGATAGTGCCATACAGGTCCCTATAATATCGGGAATATCACGCCCAGTTAATGCCATACAGGTCCATATAATATCAGGAATATCACGCCCAGAAAATGCCATACAGGTCCCTATAATATCGGGAATATCACGCCCAGATAGTGCCATACAGGTCCCTATAATATAATTAATATCACGCCCAGAAAATGCCATACAGATCCGTATAATATCAGGAATCTCACGCCGAGATAATGCCATACAGGTCCCTATAATATCGGGAATTTCACACCCAGATAGTGCCATACAGTTCCATATAATATCGGGAATATCACACCCAGATAGTGCCATACAGTTCCATATAATATCGGGAATATCACGCCCAGATAGTGCCATACAGGTCCCTATAATATCAGTAATATCACGCCCAGATAGCGACATACAGTGTCCATATAATATCAGGAATATCACGCCCAGATAATGCCATACATGTCCCTATAATATCAGGAATATCACGCCCAGATAATGCCATACAGGTCCCTATAATATCGGGAATATCACGCCCAGATAATGCCATACAGGTCCCTATAATATCAGGAATATCACACCCAGATAGTGCCATACAGTTCCATATAATATCGGGAATATCACGCCCAGATAGTGCCATACAGGTCCCTATAATATCAGGTATATCACACCCAGATAGTGCCATACAGTTCCATATAATATCGGGAATATCACGCCCAGATAGTGCCATACAGGCCCCTATAATATCAGGTATATCACGCCCAGATAATGCCATACAGGTCCCTATAATATCGGGAATATCACACCCAGATAATGTCATACAGGTCCCTATAATATCAGGAATATCACACCCAGATAATGTCATACAGGTCCCTATAATATCAGGTATATCACGCCCAGATAATGCCATACAGGTCCCTATAATATCAGGTATATCACGCCCAGATAATGTCATACAGGTCCCTATAATATCAGGAATTTCACGCCCAGATAATGCCATACAGGTCCTTATAATATCAGGAATATCACGCCCAGATAATGCCATACAGGTCCCTATAATATCGGGAATATCACACCCAGATAATGCCATACAGGTCCCTATAATATCGGGAATATCACGCCCAGATAATGTCATAGAGGTCACTATGATATCGGGAATATCACGCCCAGATAATGCCATACAGGTCCCTATAATATCAGGAATATCACACCCAGATAGTGCCATACAGGTCCCTATAATATCGGGAATATCACACCCAGATAATGCCATACAGAGTCCATATAATATCAGGAATATCACACCCAGATAATGCTATACAGGTTCCTATAATATCAGGAATTTCACGTCCAGATAATGCCATATAGGTCCCTATAATAACAGGAGTATCACGCCCAGATAGTGCCATGCAGGTCCCTATAATATCGGTAATATCACACCCAGATAATGCCATACGGGTCCCTATAATATCGGGAATATCACGCCCAGATAATGCCATACAGGTCCCTATAATATTAGGAATATCACAACCAGATAATGCCATACAGGTCCCTATAATATCGGGAATATCACGCCCAGATAATGCCATACAGGTTCCTATAATATCAGGAATATCACGTCCAGATAATGCCATACAGGTCCATATAATATCAGGAATATCACGTCCAGATAATGCCATGCAGGTCCCTATAATATCAGGAATATCACGCCCAGATAGTGCCATACAGGTCCCTATAATATCAGGAATATCACGCCCAGATAATGCCATACAGGTCCCTATAATATCGGGAATATCATGCCCAGATAGTGCCATACAGGTTCCTATAATATCGGGAATATCACGCCCAAAAAGTGCCATACTGGTCCCTATAATATCAGGAATATCACGTCCAGATAATGCCATACAGGTCCCTATAATATCGGGAATATCACGCCCAGAGAGTGCCATACAGGTCCCTATAATATCAGGAATATCACACCCAGATAATGCCATACAGGTCCCTATAATATCGGGAATATCCCCCCCAGATAGTGCCATACAGGTCCCTATAATATCTGGAATATCACGTCCAGATAATGCCATACAGGTCCCTATAATATCGGGAATATCACTCCCAGATAGTGCCATACAGGTCCCTATAATATCAGGAATATCACGCCCAGATAATGCCATACAGGTCCCTCTAAAATCGGGAATATCACGCCCAGATAGTCCCATACAGGTCCCTATAATATCGGGAATATCACGCCCAGTTAATGCCATACAGGTACCTATAAGAACAGGAATATGATGCCCAGATAATGCCATACAGGTCCCTATAATATCGGGAATATCACGCCCAGTTAATGCCTTACAGGTACCTAAAAGAACAGGAATATCACGCCCAGATAATGCCATACAGGTCCCTATAATATCAGGAATATCACGCCCAGATAATGCCATACAGGTCCCTTTAATATCGGGAATATCACGCCCAGATAGTGCTATACAGGTCCCTATAATATCAGGAATATCACGCCCAGATAATGCCATACAGGTCCCTATAATATTGGGAATATAACGCCCAGATAGTGCCATACAGGTCCCTATAATATCGGGAATATCACGCCCAGTTAATGCCATACAGGTCCATATAATATCAGGAATATCACGCCCAGATAATGCCATACAGGTCCCTATAATATCGGGAATATCAAGCCCAGATAGTGCCATACAGGTCCCTATAATATAATTAATATCACGCCCAGAAAATTCCATACAGATCCGTATAATATCAGGAATCTCACGCCGAGATAATGCCACACAGGTCCCTATAATATCGGGAATTTCAAGCTCAGATAGTGCCATACAGGTCCCTATTATATCGGGAATATCACGCCCAGATAATGCCCTACAGGTCCCTATAATATCTGGAATATCACGCCCAAATAATGCCATACAGGTCCCTATAATATCGGGATTATCACGCCCAGATAGTGCCATACAGTGTCCATAGAATATCAGGAGTATCACGCCCAGATAATGCCATACAGGTCCCTATAATATCGGGAATATCACACCAGATAGTGACATACAGGTCCCTATAATATCGGGAATTTCACACCCAGATAATGCCATACAGGTCCCTATAATATCAGGAATATCACGCCCAGATAATGCCATACATGTCCCTATAATATCAGGAATATCACGCCCAGATAATGCCATACAGGTCCCTATAATATCGGGAATATCACGCCCAGATAATGCCATACAGGTCCCTATAATATCAGGAATATCACACCCAGATATTGCCATACAGTTCTGTGGCACCCAGGGGATGGGGACTACTCGGCGCCCGGGCCTTAATGCCTGGCCTTGGGGGATGTTGCGGTGGTCGGCTCCCGGGCCCGTACCCTGGGGTCTCTCTTAAAAAAAAGGGGTTAAATGGAAAATGAAAGTTCGTGACGCCACCTGTGGTGTCTGGTGAGGACCACCAGCGCTGCGGCAGTCCACTGAGGCCGGTGTTACGGCAGCTATGATGGGGTAGCTCCCCACAGGTGGAGCTAGGCCTCAGGGCAGCGGTGTTCGGTAAGGTGCACTATATGGCGGTGACCCAGCCGGGTCCAAGGAAAAATGGGAGACACACTCACGTTTGGCTTCAGTACCTTTTTACTGGTGGATATGCGGTACCGCCCGGAGCACTGTAGGGTGAGGGGTGCACTGCAGGTCTCTCCCCAGTGAGCAGGTATAGGGCCTCCTGTATCCTTGCCGCTTGTGTAGTTTATGGCCTGTCTGAAACTAGGCCTAACTTAGTCCTTGTGTTGCGCCGGCTGACCTGGTGTTAGGGCCTTTTGCTGAAGAGCACGCTCCTGGTATGGCGGAGCCTCCGTGCCTCCTGGTCCTGTTACGTGTCAGCTCCTGGGCTATCCTGAGACCTGAAGTCTTCCAGGAAAGATCCGGTTGTTTTCCACAGAGGGTATACTGCTCTGCAGACTCGGAGCCGGTGTCCGGTATATTTCTGGGGTGAGCTTATGAAGCTCCTCGGTCCCCGATGCTACTGTTCCACTAGCCTTCGGCCTACTCTGGGCCCTCACTAGGCTATACACACTGGCAGTAAGCTGGCTGCCTCTTCTGCCGCTCTTTAGAGCGTCGGCAACGCTCCTAGCTCACTAACCTGAGCTGCTTGAGTCTGACTAAGCTCCACTGCAGACTGACCTGTTCCTCTGTGTCTCAGTCTGCAGGAACTGGCTGTGGGCTCCAGACTGTTCTGTCTCCACTCTCTTCCTGAGGAGAACTTACTCACAGACTCTCTCCTTCTGTGTCTGAGCAGAAAAACTAAAACTGCTGAATCACTCCACCTTCCTTATTTATATCACTATCAGGCTCCCTCTGGTGGTCTGAGGTGGAAGGTGGAGGTGTGTGTATGCTCTGAGGGCCTCTTGTGGAGAAAACCTGAAATGCACCCCCCTTTGGTCTGTGACTCCATGCACAGCAGGGCGTCACATTCCCCCCTAGTTAAAGTCAGCACTCCCGGGCTGAAGCACATTTTGTAAACAATAGAAATAACAAGCTTCCCTTTATGGGAGGTTAGAACACTTGAACGTTGCATAACAAAACATGAATAAAAATATATATATACATAGCAAAAGCAGTAGGCAGTGAGCAACCAGAAAGTCCAAGTCTCTTCCAGAGAGGTTGCTCAAAGGGGCACTCCAGGGAGCGCAAATATTTACAAAGAAAATCTTTGGGCTGCACAAAGTCCTCAGCCTCAGAGTTCATATATAAGGAATAAACAGGTTAGGGTTACAGTGTCCATATCACTTGAATTGTCCATTCAAAGGGAAGAAATATAAGTTACACACATTAATACAATACGTAGTATAATACATAATACCTCAGGGGTAACTATCTACATTCTCAGAAATTGTACTATTTTATTCAATGTACCTAGCAGGGGGTTTACCTCTCGTGCTGCGTACTGATCTGCGTAATGCAGTGGTCTGTGGGGTATCAATGTCTGTATCATCAGTTACCCTGTCTGCCCTTCGTGTGGGTAAGTTGTAAAATTGCCTTAACCTCTCTATGGGACTGGCAAGTGTACCATTGGCTGGGCCTTCTTGCTCTGCTCCAGCCGGAGATCCTTCTTGAGCTGGCTCTTCAGCAGCACTTACAGGTCCAACTTGCTGTAGAGAGTTTTCTGGTTGCTGGAAGAAGTGGAGTACTGGGACGATCACCGCTCCTCCTATTTGAGGCCAATCTGCCGGGAAGTCACCTAAGTCAGTATGGATTACTGCTTCTTCAGGTTCCTCCTGGATGATGAGGGGCACTTCTTCTTGGGGTTTTAGCAGATCCGGACACAACTTTAGATGGTCCCGAGATACTGTTGCAGTAGTTCTCCCTCCATCTTTGCTGATCAAACACGTCTTCCTGTTGTCAAACCTTGAATTCAACACAGTGTAGGGTTCTCTCTCCCACTGGTCATCAAGCTTGTGGTTCCTCCGCTTCCTTTTCAATACCACTTCTCCTGGTGTGAAGGGTTTTGCTGGTGCACTTCTGTTGTATTGCGCCTCTTGTTTATCCCTCACCCGAGTGAGACTGTCTTCGACACAGGCTTGTACTCTTCTGTACTGCTCCTGTCTGGCCGTGTCCCAGTCCTCAGTGGTCGCATCAGCTTCAGGTTCTACCACACCAAGCTCCAGGTCCATGGGCAACTTCCCAGGTCTTGCCCGCATTAGATATGCCGGAGTGCAATTGGTGGAGCTTACTGGTATGTGATTATACAGATCCACTAACTCAGGTAGTAGGTCTGGCCACTGGTTTCTCTCTTCTAGTGGTATGGTCTTCAGTAGATCGATGATGATGTTGTTCATCTTTTCACAGAGACCGTTAGTTTGGGGGTGGTACGGTGTAGTCCTGATCTTTTTACACCCGTACAGATGGCAGAACTCTTTGAACAATTCAGCCTCAAAGGCCTGGCCTTGGTCAGTCAGTACCTGCTCAGGGTATCCATGGGGTCTGCAGAAGTACGCTTGAAACGTCTTGGCTGCTGTCTCTGCTGTCAGGTCTTTGACAGGGGCGACCACCAGGAACCTGGAGTAGTGATCCACCATGGTCAGGGCATAGGAGTATCCTGAGCAACTAGGTGACAACTTGACATGGTCCAGGGCCACGATCTCCAAAGGGCGAGTCATCTTGATGGGTTGCAGAGGTGCCTTCTGGCTGCTGTAGTCTCTTCTTCTGAGGCCACAGGGTCCACAGTCTCTGCACCACCTCTCAATGGAGCTGCGCATCCCCACCCAGTAGAATCGGCACTTCAACAGGGTCTCTAGCTTTTTCCAGCTAAAGTGCCCCGCTTGATCGTGGTAGGCCTCCAACACCATCTGGATGTCCGTGTTGGGGACCACTATCTGCCACACCATCTCGTGGGTTTTGGGATTGACGTACCTCCGGCACAACTTCTCACGGTAGATAAACAGCCGGCTTCTCTCATTCCACAGCTGCTTTGCTTGGAGAGACGCATCCTTCTCCAGGGAGGAACCTTCTTGGGTTATCAGTTCCTTGATACGGCTGACAACCGGGTCGCTGTCCTGGGTCTCTTTCCAGCTGTGGTGAGGCAAGGGGTTTAAAGTCTTACCGCGTTGCCTCCTGGAGGCTCGTAGCTCGTGGGTCATCCCATTCCGGTGGAAGGCAGGTAGTTCAACCTCTTCCAGGTCATCCACTTCTTCTTCTGTGTCTGACTGGTGAGGCATCCTGGACAGGGCATCGGCGTTGGCGTTCTTGCGGCCCGCCCGGTACTTTATGGTGAATTGGTAGTTTGACAGCCGAGCCATCCATCGTTGTTCCATGGCTCCCAGCTTGGCTGTTTCAAGATGAGTTAAGGGGTTATTGTCAGTGTAGGCAGTGAACTTGCTGGAGGCTAGGTAGTCCTTGAACCTTTCTGTAATGGCCCAGACCAAGGCCAGAAACTCCAACTTGAAGCTGCTATAGTTCTCTGGGTTCCTCTCGGTCGGGCGGAGCTTCCTGCTTGCATACGCGATGACTTTCTCCTGGCCATTCTGCTTCTGACTTAGGACAGCTCCCAATCCTTCATTGCTGGCATCAGTATACAGCAGGAACGGTTGGCTGTAGTCAGGGTAGGCTAGGATCTCATCACCTGTCAGGATCTCCTTCATTTCTTGAAATGATTCAGCCTGTTCTTTACCCCAGTGGAACAGGGGATTTCTGTCCTTGGGGGACTGTCCTACCAGGAGGTCTTGCAGAGGTGCTGCTCTCTTGGTGTAATCTTTTACAAACCTCCGGTAGTATCCTATCAGTCCCAGGAACTGACGCACCTCCTTGAGGTTCTTCGGCTCCGGCCATTTCTGGATGGCAGTGACCTTCTCCGGGTCTGGTGCTACCCCTTCTGGACTGACAATGTGTCCCAGGTACTGTACCTTCTTCTTGAGCAGGTGGCACTTGGAGGGCTTCAACTTCATCCCATACTGGAACAGTGACTCAAATACCTCTGCCAGGTGCTTCAAGTGGTCCTCATACGTCTTGGAGTACACAATCACGTCATCCAGGTATAATAACACAGTCTCGAAGTTGCGGTGTCCCAGGCAGCACTCCATCAATCTCTGAAACGTTCCGGGGGCATTGCAGAGTCCAAACGGCATACTGTTGAACTCGCTGAGTCCCATCGGGGTGGTGAAGGCCGTCTTCTCCCGATTCTCCTCAGCCACAGCTACTTGCCAGTACCCACTAGTGAGGTCAAGGGTGGAAAAGTAATTTGCAGACTTCAAGGCAGCCAGGGATTCCTCAATACGTGGTAAAGGGTATGCATCTTTATGTGTAATGCGATTTACTTGACGGTAATCTACGCACATTCTCATGCTTCCATCCTTCTTCCTGACTAGAACTAGGGGAGGTGCCCAGGGACTACAACTATCCCTTACTACCCCTGCCTTCTTCATGTCATGCAACATCTCCTTGGCTTTCTGGTAGTGTGCTGGAGGTATAGGCCTGTACCGTTCCTTGATGGGGGGATGGTTGCCTGTGGGGATGTGATGTTGTACCCCCTTAATCCTCCCAAAGTCAAGCGGGTGTTTGCTGAATACCTGCTAGTATTCCTGAACCACTCGGTGTACTCCCTGTTTCTGGTGGGCAGGAGTGGTGTCTGTCCCAACGTGAAGCTGTTGACACCAATCCCCCTCCTATGTTGTAGGGTCATTATCCTCCACTTGGTCTGGGGAGGTTAAGGACTCCACCGTGTGAATAGAGTTATTATTTACAGTGTAGAGTTTGGCAATAGTGGCATAACGTGGTAATTTAACCTCGTCTTCCCCATAGTTAAGAAGACGGACGGGCACCCTCCCATTGCGTACATCTACTACCCCCCTGGCGGTTAAGAGTGTAGGTCTGTGCTCTGAGCTAAGGGGTTCTACTACCGCCTGGTAGCTCTGTCCTTTAAGACCTATTGCTGCTCTACACCAGATAAGCATTTCACTCATTGGGGGAATTACAATGGGTATCGGGTCAGTTACCCGCACGTTACCAATCTCACCGCCGGTCAGCTTCGCTTGCTGCTGGTACGTCAGGGCTCGGATCTCCTTCTGGATCGCTCTCCTCTGCCCTGGTCTGGCAATGTCAGCGAGCTGTTGGGAGTAAAAACACAACCTCCTCCACACAGTTACCAACAATGTTAGTGCCTAGTACCATATTCAGTCCATTTTCCTCATTGACAGTCTTCACTACAATGAGTCCCTGGTCCTTTAACTCCACTCTCCCCACTTTTACTGCTACATTCTTAACCCCGAGTAGGTCAAGAGGGAGGCCGTTAGAGGCATATACTGAAAAGTCTGGGTTTGGGGGTTGGAGACTGTCCATGGACCAGTATTTGCTATAGAGGATATCAGGTATGATTGTTACCTGGGATCCGGTGTCCAGCAGGGCAGGTATCGCAATGCTGTCAAGTATGATGGATAGGAAAGGTCTTCCTCCCGCGAACCTGCGGTGCCAGTCTGAGGGGCCTGCTGAGTCTATTCCTGGGTGCTGGCCCTCGGACCCAGGGTTTGCTCGTTTAAAGGACACTGGTGCACTGTGTGACCTGCCTTCTGGCAGCTGTGGCAGAAGAACTCTTGGTGAGGATGGCGCTGGTTGTTGGTCCTTCCTGGGGGTGGCGTTGTCCTCCTCCGGGGTGGCGATGTCCTCCTCCGGGGTGGCGACGTCCTCCTTCTCCTCTGGTTCATCCAGGGGACATCCTCAGGGCAGTCGGCTAGCAGGATCTTTCCTTCCGTCTCTGGCTCAGTCCGTAGTTGCAGGGCACTCATCACAGTGGCCAGGTTTTTGGTCAGCTGGCGCACTTCTGAGCGCAGACAGTCCAGCTCAGTAGGGGGCGCTGCCTCCACTTTGGCTTCAGTAGCCAGCGGGGAAAAGGTGAGTGCTGCTTGCGTTGGAGTGGCCCCACCCTGGTAACGCTGGATAGACGTATCTGCTGTCTCCAGGGGTTGCAGTCCCTTGATAGCCATGTCCTTAAGGGTGTCGAAGGTAGCATCTGGATGGTCCAAGGACCACCAACGCACAGTCCTGCTCTCCGCTTGGGACCTCAGCCCCCGGACAAATTGTTCTTTTAGCATTTTACTCTCATTGGTTATGCTAATTGGACTAACCTGTTTTAGAGCTCGCAGGGCCACCTGTAAACGGCAGGCATAGTCCCGAACGCTGTCCTCCGGCTTCTGAGAGCATTGGTAGAACCTCATCCGGAGGTCTGCCTCAGTGCGGTCCTCAAAGGCAGTCTGTAACTTTTTGAAAATTGTGGACACTGATTCCTGGTCTGCGGCCGACCAAGTCTCTACTTCTCTCTCCGCAGCACCAGTCAATTGTCCCACAACTACTGCAGCTCTTTGTTTGCCGGTCATAGGATACATGTCCAGGATGCTGCATATTTTGCGCTTGAATCCGGACAGGGTGTCCGGCTTGCCGTTGTACTGGGGGAGCCACTTTGCTCCAGGCATGTACGGTAAAGTCAATGGTACAATAGGGGCTACAGGCCCTGGTAATGGGGCGGCTGCTCCGTCTTGCGCGGCGGCGGCTGCGGGTGCATCATCGGGGCTGTCAGCCTGGTCAGCAACGTCAGGCTGTTGCTGCAACATCTTGGCGCCCCCCTAGTGAACCGTGGCCTACCTTCCTTCTGTAGGCCGCAGCTCCGCAGGCGGAGGTCTTCTGATAGGACCTTGCGTCGCTTACGTTCCACGTCAGAGCGTTCGCTTGGGCTTCCTGCCAGGACCTGACGCTGCGTCAGTGCGTGGGGCGTGTCCTCGACTTCGCGCGATTTCAGCGGTTATGCCCTCTAGTTTTCCCGCGGTTACGCCCTTCTTCTCGCATGGCGACCGGAAAGATGGCGGCCAATGGCAGGAAACTCCAGAAAATGGCGGGAAAAGCTTCACCACTGTGAGGTTTTTTTTTTTTACAGTTTCTTAAGGCGCACAATACCCGGTGGCAACGGGCACAACTCCTTCTGTTGCCGCGGGCACGCAATCCTGTTCGTGACGCCAGTTAGAGAGATGTGGCACCCAGGGGATGGGGACTACTCGGCGCCCGGGCCTTAATGCCTGGCCTTGGGGGATGTCGCGGTGGTCGGCTCCCGGGCCCGTACCCTGGGGTCTCTCTTAAAAAAAAGGGGTTAAATGGAAAATGAAAGTTCGTGACGCCACCTGTGGTGTCTGGTGAGGACCACCAGTGATGCGGCAGTCCACTGAGGCCGGTGTTACGGCAGCTATGATGGGGTAGCTCCCCACAGGTGGAGCTAGGCCTCAGGGCAGCGGTGTTCGGTAAGGTGCACTATATGGCGGTGACCCAGCCGGGTCCAAGGAAAAATGGGAGACACACTCACGTTTGGCTTCAGTACCTTTTTACTGGTGGAGTTGCGGTACCGCCCGGAGCACTGTAGGGTGAGGGGTGCACTGCAGGTCTCTCCCCAGTGAGCAGGTATAGGGCCTCCTGTATCCTTGCCGCTTGTGTAGTTTATGGCCTGTCTGAAACTAGGCCTAACTTAGTCCTTGTGTTGCGCCGGCTGACCTGGTGTTAGGGCCTTTTGCTGAAGAGCACGCTCCTGGTATGGCGGAGCCTCCGTGCCTCCTGGTCCTGTTACGTGTCAGCTCCTGGGCTATCCTGAGACCTGAAGTCTTCCAGGAAAGATCCGGTTGTTTTCCACAGAGGGTATACTGCTCTGCAGACTCGGAGCCGGTGTCCGGTATATTTCTGGGGTGAGCTTATGAAGCTCCTCGGTCCCCGATGCTACTGTTCCACTAGCCTTCGGCCTACTCTGGGCCCTCACTAGGCTATACACACTGGCAGTAAGCTGGCTGCCTCTTCTGCCACTCTTTAGAGCGTCGGCAACGCTCCTAGCTCACTAACCTGAGCTGCTTGAGTCTGACTAAGCTCCACTGCAGACTGACCTGTTCCTCTGTGTCTCAGTCTGCAGGAACTGGCTGTGGGCTCCAGACTGTTGTCTCCACTCTCTTCCTGAGGAGAACTTACTCACAGACTCTCTCCTTCTGTGTCTGAGCAGAAAAACTAAAACTGCTGAATCACTCCACCTTCCTCATTTATATCACTATCAGGCTCCCTCTGGTGGTCTGAGGTGGAAGGTGGAGGTGTGTGTATGCTCTGAGGGCCTCTTGTGGAGAAAACCTGAAATGCACCCCCCTTTGGTCTGTGACTCCATGCACAGCAGGGCGTCACAGTTCCATATAATATCGGGAATATCACGCCCAGATAGTGCCATACAGGTCCCTACAATATCAGGTATATCACGCCCAGATAATGCCATACAGGTCCCTATAATATCGGGAATATCACACCCAGATAATGTCATACAGGTTCCTATAATATCAGGAATATCACGCCCAGATAATGCCATACAGGTCCCTATAATATCAGGTATATCACACCCAGATAATGCCATACAGGTCCCTATAATATCGGGAATATCACACCCAGATAATGTCATACAGGTCCCTATAATATCAGGAATTTCACGCCCAGATAATGCCATACAGGTCCTTATAATATCAGGAATATGACGCCCAGATAATGCCATACAGGTCCCTATAATATCGGGAATATCACGCCCAGATAATGTCATAGAGGTCACTATAATATCGGGAATATCACGCCCAGATAATGCCATACAGGTCCCTATAACATCGGGAATATCACACCCAGATAATGCCATACAGAGTCCATATAATATCAGGAATATCACACCCAGATAATGCCATACAGGTTCCTATAACATCGGGAATATGACGCCCAGATAATGCCATACAGGTCCCAATAATATCGGGAATATCACACCCAGACAATGCCATACAGGTCCCTATAATATCGGGAATATCACGCCCAGATAATGTCATAGAGGTCACTATAATATCGGGAATATCACGCCCAGATAATGCCATACAGGTCCCTATAACATCGGGAATATCACACCCAGATAATGCCATACAGAGTCCATATAATATCAGGAATATCACACTCAGATAATGCCATACAGGTCCCTATAACATCGGGAATATCACACCCAGATAATGCCATACAGGTCCCTATAACATCGGGAATATCACACCCAGATAGTGCCATACAGGTCCCTATAATATCAGGTATATCACGCCCAGATAATGCCATATAGGTCCCTATAATAACAGGAGTATCACGCCCAGATAGTGCCATACAGGTCGCTATAATATCGGTAATATCACACCCAGATAATGCTATACAGGTCCCTATGATATCGTGAATATCACGCCCAGATAATGCCATACAGGTCCCTATAATATCAGGAATATCACACCCAGATAGTGCCATACAGGTCCCTATAATGTCAGGTATATCACGCCCAGATAATGCCATACAGGTCCCTATAATATCAGAAATATCACGCCCAGATAATGCCATACAGGTCCCTATAATATCAGGAATATAATGCCCATATAGTGCCATACAGCTCCCTATAATATTGGGAATATCACGCCCAGATAATGCCATACAGGTCCCTATAATATCAGGAATATCACGACCAGATAATGCGATACATGTCCCTATAATATCAGGAATATAATGTCCAGATAATGCCATACAGGTCCCTATAATATCAGGAATATCACACCCAGATAGTGCCATACAGGTCCCTATAATATCAGGAATATCACGCCCAGATAATGCCATACAGGTCCCTATAATATCGGGAATATCATACCCAGATAGTGCCATACAGGTTCCTATAATATCGGGAATATCACGCCCAGAAAGTGCCATACTGGTCCCTATAATATCAGGAATATCACGTCCAGATAATGCCATACAGGTCCCTATAATATCGGGAATATCACGCCCAGAGAGTGCCATACAGGTCCCTATAATATCAGGAATATCACGCCCAGATAGTGCCATACAGGTCCCTATAATATCGGGAATATCACGCCCAGTTAATGCCATACAGGTACCTATAAGAACAGGAATATGATGCCCAGATAATGCCATACAGGTCCCTATAATATCAGGAATATCACGCCCAGATAGTGCCATACAGGTCCCTATAATATCGGGAATATCACGCCCAGTTAATGCCATACAGGTACCTATAAGAACAGGAATATGATGCCCAGATAATGCCATACAGGTCCCTATAATATCGGGAATTTCAAGCCCAGATAATGCCATACAGGTCCCTATAATATCGGGAATATCACGCCCAGATAATGCCATACAGGTCCCTATAATATCGGGAATATCACGCCCAAATAAAGCCATACAGGTCCCTATAATATCGGGAATATCACGCCCAGATAGTGCCATACAGCGTCCATGTAATATTAGGAGCATCACGCCCAGATAATGCCATACAGGTCCCTATAATATCGGGAATATCACGCCCAGATAGTGACATACAGGTCCCTATAATAGCGGAATATCACGCCGAGATAGTGCCATACAGGTCCCTATAATATCGGGAATATCATACCCAGATAGTGCCATACAGGTCCCTATAATATCAGGAATATCACGCCCAGATAATGCCATACAGGTCCCTATAATATTGGGAATATCACTCCCAGATAGTGCCATACAGGTCCCTATATTATCGGGAATATCACGCCCAGTTAATGCCATACAGGTCCCTATAATATCAGGAATCTTACGCCCAGATAATGCCATACAGGTCCCTATAATATCGGGAATATCACACCCAGAAAATGCCACACAGGTCCCTATTATATCGGGAATTTCAAGCCCAGATAATGCCATACAGGTCCCTATAATATCAGGAATATCACGCCCAGATAATGCCATACAGGTCCCTATAATATCGGGAATATCACGCCCAAATAAAGCCATACAGGTCCCTATAATATCTGGAATATCACGCCCAGATAGTGCCATACAGCGTCCATATAATATTAGGAGCATCACGCCCATATAATGCCATACAGGTCCCTATAATATCGGGAATATCACGCCCAGATAGTGACATACAGGTCCCTATAATATCGGGAATATCACGCCGAGATAGTGCCATACAGGTCCCTATAATATCGGGAATATCATACCCAGATAGTGCCATACAGGTCCCTATAATATCAGGAATATCACGCCCAGATAATGCCATACAGGTCCCTATAATATTGGGAATATCACTCCCAGATAGTGCCATACAGGTCCCTATATTATCGGGAATATCACGCCCAGTTAATGCCATACAGGTACCTATAAAAACAGGAATATGATGCCCAGATAATGCCATACAGGTCCCTATAATATCGGGAATATCACGCCCAGTTAATGCCATACAGGTCCCTATAATATCAGGAATCTCACGCCCAGATAATGCCATACAGGTCCCTATAATATCGGGAATATCACGCCCAGATAATGCCATACAGGTCCCTATAATATCAGGAATATCACGCCCAGATAATGCCATACAGGTCCCTATAATATTGGGAATATCACTCCCAGATAGTGCCATACAGGTCCCTATATTATCGGGAATATCACGCCCAGTTAATGCCATACAGGTCCCTATAATATCAGGAATCTTACGCCCAGATAATGCCATACAGGTCCCTATAATATCGGGAATATCACACCCAGAAAATGCCACACAGGTCCCTATTATATCGGGAATTTCAAGCCCAGATAATGCCATACAGGTCCCTATAATATCGGGAATATCACGCCCAGATAATGCCATACAGGTCCCTATAATATCGGGAATATCACGCCCAAATAAAGCCATACAGGTCCCTATAATATCTGGAATATCACGCCCAGATAGTGCCATACAGCGTCCATATAATATTAGGAGCATCACGCCCATATAATGCCATACAGGTCCCTATAATATCGGGAATATCACGCCCAGATAGTGACATACAGGTCCCTATAATATCGGGAATATCACGCCGAGATAGTGCCATACAGGTCCCTATAATATCGGGAATATCATACCCAGATAGTGCCATACAGGTCCCTATAATATCAGGAATATCACGCCCAGATAATGCCATACAGGTCCCTATAATATTGGGAATATCACTCCCAGATAGTGCCATACAGGTCCCTATATTATCGGGAATATCACGCCCAGTTAATGCCATACAGGTACCTATAAAAACAGGAATATGATGCCCAGATAATGCCATACAGGTCCCTATAATATCGGGAATATCACGCCCAGTTAATGCCATACAGGTCCCTATAATATCAGGAATCTCACGCCCAGATAATGCCATACAGGTCCCTATAATATCGTGAATATCACACCCAGATAATGCCATACAGGTCCCTATAATATCGGGAATATCACGCCCAAATAATGCCATACAGGTCCCTATAATATCGGGAATATCACGCCCAGATAGTGCCATACAGCGTCCATATAATATCAGGAGTATCACACCCAGATAATGCCATACAGGTCTCTATAATATCGGGAATATCACGCCCAGATAGTGCCATACAGGTCCCTATAATATCGGGAATATCACACCCAGAAAATGCCATACAGTTCCCTATAATATCAGGAATATCACGCCCAGATAGCGACATACAGTGTCCATATAATATCAGGAATATCACGCCCAGATAATGCCATACAGGTCCCTATAATATCGGGAATATCACGCCCAGATAATGCCATACAGGTCCCTATAATATCGGGAATATCACGCCCAGTTAATGCCATACAGGTCCCTAAAAAACCAGGAATATCACGCCCAGAAAATGCCATACAGGTCCCTATAATATCGGGAATTTCAAGCCCAGATAATGCCATACAGGTCCCTATAATATCGGGAATATCACGCCCAGATAATGCCATACAGGTCCCTATAATATCGGGAATATCACGCCCAAATAAAGCCATACAGGTCCCTATAATATCGGGAATATCACGCCCAGATAGTGCCATACAGCGTCCATATAATATTAGGAGCATCACGCCCAGATAATGCCATACAGGTCCCTATAATATCGGGAATATCACGCCCAGATAGTGACATACAGGTCCCTATAATATCGGGAATATCACGCCGAGATAGTGCCATACAGGTCCCTATAATATCGGGAATATCATGCCCAGATAGTGCCATACAGGTCCCTATAATTTCAGGAATATCACGGCCAGATAATGCCATACAGGTCCCTATAATATTGGGAATATCACTCCCAGATAGTGCCATACAGGTCCCTATATTATCGGGAATATCACGCCCAGTTAATGCCATACAGGTACCTATAAGAACAGGAATATGATGCCCAGATAATGCCATACAGGTCCCTATAATATCGGGAATATCACGCCCAGTTAATGCCATACAGGTCCCTATAATATCAGGAATCTCACGCCCAGATAATGCCATACAGGTCCCTATAATATCGGGAATATCACACCCAGAAAATGCCACACAGGTCCCTATTATATCGGGAATTTCAAGCCCAGATAATGCCATACAGGTCCCTATAATATCGGGAATATCACGCCCAGATAGTGCGATACAGCGTCCATATAATATCAGGAGTATCACACCCAGATAATGCCATACAGGTCTCTATAATATCGGGAATATCACGCCCAGATAGTGCCATACAGGTCCCTATAATATCGGGAATATCACACCCAGAAAATGCCATACAGTTCCCTATTATATCAGGAATATCACGCCCAGATAGCGACATACAGTGTCCATATAATATCAGGAATATCAAGCCCAGATAATGCCATACAGGTCCCTATAATATCAGGAATATCACGCCCAGATAATGCCATACAGGTCCCTATAATATCAGGAATATCACACCCAGATAATGCCATACAGGTCCCTATAATATCGGGAATATCACGCCGAGATAATGCCATACAGGTCCCTATAATATCGGAAATATCACGCCCAGATAATGCCATACAGGTCCTTATAATAACAGGAATATCACGCCCAGATAGTGCCATACAGGTCCCTATAATATCAGGAATATCACGCCCAAATAATGCCATTCAGGTCCCTATAATATCAGGAATATCACACCCAAATAATGCCATACAGGTCCCTATAATATCGGGAATATCACGCCCAGATAATGCCATACAGGTCCCTATAATATCAGGAATATCACACCCAGATATTGCCATACAGGTCCCTATAATATCGGGAATATCACTCCCAGATAATGCCATACAGGTCCTTATAATAACAGGAATATCACGCCCAGATAGTGCCATACAGGTCCCTATAATATCAGGAATATCACACCCAGATAATGCCATACAGGTCCCTATAATATCAGGAATATCACGCCCAGATAATGCTATACAGGTCCCTATAATATCGGGAATATCACGCCCAGATAATGCCATACAGGTCCCTATAATATCGGGAATATCACGCCCAGATAATGCCATACAGGTCCCTATAATATCAGCAATATCACAGCCAGATAGTGCCATACAGGTCCCTATAATATCGGAAATATCAGACCCAGATATTGCCATACAGGTACCTATAATATCAGGAATATAATGCCCAGATAATGCCATACAGGTCCCTATAATATCGGAATATCACGCTCAGATAGTGACATACAGGTCCCTATAATATCAGGAATATCACGCCCAGATAATGCCATACAGGTCCCTATAATATCAGAAATATCACACCCAGATAATGCCATACAGGTTCCTATAATATCGGGAATATCACGCCCAGATAATGCCATACAGGTCCCTATAATATCAGGAATATGACACCCAGATAATGCCATACAGGTCCCTATAATATCAGGAATATCACGCCCAGATAATGCCATACAGGTCCCTATGATATCAGGAATATCACGCCCAGATAATGCCATACAGGTTCCTATAATATCGGGAATATCACGCCCAGATAATGCCATACAGGTCCCTATAATATCAGAAATATCACACCCAGATAATGCCATACAGGTTCCTGTAATATTGGGAATATCACGCCCAGATAATGCCATACAGGTCCTTATAATATCAGGAATATCACACCCAGATAATGCCATACAGGTCCCTATAATATCAGGAATATCACGCCCAGATAATGCCATACAGGTCCCTATGATATCAGGAATATCACGCCCAGATAATGCCATACAGGTCTCTATAATATCGGGAATATCACGCCCAGATAGTGCCATACAGGTCCCTATAATATCGGAAATATCACACCCAGAAAATGCCATACAGTTCCCTATTATATCAGGAATATCACGCCCAGATAGCGACATACAGTGTCCATATAATATCAGGAATATCAAGCCCAGATAATGCCATACAGGTCCCTATAATATCAGGAATATCACGCCCAGATAATGCCATACAGGTCCCTATAATATCAGGAATATCACACCCAGATAATGCCATACAGGTCCCTATAATATCGGGAATATCACGCCGAGATAATGCCATACAGGTCCCTATAATATCGGTAATATCACGCCCAGATAATGCCATACAGGTCCTTATAATAACAGGAATATCACGCCCAGATAGTGCCATACAGGTCCCTATAATATCAGGAATATCACGCCCAAATAATGCCATTCAGGTCCCTATAATATCAGGAATATCACACCCAAATAATGCCATACAGGTCCCTATAATATCGGGAATATCACGCCCAGATAATGCCATACAGGTCCCTATAATATCAGGAATATCACACCCAGATATTGCCATACAGGTCCCTATAATATCGGGAATATCACTCCCAGATAATGCCATACAGGTCCTTATAATAACAGGAATATCACGCCCAGATAGTGCCATACAGGTCCCTATAATATCAGGAATATCACACCCAGATAATGCCATACAGGTCCCTATAATATCAGGAATATCACGCCCAGATAATGCTATACAGGTCCCTATAATATCGGGAATATCACGCCCAGATAATGCCATACAGGTCCCTATAATATCGGGAATATCACGCCCAGATAATGCCATACAGGTCCCTATAATATCAGCAATATCACAGCCAGATAGTGCCATACAGGTCCCTATAATATCGGAAATATCAGACCCAGATATTGCCATACAGGTACCTATAATATCAGGAATATAATGCCCAGATAATGCCATACAGGTCCCTATAATATCGGAATATCACGCTCAGATAGTGACATACAGGTCCCTATAATATCAGGAATATCACGCCCAGATAATGCCATACAGGTCCCTATAATATCAGAAATATCACACCCAGATAATGCCATACAGGTTCCTATAATATCGGTAATATCACGCCCAGATAATGCCATACAGGTCCCTATAATATCAGGAATATCACACCCAGATAATGCCATACAGGTCCCTATAATATCAGGAATATCACGCCCAGATAATGCCATACAGGTCCCTATGATATCAGGAATATCACGCCCAGATAATGCCATACAGGTTCCTATAATATCGGGAATATCACGCCCAGATAATGCCATACAGGTCCCTATAATATCAGAAATATCACACCCAGATAATGCCATACAGGTTCCTGTAATATTGGGAATATCACGCCCAGATAATGCCATACAGGTCCTTATAATATCAGGAATATCACACCCAGATAATGCCATACAGGTCCCTATAATATCAGGAATATCACGCCCAGATAATGCCATACAGGTCCATATAATATCGGGAATATCACGCCCAGATAATGCCATACAGGTCCTTATAATATCAGGAATATCACACATAGATAATGCCATACAGGTCCTTATAATATCAGGAATATCACACCCAGATAATGCCATACAGGTCCTTATAATATCAGGAATATCACACCCAGATAATGCCATACAGGTCCCTATGATATCAGGAATATCACGCCCAGATAATGCCATACAGGTCCCTATAATATTGGGAATATCACGCCCAGATAGTGACATACAGCTCCCTATAATATCAGGAATATCACGCCCAGATAATGCCTTACAGGTCCCTATAATATCAGGAATATCACGCCCAGATAATGCCATACAGGTCCATATAATATCAGGAATATCTCACACAGATAATGCCATACAGGTCCCTATAATATCGGGAATATCACGCCCAGATAATGCCAAACAGGTCCCTATAATATTGGGAATATCACGCCCAGATAATGCCATACAGGTCCCTATAATATCAGGAATCTCACACCCAGATAATGCCATACAGGTCCTTATAATATCGGGAATACCACACCCAGATAATGCCATACAGGTCCCTATAATATCGGGAATATCACGCCCAGATAATGCCATACAGGTCCTTATAATATCAGGAATATCACGCCCAGATAATGCCATACCGGTACCTATAATATCAGGAATATCACACCCAGATAATGCTATACAGGTCCCTATAATATCGGGAATATCACACCCAGATAATGCCATACAGGTCCCTATAATATCGGGAATATCACGCCCAGATAATGCCATACAGGTCCCTATAATATCAGCAATATCACCGCCAGATAGTGCCATACAGGTCCCTATAATATCAGGAATATCACGCCCAGATAATGACATACAGGTCCCAAAAATATCAGGAATATCACACCCTGATAATGCCATACAGGTCCCTATAATTTCGGGTATATCACGCCCAGATAATGCCATACAGGTCCTTATAAAAACAGGAATATCACGCCCAGATAGTGCCATACAGGTCCCTATAATATCAGGAATATCACGCCCAGATAATGCTATACAGGTCCCTATAATATCGGGAATAACTCGCCCAGATAATGCCATACAGGTCCCTATAATATCAGCAATATCACCGCCAGATAGTGCCATACAGGTCCCTATAATATCGGAAATATCAGACCCAGATATTGCCATACAGGTCCCTATAATATCAGGAATATAATGCCCAGATAATGCCATACAGGTCCCCATAATATCGGAATATCACGCTCAGATAGTGACATACAGGTCCCTATAATATCAGGAATATCACACCCAGATAATGCCATACAGGTCCCTATAATATCAGGAATATCACGCCCAGATAATGCCATACAGGTCCCTATGATATCAGGAATATCACGCTCAGATAATGCCATACAGGTCCCTATAATATCAGGAATATCACGCCCAGATAATGCCATACAGGTCCCTATAATATTGGGAATATCGCGCCCAGAGAATGCCATACAGGTCCCTATAATATCAGAAATATCACACCCAGATAATGCCATACAGGTCCCTATAATATCAGGAATATCACGCCCAGATAATGCCATACAGGTCCCTATGATATCAGGAATATCACGCTCAGATAATGCCATACAGGTCCCTATAATATCAGGAATATCACGCCCAGATAATGCCATACAGGTTCCTATAATATCGGGAATATCACGCCCAGATAATGCCATACAGGTCCTTATAATGTCAGGAATATCACACCCAGATAATGCCATACAGGTCCCTATAATATCGGGAATATCACGCCCAGTTAATGCCATACAGGTCCCTATAATATCAGGAATCTCACGCCCAGATAATGCCATACAGGTCCCTATAATATCAGGAGTATCACACCCAGATAATGCCATACAGGTCTCTATAATATCGGGAATATCACGCCCAGATAGTGCCATACAGGTCCCTATAATATCGGAAATATCACACCCAGAAAATGCCATACAGTTCCCTATAATATCAGGAATATCACGCCCAGATAGCGACATACAGTGTCCATATAATATCAGGAATATCAAGCCCAGATAATGCCATACAGGTCCCTATAATATCAGGAATATCACGCCCAGATAATGCCATACAGGTCCCTATAATATCAGGAATATCACACCCAGATAATGCCATACAGGTCCCTATAATATCGGGAATATCACGCCCAGATAATGCCATACAGGTCCCTATAATATCGGTAATATCACGCCTAGATAATGGCATACAGGTCCTTATAATAACAGGAATATCACGCCCAGATAGTGCCATACAGGTCCCTATAATATCAGGAATATCACACCCAGATAGTGCGATACAGGTCCCTATAATATCAGGAATATCACACCCAGATAGTGCCATACAGGTCCCTATAATATCGGGAATATCACGCCCAGATAATGCCATACAGGTCCCTATAATATCGGTAATATCACGCTCAGATAATGCCATACAGGTCCTTATAATAACAGGAATATCACGCCCAGATAGTGCCATACAGGTCCCTATAATATCAGGAATATCACACCCAGATAGTGCCATACAGGTCCCTATAATATCAGGAATATCACACCCAGATAGTGCCATACAGGTCCCTATAATATCGGGAATATCACGCCCAGATAATGCTATACAGGTCCCTATAATATCGGGAATATCACGCCCAGATAATGCCGTACAGGTCCCTATAATATCAGCAATATCACCGCCAGATAGTGCCATACAGGTCCCTATAATATCAGGAATATCACGCCCAGATAATGCCATACAGGTCCCTATAATATCAGGAATATCACACCCAGATAATGCCATACAGGTCCCTATAATATCGGGAATATCACGCCCAGATAATGCCATACAGGTCCCTATAATATCAGGAATATCACACCCAGATAATGCCATACAGGTTCCTATAATATCAGGAATATCACGCCCAGATAATGCTATACAGGTCCCTATAATATCGGGAATATCACGCCCAGATAATGACATACAGGTCCCTATAATATCGGGAATATCACGCCCAGATAATGCCATACAGGTCCCTATAATATCAGCAATATCACAGCCAGATAGTGCCATACAGGTCCCTATAATATCGGAAATATCAGACCCAGATATTGCCATACAGGTCCCTATAATATCGGGAATATAATGCCCAGATAATGCCGTACAGATCCCTATAATATCGGAATATCACGCTCAGATAGTGACATACAGGTCCCTATAATATCAGAAATATCACACCCAGATAATGCCATACAGGTTACTATAATATCGGGAATATCACGCCCAGATAATGCCATACAGGTCCCTATAATATCAGGAATATCACGCCCAGATATTGCCATACAGGTCCCTATGATATCAGGAATATCACGCCCAGATAATGCCATACAGGTTCCTATAATATCGGGAATATCACGCCCAGATAATGCCATACAGGTCCCTATAATATCAGAAATATCACACCCAGATAATGCCATACAGGTTCCTATAATATTGGGAATATCACGCCCAGATAATGCCATACAGGTCCTTATAATATCAGGAATATCACACCCAGATAATGCCATACAGGTCCCTATAATATCAGGAATATCACGCCCAGATAATGCCATACAGGTCCCTATGATATCAGGAATATCACGCCCAGATAATGCCATACAGGTCCCTATAATATCAGGAATATCACGCCCAGATAGTGACATACAGGTCCCTATAATATCAGGAATATCACGCCCAGATAATGCCTTACAGGTCCCTATAATATCAGGAATATCACGCCCAGATAATGCCATACAGGTCCATATAATATCGGGAATATCACGCCCAGATAATGCCATACAGGTCCTTATAATATTAGGAATATCACACCCAGATAATGCCATACAGGTCCCTATAATATCAGGAATATCACGCCCAGATAATGCCATACAGGTTCCTATAATATCGGGAATATCACGCCCAGATAATGCCATACAGGTCCTTATAATATCAGGAATATCACACCCAGATAATGCCATACAGGTCCCTATAATATCAGGAATATCACGCCCAGATAATGCCATACAGGTCCCTATGATATCAGGAATATCACGCCCAGATAATGCCATACAGGTTCCTATAATATCGGGAATATCACACCCAGATAATGCCATACAGGTCCCTATAATATCAGGAATATCACACCCAGATAATGCCATACAGGTCCCTATAATATCAGGAATATCACGCCCAGATAATGCCATACAGGTCCCTATGATATCAGGAATATCACGCCCAGATAATGCCATACAGGTCCCTATAATATTGGGAATATCACGCCCAGATAGTGACATACAGCTCCCTATAATATCAGGAATATCACGCCCAGATAATGCTATACAGGTCCATATAATATCAGGAATATCCCACACAGATAATGCCATACAGGTCCCTATAATATCAGGAATATCACGCCCAGATAATGCCATACAGGTCCATATAATATCAGGAATATCTCACACAGATAATGCCATACAGGTCCCTATAATATCGGGAATATCACGGCCAGATAATGCCAAACAGGTCCCTATAATATCGGGAATATCACGCCCAGATAGTGCCATACAGGTCCCTATAATATCAGGAATCTCACACCCAGATAATGCCATACAGGTCCATATAATATCGGGAATATCACACCCAGATAATGCCATACAGGTCCCTATAATATTGGGAATATCATGCCCAGATAATGCCATACAGGTCCTTATAATATCAGGAATATCACGCCCAGATAATGCTATACAGGTCCCTATAATATCGGGAATATCACGCCCAGATAATGCCATACAGGTCCCTATAATATCGGGAATATCACGCCGAGATAATGCCATACAGGTCCCTATAATATCAGCAATATCACCGCCAGATAGTGCCATACAGGTCCCTATAATATCAGGAATATCACGCCCAGATAATGCCATACAGGTCCCTATAATATCAAGAATATCACACCCAGAAAATGCCATACAGGTCCCTATAATATCGGGAATATCACGCCCAGATAATGCCATACAGGTCCCTATAATATCGGGAATATCACGCCCAGATAATGCCATACAGGTCCTTATAATAACAGGAATATCACGCCCAGATATTGCCATACAGGTCCCTATAATATCAGGAATATCACGCCCAGATAATGCTATACAGGTCCCTATAATATCGGGAATATCACGCCCAGATAATGCCATACAGGTCCCTATAATGTCGGGAATATCACGCCCAGATAATGCCATACAGGTCCCTATAATATCAGCAATATCACCGCCAGATAGTGCCATACAGGTCCCTATAATATCGGAAATATCAGACCCAGATATTGCCATACAGGTACCTATAATATCAGGAATATAATGCCCAGATAATGCCATACAGGTCCCTATAATATCGGAATATCACGCTCAGATAGTGACATACAGGTCCCTATAATATCAGGAATATCACGCCCAGATAATGCCATACAGGTCCCTATAATATCAGAAATATCACACCCAGATAATGCCATACAGGTCCCTATGATATCAGGAATATCACGCTCAGATAATGCCATACAGGTCCCTATAATATCAGGAATATCACGCCCAGATAATGCCATACAGGTTCCTATAATATCGGGAATATCACGCCCAGATAATGCCATACAGGTCCTTATAATATCAGGAATATCACACCCAGATAATGCCATACAGGTCCCTATAATATCGGGAATATCACGCCCAGTTAATGCCATACAGGTACCTATAAGAACAGGAATATGATGCCCAGAAAATGCCATACAGGTCCCTATAATATTAGGAATCTCACGCCCAGATAATGCCATACAGGTCCCTATAATATCAGGAGTATCACACCCAGATAATGCCATACAGGTCTCTATAATATCAGGAATATCACGCCCAGATAGTGCCATACAGGTCCTTATAATATCGGGAATATCACACCCAGAAAATGCCATACAGTTCCCTATAATATCAGGAATATCACGCCCAGATAGCGACATACAGGTCCTTATAATATCGGGAATATCACACCCAGATAATGCCATACAGTTCCCTATAATATCAGGAGTATCACACCCAGATAATGCCATACAGGTCCCTATAATATCAGGAATATCACGCCCAGATAATGCCATACAGGTCCCTATAATATCAGGAATATCACACCCAGATAATGCCATACAGGTCCCTATAATATCGGGAATATCACGCCCAGATAATGCCATACAGGTCCCTATAATATCGGGAATATCACGCCCAGATAATGCCATACAGGTCCCTATAATATCGGTAATATCACGCCCAGATAATGCCATACAGGTCCTTATAATAACAGGAATATCACGCCCAGATAGTGCCATACAAGTCCCTATAATATCAGGAATATCACACCCAGATAGTGCCATACAGGTCCCAATAATATCAGGAATATCACACCCAGATAGTGCCATACAGGTCCCTATAATATCGGGAATATCACGCCCAGATAATGCCATACAGGTCCCTATAATATCGGTAATATCACGCCCAGATAATGCCATACAGGTCCTTATAATAACAGGAATATCACGCCCAGATAGTGCCATACAGGTCCCTATAATATCAGGAATATCACACCCAGATAGTGCCATACAGGTCACTATAATATCGGGAATATCACGCCCAGATAATGCCATACAGGTCCCTATAATATCGGGAATATCACGCCCAGATAATGCCATACAGGTCCCTATAATATCAGCAATATCACCGCCAGATAGTGCCATACAGGTCCCTATAATATCAGGAATATCACGCCCAGATAATGCCATACAGGTCCCTATAATATCAGGAATATCACACCCAGATAATGCCATACAGGTCCCTATAATATCGGGAATATCACGCCCAGATAATGCCATACAGGTCCCTATGATATCGGGAATATCACTCCCAGATAATGCCATACAGGTCCTTATAATAACAGGAATATCACGCCCAGATAATGCCATACAGGTTCCTATAATATCAGGAATATCACGCCCAGATAATGCTATACAGGTCCCTATAATATCGGGAATATCACGCCCAGATAATGACATACAGGTCCCTATAATATCGGGAATATCACGCCCAGATAATGCCATACAGGTCCCTATAATATCAGCAATATCACCGCCAGATAGTGCCATACAGGTCCCTATAATATCGGAAATATCAGACCCAGATATTGCCATACAGGTACCTATAATATCAGGAATATAATGCCCAGATAATGCCATACAGGTCCCTATAATATCGGAATATCAGGCTCAGATAGTGACATACAGGTCCCTATAATATCAGGAATATCACGCCCAGATAATGCCATACAGGTCCCTATAATATCAGAAATATCACACCCAGATAATGCCATACAGGTTCCTATAATATCGGGAATATTACGCCCAGATAATGCCATACAGGTCCCTATAATATCAGGAATATCACACCCAGATAATGCCATACAGGTCCCTATAATATCAGGAATATCACGCCCAGATAATGCCATACAGGTCCCTATGATATCAGGAATATCACGCCCAGATAATGCCATACAGGTCCCTATGATATCAGGAATATCACGCCCAGATAATGCCATACAGGTCCCTATAATATCGGGAATATCACGCCCAGATAGTGACATACAGGTCCCTATAATATCAGAAATATCACGCCCAGATAATGCCTTACAGGTCCCTATAATATCAGGAATATCACGCCCAGATAATGCCATACAGGTCCATATAATATTGGGAATATCACGCCCAGATAATGCCATATAGGTCCTTATAATATCAGGAATATCACACCCAGATAATGCCATACAGGTCCCTATAATATCAGGAATATCACGCCCAGATAATGCCATATAGGTTCCTATAATATCGGGAATATCACGCCCAGATAATGCCATACAGGTCCTTATAATATCAGGAATATCACACCCAGATAATGCCATACAGGTCCCTATAATATCAGGAATATCACGCCCAGATAATGCCATACAGGTCCTTATGATATCAAGAATATCACGCCCAGATAATGCCATACAGGTCCCTATAATATTGGGAATATCACGCCCAGATAGTGACATACAGCTCCCTATAATATCAGGAATATCACACCCAGATAATGCCTTACAGGTCCCTATAATATCAGGAATATCACGCCCAGATAATGCCATACAGGTCCATATAATATCAGGAATATCTCACACAGATAATGCCATACAGGTCCCTATAATATCGGGAATATCACGCCCAGATAATGCCAAACAGGTCCCTATAATATCGGGAATATCACGCCCAGATAGTGACCTACAGGTCCTTATAATATCGGGAATATCACGCCCAGATAGTGACATACAGGTCCCTATAATATCAGGAATCTCACACCCAGATAATGCCATACAGGTCCTTATAATATCGGGAATATCACACCCAGATATTGCCATACAGGTCCCTATAATATCGGGAATATCACGCCCAGATAATGCCATACAGGTCCTTATAATATCAGGAATATCACGCCCAGATAATGCTATACAGGACCCTATAATATCGGGAATATCACGCCCAGATAATGCCATACAGGTCCCTATAATATCGGGAATATCACGCCCAGATAATGCCATACAGGTCCCTATAATATCAGCAATATCACCGCCAGATAGTGCCATACAGGTCCCTATAATATCAGGAATATCACGCCCAGATAATGCCATACAGGTCCCTATAATATCAGGAATATCACACCCAGATAATGCCATACAGGTCCCTATAATATCGGGAATATCACGCCCAGATAATGCCATACAGGTCCCTATAATATCGGGAATATCACTCCCAGATAATGCCATACAGGTCCTTATAATAACAGGAATATCACGCCCAGATAGTGCCATACAGGTCCCTATAATATCAGGAATATCACGCCCAGATAATGCTATACAGGTCCCTATAATATCGGGAATATCACGCCCAGATAATGCCATACAGGTCCCTATAATATCGGGAATATCACGCCCAGATAATGCCATACAGGTCCCTATAATATCAGCAATATCACCGCCAGATAGTGCCATACAGGTCCCTATAATATCGGAAATATCAGACCCAGATATTGCCATACAGGTACCTATAATATCAGGAATATAATGCCCAGATAATGCCATACAGGTCCCTATTATATCGGAATATCACGCTCAGATAGTGACATACAGGTCCCTATAATATCAGGAATATCACACACAGATAATGCCATACAGGTTCCTATAATATCGGGAATATCACGCCCAGATAGTGCCATACAGGTCCCTATAATATCAGGAATCTCACACCCAGATATTGCCATACAGGTCCCTATAATATCATGAATATCACGCCCAGATAATGCCATACAGGTTCCTATAATATCGGGAATATCACGCCCAGATAGTGCCATACAGGTCCCTATAATATCAGGAATCTCACGCCCAGATAATGCCATACAGGTCCCTATAATATCAGGAATATCACGCCCAGATAATGCCATACAGGTCCTTATAATATCAAGAATATCACACCCAGATAATGCCATACAGGTCCCTATAATATCAGGAATATCACGCCCAGATAATGCCATACAGGTCCCTATGATATCAGGAATATCACGCCCAGATAATGCCATAGAGGTCCCTATAATATCGGGAATATCACGCCCAGATAGTGACATACAGGTCCCTATAATATTGGGAATATCACGCCCAGATAGTGACATACAGCTCCCTATAATATCAGGAATATCACGCCCAGATAATGCCTTACAGGTCCCTATAATATCAGGAATATCACGCCCAGATAATGCCATACAGGTCCATGTAATATCAGGAATATCTCACACAGATAATGCCATACAGGTCCCTATAATATCGGGAATTTCACGCCCAGATAATGCCAAACAGGTCCCTATAATATCGGGAATATCGCGCCCAGATAGTGACATACAGGTCCCTATAATATCGGGAATATCGCGCCCAGATAGTGACATACAGGTCCCTATAATATCGGGAATATCGCACCCAGATAGTGACATACAGGTCCTTATAATATCGGGAATATCACGCCCAGATAGTGACATACAGGTCCTTATAATATCAGGAATCTCACACCCAGATAATGCCATACTGGTCCTTATAATATCGGGAATATCACACCCAGATAATGCCATACAGGTCCCTATAATATCGGGAATATCACGCCCAGAAAATGCCAAACAGGTCCTTATAATATCAGGAATATCACGCCCAGATAATGCCATACAGGTCCCTATAATATCGGGAATATGACGCCCAGATAATGCCATACAGGTCCCTATAATATCGGGAATATCACTCCCAGATAATGCCATACAGGTCCTTATAATAACAGGAATAGCACGCCCAGATAGTGCCATACAGGTCCCTATAATATCAGGAATATCACGCCCAGATAATGCTATACAGGTCCCTATAATATCGGGAATATCACGCCCAGATAATGCCATACAGGTCCCTATAATATCGGAAATATCACGCCCAGATAATGCCATACAGGTCCCTATAATATCGGAAATATCACGCCCAGATAATGCCATACAGGTCCCTATAATATCAGCAATATCACCGCCAGAAAGTGCCATACAGGTCCCTATAATATCGGAAATATCAGACCCAGATATTGCCATACAGGTCCCTATAATATCAGGAATATAATGCCCAGATAATGCCATACAGGTCCCTATAATAACGGAATATCACGCTCAGATAGTGACATACAGGTCCCTATAATATCAGGAATATCACGTCCAGATAATGCCATACAGGTCCCTATAATATCAGAAATATCACGCCCAGATAATGCCATACAGGTCCCTATGATATCAGGAATATCACGCCCAGATAATGCCATACAGGTCCCTATAATATCAGGAATATCACGCCCAGATAATGCCATACAGGTTCCTATAATATCGGGAATATCACGCCCAGATAATGCCATATAGGTCCTTATAATATCAGGAAGATCACACCCAGATAATGCCATACAGGTCCCTATAATATCAGGAATATCACGCCCAGATAATGCTATACAGGTCCCTATGATATCAGGAATATCACGCCCAGATAATGCCATACAGGTCCCTATAATATCGGGAATATCACGCCCAGATAGTGACATACAGGTCCCTATAATATTGGGAATATCACGCCCAGATAGTGACATACAGCTCCCTATAATATCAGGAATATCACGCCCAGATAATGCCATACAGGTCCATGTAATATCAGGAATATCTCACACAGATAATGCCATACAGGTCCCTATAATATCGGGAATTTCACGCCCAGATAATGCCAAACAGGTCCCTATAATATCGGGAATATCACGCCCAGATAATGCCATACAGGTCCCTATAATATCAGGAATATCTCGCACAGATAATGCCATACAGGTCCCTATAATATCGGGAATATCACGACCAGATAATGCCAAACAGGTCCCTATAATATCGGGAATATCACGCCCAGATAGTGACATACAGGTCCCTATAATATCGGGAATATCGCGCCCAGATAGTGACCTACAGGTCCTTATAATATCGGGAATATCACGCCCAGATAGTGACATACAGATCCCTATAATATCAGGAATATCACGCCCAGATAATGCCATACAGGTCCCTATAATATCAGGAATATCACGCCCAGATAATGCCATACAGGTTCCTATAATATCGGGAATATCACGCCCAGATAATGCCATAGAGGTCCTTATAATATCAGGAATATCACACCCAGATAATGCCATACAGGTCCCTATAATATCAGGAATATCACGCCCAGATAATGCCATACAGGTCCCTATAATATCGGGAATATCACGCCCAGATAGTGACATACAGGTCCCTATAATATTGGGAATATCACGCCCAGATAGTGACATACAGCTCCCTATAAGATCAGGAATATCACGCCCAGATAATGCCTTACAGGTCCCTATAATATCAGGAATATCACGCCCAGATAATGCCATACAGGTCCTTATAATATCGGGAATTTCACGCCCAGATAATGCCAAACAGGTCCCTATAATATCGGGAATATCACGCCCAGATAATGCCATACAGGTCCCTATAATATCAGGAATATCTCACACAGATAATGCCATACAGGTCCCTATAATATCGGGAATATCACGCCCAGATAATGCCAAACAGGTCCCTATAATATCGGGAATATCACGCCCAGATAGTGACATACAGGTCCCTATAATATCGGGAATATCGCGCCCAGATAGTGACCTACAGGTCATTATAATATCGGGAATATCACGCCCAGATAGTGACATACAGATCCCTATAATATCAGGAATATCACGTCCAGATAGTGCCATACAGGTCCCTATAATATCAGGAATCTCACACCCAGATAATGCCATACAGGTCCTTATAATATCAGGAATCTCACACCCAGATAATGCCATACAGGTCCTTATAATATCGGGAATATCACACCCAGATAATGCCATACAGGTCCTTATAATATCAGGAATCTCACAGCCAGATAATGCCATACAGGTCCTTATAATATCGGGAATATCACACCCAGATAATGCCATACAGGTCCCTATAATATCGGGAATATCACGCCCAGATAATGCCAAACAGGTCCTTATAATATCAGGAATATCACGCCCAGATAATGCCATACAGGTCCCTATAATATTGGGAATATCACGCCCAGATAATGCCATACAGGTCCCTATAATATCAGGAATATCACACCCAGATAATGCCATACAGGTCCCTATAATATCAGGAATATCACGCCCAGATAATGCCATACAGGTCCCTATGATATCAGGAATATCACGCCCAGATAATGCCATACAGGTCCTCATAATATCTGGAATATTTCGCCCAGATAATGCCATACAGGTCCCTATAATATCAGGAATATCACGCCCAGATAATGCCATACAGGTCCCTATGATATCAGGAATATCACGCCCAGATAATGCCATACAGGTCTCTATAATATTAGGAATATCACGCCCAGATAATGCCATACAGGTCCTTATAATATCAGGAATATTTCGCCCAGATAATGCCATACAGGTCCCTATAATATCGGGAATATCACGCCCAGATAGTGTCATACAGGTCCTTATAATATCGGGAATATCACGCCCAGATAGTGACATACAGGTCCTTATAATATCAGGAATCTCACGCCCAGATAATGCCAAACAGGGTCCCTATAATATCAGAAATATCACGCCCAGATAGCGCCATACAGGTCCCTATAATATCGGGAATATCACGCCCAGATAGTGACATACAGGTCCCTATAATATCAGGAATATCACGCCCAGATAATGCCTTACAGGTCCCTATAATATCAGGAATATCACGCCCAGATAATGCCATACAGGTCCATATAATATCGGGAATATCACGCCCAGATAATGCCATACAGGTCCTTATAATATCAGGAATATCACGCCCAGATAATGCCATACAGGTTCCTATAATATCGGGAATATCACGCCCAGATAATGCCATACAGGTCCTTATAATATCAGGAATATCACACCCAGATAATGCCATATAGGTCCCTATAATATCAGGAATATCACGCCCAGATAATGCCATACAGGTCCCTATGATATCAGGAATATCACACCCAGATAATGCCATACAGGTCCCTATAATATCAGGAATATCACGCCCAGATAATGCCATACAGGTCCCTATGATATCAGGAATATCACGCCCAGATAATGCCATACAGGTCCCTATAATATTGGGAATATCACGCCCAGATAGTGACATACAGCTCCCTATAATATCAGGAATATCACGCCCAGATAATGCCTTACAGGTCCCTATAATATCAGGAATATCACGCCCAGATAATGCCATACAGGTCTATATCATATCAGGAATATCTCACACAGATAGTGCCATACAGGTCCATATAATATCGGGAATATCACGCCCAGATAATGCCATATAGGTTCCTATAATATCGGGAATATCACGCCCAGATAATGCCATACAGGTCCTTATAATATCAGGAATATCACACCCAGATAATGCCATACAGGTCCCTATAATATCAGGAATATCACGCCCAGATAATGCCATACAGGTCCCTATGATATCAGGAATATCACGCCCAGATAATGCCATACAGGTCCCTATAATATTGGGAATATCACGCCCAGATAGTGACATACAGCTCCCTATAATATCAGGAATATCACACCCAGATAATGCCTTACAAGTCCCTATAATATCAGGAATATCACGCCCAGATAATGCCATACAGGTCCATATAATATCAGGAATATCTCACACAGATAATGCCATACAGGTCCCTATAATATCGGGAATATCACGCCCAGATAATGCCAAACAGGTCCCTATAATATCGGGAATATCACGCCCAGATAGTGACCTACAGGTCCTTATAATATCGGGAATATCACGCCCAGATAGTGACATACAGGTCCCTATAATATCAGGAATCTCACACCCAGATAATGCCATACAGGTCCTTATAATATCGGGAATATCACTCCCAGATATTGCCATACAGGTCCCTATAATATCGGGAATATCACGCCCAGATAATGCCATACAGGTCCTTATAATATCAGGAATATCACGCCCAGATAATGCTATACAGGACCCTATAATATTGGGAATATCACGCCCAGATAATGCCATACAGGTCCCTATAATATCGGGAATATCACGCCCAGATAATGCCATACAGGTCCCTATAATATCAGCAATATCACCGCCAGATAGTGCCATACAGGTCCCTATAATATCAGGAATATCACGCCCAGATAATGCCATACAGGTCACTATAATATCAGGAATATCACACCCAGATAATGCCATACAGGTCCCTATAATATCGGGAATATCACGCCCAGATAATGCCATACAGGTCCCTATAATATCGGGATTATCACTCCCAGATAATGCCATACAGGTCCTTATAATAACAGGAATATCACGCCCAGATAGTGCCATACAGGTCCCTATAATATCAGGAATATCACGCCCAGATAATGCTATACAGGTCCCTATAATATCGGGAATATCACGCCCAGATAATGCCATACAGGTCCTTATAATATCGGGAATATCACGCCCAGATAATGCCATACAGGTCCCTATAATATCAGCAATATCACCGCCAGATAGTGCCATACAGGTCCCTATAATATCGGAAATATCAGACCCAGATATTGCCATACAGGTACCTATAATATCAGGAATATAATGCCCAGATAATGCCATACAGGTCCCTATAATATCAGGAATATCACACACAGATAATGCCATACAGGTTCCTATAATATCGGGAATATCACGCCCAGATAGTGCCATACAGGTCCCTATAATATCAGGAATCTCACGCCCAGATAATGCCATACAGGTCCCTATAATATCAGGAATATCACGCCCAGATAATGCCATACAGGTCCTTATAATATCAGGAATATCACACCCAGATAATGCCATACAGGTCCCTATAATATCGGGAATATCACGCCCAGATAATGCCAAACAGGTCCTTATAATATCAGGAATATCACGCCCAGATAATGCCATACAGGTCCCTATAATATCGGGAATATCACGCCCAGATAGTGCCATACAGGTCTCTATACTATTAGGAATATCACGCCCAGATAATGCCATACAGGTCCTTATAATATCAGGAATATTTCGCCCAGATAATGCCATACAGGTCCCTATAATATCGGGAATATCACGCCCAGATAGTGTCATACAGGTCCTTATAATATCGGGAATATCACGCCCAGATAGTGACATACAGGTCCTTATAATATCAGGAATCTCACGCCCAGATAATGCCAAACAGGGTCCCTATAATATCAGAAATATCACGCCCAGATAGCGCCATACAGGTCCCTATAATATCGGGAATATCACGCCCAGATAGTGACATACAGGTCCCTATAATATCAGGAATATCACGCCTAGATAATGCCTTACAGGTCCCTATAATATCAGGAATATCACGCCCAGATAATGCCATACAGGTCCATATAATATCGGGAATATCACGCCCAGATAATGCCATACAGGTTCCTATAATATCGGGAATATCACGCCCAGATAATGCCATAAAGGTTCCTATAATATCGGGAATATCACGCCCAGATAATGCCATACAGGTCCTTATATTATCAGGAATATCACACCCAGATAATGCCATACAGGTCCCTATAATATCAGGAATATCACGCCCAGATAATGCCATACAGGTCCCTATGATATCAGGTATATCACGCCCAGATAATGCCATACAGGTCCCTATAATATTGGGAATATCACGCCCAGATAGTGACATACAGCTCCCTATAATATCAGGAATATCACGCCCAGATAATGCCTTACAGGTCCCTATAATATCAGGAATATCACGCCCAGATAATGCCATACAGGTCTATATTATATCAGGAATATCACGCCCAGATAGTGCCATACAGGTCCCTATAATATCAGGAATATCACGCCCAGATAATGCTATACAGGTCCCTATAATATCGGGAATATCACGCCCAGATAATGCCATACAGGTCCCTATAATATCGGGAATATCACACCCAGATAATGCCATACAGGTCCCTATAATATCGGGAATATCACGCCCAGATAATGCCATACAGGTCCCTATAATATCAGCAATATCACCGCCAGATAGTGCCATACAGGTCCCTATAATATCGGAAATATCAGACCCAGATATTGCCATACAGGTAACTATAATATCAGGAATATAATGCCCAGATAATGCCATACAGGTCCCTATAATATCGGAATATCACGCTCAGATAGTGACATACAGGTCCCTATAATATCAGGAATATCACGCCCAGATAATGCCATACAGGTCCCTATAATATCAGAAATATCACACCCAGATAATGCCATACAGGTTCCTATAATATCGGGAATATCACGCCCAGATAATGCCATACAAGTCCTTATAATATCAGGAATATCACACCCAGATAATGCCATACAGGTCCCTATAATATCAGGAATATCACGCCCAGATAATGCCATACAGGTCCATGTAATATCAGGAATATCTCACACAGATAATGCCATACAGGTCCCTATAATATCGGGAATTTCACGCCCAGATAATGCCAAACAGGTCCCTATAATATTGGGAATATCACGCCCAGATAATGCCATACAGGTCCCTATAATATCAGGAATATCTCACACAGATAATGCCATACAGGTCCCTATAATATTGGGAATATCACGCCCAGATAATGCCAAACAGGTCCCTATAATATCGGGAATATCACGCCCAGATAGTGACATACAGGTCCCTATAATATCGGGAATATCGCGCCCAGATAGTGACATACAGGTCCTTATAATATCAGGAATCTCACACCCAGATAATGCCATACAGGTCCTTATAATATCGGGAATATCACACCCAGATAATGCCATACAGGTCCCTATAATATCGGGAATATCACGCCCAGATAATGCCAAACAGGTCCTTATAATATCAGGAATATCACGCCCAGATAATGCCATACAGGTCCCTATAATATCGGGAATATCACGCTCAGATAGTGCCATACAGGTCTCTAAAATATTCGGAATATCACGCCCAGATAATGCCATACAGGTCCTTATAATATCAGGAATATTTCGCCCAGATAATGCCACACAGGTCCCTATAATATCGGGAATATCACGCCCAGATAGTGTCACACAGGTCCTTATAATATCGGGAATATCACGCCCAGATAGTGACATACAGGTCCTTATAATATCAGGAATCTCACGCCCAGATAATGCCAAACAGGGTCCCTATAATATCAGAAATATCACGCCCAGATAGTGCCATACAGGTCCCTATATTATCGGGAATATCACGCCCAGATAGTGACATACAGGTCCCTATAATATCAGGAATATCACGCCCAGATAATGCCTTACAGGTCCCTATAATAACAGGAATATCACGCCCAGAAAATGCCATACAGGTCCATATAATATCGGGAATATCACGCCCAGATAATGCCATACAGGTCCTTATAATATCAGGAATATCACACCCAGATAATGCCATACAGGTCCCTATAATATCAGGAATATCACGCCCAGATAATGTCATACAGGTCCCTATGATATCAGGAATATCACGCCCAGATAATGCCATACAGGTCCCTATAATATTGGGAATATCACGCCCAGATAGTGACATACAGCTCCCTATAATATCAGGAATATTACGCCAAGATAATGCCTTACAGGTCCCTATAATATCAGGAATATCACGCCCAGATAATGCCATACAGGTCCATATAATATCAGGAATATCTCACACAGATAATGCCATACAGGTCCCTATAATATCGGGAATATCACGCCCAGATAATGCCAAACAGGTCCCTATAATATCAGGAATATCACGCCCAGATAGTGACCTACAGGTCCTTATAATATCGGGAATATCACGCCCAGATAGTGACATACAGGTCCCTATAATATCAGGAATCTCACACCCAGATAATGCCATACAGGTCCTTATAATATCGGGAATATCACACCCAGATAATGCCATACAGGTCCCTATAATATCGGGAATATCACGCCCAGATAATGCCATACAGGTCCTTATAATATCAGGAATATCACGCCCAGATAATGCTATACAGGTCCCTATAATATCGGGAATATCACGCCCAGATAATGCCATACAGGTCGCTATAATATCGGGAATATCACGCCCAGATAATGCCATACAGGTCCCTATAATATCAGCAATATCACCGCCCTATAGTGCCATACAGGTCCCTATAATATCAGGAATATCACGCCCAGATAATGCCATACAGGTCCCTATAATATCAGGAATATCACACCCAGATAATGCCATACAGGTTCCTATAATATCGGGAATATCACGCCCAGATAATGCCATACAGGTCCTTATAAAATCATTAATATCACACCCAGATAATGCCATACAGGTCCCTATAATATCAGGAATATCACGCCCAGATAATGCCATACAGGTCCCTATGATAACAGGAATATCACGCCCAGATAATGCCATACAGGTCCCTATAATATCGGGAATATCACGCCCAGATAGTGACATACAGGTCCCTATAATATTGGGAATATCACGCCCTGATAGTGACATACAGCTCCCTATAATATCAGGAATATCACGCCCAGATAATGCCTTACATTTCCCTATAATATCAGGAATATCACGCCCAGATAATGCCATACAGCTCCCTATAATATCAGGAATATCACGCCCAGATAATGCCATACAGGTCCCTATAATATCGGGAATATCACGCCCAGATAATGCCATACAGGTCCCTATAATATCAGGAATATCTCACACAGATAATGCCATACAGGTCCCTATAATATCGGGAATATCACACCCAGATAATGCCATACAGGTCCCTATAATATCGGGAATATCACGCCCAGATAATGCCAAACAGGTCCTTATAATATCAGGAATATCACGCCCAGATAATGCCATACAGGTCCCTATAATATCGGGAATATCACGCCCAGATAGTGCCATACAGGTCTCTATAATATTAGGAATATCACGCCCAGATAATGCCTTACAGGTCCCTATAATATCAGGAATATCACGCCCAGATAATGCCATACAGCTCCCGATAATATCAGGAATATCACGCCCAGATAATGCCATACAGGTTCCTATAATATCGGGAATTTCACGCCCAGATAATGCCAAACAGGTCCCTATAATATCGGGAATATCACGCCCAGATAATGCCATACAGGTCCCTATAATATCAGGAATATCTCACACAGATAATGCCATACAGGTCCCTATAATATCGGGAATATCACGCCCAGATAATGCCAAACAGGTCCCTATAATATCGGGAATATCACGCCCAGATAGTGACATACAGGTCCCTATAATATCGGGAATATCGCGCCCAGATAGTGACCTACAGTTCCTTATAATATCGGGAATATCTCGCCCAGATAGTGACATACAGGTCCTTATAATATCAGGAATCTCACACCCAGATAATGCCATACAGGTCCTTATAATATCGGGAATATCACACCCAGATAATGCCATACAGGTCCCTATAATATCGGGAATATCACGCCCAGATAATGCCAAACAGGTCCTTATAATATCAGGAATATCACGCCCAGATAATGCCATACAGGTCCCTATAATATCGGGAATATCACGCCCAGATAGTGTCATACAGGTCCTTATAATATCGGGAATATCACGACCAGATAGTGACATACAGGTCCTTATAATATCAGGAATCTCACGCCCAGATAATTCCAAACAGGGTCCCTATAATATCAGGAATATCACGCCCAGATAGTGCCATACAGGTCCCTATAATATCGGGAATATCATGCCCAGATAATGCCATACAGGTCCCTATAATATCAGGAATATCACGCCCAGATAATGCCATACAGGTCCCTATAATATTGGGAATATCACGCCCAGATAATGCCATATCGGTCCCTATAATATCGGGAATATCACGCCCAGATAATGCCATACAGGTCCCTATAATATTGGGAATATCACGTCCAGATAATGCCATACAGGTCTCTATAATATTAGGAATATCACGCCCAGATAATGCCATACAGGTCTATATAATATTAGGAATATCACCCCCAGATAATGGCATATAGGTCCCTATAATATTGGGAATATCACGCCCAGATAATACCATACAGATCTCTATAATATTAGGAATATCACGCCCAGATAATGCCATACAGGTCTCTATAATATTAGGAATATCACGCCCAGATAATGCCATACAGGTCCCTATAATATCGGAAATATCACGACCAGATAATGCCATACAGGTCCCTATAATATCGGAAATATCACGCCCAGATAATGCCATACAGGTTCCTATAATATCAGGAATATCACGCCCAGATAAAGCCATACAGGTCCCTATAATATTAGGAATATCACGCCCAGATAATGCCATACAGGTCCCTATAATATCGGAAATATCACGACCAGATAATGGTATACAGGTCCCTATAATATCGGAAATATCACGCCCAGATAATGCCATACAGGTCTCTATAATATCAGGAATATCACGCCCAGATAAAGCCATACAGGTCCCTATAATATTAGGAATATCACGCCCAGATAATGCCATACAGGTCCCTATAATATCGGAAATATCACGCCCAGATAGTGCCATATAGGTCCCTATAATATCAGGAATATTACGCCCAGATTGTGCCATACTGGTTCCTATAATATCAGGAATATCACGCCCAGATAATGCCATACATGTCCCTATAATATCGGGAATGTCACGCCCAGATAATGCCATACTGGTCCCTATAATATCAGGAATATCACTCCCAGATAATGCCATACAGGTCCCTATAATATCAGGAACATCACGCCCAGATAATGCCATACAGGTCCCTATAATATCAGAAATATCACGCCTAGATAATGCCATACAGGTCCCTATAATATCGGGAATATCACACCCAGATAGTACCAGACAGTGTCCATATAATATCGGGAATATCACGCCAAGATAGTGCCATACAGGTCCCTGTAATATTAGGAATATCACGCCCAGATAATGCCATACAGGTCCCTATAATATCAGGAATATTACGCCCAGATAGTGCCATACAGGTCCCTATAATATCAGGAATATTACACCCAGATAGTGCCATACAGGTCCCTATAATATCAGGAATATCACGCCCAGATAATGCCATACAGGTCCCTATAATATCGGGAATATCACACCCAGATAGTACCATACAGTGTCCATATAATATCGGGAATATCACGCCAAGATAATGCCATACAGGTCCCTATAATATTAGGAATATCACGCCCTGATAATGCCATATAGGTCTACATAATATCGGAAATATAACGCCCAGATAATGCCATACAGGTCCTTATAATATCAGGAATATCACGCCCAGATAATGCCATACAGGTCCCTATAATATCAGGAATATCACACCCAGATAATGCCCTACAGGTCCCTATAATATCGGGAATATCACGCCCAGATAATGCCATACAGGTCCTTATAATATCAGGAATATCACACCCAGATAATGCCATACAGGTCCCTATAATATCAGAAATATCACGCCCAGATAATGCCATACAGGTCCCTATAATATCAGAAATATCACGCCCAGATAATGCCATACAGGTCCATATAATATCAGAAATATCACGCCCAGATAATGCCATACAGGTCCCTATAATATCAGGAATATCACACCCAGATAATGCCATACAGGTCCATATAATATCAGAAATATCACGCCCAGATAATGCCATACAGGTCCCTATAATATCAGGAATCTCACACCCAGATAATGCCATACAGGTCCTTATAATATCGGGAATATCACACCCAGATAATGCCATACAGGTCCCTATAATATCGGGAATATCACGCCCAGATAATGCCAAACAGGTCCTTATAATATCAGGAATATCACGCCCAGATAATGCCATACAGTTCCCTATAATATCGGGAATATCACGCCCAGATAGTGCCATACAGGTCTCTATAATATTAGGAATATCACGCCCAGATAATGCCTTACAGGTCCCTATAATATCAGGAATATCACGCCCAGATAATGCCATACAGCTCCCTATAATATCAGGAATATCACGCCCAGATAATGCCATACAGGTTCCTATAATATCGGGAATTTCACGCCCAGATAATGCCATACAGGTCCCTATAATATCAGGAATATCTCACACAGATAATGCCATACAGGTCCCTATAATATCGGGAATATCACGCCCAGATAATGCCAAACAGGTCCCTATAATATCGGGAATATCACGCCCAGATAGTGACATACAGGTCCCTATAATATCGGGAATATCGCGCCCAGATAGTGACCTACAGTTCCTTATAATATCGGGAATATCTCGCCCAGATAGTGACATACAGGTCCTTATAATATCAGGAATCTCACACCCAGATAATGCCATACAGGTCCTTATAATATCGGGAATATCACACCCAGATAATGCCATACAGGTCCCTATAATATCGGGAATATCACGCCCAGATAATGCCAAACAGGTCCTTATAATATCAGGAATATCACGCCCAGATAATGCCATACAGGTCCCTATAATATCGGGAATATCACGCCCAGATAGTGTCATACAGGTCCTTATAATATCGGGAATATCACGCCCAGATAGTGACATACAGGTCCTTATAATATCAGGAATCTCACGCCCAGATAATTCCAAACAGGGTCCCTATAATATCAGGAATATCACGCCCAGATAGTGCCATACAGGTCCCTATAATATCGGGAATATCATGCCCAGATAATGCCATACAGGTCCCTATAATATCAGGAATATCACGCCCAGATAATGCCATACAGGTCCCTATAATATTGGGAATATCACGCCCAGATAATGCCATACCGGTCCCTATAATATCGGGAATATCACGCCCAGATAATGCCATACAGGTCCCTATAATATCGGGAATATCACGCCCAGATAATGCCATACAGGTCTCTATAATATTAGGAATATCACGCCCAGATAATGCCATACAGGTCTGTATAATATTAGGAATATCACCCCCAGATAATGGCATATAGGTCCCTATAATATTGGGAATATCACGCCCAGATAATACCATAGAGATCTCTATAATATTAGGAATATCACGCCCAGATAATGCCATACAGGTCTCTATAATATTAGGAATATCACGCCCAGATAATGCCATACAGGTCCCTATAATATCGGAAATATCACGACCAGATAATGCCATACAGGTCCCTATAATATCGGAAATATCACGCCCAGATAATGCCATACAGGTTCCTATAATATCAGGAATATCACGCCCAGATAAAGCCATACAGGTCCCTATAATATTAGGAATATCACGCCCAGATAATGCCATACAGGTCCCTATAATATCGGAAATATCACGACCAGATAATGCCATACAGGTCCCTATAATATCGGAAATATCACGCCCAGATAATGCCATACAGGTCTCTATAATATCAGAAATATCACGCCCAGATAAAGCCATACAGGTCCCTATAATATTAGGAATATCACGCCCAGATAATGCCATACAGGTCCCTATAATATCGGAAATATCACGCCCAGATAGTGCCATATAGGTCGCTATAATATCAGGAATATTACGCCCAGATTGTGCCATACTGGTTCCTATAATATCAGGAATATCACGCCCAGATAATGCAATACATGTCCCTATAATATCGGGAATGTCACGCCCAGATAATGCCATACTGGTCCCTATAATATCAGGAATATCACGCCCAGATAATGCCATACAGGTCCCTATAATATCGGAAATATCACTCCCAGATAATGCCATACAGGTCCCTATAATATCAGGAACATCACGCCCAGATAATGCCATACAGGTCCCTATAATATCAGAAATATCACGCCTAGATAATGCCATACAGGTCCCTATAATATCGGGAATATCACACCCAGATAGTACCAGACAGTGTCCATATAATATCGGGAATATCACGCCAAGATAGTGCCATACAGATCCCTGTAATATTAGGAATATCACGCCCAGATAATGCCATACAGGTCCCTATAATATCAGGAATATTACGCCCAGATAGTGCCATACAGGTCCCTATAATATCAGGAATATCACGCCCAGATAATGCCATACAGGTCCCTATAATATCGGGAATATCACACCCAGATAGTACCATACAGTGTCCATATAATATCGGGAATATCACGCCAAGATAATGCCATACAGGTCCCTATAATATTAGGAATATCACGCCCTGATAATGCCATATAGGTCTACATAATATCGGAAATATCACGCCCAGATAATGCCATACAGGTCCTTATAATATCAGGAATATCACGCCCAGATAATGCCATACAGGTCCCTATAATATCAGGAATATCACACCCAGATAATGCCATACAGGTCCCTATAATATCGGGAATATCACGCCCAGATAATGCCATACAGGTCCTTATAATATCAGGAATATCACACCCAGATAATGCCATACAGGTCCCTATAATATCAGAAATATCACGCCCAGATAATGCCATACAGGTCCCTATAATATCAGAAATATCACGCCCAGATAATGCCATACAGGTCCATATAATATCAGAAATATCACGCCCAGATAATGCCATACAGGTCCCTATAATATCAGGAACATCACACCCAGATAATGCCATACAGGTCCCTATAATATTGGGAATATCACGCCCAGATAGTGACATACAGGTCCCTATAATATTGGGAATATCACGCCGAGATAGTGACATACAGCTCCCTATAATAAGAGGTATATCACGCCCAGATAATGCCTTACAGGTCCCTATAATGTCAGGAATATCACGCCCAGATAATGCCATACAGGTCCATATAATATCAGGAATATCTCACACAGATAATGCCATACAGGTCCATATAATATCGGGAATATCACGCCCAGATAATGCCAAACAGGTCCCTATATTATCGGGAATATCACGCCCAGATAATGCCAAACAGGTCCCTATAATATCGGGAATATCACGCCCAGATAGTGACCTACAGGTCCTTATAATATCGGGAATATCACGCCCAGATAGTGACATACAGGTCCTTATAATATCAGGAATCTCACACCCAGATAATGCCATACAGGTCCTTATAATATCGGGAATATCACACCCAGATAATGCCATACAGGTCCCTATAATATCGGGAATATCACGCCCAGATAGTGCCAAACAGGTCCTTATAATATCAGGAATATCACGCCCAGATAATGCCATACAGGTCCCTATAATATCAGGAATATCACACCCAGATAATGCCATACAGGTCCCTATAATATCGGGAATATCACGCCCAGATAATGCCATACAGGTCCTTATAATATCAGGAATATCACACCCAGATAATGCCATACAGGTCCCTATAATATCAGAAATATCACGCCCAGATAATGCCATACAGGTCCCTATAATATCAGAAATATCACGCCCAGATAATGCCATACAGGTCCATATAATATCAGAAATATCACGCCCAGATAATGCCATACAGGTCCCTATAATATCAGGAATATCACACCCAGATAATGCCATACAGGTCCCTATAATATTGGGAATATCACGCCCAGATAGTGACATACAGGTCCCTATAATATTGGGAATATCACGCCGAGATAGTGACATACAGCTCCCTATAATAAGAGGAATATCACGCCCAGATAATGCCTTACAGGTCCCTATAATGTCAGGAATATCACGCCCAGATAATGCCATACAGGTCCATATAATATCAGGAATATCTCACACAGATAATGCCATACAGGTCCCTATAATATCGGGAATATCACGCCCAGATAATGCCAAACAGGTCCCTATATTATCGGGAATATCACGCCCAGATAATGCCAAACAGGTCCCTATAATATCGGGAATATCACGCCCAGATAGTGACCTACAGGTCCTTATAATATCAGGAATCTCACACCCAGATAATGCCATACAGGTCCTTATAATATCGGGAATATCACACCCAGATAATGCCATACAGGACCCTATAATATCGGGAATATCACGCCCAGATAGTCCCAAACAGGTCCTTATAATATCAGGAATATCACGCCCAGATAATGCCATACAGGTCCCTATAATATCAGGAATATAATGCCCAGATAATGCCATACAGGTCCCTATAATATCGGGAATATCACGCCCAGATAGTGCCATACAGGTCTCTATAATATTAGGAATATCACGCCCAGATAATGCCATACAGGTCCTTATAATATCAGGAATATTTCGCCCAGATAATGCCATACAGGTCCCTATAATATCAGGAATATCACGCCCAGATAATGCCATACAGGTCCCTATAATATCGGGAATATCACGCCCAGATAGTGTCATACAGTTCCCTATAATATCGTGAATATCATGCCCGGATAATGCCATACAGGTCCCTATAATATCAGGAATATCACGCCCAGATAATGCCATACAGGTCCCTATAATATTGGGAATATCACGCCCAGATAATGCCATACAGGTCCCTATAATATCGGGAATATCACGCCCAGATAATGCCATACAGGTCCCTATAATATCGGGAATATCACGCCCAGATAATGCCATACAGGTCTCTATAATATTAGGAATATGACGCCCAGATAATGCCATACAGGTCTCTATAATATTAGGAATATCACCCCCAGATAATGGCATATAGGTCCCTATAATATTGGGAATATCACGCCCAGATAATGCCATACAGATCTCTATAATATTAGGAATATCACGCCCAGATAATGCCATACAGGTCTCTATAATATTAGGAATATCACGCCCAGATAATGCCATACAGGTCCCTATAATATTAGGAATATCACGCCCAGATAATGCCATACAGGTCCCTATAATATAGGAAATATCACGCCCAGATAGTGCCATACATGTCCCTATAATATCCGGAATATTACGCCCAGATAGTGCCATACAGGTCCCTATAATATCGGGAATGTCAAGCCCAGATAGTACCATACAGTGTCCATATAATATCGGGAATATCACGCCCAGATAATGCCATATAGGTCCCTATAATATCGGAAATATCACTCCCAGATAATGCCATACAGGTCCCTATAATATCAGGAATATCACGCCCAGATAATGCCATACAGGTCCCTATAATTTCGGAAATATCACGCCTAGATAGTGCCATACAGGTCCCTATAATATCAGGAATATTACGCCCAGATAGTGCCATACAGGTCCCAATAATATCAGGAATATCACGCCCAGATAATGCCATACAGGTCCCAATAATATCAGGAATATCACACCCAGATAGTACCATACAGTGTCCATATAATATCGGGAATATCACGCCAAGATAATGCCATACAGGTCCCTATAATATCGGGAATATCACACCCAGATAATGCCATACAGGTCCCTATAATATTAGGAATATCACGCCCAGATAATGCCATATAGGTCCATATAATATCGGAAATATCACGCCCAGATAATGCCATACAGGTCCTTATAATATCAGGAATATCACGCCCAGATAATGCCATAAAGGTCCCTATAATATCAGGAATGTTACGCCCAGATAGTGCCATACAGGTCCCTATAATATCAGGAATACAACGCCCAGATAATGCCATACAGGCCCTATAATATCAGGAATATCACGCCCAGATAATGCCATACAGGTCCATATAATATCAGGAATGTTACGCCCAGATAGTGCCATACAGGCCCTATAATATCAGGAATGTTACGCCCAGATAGTGCCATACAGGTCCCTATAATATCAGGAATATCACGCCCAGATAATGCCATACAGGTCCCTATAATATCAGAAATATCACGCCCAGATAATGCCATACAGGTCCCTATGATATCAGGAATATCACGCCCAGATAATGCCATACAGGTCCCTATAATATCAGGAATATCACGCCCAGATAATGCCATACAGGTCCCTATGATATCAGGAATATCACGCCCAGATAATGCCATACAGGTCCCTATAATATCGGGAATATCACGCCCAGATAGTGACATACAGGTCCCTATAGTATTGGGAATATCACGCCCAGATAGTGACATACAGCTCCCTATAATATCAGGAATATCACGCCCAGATAATGCCATACAGGTCCATGTAATATCAGGAATATCTCACACAGATAATGCCATACAGGTCCCTATAATATCGGGAATTTCACGCCCAGATAATGCCAAACAGGTCCCTATAATATCGGGAATATCACGCCCAGATAATGCCATACAGGTCCCTATAATATCAGGAATATCTCACACAGATAATGCCATACAGGTCCCTATAATATCGGGAATATCACGCCCAGATAATGCCAAACAGGTCCCTATAATATCGGGAATATCACGCCCAGATAGTGACATACAGGTCCCTATAATATCGGGAATATCGCGCCCAGATAGTGACCTACAGGTCCTTATAATATCGGGAATATCACGCCCAGATAGTGACATACAGATCCCTATAATATCAGGAATATCACGTCCAGATAATGCCATACAGATCTCTATAATATTAGGAATATCACGCCCAGATAATGCCATACAGCTCTCTATAATATTAGGAATATCACGCCCAGATAATGCCATACAGGTCCCTATAATATCGGAAATATCACGCCCAGATAATGCCATACAGGTCCCTATAATATCGGAAATATCACGCCCAGATAATGCGATACAGGTCCCTATAATATCAGGAATATCACGCCCAGATAATGCCATACAGGTCCCTATAATATTAGGAATATCACGCCCAGATAATGCCATACAGGTCCCTATAATATCGGAAATATCACGCCCAGATAATGCCATACAGGTCCCTATAATATCGGAAATATCACGCCCAGATAATGCGATACAGGTCCCTATAATATCAGGAATATCACGCCCAGATAATGCCATACAGGTTCCTATAATATTAGGAATATCACGCCCAGATAATGCCTTACAGGTCCCTATAATATAGGAAATATCACGCCCAGATAGTGCCATACATGTCCCTATAATATCAGGAATATTACGCCCAGATAGTGCCATACAGGTCCCTATAATATCGGGAATGTCACGCCCAGATAGTACCATACAGTGTCCATATAATACCGGGAATATCACGCCCAGATAATGCCATATAGGTCCCTATAATATCGGAAATATCACTCCCAGATAATGCCATACAGGTCCCTATAATATCAGGAATATCACGCCCAGATAGTGCCATACAGGTCCCAATAATATCAGGAATATCACGCCCAGATAATGCCATACAGGTCCCTATAATATTAGGAATATCACGCCCAGATAATGCCATATAGGTCCATATAATATCGGGAATATCATGCCAAGATAATGCCATACAGGTCCCTATAATATCGGGAATATCACACCCAGATAATGCCATACAGGTCCCTATAATATTAGGAATATCACGCCCAGATAATGCCATATAGGTCCATATAATATCGGAAATATCACGCCCAGATAATGCCATACAGGTCCTTATAATATCAGGAATATCACGCCCAGATAATGCCATAAAGGTCCTATAATATCAGGAATGTTACGCCCAGATAGTGCCATACAGGTCCCTATAATATCAGGAATATCATGCCCAGATAATGCCATACAGGCCCTATAATATCAGGAATATCACGCCCAGATAATGCCATACAGGTCCATATAATATCAGGAATGTTACGCCCAGATAGTGCCATACAGGCCCTATAATATCAGAAATGTTACGCCCAGATAGTGCCATACAGGTCCCTATAATATCAGGAATATCACGCCCAGATAATGCCATAAAGGTCCCTATAATATCAGGAATGTTACGCCCAGATAGTGCCATACAGGTCCCTATAATATCAGGAATATCACGCCCAGATAATGCCATACAGGCCCTATAATATCAGGAATATCACGCCCAGATAATGCCATACAGGTCCATATAATATCAGGAATGTTACGCCCAGATAGTGCCATACAGGCCCTATAATATCAGGAATGTTACGCCCAGATAGTGCCATACAGGTCCCTATAATATCGGAAATATCACGCCCAGATAATGCCATACAGGTCCTTATAATATCAGGAATGTTACGCCCAGATAGTGCCATACAGGCCCTATAATATCAGGAATGTTACGCCCAGATAGTGCCATACAGGTCCCTATAATATCAGGAATATCACGCCCAGATAATGCCATAAAGGTCCCTATAATATCAGGAATGTTACGCCCAGATAGTGCCATACAGGTCCCTATAATATCAGGAATATCACGCCCAGATAATGCCCTACAGGCCCTATAATATCAGGAATATCACGCCCAGATAATGCCATACAGCGTCCATATAATTAGAGCACGTTACCTACATTCACAGTACCTGAGTGTTACTGCCACACATTGTCCAGAGATGGCGCCACATGGTGCTCAGATAAATATTGCCATCCAGAGCCGTGGTGTTGTGTCACCCAGGGGGAATATAGGGGACTCGGTACCCGGGCATTTTACCTTGTTTAGGAGGTCACGGCAGTCGGCTCCCGGGCCCGTACTCTGGGTCTCTCTTTAAAATGGGGTTTTAGTGTACACTTTGTCTCGTGACACCACCTGTGGTTTCCGGTAATGGTTACCGGCGCTGCTGCAGACCTCCGGGGGGGGTGATGGGATGGCAGCTGGGATGTTTCTGCTCCCCACAGGCGGAGCGGGCCCCCGGGGCAGTGTAGGTGCGAATGGTGGTGATGCTGGGGCTTGCAGTGCAGGAGAGATGGCGCAGCAGGAGTAACTGACAGAGACAGGGGATTCGCTTCAATACGTTTACTGGTGCGGATGTCAGGTACGGTCCAGGGTACTCGGTAGGAAGGGTGCACTTCAGGACTTCTCCCCAGTGAGCGGGTATAAGGCCTCCTGGTCCGTGTCTGCCTCTCTGTAGGCTCCTGGCCAGCCTGCAACTGGGCCTAGCTTCTGTGTTGTGCTGTTCCTTCACCTCTCGCTTGGTAGTAGTACCTTTTTCTGGCAACCACTATCCCTGGACGCCGGGGCCTTCGTGGTTCCTAGTCCTGTCAAGGGTTTAGCTTCAGGTCGACCAGGGACTTGTAGTCCTCCTGGCATGCCAGTGATCCCTACTGGGTGTAAAGGACCCTGTAGGCGCGGACTTGGTGTCCGGTTTGTGTCTTGGGGTGAGCCTATGATGCTCCTCTGCCCCCTCAACTCCTCTCTCCTCTCCTCCTTGCCTCCGGCCACACTCGGGGCCCTCAATACAGCAGCAGACGTGCTGCGTCTTCACTGCTCTCAGTGGCAGCACACTCTCTGAACTACTAACTGCCTGGCTCTACCCTCCATATATATATTCCTATCAGGGCTCCCTCTGGTGGTATGAGGTGGAAGGGTGGAGGTGTCTGCATGTAATGAGGGCCTCTTGTGGAGAAGTCCATCCATGCACCCTTTTGGGTCCTGTGGTACCTGTGAACAGCAGGGTGCCACATTCCCCCCTAGTACAATTCAGTACTCCTGGACTGAAGCATTTTGTAACAGGTTACAACAATAACAATAATTATAATAACAATAACAATAATAAAGTTACAGTAAGTCCCGTAACCCGGTGTCCCGGTGTCCATTTCACCGATGAAAGTGCAAAATGAGTAACATAAGGGACCCGCCTGAAAACCCTCAACGTAGGCCCTGGGCGTGGTTACAGGGCATAAGTGATCCTGGTGCTGGACCACGTCTTCGGCCACGCCAAACGGGTTTTTGTTCAGTGGTGAAATAAGGGGGGCACTTTTGATGAGTGCAACTATTTACAAGGACAGTTTTTGGCTGCTCACAGTCCTCAGCCCACAAGTCTCTGTACCCTGACGGGTAACTACAGGCACACATTAATTTCAGTTTACACAATAAACAATAGGCAATACCCAATTGGGTAACTATTTACACTTTAGGCATTTTGTATTTTAATCCCTATACCTGGCAGGGATTTGGCCTTGTGTGCTGCGTGTGGACCTTTGTAGCACTGGGGTGATACTGGTGTCTGTGCATGCACTCTCTGCTAACCTATCAGGTGTATGTGCTGGTAGATTATAAAACTGCCTCAATCTCTCTATGGGACTGGCAAGTGCACTGTCCACTGGGCCTTCAGGCTCTGCTTCAACGGGTGATCCGCCTCTGACTGGGGACTCTTCCTGTTCCTGAGCAGGTTCCTCTAGGGCGCTCACAGGTTCTTCTTGTGGTTGATAGAAGTGTATTACTGCTATAATAACTGCTCCATCAAGTTGAGGCCAGTCTGCAGGGAAATCTCCTAGAACTGTGTGAAGCACATCTTCCTTGGGTTCTTCCAGTGCTATAGGAGGTACTTCTTCCTCCGTTGTCTTCAGTAGACCTGGGCACACTTTCAAGTGGTCTCTTGAGACTGTTGCGGTTGTCTTACCTCCATCCTTACTAATCAGGCAGGTTTTACTGTAGTCAAATCTGGAGTTTAGCACAGTGTAGGGCTCTCTTTCCCACTGGTCATCGAGCTTGCGACCTCTTCTTTTCCGCTTTAACACTATCTCTCCAGGTGCCAAGGGTTCTGCTGGTGCATGTTTGTTATACTGCTCTTCCTGTCTTTCCCTCACCTTGTTTAGACTGTCTTCGACACAGGCCTGTACCTTCCTGTACTGCTCTTGCCGACTTGTGTCCCAGTCTTCAGTGGACGTATCTGCAGCAGGTTCTACCACTCCGAGCTCCAGGTCCATGGGCAATTTTCCAGGTCTTGCTCTCATAAGGTACACTGGGGTACAATTTGTAGAACTCACAGGTATGTGGTTATACAGGTCCACTAGGTCAGGTAGCTTTTCTGGCCACTGGTTCCTTTCTTCCAAAGGTAGGGTTTTCAACAGGTCTATAACGATGTTGTTCATTTTCTCGCACATACCGTTGGTTTGCGGATGATATGGCATAGTCCGGATCTTTTTGCATCCATACAGGTGGCAGAATTCCTTGAATAGCTCAGCTTCGAAAGCAGGGCCTTGATCTGTGAGCACCTTTTCCAGATATCCATGGGGTCTGCAGAAGTAGGCTTGGAACGTTCTTGCTGCAGTTTCTGCTGTCAAGTCCTCGACAGGGGCTACCACCAGGAACCGGGAATAGTGATCCACCATGGTCAGGGCATAGGAGTAGCCTGATCTGCTGGGTGACAGTTTGACGTGATCCAGAGGGACAATCTCCAGGGGTTGGGTTGTTTTGATGGACTGCAAGGGTGCTTTCTGGCTGCCGTAGTCTTGCCTTCTGAGGCTACAGGGTCCACAATTCCGGCAACACCTTTCTATGGAACTCCGCATTCCAACCCAATAGAACCAGTCCCTCAGCAGGGTTTCCAGCTTCTTCTAGCTACAGTGACCTGCTTGATCGTGGTAGGCCTCTAACACCATCTGGATATCTGTCCTGGGTACAACAATCTGCCACACCATTTCATGGGTCTTGGGGTTGACATATCTTCTGCACAGCTTCTCTCTGTAGATGAACAGCCGGCTTCTTTCATTCCACAGGTGCTTGGCTTGTGGGGGAGCATCCTTCTCCAGGTGAGAACCTTCTTGGGTTATCAGTCTTTTGATGAGGCTGACAACCGGGTCACTGTCCTGGGTCTCCTTCCAGCTGTGATGAGGTAGAGGGTTTGGCGTCCTACCATGACATATTCTGGAGGCGTGTTGCTCGTGGACCATTCCATTTCTGTGGAAAGCAGGTAGTTCAATTTCTTCAAGATCATCCACTTCATCCTCGGAGTCCGACTGGTGAGGCATTCTTGACAGGGCATAAGCATTGGTATTCTTGTGACCTGCCCGGTTCTTGATTGTGAACTGATAATTCGACAGTCTGGCCACCCAACGCTGTTCCATGGCTCCCAACCTGGCTGTTTCCAGGTGTGTCAAGGGATTATTGTCAGTAAAGGCTGTGAATTTAGTTGAGGCTAGGTAATGCTTGAATCTTTCAGTGATAGCCCAGACCAAGGCCAGGAACTCCAGCTTGAAGGAACTGTAATTCTCCGGGTTCCTCTCAGTAGGGCGAAGCTTCCTACTGGCATACGCAATTACCTTTTCTCTGCCGTTTTGCTTCTGGGACAACACAGCTCCCAGTCCCTCGTTGCAGGCGTCGGTATACAACAGGAAAGGCCGGCTGTAGTCAGGGTAAGCCAGGATTTCTTCACCAGTTAGGACTTCCTTCATTACTGCAAAGGATTCAGCCTGTTCCTTACCCCACTGGAATGGGGGATTTTTACCTCTCTTGGACTGTCTTACCAGGAGATCTTGTAAAGGTGCTGCCTTTTTGGTGTAATACTTTATGAACCTCCTGTAGTACCCGACCAGTCCCAGAAACTGACGTACTTCCTTGATGTTTTTCGGTTCAGGCCACTTCTGGATGGCAGTGACCTTCTCCGGGTCTGGTGCTACCCCCTTTGAGCTGACTACGTGTCCCAGGTACTGAACCCTCTGTTTGAGCAGGTGGCACTTGGAAGGTTTTAGTTTCATCCCATACCGGGACAATGCTTCAAATACCTCCACCAGGTGCTTCAGATGGTCTTCATACGTCCTCGAGTACACGATAACGTCATCCAGGTACAGCAGCACCGTCTCAAAGTTCCAGTGTCCTAAGCAACACTCCATCAGCCTCTGGAACGTCCCGGGGGCGTTGAAGAGCCCAAACGGCATACTGTTGAACTCGCATAATCCCATCGGGGTGGTGAAGGCTGTCTTCTCCTGGTCTTCCTCAGCAACAGAGACTTGCCGGTACTTGCTAGTGAGATCCAGTGTAGAGAAGTAATTGGCAGATGTAACGGGTCTGGGAGGTGGAACCTCTGAGCAACTATACAAAGGGGCAGTCCTTGTAAGGAAGCGGGTGGCTCCCAGGGTAGGCGGGCAGGTAGTCACGGCAAGTGACGGGGACAGTCTCTGGGTAGAAGGGCCGGAGGTCACGGCAAGTGACGGGGACAGTCTCTTGACAGGCGGGTGGTCACGGCAAGTGACGGCTAAGCCTCCAGATAGGCTAGCAGGCAGGTAGCAGGTGGACACTCCCAGGTGAGCGGGCAAGAGTCTCTGGAAAGGCAGGTGGTCACAGCAAGTGACGGCTAAGCCTCCAGGTAGGCTAGCAGGCAGGTAGCAGGTGGACGCTCCCAGGTGAGCGAGCAAGAGTCTCTGGACAGGCAGGTGGTCACAGCAAGTGACGGCTAAGCCTCCAGGTAGGCTAGCAGGCAGGTAGCAGGTGGACACTCCCAGGTGAGCGGGTAAGAGTCTCTGGACAGGCAGGTGGTCACAGCACGTGACGGCAGAGCCTCCAGGTAGGCTAGCAGGCAGGTAGCAGGTGGACGCTCCCAGGTGAGCGGGTAAGAGTCTCTGGACAGGCAGGTGGTCACAGCACGTGACGGCAGAGCCTCCAGGTAGGCTAGCAGGCAGGTAGCAGGTGGACGCTCCCAGGTGAGCGGGTAAGAGTCTCTGGACTGGCAGGTGGTCACAGCACGTGACGGCAGAGCCTCCAGGTAGGCTAGCAGGCAGGTAGCAAGTGAGCGCTCCCAGGTGAGCGGGCAAACAGATCCATAGACAGACTGGCAGGGCTGGTAGGCAGACTGTCGGACCGCAGGAATGTAAGCAGATAGACAAGTATCAGGCAGGTATCAAGCAGGAATCTGGCAGGTAACTGGCAGGTAACTGGCAGGTATCTGGTAACGGGACCTGAGGGCTGAAGCAGAGTAATAGGCTATGCAACAACATTGTTCGGGCACCTCCATTTTGGGGGAGGTGCCTTATATATGGAGAGGTCCTCCGGCCATTGGCCGGGGACTCCTTAGGACGGCACGCGCGGCCCCTTTAAGAGAGGGGGAGCGCGCGCGCGCGCCCTAAGCACAGTGGCCGGGAAGCAGCGCGCGCTGCCAGCAGAGCGGGAGGAAGACACCGGGCACGGAGCGGAGAGGTGAGGGGAACAGCGTCCCTGCCTACCAGGAGGCAGGGACGCCGACGCTACAGTACCCCCCCCCCCTTTAGGCCCCCCTTTTTTAGGCCAGACAGAAATTTATCAAGGATGAGAGGGGCATGGATGTTCTCCCGGGGCTCCCACGTTCTCTCCTCAGGACCAAACCCCTTCCAATCTACTAGAAAAAAGGTCTTTCCTCTTACCCTTTTGGTGGCCAGAATGTTCTCTACCTCAAACTCGTTTTCAGCAGAAACCGGAGCAGGGGGCGTACCTGTAGACTTGGAAAAAGAGTTAAGTACCACGGGTTTGAGGAGAGATACATGGAAGGAGTTAGGGATCCGCAAGTTGGCCGGGAGTTTCAATTTATAGGCCACCGGGTTGATTTGTTTGATAACTTCCAGTGGGCCGATGAACCGAGGCCCTAACTTGTAGGAAGGAATCTTGAGCCGGACATACTTGGACGAGAGCCAGACTTTATCTCCAGGACGGAATTGTGGAGGATCCAGGCGTTTTTTGTCAGCGTGTTTTTTCATCCGCTCGGACGACTGAAGGAGTGCGGATCGGGTACTCTCCCAAATGGAGGAGAATTCGCTAACGAGAGATTCCGCAGCCAGATTGTCCACCGAGGTGGAGACGGGAAATGGGATCCGAGGATGCTGACCGAAGACTACAAAAAACGGGGATTTGGAGGAAGATTCGCTCTCGTGATTATTGTAAGAGAATTCGGCCCATGGTAGGAGATCCACGTAGTCCGAATGGTGGGCATTAACGAAGTGCCGGAGGTAACTGGTCAGGATCTGATTGATCCGCTCCACTTGACCATTGGACTGTGGGTGGTAAGCGGAGAAGTCCAGGGTGACGTCAAGCAGCTTACATGTGGCTCTCCAGAAGCGTGAGGTGAACTGAACCCCACGATCCGACACGATGTGGAGGGGCAGGCCATGGAGACGGAAGATGTGGCGGATAAAGTCTTTAGCCAGCTCGGGTGCAGACGGGAGACCCGGCAGGGGAATGAAGTGAGCCATCTTGGAAAAGCCGTCAGCGACCACCCAAATGACCGTACAACCGGCAGAGACAGGGAGATCCGTTATAAAGTCCATAGCTATATGCTGCCACGGGGCAGCAGGTACTGGAAGAGGAAGGAGGCGACCGGCTGGCAGGTGTCTCGGAACCTTGTTGCGGGCGCAGGACACACAGGCTGAAACAAAGTCTATTACATCCTTGTGCAGGGTAGGCCACCAGTAATGCCGGGTAATAAGCTGGAGGGTCTTTTTCTGACCGGCGTGGCCAGCTAGCTTAGACAAGTGACCCCAGTGTAAGACCTTCTTCCGATCAGGTACTGTTACGAACGTCTTACCGGGAGGGAGACGATTTAGATTCACGGGGGCCACCTGCATTACTCTGGCGGGATCAATGATGTGCTTAGGTTCCTCCTCTAGATCAGACACCAGGAAGGATCGGGACAAGGCGTCAGCTTTGATGTTTTTGTCTGCCGGGCGAAAATGAAGAACGAAATCAAAGCGGGCAAAAAACAAGGACCACCGGGCTTGGCGCGGGTTAAGTCTCTGGGCGCTCTGGAGGTAAGCCAAGTTCTTGTGGTCCGTGTAAATTATTACCGGGTGAAGAGCCCCCTCGAGCAGGTAACGCCACTCCTCCAGTGCCAGCTTAATGGCCAATAACTCTCGGTCTCCTATAGAATAATTGCGCTCGGAAGGGGAGAAGAGTTTGGAGAAGAAGCCGCAAGTTACCATTCATCCGGAAGGCGACTTTTGGGTAAGTACCGCTCCGGCTCCAGAGGAGGAGGCGTCAACTTCCAGGAAGAATTGTTTGTTGCCGTCCGGACGATGCAGCACCGGGGCGGAAGAGAAAGCCTGTTTTAAGGAAAGAAAGGCTTCCTCTGCTTCGGGCGGCCATTCTCTGGGAGTAGTGCCCTTACGGGTGAGCGCAGAGATTGGGGCAGTCCGGGAAGAGAAGTGCGGTATGAAGAGGCGGTAGTAGTTGGCGAAGCCCAGGAACCGCTGAATAGCCTTCAACCCCTCTGGTCGGGGCCACTTCTGGATGGCAGACAGTTTCTCAGGATCCATTCGTAGGCCGGTCTGAGAGATTATGTAGCCCAAAAACGGAAGCGAGGTCTGCTCAAAGAGGCACTTCTCATATTTAGCGTAGAGGTGGTTCTGCCTGAGCCTGAGCAGGACCTGACGAACATCCCTCCGGTGAGTGAGAAGATCCGGAGAGAAGACCAAGATGTCGTCCAGGTACACCACTACGCAAGAGTAGAGAAGGTCCCGGAAGATGTCATTGACCAACTCTTGAAAGACGGCGGGAGCGTTACAGAGACCGAAGGGCATTACCAGGTATTCATAGTGGCCGTCCTGGGTGTTGAATGCCGTCTTCCATTCATCCCCCTGACGGATACGGACCAGGTTATACGCCCCACGGAGGTCCAGCTTGGTGAAGATTCTATCCCCCCTCAGACGGTCAAATAATTCCGGAATGAGCGGAAGGGGGTATTTATTCTTCACCGTGATCTGGTTAAGGCCTCTATAGTCTATACAGGGACGGAGTGAGCCGTCCTTCTTTTTGACGAAGAAGAAGCCTGCTCCCGCCGGGGAGGTAGATTTCCGGATGAATCCCCAGGCCAGATTCTCCTCAATATATTCAGACATGGACCGGGTCTCAGCAGCGGACAAAGGGTAAATACGCCCACGGGGAGGAGTAGCGCCGGGTATCAGGTCGATTGGGCAGTCGTATGGTCTATGAGGGGGTAATGTCTCTGCCTCCTTTTTATTAAAGACGTCCGCATAAGACCAATAGGGAGCCGGAAGACCAGGTAGATTGGCTGGGGTAGGAGAAGGACGGACAGGATGAACGGGAACTAAACAAGTCTTATGGCAGTCCTGTCCCCAGCGAAGGACTTCTCCGGTCTGCCAATCAAGCATGGGTGCATGTTTCTGAAGCCAAGGTAGGCCTAGTAAGAGGGCGTGAGAGAGTCCAGGCAGAACATGAAAGAAGATGCTCTCTGAGTGCAGCATTCCCACCTGCAGGGTTATGGATTCGGTGATGAGTTGGATGGGATGTGGTAAGAGGCCCCCATCCACGGCAGCGACAGATAAGGGTACAGCTAGAGGTTTGGTGGGAATGCGGTATTTCTCTACCAGGGACTGAGAAATTAGATTTCCGGCAGCTCCAGAGTCAAGTTGGGCTAGTTCAAAATAACGGTTCTCCCTGCAGATGATAGAGACCGACAGCAACAGAGATGGAGAGGGTTTACTCTTGTCTAGGACGACCTCTCTGAGCGATCCTAGACACAGGCGTTTCCCGACCTCTCCGGGCAGGAACGGATCCGGTGCTCCTTACTGCCACAGTAGAAGCAGCTCCCCTCGGCTCGGCGTAACTCTTGACGGGTTTTGACCATCTTGGTCTGGTCGACCTGCATAGGCTCGGGTGAGTGCGCCTGGGTAGTAACGGGAGAAGTGACGGGTTTCTGGAAGGTAGGGGCTAGACGTGGAAACCTCCTCTCACGGGTGACCTCTTTGGCGCGCTCCTGGAACCGGATGTCAATCCGGGTGGCAAGTGTTATTAAGTCGTCGAGAGTGGTAGGAATGTCCCGACCGGCGAGTTCATCTTTAATACGGCCGGACAGACCCTCCCAAAAGACAGACACCAGGGCGTTGTTATCCCAGGCCAGCTCCGAAGCAAGGGTACGGAACCGTATGGCATATTGGCCCACGGTGAGATTTCCTTGACGGAGGCGTAGCAGAGATGAAGCGGATGAGGTCTTCCGTCCTGGTTCGTCGAAGACTTTCCGGAAAGCCGTGAGAAAGGCTGGCAGGTTGGACACCAGGGGGTCTCCTCTCTCCCATAGAGGATATAGCCAAGCCAGTGCCTCTCCCGTGAGATGGGACATGATGAAGGCTACTCTGGCTCGGTCGGTGGAAAACTGGTGTGCCAACAGTTCGAAGTGCAGAGTGCACTGGTTAATGAAGCCCCGTGCCTGGCTGGGATCTCCGCCAAAACGAGGAGGGGCGGAGAGGCGGGGACCGGGAAGAGATGCCATGGTGTTGATGGGCTGCGGCGGTGCCGGGGTAGTAAGTGTGCGAGTGGAGGCAGCTCCCGAAGAGGTAGTCAATGTGTCCAGGCGGGAGTTAACACTACGCAGGTGACTCAGGATGGACTCCTGTTGGGACCTCTGACAGGAAAGTTCATGACATAGGTCCAAGAGCGAGGGAGCTTGGGTGCCACCGGGTTCCATGGCCCGAGCAAACTGTAACGGGTCTGGGAGGTGGAACCTCTGAGCAACTATACAAAGGGGCAGTCCTTGTAAGGAAGCGGGTGGCTCCCAGGGTAGGCGGGCAGGTAGTCACGGCAAGTGACGGGGACAGTCTCTGGGTAAAAGGGCAGGAGATCACGGCAAGTGACGGGGACAGTCTCTTGACAGGCGGGTGGTCACGGCAAGTGACGGCTAAGCCTCCAGATAGGCTAGCAGGCAGGTAGCAGGTGGACGCTCCCAGGTGAGCGGGCAAGAGTCTCTGGACAGGCAGGTGGTCACAGCAAGTGACGGCTAAGCCTCCAGGTAGGCTAGCAGGCAGGTAACAGGTGGACGCTCCCAGGTGAGCGGGTAAGAGTCTCTGGACAGGCAGGTGGTCACAGCACGTGACGGCAGAGCCTCCAGGTAGGCTAGCAGGCAGGTAGCAGGTGGACGCTCCCAGGTGAGCGGGTAAGAGTCTCTGGACAGGCAGGTGGTCACAGCAAGTGACGGCTAAGCCTCCAGGTAGGCTAGCAGGCAGGTAGCAGGTGGACGCTCCCAGGTGAGCGGGTAAGAGTCTCTGGACAGGCAGGTGGTCACAGCAAGTGACGGCTAAGCCTCCAGGTAGGCTAGCAGGCAGGTAGCAGGTGGACGCTCCCAGGTGAGCGGGTAAGAGTCTCTGGACAGGCAGGTGGTCACAGCAAGTGACGGCTAAGCCTCCAGGTAGGCTAGCAGGCAGGTAGCAGGTGGACGCTCCCAGGTGAGCGGGTAAGAGTCTCTGGACTGGCAGGTGGTCACAGCACGTGACGGCAGAGCCTCCAGGTAGTATAGCAGGCAGGTAGCAGGTGAGCGCTCCCAGGTGAGCGGGCAAACAGATCCATAGACAGACTGGCAGGGCTGGTAGGCAGACTGTCGGACCGCAGGAATGTAAGCAGATAGACAAGTATCAGGCAGGTATCAAGCAGGAATCTGGCAGGTAACTGGCAGGTATCTGGTAACGGGACCTGAGGGCTGAAGCAGAGTGATAGGCTATGCAACAACATTGCTCGGGCACCTCCATTTTGGAGGAGGTGCCTTATATATGGAGAGGTCCTCCGGCCATTGGCCGGGGACTCCTTAGGACTGCACGCGCGGCCCCTTTAAGAGAGGGGGAGCGCGCGCGCGCGCCCTAAGCACAGTGGCCGGGAAGCAGCGCGCGCTGCCAGCAGAGCGGGAGGAAGACGCCGGGCACGGAGCGGAAAGGTGAGGGGAACAGCGTCCCTGCCTAGCAGGAGGCAGGGACGCCGACGCTACAGCAGATTTTAGTGCAGCCAGGGATTCCTCTATACTGGGCAAAGAGTATGCATCTTTATGTGTTATGCGATTAATCTGTCTATAATCTACGCACATCCTCATGCTACCGTCCTTCTTTCTGACCAGGACCAGGGGAGCTGCCCAGGGGCTACAGCTATCCCTTACTACCCCTACCTTTTTCATGTCATGCAACATTTCCTTGGCTTTCTGGTAATGTGCTGGTGGTATGGGTCTGTAACACTCCTTAATGGGTGGATGGTTACCGGCGGGTATGTGGTGTTGTACCCCTTTAACCCTTCCGAAATCAAGTGGGTGCTTACTAAACACTTGTTCATATTCCTGAACCACTCTGTAAACACCGTGTTTTTGATGGACAGGAGTGGCGTCAGTTCCAACATGGGGCTGTTGACACCATTCCTCTAGCTGAGCTTCGGAGTCGTTGTCCTCCACTGTGTCTGGTGGGGTCAAGGATTCCACTGTGTGTATGGCATCATTATTCACAGTATACAGTCTGGCAACAGTGGCGTATCTTGGCAATTTAACTTCCTCCTCCCCACAATTTAGGAGACGTATGAGTACCCTCCCATTGCGTACATCAACCACCCCTCTGGCAGTTAGGAGTGTAGGTCTGTGCTCTGAGCTAATGGGCTCCACTACCGCCTGGTAGTTCTGTCCCTTGAGACCTATTGCTGCCCTACACCAAATCAGCATTTCACTCATTGGGGGAATCACAATGGGTATCGGGTCTGTCACCCGTACATTACCAATCTCACCACCTGTTAGTTTTACCTGTTGCTGGTACATAAGGGCTCGGATCTCACGTCCTTAACCCCTACTAGGTTAAGAGGAAGGCCATTGGATGCATACACAGAGAGATTTGGGGCTGGCGGATGGAGTTCATCTAGGGACCAGTACCTTTTGTAGAGGATGTCAGGTATGATGGTTACCTGTGACCCGGTGTCCAGTAGTGCAGGTGTTGCTATTCCGTCCAGCATGATGGACAGGAAAGGCCTTCCTCCTACAAACTGATGGTACCAGCTTGATGGGCCTGGTTGGTCTACTCCTGGGTGTCGGCCCTTGGCCCCAGGGTTTGCCCGTTTAAAGGACAGTTCCGCGCGGTGTGGCCTGCCTTGTGGCAAAGGTAGCAGATGAATTCTCCCGGAGGGCGACGTTGGTCGTTGGTCCTCCCACGGGGTGGCGTTGTCCTCCTACGGGGTGGCGTTGTCCTTCTTCTTCTCCTCATCCAGGGGACATCCTCAGGACTGTCGGCGAGTAGGATCCTTCCCTCCGGCTCGGGCTCCGCCTGTAGCTGCAGGGCGCTCAGGACAGTGGTCAGGGCTTTACTTAGCTGGCGCACTTCAGAGTGCAGGCTGTCCAGCTCGTTAGGGGGCACTGTTTGCATCTTTGTTTCAGCCATTAATGAAGGAGCGGTGGGAGCTGCGGGCACTGGGGTGGACGCACCCTGGTAACGCTGGATAGCAGTATCTGATGGTTCCAGGGGCTGCAGACCCTTAATAGCCATGTCCTTCAGGGCGTCAAAGGTGGCATTTGGATCATCTAAGGCCCACCACCGTACGGTTCTGCTCTCCTCCTGGGACCTCAACCCCCGGATGAACTGTTCTGTCAGCATTTTGTCCTCACCATGTATGCTGGCTGGACTAACCTGTTTCAGGGCCCGCAGGGCTTCCTGTAAGCACCAGGCATAGTCCCGGATACTGTCCTCATGTTTCTGGGTACAGTGGTAGAACCTCATCCGGAGATCTGTCTCCGTGCGGTTTTCAAAGACAGTTTGCAGTCTCTTAAAGATAATGGATACTGATTCCTGGTCTGCGGCTGGCCAGGTTTCAACTTCCCGCTCTGCGGCACCAGTCAATTGTCCCAGCGCAACAGCGGCTCTCTGCTTACCAGTCATTGAGTACATATCCAGTACACCGCATATTTTCCTTTTGAATCCAGACAGGGTGTCTGGTTTGCCGTCATACTGGGGAAGCCATTTTGCTCCAGGGATATACGGCAGGGCCATGGGTATTAACGGAATCACGACCCCTGCTGGTGGGGCGGCTGCTCCGGCCTGAGCAGCGCCGGGCGCAAGTTGAGCATCAGGGGCGTTAACCGGTGCTCCGGCGGCTTGCTGGTTCGTCGGCCATGGTTGCGCCCCCCTAGAAAACCGTAGCCTACCTTCTTTTCCTTTTTCGGGTAGGCCGCAGCTCCACAGACGACGGTCTCCTTTCAGGACCTGACGCTTCCTGGTGCTGCGACAGAGCACGAGGCAGGGCTTGAGCTTCGCTCGCTACCACGGTCACGCCTCTCTGGTTCCCGCGGTTACGCCCCTCTTCTTCCCGCGCGCCGGCGCGGTAATGGCAGCGATGTTCACCACAGTTAAAACACAGTTCAAATACGGCAAATACCTGGTGGCAACGGGCACGAAATCCTGTTCGTGATGCCAGGAAAGAGAGATGTGTCACCCAGGGGGAATATAGGGGACTCGGTACCCGGGCCTTTTACCTTGTTTAGGAGGTCACGGCAGTCGGCTCCCGGGCCCGTACTCTGGGTCTCTCTTTAAAAAGGGGTTTTTAGTGTACAGTTTGTCTCGTGATGCCACCTGTGGTTTCCGGTAATGGTTACCGGCGCTGCTGCAGACCTCTGGGGGGGTGATGGGATGGCAGCTGGGATGTTTCTGCTCCCCACAGGTGGAGCGGGCCCCTGGGGCAGTGTAGGTGCAAATGGTGGTGATGCTGGGGCTTGCAGTGCAGGAGAGATGGCGCAGCAGGAGTAACTGACAGAGACAGGGGATTCACTTCAGTACCTTTACTGGTGCGGATGTCAGGTACAGTCCAGGGTACTCGGTAGGAAGGGTGCACTTCAGGACTTCTCCCCAGTGAGCGGGTGTAAGGCCTCCTGGTCCGCGTCTCCCTCTCTCTAAGCTCCTGGCCAGCCTGCAACTGGGCCTAGCTTCTGTGTCGTGCTGTTCCTTCACCTGTCGCTTGGTAGTAGGACCTTTTTCTGGTAACCACTATCCCTGGACGCCGGGGCCTTCGTGGTTCCTAGTCCTGTCAAGGGTTTAGCTTCAGGTTGACCAGGGACTTGTAGTCCTCCTGGTATGCCGGTGATCCCTACTGGGTATAAGGGACCCTTTAGGCGCGGATCCGGTGTCCGGTTTGTGTCTTGGGGTGAGCCTATGATGCTCCTCTGCCCCCTCAACTCCTCTCTCCTCTCCTCCTTGCATCCAGGCCACACTCGGGGCCCTCAATACAGCAGCAGACGTGCTGCGTCTTCACTGCTCTCAGTGGCAGCACACTCTCTGAACTACTAACTGCCTGGCTCCACCCTCCATATATATATCCCTATCAGGGCTCCCTCTGGTGCTATGAGGTGGAAGGGTGAAGGTGTCTGCATGTAATGAGGGCCTCTTGTGGAGAAGTCCGTCCATGCACCCTTTTGGGTCCTGTGGTACCTGTGAACAGCAGGGTGCCACAGTGTCACATACAGGGTATGTCTAGATTGGAGTGAAGTAGACAAGGTTTTATGAAGTGCAGGATTGTTTTTTTGCTCTGATATTGACTGATTATTTTTCAGATTTTTGTACCCGAGCTCGGCGACAGCTGTGACGATGGCGCAGATTTGCTGCGGATTTTCTCTGTCGATTTAAATGTGAAAATTAAATTCTGTCATCAGATGCAACAGCCGCCAATTCCCTGCAGACATCAGAACCAATCACTGCTTTATACCTTTAAGATCCCGCAGTTTGGTGCAGATTTCCCTGTGGATTTGTGGACAGATTTGCTTTGGAATAATCTGCGGCCATTTTGTCTGACGTCCCCACTCTGGGCTCCTGCACTTTCCTGTCAAATCACAGAACAGAGAGGGTGCGGGGCCTGAGCACACTGAGGAGGCAGAATAGGGACGTGTCCTCACCTCTCGCCCTCCCATCTGACCTGTGCACTCAGGAGTCCTCTGTGCACCGGAGAAGACAGGAGACGTGAATGACGCCAGCGCTGATTGGTCAAACATGGAACAGTCAGTGCCGGGCTGGGGCTCAGCTGCTGAATACGGCCAATGTGTGAGGGCTGTGTGCGGTATACGGCCAGTGTGTGAGGGCTGTGTGCGGTATACAGCCAGTGTGTGAGGGCTGTGTGCGGTGTACGGCCAGTGTGTGAGGGCTGTGTGCGGTGTACGGCCAGTGTGTGAGGGCTGTGTGCGGTATACAACCAGTGTGTGAGGGCTGTGTGCAGTATACAGCCAGTGTATGAGAGCTGTGTGCGGTATACGGCCAGAGTGTGAGGGCTGTGTGCGGTGTACGGCCAGTGTGTGAGGGCTGTGTGCGGTGTACGGCCAGTGTGTGAGGGCTGTGTGCGGTATACAACCAGTGTGTGAGGGCTGTGTGCAGTATACAGCCAGTGTATGAGAGCTGTGTGCGGTATACGGCCAGTGTGTGAGGGCTGTGTGCGGTATACGGCCAGTGTATGAGAGCTGTGTGCGGTATACGGCCAGGGTATGAGAGCTGTGTGTGGTATGCGGCCACTGTGTGAGGGCTATGTGTGTTATACGGCCAGTGTGTGAGGGCTGTGTGCGGTATACGGCCAGAGTGTGAGGGCTGTGTGCAGTATACGGCCAGTGTGTGAGGGCTGTGTGCAGAATACGGCCAGTGTGTGAGGCCTGTGTGCAGTATACAACCAGTGTGTGAGGGCTGTGTGCAGTATACAGCCAGTGCATGAGAGCTGTGTGCGGTATACGGTCAGTGTGTGAGGACTGTGTGCGGTATACGGCCAGTGTGTGAGGGCTGTGTGCGGTATACGGACAGTGTGTGAGGGCTATGTGCGGTATACGGCCAGTGTGTGAGGGCTGTGTGCGGTATACGGCCAGTGTGTGAGGGCTGTGTGCAGTATACGGCCAGTGTGTGAGGGCTGTGTGCAGTATACAACCAGTGTGTGAGGGCTGTGTGCAGTATACAACCAGTGTGTTAGGGCTGTGTGCAGTATACAGCCAGTGTACGATAGCTGTGTGCGGTATACGGCCAGTGTGTGAGGGCTGTGTGCAGTATACGGTCAGTGTGTGAGGGATGTGTGCAGTATACGGTCAGTGTGTGAGAGCTGTGTGCGGTATGCGGCCACTGTATGAGGGCTGTGTGTGGTATACGGCCAGTGTGTGAGGGCTGTGTGCGGTATACGGCCAGAGTGTGAGGGCTGTGTGCAGTATACGGCCAGTGTGTGAGGGCTGTGTGCAGTATACAACCAGTGTGAGGGCTGTGTGCAGTATACAGCCACTTTATGAGAGCTGTGTGCAGTATACGGTCAGTTTGTGAGGACTGTGTGCGGTATACGGCCAGTGTGTGAGGGCTGTGTGACGCGCCCCCTGGGACATATTCCGTTTTGAGGGGAATACCCGGCACCGGATCAGATGGGGGGGGTTGTAGTCTCCGAGCGGCTGTGACCCGGTCCCGTGCCCAGGGCGTCAAGCTCAGGGTTATGTGGCAGTCTTTACTGATGTTATTAAAGTTCGTTGTGTCGACTACGCCACCCGTTGTGATGCGGTCACTGTGGCCGCCGCTGCAGCAGGGTCCGCTGAGGCTGATGGTGGATGCGCAGCTTGGTGGGATAACCCCCAACGGGAGGGGTATAGCCTCAGAGGGGACAGGCGCAGAGGATGGGGGTTGTGGTGGTGCGGTGCAGCCGGTAATGATGACAGACTCGGGTTGTGCAGTTAAGGGTCTTTACTTACTGCAGATGTTCCTGGTCACTCTAGCTCCAAGTGACCTCCCGAGCCGTGCTGCGTCCACCAGGTCCTGGATCCGGCCAACCCCCAAACAAGTCCGGAGCGTGGCCCTGAGCTCTCCCTCTGTCCTTCCTTCAGCCGTCCCCACCAGTGATTCACCTAAATCCAGCTCCCTCGGGCCTTCTGTTGGGCAACCTTTGGCCTCAGGTTCCCTGACCCTCCATGTGGTGTGCCTTCAGGGTGAATGTAGTGGGTGACCGTGACAGACTCTGCCCACGGTCTCCGGTCTCTGGCTGGGGAATGTCTTTACCCCCACCAGCTTGGGTTCCGGTACCCTTCTGCTGACTCCTCACCCGGTGTTCTTATTTGGGTTCTTGGGTCCCTTCTTTGTCCCCCTCTGGGTCTTTCTGTACTCCACTCTCTCACTCTTCAGGCTCAGGTCTGTTCTGCTCCCTTGCTGCAGGCTGACTTCCTCTGCAGCAGACTTGTTCTCTGCACTGACTGACTTGTGCTCAGCGTCTGACAGGCTCCTCTGCGTCTGACCCTGATCTTTGATGGTGCCCACCTTATATAGCCCTCTATGTGTGAGCTCAGGTGACCAGCACCCAATGAGCTCCTACCACTACCCAGACTGCTCCCCCTATCTGCCCCTACACTACATGGGATGTTCCTCCCCCCTCCCACTCCAGCCAGGAACAGGCTCGGTCGCACCTGCACATTTCTAAGTGGGAGTGCCGTCGGCCTGCTCCTCTGGAATGGGATGTATGTAGTGCATGCAGTCTATCTGAGCTCAGTTCCACACTCCTTCCTTACCCGGGAGTGGAATATCACACCTCTGGGTTGAGGTGCAATACTCCTGTAGCAGCCGAATCCTCAGGGTGCTACACTGTGTGCGGTATACGGCCAGTGTGTGAGGGCTGTGTGCAGTATACAGCCAGTGTACGAGAGCTGTGTGCGGTATACGGCCAGTGTGTGAAGGCTGTGTGTGGTATACGGCCAGTGTACGAGAGCTGTGTGCGGTATACGGCCAGTGTGTGAGGGCTGTGTGCGGTATACGGCCAGTGTGTGAGGGCTGTGTGCAGTATACGGCCAGTGTGTGAGGACTGTGTGCAGTATACAACCAGTGTGTTAGGGCTGTGTGCAGTATACAGCCAGTGTATGAGAGCTGTGTGCGGTATACGGCCAGTGTGTGAGGGCTGTGTGCAGTATACAGTCAGTGTGTGAGGGATGTGTGCAGTATACGGTCAGTGTGTGAGGGCTGTGTGCAGTATACGGTCAGTGTGTGAGGGATGTGTGCAGTATACGGTCAGTGTACGAGAGCTGTGTGCGGTATACGGCCAGTGTGTGAGGGCTGTGTGCGGTACACGGCCAGTGTGTGTGGGCTGTGTGCAGTATACAGCCAGTGGATGAGAGCTGTGTGCGGTATACGGCCAGTGTGTGAGGGCTGTGTGCAGTATACGGCCAGTGTGTGAGGACTGTGTGCAGTATACAACCAGTGTGTTAGGGCTGTGTGCTGTATACAGCCAGTGTATGAGAGCTGTGTGCGGTATACGGCCAGTGTGTGAGGGCTGTGTGCAGTATACGGTCAGTGTGTGAGGGCTGTGTGCAGTATACGGCCAATGTGTGAGGGCTGTGTGTAGTATACGGTCAGTGTGTGAGGGATGTGTGCAGTATACGGTCAGTGTGTGAGGGCTGTGTGCAGTATACGGCCAGTGTGTGACGGCTGTGTGCGGTATATGGCCAGTGTGTGAGGGCTGTGTGCAGTATTCAGCCAGTGTATGAGAGCTGTGTGCGGTATACGGTCAGTGTGTGAGGGATGTGTGCAGTATACGGTCAGTGTGTGAGGGCTGTGTGCAGTATACAGCCAGTGTGTGAGGGCTGTGTGCGGTATACGGTCAGTGTGTGAGGGCTGTGTGCAGTATACGGCCAGTATGTGAAGGCTGTGTGCAGTATACGGTCAGTGTGTGAGGGCTGTGTGCAGTATACAGTCAGTGTGTGAGGGCTGTGTGCAGTATACGGTCAGTGTGTGAGGGCTGTGTGCAGTATACAGCCAGTGTGTGAGGGCTGTGTGCGGTATATGGCCAGTGTGTGAGGGCTGTGTGCAGTATACGGCCAATGTGTGAGGGCTGTGTGCAGTATACAGCCAGTGTGTGAGGGCTGTGTGCAGTATACAACCAGTGTGTTAGGGCTGTGTGCAGTATACAGCCAGTGTACGATAGCTGTGTGCGGTATACGGCCAGTGTGTGAGGGCTGTGTGCAGTATACGGTCAGTGTGTGAGGGATGTGTGCAGTATACGGTCAGTGTGTGAGAGCTGTGTGCGGTATACGGCCAGGGTATGAGAGCTGTGTGCGGTATGCGGCCACTGTGTGAGGGCTGTGTGCGGGGTACGGCTAGTGTGTGAGGGCTGTGTGTGGTATACGGCCAGTGTGTGAGGGCTGTGTGCGGTATACGGCCAGAGTGTGAGGGCTGTGTGCGGTATACGGCCAGTGTGTGAGGGCTGTGTGCGGTATACGGCCAGTGTGTGAGGGCTGTGTGCAGTATACAACCAGTGTGTGAGGGCTGTGTGTGGTATACGGCCAGTGTGTGAGGGCTGTGTGCGGTATACGGCCAGTGTGTGAGGGCTGTGTGCGGTATACGGCCAGTGTGTGAGGGCTGTGTGCAGTATACAACCAGTGTATGAGAGCTGTGTGCAGTATACGGTCAGTGTGTGAGGACTGTGTGCGGTATACGGAGAGTGTGTGAGGGCTGTGTGCGGTATACGGCCAGTGTGTGAGGGCTATGTGCGGTATACGGCCAGTGTGTGAGGGCTGTGTGCAGTATACAGCCAGTGTACGAGAGCTGTGTGCGGTATACGGCCAGTGTGTGAGGACTGTGTGCAGTATACAGCCAGTGTATGAGAGCTGTGTGCGGTATACGGCCAGTGTGTGAGGGCTGTGTGCAGTATACGGTCAGTGTGTGAGGGATGTGTGCAGTATACGGTCAGTGTGTGAGGGCTGTGTGCAGTATACAACCAGTGTGTGAGGGCTGTGTGCAGTATACGGTCAGTGTGTGAGGGCTGTGTGCAGTATACGGCCAGAGTGTGAGGGCTGTGTGCAGTATACAGCCAGTGTACGATAGCTGTGTGCGGTATACGGCCAGTGTGTGAGGGCTGTGTGCAGTATACGGTCAGTGTGTGAGGGATGTGTGCAGTATACGGTCAGTGTGTGAGGGCTGTGTGCAGTATACAACCAGTGTGTGAGGGCTGTGTGCAGTATACGGTCAGTGTGTGACGGCTGTGTGCAGTATACGGTCAGTGTGTGAGGGCTGTGTGCAGTATACGGTCAGTGTGTGAGGGCTGTGTGCAGTATACGGTCAGTGTGTGACGGCTGTGTGCAGTATACGGTCAGTGCGTGAGGGCTGTGAGCAGTATATGGCCAATGTGTGAGGGCTGTGTGCAGTATACAGCCAGTGTGTGAGGGCTGTGTGCAGTATACGGCCAGTGTGTGAGGGCTGTGTGCAGTATACAGCCAGTGTGTGAGTGCTGTGTGCAGTACACAGTCAGTGTGTGAGGGCTGTGTGCGGTATACGGCCAGTGTGTGAGGGCTGTGTGCAGTATACGGCCAGTGTGTGAGGGCTGTGTGCGGTATATGGCCAGTGTGTGAGGGCTGTGTGCAGTATTCAGCCAGTGTATGAGAGCTGTGTGCGGTATACGGCCAGTGTGTGAGGGCTGTGTGCAGTATATGGCCAGTGTGTGAGGGCTGTGTGCAGTATACGGCCAGTGTGTGAGGGCTGTGTGCAGTATATGGCCAGTATGTGAGGGCTGTGAGCAGTATACGGTCAGTGTGTGAGGGCTGTGTGCAGTATACAGCCAGTGTACGATAGCTGTGTGCGGTATACGGCCAGTGTGTGAGGGCTGTGTGTGGTATACGGCCAGTGTGTGAGGGCTGTGTGCGGTATACGGCCAGAGTGTGAGGGCTGTGTGCGGTTTACGGCCAGTGTGTGAGGGCTGTGTGCGGTATACGGCCAGTGTGTGAGGGCTGTGTGCAGTATACAACCAGTGTGTGAGGGCTGTGTGCAGTATACAGCCAGTGTATGAGAGCTGTGTGCAGTATACGGTCAGTGTGTGAGGACTGTGTGCGGTATACGGCCAGTGTGTGAGGGCTGTGTGCGGTATACGGCCAGTGTGTGAGGGCTATGTGCGGTATACGGCCAGTGTGTGAGGGCTGTGTGCAGTATACAGCCAGTGTACGAGAGCTGTGTGCGGTATACGGCCAGTGTGTGAAGGCTGTGTGCTGTATACGGCCAGTGTGTGAGGGCTGTGTGCGGTATACGGCCAGTGTGTGTGAGGGCTGTGTGCAGTATACGGCCAGTGTGTGAGGACTGTGTGCAGTATACAACCAGTGTGTTAGGGCTGTGTGCAGTATACAGCCAGTATATGAGAGCTGTGTGCGGTATACGGCCAGTGTGTGAGGGCTGTGTGCAGTATATGGCCAGTATGTGAGGGCTGTGTGCAGTATACGGTCAGTGTGTGAGGGCTGTGTGCAGTATACAGCCAGTGTGTGAGGGCTGTGTGCAGTATATGGCCAGTAAGTGAGGGCTGTGTGCAGTATACGGCCAGTGTGTGAGGGCTGTGTGCAGTATATGGCCAGTGTGTGAGGGCTGTGTGCAGTATACGGTCAGTGTATGAGGGCTGTGTGCAGTATACAGCCAGTGTGTGAGGGCTGTGTGCAGTATACGGTCAGTGTATGAGGGCTGTGTGCAGTATACAGCCAGTGTGTGAGGGCTGTGTGCGGTATATTGCCAATGTGTGAGGGCTGTGTGCAGTATATGGTCAGTGTGTGAGGGCTGTGTGCGGGTACGGCCAGTGTGTGAGGGCTGTGTGCAGTATACAACCAGTGTGTTTGAGGGCTGTGTGCAGTATACGGCCAGTGTGTGAGGACTGTGTGCAGTATACGGTCAGTGTGTGAGGGCTGTGTGCGGTATACGGCCAGTGTGTGTGAGGGCTGTGTGCAGTATATGGCCAGTGTGTGAGGACTGTGTGCAGTATACAACCAGTGTGTTAGGGCTGTGTGCAGTATACAGCCAGTGTATGAGAGCTGTGTGCGGTATACGGCCAGTGTGTGAGGGCTGTGCGCAGTATACGGTCAGTGTGTGAGGGATGTGTGCAGTATACGGCCAGTGTGTGAGGGCTGTGTGCAGTATATGGCCAGTGTGTGAGGGCTGTGCGCAGTATATGGCCAGTGTGTGAGGGCTGTGTGCATTACACGGTCAGTGTGTGAGGGATGTGTGCAGTATACGGTCAGTGTGTGAGGGCTGTGTGCAGTATACGGCCAATGTGTGAGGGCTGTGTGCAGTATACAGCCAGTGTGTGAGGGCTCTGTGCAGTATACAGCCAGTGTGTGAGGGCTGTGTGCAGTATATAGTCAGTGTGTGAGGGCTGTGTGCGGTATACGGCCAGTGTGTGAGGGCTGTGTGCGGTATACGGCCAGTGTGTGAGGGCTGTGTGCAGTATACGGTCAGTGTGTGAGGGCTGTGTGCAGTATACAGCCAGTGTGTGAGGGCTGTGTGCAGTATACGGTCAGTGTGTGAGGGCTGTGTGCAGTATACGGCCAGTGTGTGAGGGCTGTGTGCGGTATATGGCCAGTGTGTGAGGGCTGTGTGCAGTATACGGCCAATGTGTGAGGGCTGTGTGCAGTATACAGCCAGTGTGTGAGGGCTGTGTGCAGTATACAACCAGTGTGTTAGGGCTGTGTGCAGTATACAGCCAGTGTACGATAGCTGTGTGCGGTATACGGCCAGTGTGTGAGGGCTGTGTGCAGTATACGGTCAGTGTGTGAGGGATGTGTGCAGTATACGGTCAGTGTGTGAGAGCTGTGTGCGGTATACGGCCAGGGTATGAGAGCTGTGTGCGGTATGCGGCCACTGTGTGAGGGCTGTGTGCGGGGTACGGCTAGTGTGTGAGGGCTGTGTGTGGTATACGGCCAGTGTGTGAGGGCTGTGTGCGGTATACGGCCAGAGTGTGAGGGCTGTGTGCGGTATACGGCCAGTGTGTGAGGGCTGTGTGCGGTATACGGCCAGTGTGTGAGGGCTGTGTGCAGTATACAACCAGTGTGTGAGGGCTGTGTGTGGTATACGGCCAGTGTGTGAGGGCTGTGTGCGGTATACGGCCAGTGTGTGAGGGCTGTGTGCGGTATACGGCCAGTGTGTGAGGGCTGTGTGCAGTATACAACCAGTGTATGAGAGCTGTGTGCAGTATACGGTCAGTGTGTGAGGACTGTGTGCGGTATACGGAGAGTGTGTGAGGGCTGTGTGCGGTATACGGCCAGTGTGTGAGGGCTATGTGCGGTATACGGCCAGTGTGTGAGGGCTGTGTGCAGTATACAGCCAGTGTACGAGAGCTGTGTGCGGTATACGGCCAGTGTGTGAGGACTGTGTGCAGTATACAGCCAGTGTATGAGAGCTGTGTGCGGTATACGGCCAGTGTGTGAGGGCTGTGTGCAGTATACGGTCAGTGTGTGAGGGATGTGTGCAGTATACGGTCAGTGTGTGAGGGCTGTGTGCAGTATACAACCAGTGTGTGAGGGCTGTGTGCAGTATACGGTCAGTGTGTGAGGGCTGTGTGCAGTATACGGCCAGAGTGTGAGGGCTGTGTGCAGTATACAGCCAGTGTACGATAGCTGTGTGCGGTATACGGCCAGTGTGTGAGGGCTGTGTGCAGTATACGGTCAGTGTGTGAGGGATGTGTGCAGTATACGGTCAGTGTGTGAGGGCTGTGTGCAGTATACAACCAGTGTGTGAGGGCTGTGTGCAGTATACGGTCAGTGTGTGACGGCTGTGTGCAGTATACGGTCAGTGTGTGAGGGCTGTGTGCAGTATACGGTCAGTGTGTGAGGGCTGTGTGCAGTATACGGTCAGTGTGTGACGGCTGTGTGCAGTATACGGTCAGTGCGTGAGGGCTGTGAGCAGTATATGGCCAATGTGTGAGGGCTGTGTGCAGTATACAGCCAGTGTGTGAGGGCTGTGTGCAGTATACGGCCAGTGTGTGAGGGCTGTGTGCAGTATACAGCCAGTGTGTGAGTGCTGTGTGCAGTACACAGTCAGTGTGTGAGGGCTGTGTGCGGTATACGGCCAGTGTGTGAGGGCTGTGTGCAGTATACGGCCAGTGTGTGAGGGCTGTGTGCGGTATATGGCCAGTGTGTGAGGGCTGTGTGCAGTATTCAGCCAGTGTATGAGAGCTGTGTGCGGTATACGGCCAGTGTGTGAGGGCTGTGTGCAGTATATGGCCAGTGTGTGAGGGCTGTGTGCAGTATACGGCCAGTGTGTGAGGGCTGTGTGCAGTATATGGCCAGTATGTGAGGGCTGTGAGCAGTATACGGTCAGTGTGTGAGGGCTGTGTGCAGTATACAGCCAGTGTACGATAGCTGTGTGCGGTATACGGCCAGTGTGTGAGGGCTGTGTGTGGTATACGGCCAGTGTGTGAGGGCTGTGTGCGGTATACGGCCAGAGTGTGAGGGCTGTGTGCGGTTTACGGCCAGTGTGTGAGGGCTGTGTGCGGTATACGGCCAGTGTGTGAGGGCTGTGTGCAGTATACAACCAGTGTGTGAGGGCTGTGTGCAGTATACAGCCAGTGTATGAGAGCTGTGTGCAGTATACGGTCAGTGTGTGAGGACTGTGTGCGGTATACGGCCAGTGTGTGAGGGCTGTGTGCGGTATACGGCCAGTGTGTGAGGGCTATGTGCGGTATACGGCCAGTGTGTGAGGGCTGTGTGCAGTATACAGCCAGTGTACGAGAGCTGTGTGCGGTATACGGCCAGTGTGTGAAGGCTGTGTGCTGTATACGGCCAGTGTGTGAGGGCTGTGTGCGGTATACGGCCAGTGTGTGTGAGGGCTGTGTGCAGTATACGGCCAGTGTGTGAGGACTGTGTGCAGTATACAACCAGTGTGTTAGGGCTGTGTGCAGTATACAGCCAGTATATGAGAGCTGTGTGCGGTATACGGCCAGTGTGTGAGGGCTGTGTGCAGTATATGGCCAGTATGTGAGGGCTGTGTGCAGTATACGGTCAGTGTGTGAGGGCTGTGTGCAGTATACAGCCAGTGTGTGAGGGCTGTGTGCAGTATATGGCCAGTAAGTGAGGGCTGTGTGCAGTATACGGCCAGTGTGTGAGGGCTGTGTGCAGTATATGGCCAGTGTGTGAGGGCTGTGTGCAGTATACGGTCAGTGTATGAGGGCTGTGTGCAGTATACAGCCAGTGTGTGAGGGCTGTGTGCAGTATACGGTCAGTGTATGAGGGCTGTGTGCAGTATACAGCCAGTGTGTGAGGGCTGTGTGCGGTATATTGCCAATGTGTGAGGGCTGTGTGCAGTATATGGTCAGTGTGTGAGGGCTGTGTGCGGGTACGGCCAGTGTGTGAGGGCTGTGTGCAGTATACAACCAGTGTGTTTGAGGGCTGTGTGCAGTATACGGCCAGTGTGTGAGGACTGTGTGCAGTATACGGTCAGTGTGTGAGGGCTGTGTGCGGTATACGGCCAGTGTGTGTGAGGGCTGTGTGCAGTATATGGCCAGTGTGTGAGGACTGTGTGCAGTATACAACCAGTGTGTTAGGGCTGTGTGCAGTATACAGCCAGTGTATGAGAGCTGTGTGCGGTATACGGCCAGTGTGTGAGGGCTGTGCGCAGTATACGGTCAGTGTGTGAGGGATGTGTGCAGTATACGGCCAGTGTGTGAGGGCTGTGTGCAGTATATGGCCAGTGTGTGAGGGCTGTGCGCAGTATATGGCCAGTGTGTGAGGGCTGTGTGCATTACACGGTCAGTGTGTGAGGGATGTGTGCAGTATACGGTCAGTGTGTGAGGGCTGTGTGCAGTATACGGCCAATGTGTGAGGGCTGTGTGCAGTATACAGCCAGTGTGTGAGGGCTCTGTGCAGTATACAGCCAGTGTGTGAGGGCTGTGTGCAGTATATAGTCAGTGTGTGAGGGCTGTGTGCGGTATACGGCCAGTGTGTGAGGGCTGTGTGCGGTATACGGCCAGTGTGTGAGGGCTGTGTGCAGTATACGGTCAGTGTGTGAGGGCTGTGTGCAGTATACAGCCAGTGTGTGAGGGCTGTGTGCGGTATACGGCCAGTGTGTGAGGGCTGTGTGCGGTATATGGCCAGTGTGTGAGGGCTGTGTGTAGTATACGGTCAGTGTGTGAGGGCTGCGTGCAGTATACAGCCAGTGTGTGAGGGCTGTGTGCGGTATACGGCCAGTGTGTGAGGGCTGTGTGCAGTATACAGCCAGTGTATGAGAGCTGTGTGCGGTATACGGCCAGTGTGTGAGGGCTGTGTGCAGTATATGGCCAGTGTGTGAGGGCTGTGTGCGGTATACGGCCAGTGTGTGAGGGCTGTGTGCGGTATATGGCCAGTGTGTGAGGGCTGTGTGCGGTATATGGCCAGTGTGTGAGGGCTGTGTGTAGTATACGGCCAGTGTGTGAGGGCTGTGTGCGGTATACGGCCAGTGTGTGAGGGCTGTGTGCGGTATATGGCCAGTGTGAGAGGGCTGTGCGCAGTATATGGCCAGTGTGTGAGGGCTGTGTGCAGTATACGGTCAGTGTGTGAGGGATGTGTGCAGTATACGGTCAGTGTGTGAGGGCTGTGTGCAGTATACGGCCAATGTGTGAGGGCTGTGTGCAGTATACAGCCAGTGTGTGAGGGCTCTGTGCAGTATACAGCCAGTGTGTGAGGGCTGTGTGCAGTATACAGTCAGTGTGTGAGGGCTGTGTGCGGTATACGGCCAGTGTGTGAGGGCTGTGTGCGGTATACGGCCAGTGTGTGAGGGCTGTGTGCAGTATACGGTCAGTGTGTGAGGGCTGTGTGCAGTATACAGCCAGTGTGTGAGGGCTGTGTGCGGTATACGGCCAGTGTGTGAGGGCTGTGTGCGGTATATGGCCAGTGTGTGAGGGCTGTGTGTAGTATACGGTCAGTGTGTGAGGGCTGCGTGCAGTATACAGCCAGTGTGTGAGGGCTGTGTGCGGTATATGGCCAGTGTGTGAGGGCTGTGTGCAGTATACAGCCAGTGTATGAGAGCTGTGTGCGGTATACGGCCAGTGTGTGAGGGCTGTGTGCAGTATATGGCCAGTGTGTGAGGGCTGTGTGCGGTATATGGCCAGTGTGTGAGGGCTGTGTGCGGTATATGGCCAGTGTGTGAGGGCTGTGTGCAGTATACGGTCACTATGTGAGGGCTGTGTGCAGTATACGGCCAGTGTGTGAGGGCTGTGTGCGGTATACGGCCAGTGTATGAGAGCTGTGTGCGGTATACGGCCAGGGTATGAGAGCTGTGTGCGGTATACGGCCACTGTGTGAGGGCTGTGTGCTTTATACGGCCAGTGTGTGAGGGCTGTGTGAGGGCTGTGTGCGGTATACGGCCAGTGTGTGAGGGCTGTGTGCAGTATACGGCCAGTGTGTGAGGGCTGTGTGCAGTATACGGCCAGTGTGTGAGGGCTGTGTGCAGTATACAACCAGTGTGTGAGGGCTGTGTGCAGTATACAGCCAGTGTATGAGAGCTGTGTGCGGTATACGGTCAGTGTGTGAGGGCTGTGTGCGGTATACGGCCAGTGTGTGAGGGCTGTGTGCGGTATACGGCCAGTGTGTGAGGGCTGTGAGCGGTATACGGCCAGTGTGTGAGGGCTGTGTGCAGTATACGGCCAGTGTGTGAGGGCTGTGTGCAGTATACGGCCAGTGTGTGAGGGCTGTGTGCAGTATACGGCCAGTGTGTGAGGGCTGTGTGCAGTATACGACCAGTGTGTGAGGGCTGTGTGCAGTATACAACCAGTGTGTGAGGGCTGTGTGCAGTATACAGCCAGTGTACGAGAGCTGTGTGCGGTATACGGCCAGTGTGTGAGGGCTGTGTGCAGTATACGGTCAGTGTGTGACGGCTGTGTGCAGTATACGGTCAGTGTGTGAGGGCTGTGAGCAGTATATGGCCAATGTGTGAGGGCTGTGTGCGGTATACAGCCAGTGTGTGAGGGCTGTGTGCAGTATACAGCCAGTGTGTTAGGGCTGTGTGCAGTATACAGCCAGTGTGTGAGGGCTGTGTGCAGTATACGGCCAGTGTGTGAGGGCTGTGTGCGGTATATGGCCAGTGTGTGAGGGCTGTGTGCAGTATACGGCCAGTGTGTGAGGGCTGTGTGCGGTATATGGCCAGTGTGTGAGGGCTGTGTGCAGTATTCAGCCAGTGTATGAGAGCTGTGTGCGGTATACGGCCAGTGTGTGAGGGCTGTGTGCAGTATATGGCCAGTGTGTGAGGGCTGTGTGCAGTATACGGCCAGTATGTGAGGGCTGTGTGCAGTATACGGTCAGTGTGTGAGGGCTGTGTGCAGTATACAGCCAGTGTGTGAGGGCTGTGTGCAGTATACGGTCAGTGTGTGAGGGCTGTGTGCAGTATACAGCCAGTGTGTGAGGGCTGTGTGCGGTATATGGCCAGTGTGTGAGGGCTGTGTGCAGTATACGGCCAATGTGTGAGGGCTGTGTGCAGTATACAGCCAGTGTGTGAGGGCTGTGTGCAGTATACAACCAGTGTGTTACGGCTGTGTGCAGTATACAGCCAGTGTACGATAGCTGTGTGCGGTATACGGCCAGTGTGTGAGGGCTGTGTGCAGTATACGGTCAGTGTGTGAGGGATGTGTGCAGTATACGGTCAGTGTGTGAGAGCTGTGTGCGGTATACGGCCAGGGTATGAGAGCTGTGTGCGGTATGCGGCCACTGTGTGAGGGCGGTGTGCGGGGTACGGCTAGTGTGTGAGGGCTGTGTGTGGTATACGGCCAGTGTGTGAGGGCTGTGTGCGGTATACGGCCAGAGTGTGAGGGCTGTGTGCGGTATACGACCAGTGTGTGAGGGCTGTGTGCGGTATACGGCCAGTGTGTGAGGGCTGTGTGCAGTATACAGCCAGTGTATGAGAGCTGTGTGCAGTATACGGTCAGTGTGTGAGGACTGTGTGCGGTATACGGAGAGTGTGTGAGGGCTGTGTGCGGTATACGGCCAGTGTGTGAGGGCTATGTGCGGTATACGGCCAGTGTGTGAGGACTGTGTGCAGTATACAGCCAGTGTACGAGAGCTGTGTGCGGTATACGGCCAGTGTGTGAAGGCTGTGTGCGGTATACGGCCAGTGTGTGAGGGCTGTGTGCGGTATACGGCCAGTGTGTGTGGGCTGTGTGCAGTATACGGCCAGTGTGTGAGGACTGTGTGCAGTATACAACCAGTGTGTTAGGGCTGTGTGCAGTATACAGCCAGTGTATGAGAGCTGTGTGCGGTATACGGCCAGTGTGTGAGGGCTGTGTGCAGTATACGGTCAGTGTGTGAGGGATGTGTGCAGTATACGGTCAGTGTGTGAGGGCTGTGTGCAGTATACAGCCAGTGTACGATAGCTGTGTGCGGTATACGGCCAGTGTGTGAGGGCTGTGTGCAGTATACGGTCAGTGTGTGAGGGATGTGTGCAGTATACGGTCAGTGTGTGAGGGCTGTGTGCAGTATACAACCAGTGTGTGAGGGCTGTGTGCAGTATACGGTCAGTGTGTGACGGCTGTGTGCAGTATACGGTCAGTGTGTGAGGGCTGTGTGCAGTATACGGTCAGTGTGTGAGGGCTGTGTGCAGTATACGGTCAGTGTGTGACGGCTGTGTGCAGTATATGGCCAATGTGTGAGGGCTGTGTGCAGTATACGGCCAGTGTGTGAGAGCTGTGTGCAGTATACAGCCAGTGTGTGAGGGCTGTGTGCAGTATACGGCCAGTGTGTGAGGGCTGTGTGCAGTATACGGCCAGTGTGTGAGGGCTGTGTGCAGTATACGGCCAGTGTGTGAGGGCTGTGTGCAGTATACGGCCAGTGTGTGAGGGCTGTGTGCAGTATACAGCCAGTGTGTGAGTGCTGTGTGCAGTACACAGTCAGTGTGTGAGGGCTGTGTGCAGTATACAGCCAGTGTGTGAGGGCTGTGTGCGGTATACGGCCAGTGTGTGAGGGCTGTGTGCAGTATACGGCCAGTGTGTGAGGGCTGTGTGCGGTATATGGCCAGTGTGTGAGGGCTGTGTGCAGTATTCAGCCAGTGTATGAGAGCTGTGTGCGGTATACGGCCAGTGTGTGAGGGCTGTGTGCAGTATATGGCCAGTGTGTGAGGGCTGTGTGCAGTATACGGCCAGTGTGTGAGGGCTGTGTGCAGTATACAGCCAGTGTACGATAGCTGTGTGCGGTATACGGCCAGTGTGTGAGGGCTGTGTGTGGTATACGGCCAGTGTGTGAGGGCTGTGTGCGGTATACGGCCAGAGTGTGAGGGCTGTGTGCGGTTTTCGGCCAGTGTGTGAGGGCTGTGTGCGGTATACGGCCAGTGTGTGAGGGCTGTGTGCAGTATACAGCCAGTGTGCGAGAGCTGTGTGCGGTATACGGCCAGTGTGTGAAGGCTGTGTGCGGTATACGGCCAGTGTGTGAGGGCTGTGTGCGGTATACGGCCAGTGTGTGTGAGGGCTGTGTGCAGTATATGGCCAGTGTGTGAGGACTGTGTGCAGTATACAACCAGTGTGTTAGGGCTGTGTGCAGTATACAGCCAGTGTATGAGAGCTGTGTGCGGTATACGGCCAGTGTGTGAGGGCTGTGTGCAGTATATGGCCAGTATGTGAGGGCTGTGTGCAGTATACGGTCAGTGTGTGAGGGCTGTGTGCAGTATACAGCCAGTGTGTGAGGGCTGTGTGCAGTATATGGCCAGTATGTGAGGGCTGTGTGCAGTATACGGCCAGTGTGTGAGGGCTGTGTGCAGTATATGGCCAGTATGTGAGGGCTGTGTGCAGTATACGGTCAGTGTGTGAGGGCTGTGTGCAGTATACAGCCAGTGTGTGAGGGCTGTGTGCAGTATACGGTCAGTGTGTGAGGGCTGTGTGCAGTATACAGCCAGTGTGTGAGGGCTGTGTGCGGTATATGGACAGTGTGTGAGGGCTGTGTGCAGTATACGGCCAATGTGTGAGGGCTGTGTGCAGTATACGGTCAGTGTGTGAGGGCTGTGTGCGGGTACGGCCAGTGTGTGAGGGCTGTGTGCAGTATACAACCAGTGTGTTAGGGCTGTGTGCAGTATACAGCCAGTGTACGATAGCTGTGTGCGGTATACGGCCAGTGTGTGAGGGCTGTGTGCAGTATACGGTCAGTGTGTGAGGGATGTGTGCAGTATACGGTCAGTGTGTGAGAGCTGTGTGCGGTATACGGCCAGGGTATGAGAGCTGTGTGCGGTATGCGGCCACTGTGTGAGGGCTGTGTGCGGTATACGGCCAGAGTGTGAAGGCTGTGTGCGGTATACGGCCAGTGTGTGAGGGCTGTGTGCGGTATACGGCCAGTGTGTGAGGGCTGTGTGCAGTATACAACCAGTGTGTGAGGGCTGTGTGCAGTATACAGCCAGTGTATGAGAGCTGTGTGCAGTATACGGTCAGTGTGTGAGGACTGTGTGCGGTATACGGCCAGTGTGTGAGGGCTGTGTGCGGTATACGGCCAGTGTGTGAGGGCTATGTGCGGTATACGGCCAGTGTGTGAGGGCTGTGTGCAGTATACAGCCAGTGTACGAGAGCTGTGTGCGGTATACGGCCAGTGTGTGAAGGCTGTGTGCGGTATACGGCCAGTGTGTGAGGGCTGTGCGCAGTATACGGTCAGTGTGTGAGGGATGTGTGCAGTATACGGTCAGTGTGTGAGGGCTGTGTGCAGTATACAACCAGTGTACGATAGCTGTGTGCGGTATACGGCCAGTGTGTGAGGGCTGTGTGCAGTATACGGTCAGTGTGTGAGGGATGTGTGCAGTATACGGTCAGTGTGTGAGGGCTGTGTGCAGTATACAGCCAGTGTACGATAGCTGTGTGCGGTATACGGCCAGTGTGTGAGGGCTGTGTGCAGTATACGGTCAGTGTGTGAGGAATGTGTGCAGTATACGGTCAGTGTGTGAGGGCTGTGTGCAGTATACGGTCAGTGTGTGAGGGCTGTGTGCAGTATACGGTCAGTGTGTGACGGCTGTGTGCAGTATATGGCCAATGTGTGAGGGCTGTGTGCAGTATACGGCCAGTGTGTGAGGGCTGTGTGCAGTATACAGCCAGTGTGTGAGGGCTGTGTGCAGTATACGGCCAGTGTGTGAGGGCTGTGTGCAGTATACGGCCAGTGTGTGAGGGCTGTGTGCAGTATACGGCCAGTGTGTGAGGGCTGTGTGCAGTATACAGCCAGTGTGTGAGTGCTGTGTGCAGTACACAGTCAGTGTGTGAGGGCTGTGTGCAGTATACAGCCAGTGTGTGAGGGCTGTGTGCGGTATACGGCCAGTGTGTGAGGGCTGTGTGCAGTATACGGCCAGTGTGTGAGGGCTGTGTGCGGTATATGGCCAGTGTGTGAGGGCTGTGTGCAGTATTCAGCCAGTGTATGAGAGCTGTGTGCGGTATACGGCCAGTGTGTGAGGGCTGTGTGCAGTATATGGCCAGTGTGTGAGTGCTGTGTGCAGTATACGGCCAGTGTGTGAGGGCTGTGTGCAGTATATGGCCAGTATGTGAGGGCTGTGTGCAGTATACGGTCAGTGTGTGAGGGCTGTGTGCAGTATACAGCCAGTGTACGATAGCTGTGTGCGGTATACGGCCAGTGTGTGAGGGCTGTGTGTGGTATACGGCCAGTGTGTGAGGGCTGTGTGCGGTATACGGCCAGAGTGTGAGGGCTGTGTGCGGTTTTCGGCCAATGTGTGAGGGCTGTGTGCGGTATACGGCCAGTGTGTGAGGGCTGTGTGCAGTATACAGCCAGTGTACGAGAGCTGTGTGCGGTATACGGCCAGTGTGTGAAGGCTGTGTGCGGTATACGGCCAGTGTGTGAGGGCTGTGTGCGGTATACGGCCAGTGTGTGTGAGGGCTGTGTGCAGTATACGGCCAGTGTGTGAGGACTGTGTGCAGTATACAACCAGTGTGTTAGGGCTGTGTGCAGTATACAGCCAGTGTATGAGAGCTGTGTGCGGTATACGGCCAGTGTGTGAGGGCTGTGTGCAGTATATGGCCAGTATGTGAGGGCTGTGTGCAGTATACGGTCAGTGTGTGAGGGCTGTGTGCAGTATACAGCCAGTGTGTGAGGGCTGTGTGCAGTATATGGCCAGTATGTGAGGGCTGTGTGCAGTATACGGCCAGTGTGTGAGGGCTGTGTGCAGTATATGGCCAGTGTGTGAGGGCTGTGTGCAGTATACGGCCAGTATGTGAGGGCTGTGTGCAGTATACGGTCAGTGTGTGAGGGCTGTGTGCAGTATACAGCCAGTGTGTGAGGGCTGTGTGCAGTATACGGTCAGTGTGTGAGGGCTGTGTGCAGTATACAGCCAGTGTGTGAGGGCTGTGTGCGGTATATGGCCAGTGTGTGAGGGCTGTGTGCAGTATACGGCCAATGTGTGAGGGCTGTGTGCAGTATACAGCCAGTGTGTGAGGGCTGTGTGCAGTATACAACCAGTGTGTTACGGCTGTGTGCAGTATACAGCCAGTGTACGATAGCTGTGTGCGGTATACGGCCAGTGTGTGAGGGCTGTGTGCAGTATACGGTCAGTGTGTGAGGGATGTGTGCAGTATACGGTCAGTGTGTGAGAGCTGTGTGCGGTATACGGCCAGGGTATGAGAGCTGTGTGCGGTATGCGGCCACTGTGTGAGGGCGGTGTGCGGGGTACGGCTAGTGTGTGAGGGCTGTGTGTGGTATACGGCCAGTGTGTGAGGGCTGTGTGCGGTATACGGCCAGAGTGTGAGGGCTGTGTGCGGTATACGACCAGTGTGTGAGGGCTGTGTGCGGTATACGGCCAGTGTGTGAAGGCTGTGTGCAGTATACGGTCAGTGTGTGAGGGCTGTGTGCAGTATACGGTCAGTGTGTGAGGGCTGTGTGCAGTATACAACCAGTGTGTGAGGGCTGTGTGCAGTATACAGCCAGTGTATGAGAGCTGTGTGCAGTATACGGTCAGTGTGTGAGGACTGTGTGCGGTATACGGAGAGTGTGTGAGGGCTGTGTGCGGTATACGGCCAGTGTGTGAGGGCTATGTGCGGTATACGGCCAGTGTGTGAGGACTGTGTGCAGTATACAGCCAGTGTACGAGAGCTGTGTGCGGTATACGGCCAGTGTGTGAAGGCTGTGTGCGGTATACGGCCAGTGTGTGAGGGCTGTGTGCGGTATACGGCCAGTGTGTGTGGGCTGTGTGCAGTATACGGCCAGTGTGTGAGGACTGTGTGCAGTATACAACCAGTGTGTTAGGGCTGTGTGCAGTATACAGCCAGTGTATGAGAGCTGTGTGCGGTATACGGCCAGTGTGTGAGGGCTGTGTGCAGTATACGGTCAGTGTGTGAGGGATGTGTGCAGTATACGGTCAGTGTGTGAGGGCTGTGTGCAGTATACAGCCAGTGTACGATAGCTGTGTGCGGTATACGGCCAGTGTGTGAGGGCTGTGTGCAGTATACGGTCAGTGTGTGAGGGATGTGTGCAGTATACGGTCAGTGTGTGAGGGCTGTGTGCAGTATACAACCAGTGTGTGAGGGCTGTGTGCAGTATACGGTCAGTGTGTGACGGCTGTGTGCAGTATACGGTCAGTGTGTGAGGGCTGTGTGCAGTATACGGTCAGTGTGTGAGGGCTGTGTGCAGTATACGGTCAGTGTGTGACGGCTGTGTGCAGTATATGGCCAATGTGTGAGGGCTGTGTGCAGTATACGGCCAGTGTGTGAGGGCTGTGTGCAGTATACAGCCAGTGTGTGAGGGCTGTGTGCAGTATACGGCCAGTGTGTGAGGGCTGTGTGCAGTATACGGCCAGTGTGTGAGGGCTGTGTGCAGTATACGGCCAGTGTGTGAGGGCTGTGTGCAGTATACGGCCAGTGTGTGAGGGCTGTGTGCAGTATACAGCCAGTGTGTGAGTGCTGTGTGCAGTACACAGTCAGTGTGTGAGGGCTGTGTGCAGTATACAGCCAGTGTGTGAGGGCTGTGTGCGGTATACGGCCAGTGTGTGAGGGCTGTGTGCAGTATACGGCCAGTGTGTGAGGGCTGTGTGCGGTATATGGCCAGTGTGTGAGGGCTGTGTGCAGTATTCAGCCAGTGTATGAGAGCTGTGTGCGGTATACGGCCAGTGTGTGAGGGCTGTGTGCAGTATATGGCCAGTGTGTGAGGGCTGTGTGCAGTATACGGCCAGTGTGTGAGGGCTGTGTGCAGTATATGGCCAGTATGTGAGGGCTGTGTGCAGTATACGGTCAGTGTGTGAGGGCTGTGTGCAGTATACAGCCAGTGTACGATAGCTGTGTGCGGTATACGGCCAGTGTGTGAGGGCTGTATGTGGTATACGGCCAGTGTGTGAGGGCTGTGTGCGGTATACGGCCAGAGTGTGAGGGCTGTGTGCGGTTTTCGGCCAGTGTGTGAGGGCTGTGTGCGGTATACGGCCAGTGTGTGAGGGCTGTGTGCAGTATACAGCCAGTGTGCGAGAGCTGTGTGCGGTATACGGCCAGTGTGTGAAGGCTGTGTGCGGTATACGGCCAGTGTGTGAGGGCTGTGTGCGGTATACGGCCAGTGTGTGTGAGGGCTGTGTGCAGTATATGGCCAGTGTGTGAGGACTGTGTGCAGTATACAACCAGTGTGTTAGGGCTGTGTGCAGTATACAGCCAGTGTATGAGAGCTGTGTGCGGTATACGGCCAGTGTGTGAGGGCTGTGTGCAGTATATGGCCAGTATGTGAGGGCTGTGTGCAGTATACGGTCAGTGTGTGAGGGCTGTGTGCAGTATACAGCCAGTGTGTGAGGGCTGTGTGCAGTATATGGCCAGTATGTGAGGGCTGTGTGCAGTATACGGCCAGTGTGTGTGGGCTGTGTGCAGTATATGGCCAGTATGTGAGGGCTGTGTGCAGTATACGGTCAGTGTGTGAGGGCTGTGTGCAGTATACAGCCAGTGTGTGAGGGCTGTGTGCAGTATACGGTCAGTGTGTGAGGGCTGTGTGCAGTATACAGCCAGTGTGTGAGGGCTGTGTGCGGTATATGGACAGTGTGTGAGGGCTGTGTGCAGTATACGGCCAATGTGTGAGGGCTGTGTGCAGTATACGGTCAGTGTGTGAGGGCTGTGTGCGGGTACGGCCAGTGTGTGAGGGCTGTGTGCAGTATACAACCAGTGTGTTAGGGCTGTGTGCAGTATACAGCCAGTGTACGATAGCTGTGTGCGGTATACGGCCAGTGTGTGAGGGCTGTGTGCAGTATACGGTCAGTGTGTGAGGGATGTGTGCAGTATACGGTCAGTGTGTGAGAGCTGTGTGCGGTATACGGCCAGGGTATGAGAGCTGTGTGCGGTATGCGGCCACTGTGTGAGGGCTGTGTGCGGTATACGGCCAGAGTGTGAAGGCTGTGTGCGGTATACGGCCAGTGTGTGAGGGCTGTGTGCGGTATACGGCCAGTGTGTGAGGGCTGTGTGCAGTATACAACCAGTGTGTGAGGGCTGTGTGCAGTATACAGCCAGTGTATGAGAGCTGTGTGCAGTATACGGTCAGTGTGTGAGGACTGTGTGCGGTATACGGCCAGTGTGTGAGGGCTGTGTGCGGTATACGGCCAGTGTGTGAGGGCTATGTGCGGTATACGGCCAGTGTGTGAGGGCTGTGTGCAGTATACAGCCAGTGTACGAGAGCTGTGTGCGGTATACGGCCAGTGTGTGAAGGCTGTGTGCGGTATACGGCCAGTGTGTGAGGGCTGTGTGCAGTATACGGCCAGTGTGTGAGGACTGTGTGCAGTATACAACCAGTGTGTTAGGGCTGTGTGCGGTATACGGCCAGTGTGTGAGGGCTGTGTGCAGTATACGGTCAGTGTGTGAGGGATGTGTGCAGTATACGGTCAGTGTGTGAGGGCTGTGTGCAGTATACAGCCAGTGTACGATAGCTGTGTGCGGTATACGGCCAGTGTGTGAGGGCTGTGTGCAGTATACGGTCAGTGTGTGAGGGATGTGTGCAGTATACGGTCAGTGTGTGAGGGCTGTGTGCAGTATACGGTCAGTGTGTGAGGGCTGTGTGCAGTATACGGTCAGTGTGTGACGGCTGTGTGCAGTATATGGCCAATGTGTGAGGGCTGTGTGCAGTATACGGCCAGTGTGTGAGGGCTGTGTGCAGTATACGGCCAGTGTGTGAGGGCTGTGTGCAGTATACAGCCAGTGTGTGAGTGCTGTGTGCAGTACACAGTCAGTGTGTGAGGGCTGTGTGCAGTATACAGCCAGTGTGTGAGGGCTGTGTGCAGTATACGGCCAGTGTGTGAGGGCTGTGTGCAGTATACGGCCAGTGTGTGAGGGCTGTGTGCAGTATACGGCCAGTGTGTGAGGGCTGTGTGCAGTATACAGCCAGTGTGTGAATGCTGTGTGCAGTACACAGTCAGTGTGTGAGGGCTGTGTGCAGTATACAGCCAGTGTGTGAGGGCTGTGTGCGGTATACGGCCAGTGTGTGAGGGCTGTGTGCAGTATACGGCCAGTGTGTGAGGGCTGTGTGCGGTATATGGCCAGTGTGTGAGGGCTGTGTGCAGTATTCAGCCAGTGTATGAGAGCTGTGTGCGGTATACGGCCAGTGTGTGAGGGCTGTGTGCAGTATATGGCCAGTGTGTGAGTGCTGTGTGCAGTATACGGCCAGTGTGTGAGGGCTGTGTGCAGTATATGGCCAGTATGTGAGGGCTGTGTGCAGTATACGGTCAGTGTGTGAGGGCTGTGTGCAGTATACAGCCAGTGTACGATAGCTGTGTGCGGTATACGGCCAGTGTGTGAGGGCTGTGTGTGGTATACGGCCAGTGTGTGAGGGCTGTGTGCGGTATACGGCCAGAGTGTGAGGGCTGTGTGCGGTTTTCGGCCAATGTGTGAGGGCTGTGTGCGGTATACGGCCAGTGTGTGAGGGCTGTGTGCAGTATACAGCCAGTGTACGAGAGCTGTGTGCGGTATACGGCCAGTGTGTGAAGGCTGTGTGCGGTATACGGCCAGTGTGTGAGGGCTGTGTGCGGTATACGGCCAGTGTGTGTGAGGGCTGTGTGCAGTATACGGCCAGTGTGTGAGGACAGTGTGCAGTATACAACCAGTGTGTTAGGGCTGTGTGCAGTATACAGCCAGTGTATGAGAGCTGTGTGCGGTATACGGCCAGTGTGTGAGGGCTGTGTGCAGTATATGGCCAGTATGTGAGGGCTGTGTGCAGTATACGGTCAGTGTGTGAGGGCTGTGTGCAGTATACAGCCAGTGTGTGAGGGCTGTGTGCAGTATATGGCCAGTATGTGAGGGCTGTGTGCAGTATACGGCCAGTGTGTGAGGGCTGTGTGCAGTATATGGCCAGTATGTGAGGGCTGTGTGCAGTATACGGTCAGTGTGTGAGGGCTGTGTGCAGTATACAGCCAGTGTGTGAGGGCTGTGTGCAGTATACGGTCAGTGTGTGAGGGCTGTGTGCAGTATACAGCCAGTGTTTGAGGGCTGTGTGCGGTATATGGACAGTGTGTGAGGGCTGTGTGCAGTATACGGCCAATGTGTGAGGGCTGTGTGCAGTATACGGTCAGTGTGTGAGGGCTGTGTGCGGGTACTGCCAGTGTGTGAGGGCTGTGTGCAGTATACAACCAGTGTGTTAGGGCTGTGTGCAGTATACAGCCAGTGTACGATAGCTGTGTGCGGTATACGGCCAGTGTGTGAGGGCTGTGTGCAGTATACGGTCAGAGTGTGAGGGATGTGTGCAGTATACGGTCAGTGTGTGAGAGCTGTGTGCGGTATACGGCCAGGGTATGAGAGCTGTGTGCGGTATGCGGCCACTGTGTGAGGGCTGTGTGCGGTATACGGCCAGAGTGTGAGGGCTGTGTGCGGTATACGGCCAGTGTGTGAGGGCTGTGTGCGGTATACGGCCAGTGTGTGAGGGCTGTGTGCGGTATACAACCAGTGTGTGAGGGCTGTGTGCAGTATACAGCCAGTGTATGAGAGCTGTGTGCAGTATACGGTCAGTGTGTGAGGACTGTGTGCGGTATACGGCCAGTGTGTGAGGGCTATGTGCGGTATACGGCCAGTGTGTGAGGGCTGTGTGCAGTATACAGCCAGTGTACGAGAGCTGTGTGCGGTATACGGCCAGTGTGTGAAGGCTGTGTGCGGTATACGGCCAGTGTGTGAGGGCTGTGTGCGGTATACGGCCAGTGTGTGTGAGGGCTGTGTGCAGTATACAGCCAGTGTGTGAGGACTGTGTGCAGTATACAACCAGTGTGTTAGGGCTGTGTGCAGTATACATCCAGTGTGTTAGGGCTGTGTGCAGTATACAGCCAGGGTATGAGAGCTGTGTGCGGTATACGGTCAGTGTGTGAGGGATGTGTGCAGTATACGGTCAGTGTGTGAGGGCTGTGTGCAGTATACAGCCAGTGTGTGAGGGCTGTGTGCGGTATACGGCCAGTGTGTGAGGGCTGTCTGCGGTATATGGCCAGTGTGTGAGGGCTGTGTGTAGTATACGGTCAGTGTGTGAGGGCTGCGTGCAGTATACAGCCAGTGTGTGAGGGCTGTGTGCGGTATATGGCCAGTGTGTGAGGGCTGTGTGCAGTATACAGCCAGTGTATGAGAGCTGTGTGCGGTATACGGCCAGTGTGTGAGGGCTGTGTGCAGTATATGGCCAGTGTGTGAGGGCTGTGTGCGGTATACGGCCAGTGTGTGAGGGCTGTGTGCGGTATATGGCCAGTGTGTGAGGGCTGTGTGCGGTATATGGCCAGTGTGTGAGGGCTGTGTGTAGTATACGGCCAGTGTGTGAGGGCTGTGTGCGGTATACGGCCAGTGTGTGAGGGCTGTGTGCGGTATATGGCCAGTGTGTGAGGGCTGTGCGCAGTATATGGCCAGTGTGTGAGGGCTGTGTGCAGTATACGGTCAGTGTGTGAGGGATGTGTGCAGTATACGGTCAGTGTGTGAGGGCTGTGTGCAGTATACGGCCAATGTGTGAGGGCTGTGTGCAGTATACAGCCAGTGTGTGAGGGCTCTGTGCAGTATACAGCCAGTGTGTGAGGGCTGTGTGCAGTATACAGTCAGTGTGTGAGGGCTGTGTGCGGTATACGGCCAGTGTGTGAGGGCTGTGTGCGGTATACGGCCAGTGTGTGAGGGCTGTGTGCAGTATACGGTCAGTGTGTGAGGGCTGTGTGCAGTATACAGCCAGTGTGTGAGGGCTGTGTGCGGTATACGGCCAGTTTGTGAGGGCTGTGTGCGGTATATGGCCAGTGTGTGAGGGCTGTGTGTAGTATACGGTCAGTGTGTGAGGGCTGCGTGCAGTATACAGCCAGTGTGTGAGGGCTGTGTGCAGTATACGGCCAGTGTGTGAGGACTGTGTGCAGTATACAACCAGTGTGTTAGGGCTGTGTGCAGTATACAGCCAGTGTATGAGAGCTGTGTGCGGTATACGGCCAGTGTGTGAGGGCTGTGTGCAGTATATGGCCAGTATGTGAGGGCTGTGTGCAGTATACGGTCAGTGTGTGAGGGCTGTGTGCAGTATACAGCCAGTGTGTGAGGGCTGTGTGCAGTATATGGCCAGTATGTGAGGGCTGTGTGCAGTATACGGCCAGTGTGAGAGGGCTGTGTGCAGTATATGGCCAGTATGTGAGGGCTGTGTGCAGTATACGGTCAGTGTGTGAAGGCTGTGTGCAGTATACAGCCAGTGTGTGAGGGCTGTGTGCAGTATACGGTCAGTGTGTGAGGGCTGTGTGCAGTATACAGCCAGTGTGTGAGGGCTGTGTGCGGTATATGGACAGTGTGTGAGGGCTGTGTGCAGTATACGGCCAATGTGTGAGGGCTGTGTGCAGTATACGGTCAGTGTGTGAGGGCTGTGTGCGGGTACGGCCAGTGTGTGAGGGCTGTGTGCAGTATACAACCAGTGTGTTAGGGCTGTGTGCAGTATACAGCCAGTGTACGATAGCTGTGTGCGGTTTACGGCCGGTGTGTGAGGGCTGTGTGCAGTATACGGTCAGTGTGTGAGGGATGTGTGCAGTATACGGTCAGTGTGTGAGAGCTGTGTGCGGTATACGGCCAGGGTATGAGAGCTGTGTGCGGTATGCGGCCACTGTGTGAGGGCTGTGTGCGGGGTACGGCCAGTGTGTGAGGGCTGTGTGTGGTATACGGCCAGTGTGTGAGGGCTGTGTGCGGTATACGGCCAGAGTGTGAGGGCTGTGTGCGGTATACGGCCAGTGTGTGAGGGCTGTGTGCGGTATACGGCCAGTGTGTGAGGGCTGTGTGCAGTATACAACCAGTGTGTGAGGGCTGTGTGCAGTATACAGCCAGTGTATGAGAGCTGTGTGCAGTATACGGTCAGTGTGTGAGGACTGTGTGCGGTATACGGCCAGTGTGTGAGGGCTGTGTGCGGTATACGGCCAGTGTGTGAGGGCTATGTGCGGTATACGGCCAGTGTGTGAGGGCTGTGTGCAGTATACAGCCAGTGTACGAGAGCTGTGTGCGGTATACGGCCAGTGTGTGAAGGCTGTGTGCGGTATACGGCCAGTGTGTGAGGGCTGGGTGCGGTATACGGCCAGTGTGTGTGAGGGCTGTGTGCAGTATACGGCCAGTGTGTGAGGACTGTGTGCAGTATACAACCAGTGTGTTAGGGCTGTGTGCAGAATACAGCCAGTGTGTTAGGGCTGTGTGCAGTATACAGCCAGTGTATGAGAGCTGTGTGCGGTATACGGTCAGTGTGTGAGGGATGTGTGCAGTATACGGTCAGTGTGTGAGGGCTGTGTGCAGTATACAGCCAGTGTGTGAGGGCTGTGTGCGGTATATGGCCAGTGTGTGAGGGCTGTGCGCAGTATATGGCCAGTGTGTGAGGGCTGTGTGCAGTATACGGTCAGTGTGTGAGGGATGTGTGCAGTATACGGTCAGTGTGTGAGGGCTGTGTGCAGTATACGGCCAATGTGTGAGGGCTGTGTGCAGTATACAGCCAGTGTGTGAGGGCTCTGTGCAGTATACAGCCAGTGTGTGAGGGCTGTGTGCAGTATACAGTCAGTGTGTGAGGGCTGTGTGCGGTATACGGCCAGTGTGTGACGGCTGTGTGCGGTATACGGCCAGTGTGTGAGGGCTGTGTGCAGTATACGGTCAGTGTGTGAGGGCTGTGTGCAGTATACAGCCAGTGTGTGAGGGCTGTGTGCGGTATACGGCCAGTGTGTGAGGGCTGTGTGCGGTATATGGCCAGTGTGTGAGGGCTGTGTGTAGTATACGGTCAGTGTGTGAGGGCTGCGTGCAGTATACAGCCAGTGTGTGTGGGCTGTGTGCGGCATATGGCCAGTGTGTGAGGGCTGTGTGCAGTATACAGCCAGTGTGTGAGGGCTGTGTGCGGTATACGGCCAGTGTGTGAGGGCTGTGTGCGGTATATGGCCAGTGTGTGAGGGCTGTGTGCGGTATATGGCCAGTGTGTGAGGGCTGTGTGTAGTTTACGGCCAGTGTGTGAGGGCTGTGTGCGGTATACGGCCAGTGTGTGAGGGCTGTGTGCGGTATATGGCCAGTGTGTGAGGGCTGTGCGCAGTATATGGCCAGTGTGTGAGGGCTGTGTGCAGTATACGGTCAGTGTGTGAGGGATGTGTGCAGTATACGGTCAGTGTGTGAGTGCTGTGTGCAGTATACGGCCAATGTGTGAGGGCTGTGTGCAGTATACAGCCAGTGTGTGAGGGCTGTGTGCAGTATACAGTCAGTGTGTGAGGGCTGTGTGCGGTATACGGCCAGTGTGTGAGGGCTGTGTGCAGTATACGGTCAGTGTGTGAGGGCTGTGTGCAGTATACAGCCAGTGTGTGAGGGCTGTGTGCGGTATGCGGCCAGTGTGTGAGGGCTGTGTGCAGTATATGGCCAGTGTGTGAGGGCTGTGTGTAGTATACGGTCAGTGTGTGAGGGCTGCGTGCAGTATACAGCCAGTGTGTGAGGGCTGTGTGCGGTATATGGCCAGTGTGTGAGGGCTGTGTGCAGTATACAGCCAGTGTATGAGAGCTGTGTGCGGTATACGGCCAGTGTGTGAGGGCTGTGTGCAGTATATGGCCAGTGTGTGAGGGCTGTGTGCGGTATATGGCCAGTGTGTGAGGGCTGTGTGCGGTATATGGCCAGTGTGTGAGGGCTGTGTGCAGTATACGGCCACTATGTGAGGGCTGTGTGCAGTATACGGCCAGTGTGTGAGGGCTGTGTGCGGGGTACGGCCAGTGTGAGGGCTGTGTGCGGTATACGGCCAGTGTATGAGAGCTGTGTGCGGTATACGGCCAGGGTATGAGAGCTGTGTGCGGTATACGGCCACTGTGTGAGGGCTGTGTGCTTTATACGGCCAGTGTGTGAGGGCTGTGTGAGGGCTGTGTGCGGTATACGGCCAGTGTGTGAGGGCTGTGTGCAGTATACGGCCAGTGTGTGAGGGCTGTGTGCAGTATACGGCCAGTGTGTGAGGGCTGTGTGCAGTATACAACCAGTGTGTGAGGGCTGTGTGCAGTATACAGCCAGTGTATGAGAGCTGTGTGCGGTATACGGTCAGTGTGTGAGGGCTGTGTGCGGTATACGGCCAGTGTGTGAGGGCTGTGTGCGGTATACGGCCAGTGTGTGAGGGCAGTGAGCGGTATACGGCCAGTGTGTGAGGGCTGTGTGCAGTATACGGCCAGTGTGTGAGGGCTGTGTGCAGTATACAACCAGTGTGTGAGGGCTGTGTGCAGTATACAGCCAGTGTACGAGAGCTGTGTGCGGTATACGGCCAGTTTGTGAGGGCTGTGTGCAGTATACGGTCAGTGTGTGAGGGCTGTGTGCAGTATACGGTCAGTGTGTGAGGGCTGTGTGCAGTATACGGCCAATGTGTGAGGGCTGTGTGCAGTATACAGCCAGTGTGTGAGGGCTGTGTGCGGTATACGGCCAGTGTGTGAGGGCTGTGTGCGGTATACGGCCAGTGTGTGAGGGCTGTGTGCAGTATACAGCCAGTGCATGAGAGCTGTGTGCGGTATACGGCCAGTGTGTGAGGGCTGTGTGCGCGGTACGGCCAGTGTGTGAGGGCTGTGTGCGGTATACGGCCAGTGTGTGAGGGCTGTGTGCGGTATACGGCCAGTGTGTGAGGGCTGTGTGCGGTATACGGCTAGTGTGTGAGGGCTGTGTGCAGTATACGGCCAGTGTGTGAGGGCTATGTGTGTTATACGGTCAGTGTGTGAGGGCTGTGTGCGGTATACGGCCAGAGTGTGAGGGCTGTGTGCAGTATACGGCCAGTGTGTGAGGGCTGTGTGCAGTATACGGCCAGAGTGTGAGGGCTGTGTGCAGTATACAACCAGTGTGTGAGGGCTGTGTGCAGTATACAGCAAGTGTACGAGAGCTGTGTGCGGTATACGTAGAGTGTGTGAGGGCTGTGCGCAGTATACGGTCAGTGTGTGAGGGCTGTGTGCAGTATACGGTCAGTGTGTGAGGGCTGTGTGCAGTATACGGCCAATGTGTGAGGGCTGTGTGCAGTATGCAGCCAGTGTGTGAGGGCTGTGTGCAGTATACAGCCAGTGTGTGAGGGCTGTGTGCAGTATACAGCCAGTGTGTAAGGGCTGTGTGCGGTATACGGCCAGAGTGTGAGGGCTGTGTGCGGTATACGGCCAGTGTGTGAGGGCTGTGTGCGGTATACGGCCAGTGTGTGAGGGCTGTGTGCAGTATACAACCAGTGTGTGAGGGCTGTGTGCAGTATACAGCCAGTGTACGAGAGCTGTGTGCGGTATACGGCCAGTGTGTGAGGGCTGTGTGCAGTATACGGTCAGTGTGTGACGGCTGTGTGCAGTATACGGTCAGAGTGTGAGGGCTGTGAGCAGTATATGGCCAATGTGTGAGGGCTGTGTGCAGTATACAGCCAGTGTGTGAGGGCTGTGTGCAGTATACAGCCAGTGTGTGATGGCTGTGTGCAGTATACAGCCAGTGTGTGAGGGCTGTGTGCAGTACACAGTCAGTGTGTGAGGGCTGTGTGCGGTATACGGCCAGTGTGTGAGGGCTGTGTGCGGTATACGGCCAGTGTGTGAGGGCTGTGTGCGGTATACGGCCAGTGTGTGAGGGCTGTGTGCAGTATACAACCAGTGTGTGAGGGCTGTGTGCAGTATACAGCCAGTGTACGAGAGCTGTGTGCGGTATACGGCCAGTGTGTGAGGGCTGTGTGCAGTATACAGCCAGTGTGTGATGGCTGTGTGCAGTATACAGCCAGTGTGTGAGGGCTGTGTGCAGTACACAGTCAGTGTGTGAGGGCTGTGTGCGGTATACGGCCAGTGTGTGAGGGCTGTCTGCGGTATACGGCCAGTGTGTGAGGGCTGTGTGCGGTATATGGCCAATGTGTGAGGGCTGTGTGCAGTATACAGCCAGTGTGTGAGGGCTGTGTGCAGTATACAGCCAGTGTGTGAGGGCTGTGTGCAGTATACAGCCAGTGTGTGAGGGCTGTGTGCAGTATACGGTCAGTGTGTGAGGGCTGTGTGCAGTATAAAGCCAGTGTGTGAGGGCTGTGTGCAGTACACAGTCAGTGTGTGAGGGCTGTGTGCGGTATACGGCCAGTGTGTGAGGGCTGTGTGCAGTATACGGCCAGTGTGTGAGGGCTGTGTGCGGTATATGGCCAGTGTGTGAGGGCTGTATGCAGTATTCAGCCAGTGTATGAGAGCTGTGTGCGGTATACGGTCAGTGTGTGAGGGCTGTGTGCAGTATACGGCCAATGTGTGAGGGCTGTGTGCAGTATGCAGCCAGTGTGTGAGGGCTGTGTGCAGTATACAGCCAGTGTGTGAGGGCTGTGTGCAGTATACAGCCAGTGTGTAAGGGCTGTGTGCGGTATACGGCCAGAGTGTGAGGGCTGTGTGCGGTATACGGCCAGTGTGTGAGGGCTGTGTGCGGTATACGGCCAGTGTGTGAGGGCTGTGTGCAGTATACAACCAGTGTGTGAGGGCTGTGTGCAGTATACAGCCAGTGTACGAGAGCTGTGTGCGGTATACGGCCAGTGTGTGAGGGCTGTGTGCAGTATACGGTCAGTGTGTGACGGCTGTGTGCAGTATACGGTCAGTGTGTGAGGGCTGTGAGCAGTATATGGCCAATGTGTGAGGGCTGTGTGCAGTATACAGCCAGTGTGTGAGGGCTGTGTGCAGTATACAGCCAGTGTGTGATGGCTGTGTGCAGTATACAGCCAGTGTGTGAGGGCTGTGTGCAGTACACAGTCAGTGTGTGAGGGCTGTGTGCGGTATACGGCCAGTGTGTGAGGGCTGTGTGCGGTATACGGCCAGTGTGTGAGGGCTGTGTGCGGTATACGGCCAGTGTGTGAGGGCTGTGTGCGGTATACGGCCAGTGTGTGAGGGCTGTGTGCAGTATACAACCAGTGTGTGAGGGCTGTGTGCAGTATACAGCCAGTGTACGAGAGCTGTGTGCGGTATACGGCCAGTGTGTGAGGGCTGTGTGCAGTATACAGCCAGTGTGTGATGGCTGTGTGCAGTATACAGCCAGTGTGTGAGGGCTGTGTGCAGTACACAGTCAGTGTGTGAGGGCTGTGTGCGGTATACGGCCAGTGTGTGAGGGCTGTGTGCGGTATACGGCCAGTGTGTGAGGGCTGTGTGCGGTATATGGCCAATTTGTGAGGGCTGTGTGCAGTATACAGCCAGTGTGTGAGGGCTGTGTGCAGTATACAGCCAGTGTGTGAGGGCTGTGTGCAGTATACAGCCAGTGTGTGAGGGCTGTGTGCAGTATACAGCCAGTGTGTGAGGGCTGTGTGCGGTATACGGTCAGTGTGTGAAGGCTGTGTGCAGTATAAAGCCAGTGTGTGAGGGCTGTGTGCAGTACACAGTCAGTGTGTGAGGGCTGTGTGCGGTATACGGCCAGTGTGTGAGGGCTGTGTGCAGTATACGGCCAGTGTGTGAGGGCTGTGTGCGGTATATGGCCAGTGTGTGAGGGCTGTATGCAGTATTCAGCCAGTGTATGAGAGCTGTGTGCGGTATACGGCCAGTGTGTGAGGGCTGTGTGCAGTATACAGCCAGTGTACGAGAGCTGTGTGCGGTATACGACCAGTGTGTGAGGGCTGTGTGCAGTATACGGTCAGTGTGTGACGGCTGTGTGCAGTATACGGTCAGTGTGTGAGGGCTGTGAGCAGTATATGGCCAATGTGTGAGGGCTGTGTGCAGTATACAGCCAGTGTGTGAGGGCTGTGTGCAGTATACAGCCAGTGTGTGAGGGCTGTGTGCAGTATACAGCCAGTGTGTGAGGGCTGTGTGCAGTACACAGTCAGTGTGTGAGGGCTGTGTGCGGTATACGGCCAGTGTGTGAGGGCTGTGTGCAGTATACAGCCAGTGTGTGAGGGCTGTGTGCAGTATTCAGCCAGTGTATGAGAGCTGTGTGCGGTATACGGCAAGTGTGTGAGGGCTGTGTGCAGTATATGGCCAGTGTGTGAGGGCTGTGTGCAGTATACGGCCAGTATGTGAGGGCTTTGTGCAGTATACGGTCAGTGTGTGAGGGCTGTGTGCAGTATACGGCCAGTGTGTGAGGGCTGTGTGCAGTATACGGTCAGTGTGTGAGGGCTGTGTGCAGTATACAGCCAGTGTGTGAGGGCTGTGTGCGGTATATGGCCAGTGTGTGAGGGCTGTGTGCAGTATACGGCCAATGTGTGAGGGCTGTGTGCAGTATACAGCCAGTGTGTTGGGGCTGTGTGCGGTATATGGCCAGTGTGTGAGGGCTGTATGGGGTATATGACCAGTCTGTTAGGCCTGTGTGCGGTGTACGGCCAGTGTGTGAGGGCTGTGTGTAGTATACGGCCAGTGTGTTTGGGCTATGTGCAGCATACAACCAGTGTGTGAGGGCTGTGTGCGGTATACGGCCAGTGTGTGAGGGCTGTGTGCGGTATACTGCCAGTGCGTGAGGGCTGTGTGCAGTACACAGTCAGTGTGTGAGGGCTGTGTGCACTATACGGCCAGTGTGTGAGGGCTGTGTGCGGTATACAGCCAGTGTGTGAGGGCTGTGTGCAGTATACGGTCAGTGTGTGAGGGCTGTGTGCACTATACGGCCAGTGTGTGAGCGCTGTGCGCAGTATACAGTCAGTGTGTGAGAGCTGTGTGCGGTATACAGTCAGTGTGTGAGGGCTGTGTGCAGTATACGGCCAATGTGAGAGGGCTGTGTGCACTATACAGCCAGTGTGTGAGGGCTGTGTGCGGTATATGGCCAGTGTGTGAGGGCTGTGTGCAGTATACAACCAGTGTGTGAGGGCTGTGTGCACTATACGGTCAGTGTGTGAGGGCTGTGTGCAGTATACGGCCAATGTGTGAGGGCTGTGTGCAGTATACAGCCAGTGTGTGAGGGCTGTGTGCAGTATACAACCAGTGTGTGAGGGCTGTGTGCGGTATACGGCCAGTGTGTGAGGGCTGTGTGCAGTACACAGTCAGTGTGTGAGGGCTGTGTGCGGTATACGGCCAGTGTGTGAGGGCTGCGTGCGGTATATGGCCAGTGTGTGAGGGCTGTGTGCAGTATACAGTCAGTGTATGAGAGCTGTGTGCGGCATACGGTCAGTGTGTGAGGGCTGTGTGCAGTATACGGTCAATGTTTGAGGGCCGTGTGCAGTGTACAGCCAGTGTGTGAGCGCTGTGTGCAGTATACAGCCAGTGTGTGAGGGCTGTGTGCGGTATACGGCCAGTGTGTGAGGGCTGTGTGCGGTATACAGCCAGTGTGTGAGGGCTATGTGCGGTATACGGCCAGTGTGTGAGGGCTATGTGCGGTACACAGTCAGTGTGTGAGGGCTGTGTGCAGTATACAGCCAGTGTGTGAGTGCTGTGTGCGGTATATGGCCAGTGTGTGAGGGCTGTGTGCAGCATACAGCCAGTGTGTGAGGGCTGTGTGCAGTATACGGCCAGTGTGTTAGGGCTGTGTGCAGTATACGGCCAGTGTGTGAGGGCTGTGTGCGGTATACGGCCAGTGTGTGAGGGCTGTGTGCAGTATACGGCCAGTGTGTGAGGGCTGTGTGCGGTATACGGCCAGTGTGTGAGGGCTGTGTGCAGTATACGGCCAGTGTGTGAGGTCTGTGTGCGGTATACGGCCAGTGTGTGAGGGCTGTGTGCGGTATACGGCCAGTGTGTGAGGGCTGTGTGCAGTATACGGCCAGTGTGTTAGGGCTGTGTGCAGTATACGGTCAGTGTGTGAGGGCTGTGTGCAGTATACGGCCAATGTGTGAGGGCTGTGTGCAGTATACGGCCAGTGTATGAGGGCTGTGTGCGGTATACGGCCAGTGTGTGAGTGCAGTCTGATGTATATGGCCAGTGTGTGAGGGCTGTGTGCGGTGTACGGCCATAGAATCATAGAATCATAGAATGGTAGAGTTGGAAGAGACCTCCTGGGTCATCTGGTCCAACCCCCTGCTCAAAGCCAGTGTGTGAGAGCTGTATGGGGTATATGACCAGTCTGTTAGGCCTGTGTGCGGTGTACAGCCAGTGTGTGACGGCTGTGTGCTTTTTACAGTCAGTGTGTGAGGGCTGTCTGATGTATATGGCGAGTGTCTGAGGGCTGAGTGCGGTATACGGCCAGTGTCTGAGGGCTGTGTGCGATGTACGGACAGTGTGTTAGGTGTTAGAACCCTCCTGTTTGTTTTTTCCATCTTGAGTTTCGCGGTCACGTGAACATCTGCCTTTATATTCCAGCTCCGCCTTTTTGGCTGTGCTGGACTTCAGTGTTTGACTGTTTTGCTAGCCAGGTGCTTCGGTGCCTTTCTCTGTCAGTTCGCTTGGTCCTTTTGGGACCTCTAGTACCTTTTTGTCTGTTTATCTTTTTGTGTTCTGCAACAACTTTCTCTGTTCAGGAGGTGTCCCATTTTTGTTCGAGTCCTTAGTTCTTTTAGGGACCCCTCCCTTTATTCTATAGGTCTTCGTTCAGACTAGCCTAGGACTAAGGCGGGTCCGTTCACTAGGAACAGGCAGCCCGCTACATCGTAGGGATTCAGCTTAGTCTCACTGTAGGGACAGCTTTCCCCCTCTTTCCTTAGTACAAGTTGCAGATCATAACATTAGGGCTGTATGCAGTATACGGCCAGTGTGTGAGGGCTGTGTGCGGTATACGGCCAGTATGTGAGGGCTGTGTGCAGTATACGGTCAGTGTGTGAGGGCTGTGTGTGGTGTACAGCCAGTGTGTGAGGGCTGTGTGCAGTATACGGTCAGAGTGTGAGGGCTGTGTGCAGTATACGGTCAGAGTGTGAGGGCTGTTTGCAGTATACAGCCAGTGTATGAGGGCTGTGTGCAGTATACGGCCAGTGTGTGAGTGCAGTCTGATGTATATGGCCAGTGTGTGAGGGCTGTGTGCAGTATACGGCCAATGTGTGAGGGCTGTGTGCAGTATACAGCCAGTGTGTGAGGGCTGTGTGCAGTATACAGCCAGTGTGTGAGGGCTGTATGAGGTATACGGCCAGTATGTGAGGGCTGTGTGCAGTATGCAGCCAGTGTATGAGGACTGTGTGCGTTATACGGCCAGTGTGTGAGGGCTGTGTGCGGTATACGGCCAGTATGTGAGGGCTGTGTGCAGTATACGGTCAGTGTGTGAGGGCCGTGTGCGGTATACGGCCAGTGTGTGAGGGCTGTGTGCGGTATACGGCCAGAGTGTGAGGGCTGTGTGCGGTATACGGCCAGTGTGTGAGGGCTGTGTTCTTTTTACAGCCAGTGTGTGAGGGCTGTGTGCGGTGTACGGCCAGTGTGTGAGGGTTGCGTGCGGTATACGGCCAGTGTGTGAGGGCTGTGTGCGGTATACGGCCAGTGTGTGAGGGCTGTGTGCGGTATACGGCCAGTGTGTGAGGGCTGCGTGCGGTGTACGGCCAGTGTGTGAGGGCTGTGTGCGGTATACGGCCAGTGTGTGATGGCTGTGTGCAGTATACGGTCAGTGTGTGAGGGCTGTGTGCAGTATACGGCCAGTGTGTGAGGGCTGTGTGCGGTATACGGCCAGTGTGTGAGGGCTGTGTGCGGTATACGGCCAGTGTGTGAGGGCTGTGTGCAGTATACAGTCAGTGTGTGAGGGCTGTGTGCAGTATACGGCCAATGTGTGAGGGCTGTGTGCGGTATACGGCCAGTGTATGAGGGCTGTGTGTGGTATACGGTCAGTGTGTGAGGGCTGTGTGCAGTATATGGCCAATGTGTGAGGGCTGTGTGCAGTATACGGCCAGTGTATGAGGGCTGTGTGTGGTATACGGTCAGTGTGTGAGGGCTGTGTGCAGTATACAGCCAGTGTGTGAGGGCTGTGTGCGTATATGACCAGTCTGTTAGGCCTGTGTGCGGTATACGGCCAGTGTGTGAGGGCTGTGTGCTTTTTACAGCCAGTGTGTGAGGGCTGTGTGCGGTGTACGGCCAGTGTGTGAGGGTTGCGTGCGGTATACGGCCAGTGTGTGAGGGCTGAGTGCAGTATACAGTCAGTGTGTGAGGGTTGCGTGCGGTATACAGCCAGTGTGTGAGGGCTGTGTGCAGTATACGGCCAGTGTGTGAGTGCAGTCTGATGTATATGGCCAGTGTGTGAGGGCTGTGTGCGGTGTACGGCCATAGAATCATAGAATCATAGAATGGTAGAGTTGGAAGGGACCTCCTGGGTCATCTGGTCCAACCCCCTGCTCAAAGCCAGTGTGTGAGAGCTGTATGGGTTATATGACCAGTCTGTTAGGCCTGTGTGCGGTGTACAGCCAGTGTGTGACGGCTGTGTGCTTTTTACAGTCAGTGTGTGAGGGCTGTGTGCGGTATACGGCCAGTGTCTGAGGGCTGTGTGCGGTGTACGGACAGTGTGTGAGGGCTGTGTGCAGTATACAGCCAGTGTGTGAGGGCTGTGTGCGGTATATGGCCAGTGTGTGAGGGCTGTGTGCGGTATATGGCCAGTGTATGAGAGCTGTGTGCGGTATACGGCCAGTGTGTGAGGGCTGTGTGCAGTATACGGTCAGTGTGTGAGGGCTGTGTGCAGTATAAGGCCAATGTGTGAGGGCTGTGTGCAGTATACAGCCAGTGTGTGAGGGCTGTGTGCGATATACGGCCAGTGTGTGAGGGCTGTGTGCGGCATATAGCCAGTGTGTGAGGGCTGTGTGCAGTGTACAGCCAGTGTGTGAGGGCTGTGTGCAGTGTACAGCCAGTGTGTGAGGGCTGTGTGCGATATACTGCCAGTGTGTGAGGGCTGTGTGCGGTATACGGCCAGTGTGTGAGGGCTGTGTGCGGTATACAGCCAGTGTGTGAGGGCAGTGTGCAGTACACAGTCAGTGTGTGAGGGCTGTGTGCGGTATATGGCCAGTGTGTGAGGGCTGTGTGCAGTATACAACCAGTGTGTGAGGGTTGTGTGCAGTATACAGCCAGTGTGTGAGGGCTGTGTGCGGTATACGGCCAATGTGTGAGGGCTGTGTGCAGTATACAGCCAGTGTGTGAGGGTTGTGTGCAGTATACAGCCAGTGTGTGAGGGCTGTGTGCGGTATACGGCCAGTGTGTGAGGGCTGTGTGCAGTATACAGCCACTGTGTGAGGGTTGTGTGCAGTATACAGCCAGTGTGTGAGTGCTGTGTGCGGTATACGGCCAGTGTGTGAGGGCTGTGTGCGGTATACAGCCAGTGTGTGAGGGCTGTGTGCAGTACACAGTCAGTGTGTGAGGGCTGTGTGCGGTATACGGCCAGTGTGTGAGGGCTGTGTGCGGTATACAGCCAGTGTGTGAGGGCTGTGTGCAGTACACAGTCAGTGTGTGAGGGCTATGTGCGGTATACGGCCAGTGTGTGAGGGCTGTGTGCAGTATACAGTCAGTGTGTGAGGGCTGTGTGCGGTGTACGGCCAGTGTGTGAGGACTGTGTGCAGTATACGGCCAGTGTGTGAGGGCTGTGTGCAGTATACAACCAGTGTGTGAGGGCTGTGTGCGGTATACTGCCAGTGCGTGAGGGCTGTGTGCAGTACACAGTCAGTGTGTGAGGGCTGTGTGCGGTATATGGCCAGTGTGTGAGGGCTGTGTGCAGTATACGGTCAGTGTGTGAGGGCTGTGTGCACTATACGGTCAGTGTGTGAGGGCTGTGTGCAGTATACGGCCAATGTGTGAGGGCTGTGTGCAGTATACAGCCAGTGTGTGAGGGCTGTGTGCAGTATACAGCCAGTGTGTGAGGGCTGTGTGCGGTATACGGCCAGTGTGTGAGGGCTGTGTGCAGTATACAGTCAGTGTGTGAGGGCTGTGTGCGGTGTACGGCCAGTGTGTGAGGACTGTGTGCAGTATACGGCCAGTGTGTGAGGGCTGTGTGCAGTATACAACCAGTGTGTGAGGGCTGTGTGCGGTATACTGCCAGTGCGTGAGGGCTGTGTGCAGTACACAGTCAGTGTGTGAGGGCTGTGTGCGGTATACGGCCAGTGTGTGAGGGCTGTGTGCAGTATACGGTCAGTGTGTGAGGGCTGTGTGCACTATACGGTCAGTGTGTGAGGGTTGTGTGCAGTATACGGCCAATGTGTGAGGGCTGTGTGCAGTATACAGCCAGTGTGTGAGGGCTGTGTGCAGTATACAGCCAGTGTGTGAGGGCTGTGTGCGGTATACGGCCAGTGTGTGAGGGCTGTGTGCGGTACACAGCCAGTGTGTGAGGGCTGTGTGCAGTACACAGTCAGTGTGTGAGGGCTGGGTGCGGTATATGGCCAGTGTGTGAGGGCTGTGTGTAGTATACAGCCAGTGTATGAGAGCTGTGTGCGGTATACGGTCAGTGTGTGAGGGCTGTGTGCAGTATACGGTCAGTGTGTGAGGGCTGTGTGCAGTATACGGCCAATGTTTGAGGGCCGTGTGCAGTGTACAGCCAGTGTGTGAGCGCTGTGTGCAGTATACAGCCAGTGTGTGAGGGCTGTGTGCGGTATACGGCCAATGTGTGAGGGCTGTGTGCGGTATACAGCCAGTGTGTGAGGGCTGTGTGCAGTACACAGTCAGTGTGTGAGGGCTGTGTGCAGTACACAGTCAGTGTGTGAGGGCTGTGTGCGGTATACGGTCAGTGTGTGAGGGCTGTGTGCAGTATACAGCCAGTGTGTGAGGGCTGTGTGCAGTATACAGCCAGTGTGTGAGGGCTGTGTGCAGTATACAGCCAGTGTGTGAGGGCTGTGTGCGGTATACGGTCAGTGTGTGAGGGCTGTGTGCAGTATACAGCCAGTGTGTGAGGGCTGTGTGCAGTATACAGCCAGTGTGTGAGGGCTGTGTGCGGTATATGGCCAGTGTGTGAGAGCTGTATGGGTTATATGACCAGTCTGCTAGGCCTGTGTGCGGTGTACGGCCAGTGTGTGACGGCTGTGTGCTTTTTACAGTCAGTGTGTGAGGGCTGTCTGATGTATATGGCCAGTGTGTGAGGGCTGTCTGATGTATATGGCGAGTGTCTGAGGGCTGTTTGTGGTATACGGCCAGTGTCTGAGGGCTGTGTGCGGTGTACGGACAGTGTGTTAGGTGTTAGAACCCTCCTGTTTGTTTTTTCCATCTTGAGTTTCGCGGTCACGTGAACATCTGCCTTTATATTCCAGCTCCGCCTTTTTGGCTGTGCTGGACTTCAGTGTTTGATTGTTTTGCTAGCCAGGTGCTTCGGTGCCTTTCTCTGTCAGTTCGCTTGGTCCTTTTGGGACCTCTAGTACATTTTTGTCTGTTTATCTTTTTGTGTTCTGCAACAAATTTCTCTGTTCAGGAGGTGTCCCATTTTTGTTCGAGTCCTTAGTTCTTTTAGGGACCCCTCCCTTTATTCTATAGGTCTTCGTTCAGACTAGCCTAGGACTAAGGCGGGTCCGTTTACTAGGAACAGGCAGCCCGCTACATCGTAGGGATTCAGCTTAGTCTTACTGTAGGGACAGCTTTCCCCCTCTTTCCTTAGTACATGTTGCAGATCATAACATTAGGGCTGTATGCAGTATACGGCCAGTGTGTGAGGGCTGTGTGCGGTGTACGGCCAGTGTGTGAGGGCCGTGTGCGGTGTACGGCCAGTGTGTCAGGGCTGTGTGCAGTATACGGTCAGAGTGTGAGGGCTGTCTGCAGTATACAGCCAGTGTATGAGGGCTGTGTGCAGTATACGGTCAGTGTGTGAGGGCTGTGTGCAGTATACGGTCAGAGTGTGAGGGCTGTGTGCAGTATACGGCCAGTGTGTGAGGGCTGTGTGCAGTATACGGTCAGAGTGTGAGGGCTGTGTGCAGTATACGGCCAGTGTGTGAGTGCAGTCTGATGTATATGGCCAGTGTGTGAGGGCAGTGTGCAGTATACAGCCAGTGTGTGAGGGCTGTGTGCGGTATACGGCCAGGTTGTGAGGGCTGTGTGCGGTATACAGCCAGTGTGTGAGGGCTGTGTGCAGTATACGGTCAATTTGTGAGGGCTGTGTGCAGTATACAGCCAGTGTGTGAGGGCTGTGTGCAGTATACAGCCAGTGTGTGAGGGCTGTGTGAGGTATACGGCCAGTATGTGAGGGCTGTGTGCAGTATACAGCCAGTGTATGAGGGCTGTGTGCGTTATACGGCCAGTGTGTGAGGGCTGTGTGCGGTATACGGCCAGTATGTGAGGGCTGTGTGCAGTATACGGTCAGTGTGTGAGGGCTGTGTGCGGTATACGGCCAGTGTGTGAGGGCTGTGTGCGGTACACGGCCAGTGTGTGAGTGCTGTGTGCGGTATACGGCCAGGGTGTGAGGGCTGTGTGCGGTATATGACCAGTCTGTTAGGCCTGTGTGCGGTATACGGCCAGTGTGTGAGGGCTGTGTGTGGTGTACGGCTATTGTGTGAGGGTTGCGTGCGGTATACGGCCAGTGTGTGAGGGCTGTGTGCGGTATACGGCCAGTGTGTGTTGGCTGTGTGCGGTATACGGCCAGTGTGTGTTGGCTGTGTGCGGTATACGGCCAGTGTGTGAGGGCTGTGTGCGGCATACGGTCAGTGTGTGAGCGCTGTGTGCGGTGTACGGCCAGTGTGTGAGGGCTGTGTGCGGTATACGGCCAGTGTGTGAAGGCTGTGTGCAGTATACGGTCAGTGTGTGAGGGCTGTGTGCAGTATACGTTCAGTGTGTGAGGGCTGTGTTCGGTATACGGCCAGAGTGTGAGGGCTGTGTGCGTTATACGGCCAGTGTGTGAGGGCTGTGTGCGGTATACGGCCAGTGTGTGAGGGCTGTGTGCAGTATACAGCCAGTGTATGAGGGCTGTGTGCGGTATACAGTCAGTGTGTGAGGGCTGTGTGCAGTATACGGCCAATGTGTGAGGGCTGTGTGCAGTATACGGCCAGTGTATGAGGGCTGTGTGTGGTATACGGTCAGTGTGTGAGGGCTGTGTGCAGTATATGGCCAATGTGTGAGGGCTGTGTGCAGTATACAGCCAGTGTGTGAGGGCTGTGTGCGGTATATGACCAGTCTGTTAGGCCTGTGTGCAGTATACGGCCAGTGTGTGAGGGTTGTGTGCTTTTTACAGCTAGTGTGTGAGGGCTGTGTGCGGTGTACGGCCAGTGTGTGAGGGTTGCGTGCGGTATACGGCCAGTGTGTGAGGGCTGTGTGCGGTATACGGCCAGTGTGTGAGGGCTGTGTGCGGTATACGGCCAGTGTGTGAGGGCTGTGTGCGGTATACGGCCAGTGTGTGAGGGCTGTGTGCGGTATACGGCCAGTGTGTGAGGGCTGTGTGCGGTATACGGCCAGTGTGTGAGTGCAGTCTGATGTATATGGCCACTGTGTGAGGGCTGTGTGCGGTATACAGCCAGTGTGTGAGGGCTGTGTGCGGTATACGGCCAGTGTCTCAGGGCTGTGTGCGGTGTACGGCCAGTGTGTGAGGGTTGTGTGCTTTTTACAGCCAGTGTGTGAGGGCTGTGTGCGGTGTACGGCCAGTGTGTGAGGGTTGCGTGTGGTATACGGCCAGTGTGTGAGGGCTGTGTGCGGTATACGGCCAGTGTGTGAGGGCTGTGTGCGGTATACGGCCAGTGTGTGAGGGCTGTGTGCGGTATACGGCCAGTGTGTGAGGGCTGTGTGCGGTATATGACCAGTCTGTTAGGCCTGTGTGCAGTATACGGCCAGTGTGTGAGGGTTGTGTGCTTTTTAGAGCCAGTGTGTGAGGGCTGTGTGCGGTGTACTGCCAGTGTGTGAGGGTTGCGTGCGGTATACGGCCAGTGTGTGAGGGCTGTGTGCGGTATACGGCCAGTGTGTGAGGGCTGTGTGCGGTATACGGCCAGTGTGTGAGGGCTGTGTGCGGTATACGGCCAGTGTGTGAGGGCTGTGTGCGGTATACGGCCAGTGTGTGAGGGCTGTGTGCGGTATACGGCCAGTGTGTGAGTGCAGTCTGATGTATACGGCCAGTGTGTGAGGGCTGTGTGCGGTATACAGCCAGTGTGTGAGGGCTGTGTGCGGTATACGGCCAGTGTCTGAGGGCTGTGTGCGGTATACAGCCAGTGTGTGAGGGCTGTGTGAGGTATACGGCCAGTATGTGAGGGCTGTGTGCAGTATACAGCCAGTGTATGAGGGCTGTGTGCGTTATACGGCCAGTGTGTGAGGGCTGTGTGCGGTATACGGCCAGTATGTGAGGGCTGTGTGCAGTATACGGTCAGTGTGTGAGGGCTGTGTGCGGTATACGGCCAGTGTGTGAGGGCTGTGTGCGGTATACGGCCAGTGTGTGAGTGCTGTGTGCGGTATACGGCCAGGGTGTGAGGGCTGTGTGCGGTATATGACCAGTCTGTTAGGCCTGTGTGCGGTATACGGCCAGTGTGTGAGGGCTGTGTGTGGTGTACGGCTATTGTGTGAGGGTTGCGTGCGGTATACGGCCAGTGTGTGAGGGCTGTGTGCGGTATACGGCCAGTGTGTGTTGGCTGTGTGCGGTATACGGCCAGTGTGTGTTGGCTGTGTGCGGTATACGGCCAGTGTGTGAGGGCTGTGTGCGGCATACGGTCAGTGTGTGAGCGCTGTGTGCGGTGTACGGCCAGTGTGTGAGGGCTGTGTGCGGTATACGGCCAGTGTGTGAGGGCTGTGTGCAGTATACGGTCAGTGTGTGAGGGCTGTGTGCAGTATACGTTCAGTGTGTGAGGGCTGTGTGCGGTATACGGCCAGAGTGTGAGGGCTGTGTGCGTTATACGGCCAGTGTGTGAGGGCTGTGTGCGGTATACGGCCAGTGTGTGAGGGCTGTGTGCAGTATACAGCCAGTGTATGAGGGCTGTGTGCGGTATACAGTCAGTGTGTGAGGGCTGTGTGCAGTATACGGCCAATGTGTGAGGGCTGTGTGCAGTATACGGCCAGTGTATGAGGGCTGTGTGTGGTATACGGTCAGTGTGTGAGGGCTGTGTGCAGTATATGGCCAATGTGTGAGGGCTGTGTGCAGTATACAGCCAGTGTGTGAGGGCTGTGTGCGGTATATGACCAGTCTGTTAGGCCTGTGTGCAGTATACGGCCAGTGTGTGAGGGTTGTGTGCTTTTTACAGCTAGTGTGTGAGGGCTGTGTGCGGTGTACGGCCAGTGTGTGAGGGTTGCGTGCGGTATACGGCCAGTGTGTGAGGGCTGTGTGCGGTATACGGCCAGTGTGTGAGGGCTGTGTGCGGTATACGGCCAGTGTGTGAGGGCTGTGTGCGGTATACGGCCAGTGTGTGAGGGCTGTGTGCGGTATACGGCCAGTGTGTGAGGGCTGTGTGCGGTATACGGCCAGTGTGTGAGTGCAGTCTGATGTATATGGCCAGTGTGTGAGGGCTGTGTGCGGTATACAGCCAGTGTGTGAGGGCTGTGTGCGGTATACGGCCAGTGTCTCAGGGCTGTGTGCGGTGTACGGCCAGTGTGTGAGGGTTGTGTGCTTTTTACAGCCAGTGTGTGAGGGCTGTGTGCGGTGTACGGCCAGTGTGTGAGGGTTGCGTGCGGTATACGGCCAGTGTGTGAGGGCTGTGTGCGGTATACGGCCAGTGTGTGAGGGCTGTGTGCGGTATATGACCAGCCTGTGTGCAGTATACGGCCAGTGTGTGAGGGTTGTGTGCTTTTTAGAGCCAGTGTGTGAGGGCTGTGTGCGGTGTACGGCCAGTGTGTGAGGGTTGCGTGCGGTATACGGCCAGTGTGTGAGGGCTGTGTGCGGTATACGGCCAGTGTGTGAGGGCTGTGTGCGGTATACGGCCAGTGTGTGAGGGCTGTGTGCGGTATACGGCCAGTGTGTGAGGGCTGTGTGCGGTATACGGCCAGTGTGTGAGGGCTGTGTGCGGTATACGGCCAGTGTGTGAGTGCAGTCTGATGTATACGGCCAGTGTGTGAGGGCTGTGTGCGGTATACAGCCAGTGTGTGAGGGCTGTGTGCGGTATACGGCCAGTGTCTGAGGGCTGTGTGCGGTGTACGGACAGTGTGTTAGGTGTTAAAACCCTCCTGTTTGTTTTTTCCATCTTGTGTTTTGCGGTCACGAGACCATCTGCCTTTATATTCCAGCTCCGCCTTTTTGGCTGTGCTGGACTTCAGTGTTTGACTGTTTCTCTAGCCAGGTGCTTCGGTGCCTTTCTCTGTCAGTTCGCTTGGTCCTTTTGGGACCTCTAGTACCTTTTTGTCTGTTCATCTTTTTGTGTTCTGCAACAACTTTCTCTGTTCAGGAGGTGTCCCATTTTTGTTCCAGTCCTTAGTTCTTTTAGGGACCCCTTCCCTTTATTCTATAGGTCTTCGTTCAGACTAGCCTAGGACTAAGGCGGGTCCGTTCACTAGGAACAGGCAGCCCGCTACATCATAGGGATTCAGCTTAGTCTTACTGTAGGGACAGCTTTCCCCTTCTTTCCTTAGTACTTGTTGCAGATCATAACATTAGGGCTGTGTGCAGTATACAGCCAGTGTGTGAGGGCTGTGTGCGGTATACAGTCAGTGTGTGAGGGCTGTGTGCGGTATACAGTCAGTGTGTGAGGGCTGTGTGCAGTATACGGCCAATGTGTGAGAGCTGTGTGCAGTATACGGCCAGTGTGTGAGGGCTGTGTGCGGTATACAGTCAGTGTGTGAGGGCTGTGTGCGGTATACATTCAGTGTGTGAGGGCTGTGTGCAGTATACGGCCAATGTGTGAGGGCTGTGTGCAGTATACGGCCAGTGTATGAGGGCTGTGTGTGGTATACGGCCAGTGTGTGAGGGCTGTGTGCGGTATACGGCCAGTGTGTGAGGGCTGTGTGCGGTGTACGGCCAGTGTGTGAGGGCTGTGTGCGGTGTACGGCCAGTGTGTGATGGCTGTCTGATGTATATGGCCAGTGTGTGAGGGCTGCGTGCAGTATACGGCCAATGTGTGAGGGCTGTGTGCGGTATACAGTCAGTGTATGAGGGCTGTGTGCAGTATACGGCCAATGTGTGAGGGCTCTGTGCAGTATACGGCCAGTGTATGAGGGCTGTGTGTCGTATACGGTCAGTGTGTGAGGGCTGTGTGCGGTATACGGCCAGTGTGTGAGGGCTGTCTGATGTATATGGCGAGTGTCTGAGGGCTGAGTGCGGTATACGGCCAGTGTCTGAGAGCTGTGTGCGGTGTACGGACAGTGTGTTAGGTGTTAGAACCCTCCTGTTTGTTTTTTCCATCTTGAGTTTCGCGGTCACGTGAACATCTGCCTTTATATTCCAGCTCCGCCTTTTTGGCTGTGCTGGACTTCAGTGTTTGACTGTTTTGCTAGCCAGGTGCTTCGGTGCCTTTCTCTGTCAGTTCGCTTGGTCCTTTTGGGACCTCTAGTACCTTTTTGTCTGTTCATCTTTTTTTGTTCTGCAACAACTTTCTCTGTTCAGGAGGTGTCCCATTTTTGTTCCAGTCCTTAGTTCTTTTAGGGACCCCTCCCGTTATTCTATAGGTCTTCGTTCAGACTAGCCTAGGACTAAGGCGGGTCCGTTCACTAGGAACAGGCAGCCCGCTACATCGTAGGGATTCAGCTTAGTCTTACTGTAGGGACAGCTTTCCCCTTCTTTCCTTAGTACTTGTTGCAGATCATAACATTAGGGCTGTGTGCGGTATACAGCCAGTGTGTGAGGGCTGTGTGCGGTATACAGTCAGTGTGTGAGGGCTGTGTGCGATATACAGTCAGTGTGTGAGGGCTGTGTGCGGTATACAGTCAGTGTGTGAGGGCTGTGTGCGGTATACAGACAGTGTGTGAGGGCTGTGTGCGGTATACAGTCAGTGTGTGAGGGCTGTGTGCGGTATACAGCCAGTGTGTGAGGGCTGTGTGCGGTATACGTTCAGTGTGTGAGGGCTGTGTGTGGTATACGGTCAGTGTGTGAGGGCTGTGTGCTGACGCACCCCTGGGCCTGTGTCGCACAGCGTTGCGCATGCAGGAGCTTACCCGGAGCCGGATCTGTTGAGGGTTGTAGTCTCGTGGCGGTGACCCGGTCCGTGCCCAGGGAGTCAGACTAAGTGGCGTCGTATTAGCGGTAGATGTTAGACGACTACGCCACCCGTTGAATGCAGCGTGATAGTATCACCCCCAACGGGAGGGGTATGGCCTCAGGGCAGCCGACGTGGATGATGGGGGTAGCAGGAATCACTCAGAGACGATGCGGTGTAGTTCAGTGTCTTTACTGGTGATAAAGATAGACCCTCCCGGAGTACTGGCTAGCGATCGGGGCCTGGTCAGTCCTTGAGCAGATGGGATCTCCCCTGGCCAGGCGGAGTTGTAGGCCTCCCAAACTGACTGTACTCTTCTGGCTACCTTGCTAGAGGCGGGTATAAGTAGCCCACGTCCCTGAGTGTACCGTGTGGTGCTCACCCGTATGGCCGGTGACTCGGGGCCTTCTAGTGGCGTCCGCTCCACGACGGCGGTGCTGGTCCCACGCGTGTGACCGTGCCTTCGGGTTTCTTGGCCAGAGGACCTGAAATCCCCTGCCGGGCGGTTTCTGCTGCTGGGTAAAGATTAGTCCCCACAGCCTCGGACTCCGGGTCCGGTGATAGCTTCTCAGTCAGGGCGAGCTCTGCAGCTGCCAGCCCCTGACTCCTTATAGCACTGCTCCCACAGAGCTCCTGATGTTCTTTTCCTATGCTGCTTCTCTTCTCTGTCTCTACTTCTTCTCTACACACTAACCCTGCCTCAGCCCTAGGTTTATATAGGGGAAGTTCTTCCCCTCCCAGGACTGGGCAGGAGGTGTGGCATGCATAGGATCCCTGACCAAGAGACCTCCCACCTGCTCTCAGACGTAATATCTCTATCACTGTGGCAACCAGACCCCTGGGGTGTCACATTCCCCCCTAGTGAAATTTAGTACTCCGGGACTAAACATATTTTTAGAAAAACATAACAAGGTATAAACAATAATAATACAATAAGGAAAACACATAAAGATGGTTACGGCGTGTCCGCAACCGGGTGCAGTTTTGAAGAAAAGCAAGGTGTCCATTTCACCAAAACAGGGAGACGTAACCAGGTAGGGGTCTGTCCTGCCCCGAGTCCTTAACAGTCTTTAGTCCATTCCTAGGTTACGCTCCAATCAATTGTACAAGGATTCCCGGTAAATCCACCAAGGACTCCTAAAAATAACTAGAAACACATAATTATTTACAAGTAACAGACAGGTGACCACAAATAATACAATTTAAACACTTCAAATCCTCCAACGTGCGGGTAACTGGCCTCTAGTGGCCCTAGTGGACCTACGGAGCTGACTGTCTGGCCCTGAACTACAGGGTGTAGGAGCTGTCAAGGGTAAACTGGGCAGCTGTCTACGGGCTCTTTGGCTCACTAGGGGTACGGCAGGCTCACTATGAGCAGAGGGTTGATCCTCCTGTTCTGCTTGTGTGGAGTCTGCTGCCTCCTGGACCGGTTGCTCTTCCAGCTCTACCTGTTGCTCCGTAGGCACTTGGGATGCTGGTTGGAGGAACGTGAGGATGGGTACCACAACTGCACCATTGACTTGAGTCCAGGACCGAGGGAAGTCTCCGAGCACAGTACTAACCATATCTTCCCTTTCCTCTACGGGTCGAGGGTCTTCCTGCTCTCCTTCTGGGTTCCGTAGCTGTTCGGGACACTTCTTCAGGTGATCCCGGGATACAATGGCTGTGGTTTCCACTCCGTCTTTACTGATGGTACAAACCTTTGGGTTGTCGTGGCTTGAGGGCAGTACGGTGTACGGGTCCTTCTCCCACTGGTCGTCCAACTTGTGGAGCCGTCTCTTCCTCTTCAAGACCTGCTCTCCGGGTACCAGGGGAACAGCGGGAGCATACTGGTTGTAAGTTTTCTCTTGTCTTACCCTAGCGAGACAGAGACTTCGCTCCACGCTCTCCTGTACTTTCCGGTACTGCTGCTGCCTCTCTGTGTCCCAGTCTGCTTCCGGTGAAGTGTCCTCGGGTGTCAGGACTCCCATCTCCAGGTCAACAGGTAGCTTACCAGGCCTTGCCCTCATTAGGTAAGCCGGGGTACAGTTGGTGGAACCTACAGGGATGTAGTTGTATAGGTCCACCAGGTCAGGCAGCTTCTCAGGCCACAGACTGCGTTCTTCCAGGGGCAACGTTTTCAGAAGATCCATTACCACCTGGTTCATTTTCTCACAAAGTCCATTAGTTTGCGGATGATAGGGTGTCGTCCTTATCTTCCGGCAGCCATACAGATTGCAGAATTCCTGGAAGACCTCCGCTTCAAAGGCAGGTCCCTGGTCCGTCAGCACTTGGTCCGGGTACCCGTGTGGACGGCAGAAGTGCTGCTGGAAGGCTCTAGCTGCTGTTTGAGCTGTTAAGTCCTTAACGGGGACGACAACCAAGAACCGGGAGTAATGATCCACAATGGTTAATGCGTAGACGTAGCCACTTCTGCTTGGGGTCAGTTTTACATGATCCAAGGCTACCAGTTCCAACGGCTGCTTGGTGACGATGGACTGAAGGGGGGTCTTCTGGCTGGCACGGTCCTTCCTTCTTAGGTTGCACGGGCCACAGTCTCTGCACCACCTCTCGATGGTTCCCCTCATGCCTACCCAGTGGAACCGCCCGCGCAGCAGGAACTCCAGCTTCTTCCATCCGAAGTGTCCAGCCCCGTCGTGGTATGCCTCCATCACCATGGCTGCGTCTCTTCGTGGCACCACTACTTGCCAGATTAGTTCATGCGTCCGGGAGTTAACCATTCTGCGGCACAACTTCCCCTTGTAAAGGAACAGTCGACTCTTCTCAGCCCACAGTTGTTTGGCTTCCTCCGGAGCGTCCGGGTCAAGGCGAGCCTCTGGCCGAGTCAGCATCTCCTTCACCAGTCGGACGGCAGGGTCACTGTCTTGCGTTTCCTCCCAGTTGTAGTGAGGCAAGGGGTTAAACGTAGCGGCTTGCTTACTCCTTACCCGATGGGAATACTGGTTAGTCCCATGACGGTGGAACGCGGGGAGTTCGACTTCTTCCAGTCCCTCTGGATCTTCTCCTACGTCCGGTAGGTTTGGCATCCTGGACAGGGCGTCCGCGTTGGTATTGGAGCGTCCTGCCCGGTATTTGATTGTGAACTCGTAGTTGGACAGACGGGCCATCCATCTCTGCTCTAGGGCACCGAGTCTTGCCGTGTCCAGGTGTGTCAACGGGTTGTTATCCGTGTACACGGTGAACCGGGAAGAAGCGAGGTAGTGCTTAAAGCGTTCGGTGACTGCCCACACCACTGCCAGGAACTCTAGCTTAAATGAGCTGTAATTCTCAGGGTTTCTTTCGGTGGGTCGCAGTTTTCGGCTGGCGTAAGCAATTACCCGTTCCTTCCCCTGCTGGATCTGGGACAGTACGGCTCCTAGCCCGATGTTACTGGCGTCGGTGTAGAGGATAAAGGGCTGGCTATAATCAGGGTACGCCAGGATTTCATCCCCCGTGAGGGCCATCTTCAGCTGGCGGAAGGACTCTTCTTCTAACTTCTCCCATTTGAAGGGCGGCTTCTGGTTCTTGGCCTTCCGGGACTGGCCTATCAGGAGGTCCTGCATAGGAGCTGCCTTTTTGGTGAAACCGGGGATGAATCTGCGGTAATAGCCTACCAACCCGAGGAACTGCCGCACTTCCTTTACACTAGAGGGACTTGGCCATTCCTTAATTGCGGTGATCTTATCAGGGTCGGGAGCCACTCCGTCAGCGCTCACCACGTGTCCCAGGTACTGCACCTTTGGTTTTAGGAGGTGACACTTGGAGGGTTTTACCTTTAGGCCGTAGTTTGCCAGAGCTTCGAACACTTCCGCCAGGTGTTTCAGGTGGTCCTCATAAGTCTTGGAATATACGATGACATCGTCCAGGTACAACAGGACCGTCTCGAAGTTTCTGTGGCCCAGACAGCACTCCATTAATCGTTGAAAGGTTCCTGGTGCGTTACAGAGTCTGAACGGCATGCAGGTAAACTCGCTAAGTCCCATCGGGGTGGTGAATGCGGTCTTCTCCCGGTCCGCCTCTGCTACAGGAACCTGCCAGTACCCGCTAGTGAGATCCAAGGTAGAGAAGAAGTTAGCAGATCTTAAAGCAGCCAAAGACTCCTCTATCCTTGGTAAGGGGTACGCATCCTTGTGTGTGATACGGTTGATTTTCCGGTAATCTACACACATCCTCATGGTGTTGTCTTTCTTTTTGACTAAGACTAGTGGAGCTGCCCAGGGGCTACAGCTATCCCTGATCACCCCAGCCTCCTTCATGTCCCTAAGCATCCCCTTGGCGTGTTGGTAGTGTGCAGGGGGTACGGGTCGATACCTCTCTTTTATGGGAAGATGGTCTCCCGTGGGGATGTGGTGTTCTACCCCCTTGACTCGCCCGAAGTCTAACGGGTGTTTACTAAACACTCTCTCGTACTCTTGAACCACCCGATAGACTCCCTGTCTCTGGTGTGAGGGAGTGGAGTCAGTACCCAAATGTAGTTGCTGACACCAGTCCTCCATTGTTTCCTTAGAGCCGTTACCTTCCTCCGGGGAAGATGGAGGCAAGGGTTCTACGGACTGTATGGAATTTTGATTGATGGTATACAATTTGGCTAGCGTGGCATACCGGGGCAGGTACACTTCCCTCTTCCCGATATTTATTATGCGAACGGGCACCCTCCCATGGCGTACATTGACCACCCCCCGTGCTGTCAAAATGGTGGGCCTACTGTCTGAGTAAACTGGTTCTACCATTGCCTGGTAATCTCTACCTCTCAGACCAATAGCTGCCCGGCACCAAATCATCATTTCACTTTTTGGGGGCATGGCAATAGGAGAAGGGTCACACATTCTTACGCTACCAATCTCACCACCGGAGAGTTCTATCTGTTGCCGTCGCATCAGTGCCCGGATCTCTCTCTGGAGCACTCGCTGCTGGCCGGAGCTGGCGTTCTTGGCAACCTGCTGTAAAAGGAAAATCACCTCTGCAAGACAATTTTCAATTACATTAGTTCCTAGAGTTATCTTTGGGTGACTCTCGTGCTTGTCAATGTCTACAATGATCAGTCCCTGTGCCGCCAGTTCAACTCTACCGATTTTAATGGTCACCTCTTTAAATCCAATCTGTGGCACGGGCTGACCATTGCTGGCGATGATACTCAAATCGTCGTCAGGGTAGCGGGTGATATCCGAGTCATTCCAGTACTGCTTGAAGAGCACGTACGGGATAGTGGTAACCTGTGACCCGGTGTCCAGTAGGGCACTCATAGGGATGCCATCCAGTACCACAGGCAAGACTGGACGTCCTCCCACATATTTGTCGCGCCAGTTCGATGGGCCTGATGATCTTTTTCCTGGGGTTTGGCCCTCTACCCCAGGTTGTGCCAGTTTAAAGGACAGTACCTTGCCATATGTCCGGGTTGATTGCAGCGGCGGCAGATGGGTTGTCCGTCCTCGTTGTATCGGTCGCTGGGTCTTCCTCTGGCCGGTGGGGTCCTCCTTGGTCGACGCCACGGGATGTCCTCCGGTCCGGATGCCAGCTGGATCTTCCCTGGAGTGGAAACCTGTAAAGACTGCACAGTTCGGGTTAGCGCGGCAACGCTTTTAGCTAGCTCTTGGACCTGATGGTGCAGGTCTGGAGCCGGGTCATTGTTCAAAGCCTGCGCATCAGCTCCCACAGGCCCTGCCGACAAGGGCGCCGCCTCCTGGTGGTAAGTGGTAGTGGGGCGTCTGTGGGTCACAACTCCACCTGGTGCCGGTTCTCGGAGCACCCGGATGGCTCTGTCCTTGAACTGTGCAAATCCCAGATGAGGGTCCTGTAAGGCCATTGCCCGCAACTGGGTTCGGTGGGCATTGCAATATAAACCCTCTATAAATTGTTCAGTCAACAGCCTGTTCTCGTCTCCCACGCCGTCAGGGTCGGTCTGCTTAATGGCTCTCAGGGCCTCTTGTAGGTTCAGGGCATAGTCCCTTATACTCTCGTGTGCTCGCTGCTTGCACCCGTAGAATCTAAGCTTGATCTCGGCTGAGGTGCGGGTATCAAAGGTGTCCCTCAGCCGGGTTAGTATCCCTGCAACAGTCCTCCCCCCAGGTGGCCAGGACTTTACCTCCCTTTGGGCTGCCCCGGTTAATTGGGCCACCAGGATGCTCACTTTTTGCTCTTCTGTGAGGGGATACACCTGGAAGAGGCTATCCAGCTTTTCTCTAAAGTCATGCAGGGTATGTGACTCCCCTGAGTACTGGGGTAGCCAGGCCGCTCCCGGGATATAGGGCATGGTGAAAGGCATGACTGCAGCAGCGGTGGCGCTGGCGGGGGTTGAGGCAGTGAAGCTCTCCTCCGTATCCGACATCTTCCTCCCCCCTAGTGGACCGTGGCCTACCTTGCGATGATCCTCTTCCGTAGGCCGCGGCTCCGCAGTGGATCGTCAGGGTTGAGGACCTTCCGTCGCGCTCCTGTGACGTCGGCGTCTGCTGGGCTCCTTCCAGGACCTTACGCAACGTCCGGACGTGAGGCGGGGCTTCAGTTCTCGCGCGCTTTCGGAGTCCACGCCCCTCTTCTTCCCCCGCGGCGTCTTCAAGATGGCGTCCAACGGCGGGAAAACTCCACGGATGGCGGGAAGAAGGCAGAAGATGGCGCCGGATGGCGGGAAACCTCCACGGATGGCGGGAATCTTCACCACTGGTAAGTTTGAACAGTCTTTTTCAGGCACGCAGTACCCGGTGGTTGCGGGCACGAAATCCTGCCGACTACGCCAAAAGTTGACGCACCCCTGGGCCTGTGTCGCACAGCATTGCGCATGCAGGAGCTTACCCGGAGCCGGATCTGTTGAGGGTTGTAGTCTCGTGGCGGTGACCCGGTCCGTGCCCAGGGAGTCAGACTAAGTGGCGTCGTATTAGCGGTAGATGTTGGACGACTACGCCACCCGTTGAATGCAGCGTGATAGTATCACCCCCAACGGGAGGGGTATGGCCTCAGGGCAGCCGACGTGGATGATGGGGGTAGCAGGAATCACTCAGAGACGATGCGGTGTAGTTCAGGGTCTTTACTGGTGATAAAGATAGACCCTCCCGGAGTACTGGCTAGCGATCGGGGCCTGGTCAGTCCTTGAGCAGATGGGATCTCCCCTGGCCAGGCGGAGTTGTAGGCCTCCCAAACTGACTGTACTCTTCTGGCTACCTTGCTAGAGGCGGGTACAAGTAGCCCACGTCCCTGACTGTACCGTGTGGTGCTCACCCGTATGGCCGGTGACTCGGGGCCTTCTAGTGGCGTCCGCTCCACGACGGCGGTGCTGGTCCCACGCATGTGACCGTGCCTTCGGGTTTCTTGGCCAGAGGACCTGAAATCCCCTGCCGGGCGGTTTCTGCTGCTGGGTAAAGATTAGTCCCCACAGCCTCGGACTCCGGGTCCGGTGATAGCTTCTCATTCAGGGCGAGCTCTGCAGCTGCCAGCCCCTGACTCCTTATAGCACTGCTCCCACAGAGCTCCTGATGTTCTTTTCCTATGCTGCTTCTCTTCTCTGTCTCTACTTCTTCTCTACACACTAACCCTGCCTCAGCCCTAGGTTTACATAGGGGAAGTTCTTCCCCTCCCAGGACTGGGCAGGAGGTGTGGCATGCATAGGATCCCTGACCAAGAGACCTCCCACCTGCTCTCAGACGTAATATCTCTATCACTGTGGCAACCAGACCCCTGGGGTGTCACATGTGCGGTATACAGTCAGTGTGTGAGGGCTGTGTGCGGTATACAGTCAGTGTGTGAGGGCTGTGTGCAGTATACGGCCAATGTGTGAGGGCTGTGTGCAGTATACGGCCAGAGTGTGAGGGCTGTGTGCGGTATACAGTCAGTGTGTGAGGGCTGTGTGTGGTATACAGTCAGTGTGTGAGGGCTGTGTGCAGTATACTTCCAATGTGTGAGGGCTGTGTGCAGTATACGGCCAGTGTATGAGGGCTGTGTGTGGTATACGGTCAGTGTGTGAGGGCTGTGTGCAGTATACGGCCAGTGTATGAGGGCTGTGTGTGGTATACGGTCAGTGTGTGAGGGCTGTGTGCAGTATACAGTCAGTGTGTGAGGGCTGTGTGCGGTATACAGTCAGTGTGTGAGGGCTGTGTGCGGTATACGGCCAGTGTGTGAGGGCTGTGTGCAGTATACGGCCAGTGTATGAGGGCTGTGTGTGGTATACGGTCAGTGTGTGAGGGCTGTGTGCAGTATACGGCCAGTGTGTGAGGGCTGTGTGCAGTATATGGCCAATGTGTGAGGGCTGTGTGCAGTATATGGCCAGTGTATGAGGGCTGTGTGTGGTATACGGTCAGTGTGTGAGGGCTGTGTGCGGTATACGGCCAGTGTGTGAGTGCAGTCTGATGCATATGGCCAGTGTGTGAGGGCTGTGTGCGGTGTACGGCCAGTGTGTGAGGGCTGTGTGCGGTGTACGGCCAGTGTGTGAGGGCTGTCTGATGTATATGGCCAGCGTGTGAGGGCTGTGTGCGGTGTACGGCCAGTGTGTGAGGGCTGTGTGCAGTATACAGCCAGTGTGTGAGGGCTGTGTGCGGTATACAGTCAGTGTGTGAGGGCTGTGTGCAGTATACAGCCAGTGTGTGAGGGCTGTGTGCAGTATACGGCCAGTGTGTGAGGGCTGTGTGCAGTATACGGCCAGTGTGTGAGTGCAGTCTGATGTATATGGCCAGTGTGTGAGGGCTGTGTGCGGTGTACGGCCATAGAATCATAGAATCATAGAATGGTAGAGTTGGAAGGGACCTCCTGGGTCATCTGGTCCAACCCCCTGCTCAAAGCCAGTGTGTGAGGGCTGTATGGGGTATATGACCAGTCTGTTAGGCCTGTGTGCGGTGTACAGCCAGTGTGTGACGGCTGTGTGCTTTTTACAGTCAGTGTGTGAGGGCTGTCTGATGTATATGGCGAGTGTCTGAGGGCTGTGTGCGGTGTACGGACAGTGTGTGAGGGCTGTGTGCGGTGTACGGACAGTGTGTTAGGTGTTAGAACCCTCCTGTTTGTTTTTTCCATCTTGAGTTTCGCGGTCACGTGAACATCTGCCTTTATATTCCAGCTCCGCCTTTTTGGCTGTGCTGGACTTCAGTGTTTGACTGTTTTGCTAGCCAGGTGCTTCGGTGCCTTTCTCTGTCAGTTCGCTTGGTCCTTTTGGGACCTCTAGTACCTTTTTGTCTGTTCATCTTTTTGTGTTCAGCAACAACTTTCTCTGTTCAGGAGGTGTCCCATTTTTGTTCCAGTCCTTAGTTCTTTTAGGGACCCCTTCCCTTTATTCTATAGGTCTTCGTTCAGACTAGCCTAGGACTAAGGCGGGTCCGTTCACTAGGGACAGGCAGCCCGCTTCATCGTAAGGATTCAGCTTAGTCTTACTGTAGGGACAGCTTTCCCCTTCTTTCCTTAGTACTTGTTGCAGATCATAACATTAGGGCTGTGAGCAGTATACGGCCAGTGTGTGAGGGTTGTGTGCAGTATACAGCCAGTGTGTGAGGGCTGTGTGCGGTGTACGGCCAGTGTGTGAGGGCCGTGTGCGGTATACGGCCACTGTGTGAGGGCCGTGTGCGGTATACGGCCACTGTGTGAGGGCCGTGTGCGGTATACGGCCAGTGTGTGAGGGCCGTGTGCGGTATACGGCCAGTGTGTGAGGGCCGTGTGCGGTATACGGCAGTGGGGGAGGGCCGTGTGCGGTATACGGCCACTGTGTGAGGGCCGTGTGTGGTATACGGCCCCTGTGTGAGGGCCATGTGTGGTATACGGCCAGTGTGTGAGGGCCGTGTGCGGTATACGGCCAGTGTGTGAGGGCCGTGTGCGGTATACGGTCAGTGTGTGAGGGCCGTGTGCGGTATACGGCCAGTGTGTGAGGGCCGTGTGCGGTATACGGCCAGTGTGTGAGGGCCGTGTGCGGTATACGGCCAGTGTGTGAGGGCCGTGTGCGGTATACCGCCAGTGTGTGAGGGCCGTGTGCGGTATACGGCCAGTGTTTGAGGGCCGTGTGCTGTATACGGCCAGTGTGTGAGGGCCGTGTGCTGTATACGGCCAGTGTGTGAGAGTCGTGTGCGGTATACGGCAAGTGTGCGAGAGCCGTGTGCGGTATACGGCCAGTGTGTGAGAGTCGTGTGCGGTATACGGCCAGTGTGTGAGAGCCGTGTGCGGTATACGGCCAGTGTGTGAGAGCCGTGTGCTGTATACGACCAGTGTGTGAGGGCTGTGTGCTGTATACGGCCAGTGTGTGAGAGTCGTGTGCGGTATACGGCCAGTGTGTGAGAGCCGTGTGCGGTATACGGCCAGTGTGTGAGAGTCGTGTGCGGTATACGGCCAGTGTGTGAGAGCCGTGTGCGGTATACGGCCAGTGTGTGAGAGCCGTGTGCGATATACGGCCAGTGTGTGAGGGCTGTGTGCGGTATACGGCCAGTGTGTGAGAGCCGTGTGCGGTATACGGCCAGTGTGTGAGAGCCGTGTGCGGTATACGGCCAGTGTGTGAGAGCCGTGTGCGGTATACGGCCAGTGTGTGAGAGCCGTGTGCGGTATACGGCCAGTGTGTGAGAGCCGTGTGCTGTATACGACCAGTGTGTGAGGGCTGTGTGCTGTATACGGCCAGTGTGTGAGAGTCGTGTGCGGTATACGGCCAGTGTGTGAGAGCCGTGTGCTGTATACGACCAGTGTGTGAGAGCCGTGTGCTGTATACGACCAGTGTGTGAGAGCCGTGTGCTGTATACGACCAGTGTGTGAGAGCCGTGTGCTGTATACGACCAGTGTGTGAGGGCTGTGTGCTGTATACGGCCAGTGTGTGAGAGTCGTGTGCTGTATACGGCCAGTGTGTGAGGGCCGTGTGCTGTATACGGCCAGTGTGTGAGAGTCGTGTGCGGTATACGGCAAGTGTGCGAGAGCCGTGTGCGGTATACGGCCAGTGTGTGAGAGTCGTGTGCGGTATACGGCCAGTGTGTGAGAGCCGTGTGCGGTATACGGCCAGTGTGTGAGAGCCGTGTGCTGTATACGACCAGTGTGTGAGGGCTGTGTGCTGTATACGGCCAGTGTGTGAGAGTCGTGTGCGGTATACGGCCAGTGTGTGAGAGCCGTGTGCGGTATACGGCCAGTGTGTGAGAGTCGTGTGCGGTATACGGCCAGTGTGTGAGAGCCGTGTGCGGTATACGGCCAGTGTGTGAGAGCCGTGTGCTGTATACGACCAGTGTGTGAGAGCCGTGTGCTGTATACGACCAGTGTGTGAGAGCTGTGTGCTGTATACGGCCAGTGTGTGAGAGTCGTGTGCGGTATACGGCCAGTGTGTGAGAGTCGTGTGCGGTATACGGCCAGTGTGTGAGAGTCGTGTGCGGTATACGGACAGTGTGTGAGGGCTGTGTGCTGTATACGGACAGTGTGTCAGTGGTATGTTTGCAGTGTGCGAGGGTGTCCGGACGTTAGCAGTTGTGGGACAGCATAGTACACGATCTGGGTAGTGGCCGCTTCCACTCCTTTTGTAAGGAATATCCAAGACTGCAGCACTCGGCCGTGGTCACTACACTGTTGATGAAGCTGTGCTGTTCCAGCTGATCGATGGGTGCTGGGGGGGGGGGTCGGACCCCTGCGATCTTGATGATGTATCCTTAGGATCAATGTAAAGTATTGGAGCAGCACTTTAATGACTTAGGTGCATCGTACTCCAGACGGCCATACATAATGTACAAAGTGCCAGTTTCCATGAATAGGGGCCGATGTGTGAAGAAAGCTTCAATTTTCCTAGGGGACGAAAACACGCAAGTGTCTTGGGCATATTGTGGAAAAAAACATTGGAGTAGGGGGCATCAAAGGCAATTTTGCCCATGGTGCCATTTAGCCTAAGGCCCCGATTCTGCACAATCTGAACGCGACGTCGCTGTTTTTACTGCAAATTGTATTTGTAAAAGATTAAAAGCACGTCAGTCTTGTCCCGGCTGTGGCTGGACGGCAGGATTGGGTTGCCGTATGGCAGTGTCACGTCATCACTCTGGTGCCGTCCTCTCCGCAGGGTGCAGGTCAGCGCAGAGAGTCGCACCCCGGACGCCGAGCTCCTCGCCCGTCGTTGTGTCATCATGAGAATCGCTGACTTCTCCGTGGAGAAATGGAACCGAATCTTGTCACAGTCCGCGGCTGCCGTCCTCATCTTGGTGCCAGCAAACCTGCCTGCCAAGCTGACGGGAGCAGAGCAGGTAGGCGCGGCACCAGGGTCCACTGGGCTACGGGGCACTTCAGGGGCAGACATATCATTGGTGCAACCTGTGCAGCCGCACAAGGGCCCAAGGGCTAAGGTGGCCACCACCACTTCCAAAGCAGGTGGTACTGTGCATTATGGTGACCTGTGACTGCACAGGGCCCATATATTATTCTGGCACAGGGGCCTTTCCTGTCTATGTCCACCAGTGGGGCACCTATGGTATTCCGTATATCTGTGAAGGGTGTTGAAGGCCCTGGATGAAAATTCACCCGGTACCATATTGCCTGCAGATCATTCCACCAGGGCACGGATGGAAGTTCATCTTATGGGACTACCAGGGGCGTAGTTATAGGGGATTGCTGTCACACCCAGACACAGGTGCCCTAATGTCCCCATGCCCAATAGCAGGACACTGTATATTTAATAGCTGGGGTCCTAAAGACCTTCTCATGCAGCCGAGTCTCCTACTTTGCGCTGACAACTACAAATTGAGAACTTTTTCCTTCTGGAGAAGATTCTGATTTTGCTTCAGATCCCGACCAGTGGGACAACTTGAGAGGAAGACCCTTATCCATCTTGTGTCATCCGCAGCTTTTCATGGAGCGAGAGGTGGCGATTCTAAGGAATGAGACGCTCATGTTGGTCTACTTCACCCTGGAGGATCCAGAGTTTCTGGAAATGTACGAGGAGAGCAGAGCGGCCTCCCTGTCCCTCACTTCATCATCAGCCTTGGAAGGTGAGACTGTGAGGACCTCCAGGAGCAGATCAAGGTTTGGAAAAACATGGCATGGGTCTCCCATAACACTACCGCCATATAGTGCCCACATGTGGACCACTGATCTCCTGAGTTGCAGCCTCATTGTTTCTTAAGTTCTTAATCTACCTTAACATAAATACATTGTATCCTCTTCTTAAAGAGCCAGTGACTCAAGAGTGAAGCTGATAAAAGTGCAGTCTTGTGATGTCATCTGCTACTTAGACCAAGAAGTTTACATCATAACACTTAGTAATATGTGCAAAACTTATAAAACCTACTCTACACAATGTAGTGTGATACAGGAACATTGGAAAATGAGTTTACGGGTTCCTCCTTCTCAGCAGGTCCAAGTATAAGTAATAAGTCCCCACAGAAAATGACCTGTTAATGTTGATCTGTTGTGGATCTCATGGGAGTGTTGTAGAGACCTTAGTTATCATGTCAGCTCCTGGCCCACGCGGTGGTCTTTTAATCACTGATTAACCAGCCTGACCAGACCTGTGGGATTCAGGATACTTCTCATTGCCAAGTACTAAGTAGAGGAAAGTTGCAATATAATGCACGAGACTAATTGTTTGTAAGCATTTGGAAGAAAAACCGCAGGGAGAAGAGGAAGGTGAAGCTGCAGAAAAGAGTGAGGAACATGGAGTCAGGACATGGACGGGGTCCAAAAGGTGAATGGTGTGGAGGTCTGCATAGATCTAGAAGATGGATATATTAGGGGTGGATTGCGGTACTATTAATGACTTGGGGGTGGGGTCCCTGGGTTGGATTTTGCGCTGGGGCCAGTGATCCTCGGGCAGCATCACATTTGATGTGTGACACACAACATAGACTTTTACTTCAATGTCTCCTCCCGGTTTATGTCCCCAGTGATGATCGGCAGGGTGATGGGAAGCGGTTTTCAGATGACGACCGGTGAGGTACAAAGTAAACCTATGAAAGACCCCGTCATGGTGACCCTGGAGGTAAGAAGCTGGCACGATGGTGATCTGCAGATGATGCCCGTGTCTAAACTCATCTACAAAAGGTTCTCTCACGTTCTCTACTCATCGTCGTCTTCTCTGTTCTTATTAGTGACATTTTTCATCTGTGACATTTTGATCATTTTTTCTCATTTGTGACGCTCTGGAGATATCACATTTTATACATTTTCTCATCATTATGACTTTCTCAATATGACAACAGTTATAGGACAAATGTGACCCGGGGTCAGCGCCCCCCCGTCCCTTCGAGGCCTCACAAGTTGCCGCTGCAAAGTGGCTGATTCCTGACGGTTCTCATCCATCTGCTGTGCAGATTTTAGTTCGGAAATTGACAGTAAATATTAGGTAGATTATCTGTCAGCCGGTCACACGCAGAACATATAGAAGGGAGACTGAAAATAGGAGAAAAGCCAGAAAATAACGACTTTCCTTCATAAAGGGACAATTATCGGGAGAAGCCGCAGAGACAATTGTTGTGGTTGCACATTATGACGCGTTTGGTGCTGCTCCAGTAAGTTGAAGAAAATCTTATATTTATCTATTATCTCTCTCTCTATCTCTCTATCTATCTATCTATCGTGGCTTCAAAAGTATTCAGCCCCCTTGGCATTTTTTGTGTTCTGCTACTTCACAACCTGGAACTTCACTGTTTTTTTGAGGGTTTGTATCAGTTCATGTAAAGAACATGCCGATAACTGTGAATATTTGTTTTTCTTTTTACTGTGAAGCAAATAACAAATAGGACAAAATAACTGAAAACTTCAGCGTGCATTAATATTCAGCCCCAAAAGTCAGTACTTTGTGGAGCCTCCTTTTGTGGCAATTACAGCTGCAAGTCACTTTGGATAAGTCTCTATGAGCTTTCCACATCTGGCCACTGGGATTTTTGCCCAGTCCTCAAGGCAAAACTGCTCCTGATCCTTCAGGTTAGATGGTTTCCTCTGGTGAACAGCAATCTACAAGTCTGACCAGAGATTCTCCATTGGATTAAGATCTGGACTGTGACTCGGGCACTCCAAAACATTTACACGTTTCCCCCTAAACCACTTGAGTCTTGCTTTAGCAGTATGCTTTGGGTCATTATCTTGATGGAAGGTGAACTTCCGTCCCAGTCTCAAATCACTGACAGACTGAAACAGGTTTTGCTCAAGAATATCCCTGTATTTCACACCATCCTTCTTCCCCTCGACTTGAACCATTTTCCCTCTCCCTGCTGCCAAAAAACATACCTAGAGCAGGATGTTGCCGCCACCATGTTTCACTCTGGGGATGGTGTTCTTGAGAGATGAGCTGTGTTTGGTTTCGCGCCAGACATAGCGCTTACCTTGGTGGCCAAAAAGTTAAATATTGGTCTTATCTGACCACAGCACCTTCCTCCATACATTTGGGGAGTCTCCCACATTTATTTTGGCAAACTTAAAACAAGCCTTACAATGTTTGTGTGCAAGTAAAGGCTTTTTTTGCCTACTCTTCCATAAAGGCCACCTCTATGGAGTGTGTGACTTATTGTGGTCGTATGGAGAGATACTCCAGTCTCTGCTCGGGAATGCTAAGGCTCTTTCAAAGTTACCTTTGGTCTCTGTGCTGCCTCTCTGATTAATGCTCTCCTTGCCCATACTGAGTTTTGGTGGGTGCCCTCTCTTGGCAGCTTTGTTGTGGTACCATGTTCTTTCCATTTGATGATAATGGATTTGATGATGCTCTGAGAGATCATCAGAGATTGGGATATTTTTTTTATAACCCAACCCTCACTTGTACTTCTCAACAACTTTGTCCCTAACTTGTTTGGAGATCTCCTTGGTCTTCATGGTGTTGTTTGGAGATCTCCTTGGTCTTCATGGTGTTGTTTGGAGATCTCCTTGGTCTTCATGGTGTTGTTTGGAGATCTCCTTGGTCTTCATGGTGTTGTTTGGAGATCTCCTTGGTCTTCATAGTGTTGTTTGGAGATCTCCTTGGTCTTCATGGTGTTGTTTGGAGATCTCCTTGGTCTTCATGGTGTTGTTTGGAGATCTCCTTGGTCTTCATGGTGTTGTTTGGAGATCTCCTTGGTCTTCATAGTGTTGTTTGGAGATCTCCTTGGTCTTCATGGTGTTGTTTGGAGATCTCCTTGGTCTTCGTGGTGTTGTTTGGTTTGTGGTGCCTCTTGCTTAATGGTGTTGCAGCCTCTGTGGCCTTTCAGAAAAGGTAAAGTGTATATAGTGACAGACATGTGACACTTAGATTGCACACAGGTGGACGTCCTGTCACTAAGCATGGGACTTATGAAGAGAATTGCTTGCAAAAGAAATATTTAGAAGCTTCTTTCAAAAGGGTGAATACATATGCACATGCCAATTTTTAGTTATTTGATCCCAAAAATTTAATTTATTCCTATATTTTTCTCACTTCACAAACGTAGACTATTTAGTGCTGATGCATCACACACAAATCAGATTACAACAATATTTACACACAGGTTGTAATGTAAGAAAATAGGTAAAAAGCCAAGGGACTTTTGCAAGCCACTGTATCTATCCTGTGTTTTTCCCAGTTTCTGGCGTTTGGTGCGGGTTTTGGTTCTTCTGGAGATGATTCGTCTTTTTCACTCTCTGGAGTTGGGGCAGGTGAGAACTTTTATCAGAACTTTCTGCATCTTTCAGATTCCAAGGTTACATTCCTGCTGCAGAATGTTATCCAACGGGTAAAAGAAGCAAAAAAAAAGTGTCTGCCTTACCCCACGCAGAAGAAAATATTGCATTTCTATCCTTTTTCTACCAAATTTATAGAGCAAAACAGCACAAAGTAAGCAAATGAACAAGTAGATAAATGCCCCGTATATGTCGTGTTCCCCCAGGTATAACATCCTGTTCTCACTGACTGGAGGGGGAATATTCAACTACCAGGGCAACAAGCGCTGGATCGAGGAACATCTGGACCATTCTGGTATGAAGCCGCATAGAGCGGATATCAACTGATATAGAACTGGAATTCTGAGATCATTGTGACTCGCCCCCTGGGCCGTGGGGCACTCGGATCCGGGCAATAGGGGAACGATGGGAGTAGTAGTGGCAACCCGGTTCCGTGGCTCAGGGTGGTCAGGCCAGTGGTAGTCCGTTATGCGCTATTGATTATGTCCGACTACGCCACCCATGGATTGCGGTTATTAGAAACCGCCGCTGCATGCAGACCGCTGGGGCTGATGAGGTGTGCAGCTAGGGTAGTGTGACTCCCCACGGGAAGAGTGCGGCCCCAGGGCAGTATAATGGATGGTGGGAGTGATGGTGGTGAGAGTCCCAGTACCGGTAGTGCTGGAGGCGCGAAGGAGCACACAGACAACAGGTTGCAGTCCAGGGTCTTTACTAAAACAGGTAAACTGACCCATAAACAGTCCCGGCTAGGAGGGGATCTGGATGTCTGAGAGCAATGGGGAAATTGGCCCTGGTCAGGGTGAGGGTGTAGGCCTACCGTGCTTTCTGCGCTCCTTCTGGCTATCTCCTCCTTATAGGGTAACAGCCCACGTTTCCGAGCTTTCCGTGTATTCTCGCCTGTATGGCCTGCGACGTGGGTTCCTTTCTGTTCCCAGCCTTGTACGGCTTTGCTGGTCCCTTCTGTTGTGGCAGGGCCTCCAGGCTTCTTAGGCCAAGGAATATACAGTCCCCTGCGGACTGGTTATCTGCAGTAGGATGTGGAATCCTCCCAGCCTCAGACACCAAAGTCTGGTAGATTAAGTCCTTTATCTGCCAAGACAGGCTCACTTCGCCTCTTGTCTCTGGCTTGTGGCTCTCCTCCTGCCACACTTCCTCTTAGGTGCAATACAACTGTCTGTCCCTGCTCTGCTCTGGGACAAGTCTCAGTCCTGAGACAGGCCTTCAAGTTCTCTCTAACCCTGCCCCCAGTACCAGCTTTTATAGGGGCAGCCTGCTCCCCCTACTGGCCTGAGACAGGAGGCATTGCATGCTAATGTTCCCCTGACTAGAGAACCTCCCCCTTGCTCTCAGACACAGCTTTAATTACACTTGTGGCATCCAGGCCAGGGTGACACATTCCCCCCTAGTGAAATTTAGTACTCCGGGACTAAACAATAAACAAAGACAATGTGCATAACCATAAAACATTAATAGACAAACGACGCACAGATTGAGTTCTTAAGGTCACAGTGTGGCCTGTGACCGGGTGTCCATATCACCAATACAACGGGGAGCCTCAACCAGGTGGGGGTCTGTCCTACCCCAAGTCCTTTACAGTCTTAGTTCATTCCTTGGTTAGGCTCCGAACGCAGTCCATACAAGGTCCCGGTTATAAAAAGTCCATAACCTTTGAGTCCTTACGGTAACTGCAAGAAACTGAAACACGCTATTAATAATCACGCAGGTAACTTGGCAAACATTTCAACATTTGGTAACAGGGTTATTTACAACTTTAGTGCACTCTATATTCTCCAGCGAGCGGGTATCTGCCCCTTTGTGCTCCTGGTTGACCTCCTTAACCCACTGTCTGGTGGTGGACCAACCTGGCTTTCCCCACTAGCGTTAGGGGTACAGCTACCAGCTGGGTGTACAGGTAGGGCAGGCAGCTGTCTGCAGGTCCTTTGGCTTACCGCAGGCATGGCAGGCTCACTGTCAGCAGAGGGTTGACTCTCCTGGGCTGCTGGTACAGGCTCTTCTGCCTCTGGAACTGCTCGCTCCTCTTCACCTTCCGGCTCTGGTGTTGGTTGTTGCTGTGCCGGTTGCAGGAAATGCAGGACGGGTACCACTATGGCATCATTTATGCGAGTCCAGGACTGAGGGAACTCTCCGAGAACGGTGCTGATCATTTCTTCCTTGTCCTCTGCGGGTTCAAGGTCACTCTGATCCTCTTCTGCACTACGGAGTTGCTCGGGGCATCTTTTGAGGTGGTCCCTGGAGACGACACTAGTGGTTTCTCCTCCGTCCTTGGTGATAACGCACACCTTTGGGTTGTCGTGGTCAGACTGCAGTACGGTGTAGGGTTCCCTTTCCCACTGGTCGTCCAACTTATGTAGCTTTCTTTTTCACTTTAGGACTTGCTCACCAGGTTCTAGGGGACCAGCAGGGGCGTGTTGGTTGAAGAGTTTTTCTTGCCTCTCTCTCACCTGGGCCAGGCTCTTCTCCACAATCTCCTGTACCTTCTTGTACTGCAGTTGCCTTTCCGTATCCCAGTCTGCGTCCGGGGAGGTGTCCTCAGGTGTTAGGACTCCCATCTCCAGGTCTACGGGCAGCTTACCCGGTCTGGCTCGCATCAGGTAAGCCGGAGTGCAGTTGGTAGCATTCACCGGGATGTGATAGACTTATACAATCAGGTCCGGCAGTTTTTCTGGCCACAGGCTGCGTTCCTCCAGGGGCAACGTCTTCAGGAGATCAATGACTATGTTGTTCATCTTCTCACACATCCCGTTGGTTTGTGGATGGTAAGGCGTTGTCCGAATCTTCTTACAGCCATAGAGGTTGCAGAACTCCTGGAAGATTTCAGCCTCGAACGCTGGACCCTGGTCTGTCAGGACCTGTTCCAGATACCCGTGTGGACGGCAGAAATATTGCTGGAAGGCTCTGGCCGCTGTTTGGGCTGTCAAGTCCTTTTCCGGGACCACCACTAGAAAACGGGAATAGTGGTCCACGATTGTCAGGGCATAGATGTATCCAGACCGGCTTGGAGCCAATTTGACGTGGTCCAGAGCTACCAGCTCAAGAGGCTGCGTGGTGACGATGGGCCTCAAGGGTGTCTTCTGGCTGGTGCGGTCCTTCCTCCTTAGGTGACAAGGGCCACAGTCTCTGCACCATTTTTCTACAGCTCCCCTCATGCCGACCCAAAAGAACCTTCCTCTTAGCAGGAACTCCAGTTTCTTCCAACCGAAGTGTCCCGCTCTGTCATGGTAAGCTCCCAGGACCATAGCTGCATCCCGCCTTGGAACCACGACTTGCCAGGTCAGCTCGTGCGTCCGGTGGTTGACAATCCTTCTGCACAACTTGCCTTCGTAGAGGAACAGCTTGCTCTTCTCCTTCCACAGCTGCTTGGCTTCCTCTGGAGCATCCGGATCCATGCGGGCGTCTTCCTGGGTCAGCAGTTCTTTCACCAGACGGATGGCAGGGTCACTAACTTGGGTCTCGGCCCAGCTGTGGTGAGGTAGGGGATTGATCATCACGGTTGTTAGATCCTCCTCTTTCACGCGGTGGGAGTATTGAGCGGCTCCATACCGGTGAAACGCGGGGAGTTCTACCTCCTCCAGCTCTTCTGGGTCTTCGTCACCTTCAGGTAAGTGAGGCATCCTCGACAGGGCGTCTGCGTTGGCATTGGTTTTGCCGGCCCGGTACTTGATCACGAAGTCATAGTTGGAGAGACGGGCCATCCACCGCTGTTCTAGGGCACCCAGTCTTGCATTGTCCAGGTGTGTCAACGGGTTGTTGTCCGTGTACACGGTGAACTCTGCGGAGGCCAGGTAATGCTTGAAGCGTTCAGTCACGGCCCACACCACAGCCAAGAATTCTAGCTTGAAGGAGCTGTAATTCTCCGGGTTCCTCAGCTTCCGGCTGGCGTACGCGATCACCCTTTCTCTGCCCTGTTGGTTTTGGGACAGTACAGCTCCCAGTCCCAGATTACTGGCATCCGTGTGGAGAATAAAAGGCTGACCATAATCAGGGTAGGCCAGGATCTCATCCCCCGTGAGGGCCATCTTCAACTGGCGGAAGGACTCCTCTTCCGGTTTATCCCACTTGAAGGGTGGCTTTTGACTGGGGGCATTAACGAACAGCTGAATTTTTCTAGTTTTGTCTAGCCTTTTCTATTATTTTCTACTTTATTAGCCTTTATTCAAAAATCAATATCAGTCTCTTTCTCCGGATTAAGGATTTATATATATATCATTATGTTCCAGTATTTAAAAAATGGATACTGGCCTATGTTTGGGACAATCCTGATTGATTGCTAATGGATTCTGCTGCCCAGGTATATCTTTATGGGCAGCTCTGATTTTCTACCTATGGTTGACAGGGCAATTAGCATATTTTACATCATCTCTAAAAAATTGTTTTTTTCTCCCTCTTTTATTGTATCATAACACTGTTGCTTATACATGAAAGTTTGCCTAGTGTACTCATTATTATGACATAGGGATACAATATATTTTTATATGTATTTATTAGCCTAAATTTAATTATATATGGCCCCCCTATCAGCCTAAATTTATTTATATATGGCCTCTTATGGGGATTCTTATTATACCCTCATACCTTATTATGGTCCCTCCCCCCCGTGTGATGGTTCTATGCGTTGTCAGTTTTGACGTTAGTTGACCGTGGCTGCGAGTCTTCCACTATGAAGTTAATCAGTACGCAGTTTGCGTAACTTCTCCAGTCTAGATCGGTACTTACGCAAGCGGAAATGACGTCTGACGTAACTACCGGAACTGATCACGCGTGAGGAAGGAAGGAAGGGGGGATCGTGGAGCGCAGCTTGCGTTCCAAAATCATGGCGAGTATGTAACTAACTACAGGTGGGTCTAATCCCACGGCGTGTTAGCACGTGGAGGGAGGTATAAATATAGGGTCCTGCCTAGTTTATATGTGACTGAACTCTAACTTGGTAGCACTTATTATCGGTGCACTTTTTCTCCTCTAGTACGATTTTGTCCCCTGATGAGCCCCGCATTAAGGAGGGGGGGGTGAAACGCGTAGGGACTATGAGACTACTCTGAAAGGACTTTTTGATCCGTTGACGATTTTGGGACCATATTTAAATATATCTTATTTGCTGATAATTCTATATCTGCCTGAGGGACCATTATTAAGGACTTCTGGTGTGTTTTTGAAGTAAACCTGATTCTACACCTGCCTGAGGGACCATTACTAAAGACTTCTGGTGTGCCTCTGAAGCAACCTGCTTATATTTTGTTGCTGGGATTATCTTCTGGACCGGGCTCCTACAGCTATAAATCTTTTGTGTCTGAAGGGATCTTTTCTACAGGAAGATCAGCCGGAACCTCAGAAGGATCTGAACAAGATAAGTCCATTGTTATATATAATTTTTTGAAACTACTGAGACTATTTGGGACATTTCTCCTTTTTTTTCATTTTTTTTCTTTTTTTGATCCTTTTTAGGTTGGGATTATATTTGAGGGATATGTTTACCTGCTGGTGATCTTATACCTGCCTAAAGGAACTGCTATTAAGGGCACCTGATGTATTGAATATGTTTTGCTGCGAACATTTTTTGGACCTGGTCCACACAGCTATATATATATATTGTTCTGGGGTCTGAAGGGGACATTTGTCTAACAGCAAAAACCTCAGAAAGCTCTGTATAAGTCCTTTGTATAAGAATAAGTCCATTGCTATACATTTTTGAAGCTATATAATGGTTGACCAGTATATGTTGTAATTGGCTATTGTCTTTTAAGGATTGCCTTTATTTTTCTAGGCGATCCTATCTATTTTCTGTGTATGTATTTAGTATCCCTATTGACATAATTATTGTGTGTCCGATATATATTTAGTTCGCCAATTTGAAAATCACTGGTCATTTGTGTGTATATGTCTGAGTAGGGATATTGAGGGTTGGGTGAGGGACAGCTATTGTGTAGGGGGGGCACCATCTTAACCCTTAGGGTGATATCACTCCGTTGCTAGGTAGGGAGAGCTCCTCTACCAGGGTTATTCAGGGTCAATTTTTGATTGTTATATGACTGTCCCCACCATCCCCTTACTATCTAGTATCTCATCTCAATATATGTAGTTTGTCCTAACTGTACTATTTAGTACACATTTTTAAATGTTACATTAAAAGTTATTTTTTAATGGGTATTTTTTCTGCTCCTTGGTTTGTTAGTTAGTTTACATACCCTTTTTTCCAACGGCAGTTGGTTATTTTTCTGGTACTCCTCATAATCAGGGTAGGCCAGGATCTCATCCCCCGTGAGGGCCATCTTCAACTGGCGGAAGGACTCCTCTTCCGGTTTATCCCACTTGAAGGGTGGCTTTTGACTTCTGGACTTAGACTGTCCGATCAGGAGGTCCTGCATAGGAGCTGCCATCTTAGTGAACCCGGGGATGAACCTTCGGTAGTAGCCTACCAACCCGAGAAACTGTCTCACCTCTTTGATGTTCGAGGGGCTTGGCCAGCTCTTGATTGCTGTGACCTTGTCAGGGTCGGGGGCCACTCCTTCCGCGCTTACCACGTGCCCTAGGTACTGGACCCTTGGTTTCAGCAGGTGACACTTCGATGGTTTCACCTTCAGGCCGTAGCCTGCCAGGGCTTCGAACACCTCGGCAAGGTGCTTTAGATGGTCCTCGTAGGTCTTCGAATAGACGATCACGTCGTCCAGGTAAAGGAGGACCGTCTCGAAGTTTCGGTGCCCTAGACAGCATTCCATCAGCCGCTGGAAGGTCCCTGGTGCGTTGCAGAGCCCGAAGGGCATACAGTTGAACTTACTCAGTCCCATCGGGGTGGTGAAGGCGGTCTTCTCCTTGTCAGCCTCTGCCACAGGAACCTGCCAGTACCCACTAGTAAGGTCCAAAGTAGAAAAGAAGTTAGCTGATTTTAGTGCGGCTAAAGACTCCTCTATTCTAGGCAGCGGATATGCGTCTTTGTGGGTGATACGGTTGATTTGTCTATAGTCCACGCACATTCTCATGGTGCCGTCTTTCTTTTTTGACCAGAACCAGGGGGGCTGCCCAGGGGCTACAGCTGTCTCTAATGACCCCAGCTTCTTTCATCTCTCTTAGCATGCCCTTTGCGTTCTGATAATGTGCAGGGGGTACAGGTCTGTGCCTCTCTTTTATTGGTGGGTGGCTCCCTGTGGGGATGTGGTGTTCTATCCCCTTTACTCTGCCGAAGTCTAGCGGGTGCTTACTTCAGACTCTCTCGTACTCCTGTACCACCCGGTAGACTCCTTGTTTTTGGTGCAGGGGAGTGGAGTCAGCACCCACGTGGAGTTTCTGGCACCAGTCCTCCTTTTGTTTCTGGGAGCCATTACCCTCCGCCTGAGGAGATGGAGGCAAGGGTTCCACGGCCCTGATAGCTTTGTGTTCGACAACAAACAGTTTGGCGAGTGTAGCGTACCTGGGTAAGTGTACTTCCCTCTCCCCAATGTTGAGGATGCGGACGGGCACCCTCCCATGACGGACATCAACCACCCCCCGGGCTGTCAAAATGGTGGGCCTGCTGTCTGAGTACACGGGTTCTACCATGGCTTGGTAGTCTCTACCTCTCAACCCGATTGCAGTCCGACACCAGATCATCATTTCACTTTTGGGAGGCATGGAAATGGGGAATGGATCACTGAGTCTTACGCTACCGATCTCACCACCAGACAGTTCTACCTGCTGCCGTCTCATCAGGGCTTTTATCTCTTTGTTGAGGACTCTCTGTTGGCTGGAACTAGCATTCACCGCCACCTGTTGTAGAATTACAATTACCTCTGAAAGACAATTTTCAATCACGTTAGTACCCACAGTTATTTTAGGGTGACTTTCACGTCGGTCAATGTCCACAATAATCACTCCCTGTGCCGGTAGTTCAACTTTACCAATTTTAATGGTCATCTCCTTGAACCCCATCTGCGGCACGGGTAAGCCATTACTGGCGATGATGCTCAAGTTACTGTCTGGATACCGTGTGATATCAGCATCAGTCCAATACTGCTTAAAAAGTGCATAAGGGATAGTGGTTACTTGTGACCCAGTATCCAGCAAGGCGCTCATGGGGATACCGTCCAGCACCACGGGTAAAACCGGGCGCCCCCCAACGTACTTATCACGCCAATTATAAGGGCCTGGTGATCTTATGCCTGGGGGTTGGCCCTCTGCCCCAGGTTGGACCCGTTTAAATTACAGTACCTGGAAATGTGTCCGGGCTGGTTGCATCGACGGCAAATGGGCTGTCCATCCTCTGCGTAGCGGTCTGTGGGCCTCCCTTGGAACGACGGGATCCTCCTCTGTCGACGCCACGGGACATCCTCCGGACTTGAAGCCAGCTCGATGGGTCTTGACGGGTCCACTTGCAACGCCTGGACGGTCCTGGTCAACGCCGCGACGCTCCTGGTCAGCTCCTGGACTTGGTGGTGCAGGTCTTTCGACGGGGCTTGGTTCAGGGCCTGTGCATCAGCCCCCACGGGGTCCATAGAGGAGGGCGCTGCCTCCTGGTGGTAGGTGAGAGCAGGGCGCCAGGGGTTTATAGCGCCACTGGTTGCAGATTCACGGAGCACCCTTATGGCCCTGTCCTTAAATTGGGCAAAGGTCAGGTCGGGGTTCTGAAAGAACATGAGGCGCAATTGGGCCCTGTGGGCGCTAGACAGCAGACCTTCTATGAATTGTTCTGTTAGTAGCTTATCCGTTTCCTGCACACTGCCAGGGTCAGTTTGTTGAATAGCCCTCAAGGCTTCCTGCAGATTTAGGGCATAGTCTCTGATGCTGTCCTGTGCCCGCTGCTTATATCCATAGAACCTCATTTTAATCTCAGCGGAGGTACGTGTGTCAAAGGTACCCCGCAGCCGGGCCAGAATACCCTTCACAGTTCTTTTCTCCTCAGTGGGCCATGATTTTACCTCCCTCTGGGCTGCGCCAGTTAACTACCCTGTTAGTATGCTGACCTTCTGTTCCTCTGTCAGGGGGTAAACCTGGAACAAACTGTACAGCCTTTCCTTAAAGTCAGTTAGGGCATGGGGCTCCCCTGAGTACTTGGGCAGCCAGGCCGCTCCAGGGATGTAGGGCAGGGAAAAGGGCATCACCGCTGCTGCAGCTGCGTTGGTGGTAGTGGGCGCCTCTGTGTCCGACATCTTTCTCCCCCCTAGTTAAGCGTGGCCTACCTTCCGACGATCCTCTTCTGTAGGCCGCGGCTCCGCTGCTGCTGCTATGGACGAGGACCTTGCGTCGCGTCCTGGTGACGTCAGCGTCGCTCTCTCTCCCTTCCAGGACCTTGCGCAGCGTCGGTGCGTGGGGCGGAGCTTCGGATTTCGCGCGGTTTTGACGTCCACGCCCCTCTTCTTCCCGCGCGGCGTCCTGAAGATGGCGTCCGATGGCGGGAAGCAGCTGCGGATGGCGGGAAGACGGCAGAAGACGGCGGGAAACGGTCCAAGATGGCGTCTGATGGCGGGAAACCTCTTTTCAGGTAAGTGCAAAGTCTCTTTCAGGCACGCAATACCCGTTTGTGGCGGGTTGGTTTCAATCCTGCCGACTACGCCAAAGCTGACTCGCCCCCTGGGCCGTGGGGCACTCGGATCCGGGCAATAGGGGAACGATGGGAGTAGTAGTGGCAACCCGGTTCCGTGGCTCAGGGTGGTCAGGCCAGTGGTAGTCCGTTATGCGCTATTGATTATGTTATTAGGAACCGCCGCTGCATGCAGACCGCTGGGGCTGATGAGGTGTGCAGCTAGGGTAGTGTGACTCCCCACGGGAAGAGTGCGGCCCCAGGGCAGTATAATGGATGGTGGGAGTGATGGTGGTGAGAGTCCCGGTACCGGTAGTGCTGGAGGCGCGAAGGAGCACACAGACAACAGGTTGCAGTCCAGGATCTTTACTAAAACAGGTAAACTGACCCATAAACAGTCCCGGCTAGGAGGGGACCTGGATGTCTGAGAGCAATGGGGAAATTGGCCCTGGTCAGGGTGAGGGTGTAGGCCTACCGTGCTTTCTGCGCTCCTTCTGGCTATCTCCTCCTTATAGGGTAACAGCCCACGTTTCCGAGCTTTCCGTGTATTCTCGCCTGTATGACCTGCGACGTGGGTTCCTTTCTGCTCCCAGCCTTGTACGGCTTTGCTGGTCCCTTCTGTTGTGGCAGGGCCTCCAGGTTTCTTAGGCCAAGGAATATACAGTCCCCTGCGGACTGGTTATCTGCAGTAGGATGTGGAATCCTCCCAGCCTCAGACACCAAAGTCTGGTAGATTAAGTCCTTTATCTGCCAAGACAGGCTCACTTCGCCTCTTGTCTCTGGCTTGTGGCTCTCCTCCTGCCACACTTCCTCTTAGGTGCAATACAACTGTCTGTCCCTGCTCTGCTCTGGGACAAGTCTCAGTCCTGAGACAGGCCTTCAAGTTCTCTCTAACCCTGCCCCCAGTACCAGCTTTTATAGGGGCAGCCAGCTCCCCCTACTGGCCTGAGACAGGAGGCATTGCATGCTAATGTTCCCCTGACTAGAGAACCTCCCCCTTGCTCTCAGACACAGCTTTAATTACACTTGTGGCATCCAGGCCAGGGTGACACAATTGTATCATAAATCTTTACAGAATTAGATCTATTTTTCTGTATTCAAACTAACCTTGCTCTTGAAATCTGTATACAGGGAGCTCCCCCTAGTGGTGGCTACAGACAGAAGCTTATCATGTATCTGTGTATACAGTGAGCTCCCCCTAGTGGTGGCTGCAGACAGGATCTTATCATGTATCTCTGTATACAGTGAGCTCCCCTAGTGGTGGCTGCAGACAGGATCTTATCATGTATCTCTGTATACAGGGAGCTCCCCCTAGTGGTGGCTGCAGACAGAATCTTATCATGTATCTCTATATACAGGGAGCTCCCCCTAGTGGTGGCTGCAGACAGAATCTTATCATGCATCTCTGTATACAGGGAGCTCCCCCTAGTGGTGGCAGCAGACAGAATCTTATCATGTATCTCTGTATACAGGAAGCTCCCCCTAGTGGTGACTGCAGACAGGATCTTATCATGTATCTGTGTATATAGTGAGCTTCCCTAGTGGTGGCTGCAGACAGAATCTTATCATGTATCTCTGTATACAGGGAGCTCCCTCTAGTGGTGACTGCAGACAGGATCTTATCATGTATCTGTGTCTACAGTGGGCTCCCCCTAGTGGTGGATACTGAAAGACAGGAATTGAACATCTAAAGTTTTTTTTCTGCAGTCAGCAGTTATTAACAGTCCAGAGAAAAGGTAATAAGTGTTTTATTGCTGAGGATCCTACTGCTGGGACCCCAGTGATCACAGGGATCCTGTCCTCCCATTAGTCTCATCCATGTTATCTGATGCTCTGAGATAGTGGATAGTTGTACTTGGATTTATCCACCAGTCACCTTCAGAGTGGATGTGGCAGCAGTGGACACAGCACCATTCACACTGTGCATTGGAGGGACACGTGTGGGTGTTTGCCTGTGGTGTTTCCTGTAGGTTTCCCTGTAGTGATTGTCATTCTTTGTGATTACCATTATCTCCTGTCTATCCTCACACATCACCCTGATACTCTGGGTCTCTGCTTACTGACTCGCTGATCCTGGCTCCTTCAGAATCCAGCATCCTTCATGAGAACGTGGCGTTCATCCTGTGCCTGGACACATTGGGCAATGGAGACTCCCTCCACCTCCACGTCTCCCGACCACCAGCAGAAGGGACGGCTCAGTGGGAGTTTATGAAGGAGCTTCAGTCGGTTTGTAAACCTTAACGTGTAACTCCGCCACACAGATTGCCTGCACACCGACATTGCTAGATATTATTAGCTTTGCAGAATAGTTACATTTATCTGGCTGCTTAGATTTCTTCTGGGTGACCACCATTCAGCACATGTGTAGCAGTGTGCATCACCATACAGTAGGCTGCCTCTCCATCATGCACAGACTTGTTTCTGCTATGTACAGTTGAAACCAGAAGTTTCCATACACTATATAAAAAGACACATCTGCATGTTTTTCTCTATATCTGACATGAAATCAGGATAAACCTTTCCCGTTTTACCATAATTTTTAATATTTGCCAAATGCCAGAATAATGAGAGAGAGAGAATGTTTTAAGGCATTTTTATTACTTACTGCAAAGTCAAAAGTTTCCATACATTTCATTGGTATTTGGTACCATTGCCCTTACACTGAATGACTTGGGTCACACGTTTGGGATCTCCTTCCACAAGCTTCTCACAATAGTTGGTGGGAATTTGGGCCGATTCCTCCTGACAAAACTGGTGTAACTGATCCAGGTTTGTAGGTCGTCTTGCTCGCAGCCTTTTCGGTTTTTACCATAAATTTTCGATAGGATTGAGATCAGGGCTTTGTGATGGCCACTCCAAAACATTGACTTTGTTATCCTTAAGTCATTTGGAAGACCCATTTCCGCTCAAGCTTTAACTTCCTGGCTGATGTCTTGAGATGTTACTTCAGTATTGCCACATAATCTGCTTTTCTCATGATGCCACCTATTTTGTGAAGTGCACCAGTCCCTCCTGCAGCAAAACAACCCCACAACATGATGCTGCCACCCCCGTGTTTCACAGTTGGGATGGTGTTCTTAGGCTTCCATGCTTCTCCCTTTTCAAAAATTTCAATTTTAGTTTCATCAGACCACAGGACATGTCTTCAAAAATTAAGGGCTTTGTTCCTGTGTGCATTTGCAAAAATTAATCTGTCTTTTTTATGTTTCTTGTGGAGTAATGGCTTCTTCCTGGCAGAGTGGCCTTTCAGCCCATGTTGATACAGTACTTGTTTCCCTGTGGATATTGACACAATCTTACCAGCTTCCGCCATCATCTTCATAAGGTCTTTTGCTTTTGTCCTTGGGTTGATATGCTCATGTCAGACCAAAGCACGTTCATCTCCGGGACACAGAACCCATCTCCTTCCTGAGTGGCATGATGGCTGGACATTCCCATCTTGTTTGTACTTGGGTATAATTGTTTGTACATATGAACGAGGCACCTTCAGGTATCTTGAAATTGTACCCAAGGATGAGCCAGACTTCTACAAGTCCACAATTCTCTTCCTGATATCTTGGCTGATTTCATTTAGACTTTACCATGATGCTACACAAAGAAGCAGTGTATTTCAGGTGTGCATTAAAATACATCCACAGGTGTGTCTGTAATTAACTCAGATGTTGCCAAAAAAACTATCAGAAGCTTCCAAACACATGACATCATCATATGGGCAGTCCAGAATTGTTTAAAGGCATAGTAATCTTGAAATAGTGTATGGAAACTTCTGACTTTGCAATAAGTAATAAAAATGCCTTAAAACATTCTCTCTCTCTCATTATTCTGGCATTTGGCAAATATTAAAAATTATGGTAATCCTAAGTGACCTAAAACAGGAAAGGTTTATTCTGATTTCATGTCAGATACTGAGAAAAACATGCAGATGTGTCTTTTTATATAGTGGATGGAAACGTCTGGTTTCAACTGTAGCTCCTGTAGAGGCTCTTTTGGTGGACTTCATAGACATCTATGAATAGATCCTTAGTAAAGTTGTTTTAATTGAATCCTGAATGTCCGGAGCAGACGAACACTCCAGGCCGGGGTTCGGTGTCTGTGCCTGGGGCCGCTGGTAGCAAAGTTCTCCTTTATATGACACTATTGATAAGACGAGCCTCAGTGACAACCTCCACTTTGCCGCAGAGGATGGATTCCTTCGTGGTTGTCTGTGGAGAAGTGACATGTCTCGCAGGTAGCACTTGATGACGTGGACTCTTTCGTCATTGCAGGTCGTTCTGACGCCTCCGTTTCTTGGTGTAAATTTTTCAGTCGTTCATAAGAAGATTAATTTGGGAGAGACCATTGTAGCCTGGGAACACGAGCAGTTCAGCTTACAGAGGCTCCCGGCCCTCACAGTTTCACAACTGGACAACCACAAGCGGGGTGTGAAGAACTCCATCCTAGATACCAGGTAAAGAATAGTCTCCTCTTTATCTTCTTCGCAGTGGCCGTCTAAGTCTTTTTTTATTCTTCCTGTATTCCATCATCGTCGTTATCATTTTCTTCTCCTGGTTTTCATCTTCTTTTTTTTAAGACTTTGGCCTTTTCTTGTTCTTTGTGTTCTTCATTTTCCCTGAACTTCCCACTCTTATTCTTTCACTTCTTCCTTCACCTCTTTAATGACCTTATTATTGTTCTTCTTTCAACTTTTCTTTCTGCTATCATCAATCATCAGGATTCTTTTCTACTTGTTCTCCGCTTCTTTACTTTACTCTTCTGCTTCTTCATCATTACCTTAGATTTCTTCTTTTTCTCTCTAATTCTTTTCAATCATCATAATTTTCTTCTCTTCCTTTTCTTCATCTTACTCTTCCTCTTTGCTTTCTTCCTCATCCTCTTCTTTCCATCCCCCTTCTTTGTCTTCATTTTCATGTTTTCCACCATTATTGCCTTCTTTATTTATTTATTTTTTTCATCATTCTCCCTTATTCTTGGTCTTATCCATTGGTTTCTATCATCATCGTGATTTTTTTTCTCCTTCGTTTTCTTTTTCTTCCTCATCCATCATAATGTTTTTTTTTTCCCTTCCTTTTCTCCTACCTACTTTTCTTAGTTTTTTTTTCTTTTCCCCTTGTCTTCCTTTTGGTGTTTTCCATTATCATGTTTGTCTTCTCTGTTTTTCTTATTCACCACTTATTTCTTGTTTTCTATCGTTTTCCTTTCTATTTTGATTTCTGCTTCTCCTTCATCATCATGATTTTCTTAGTTTTTTCCTTATCCTCCGTGTCTTTCTTTTTTTCTGTTTTCAATCATCATGGTTGTGTTCTCTGTTTTTCCTTCATATTAATCACTTATTTCTTGTTTTCTATCATCATCGTGATTTTCTTCTCCTTCGTTTTCTTCCTCCTCTGCCATCATCATGATTTTCTTCTCTTCCGTTTTTCCTACCTACTTTTCTTAGTTTTTTTTTTCTTATGCCCCGTTTTCCTTTTCGTATTTTCCATAATGTTTGTCTTCTCTGTTTTTCTTATTCATCACTTTTTTTCTTGTTTTCTATCATTTTCCTTTCTTCCTTGTTTTGTTTCTTCTTCCTCTTCCATAATTATAACTGTCTTCTCTTCCTTTTATTCTTCGTTCTCTTCCTTTCTTCTTGCTCCTCTTCTTTCATTCCCTTTTTGTATTTTCCATCATCCTGATTGTTTTCTCTGTTTCTTTTTCTTCTTCCTCCTCCCTTATTCTTGGTCCTATTCCTTCTAGTGTTTAATCACCATCATGACTTTCTTCTCCTTCCTGTTTTCTTCTTCTTTTTCTGCTACGAAGCCCCCAATCATTCTATTATCTACCTTGAACAAGACACCACTAATGATCAGATGCAGAACATCTATAATTGTGCCTGCTGGTCTTATAATGATCATCTATAGTGCCAGTCATTATATTCCATCTGCCCTGGCTCAGAAATGCCGGGAACTGTGCCAAGTAGTCGCTCTTACTAACAATGCCAACATAGAGGGGTTTCATTTCTTATCATTGCCTGGTGCCATTATGACAATGATGAGGTGGTGGTAATCTGGTATTGTAGGGTCATGTCATGACTTGTGTCAGACGAGTTTTAATATTCTTTTCCATCATTTCTATTAGCGCTCACTGAGCCTCTTGTATTTGGCTTTGGGACCCCCATTAAGTTTTCCATGGAGTATATTGCAGCTATATAACGAGAGATATAGGTTTTTCGAAATTACATGAAGGAGGATGAGCTTCGAGCAGATTCTAGACCAAACCCATCCTAAAATCAAGCATCCCAGTCCAGGCTGCGGGGAATCCTCCAACATTCACTCCTGTGCGGAAAGTGCTAACTTTGATCCATTGTGTTCCCGTATCCCGATATGGGCTCCCACACAGAGCCATACAGGGGCCCATTTGGCCTATGAAAATGTACCTGGAGACAAGTGGAAAAGTTCCTGACTCTCAACTATGGCCGTATCAGCGTCTCCTCACCCCTCACAGGGATAAGGGAGCTCTCTGACACCATCTCTTATATCTGGATATCTTCATGCAGATTTTTTTTCCTTATGCACCAGGCTGTGTATTTAATCCTAAAACAGGGGGTTACGTCTCTTTGTGCAGTGTTTACGTTATATATTGTTCACAGGCTCGGTCTTTTTACCCTTTGGCCCTGATATTTATGAATTTGGTGTTTGCTTACATTTGTATTGCCACAGTATCCTTCATATGTGTCATCCCTTCCTATAACATCCTGGAGACCTACGGGCTTATACACCTATCCCCTTGGCATTTCTATATATTGGGACGTGTCCTCCTTCTATCTAAAACTGAACCTGTGAAAAACTGAACCCCTTGTGTTTCCTCCCTCCACTAACCTACCTGTGCCCGATATTGCCATCTCCGTGTGTGGCTCCACCATTGCTCCCCAGCAACATGCCCTCTATCTTGGGGTCATACTTGTACAGATCTTTCTTTCACTCCCCAGGTCCAACCACTCACTCGCTCATGAAATCTACATCTCAAAACAATCTCTAGAATTCGATCTTTTCTTCCCTTTGACTCTGGAAAAACTCTTACTGTAGCTCTTATTTATTCTCGTCTAGACTAATGCAACTCTCTACTAATCGGTCTCCCTCTTACTAAACTTTCCCCTCTCCAATCCGTCCTGGATGCAGCAGCCAGGATCATATTCCTCACCAACCGATACACCGATGCCTCCACCCTGTGCCAGTCGTTGCACTGGTTACCCATCCGCTACAAAGTTCAATATAAACTTATCACTCTTACTCACAAAGTGCACCATGCTTCAGCACCGCCATGCATCTCCTCCCTCGTCTCAGTCTACCAACCTACCTGTGCCCCTGACCTAAGATTAACATCCTCAATAATCCGAACTTGCCACTCCCGTCTCCAAGACTTCTCGCATGCTGCGCCAATTCTCTGGAATGCACTACCCAGGACACTTTGGTTAATCCCCAATATCTACAGTTTTAAGCGTGGCCTAAAACGCATTTCTTTAGACTGGCCTATGGTCCCACCTCACTTATCTAGCGATCGTAGTTTTGCCTATACAAAATTTCCTTCCAAATCAGGACCCTTGTATCATCTCTTCACACCCCCCCCCCCCATGCACTTAATAGCCCTCTGTGTCCCCATACACACACTGGTTGGTGACCGGTTTATGCAGCGTTGTGTGAATACCCAATTTATTATATTATGGCCAGACAGTACAATACAATCACTTTTTACCATCCCCCTTCCGAGTCTCCCCTTTATCCTCATAGATTGTGAGCAGCAGGACCCTCACTGCTCCTGTATCTGGCGAACTGTGTGTTACTCTGTGATGTCTTTACTGTCTGCACAAGTCCCTGCTTATTGTAAAGTGCTGCTGAATATGTTGGCTCTATAGAAATAAAAATTATTATTATATCATCGGATGTTGCCTCCAGGTCCCGCGTGGATGTGAAGAAGCTGCGGAGAAACACGGAGCTCCTGTGCGAGGCTCTGGCCCGGCTCCTGTACAAGGACACATTGAGGGTGAGATCCGGTCAATGCTCTGACAGCAAAACTCCTAAAATGGCCAATGGCCGATCCTAGATCTTCTAGAAGAACCACGACCTGCTAGACGTGGCCTCAGCTTTAAGGAATTCAGTTGTTTCAAAACCGTGGCCTTCCTACCAGAGACGTAGCCAGGGGTCAGTGCAGGGGAAATGGGAAGCCTCTGAATGGACACCACCGCGGGTAACACACGTTCACAACTATGGAGGCGCGGCCTAATAATAGCGGCACAGGGGGCGTCTCAGCAGAAAACAATATCAGAACCAATATTATTGCTATACAGTGACCGTAGTGGTAGACACCAGTCCTACAGCCAGTACAAGAGATAACTCAGCCCTCTGCTGCCTGCGTACAATGTCCTCACCCCCAGCCCTCTGCTGCCTGTGTACAATGTCCTCACCCCCAGCCCTCTGTGTACAATGTCCTTACCCCCAGCCCTCTGCTGCCTGCGTACAATGTCCTTACCCCCAGCCCTCTGCTGCCTGCGTACAATGTCCTTACCCCCAGCCCTCTGCTGCCAACAATACAAATGTCCTCACCCCCAGCCCTCTGCTGCCTGCGTACAATGTCCTTACCCCCAGCCCTCTGCTGCCAACAATACAAATGTCCTTACCCCCAACCCCCTGCAGCGTACAATGTCCTCACCCCCAGCCCTCTGCTGCCTGCGTACAATGTCCTTACCCCCAGCCCTCTGCTGCCAACAATACAAATGTCCTTACCCCCAACCCTCTGCAGCGTACAATGTCCTCACCCCCAGCCCTCTGCTGCCTGCGTACAAATGTCCTTACCCCCAACCCTCTGCTGCCTGCGTACAATGTCCTTACCCCCAGCCCTCTGCTGCCTGCGTACAAATGTCCTTACCCCCAACCCTCTGCTGCCTGCGTACAAATATCCTTACCACCAGCCCTCTGCTGCCTGCATACAATGTCCTTACCCCCAGCCCTCTGTGTACAATGTCCTTACCCCCAGCCCTCTGCTGCCTGCATACAAATGTCCTTACCCCAACCACCAGCTGCCTGCATACAAATGTCCTTACCCCAACCCTCTGCAGCCTGTGTACAATGTCCTTACCCCCAGCCCTCTGCTGCCTGCGTACAATGTCCTTACCCCCAGCCCTCTGCTGCCGGCGTACAATGTCCTTACCCCCAGCCCTCTGCTGTTTGCATACAAATGTCCTTACCCCAAACCCTCTGCTGCCTGTGTACAATATCCTTACCCCCAGACTTCTGCTACCTGCGTACAATGCCCATACCCCCAGCCTTCTGTTGCCTGCGTACAATGTCCTTACCCCCAGCCCTCGGCTGCCCGCATACAAATGTCCTTACCCCCAACCCTCTGTTGCCCGCAAACAAATGTCCTTACCCCCAGCCCTCTGTGTACAATGTTCTTACCCACAGCCCTCTGCTGCCTGCGTACAATGCCCTTACCCCCAGCCCTCTGCTGCCTGTGTACAGATGTCCATACCCCCAACCCTGTTGCCTGCGTACAATGTCCTTACCCCCAGCCCTCTGCTGCCTGTGTACAGATGTCCATACCCCCAATCCTGTTGCCTGTGTACAATGTCCTTACCCCCAGCCCTCTGCTGCCTGCGTACAATGTTCTTACCCCCAACCCTCTGCTGCCTGCGTACAATGTCCTTACCCTCAGCCCTCTGCATACAAATGTCCGTACCCCCAACCCTCTACTGCCTGCGTACAATGTCCTTACCCCCAGCCATCTGCTGCCTGCGTACAATGTCCTTACCCCCAGCCCTCTGCTACCTGCGTACAATATCTTTACCCCACGCCCTCTGCTGCCTGCGTACAATATCCTTACCCCCAGCCCTCTGCTGCCTGCGTACAATATCCTTACCCCCAGCCCTCTGTTACCTGCATATAATGCCCTCACCCCCAGCCTTCTGCTGCCTGTGTACAACGTCCTTACCCCCAGCCCTCTGCTGCCTGTGTACAACATCCTTACCCCCAGCCCTCTGCTGCCTGCGTACAATATCCTTACCCCCAGCCCTCTGCTGCCTGCGTACAATATCCTTACCCCCAGCCTTCTGCTGCCTGTGTACAACGTCCTTACCCCCAGCCCTCTGCTGCCTGTGTACAACATCCTTACCCTCAGCCCTCTGCTGCCTGCGTACAATATCCTTACCCCCAGCCCTCTGCTGCCTGCGTACAATATCCTTACCCCCAGCCTTCTGCTGCCTGTGTACAACGTCCTTACCCCCAGCCCTCTGCTGCCTGTGTACAACATCCTTACCCCCAGCCCTCTGCTGCCTGCGTACAATATCCTTACCCCCAGCCCTCTGCTACCTGCATATAATGCCCTCACCCCCAGCCTTCTGCTGCCTGTGTACAACGTCCTTACCCCCAGCCCTCTGCTGCCTGTGTACAACATCCTTACCCCCAGCCCTCTGCTGCCTGCATACAAATGTCCTTACCCCAACCACCAGCTGCCTGCATACAAATGTCCTTACCCCAACCCTCTGCTGCCTGCGTACAATGTCCTTACCCCCAGCCCTCTGCTGCTTGCATACAAATGTCCTTACCCCCAACCCTCTGCTGCCTGCGTACAATATCCTTACCCCCAACCCTCTGCTACCTGCATACAATGCCCTTACCCGCAGCCTTCTGTTGCCTGCGTACAATGTCCTTACCCCCAGCCCTCTGCTGCCTGTATACAAATGTCCTTACCCTCAGCCCTCTGCTGCCTGCATACAAATGTCCTTACCCCCAACCCTCTGCTACCTGCGTACAATGTCCTTACCCCCAGCCCTCTGCTGCCTGCGTACAAATGTCCTTACCACCAGCCCTCTGCTGCCTGCGTACAATGTCCTTGCCCCCAGCCCTCTGTATACAATGCCCTTACCCCCAGCCCTCTGCTGCCTGCATACAAATGTCCTTACCCCAACCCTCTGATGCCTACATACAAATGTCCTTACCCCAACCCTCTGCTGCCTGTGTACAATGTCCTTACCCCCAGCCCTCTGCTACCTGCGTACAATGCCCATACCACCAGCCTTCTGTTGCCTGCGTACAATGTCCTTATCCCCAGCCCTCGGCTGCCCGCATACAAATGTCCTTACCCCCAACCCTCTGTTGCCCGCATACAAATGTCCTTACCCCCAGCCCTCTGTGTACAATGTTCTTACCCACAGCCCTCTGCTGCCTGCGTACAATGCCCTTACCCCCAGCCCTCTGCTGCCTGTGTACAAATGTCCTTACCCCAACCCTCTGATGCCTACATACAAATGTCCTTACCCCAACCCTCTGCTGCCTGTGTACAATGTCCTTACCCCCAGCCCTCTGCTACCTGCGTACAATGCCCATACCACCAGCCTTCTGTTGCCTGCGTACAATGTCCTTATCCCCAGCCCTCGGCTGCCCGCATACAAATGTCCTTACCCCCAACCCTCTGTTGCCCGCATACAAATGTCCTTACCCCCAGCCCTCTGTGTACAATGTTCTTACCCACAGCCCTCTGTTGCCTGCGTACAATGTCCTTATCCCCAGCCCTCGGCTGCCTGCATACAAATGTCCTTACCCCCAACCCTCTGTTGCCCGCATACAAATGTCCTTACCCCCAGCCCTCTGTGTACAATGTTCTTACCCACAGCCCTCTGCTGCCTGCGTACAATGCCCTTACCCCCAGCCCTCTGCTGCCTGTGTACAAATGTCCTTACCCCCAACCCTGTTGCCTGCGTACAATGTCCTTACCCCCAGCCCTCTGCTACCTGCGTAGAATGCCCTTACCCCCAGCCCTCTACTGCCTGTGTACAATGTCCTTACCCCCAGCCCTCTGCTACCTCCATACAATGCCCTTACCCCTAGCCCTCTGCTGCCTGCATACAATGTCGTTACCCCCAGCCCTTTGCTGCCTGTGTACAATGTCCTTACCCCCAGCCCTCTGCTGCCTGCGTACAATGTTCTTACCCCCAACCCTCTGCTGCCTGCGTACAATGTTCTTACCCTCAGCCCTCTGCATACAAATGTCCGTACCCCCAACCCTCTACTGCCTGCGTACAATGTCCTTACCCCCAGCCCTCTGCTGCCTGCGTACAATGTCCTTACCCCCAGCCCTCTGCTGCCTGCATACAATGTCCTTACCTCCAGCCCTCTGCATACAATGTCCTTACCCCCAGACCTCTGCTGCCTGTGTACAATATCCTTACCTCCAGCCCTCTGCTGCCTGCATACAATATCCTTACCCCCAGCCCTCTGCTGCCTGCACACAATGCCCTCACCCCCAGCCTTCTGCTGCCTGTGTACAACGTCCTTACCCCCAGCCCTCTGCTGCCTGTGTACAACGTCCTTACCCCTGGCCCTCTGCTGCCTGCATACAATATCCTTACCCCCAGCCCTCTGCTGCCTGCGTACAATATCCTTACCCCCAGCCCTCTGCTACCTGCATATAATGCCCTCACCCCCAGCCCTCTGCTGCCTGTGTACAACGTTCTTACCCCTGGCCCTCTGCTGCCTGCATACAATATCCTTACCCCCAGCCCTCTGCTGCCTGCATACAATATCCTTACCCCCAGCCCTCTGCTGCCTGCGTACAATATCCTTACCCCCAGCCCTCTGCTACCTGCATATAATGCCCTCACCCCCAGCCTTCTGCTGCCTGTGTACAACGTCCTTACCCCCAGCCCTCTGCTGCCTGTGTACAACGTCCTTACCCCCAGCCCTCTGCTGCCTGCATACAAATGTCCTTACCCCAACCACCAGCAGCCTGCATACAAATGTCCTTACCCCAACCCTCTGCTGCCTGCGTACAATGTCCTTACCCCCAGCCCTCTGCTGCTTGCATACAAATGTCCTTACCCCCAACCCTCTGCTGCCTGCGTACAATATCCTTACCCCCAACCCTGTGCTACCTGCATACAATGCCCTTACCCCCAGCCCTCTGCTGCCTGCGTACAAATGTCCTTACCCCCAGCCCTCTGCTGCCTGCGTACAATATCCTTACCCCCAGCCCTCTGCTACCTGCATATAATGCCCTTACCCCCAGCCCTCTGCTGCCTGTGTACAACATCCTTACCCCCAGCCCTCTGCTGCCTGCATACAAATGTCCTTACCCCAACCACCAGCTGCCTGCATACAAATGTCCTTACCCCAACCCTCTGCTGCCTGCGTACAATGTCCTTACCCCCAGCCCTCTGCTGCTTGAATACAAATGTCCTTACCCCCAGCCCTCTGCTGCCTGCATACAAATGTCCTTACCCTCTGCCCTCTGCTGCCTGCATACAAATGTCCTTACCCCCAACCCTCTGCTGCCTGCGTACAATGTCCTTACCCCCAGCCCTCTGCTGCCTGCGTACAAATGTCCTTACCCCCAACCCTCTGCTGCCTGCGTACAATGTCCTTACCCCCAACCCTCTGCTGCCTGCGTACAATGTCCTTACCCCCAGCCCTCTGCTGCCTGCGTACAAATGTCCTTACCCCCAACCCTCTGCTGCCTGCGTACAAATGTCCTTACCCCCAACCCTCTGCTGCCTGCGTACAAATGTCCTTACCCCCAGCCCTCTGCTGCCTGCGTACAAATGTCCTTACCCCCAACCCTCTGCTGCCTGTGTACAAATGTCCTTACCACCAGCCCTCTGCTGCCTGCGTACAATGCCCTTAGCCCCAGCCCTCTGTGTACAATGTCCTTACCCCCAGCCCTCTGTGTACAATGTCCTTACCCCCAGCCCTCTGCTGCCTGCATACTAATGTCCTTACCCCAACCCTCTGATGCCTACATACAAATGTCCTTACCCCAACCCTCTGCTGCCTGCGTACAATGTCCTTACCCCCAACCCTCTGCTGCCTGTGTACAATGTCCTTCCCCCAGCCCTCTGCTACCTGCGTACAATGTCCTTACCCCCAGCCCTCTGCTACCTTCGTACAATGCCCATACCCCCAGCCTTCTGTTGCCTGCGTACAATGTCCTTACCCCCAGCCCTCTGCTGCCTGCATACAAATGTCCTTACCCCCAGCCCCAGCCCTCTGTGTACAATGTCCTTACCCCCAGCCCTCTGTGTACAATGTCCTTACCCCCAGCCCTCTGCTGCCTGCATACTAATGTCCTTACCCCAACCCTCTGCTGCCTGCGTACAAATGTCCTTACCCCCAGCCCTCTGCTGCCTGCATACTAATGTCCTTACCCCCAGCCCTCTGCTGCCTGCATACTAATGTCCTTACCCCCAACCCTCTGCTGCCTGTGTACAATGTCCTTCCCCCAGCCCTCTGCTACCTGCGTACAATGTCCTTACCCCCAGCCCTCTGCTACCTTCGTACAATGCCCATACCCCCAGCCTTCTGTTGCCTGCGTACAATGTCCTTACCCCCAGCCCTCTGCTGCCTGCATACAAATGTCCTTACCCCCAGCCCCAGCCCTCTGTGTACAATGTCCTTACCCCCAGCCCTCTGTGTACAATGTCCTTACCCCCAGCCCTCTGCTGCCTGCATACTAATGTCCTTACCCCAGCCCTCTGCTGCCTGCGTACAATGTCCTTACCCCCAGCTGCCTGTGTACAATACCCTTACCTCCAGCCCTCTGCATACAATGCCCTTATCCCCAGCCTTGTCAACTGCGCATAATGCCCTTACCCCAGCCCTCTGCCGCCAGTGTACAATGCCCTTACCTCCAGCCCTCTGCTGCCAGTGTACAGTGCTCTTACCCCCAACCCTCTGCTGCCTGCATACAATGCCTTTAACCCCTGCCCTCTGCTGCTCAGGTATAATGCCCTTACTTCCAGCCCTCTGTGTACAATTCCCTTACCCCCAGCCCTATGTTGCCCACGCACATTGCCCTTACCACCAGCCCTCTACTGCCAGTGTATAGTGCCCCTACCCCCCAGCCTTCTGCTGCCACTGTACAGTGCCCTTACCTCCAGCCCTCTGCTGTGAGTGTATAGTGCCCTTACCCCCAGCCCTCTGCTGCCAGTGTACAGTGCTCTTACCGCCAGCCCTCTGCTGCCAGTGTATAGTGCAATTACCCCCAGCCCTCTGCTGCCAGTGTACAGTGCTCTTACCCCCAAGCCTCTGCTGCCTGCATACAATGCCTTTAACCCCTGCCCTCTGCTGCTCAGGTATAATGCCCTTACTTCCAGCCCTCTGTGTACAATTCCCTTACCCCCAGCCCTATGTTGCCCACGTACATTGCCCTTACCCCCAGCCCGCTGTTGCCTGCGTATAATGCCCTTAACCCCAGCTCTCTGCCGCCAGTGTACAATGCCCTTACCTCCAGCCCTCTTCTGCCAGTGCATAGTGCCCTTACCCCCAGCCCTCTGCTGCCTGCGTACAATATCCTTACCGCCAGGTCTCTGCCGCCAATTTACAATGCCCTTTCCCCTAGCCCTCTGCTGCCGGCTTACAATGTCCTTACCTCCAGCCCTCTGCTGCCTGCGTAAATGTCCTTACCCCCAGCCCTCTGCTGCCTGCGTACAATGTCCTTACCCCCAGCCCTCTGCTGCCTGCGTACAATGTCCTTACCCCCAGCCCTCTGCTGCCTGCGTACAATGTCCTTACCCCCAGCCCTCTGCTGCCTGCGTACAATGTCCTTACCCCCAGCCCTCTGCTGCCTGCGTACAATGTCCTTACCCCCAGCCCTCTGCTGCCTGCGTACAATGTCCTTACCCCCAGCCCTCTGCTGCCTGAGTACAATGTCCTTACCCCCAGCCCTCTGCTGCCTGAGTACAATGTCCTTACCCCCAGCCTTCTGCCACCAGTGTACAATGCCCTTACCCCTAACCCTCTGCCAATGTACAGTGTCCTTACCCCCAGCCCTTTTTTGCCATAGTGCCCTTACCGCCAGCCCTCTACTGCCAGTGTATAGTGTCCCTACCTCCCAGCCCTCTGCTGCCAGTGTAAAGTGCCCTACCCCCCAGCCCTCTGCTGCCAGTGTACAGTGCCCTTACCCCCAGCCCTCTGCTGCCAGTGTAGTGCCCTTACCCCCCAGCCCTTTTCTGCCAGTGTATAGTGCCCTTACCACCAGCCCTCTACTGCCAGTGTATAGTGCCCCTACCCCCCAGCCTTCTGCTGCCACTGTACAGTGCCCTTACCTCCAGCCCTCTGTTGTGAGTGTATAGTGCCCTTACCCCCAGCCCTCTGCTGCCAGTGTACAGTGCTCTTACCGCCAGCCCTCTGCTGCCAGTGTATAGTGCAATTACCCCCAGCCCTCTGCTGCCAGTGTATAGTGCCTTACCCCCCAGCCCTCTGCTGCCAGCGTACAGTGCTCTTACCCCCAGTCCTCTGCTGCCAGTGTATAGTGCAATTACCCCCAGCCCTCTGCTGCCAGTGTATAGTGCAATTACCCCCAGCCCTCTGCTGCCAGTGTATAGTGCAATTACCCCCAGCCCTCTGCTGCCAGTGTACAGTGCTCTTACCCCCAAGCCTCTGCTGCCTGCATACAATGCCTTTAACCCCTGCCCTCTGCTGCTCAGGTATAATGCCCTTACTTCCAGCCCTCTGTGTACAATTCCCTTACCCCCAGCCCTATGTTGCCCACGTACATTGCCCTTACCCCCAGCCCGCTGTTGCCTGCGTATAATGCCCTTAACCCCAGCTCTCTGCCGCCAGTGTACAATGCCCTTACCTCCAGCCCTCTTCTGCCAGTGCATAGTGCCTTACCCCAGCCCTCTGCTGCCTGCGTACAATATCCTTACCGCCAGGTCTCTGCCGCCAATTTACAATGCCCTTTCCCCTAGCCCTCTGCTGCCTGCGTACAATATCCTTACCGCCAGGTCTCTGCCGCCAATTTACAATGCCCTTTCCCCTAGCCCTCTGCTGCCGGCTTACAATGTCCTTACCTCCAGCCCTCTGCTGCCTGCGTAAATGTCCTTACCCCCAGCCCTCTGCTGCCTGCGTACAATGTCCTTACCCCCAGCCCTCTGCTGCCTGCGCACAATGTCCTTACCCCCAGCCCTCTGCTGCCTGCGCACAATGTCCTTACCCCCAGCCCTCTGCTGCCTGCGCACAATGTCCTTACCCCCAGCCCTCTGCATCCTGCGTACAATGTCCTTACCCCCAGCCCTCTGCTGCCTGCGTACAATGTCCTTACCCCCAGCCCTCTGCTGCCTGCGTACAATGTCCTTACCCCCAGCCCTCTGCTGCCTGCGTACAATGTCCTTACCCCCAGCCCTCTGCTGCCTGAGTACAATGTCCTTACCCCCAGCCCTCTGCTGCCTGAGTACAATGTCCTTACCCCCAGCCTTCTGCCACCAGTGTACAATGCCCTTACCCCTAACCCTCTGCCACCAATGTACAGTGTCCTTACCCCCAGCCCTTTTTTGCCATAGTGCCCTTACCGCCAGCCCTCTACTGCCAGTGTATAGTGTCCCTACTTCCCAGCCCTCTGCTGCCAGTGTAAAGTGCCCTACCCCCCAGCCCTCTGCTGCCAGTGTACAGTGCCCTTACCCCCAGCCCTCTGCTGCCAGTGTAGTGCCCTTACCCCCCCAGCCCTTTTCTGCCAGTGTATAGTGCCCTTACCACCAGCCCTCTACTGCCAGTGTATAGTGCCCCTACCCCCCAGCCTTCTGCTGCCACTGTACAGTGCCCTTACCTCCAGCCCTCTGTTGTGAGTGTATAGTGCCCTTACCCCCAGCCCTCTGCTGCCAGTGTACAGTGCTCTTACCGCCAGCCCTCTGCTGCCAGTGTATAGTGCAATTACCCCCAGCCCTCTGCTGCCAGTGTATAGTGCCTTACCCCCCAGCCCTCTGCTGCCAGCGTACAGTGCTCTTACCCCCAGTCCTCTGCTGCCAGTGTATAGTGCAATTACCCCCAGTCCTCTGCTGCCAGTGTACAGTGCCCTTACCTCCAGCCCTCTGCTGCCAGTGTACAGTGCTCTTACCACCAGCCCTCTGCTGCCAGTGTACAGTGCTCTTACCCCCGGCCCTCTGCTGCCAGTGTACAGTGCTCTTACCCCCAGCCCTCTGCTGCCAGTGTACAGTGCTCTTACCGCCAGCCCTCTACTGCCAGTGTATAGTGCCCCTACCCCCCAGCCCTCTGCTGCCACTGTACAGTGCCCATACCCCCAGCCCTCTGTTGTCAGTGTATAGTGCCCTTAAACCCAGCCCTCTGCTGCCAGGGTACAGTGCTCTTACCCCCAACCCTCTACTGCCAGTGTATAGTGTACAATGCCCTTACCCCCAGCCCTCTGCATACAATGCCCTTACCCCCAGCCCTCTGCTGCCAGTGTACAATGCCCTTACCCCAGCCCTCTGCTGCCTGCATACAATGCCTTTAACCCCTGCCCTCTGCTGCTCAGGTATAATGCCCTTACTTCCAGCCATCTGTGTACAATTCCCTTACCCACAGCCCTATGTTGCCCACATACATTGCCCCCAGCCCGCTGTTGCCTGCTTACATTGCCCTTACCCCCAACCCTCTGCATACAATGCCCTTAACCCCAGCTCTCTTGCCGCCAGTGTAGAATGCCCTTACCTCCAGCCCTCTTCTGCCAGTGTATAGTGCTGCCTGCGTACAATATCCTTACCCCTAGGTCTCTGCCACCAATGTACAATGGCCTTACCCCCAGCCCTCTGCTGCCTACGTACAATGTCCTTACCCCCAGCCCTCTGCCACCAGTGTATAATGCCCTGACCCCTAGCCCTCTGCCACCAGTGTACAATGCCCTTACCCCTAGCCCTCTGCTGCCTGCGTACAATGTCCTTACCCCAAGCCCTCTGCCACCAGTGTACAATGGCCTTACCCCCAGCCCTCTGCTGCCAGTGCAAAGCGCCCTACCCCCCAGCCCTCTGCTGCCAGTGTACAGTGCCCTTACCCCCAGCCCTCTGCTGCCAGTGTAGTGCCCTTACCCCTCAGCCCTTTTCTGCCAGTGTATAGTGCCCTTACCACCAGCCCTCTACTGCCAGTGTATAGTGCCCCTACCCCCCAGCCTTCTGCTGCCACTGTACAGTGCCCTTACCTCCAGCCCTCTGCTGTGAGTGTATAGTGCCCTTACCCCCAGCCCTCTGCTGCCAGTGTACAGTGCTCTTACCGCCAGCCCTCTGCTGCCAGTGTATAGTGCAATTACCCCCCTCCCTCTGCTGCCAGTGTACAGTGCTCTTACCTCCAGCCCTCTGCTGCCAGTGTACAGTGCCCTTACCCCCAGCCCTCTGCTGTCTGTGTATAGTGCCCTTAAACCCAGCCCTCTGCTGCCAGTGTACAGTGCTCTTACCGCCAGCCCTCTGCTGCCAGTGTATAGTGCAATTACCCCCAGCCCTCTGCTGCCAGTGTATAGTGCCTTACCCCCCAGCCCTCTGCTGCCAGTGTACAGTGCTCTTACCCCCAACCCTCTACTGCCAGTGTATAGTGTACAATGCCCTTACCCCCAGCCCTCTGCATACAATGCCCTTATCCCCAGCCTTGTCGCCTGCGCATAATGCCCTTACCCCAGCCCTCTGCAGCCTGCGTACAATGCCCTTACCCCCAGCCCTCTGCTGCCAGTGTACAATGCCCTTACCCCCAACCCTCTGCTGCCTGCATACAATGCCTTTAACCCCTGCCCTGTGCTGCTCAGGTATAATGCCCTTACTTCCAGCCATCTGTGTACAATTCCCTTACCCCCAGCCCTATGTTGCCCACGTACATTGCCCCCAGCCCGCTGTTGCTTGCTTACATTGCCCTTACCCCCAACCCTCTGCATACAATGCCCTTAACCCCAGCTCTCTTGCTGCCAGTGTAGAATGCCCTTACCTCTAGCCCTCTTCTGCCAGTGTATAGTGCTGCCTGCGTACAATATCCTTACCCCTAGGTCTCTGCCACCAATGTACAATGTCCTTACCCCCAGCCCTCTGCTGCCTGCGTACAATGTTCTTACCCCTAGCCCTCTGCTGCCTGCGTACAATGTCCTTACCCCCAGCCCTCTGCCACCAGTGTACAATGCCCTTACCCCTAGCCCTCTGGTGGCAGGGGGCTAGGGGTAAGGGCATTGTACACTGGTGGCAGAGGGCTAGGGGTAAGGGCATTGTACACTGGTGGCAGGGGGCTAGGGGTAAGGGCATTGTACACTGGTGGCAGGGGGCTAGGGGTAAGGGCATTGTACACTGGTGGCAGGGGGCTAGGGGTAAGGGCATTGTACACTGGTGGCTTTGTACAGTGCAATTACCCCTAGCCCTCTGCCACCAGTGTATAGTGCCCTTACCGCCAGCCCTCTACTGCCAGTGTATAGTGCCCCTACCCCCCAACCCTCTGCTGCCAGTGTATAGTGCAATTACCCCCAGCCCTCTGCTGCCAGAGTACAGTGCCCTTACCCCCAGCTGCCAGAGTACAGTGCTCTTACCCCAAGCCCTCTGCTGCCAGTGTACAGTGCCCTTACCCCCAGCCCTCTGCTGTCAGTGTATAGTGCAATTACCCCCAGCCCTCTGCTGCCAGTGTACAGTGCGCTTACCCCCCAGCCCTCTGCTGCCAGTGTACAGTGCTCTCACCACCAGCCCTCTGCTGCCAGTGTACAGTGCTCTCACCACCAGCCCTCTGCTGCCAGTGTACAGTGCTCTCACCACCAGCCCTCTGCTGCCAGTGTACAGTGCAATTACCCCCAGCCCTCTGCTGCCAGTGTACAGTGCTCTCACCACCAGCCCTCTGCTGCCAGTGTACATTGCTCTCACCACCAGCCCTCTGCTGCCAGTGTACAGTGCAATTACCCCCAGCCCTCTGCTGCCAGTGTACAGTGCTCTCACCACCAGCCCTCTGCTGCCAGTGTACAGTGCTCTCACCACCAGCCCTCTGCTGCCAGTGTATAGTGCTCTTACCCCCCAGCCCTCTGCTGCCAGTGTACATTGCTCTCACCACCAGCCCTCTGCTGCCAGTGTACATTGCTCTCACCACCAGCCCTCTGCTGCCAGTGTACAGTGCAATTACCCCCAGCCCTCTGCTGCCAGTGTACAGTGCTCTCACCACCAGCCCTCTGCTGCCAGTGTACAGTGCTCTCACCACCAGCCCTCTGCTGCCAGTGTACAGTGCAATTACCCCCAGCCCTCTGCTGCCAGTGTACAGTGCTCTCACCACCAGCCCTCTGCTGCCAGTGTATAGTGCCCTTACCCCCCAGCCCTCTGCTGCCAGTGTATAGTGCCCTTACCCCCCAGCCCTCTGCTGCCAGTGTATAGTGCTCTTACCCCCAGCCCCTCCATCCTCTGCTTGTTCTACAGAATTGTCATTTTTCACTTCACTTATTACCATGAGTTATGACAGAGAAGGAAAAGTCGAGGTGATTGCTGGAGGGCGACGCTTTCACGCTCCGTCCTCATTATCTTCTGAAAACGACGTAAATGAGATGTTTGAGTTATTATTACGATGGAATAACATCGTCTGATGAAGGATATGGAGAGCATAACCTCTGGCTGCGGTAATTACGGACAGCGGAGACCACAATACGCTCACTATAGGCCCCCGATAATGGCTGGAGATACGACTGCCATTCTCCAGTCTGTGCAGATAAATTAGCTCTGAATATGTGAACCCCGGAAGGAAATCAATCAGTAAGTATAACCTCACAGGACCACAAAGCAGTCTGAAGCCTCTTATGGGGGTTTAAGGGGATCTCTCAGCGGGTTTTTGCTATGTATATGAGAGCAGCATGATGCAGGGACAGAGACCCTGATTCCAGCGATGTAACACTTAGTTTACTGAGTGCAGAAGTTATGATGGAATCAGTTTTCTCTTCTGCAGATCTAGCAGAGCTCAGAACACTGTATAACCTGTATAACCCCGGCCACATCACTGATTGTATACAGAAAGTGACCAATGTAAAGTGACAGTTGGGGTGGAGCTGGACTAGAAGGAATGGGACACTAGTCCTGTAGTGATAATCTTCTGCTGATAAAACACTGATTGTATTGAAACAGCAAAACACAACCTAGTAAGTGATACATCACTGGAATCAGGCACTCAGCCCTACATCAGTCAAGTCAATGGGTGCGAGGGAGAAAGAAAAAAAATTGCACGGCCCTAGGGCCATGGTTATGCCATCCAATTTTTTACGCACCCATCTCATAGGAAACCCAACATTTCATCAGCCGAGTACAATAAAATCAGTGTGGCAGGTCAGAATAGAATAGATTGTTAGATAGAAAGATGTCATATATAATCAGTGCTTTGCGTGTGTAGTTTAATGTACATGTATTTAATTAACAAATTAATATATTTCTGAAAAAAAATGGCATGTGATCCCCCTAAATTTTATTAAGCTTCCCAGGCTATTAATATCAGCTTACAGCTGTATACTTAGCCTTTACTAGTTATTAAAATGGGAGACCCAAAAAATGACTTGGGAGGGGTAAGGGAAACCCTATAATTAATAACAAGCAAAGGCTAGGCAGACAGCTGCGGGCTGATATTAATAGGCTGGGAAGGGGCCATAGATATTGACCCCCTCCTAGACTAATAACACTATCTCTCAGCCGCCCCAGAAAAGGAGCATCCATAACATGCACCACTTCTGGCGCTTAGCCTCTGCTCTTCCCACTTGCCCTGGTGCGGTAGCAAGTGGAGTAATTGGGCTGGGGTTGATGTCAGCTTTGTATTGGCAGCTGACATCAAGCCCAGGGGTTAGTAATGGAGAGGCGTCTATACGATGCCTCTAGTATGAACCCCATGGTCATATTGTTTAAAAAAAGAAAGACCCAAAATAAAGGCCTTTATTTGAAATAATGACACAAACTCCTTTATTGAATTAAAAATAAAAACCCTAAGGACAGGGCCCCACTATCAGTATTCGGTCAGTAATTTTCTCAGGAGTGGGAGCCAGTGGGTGATAAATGCAAAATTGGTGACTTGTTTATATTATACCTTTCCTCACCTGGTTTTGGCTCCCACTCCTGAGAAAAAATACTGAATACTGATAGAGGGACCGTGGCCTTATACTCATGCTTATCCTCCAATCCATTGAAGCCCATGTCCCCTGTAAAAAAACAAATAAAATAAAGCAACATAATCCTCACTTGTCCCCAACATGAAGATAATAATCCATCTGTCCATAGACGACTCTAGCACTGCTACATCAATTTGGCATGCTGAAATGATGTGAGCGTTCAGCCTGCCAGGCAGCAGAAACATTAAGCTGCGTGTGCTTGCGCAGCTCAGTGACTCACAGTGACCTGATAAAGTTGAGCGGAGTTCATACCCAGCGAGCTCAGTTCACCTCAATGATATCTCAGCGAGTGTGAGAAAGTTTTCACGCTGCCGTCAGAGAGGTCGGCAGAGTTCAGAGCCAATGAACTTCATTTACCTCAAAGACATCAGCGTGAACGCCATGAGAACTTTCCCACATTCGTGCTGATGTCATTGGGGTAGACAGAGTTCATTGGCATGAACTCCGCTCAACTTTATCACGTCAACACGAGGCACTGAGCTGTGCAAGTTTAACAGAGTTCATACCCAAGGAGCGAGCAGATAACAGTCCGGTGGAAGTCATAATTGAGATATCAGATTACAGTCCGGTGTCAGTCACAGAGGATCGATCAGATTACGGTTGGTGTCAGTCACAGAGGGGTGACCAACTTTATTTATACCTATACATCATAGTCTACTGGACCTCTCTCATATCCCACCACTGCCCCCTGGTGGTAACATTGTAATATGCACAACCTGAACTTGTTTTCACTTTTTCAGAAAACTCCAAGAAATGTTTGCATCTTCGAAGGAAACTTGGTGAGAGTTCTTTATATAATTCTGTCCTCTAATTTTGAATGACCGAAGTTCTGAACAGTTTAACGTCGGTGGTCGCAGGGCGTCCAGGAGGAACGATTATCAGCCGATCTCGACTGGTTGACCTCGCAGCTTCGGGCCGCTCAGCTGATCACAAAGGACCACCCAATACTATCCACCATGGAGAATCTGTTCAGAAGATACCTGAAGGACGTAAGGCGCCACGTCTTCAAGCCAGACGACAGGTACTGGTCTGTACTTAAGGGGGATTCCACCACAAACATATCCTCAGACATGGTCATGTTCATCATTCAGTGACCAGTCTGCCCCCTGGTGTACATTTGTGACATTACACTGTATATTCTCTTCTCTTACCAGGAATCCGGAGTTGGTTTTCTATGAGCCAATGAAGCAGACGATGACATCACACAGGTGAGGTAGCTGAAAATCCTTGGCTTGGGGAGACGCTCTGCTTTTTCTCACATGCTTTACACTGCAGCACTGCTCAGATCTAATTCCAAGAGAAGCGGATAAGTCTGAGCTTTTATTAGAGCAGGGTGTGAGGGGGCTCTCCAATGATGGGTGGGGGATATCAGTTCTCAATTTGTGTTTTGTAGGGTGAAGCCAGCAGTGTTTGACCTGTTCATGTCTCTGGTCATCGCTGCATATCTGGGGCTCATTCACCAAACCGTCCAGGTGAGAAAATCCTCTGCATCATATATGGGATAACACTGGGGACCCCCATAAAATTCCTCCTCTTGTTTTCCTTTCCCAGAATTTCGGTCCTGTATATCGTACGTTTATTCATCTAATCACCATACAGAAGAAGAAATAACGGAAGACGAGACGGTGAGAAGCAGCCGAGCGCAGCCGCCATCTTCCCCGATCTCAGAGACGCATGCGGTAAATTACGCCGTGTATGTTCAACGTTGAAAAGTTTTGCAAAATAAAATCGCTTCTTATAAGAAATAAACTCTCTCTTCTTAAGGTCCGCTTACACCGGCTGATTTCTGCAAACAAATGAGCATTAATGAGCGCTCGTATAGCAATTATCGACCTGTATGAATGGGGTTTTAACCCCTCAAGGCGGCCTACTACACCCGATCCTTGGCCTGGGCTACTAGTGGTATAGTCGTAGTACAACCGGGGTGGCCCCAGACTGCCAAGGCGATCTATAGATACCCTCTGATCATACTGAAAATGACGGAAGGGGCCACCCTCTTACACGCCACAGTGTTTATTATTGTTTGCAGCATGTAAATGGCCGAATGCAGCTCGTGATGTAGTCTTTGCACACAGGCGCCAGGAAGTGAGCAGAGGCAGTGTCAGATGACCATGGACACATCCTGCAGGTATGGACAGATGCAGAAGACAGCGGCGGCTGGACGACCCCTCTAAGGCAGCAATACTGTATTCTGGGGTCCACAGATCTCGCCGCCATCTTCACCAGCAGCGGGAGACGTCACAGCAGGAAATATGTTCTCATCCAAGTAAATGTCCCACTCGGTCAGATATATATATATATATATTTTTTTATTAAAATTGCTACTTTCATCGAGTAGAACGATAACCGCAGCACATTGCCGAGTGTGCAAAACAAATCGACAGTCCCATGTAAATGTCAAACACAATGCAGTCCTGCTGTAGTGCAATATCTCTCTGGACCCCCAGTCTGTAGCTTCCCATGCTGTAGTGGGGTCTCACTCGGAGATGCAGAATTCCTCTGTACAAGTCTCCAGGCAAGAAAGTGATGGAAGTTCATCACATGAGGAATTGTGCGATGAGGTTAGCGACGCCGAGGACAATGATACAGACGTGAGCGATCACAGAATACCACCTCAGCCGCTGGCTGCGATATAAGGCGATCATATGGATCAGAGAGGGGTAGACGAAGACGAAAGCGAGACCGCAGGCAGCTCCGGAGAACCTGAGGATGGAAAAATCACATTACTGTACACCACCGAGACTGCCCAAAAGGGAAATCACCAGCCCGAGCTCTGTGCCGATACTGGGACTGATCCTGGGATACATCATGTATTATACTCCAGAGCTGCGCTCACTATTCTGCTGACACATGCCTGGCTCTCCCTGCAGTGGACGCCGTATTCAGGTGAATTGCTATGTGATGCAAGGACAGATCAGTTCTCTGTTCTGGCTCAGAGGGGGGTCCCTAAGCCATGGATCCCCCTATTTGCCCCCATAGGCCTAATGTACAGCAGGGAAAACACCAACAAGAATGGAAATGATGGTGACCCCTCAAACGTTCCCGCTCTTACCTGATGATGCCCCCAATATTAGGGTAGAATTTGGCCATGAGGACCCCACAGCCGACAACAACGATGTTAAGTCCCAGGACGTGGAAGATACTGAAATAAAAATGTCAGCGACGTGAAGGAGAAGACAAAGTGGAATCCAACATGGGAAACTTTTTTTTTTTTCCACACAAATGGTTCTGGTCCAAAATAAGTTATCAGGTTCTGCCCCAAACTCAGACACTATCGCTGGTTAACCACTTAAAGACCAGATGATATTAAACTTATATTACCATCAATGAATGTTGTCGCTCAGTGACCGCAAGCAAAAATCCTTATAGAGGGAGTGCAATACAAATTTAATTCCAGAATGATTACTCTTACCTTATATAAGACTGGACGCCGTCCCTTTAAATCAACAGAGACCTAAAATAAACTCACCTGGGGTAAATGTTTCCAAAAACGTGTCCCAAAAGCTGCACCCTGACCAGGTATCCCAGCAGCGGGTAGACAGTCATCATTTGAAAGAGAAGGAAGATTCTTGCGATAAACGACAGGACGTCGTTACTTGGAAAGTTATCGAGGAAGTTCTAGACGGGAGAAAATAAATAAGGGATGTAAATAAAAAGTTCAAACACACAAAAGCCCCCTACCCTACTCTTTTGGTGACACATTAAACTCCCTGCAACACAAAGGGGTGAGAAAAGGGAAGGTTTTTCTGTTTGACTGCTTAGATGCTGCAGTTGCAGCATCTGGGTGGTAAACAGCCGGGCTCTGTGTTATTTCCATTCTTGGCAATTTATACAGTACATGGAAAATTTCTTTCTATCAAAACTATAAATATGTAAACGTGACGTAAATATAAATTGGACGAAGATAGATACTCACTTGCTGGATGCAATCCTTGGTCAAAGGTGGAGACGGGAACGAGCCGAACACCATCACCCCAACATACATGTATGTTAATCCGACAAGCAGATAAGCCACCGAGAGGTCTCTGATCTGTAAAGGACAAATGTGATGTAAAACACGGCATCGTGTACAAAAGGGAGGACCCAGCCAGCCAGGACCCAGCCAGCCAGGACCCAGCCAGCCAGGAGCCAGCCAGCCAAGACCCAGCCAGCCAAGACCCCAGCCAGCCAAGACCCCAGCCAGCCAGGACCCAGCCAGCCAAGACCCCAGCCAGCCAGGACCCAGCCAGCCCGGACCCAGCCTGCATTCTGTGTGACGAGCAGAGATTTTGCTTCTCCTGTCCTCACGTAGGAAGGTCTCGGTGATCGTCGCTCACCACACAAGTTGGACACCATCACACCTTGACAATGAGTGAAACGATCAGGGCAAGACGTTAGACTTACGTTATTCTCGGGCTTCCGGTTGTTCTTCAGCAGAGTAATGATACAGTTATGAATGAAGAATGCGAGAGTGAGGATTCCCGTCAGCTGAGGGAAGGAAAGTCTGAACTCTGGAAAACACAAGGAATTATCAAAAATTAATACATTTACTCCCCCTGTCCTAACATCTGGGGGAGAATTCAGAGTAAAACTCGCACAGCTGCATCAGCCATGGAGCGATTTGTGGTGTTCGGGATTCAGGTTCCTGAAGACTAAAGCCCCGTACACATTAGACTCATGTCAGCTGAACCCGCCGGTATCCGTGGGCTCGGCCAACACCAACGTGAGGGGGCCCTGCACAATGGACTGTCAGGGGAGTTAAGGATCCGGTAGGTCGGGTTTTGGACTGCTGATCAGCTGCCATAGACAACACAGGAGCGCTCGTCTGAAACGACTGCTCCTGTGTATGGAGGCGCCGGCCAAGAAGACTACTGACCAAATAATCATCTCATGTGTACGGCGGGCGTAAAACTCTAAAGTAGTCTGTGAAAGCGGGATGACTACGTCTACGGCAGATGAAATAGCCGACACACTGGTCCTCACCCGACTTTCCAGAGAGATATTTTTAGATGACAAATGTGCGTTAATTAGCAAAATAACAGGTCACATTCTTACCAGGAACAAAATATTCTTGTACTTTATCCCAGTGGAACTCAAAATGAAACCCAATGCGGAAAGCTTTATATGTCACCAGAGACACCAGGTAGAGCACGGACGCCGTGCCTGAAAACAGAGGAAAACACGTTATATTCCCATCTGCAAACCCTGTCCTCTTAGGATTTATTCTGCTCAACTCCGATATATCGCTGCGTTTGCTCAATTTTTTTTTTTTGCTCACAGGATTGTTATTTTGTGATAACACTACACGTGGGGGATTACATACCCAAAACATTGAATTTAGCAAAAAATGATGGCGAGCGGAAGTTGAGGAGCGGGAGGAGAACGACGATCAGATACAGAGGGACGGTGTCCGTCTTACTCCACCAGTCTTCAAACTGCTGAAACCCCGTCCCATTGCCAGTGGTCGTGTCCACGGTTGTATTCGATGGGGTACCGTCTCCAGTGTTAGGACAGATAACTAAAAGGAGAAAAAAAACAAAAAAAAAAACAATGAAAAACACAAAAGGTAATAAATAAAAAATATATATCTTTCTATATATAGTTTATTTAATATACACCCATATACTTACAATTTTTCTTTCTAAATCTAATATATATTTTTGTTATTATTTAGTATATATGATTTCTTTCTAAATTAAATACGCATTAATATTAAATATATATATATATTACACTCTTCTGCGTCTCCAGAAGATTATGGAGACCAATGGCTTCTTGTCTGGATGGTGGTATGACCCCCTCCTTGGCTGTGCAGGTTTTATAAAAGTATACATACACTTTAATGGTCACACACATATCGATGTAGGGGGGCTCGTTTCTGTGTGGCGGCCTGACATTTTTTATTGATACCATGTTGGGGTACATGTGGTATCTTGTTCACTTATTACATTTTGGAGGGGGTATCAGGAGGTGAAGCATCAGATTACACACGATGGTGCATTTCTTTAGATGTTAGTAATCCTGCCTGGTCTTGTTTGTGAGTTAATCTTGTGTAATCAATAAATATATATATATATATATATATATATATATAGTATATCTGGATGTGCCCTGGCTATACACTGGGGCATCTTTCTCTCTTCGCTGAGACACATCGGCTTCTTCTTACCTTTGTCGCTCCCGTTCGTGCTCAGCACGATTTCTGTAACATTGATGTGATGAACATAATCTAAAAAGACACAAAGCACAAGTATAAATCTCCATCCCAGCAGCAATAGAAGGCAGACCTGAGCGTTGTGGGGCCACCACCGGTCGTCACGCTGCATCTCGCACAGCCCCATCCCCCGCCGACAAACCCGCACAGCCACCCCCCACTGACATCCCGCGCAGCCGCACCCCCCGCCACCGACATCCTGCGCAGCCGCACCCTCCCACCGACATCCCGCGCAGCCACTCCCCCCCCCTGACATCCCGCGCAGCCACTCCCCCCCACTGACATCCCGCGCAGCCGCACCCCCCCACCGACATCCCGCGCAGCCGCACCCGCCACCGACATCCCGCGCAGCCGCACCCTCCCACCGACATCCCGCGCAGCCACTCCCCCCCACTGACATCCCGCGCAGCCGCACCCCCCCACTGACATCCCGCGCAGCCGCACCCCCCCACTAACATCCCGCGCAGCCGCACCCTCCCACTAACATCCCGCGCAGCCGCACCCTCCCACTGACATCCCGCGCAGCTGCACCCCCACTGACATCCCGCGCAGCTGCACCCCCACTGACATCCCGCGCAGCTGCACCCCCACTGACATCCCGCGCAGCTGCACCCCCACTGACATCCCGCGCAGCCGCACCCTCCCACTGACATCCCGCGCAGCCGCACCCTCCCACTGACATCCCGCGCAGCCGCACCCTCCCACTGACATCCCGCGCAGCCGCACCCTCCCACTGACATCCCGCGCAGCCGCACCCCCACTGACATCCCGCGCAGCCGCACCCCCACTGACATCCCGCGCAGCCGCACCCCCACTGACATCCCGCGCAGCCGCACCCCCACTGACATCCCGCGCAGCCGCACCCCCACTGACATCCCGCGCAGCCGCACCCCCACTGACATCCCGCGCAGCCGCACCCCCACTGACATCCCGTGCAGCCGCACCCCCGCCTGCTGTTTGTACTTACTATAAATAAATTTTCCTGTGTTAAAAAAAAAGTTGGACATCAGCACCCAGTAGACGATCATCGCTCCAACTAACGACACCAACGAGAAGAGGAGACTGGACCAGCGGCCAAAGGAGCCAAAATAATACTGACAAACATCAGGAAACTCCCAGTGCGAGGTGTCCACGGAGGCTGCAAAACAGAAGACACGGCAGGAATCATTCATCTGCAAGAAGTCTGTATGTTCTTCCCGTGTTTCCGTTCACACTGCAAAGACATACTGATAGGGAATACAGATTGTGAGCCCCAATGGGGACAGCGATGATAATGTCTGTGAAGCGCTGGGGAATTAATGGAGCAATATAAGGGAGTAAAATAAATAAACTGATGGCTCAGGATCTGTGCACACTGCGCTTATAGTGCAACAGGTCATTTACACATAGATCTCTACACTACGAGGCCGGAAACAGGTCACTTCTCTTCTACCGATCCAGAGCTGCGCTCACTATTCAGTCACACGTGCCCTTTGTCAAAAAAAAAAAAAAAAATTACCAAATCGTTTTGTTTTTTTTTCCCTTCTTCTTCCAAGAGCCATAACTTTTTAATTTTTCCATTAACATCGAAATTTGAGGGCTTGTATTTTTGCGGGACAAGTTGAACTCTTGTATCACAACATTCATTTTATCATATGATGTACTGGAAACCCGGAACAAAAAAAACATGCGGCTACCACATGTGTATTCAATTCTTCTTTCTTTATTTTTTAACACGGGGGAGGGGGAAGGAGGCGAGATAAAAAAAATACATACATTCATTCATTTTTATTTATGTATGTATGTATGTACACAAGCATACAGATGATGGGTTCAAGTCCCCTCAGGGAACTAGAAAATATAGATTTAATAAAAAAAAAAAAATGTATATACATTATACACACACGTATATAAAAAAAAATTCTTCACTTTTTAATAAATATATATATATATATATATATTTTGTTTTATTAAAAAGTGAAGAAAAAATATATATATATTTTTTCTTCACTTTTTATATACACACATTATATATATGCAGTGTGTATACATATATATATATATATATATAAATAGTGAAGAAAAAAAGGTGCATATTTATTTTTTCTTCACTTTTCAATAAAAAAATGATAAAAAAATGATCCATATATAAAAATTGTATAATTTTTATTTTTTTTCTTCACTTTTTATACACACACATATATATATATATATATATATATATATATATATATATATATATATACACACACACACACACACATTTTATTAAAAAAGTGAAGAAAAAAATGAAAAAATGATACCAACATGGCAGAGACAGGGATCCTCCGGGATCTGTCATGACAATCCATTGGCACGTTGTAGAAGAGGCCGATGGGCGGTTAGGATAGCCCTCCATCTGGCCCATGCCCTACTGTCACAGACTGACAGCTCCACCTGAGGCTGTTAAGAGGCAGATGATGGCTGAATAACACAGCCATCACCTGCCGAGAAAAATGCAGGCTCAGTCAGTTCTTGAGTACGCATCAAAGAAGCAGACGTGACATATGAAGTACCGGTACATCATGTCTAATACTGAAAGGGGAAATAGTCTTAAAATGACCTTAGGATATAATACTAACAGACTTCAAAGATAACATTTTCTGAAATGGATCTATGCACCCCAAAAATTATTTTGCTGACACTTTCCCTTTAAGCACACCACCTGGTCGATAAAGAGTCAAAAATTCTGTGTAAAAAAGTGAGAGATATAAATATGAGGTCAGTGAAAGTAGAAGCCTTACGTATCGCCCCTCGGGACTTCACAACCCTATAGCAGCAGTAAAGTGTTAAAAGGCCCATCAGGAAAATGACAGCTACGCCCGTTGTGAATCCGGCCTAGAGAAAAAAAAAAGAAGACATTGAAGGAAAAGTTATTCTAATAGTTTTCTGTAAATTCAGACAATCTCAAAAAAGTTTTCTTCAAATAAAAATTCATATTGAGCCCGACGCTAAGATAACATTCACACAGCGGTCATTGTCCCGTGTAGTAAGCTTTGCTAGCTGTAAGGACCGAGTGCGTGAAATTACAGAAAAAGGCAAAATTATGATGAAACTTTTCTGATAAAAGGATTTATCCTGGGGTCTGTTGAGGTGTTGATCGCATGCCAGCCAAAACCAGACACATTCAGCACCAGTATTGCTGTGAAGAGTGATTGAAAGCAAAAGGGCTTCATACACATTTGAGGCCGGACGAACGAGCGGCCAAAATTTTTCCATCTCATCCGCCTCTCGCTTCTTTGCTCGCTATGAGATAGAGTCTGCCGGTGGAGAATTATCTTAACAAAAAAAAAAAAAAGAACAGCAGTCCAAAGATGGACATGCCAGATCTTTATATCCCCCCCAACATTACGTCAGGGGAGAGTCGGGAGGCCCCTATACACTTTAGACTTACGGCCGAGCACGCTGATAATCGACAGAAGTTAGTCCATGCTCATTTTGTTTAGTTTTTTTTTCCATACTAGTGTTACCTGCTTAATTCCCCAGGGAATACTGAGAATTGATGTTCCCATCATTGTGTTCCAGATCATAAATCTGTAAATCCAAAAAAAAAAAAAAAAGTTTTATTACTTTCTCCGGCAATCCTGTCAATGAATGAACACTACAGCCGGCATGGATTATCATTGCGGAAAAATCCGCAGCACTACCATTAATTTTGCGTAAACGCGGCGTTTTCGCCGCCATTGACTTGCATTGGAACGCATGGATTCCGCATCACTGCATCTGTACATGCGGATAACATGCGTTTCAATGTGCGGATGGTACCCGGGTTTGGAGAAAAGAAGACTCTCCTCCGGACCCGGGTACCATAGTACCTGTAAAAAAAAAAAAAAAAAAAAAAAAAAAAAAAGAATAAAATAAAAAAAGAATAAAATAAAAAATAAATATTATACTTACCTTCTGATGGCCCCCGGTGTCCTTGTCTCTGCTTGCCGGCAGCTTGCGGTGGACTCAAGGACCTGCGGTGACGTCATTTAGTCATGTGACGGGTCACGCGACGCTGACGTCGGCAGGTCCTTAAATCTACCGCGAGCTGCCGGCAAGCAGAGACAAGGACTCCGGGGGCCATCAGAAGGTAAATATAATATTTATTTTTTTACCATTCTTTGGCTACACTATATAAATCCATGTCGGTTGCCGGTTGCATGGATTTATATAGTGTGACCAAGTTATCAAGCACTTTCCAAGTGATGCTAAAAATCGCTTGGAAAGCGCTTGTCAACCCGCATGCGGAAATGCAAGTGAAGAACGCTTCACATCCGCTCGTCCCTGGCAGGAAAACGCATGTACAATCCGCATGTACAATCCGCATGTACAATCCGCATGTACAATCCGCATGCACAATCCGCATGCACAATCCGCATGCACAATCCGCATGCGTTTTTTCTGCCAGGAGAGATGCAGAAACGCTCAGGAAAAAATCCAGAGTATTTCTACATCGTGGGCACAGAGACTATATAAAACATGTAAGCTTTTTTGTTTAATAAACAAATAATAAAAAAAAAAGAAAAAAAGTGGCCGTTTCCAGAGATAAAATGTCGTTGTGATTTCTAGGAACACCATGGTTTTGATTGGTGGGGTCCAAGTTTAGGTACCCCTACCAATTAAGGAAAAGAAGGGGTAAAAGAACTAAAACTGAACAATGTCGGCTCCACTTTAAAATGCATTTTCATTTGTCGATATTGTGCCCTACACTATTTGTATCGCTCGGCTGCTACAAGACAATGATAGGCGGCTGAGCGATGCAAATAGCGTTAAGGACGATACAATTTTTTTCGATCGTACATTTGGCTGTTGCTATAAATGTAAAATCGATCATCGAAGAAGAAAAAGAAAGTGGTGCACACGAAGTCCATCCACCGATAACCGAGCCTCTCCGCAGATCAGATCCAAAACGCAGGGCGCTCAGCCCGGCACTTCCGCCCCTTTTCTTTTTAGCGATCGTTGTGAATCGCTACTGATCAAAACTCCAAGACATATCAGAAATTTTCTGAAGCCACAGGTACGCTTTAATCTGATTACCATTGCTTAAAATAAACCCCCAAGCCCTTACTGTCGGGTTACGTACATTGTGACTATGCTGGAGTTTTTTTCCAAGCCGTCTCCACCATCAATTTTTAAAGCGGTTCCCAAAGGACTGTAGACATAAATTTCTTCGGGTGCTGGAATGACGTGATCTGGAGCAATCTACGACATAAACAGCAAAAAGTGAATGGGAGAGTAAAGAATAAAGCCTTTATCCCCGCCAATTTCCAGTGTGGACCCCGACGTGATCCAAGTATAAAGCAAACACAATATAAAGGCACCAATGCTCCTTAGGACTCAGACGTCATTTTTGTTGACGTACGAGAAAAAATGCACCGAGTTTCATCAGTGTGCGAGTACAAAGTGTCATCAGATTTTCTCGTACATGGAGAATTTTTTTTTTTTTATTTTCTCCATTCTGACAGTTCGTGAAAACCGGATCGCACTCTGATGTCATCCAAGTGCGGTCCGATTTTTTCACGGAACCATTGACTTACATGGCCGAGTGTGATCCCTCGGATCAAAAATCTCCGAGATTTTCCATGGACCTCTCGAACAGTGAAAAATTATGGATATGTGAATGGCCCCAGAGATTATCACAGGTATGAGTGATGTGATAATCACTGATAGCACTCATATGTGAAGAACTGATGTGTGAATGAACCCTTAGATTTCTAAAGGACAGGTATTTGCATGGTTGAGAGCTTCCACCCCACCGTCTCCCCCTCCCATGTATATGTACGGTCAGCTGAGCATGCATGTATTCTATAGGAAGAGTGGAGCAAGCTGTCAGCGGCTGGCTCCTAAAAAAACAAAAATAAACAGGCTGTGAAATTGATGCCCGATCTCTCCAGACATCATGGAAGGGTTAAATAATGAATGACCATCCGTCCTACTGTCATACCAATGACGACTGGGATGAACGGCCGAGCTTGCTGTAGTAATGGATGCGTTTATTCATAGCTGCGGCGTGAGACGTGACTCTGGGGGGGTCGTGATTGACGCTGGTGATATTGGAAGGTTCTATGTAAAAAGGCCTGAAAAAAAAAAAAAAAAAACAGAAAAAGTAATTTCTTTGTTTTGTTGCCATCTCCCCCTTTCCTCTCCTAACACCCCCACCATTCATCCAGGCGCAGCATGTCAGCTTTTTTTTTTTTTGTTGTTTCACACTGAAGATCTTTAGGGCGAAATCTGCGGCAAATCTGCAATGATTGGAGAGCAAGATGCAATTATAAAGTTCCAGTAACGTGCTCCTACCTCCGAGACCTGGGATCCACAGCACTGAAGTGATCGTTCGCACATTCGTCAAACAGCGAAGGGTAAATCAGGGGGGCCTCATCTCCCTCCATAGTAAACCGCTCTGTATCCCCACTGATAATAAAGCTATAAAGGGAAGAGACAAGTATACAGAGCTAAAAAATAATTACACCAAATGCAGCGCCAGCGGGGGCGAAACACAACACTAGGAAACAGTGATGGCAAAGTGCCGCCTGGTGCAAACCCTCTCAGGCCGGATACACTAATCACAGCGGCGAGGACACAAGTTACTACTGATGTGGTTGTGAAACGTCAGCAGTGTCCGGTCATTGTTACACAACACTGCCAGGGGCTGCGGGGGTACGACATGCCAGAGCTCAGTGTAAGGCTGTGTGCACACGTCCCTTCCATATCACTGTTTGTAAACCATGCCGCTCTCGGTGGCGCCCCCATCTCGCCGGGGCCTCACGCCGCTCTCGGTGGCGCCCCCGTCTCGCCGGGGCCTCACGCCGCTCTCGGTGGCGCCCCCGTATCGCCGGGGCCTCACGCCGCTCTCGGTGGCGCCCCCGTCTCGCCGGGGCCTCACGCCGCTCTCGGTGGCGCCCCCGTCTCGCCGGGACCTCACTCTGCTCTCAGTGGCGCCCCCGTCTCGCCAGGACCTCACTCTGCTCTCAGTGGCGCCTCCGTCTCATCAGGACCTCACTCTGCTCTCAGTGGCACCCCAGTCTCATCAGGACCTCACTCTGCTCTCAGTGGCGCCCCCGTCTCATCAGGACCTCACTCTGCTCTCTGTGGCGCCCCCGTCTCATCAGGACCTCACTCTGCTCTCAGTGGCACCCCCCCCGGCTCATCAGGACCTCACTCTGCTCTCAGTGGCGCCCCCCCCCGGCTCATCAGGACCTCACTCTGCTCTCAGTGGCGCCCCCCCCGGCTCATCAGGACCTCACTCTGCTCTCAGTGGCGCCCCCGTCTCATCAGGACCTCACTCTGCTCTCAGTGGCGCCCCCGTCTCATCAGGACCTCACTCTGCTCTCAGTGGCGCCCCCGTCTCATCAGGACCTCACTCTGCTCTCAGTGGCGCCCCCGTCTCACCAGGACCTCACTCTGCTCTCTGTGGCGCCCTCGTCTCACCAGGACCTCACTCTGCTCTCAGTGGTGCCCCCGTCTCATCAGGACCTCACTCTGCTCTCAGTGGCGCCCCCGTCTCATCAGGACCTCACTCTGCTCTCAGTGGCGCCCCCGTCTCACCAGGACCTCACTCTGCTCTCAGTGGCGCCTCCGTCTCATCAGGACCTCACTCTGCTCTCAGTGGCGCCCCCGTCTCACCAGGACCTCACTCTGCTCTCTGTGGCGCCCCCGTCTCATCAGGACCTCACTCTGCTCTCTGTGGCGCCCCCGTCTCATCAGGACCTCACTCTGCTCTCTGTGGCGCCCCCGTCTCACCAGGACCTCGCTCTGCTCTCAGTGGCGCCCCCGTCTCACCAGGACCTCACTCTGCTCTCTGTGGCGCCCCCGTCTCACCAGGACCTCACTCTGCTCTCTGTGGCGCCCCCGTCTCATCAGGACCTCACTCTGCTCTCAGTGGCGCCCCCGTCTCATCAGGACCTCACTCTGCTCTCTGTGGCGCCCCCGTCTCACCAGGACCTCACTCTGCTCTCAGTGGCGCCCCCGTCTCATCAGGACCTCACTCTGCTCTCTGTGGCGCCCCCGTCTCACCAGGACCTCACTCTGCTCTCAGTGGCGCCTCCGTCTCATCAGGACCTCACTCTGCTCTCAGTGGCGCCCCCGTCTCATCAGGACCTCACTCTGCTCTCAGTGGCGCCTCCGTCTCATCAGGACCTCACTCTGCTCTCTGTGGCGCCCCCGTCTCACCAGGACCTCACTCTGCTCTCTGTGGCGCCCCCGTCTCACCAGGACCTCACTCTGCTCTCTGTGGCGCCCCCGTCTCATCAGGACCTCACTCTGCTCTCAGTGGCGCCCCCGTCTCATCAGGACCTCACTCTGCTCTCAGTGGCGCCCCCGTCTCACCAGGACCTCACTCTGCTCTCAGTGGCGCCCCCGTCTCATCAGGACCTCACTCTGCTCTCTGTGGCGCCCCCGTCTCACCAGGACCTCACTCTGCTCTCAGTGGCGCCTCCGTCTCATCAGGACCTCACTCTGCTCTCAGTGGCGCCTCCGTCTCATCAGGACCTCACTCTGCTCTCAGTGGCGCCCCCGTCTCACCTCCGCAGGACGCAGGGTCTCCGCCTCACCTCAGATAACCTCGGGTGACTGCGGGCCCCCGGAGCTCGGCCCCCGGCTCACCTGTGCAGCTGCCCGGTCTCCTCACGTCTCCTCGCCAGCGCCCCGCGCTCTCTGGCCCCCGCAGCTCCCCGCACTTTTACCTCAACTTGCCTGCGAGCTTCAAAACAGGAAGCAGCTGACGAGGAGCCGGCTGCCGGCACTGTGGGGATTGTAGTCCCGAGAGCTATTGTCTGTATCTACTCACCGGCAAGAAGAGAACTACAAGTCCCAAGATGCAACACGAGAACACACTTCTGTTGAGTAAAGAGCTTCTGCGGAGAGACGCTGAGTAAGAGGATTGTCAGTGTGTGAGAGAGGACGGGGAACCGGGGGAAGGGACGAAAGAGAACGGGGAACCAGGGCAAGGGCGAGTGTGGAGAGAGGACGGAGAACCGGGGGAAGGGACGAGAGAGAAGGAGAACCGGGGGAAGGGACGAGAGAGGACGGGGAACCGGGGGAAGGGACGAGAGAGGACGGGGAACCGGGGGAAGGGACGAGAGAGAACGGGGAACCGGGGCAAGGGCAAGGGCGAGTGTGGAGAGAGGACGGGGAACCGGGGCAAGGGCGAGTGTGGAGAGAGGACGGGGAACCGGGGGAAGGGACGAGAGAGGACGGGGAACCAGGGCAAGGGCGAGTGTGGAGAGAGGACGGGGAACCGGGGGAAGGGACGAGAGAGGACGGGGAACCAGGGCAAGGGCGAGTGTGAGGAGAGGACGGGGAACCGGGGGAAGGGACGAGAGAGGACGGGGAACCAGGGCAAGGGCGAGTGTGAGGAGAGGACGGAGAACCGGGTCAAGGGCGAGTGTGAGGAGAGGACGGGGAACCGGGGCAAGGGCAAGTGTGAGGAGAGGACGGGGAACCGGGGGAAGGGACGAGAGAGGATGGGGAACCAGAGCAAGGGCGAGTGTGAGGAGAGGACGGGGAACCGGGGCAAGGGCAAGTGTGAGGAGAGGACGGGGAACCGGGGCAAGGGCGAGTGTGGAGAGAGGACGGGGAACCGGGGGAAGGGACGAGAGAGGACGGAGAACCGGGGCAAGGGCGAGTGTGAGGAGAGGACGGGGAACCGGGGGAAGGGCGAGTGTGAGGAGAGGACGGGGAACCGGGGGAAGGGCGAGTGTGAGGAGAGGACGGGGAACCGGGGGAAGGGACGAGAGTGGAGAGGACGGGGAACCGGGGGAAGGGAGGAGAGGACGGGGAACCGGGGGAAGGGAAGGGACGAGAGAGGACGGGGAACCAGGGCAAGGGCGAGTGTGGAGAGAGGACGGGGAACCGGGGCAAGGGCGAGTGTGGAGAGAGGACGGGGAACCAGGGCGAGTGTGGAGAGAGGACGGGGAACCGGGGGAAGGGACGAGAGAGGACGGGGAACCGGGGCAAGGGCGAGTGTGAGGAGAGGACGGGGAACCGGGGCAAGGGCGAGTGTGAGGAGAGGACGGGGAACCGGGGCAAGGGCGAGTGTGAGGAGAGGACGGGGAACCGGGGCAAGGGCGAGTGTGAGGAGAGGACGGGGAACCGGGGCAAGGGCGAGTGTGAGGAGAGGACGGGGAACCGGGGCAAGGGCGAGTGTGAGGAGAGGACGGGGAACCGGGGGAAGGGCGAGTGTGGAGAGAGGACGAGGAACCGGGGGAAGGGACGAGAGAGGACGGAGAACCGGGGCAAGGGCGAGTGTGAGGAGAGGACGGGGAACCGGGAGAAGGGACGAGAGAGGACGGGGAACCGGGGGAAGGGACGAGAGAGGATGGAGAACCGGCGGAAGGGCAAGTGTGAGGAGAGGACGAAGAACCGGGGCAAGGGCGAGTGTGAGGAGAGGACGGGGAACCGGGGGAAGGGCGAGTGTGAGGAGTGGACGGGGAACCGGGGGAAGGGCGAGTGTGAGGAGTGGACGGGGAACCGGGGGAAGGGCGAGTGTGAAGAGAGGACGGGGAACCGGGGGAAGGGACGAGGGAGGAGAGGACGGGGAACCGGGGGAAGGGACGAGGGAGGAGAGGACGGGGAACCGGGGGAAGGGCGAGTGTGAGGAGAGGACGGGGAACCGGGGCAAGGGCGAGTGTGAGGAGGGGACGGGGAACCGAGGCAAGGGCGAGTGTGAGGAGGGGACGGGGAAACGGGGCAAGGGCGAGTGTGAGGAGAGGATGGGGAACCGGGGGAAGGGCGAGTGTGAGAGAGGACGGGGAATCGGGGGAAGGGCGAGTGTGAGGAGAGGACGGGGAACCGGGGGAAGGGACGAGTGTGAGAGAGGACGGGGAACCGGGGGAAGGGCGAGTGTGAGGAGAGGACGGGGAGCGGTGGGAAGGGACGAGAGAGGACGGGGAACCGGGGGAAGGGCGAGTGTGAGGAGAGGATGGGGAACGGTGGGAACTGGGGGAAGGGACGAGTGTGAGGAGAGGACGGGGAACCGGGGGAAGGGACGAGAGAGGACGGGGAACCGGGGGAAGGGACGAGAGAGGACGGGGAACCGGGGCAAGGGCGAGTGTGAGGAGAGGACGGGGAACCGGGGCAAGGGCGAGTGTGAGAGAGGACGGGGAACCGGGGGAAGGGACGAGTGTGAGGAGAGGACGGGGAACCGGGGGAAGGGACGAGAGACGGCGGGGAACCGGGGGAAGGGACGAGAGAGGACGGGGAACCGGGGGAAGGGACGAGAGAGGACGGGGAACCGGGGGAAGGGACGAGAGAGGACGGGGAACCGGGGCAAGGGCGAGTGTGAGGAGAGGACGGGGAACCGGGGCAAGGGCGAGTGTGAGGAGAGGATGGGGAACCGGGGCAAGGGCGAGTGTGAGAGAGGACGGGGAACCGGGGGAAGGGACGAGAGAGGACGGGGAACCGGGGGAAGGGACGAGAGAGGACGGGGAACCGGGGGAAGGGACGAGAGAGGACGGGGAACCGGGGGAAGGGACGAGAGAGGACGGGGAACCGGGGGAAGGGACGAGAGAGGACGGGGAACCGGGGGAAGGGACGAGAGTGGATGGGGAACTGGGGGAAGGGACGAGAGAGGACCGGGAACCGGGGCAAGAGCGATTGTGAGGAGAGGACGGGGAACCGGGGGAAGGGACGAGTGTGAGAAGGCAGGGAACGGGGGAAGAGTCGAGAGAGAACGGAGAACCGGGGCAAGGGCGAGTGTAAGGAGAGGACGGGGAACCGAGGGAAGGGACGAGGGTGAGGAGAGGTTGGGGTACCGGGGGAAGGGACGAGAGAGGACGGGGGAAGGGCGAGTGTGAGGAGAGGACGGGGAACTGGGGGAAGGGCGAGTGTGAGGAGAGGATGGGGAACCGGGGGAAGGGACGAGTGTGAGGAGAGGATGGGGAACCGGGGGAAGGGACGAGAGAGGACGGGGAACCGGGGGAAGGGACGAGTGCGAGAGAGGACGGGGAACCGGGGGAAGGGCGAGTGTGAGGAGAGGACGGGGAGCGGTGGGAAGGGACGAGAGAGGACGGGGAACCGGGGGAAGGGCGAGTGTGAGGAGAGGATGGGGAACGGTGGGAAGGGAGGAGAGAGGAGAGGACGGGGAACCGGAGGAAGGGAGGAGAGGACGGGGAACCGGGGGAAGGGACGAGAGAGGACGGGGAACTGGGGGAAGGGACGAGTGTGAGGAGAGGACGGGGAACCGGGGGAAGGGACGAGAGAGGACGGGGAACCGGGAGAAGGGACGAGAGAGGACGGGGAACCGGGGCAAGGGCGAGTGTGAGGAGAGGACGGGGAACCGGGGCAAGGGCGAGTGTGAGAGAGGACGGGGAACCGGGGGAAGGGACGAGTGTGAGGAGAGGACGGGGAACCGGGGGAAGGGACGAGAGAGGACGGGGAACTGGGGGAAGGGACGAGAGAGGACGGGGAACCGGGGGAAGGGACGAGAGAGGACGGGGAACCGGGGGAAGGGACGAGAGAGGACGGGGAACCGGGGCAAGGGCGAGTGTGAGGAGAGGACGGGGAACCGGGGCAAGGGCGAGTGTGAGGAGAGGACGGGGAACCGGGGCAAGGGCGAGTGTGAGAGAGGACGGGGAACCGGGGGAAGGAGCGAGAGAGGACGGGGAACCGGGGGAAGGGACGAGAGAGGACGGGGAACCGGGGGAAGGGACGAGAGAGGACGGGGAACCGGGGGAAGGGACGAGAGAGGACGGGGAACCGGGGGAAGGGACGAGAGAGGACGGGGAACCGGGGGAAGGGACGAGAGAGGACGGGGAACCGGGGGAAGGGACGAGAGAGGACGGGGAACCGGGGGAAGGGACGAGAGAGGACGGGGAACCGGGGGAAGGGACGAGAGAGGACGGGGAACCGGGGGAAGGGACGAGAGAGGACGGGGAACCGGGGGAAGGGACGAGAGAGGACGGGGAACCGGGGGAAGGGACGAGAGAGGACGGGGAACCGGGGGAAGGGACGAGAGAGGACGGGGAACCGGGGGAAGGGACGAGAGAGGACGGGGAACCGGGGGAAGGGACGAGAGAGGACGGGGAACCGGGGGAAGGGACGAGAGAGGACCGGGAACCGGGGCAAGAGCGAGTGTGAGGAGAGATCGGGGAACTGGGGGAAGGGACGAGAGAGGACGGGGAACCGGGGGAAGGGACGAGTGTGAGAAGACAGGGAACGGGGGAAGAGTCGAGAGAGGACGGAGAACCGGGGCAAGGGCGAGTGTAAGGAGAGGACGGGGAACCGGGGGAAGGGACGAGTGTGAGGAGAGGTTGGGGTACCGGGGGAAGGGACGAGAGAGGACGGGGAACCGGGGGAAGGGACGAGAGAGGACGGGGAACCGGGGGAAGGGACGAGAGAGGACGGGGAACCGGGGGAAGGGACGAGAGAGGACGGGGAACCGGGGGAAGGGACGAGAGAGGACGGGGAACCGGGGGAAGGGACGAGAGAGGACGGGGAACCGGGGGAAGGGACGAGAGAGGACGGGGAACCGGGGGAAGGGACGAGAGAGGACGGGGAACCGGGGGAAGGGACGAGAGAGGACCGGGAACCGGGGCAAGAGCGAGTGTGAGGAGAGATCGGGGAACCGGGGGAAGGGACGAGAGAGGACGGGGAACCGGGGGAAGGGACGAGTGTGAGAAGACAGGGAACGGGGGAAGAGTCGAGAGAGGACGGAGAACCGGGGCAAGGGCGAGTGTAAGGAGAGGACGGGGAACCGGGGGAAGGGACGAGTGTGAGGAGAGGTTGGGGTACCGGGGGAAGGGACGAGAGAGGACGGGGGAAGGGCGAGTGTGAAGAGAGGACGGGGAACCGGGGGAAGGGACGAGAGAGGACGGGGAACTGGGGGAAGGGCGAGTGTGAGGAGAGGATGGGGAACCGGGGGAAGGGACGAGTGTGAGGAGAGGATGGGGAACCGGGGTAAGGGACGAGAGAGGACGGGGAACCGGGGGAAGGGACGAGTGTGAGGAGAAGACGGGGTAAGGGACGAGAGAGGACAGGGAACCGGGGGAAGGGACGAGTGTGAGAAGAGGACGGGGAAGCGGGGGAAGGGAAGAGTGTGAGAAGAGGACGGGGAACCAGAGAAAGGGACGAGTGTGAGAAGAGGACGGGGAACCGGGGCAAGGGCGAGTGTGAGGAGGGGATGGGGAACCGGGGGAAGGGACGAGAGAGGACGGGGAACCGGGGGAAGGGCGAGTGTGAAGAGAGGATGGGGAACCGGGGGAAGGGACGAGAGAAGACGGGGAACCGGGGGAAGGGACGAGTGTGAGGAGAAGACGGCGGAAGGGACGAGAGAGGACGGGGAACCAGGGGAAGGGACGAGTGTGAGGAGAAGACGGGGGAAGGGACGAGAGAGGACAGGGAACCGGGGGAAGGGACGAGTGTGAGGAGAAGACGGGGTAAGGGACGAGAGAGGACGGGGAACCTGGGGAAGGGACGAGTGTGAGAAGAGGACGGGGAACCGGGGGAAGGGACGAGTGTGAGAAGAGGACGGGGAACCGGGGGAAGGGACGAGTGTGAGGAGAAGACGGGGAAGTGGGGGAAGGGACGAGTGTGAGGAGAAGACGGGGTAAGGGACGAGAGAGGACGGGGAACCGGGGGAAGGGACGAGTGTGAGGAGAAGACGGGGGAAGGGACGAGAGAGGACGGGGAACCGGGGGAAGGGACGAGTGTGAGGAGAAGACCGGGGAAGGGACGAGAGAGGACGGGGAACCGGGGGAAGGGACGAGTGTGAGGAGAAGACGGGGGAAGGGACGAGAGAGGACGGGGAACCGGGGGAAGGGACGAGTGTGAGGAGAAGACGGGGGAAGGGACGAGAGAGGACGGGGAACCGGGGGAAGGGACGAGTGTTAGGAGAAGACGGGGGAAGGGACGAGAGAGGACGGGGAACCGGGGGAAGGGACGAGTGTGAGGAGAAGACGGGGGAAGGGACGAGAGAGGACGGGGAACCGGCGGAAGGGACGAGTGTGAGGAGAAGACTGGGGAAGGGACGAGAGAGGACGGGGAACCGGGGGAAGGGACGAGTGTGAGGAGAAGACGGGGGAAGGGACGAGAGAGGACGGGGATCCGGGGAAAGGGACGAGTGTGAGGAGAAGACGGGGGAAGGGACGAGAGAGGACGGGGAACCGGGGGAAGGGACGAGTGTGAGGAGAAGACGGGGGAAGGGACGAGAGAGGACGGGGGAAGGGACGAGTGTGAGGAGAAGACGGGGGAAGGGACGAGAGAGGACCGGGAACCGGGGCAAGAGCGAGTGTGAGGAGAGGACGGGGAACCGGGGGAAGGGACGAGAGAGGACGGGGAACCGGGGGAAGGGACGAGTGTGAGAAGACAGGGAACGGGGGAAGAGTCGAGAGAGGACGGAGAACCGGGGCAAGGGCGAGTGTAAGGAGAGGACGGGGAACCGGGGGAAGGGACGAGTGTGAGGAGAGGTTGGGGTACCGGGGGAAGGGACGAGAGAGGACAGGGGAAGGGCGAGTGTGAAGAGAGGACGGGGAACCGGGGGAAGGGACGAGAGAGGATGGGGAACCGGGGGAAGGGACGAGTGTGAGGAGAGGATGGGGAACCGGGGGAAGGGCGAGTGTGAGGAGAGGACGGGGAACGGTGGGAAGGGAGGAGAGAGGAGAGGACGGGGAACCGGAGGAAGGGAGGAGAGGACGGGGAACCGGGGGAAGGGACGAGAGAGGACGGGGAACTGGGGGAAGGGACGAGTGTGAGGAGAGGACGGAGAACCGGGGGAAGGGATGAGAGAGGACGGGGAACCGGGGGAAGGGACGAGAGAGGACGGGGAACCGGGGTAAGGGCGAGTGTGAGGAGAGGACGGGGAACCGGGGCAAGGGCGAGTGTGAGAGAGGACGGGGAACCGGGGGAAGGGACGAGTGTGAGGAGAGGACGGGGAACTGGGGGAAGGGACGAGAGAGGACGGGGAACTGGGGAAAGGGACGAGAGAGGACGGGGAACCGGGGGAAGGGACGAGAGAGGACGGGGAACCGGGGGAAGGGACGAGAGAGGACGGGGATCCGGGGGAAGGGACGATAGAGGACGGGGAACCGGGGCAAGGGCGAGTGTGAGGAGAAGACGGGGAACCGGGGCCAGTGTGAGGAGAGGATGGGGAACCGGGGCAAGGGCGAGTGTGAGAGAGGACGGGGAACCGGGGGAAGGGACGAGAGAGGACGGGGAACCGGGGGAAGGGACGAGAGAGGACGGGGAACCGGGGGAAGGGACGAGAGAGGACGGGGAACCGGGGGAAGGGACGAGAAAGGACGGGGAACCGGGGGAAGGGCGAGTGTGAGGAGAGGACGGGGAGCGGTGGGAAGGGACGAGAGAGGACGGGGAACCGGGAGAAGGGCGAGTGTGAGGAGAGGACGGGTAACGGTGGGAAGGGAGGAGAGAGGAGAGGACGGGGAACCGGAGGAAGGGAGGAGAGGACGGGGAACCGGGGGAAGGGACGAGAGAGGACGGGGAACCGGGGGAAGGGACGAGAGAGGACGGGGAACCGGGGGAAGGGACGAGAGAGGACGGGGAACCGGGGGAAGGGACGAGAGAGGACGGGGAACCGGGGGAAGGGACGAGAGAGGACGGGGAACCGGGGGAAGGGACGAGAGAGGACGGGGAACCGGGGGAAGGGACGAGAGAGGACGGGGAACCGGGGGAAGGGACGAGAGAGGACGGGGAACTGGGGGAAGGGACGAGATAGGACCGGGAACCGGGGCAAGAGCGAGTGTGAGGAGAGGACGGGGAACCGGGGGAAGGGACGAGAGAGGACGGGGAACCGGGGGAAGGGACGAGTGTGAGAAGACAGGGAACGGGGGAAGAGTCGAGAGAGGACGGAGAACCGGGGCAAGGGCGAGTGTAAGGAGAGGACGGGGAACCGAGGGAAGGGACGAGTGTGAGGAGAGGTTGGGGTACCGGGGGAAGGGACGAGAGAGGACGGGGGAAGGGCGAGTGTGAGGAGAGGACGGGGAACTGGGGGAAGGGCGAGTGTGAGGAAAGGATGGGGAACCGGGGGAAGGGACGAGTGTGAGGAGAGGATGGGGAACCGGGGGAAGGGACGAGAGAGGACGGGGAACCGGGGGAAGGGACGAGTGTGAGAGAGGACGGGGAACCGGGGGAAGGGCGAGTGTGAGGAGAGGACGGGGAGCGGTGGGAAGGGACGAGAGAGGACGGGGAACGGCGAGTGTGAGGAGAGGATGGGGAACGGTGGGAAGGGAGGAGAGAGGAGAGGACGGGGAACCGGAGGAAGGGAGGAGAGGACGGGGAACCGGGGGAAGGGACGAGAGAGGACGGGGAACTGGGGGAAGGGACGAGTGTGAGGAGAGGACGGGGAACCGGGGGAAGGGACGAGAGAGGACGGGGAACCGGGAGAAGGGACGAGAGAGGACGGGGAACCGGGGCAAGGGCGAGTGTGAGGAGAGGACGGGGAACCGGGGCAAGGGCGAGTGTGAGAGAGGACGGGGAACCGGGGGAAGGGACGAGTGTGAGGAGAGGACGGGGAACCGGGGCAAGGGACGAGAGAGGACGGGGAACTGGGGGAAGGGACGAGAGAGGACGGGGAACCGGGGGAAGGGACGAGAGAGGACGGGGAACCGGGGGAAGGGACGAGAGAGGACGGGGAACCGGGGGAAGGGACGAGAGAGGACGGGGAACCGGGGGAAGGGACGAGAGAGGACGGGGAACTGGGGCAAGGGCGATTGTGAGGAGAGGACGGGGAACCGGGGCAAGGGCGAGTGTGAGGAGAGGACGGGGAACCGGGGCAAGGGCGAGTGTGAGAGAGGACGGGGAACCGGGGGAAGGAGCGAGAGAGGACGGGGAACCGGGGGAAGGGACGAGAGAGGACGGGGAACCGGGGGAAGGGACGAGAGAGGACGGGGAACCGGGGGAAGGGACGAGAGAGGATGGGGAACCGGGGGAAGGGACGAGAGAGGACGGGGAACCGGGGGAAGGGACGAGAGAGGACGGGGAACCGGGGGAAGGGACGAGAGAGGACGGGGAACCGGGGGAAGGGATGAGAGAGGACGGGGAACCGGGGGAAGGGACGAGAGAGGACGGGGAACCGGGGGAAGGGACGAGAGTGGACGGGGAACCGGGGGAAGGGACGAGAGAGGACCGGGAACCGGAGCAAGAGCGAGTGTGAGGAGAGATCGGGGAACCGGGGGAAGGGACGAGAGAGGACGGGGAACCGGGGGAAGGGACGAGTGTGAGAAGACAGGGAACGGGGGAAGAGTCGAGAGAGGACGGAGAACCGGGGCAAGGGCGAGTGTAAGGAGAGGACGGGGAACCGGAGGAAGGGACGAGTGTGAGGAGAGGTTGGGGTACCGGGGGAAGGGACGAGAGAGGACGGGGGAAGGGCGAGTGTGAAGAGAGGACGGGGAACCGGGGGAAGGGACGATAGAGGACGGGGAACTGGGGGAAGGGCGAGTGTGAGGAGAGGATGGGGAACCGGGGGAAGGGACGAGTGTGAGGAGAGGATGGGGAACCGGGGTAAGGGACGAGAGAGGACGGGGAACCAGGGGAAGGGACGAGTGTGAGGAGAAGACGGGGTAAGGGACGAGAGAGGACAGGGAACCGGGGGAAGGGACGAGTGTGAGAAGAGGACGGGGAAGCGGGGGAAGGGACGAGTGTGAGAAGAGGACGGGGAACCAGAGAAAGGGACGAGTGTGAGAAGAGGACGGGAAACCGGGGCAAGGGCGAGAGTGAGGAGGGGATGGGGAACCGGGGGAAGGGACGAGAGAGGACGGGGAACCGGGGGAAGGGCGAGTGTGAAGAGAGGATGGGGAACCGGGGGAAGGGACGAGAGAAGACGGGGAACCGGGGGAAGGGACGAGTGTGAGGAGAAGACGGCGGAAGGGACGAGAGAGGACGGGGAACCAGGGGAAGGGACGAGTGTGAGGAGAAGACGGGGGAAGGGACGAGAGAGGACAGGGAACCGGGGGAAGGGACGAGTGTGAGGAGAAGACGGGGTAAGGGACGAGAAAGGACGGGGAACCTGGGGAAGGGACGAGTGTGAGAAGAGGACGGGGAACCGGGGGAAGGGACGAGTGTGAGAAGAGGACGGGGAACCGGGGGAAGGGACGAGTGTGAGAAGAGGACGGGGAACCGGGGGAAGGGACGAGTGTGAGGAGAAGACGGGGAAGCGGGGGAAGGGACGAGTGTGAGGAGAAGACGGGGTAAGGGACGAGAGAGGACGGGGAACCGGGGGAAGGGACGAGTGTGAGGAGAAGACGGGGGAAGGGACGAGAGAGGACGGGGAACCGGGGGAAGGGACGAGTGTGAGGAGAAGACGGGGGAAGGGACGAGAGAGGACGGGGAACCGGGGGAAGGGACGAGTGTGAGGAGAAGACGGGGGAAGGGGCGAGAGAGGACGGGGAACCGGGGGAAGGGACGAGTGTGAGGAGAAGACGGGGGAAGGGACGAGAGAGGACGGGGAACCGGGGGAAGGGACGAGTGTGAGGAGAAGACGGGGGAAGGGACGAGAGAGGACGGGGAACCGGGGGAAGGGACGAGTGTGAGGAGAAGACGGGGGAAGGGACGAGAGAGGACGGGGAACCGGGGGAAGGGACGAGTGTGAGGAGAAGACGGGGGAAGGGACGAGAGAGGACGGGGAACCGGGGGAAGGGACGAGTGTGAGGAGAAGACGGGGGAAGGGACGAGAGAGGACGGGGAACCGGGGGAAGGGACGAGTGTGAGGAGAAGACGGGGGAAGGGACGAGAGAGGATGGGGAACCGGGGGAAGGGACGAGTGTGAGGAGAAGACGGGGGAAGGGACGAGAGAGGACGGGGAACCGGGGGAAGGGACGAGTGTGAGGAGAAGACGGGGGAAGGGACGAGAGAGGACGGGGAACCGGGGGAAGGGACGAGTGTGAGGAGAAGACGGGGGAAGGGACGAGAGAGGACGGGGAACCGGGGGAAGGGACGAGTGTGAGGAGAAGACGGGGGAAGGGACGAGAGAGGACGGGGAACCGGGGGAAGGGACGAGTGTGAGGAGAAGACGGGGGAAGGGACGAGAGAGGACGGGGAAACGGGGGAAGGGACGAGTGTGAGGAGAAGACGGGGGAAGGGACGAGAGAGGACCGGGAACCGGGGCAAGAGCGAGTGTGAGGAGAGGACGGGGAACCGGGGGAAGGGACGAGAGAGGACGGGGAACCGGGGGAAGGGACGAGTGTGAGAAGACAGGGAACGGGGGAAGAGTCGAGAGAGGACGGAGAACCGGGGCAAGGGCGAGTGTAAGGAGAGGACGGGGAACCGGGGGAAGGGACGAGTGTGAGGAGAGGTTGGGGTACCGGGGGAAGGGACGAGAGAGGGCGGGGGAAGGGCGAGTGTGAAGAGAGGACGGGGAACCGGGGGAAGGGACGAGAGAGGACGGGGAACTGGGGGAAGGGCGAGTGTGAGGAGAGGATGGGGAACCGGGGGAAGGGACGAGTGTGAGGAGAGGATGGGGAACCGGGGGAAGGGCGAGTGTGAGGAGAGGACGGGGAACGGTGGGAAGGGAGGAGAGAGGAGAGGACGGGGAACCGGGGGAAGGGACGAGAGAGGACGGGGAACTGGGGGAAGGGACAAGTGTGAGGAGAGGACGGAGAACCGGGGGAAGGGACGAGAGAGGACGGGGAACCGGGGGAAGGGACGAGAGAGGACGGGGAACCGGGGCAAGGGCGAGTGTGAGGAGAGGACGGGGAACCGGGGCAAGGGCGAGTGTGAGAGAGGACGGGGAACCGGGGGAAGGGACGAGTGTGAGGAGAGGACGGGGAACTGGGGGAAGGGAAGAGAGAGGACGGGGAACTGGGGAAAGGGACGAGAGAGGACGGGGAACCGGGGGAAGGGACGAGAGAGGACGGGGAACCGGGGGAAGGGACGATAGAGGACGGGGAACCGGGGCAAGGGCAAGTGTGAGGAGAAGACGGGGAACCGGGGCCAGTGTGAGGAGAGGATGGGGAACCGGGGCAAGGGCGAGTGTGAGAGAGGACGGGGAACCGGGGGAAGGGACGAGAGAGGACGGGGAACCGGGGGAAGGGACGAGAGAGGACGGGGAACCGGGGGAAGGGACGAGAGAGGACGGGGAATCGGGGGAAGGGACGAGAGAGGACGGGGAATCGGGGGAAGGGACGAGAAAGGACGGGGAACCGGGGGAAGGGCGAGTGTGAGGAGAGGACAGGGAGCGGTGGGAAGGGACGAGAGAGGACGGGGAACCGGGGGAAGGGCGAGTGTGAGGAGAGGACGGGGAACGGTGGGAAGGGAGGAGAGAGGAGAGGACGGGGAACCGGAGGAAGGGAGGAGAGGACGGGGAACCGGGGGAAGGGACGAGAGAGGACGGGGAACTGGGGTAAGGGACGAGTGTGAGGAGAGGACGGGGAACCGGGGGAAGGGACGAGAGAGGACGGGGAACCGGGGGAAGGGACGAGAGAGGACGGGGAACCGGGGCAAGGGCGAGTGTGAGGAGAGGACAGGGAACCGGGGCAAGGGCGAGTGTGAGAGAGGACGGGGAACCGGGGGAAGGGACGAGTGTGAGGAGAGGACGGGGAACCGGGGGAAGGGACGAGAGAGGACGGGGAACTGGGGGAAGGGACGAGAGAGGATGGGGAACCGGGGGAAGGGACGAGAGAGGACGGGGAACCGGGGGAAGGGACGAGAGAGGACGGGGAACCGGGGGAAGGGACGAGAGAGGACGGGGAACCGGGGGAAGGGACGAGAGAGGACGGGGAACCGGGGGAAGGGACGAGAGAGGACGGGGAACCGGGGCAAGGGCGAGTGTGAGGAGAAGACGGGGAACCGGGGCGAGTGGGAGGAGAGGATGGGGAACCGGGGCAAGGGCGAGTGTGAGAGAGGACGGGGAACCGGGGGAAGGGACGAGAGAGGACGGGGAACCGGGGGAAGGGACGAGAGAGGACAGGGAACCGGGGGAAGGGACGAGAGAGGACGGGGAACCGGGGGAAGGTATGAGAGTGGACGGGGAACCGGGGGAAGGGACGAGAGAGGACCGGGAACCGGGGCAAGAGCGAGTGTGAGGAGAGGACGGGGAACCGGGGGAAGGGACGAGAGAGGACGGGGAACCGGGGGAAGGGACGAGTGTGAGGAGAGGTTGGGGTACCGGGGGAAGGGACGAGAGAGGACGGGGGAAGGGCGAGTGTGAGGAGAGGATGGGGAACCGGGGGAAGGGACGAGAGAGGACGGGGAACTGGGGGAAGGGCGAGTGTGAGGAGAGGATGGGGAACCGGGGGAAGGGACGAGTGTGAGGAGAGGATGGGGAACCGTGGGAAGGAACGAGAGAGGACGGGGAACCGGGGGAAGGGACGAGTGTGAGGAGAAGACGGGGTAAGGGACGAGAGAGGACGGGGAACCGGGGGAAGGGACGAGTGTGAGGAGAAGACGGGGTAAGGGACGAGAGAGGACAGGGAACCGGGGGAAGGGACGAGTGTGAGAAGAGGACGGGGAACCGGGGAAAGGGACGAGTGTGAGAAGAGGACGGGGAACCGGAGAAAGGGACGAGTGTGAGAAGAGCACGGGGAACCGGGGCAAGGGCGAGTGTGAGGAGGGGATGGGGAACCGGGGGAAGGGACGAGAGAGGACGGGGAACCGGGGGAAGGGCGAGTGTGAAGAGAGGATGGGGAACCGGGGGAAGGGACGAGAGAGGACGGGGAACCGGGGGAAGGGACGAGTGTGAGGAGAGGACGGGGGACTGGGGGAAGGGACGAGAGAGGACGGGGAACCGGGGGAAGGGACGAGAGAGGACGGGGAACCGGGGGAAGGGACGAGTGTGGGGAGAAGACGGCGGAAGGGACGAGAGAGGACGGGGAACCAGGGGAAGGGACGAGTGTGAGGAGAAGACGGGGGAAGGGACGAGAGAGGACAGGGAACCGGGGGAAGGGACGAATGTGAGGAGAAGGCGGGGTAAGGGGCGAGAGAGGACGGGGAACCTGGGAAAGGGACGAGTGTGAGAAGAGGACGGGGAACCGGGGGAAGGGACGAGTGTGAGAAGAGGACGGGGAACCGGGGGAAGGGACGAGTGTGAGGAGAAGACGGGGGAAGGGACGAGAGAGGACGGGGAACCGGGGGAAGGGACGAGTGTGAGGAGAAGACGGGGGAAGGGACGAGAGAGGACGGGGAACCGGGGGAAGGGACGAGTGTGAGGAGAAGACGGGGGAAGGGACGAGAGAGGACGGGGAACCGGGGGAAGGGACGAGTGTGAGGAGAAGACGGGGGAAGGGACGAGAGAGGACGGGGAACCGGGGGAAGGGACGAGTGTGAGGAGAAGACGGGGGAAGGGACGAGAGAGGACGGGGAACCGGGGGAAGGGACGAGTGTGAGGAGAAGACGGGGGAAGGGACGAGAGAGGACGGGGAACCGGGGGAAGGGACGAGTGTGAGGAGAAGACGGGGGAAGGGACGAGAGAGGACGGGGACCCGGGGGAAGGGACGAGTGTGAGGAGAAGACGGGGGAAGGGACGAGAGAGGACGGGGAACCGGGGGAAGGGAAGAGTGTGAGGAGAAGACGGGGAACCGGGGGAAGGGATGAGTGTGAGAAGAGGACGGGGAACCGGGGGAAGGGACGAGTGTGAGAAGAGGACGGGGAACCGGGGGAAGGGACGAGTGTGAGAAGAGGACGGGGAACCGGGGGAAGGGACGAGTGTGAGAAGAGGACGGGGAACCGGGGGAAGGGACGAGTGTGAGAGAGGACGGGGAACCGGGGGAAGGGACGAGAGAGGACGGGGAACCGGGGGAAGGGACGAGAGAGGACGGGGAACCGGGGGAAGGGACGAGAGAGGACGGGGAACCGGGGGAAGGGACGAGAGAGGACGGGGAATCGGGGGAAGGGACGAGAAAGGACGGGGAACCGGGGGAAGGGCGAGTGTGAGGAGAGGACGGGGAGCGGTGGGAAGGGACGAGAGAGGACGGGGAACCGGGAGAAGGGCGAGTGTGAGGAGAGGACGGGTAACGGTGGGAAGGGAGGAGAGAGGAGAGGACGGGGAACCGGAGGAAGGGAGGAGAGGATGGGGAACCGGGGGAAGGGACGAGAGAGGACGGGGAACCGGGGGAAGGGACGAGAGAGGACGGGGAACCGGGGGAAGGGACGAGAGAGGACGGGGAACCGGGGGAAGGGACGAGAGAGGACGGGGAACCGGGGGAAGGGACGAGAGAGGACGGGGAACCGGGGAAAGGGACGAGAGAGGACGGGGAACCGGGGGAAGGGACGAGAGAGGACGGGGAACCGGGGGAAGGGACGAGAGAGGACGGGGAACCGGGGGAAGGGACGAGAGAGGACGGGGAACCGGGGGAAGGGACGAGAGAGGACGGGGAACCGGGGGAAGGGACGAGAGTGGATGGGGAACTGGGGGAAGGGACGAGAGAGGACCGGGAACCGGGGCAAGAGCGAGTGTGAGGAGAGGACGGGGAACCGGGGGAAGGGACGAGAGAGGACGGGGAACCGGGGGAAGGGACGAGTGTGAGAAGACAGGGAACGGGGGAAGAGTCGAGAGAGGACGGAGAACCGGGGCAAGGGCGAGTGTAAGGAGAGGACGGGGAACCGAGGGAAGGGACGAGTGTGAGGAGAGGTTGGGGTACCGGGGGAAGGGACGAGAGAGGACGGGGGAAGGGCGAGTGTGAGGAGAGGACGGGGAACTGGGGGAAGGGCGAGTGTGAGGAGAGGATGGGGAACCGGGGGAAGGGACGAGTGTGAGGAGAGGATGGGGAACCGGGGGAAGGGACGAGAGAGGACGGGGAACCGGGGGAAGGGACGAGTGTGAGAGAGGACGGGGAACCGGGGGAAGGGCGAGTGTGAGGAGAGGACGGGGAGCGGTGGGAAGGGACGAGAGAGGACGGGGAACCGGGGGAAGGGCGAGTGTGAGGAGAGGATGGGGAACGGTGGGAAGGGAGGAGAGAGGAGAGGATGGGGAACCGGAGGAAGGGAGGAGAGGACGGGGAACCGGGGGAAGGGACGAGAGAGGACGGGGAACTGGGGGAAGGGACGAGTGTGAGGAGAGAACGGGGAACCGGGGGAAGGGACGAGAGAGGACGGGGAACCGGGAGAAGGGACGAGAGAGGACGGGGAACCGGGGCAAGGGCGAGTGTGAGGAGAGGACGGGGAACCGGGGCAAGGGCGAGTGTGAGAGAGGACGGGGAACCGGGGGAAGGGACGAGTGTGAGGAGAGGACGGGGAACCGGGGGAAGGGACGAGAGAGGACGGGGAACTGGGGGAAGGGACGAGAGAGGACGGGGAACCGGGGGAAGGGACGAGAGAGGACGGGGAACCGGGGGAAGGGACGACTGTGAGGAGAGGATGGGGAACCGGGGGAAGGGACAAGAGAGGACGGGGAACCGGGGGAAGGGACGAGTGTGAGGAAAAGACGGGGTAAGGGACGAGAGAGGACAGGGAACCGGGGGAAGGGACGAGTGTGAGAAGAGGACGGGGAACCGGGGGAAGGGACGAGTGTGAGAAGAGGACGGGGAACCGGAGAAAGGGACGAGTGTGAGAAGAGGACGGGGAACCGGGGGAAGGGACGAGTGTGAGAAGAGGACGGGGAACCGGGGGAAGGGACGAGTGTGAGAAGAGGATGGGGAACCGGGGGAAGGGACGAGTGTGAGAAGAGGACGGGGAACCGGGGGAAGGGCGAGTGTGAGGAGAGGCCGGGGAACCGGGGCAAGGGCGAGTGTGGAGAGAGGACGGGGAACCGGGGGAAGGGACGAGAGAGGACGGGGAACCGGGGCAAGGGCGAGTGTGAGGAGAGGACGGGGAACCGAGGGAAGGGACGAGAGAGGAGAGGACGGGGAACCGGGGGAAGGGACGAGAGAGGATGGGGAACCAGGGCAAGGGCGAGTGTGGAGAGAGGATGGGGAACCAGGGCAAGGGCGAGTGTGGAGAGAGGACGGGGAACCGGGGCAAGGGCGAGTGTGGAGAGAGGACGGGGAACCGGGGGAAGGGACGAGAGAGGACGGGGAAGGGACGAGAGAGCACGGGGAACCAGGGCAAGGGCGAGTGTGAGGAGAGGACGGGGAACCGGGACAAGGGCGAGTGTGAGGAGAGGACGGGGAACCGGGGCAAGGGCGAGTGTGAGGAGAGGACGGGGAACCGGGGCAAGGGCGAGTGTGGAGAGAGGACGGGGAACCGGGGGAAGGGACGAGAGAGGACGGAGAACCGGGGCAAGGGCGAGTGTGAGGAGAGGATGGGGAACCGGGAGAAGGGACGAGAGAGGACGGGGAACCGGGGGAAGGGACGAGAGAGGATGGAGAACCGGCGGAAGGGCAAGTGTGAGGAGAGGACGAAGAACCGGGGCAAGGGCGAGTGTGAGGAGTGGACGGGGAACCGGGGGAAGGGCGAGTGTGAGGAGTGGACGGGGAACCGGGGGAAGGGCGAGTGTGAGGAGAGGACGGGGAACCGGGGGAAGGGACGAGGGAGGAGAGGACGGGGAACCGGGGGAAGGGACGAGGGAGGAGAGGACCGGGGAAGGGCGAGTGTGAGGAGAGGACGGGGAACCGGGCATGGGCGAGTGTGAGGAGGGGACGGGGAACCGGGGCAAGGGCGAGTGTGAGGAGGGGACGGGGAAATGGGGCAAGGGCGAGTGTGAGGAGAGGATGGGGAACCGGGGGAAGGGACGAGTGTGAGAGAGGACGGGGAAACGGGGGAAGGGCGAGTGTGAGGAGAGGACGGGGAACCGGGGGAAGGGCGAGTGTGAGGAGAGGACGGGGAGCGGTGGGAAGGGACGAGAGAGGACGGGGAACCGGGGGAAGGGCGAGTGTGAGGAGAGGACGGGGAAGGGAGGAGAGAGGAGAGGACGGGGAACCGGGGGAAGGGAGGAGAGGACGGGGAACCGGGGGAAGGGACGAGAGAGGACGGGGAACTGGAGGAAGGGACGAGTGTGAGGAGAGGACGGGGAACCGGGGGAAGGGACGAGAGAGGACGGGGAACCGGGGGAAGGGACGAGAGAGGACGGGGAACCGGGGCAAGGGCGAGTGTGAGGAGAGGACGGGGAACCGGGGCAAGGGCGAGTGTGAGAGAGGACGAGGAACCGGGGGAAGGGACGAGTGTGAGGAGAGGATGGGGAACCGGGGGAAGGGACGAGAGAGGACGGGGAACCGAGGGAAGGGACGAGAGAGGACGGGGAACCGGGGGAAGGGACGAGAGAGGACGGGGAACCGGGGGAAGGGACGAGAGAGGACGGGGAACCGGGGGAAGGGACGAGAGAGGATGGGGAACCGGGGCAAGGGCGAGTGTGAGGAGAGGACGGGGAACCGGGGCAAGGGCGAGTGTGAGGAGAGGACGGGGAATCGGGGCAAGGGCGAGTGTGAGAGAGGACGGGGAACCGGGGGAAGGGACGAGAGAGGACGGGGAACCGGGGGAAGGGACGAGAGAGGACGGGGAACCGGGGGAAGGGACGAGAGAGGACGGGGAACCGGGGGAAGGGACGAGAGAGGACGGGGAACCGGGGGAAGGGACGAGAGAGGACGGGGAACCGGGGGAAGGGACGAGAGAGGACGGGGAACCGGGGGAAGGGACGAGAGAGGACGGGGAACCGGGGGAAGGGACGAGAGAGGACGGGGAACCGGGGGAAGGGACGAGAGAGGACGGGGAACCGGGGGAAGGGACGAGTGTGAGGAGAGGATGGGGAACCGGGGGAAGGGACAAGAGAGGACGGGGAACCGGGGGAAGGGACGAGTGTGAGGAAAAGACGGGGTAAGGGACGAGAGAGGACAGGGAACCGGGGGAAGGGACGAGTGTGAGAAGAGGACGGGGAACCGGGGGAAGGGACGAGTGTGAGAAGAGGACGGGGAACCGGAGAAAGGGACGAGTGTGAGAAGAGGACGGGGAACCGGGGGAAGGGACGAGTGTGAGAAGAGGACGGGGAACCGGGGGAAGGGACGAGTGTGAGAAGAGGATGGGGAACCGGGGGAAGGGACGAGTGTGAGAAGAGGACGGGGAACCGGGGGAAGGGCGAGTGTGAGGAGAGGCCGGGGAACCGGGGCAAGGGCGAGTGTGGAGAGAGGACGGGGAACCGGGGGAAGGGACGAGAGAGGACGGGGAACCGGGGCAAGGGCGAGTGTGAGGAGAGGACGGGGAACCGAGGGAAGGGACGAGAGAGGAGAGGACGGGGAACCGGGGGAAGGGACGAGAGAGGATGGGGAACCAGGGCAAGGGCGAGTGTGGAGAGAGGATGGGGAACCAGGGCAAGGGCGAGTGTGGAGAGAGGACGGGGAACCGGGGCAAGGGCGAGTGTGGAGAGAGGACGGGGAACCGGGGGAAGGGACGAGAGAGGACGGGGAAGGGACGAGAGAGCACGGGGAACCAGGGCAAGGGCGAGTGTGAGGAGAGGACGGGGAACCGGGACAAGGGCGAGTGTGAGGAGAGGACGGGGAACCGGGGCAAGGGCGAGTGTGAGGAGAGGACGGGGAACCGGGGCAAGGGCGAGTGTGGAGAGAGGACGGGGAACCGGGGGAAGGGACGAGAGAGGACGGAGAACCGGGGCAAGGGCGAGTGTGAGGAGAGGATGGGGAACCGGGAGAAGGGACGAGAGAGGACGGGGAACCGGGGGAAGGGACGAGAGAGGATGGAGAACCGGCGGAAGGGCAAGTGTGAGGAGAGGACGAAGAACCGGGGCAAGGGCGAGTGTGAGGAGTGGACGGGGAACCGGGGGAAGGGCGAGTGTGAGGAGTGGACGGGGAACCGGGGGAAGGGCGAGTGTGAGGAGAGGACGGGGAACCGGGGGAAGGGACGAGGGAGGAGAGGACGGGGAACCGGGGGAAGGGACGAGGGAGGAGAGGACCGGGGAAGGGCGAGTGTGAGGAGAGGACGGGGAACCGGGCATGGGCGAGTGTGAGGAGGGGACGGGGAACCGGGGCAAGGGCGAGTGTGAGGAGGGGACGGGGAAATGGGGCAAGGGCGAGTGTGAGGAGAGGATGGGGAACCGGGGGAAGGGACGAGTGTGAGAGAGGACGGGGAAACGGGGGAAGGGCGAGTGTGAGGAGAGGACGGGGAACCGGGGGAAGGGCGAGTGTGAGGAGAGGACGGGGAGCGGTGGGAAGGGACGAGAGAGGACGGGGAACCGGGGGAAGGGCGAGTGTGAGGAGAGGACGGGGAAGGGAGGAGAGAGGAGAGGACGGGGAACCGGGGGAAGGGAGGAGAGGACGGGGAACCGGGGGAAGGGACGAGAGAGGACGGGGAACTGGAGGAAGGGACGAGTGTGAGGAGAGGACGGGGAACCGGGGGAAGGGACGAGAGAGGACGGGGAACCGGGGGAAGGGACGAGAGAGGACGGGGAACCGGGGCAAGGGCGAGTGTGAGGAGAGGACGGGGAACCGGGGCAAGGGCGAGTGTGAGAGAGGACGAGGAACCGGGGGAAGGGACGAGTGTGAGGAGAGGATGGGGAACCGGGGGAAGGGACGAGAGAGGACGGGGAACCGAGGGAAGGGACGAGAGAGGACGGGGAACCGGGGGAAGGGACGAGAGAGGACGGGGAACCGGGGGAAGGGACGAGAGAGGACGGGGAACCGGGGGAAGGGACGAGAGAGGATGGGGAACCGGGGCAAGGGCGAGTGTGAGGAGAGGACGGGGAACCGGGGCAAGGGCGAGTGTGAGGAGAGGACGGGGAATCGGGGCAAGGGCGAGTGTGAGAGAGGACGGGGAACCGGGGGAAGGGACGAGAGAGGACGGGGAACCGGGGGAAGGGACGAGAGAGGACGGGGAACCGGGGGAAGGGACGAGAGAGGACGGGGAACCGGGGGAAGGGACGAGAGAGGACGGGGAACCGGGGGAAGGGACGAGAGAGGACGGGGAACCGGGGGAAGGGACGAGAGAGGACGGGGAACCGGGGGAAGGGACGAGAGAGGACGGGGAACCGGGGGAAGAGCGAGTGTGAGGAGAGGACGGGGAACCGGGGGAAGGGACGATAGAGGACGGGGAACCGGGGGAAGGGACGAGTGTGAGAAGACGGGGGAAGAGTTGAGAGAGGACGGAGAACCGGGGCAAGGGACGAGTGTGAGGAGAGGATGGGGAACCGGGGGAAGGGACGAGTGTGAGGAGAGGATGGGGAACCGGGGGCAGGGACGAGAGAGGACGGGGTAAGGGCGAGTGTGAGGAGAGGACGCGGAACCGGGGGAAGGGACGAGAGAGGACGGGGAACTGGGGGAAGGGCGAGTGTGAGGAGAGGATGGGGAACCGGGGGAAGGGACGAGTGTGAGGAGAGGATGGGGAACCGGGGGAAGGGACGAGAGAGGACAGGGAACCGGGGGAAGGGACGAGTGTGAGAAGAGGATGGGGAACCGGGGGAAGGGACGAGTGTGAGAAGAGGACGGGGAACCGAAGAAAGGGACGAGTGTGAGAAGAGGACGGGGAACCGGGGCAAGGGCGATTGTGAGGAGGGGATGGGGAACCGGGGGAAGGGCGAGTGTGAAGAGAGGATGGGGAACCGGGGGAAGGGACGAGAGAGGACGGGGATCCGGGGGAAGGGACGAGTGTGAGGAGAGGACGGGGGACCGGGGGAAGGGACGAGAGAGGACGGGGAACCGGGGGAAGGGACGAGTGTGAGGAGAAGACGGCGGAAGGGACGAGAGAGGACTGGGAACCAGGGGAAGGGACGAGTGTGAGGAGAAGACGGGGGAAGGGACGAGAGAGGACAGGGAACCGGGGGAAGGGACGAGTGTGAGGAGAAAACGGGGTAAGGGACGAGAGAAGACGGGGAACCTGGGGAAGGGACGAGTGTGAGAAGAGGACGGGGAACCGGGGGAAGGGACAAGTGTGAGAAGAGGACGGGGAACCGGGGGAAGGGACGAGTGTGAGGAGAAGACGGGGGAAGGGACGAGAGAGGACGGGGAACCGGAGGAAGGGACGAGTGTGAGGAGAAGACTGGGTAAGGGACGAGATAGGACGGGGAACCGGGGGAAGGGACTAGTGTGAGGAGAAGACGGGGGAAGGGACGAGAGAGGACGGGGAACCGGGGGAAGGGACGAGTGTGAGGAGAAGACGGGGGAAGGGACGAGAGAGGACGGGGAACCGGGGGAAGGGACGAGTGTGAGGAGAAGACGGGGGAAGGGACGAGAGAGGACGGGGAACCGGGGGAAGGGACGAGTGTGAGGAGAAGACGGGGTAAGGGACGAGATAGGACGGGGAACCGGCGGAAGGGACGAGTGTGAGGAGAAGACGGGGGAAGGGACGAGAGAGGACGGGGAACCGGCGGAAGGGACGAGTGTGAGGAGAAGACGGGGGAAGGGACGAGAGAGGACGGGGAACCGGCGGAAGGGACGAGTGTGAGGAGAAGACGGGGGAAGGGACGAGAGAGGACGGGGAACCGGCGGAAGGGACGAGTGTGAGGAGAAGACGGGGAAAGGGACGAGAGAGGACGGGGAACCGGCGGAAGGGACGAGTGTGAGGAGAAGACGGGGAACCGGGGGAAGGGACGAGTGTGAGAAGAGGACGGGGAACCGGGGGAAGGGACGAGTGTGAGAAGAGGACGGGGAACCGGGGGAAGGGACGAGTGTGAGAAGAGGACGGGGAACCGGGGGAAGGGACGAGTGTGAGAAGAGGACGGGGAACCGGGGGAAGGGACGAGTGTGAGAAGAGGACGGGGAACCGGGGGAAGGGACGAGTGTGAGAAGAGGACGGGGAACCGGGGGAAGGGACGAGAGAGGACGGGGAACCGGGGGAAGGGACGAGTGTGAGAAGAGGACGGGGAACCGGGGGAAGGGACGAGAGAGGACGGGGAACCGGGGGAAGGGACGAGATAGGACGGGGAACCGGCGGAAGGGACGAGTGTGAGGAGAAGACGGGGGAAGGGACGAGAGAGGACGGGGAACCGGCGGAAGGGACGAGTGTGAGGAGAAGACGGGGGAAGGGACGAGAGAGGACGGGGAACCGGCGGAAGGGACGAGTGTGAGGAGAAGACGGGGGCAGGGCCGAGAGAGGACGGGGAACCGGCGGAAGGGACGAGTGTGAGGAGAAGACGGGGGAAGGGACGAGAGAGGACGGGGAACCGGCGGAAGGGGCGAGTGTGAGGAGAAGACGGGGGAAGGGACGAGAGAGGACGGGGAACCGGGGGAACGGACGAGTGTGAGGAGAAGACGGGGGAAGGGACGAGAGAGGACGGGGAACCGGGGGAAGGGACGAGTGTGAGAAGAGGACGGGGAACCGGGGGAAGGGACGAGTGTGAGAAGAGGACGGGCAACCGGGGGAAGGGACGAGTGTGAGAAGAGGACGGGGAACCGGGGGAAGGGACGAGTGTGAGAAGAGGACGGAGAACCGGGGGAAGGGACGAGTGTGAGAAGAGGACGGGGAACCGGGGGAAGGGACGAGTGTGAGAAGAGGACGGGGAACCGGGGGAAGGGACGAGTGTGAGAAGAGGACGGGGAACCGGGGGAAGGGACGAGTGTGAGAAGAGGACGGGGAACCGGGGGAAGGGACGAGTGTGAGAAGAGGACGGGGAACCGGGGGAAGGGACGAGTGTGAGAAGAGGACGGGGAACCGGGGGAAGGGACGAGTGTGAGAAGAGGACGGGGAACCGGGGGAAGGGACGAGAGAGGACGGGGAACCGGGGGAAGGGACGAGTGTGAGAAGAGGACGGGGAACCGGGGGAAGGGACGAGAGAGGACGGGGAACCGGGGGAAGGGACGAGAGAGGACGGGGAACCTGGCGAAGGGACGAGAGAGGACGGGGAACCGGGGGAAGGGACGAGAGAGGACCGGGAACCGGGGCAAGAGTGAGTGTGAGGAGAGGACGGGGAACCGGGGGAAGGGACAAGTGTGAGGAGAAGACGGGGTAAGGGACGAGATAGGACGGGGAACCGGGGGAAGGGACGAGTGTGAGGAGAAGACGGGGTAAGGGACGAAAGAGGACGGGGAACCGGGGGAAGGGACGAGTGTGAGGAGAAGACGGGTTAAACTCAGTAAAGTCCGATTTATTGGACAATATTCACACTGGTGAACATCACCAAAATAGATCATAAATCATAAGCAAGGGGAAAAGGGGGAAAAAGAGTGTGAATAAATATAAAATATAACTTTTAATATGGATTCAATTAAAATACTAGTGTTTAATTGTAAAATCAAATTCTAACATACATCCAAGTGGATGCATATGGGGTCGATATTAATTTATAAAATCTGACCCTATAAGTCCTGTATTATATGTCACAGCCAGATAAATTATACAGATCCACCACCTATGTCCCTCAAAGTTGGAGGTGGGGAATTATATTGTGCTGTCCCTTTTAATTGTATATTTCCCTATTTACTCTGCATGAGTAATTATGAGAAATCATTGTGGGTCACCGCTACATTCTGATTCAGAATAATTAATTATACAGTATTCTTTGTGGATAATAGTGGATGTGACAGTTATAACTATTATGAGGTTTTCTTCTGTCACATATTAGTATGGGTCACTCTTATATTATAAGTGACCCCACAAATGAATGAAGCGGAATCCCCGCAAGATTCAACCCAAAATATATTGTGGGGGTGTGTCGTCCCCGTTACTGACGGTATGCTGCACCCCTATTATCAAGCCCCGCAGCGGTATGAGGAGCAGACAGTGATCTATCAAAGCAGCTATATACAAGGCTGCACTGTCACTCCTCAATCTCCGTCACGGTGCCAGGAGTGGGCAATGTTATATCAGCGGCAGCTAAAGTTGTAGCTGCATGCTCACTCCTAACACCGGCAAGCAGTCTCACACGCTGGCCGCGTACACGTGGTATGCACGCGGTCAGTGTAATGATCCAATTCAGTGAGACGCTATACTGAGTTGCCAGACGGGGACATAGTGGGTGGATAGGAAAGGGAATAGAAGATTGCAGGCTGGCATATGAATGTACAGGACATGAACGTCCCGACGCGCTTTTCGCCGGAGGTACCTGCTTTTTCTAAGGGCGGGATCGGCCGCCTTCTCAGGTTATTTATACATCCTGCCATGCCTGACAGGTATAGCAGCCAATTAAATCAAAAGTACGGATTTGTTAAGATCAATTGGTACAGGGTGCAATAAACAAAATTGTGAACCAAATGAACATTTCATATTAAATTATAAGCATCAAGGCCTAAAATAATTGTTAATCAGTTTATATAAAGGATTCAAATGGAATGATCAGCAGATAGACTCCTAATTCAAGGAGAATATTGTCCAAAGGACATACAGTACATATCATACATATGTGGTTTGATTATACTCTCAAAGTTAAACCACCAAAATCACATATCAAAGAGATGGCGAATAGTCTAAGGATATGTCATCAAAGAATATATCCTAAAGAGGTATGTGATATATATGAATATATATTTTTATATAATGGACCGATAAAATCAAAACCAAATCCACAAGGTACCCTGATCTCATAAACGAGATCAGAGAAAGCAGCCAAAATTGAAGTTCTCATTATGTCCGTGGGGTCGGACCGTAGGAGTCTATCTGCTGATCATTCCATTTGAATCCTTGTAGAATCTATAGTATACATCATGATTCTGTTATAACTTGTCCTCCTTTGATTTATATTTAACAGCCATTATATACTCCTCTCTTTATATCTCTTCCTCATACATAATCTATCCTGAGATTATTTGCCTTTTCCCTATACAGACAATCAAATGAACTACCTTTATATAAACTGATTAACAATTATTTTAGGCCTTGATGCTTATAATTTAATATGAAATGTTCATTTGGTTCACAATTTTGTTTATTGCACCCTGTACCAATTGATCTTAACAAATCCGTACTTTTGATTTAATTGGCTGCTATACCTGTCAGTCATGGCAGGATGTATAAATAACCTGAGAAGGCAGCCGATCCCGCCCTTAGAAAAAGCCGGTACCTCCGGCGAAAAACGCGTCGGGACGTTCATGTCCTGTACATTCATATGCCAGCCTGCAATCTTCTATTCCCTTTCCTATCCACCCACTATGTCCTCGTCTGGCAACTCAGTATAGCGTCTCACTGAATTGGATCATTACACTGACCGCGTGCATACCACGTGTACGCGGCCAGCGTGTGAGACTGCTTGCCGGTGTTAGGAGTGAGCATGCAGCTACAACTTTAGCTGCCGCTGATATAACATTGCCCACTCCTGGCACCGTGACGGAGATTGAGGAGTGACAGTGCAGCCTTGTATATAGCTGCTTTGATAGATCACTGTCTACTCCTCATACCGCTGCGGGGCTTGATAATAGGGGTGCAGCATACCGTCAGTAACGGGGACGACACACCCCCACAATATATTTTGGGTTGAATCTTGCGGGGATTCCGCTTCATTCATTTGTGGGGTCACTTATAATATAAGAGTGACCCATACTAATATGTGACAGAAGAAAACCTCATAATAGTTATAACTGTCACATCCACTATTATCCACAAAGAATACTGTATAATTATTCTAAATCAGAATGTAGCGGTGACCCACAATCATTTCTCATAATTACTCATGCAGAGTAAATAGGGAAATATACAATTAAAAGGGACAGCACAATATAATTCCCCACCTCCAACTTTGAGGGACATAGGTGGTGGATCTGTATAATTTATCTGGCTGTGACATATAATACAGGACTTATAGGGTCAGATTTTATAAATTAATATCGACCCCATATGCATCCACTTGGATGTATGTTAGAATTTGATTTTACAATTAAACACTAGTATTTTAATTGAATCCATATTAAAAGTTATATTTTATATTTATTCACACTCTTTTTTCCCCTTCCTTATGATTTATGAGGAGAAGACGGGGTAAGGGACGAGAGAGGACAGGGAACCGGGGGAAGGGACGAGTGTGAGAAGAGGACGGGGAACCGGGGGAAGGGACGAGTGTGAGAAGAGGACGGTGAACCGGAGGAAGGGACGAGTGTGAGAAGAGGACGGGGAACTGGGGGAAGGGATGAGTTTGAGAAGAGGACGGGGAACCGGGTGAAGGGACGAGTGTGAGGAGAAGACGGGGGAAGGGACGAGAGAAGACGGGGAAGGGACGAGTGTGAGGAGAAGACGGGGTAAGGGACGAGAGAGGACGGGGAACCGGGGGAAGGGACGAGTGTGAGGAGAAGATGGGGGAAGGGACGAGAGAGGACGGGGAACCTGGGGAAGGGACGAGTGTGAGAAGAGGATGGGGAACCGGAGCAAGGGACGAGTGTGAGAAGAGGACGGGGAACTGGGGGAAGGGACGAGTTTGAGAAGAGGACGGGGAACCCGGGGGAAGGGACGAGTGTGAGGAGAAGACGGGGGAAGGGACGAGAGAGGAAGGGGAACCGGGGGAAGGGACGAGAGAGGAAGGGGAACCGGGGGAAGGGACGAGAGAGGACGGAGAACCTGGGGAAGGGACGAGTGTGAGAAGAGGACGGGGAACCGGGGGAAGGGACGAGTGTGAGAAGACAGGGAACCGGGGGAAGGGCGAGTGTGAGAAGAGGACGGGGAACCGGGGGAAGGGACGAGTGTGAGAAGACAGGGAACTGGGGGAAGGGACGAGAGAGGACGGAGAACCGGGGCAAGGGCGAGTGTGAGGAGAGGTAGGGGAACCGGGGGAAGGGACGAGTGTGAGAAGACGGGGGAAGGGACGAGAGAGGACGGAGAACCGGGGCAAGGGACGAGTGTGAGGAGAAGACGGGGGAAGGGACGAGTGTGAGGAGAAGACGGGGAACCGGGGGAAGGGACGAGTGTGAGGAGAAGATGGGGAACCGGGGGAAGGGAGAGTGTGAGGAGAAGACTGGGAACCGGGGGAAGGGACGAGTGTGAGGAGAAGACGGGGAACCGGGGGAAGGGACGAGTGTGAGGAGAAGTGTCAGGTGAGTGAAAGAGGAAAGGACGAGTGTAAGGAGGAAATGACGAGTGTGAGTGCATGAGTGTGAGGAGAGAAGAAACGACACGAGTGTGGAGAAGACTTATGTGTGAGAAAGGAAAGGACTAGTGTGATGAATGAGGGGAGAGAAGACAAGTATGAGAATGGAAAGGACGAGTGTGGGGAGAGAAGATGAGTGTGAGGAATGAGAGGCGATAAGGGAAATGACCAGTGTGAGGATAAGTGAGAGGAAGAATGTGAAGAGAAAGGACAAGTATGGGGTTGTGAGTGAGAGGAAATGATGAGTGTGACAGGGAGAACATGAGAGAGAAAAGGATGAGTGTGAGGAGATATGACAGCAGTGAGAAGGGAAATGACTAGGGAAAGGATGAGTGTGAGGGGCAGAATGAGGAGAACCAGTGTAAGGAATGTGGGGAGAAGACAAGTGTGAGGAATGAGTGTAGAGAAGATGAGTATGAGAAGGGAAAAGATGAGTGTGAGGTAGTGATGGGCAGTCCGGCTCTTTTTGGCGAGTTGGATTATTTGGCTTTGCTCACCAAAACAAGCCGGTTCCTAAACACATCCCTTTTAAATATGTGCTTACCCAGGAGACTCACCATTGATGAAAACCTGCCCACCTGCAGCCAGTCAAACAGTTTTGGCTGCTGAACTTTAAATTTACCTGTACTGAGAGCCATTCTGAGCCGGTAAGTGGCTCTCACTGGGGTGCTGGCTCCAATGGTTCACAGAAGGGGGCTGGCTCTTTGTACTGGATTGTTCAGGAAGGACCCATAACTAGTGTGAGGTGAGAAGACAAGTGTAATGAGGAGTTATGGAAGGATAAGTGTGAGGAGAGAGAAGAGTGTGAAAGTGTGAGGAATGAGGAGAAAGGTGAGGGCACATGTGAGCTGGAGAGGGGAAGTATTAAGCGAGATAAGCAAACAAGTATGTGGAATTAGGGGGAGAGGAAGAGTGTCAGAAGTCCAGGGATGAGGTGAAGGAACAAGTGTGAGGAGATGGTGTGGTTGAGTATGTGAAAAGTCTGGGGAAGAGGACAAGTGTGAGAAGTAAGATTAGGAAGGCAAGTGTGAAGAGAGTTGAGGGGACAAGTGTAATGAGCCAGGGGAGGAGGATCGATGTGAGGGGGGATGAGTGTGAGTAGTTGGGGGAGATGAGAAGAAAGTGCCAGGAGGAAAGTGAGTGTGAGGAGAGGAGTGTTGATGATAAAGGCCCACTGGTTGATTTCCTTCCCTGAAAGGGGTTGTCCGGTCTAAATTGATAAGTCTGCAGTCATTCTGTGTGACTTCAGACTTATGAATCCCCCCAGTGCACGCACTGTGTGCTGCGAGGATTTGCCAGTTTCTGACCCAGGACTGGACGGTACATATGCATACATATGCGTTATACATACTCCTGGCCAGAGCCCGTCTGGTGGGCGCAGCCTCGCTCCATACATATGTATACATACCCTTCGGTCCCAGGTCAGAAACCGGCGAGTCCTTGCCGGGATTCATAAGTCTGAACCGAGTGATTGCAGACTTATCAATTTAGACCAGACAACCCCTTAATGACTGCTGTAACGCAGTTAGGGGTACTTATTCCTCAGTGCTGGGAAAATGTGTCGCTGAGGAATAAGACTGTAGCGCCCCCCAGAGTCGGAAATTCTCGGGGGTCTCAGCTACCGGGGGTAGCTGAGACCCTGGAGAATATGATCAGGGATGTTTTTTCCGGTCCCCAATCACGTGATCACCGTTATTCAGTGAATAACGTTGATCACGAAAGAAAGAAGTGTGCCGGTGATGATATACATTTCAGAGGAGAGAGAAATGAAGTCCCCCGAGCCCACCCGGTACCTGTACGGTCCCCAGATCTCCCCCTGATCGTCCCCCGGCATCTTCCTGTGAAAGAAAAGTGGCGGGCGCATGCGCAATGCGCCCGCCGAGATATGCCAGCCGGTGCCCGGCAACAATAGAGAATTTTCTCTATTGGTTCCTTTTGATCACTGTGATAAACCCTATCACAGTGCTCAAAAGTAAAAAAATAAATCAAAACCCCCTTTGTCCCCCCTTTAGGTAGATAAAAATTCAAAAATCTTTTCAGTTAGGGTTATTAATATTATTTATTGTTATAGCGCCATTTATTCCATGGTGCTCTACATGTGAAAAAGGGGTATACATACAAAGACAGTTGCAATAATCTTGAACAAAATGCGACAGCGACTGGTACAGGAGGAGAGAGGACCCTGCCCGCGAGGGCTCACAGTCTACAAGGGATGGGTGAGGATACAGTAGGTGAGGGAAAAGCTGGTCGTGCAGCGGTAAGGTAGAGCAAGGGGTTACTGTAGGCTTGTCGGAAGAGGTTGGTCTTCAGGTTCCTTTTGAAGGTTTCCACGGTAGGCGAGAGTCTGATGTGTTGGGCTAGAGAGTTCCAGAGTAGGGGGGATGCATGGGAGAAGTCTTGTATGCGATTGTGGGAAGAGGGGAGTAGAGCAGATCTTGTGATCGGAGGTTGCGTGCAGGTATGTATCGGGAGACTAGGTCAGAGATGTATGGAGGAGACCGGTTGTGGATGGCTTTGTATGCCATGGTTAGGGTTTTGAACTGGAGTCTCTGGGCAATGGGGAGCCAGTGAAGTGACTGACAGAGAGAGGCCAGGGAATAGCGGGGGAACAGGTGGATTAGTCGGGCAGCAGAGTTTAGGATAGATTGGAGGGGTGCGAGAGTGTTAGGCTATGTGCCCACGATGCAGAAATGCTGCATATTTTTTCCGCTTGTCCCTGGCAGGAAAAACGCATGGGGATTTTACATGCGTTTTTCCCGCCAGGTAGAAGCGTTTGTCAACCGTTTTTGCATGCATTTCTGCATGCGGGTTATCAAGCGCTTTTCCAAGCGATTTTAGCATCACTTGGAAAAGTGCTTGACAACTTGGTCACACTATATAAATCCATGCAACCGGCATGGATTTATATAGTGTGACCAATAATAGTTAAAAAAAAAAAAAAAAAGAATAAGAATGGTGAAAAATAAAAAATAAAGATTATACTTTATCTCCTCCTCCGCTCCGTCCGGTCTCCCCGGTGTCCCGCGGTGGTGTGAAGGACCTGCGATGACGTCATTGAATCATGTGACAGGTCACGCGACCGCCGACGTCAATGACGTCATCGAAGGTCCTTCAAACCACCGCGAGCCGCCCAACACACCGCACGCATCGCTGAGGAGGCCAGGGGACATCGGAAGGTAAGTATAATCTTTATTTTTTATTTTAAATTCTTTTTTTTACAGTTTCTATGGTACCCAGGTCTGGATGAGAGTCTCCTCTTCCCCAGGCCTGGGTACCATCCGCACATTGAATCGCTTCATATCCGCGTGTGCACATGTAGTGATGCGGATATGAAGCGTTTCAATGCAAGTCAATGGCGGCAATTACGCTGCGTGTCCGCAAAATTAATGGACATGCTGCGGAAATTTCCGCTGCGGATTATCATTGCGGAAAAATGCACAGCACATGCGGATTATCATTGGGGACCATGGGGCACATATTACCAAGCGTTATTTAAGCGTTTTCGCTGCGGAAATTCTGCGGCAAAAAACGCTTGAAAAACGCATAGTGGGCACGCAGCCTAAGAGGGGAGGCCACAGAGCAGGAGGTCGTGTTAGGGTTGCGTTATGGTTAGGGGGGTATGTGCACACAATCAGGAGCCGCTGTGGGCTCATGCAGCGTCAAAACCGCAGCGGCCAGCTGTTACAGCATAGTGGATGGGATTTGTAGAAATCCTATGTCCACTATGCGTTTCTGTGCACCTGCGGATCACTCGCGGAAACTGACATGCGGCACATCTTACCAGACCGCAGCATGTCAATTTCTCTTGTGGGTCCGCATGCGGGCTTTCCCCATAGACCATAGATCTATGAGGAAAGTCCGCAGGTGAAAAAAAAAAAATGGCGCCGCTCATTTGCATATTGGGCGGAAGCTGCCAGCGGCTATCCCGCAGTGTCGAAGCCGCAGGGGGCTCCGGACAGTGTGCACATACCCTTAGGGTTAGCGGTTTATTAGGGTTGTGTTAGGGTTAGGATTGTGCTAGGATTAGGGTTGAGGTTAGGATTGTGTTAGGGTTGCGTTCAAGACTAATGACAACATTCAATATGATGACCTAATATCAAGTTATATGTCGTACCTCTGGGTTCAAAGTGTTCATTATACCCCTTGATAAAATCCTTGAGGAATCTAGTTTCCAAAATGGTGTCACTTGTGGGGGGTTTCCACTGTTTAGGCGCATCAGGGGTCTCCAAATGCAACATGGCATCCGCTATCGATTCCAGACAATTTTGTGTTCAAAAAGTCACACAGTGCTCCTTCCCTGCTGAACTCTGCCGTGCGCCCAGTGTTTTTTTCGGCTTACTCAGGAGGAATTGCACAACAAATGGTATGGTGCAATTTCTCCTGTTACTCTTATGAAAATGCAAAATTGGGGGCTGAATAACATTTCTGTAGTAAAAATGTGAAAATTTTATTTTTACGGCTCAATGTTATAAACTTTTGTGAAGCACATGGGGGTTCAGGGTGCTCACCACATATCTAGATAAGTTCCCTGAGGGGTCTAGTTTCCAAATGGTGTCACTTGTGGGGGGGTTTCCATTGTTTAGTCACATCAGGGGCTCCCCAAACGCGACATGGCGTCCACTAATTATTCAAGCAAATTTTACATTCAAAAAGTCAAATGGTGCTCCTTCCCTTTCGAGCCCTAACAGTTTTTTTTCCCCACATATGGGGTATCGGCATGCTCAGGAGAAATTGCACAACAAATTTTGGGGTCCATTTTCTCCTGTTACCCTTGCAAAAATAAAACTATTTGGGTCTAAAGTAACATTTTTGTGAAAAAAGTTAATGTTCATTTTTTTCTTCCACATTCCAAAAATTCCTGTGAAGCACCTGAAGGGTTAATAAACTTCTTGAATGTGGTTTTGAGCACTTTGAGGGGTAGAGTTTTTAGAATGGTGTCACTTTTGAGTATTTTCTGTCATAAAGGCCCCTCAAAGTCACTTCAAATGTGATGTGGTCCCTAAAAAAAAGTTTTGTAAATTTTGTTGGAAAAATGAGAAATCGCTGGTGAACTTTTAACCCTTATAACTCCCTAACAAAAAAAATTTTGGTTCCAACATTGTGCTCATGTAAAGTAGACATGTGGGAAATGTTATTTATTAACTATTTTGTGTGACATATCCCTCTGATTTAAGGGCATAAGAATTAAAATTGTGAAATTTGCAAAATTTTAGCCAAATTTCCGATTTTTTCAGAAATAAATGCAAGTCAGATCGAAGAAATTTTACCACTATCATGAAATACAATATGTCACGAAAAAACATGATCAGAATCAGTGGGATTCATTGAAGCGTTCCAGAGTTATTACCTCATAAAGTGACAGTGGTCAGAATTGTAAAATTTGGCCTGGTCATTAAGCACATAATTGGCTCCGTCCTTAAGGGGTCCTTAAGGGGTTAAAAGAGCGCTGTACAACTATACACAAGTTAATCAGCTGTTGTTTACTGGCCTGTTCATACAAGACACAGAAGGGCAGGCGCCACATCCAGGTAAGTGCCATGGGCCCATTTTGCTTAATTGTCCACTGTTGAAGTCTGCTGTACATGCATGGAGCGGGCGTCAACTGTGTTATACAGCTGGTACCCAGATCTAACTGCTGTGATGAAAGATAGCTCTGTTTGGACTACTTTGACCTGTTAGATAAAAAACCAAGCAATGTGAACTGAGGTCTAAGATGGTACACATGCAAGAAATAGGAGCATGTTCACACTAGCAAAAAGCAGCAAAACCTACAAAAGACAAAAATATATCTCATACCCTACCATCATTATATATAAATGTAAAGCGAAGTTGCATATTAAATATAGGGTACTTAGTGAACTATTTTTGATCAAATAAAGTATACAAGCCGTCCCACCAGCGACAAGGTGACAGTAAATTGGGACGGTACCTACTTCAGACCACCTAGGCCCGTGGTAAGCTACATATATACTAATCAGCAATACTGTTGAGCTGATTAGTATATATGTAGCTTACCACGGGCCTAGGTGGTCTGAAGTTGGGACCCGGTCCTATTTGTCTACCCTTTTATATCCATTACTTCAACTTTGATATACAGTAAGGTTTTTAATATAGACAGTGTAGGTACCGTCCCAATGTATGTTGTTTTTCTATGTTATTCCCATTTCTTTGCTTGTCGTACTTAATTGTGAATTTTCTTACAGGGACAACATCAGTAAAGTTTTTCGTGAGTTTTATGGGAAGGAGTATTGACAGTGAAGTCAGCCAATGACTGCTTCTCGGAAAGTCACATGTTATGGGGAGGAGCTAACTGTTATGAGGTGGTAAGATTTGAGTCAGTCAGAAAAGGATGGTGATGGCAGCAAGATGTGAGACTGTGAGGCTATGTGCCCACGATGCAGAAATGAAGCAGAAAATTTCTGCAGCATTTCTGCATCTCCCTGGCAGAAAAAACGCATGCAGATTGTGCATGCGTTTTTCCTGCAGAATACATGCGGATTCACATGCGTTTCCGCATGCAGATTGACAAGCGCTTTCCAGGCGATAGCATCACTTGGAAAGTGCTTGACAACTAGGTCACACTATATAAATCCATGCAAACGGCATGGATTTATACAGTGTGAACCATAAAAATTAAAACAAATAAAGCTATACTCACCCCCGAGGCCCCGGTGTGTGCAGCAGCGCTCGTTCCTGTCTGGTTCCCGGCTGCCGGCATATCGCGAGACAGAGCGGTGAAGGGCCTGCGGTCACATGACTGTGACGTCACCGCAGGTCCTCAAGCGATGCCGGCATTCAGAGAAAAGCCTTCGGAAAGGTGAGTATAAACTTTATTTGTTATTTTATTCTTTTTTTACAGGTACAATGGTACCCAGGTCTGGATGAGAGTCTCCTCTCCTCCAGAACTGGGTACCATCCGCACATAGAGACGCATAGAAGCCGCTTGTAAAAATGTACAGTCGCGATTTCTATGCGTCTCAATGCAAGTCAATGGCGGGAGTTCCGCTGCGCTTCCGCAAAATTAAATGACATGCTGCGAATTTTTGTACGCAGCATAAACGCTGCGGAAAAATCCGCAGCATGTGCATAGAACATGCGGAATCCCCTTGGGGACCATGGGGTGCGGATTACCTAGCGTTTCACAAGCGTTTCCGCTGCGGAAATTCCGCGGCATAAACGCTTGAAAAACGCTACGTGGGCACCCAGCCTGACAGGAGATAGGCCTCTACACGCCTCTTACACTGGGGTAACTGAGTGAGGGTCTCCACAGAGAGAGAACCTGAAAGCAGCCGATATCACACTGAGAAACTGCCTGTCTGCAAGTGTTAATCTGTAAGGAATAGGCTGACCCGTTTACCTCACACCTGTATATAGTTATCTACCAGATTACCTCCAGTAAACTCAGTTCTAAATACCAGCTGTCATCTCTGGGGAAATATCTACATACCGGGTCATCACATTTTTTTTTTTTTGAGTTTGTCACCACCATTGAACTGAACTTTACTGTTTGATCTGATTTAAAGGAGAAAAATGCCCCAACAGTGTATCAATCATCCGGACAGATTCTGCTATGTGTGTGGTTCTTTTACACCAAAAGGCCAAGTACGTTCAATCACTCATAATATTAAAATGATGTACCAGATGTACTTTAACTGTCCACTTGGTGATCAAGACAAAAGCTGGGCCCTCATGTGATATGCTCAAGTTCAAATGGTCTTCGTGACTGGTTGAATATGAGGCAAGTGGCTATGCCATTTACTGATCCCATGATTTGGAGAGAACCCAAAAATCATAGTGATGACTGCTACTTTTGTTTTGTCAAACTGAAGGGCTTTTCTACAAAGAACAAACATAAGATTAATTACCCTGAACTTGAATCTGCGATTAGGCCAGTTCCACATGATGATACCTTGGCAGTTCCTGTACCACCGTTGTCTGGAGTGGATGAAATTGAAGTAGAATAAGGAGCTAAAGCTACTAGCAAAGGCATGGAGACCTCAAGTTAAGATGAGTATGTACCTGGAGCAGCTGAGCAGCCAGAATGCTTTACTCAACATGAATTAAATGATCTCATCAGAGACCTGTCATTGTCAAAAGATAAAGCTGAACTTCTTGCATCTAGGTTGAAACAGAAGAATCTTCTTCATGATGATGTCAAAGTGTGTTATTACCAAAATAGAAATAACAGCGTAACACAATTTTTCACAGTTGATGGACCAATGGTGTACTGTAACAATGTGAACGGCCTCTCTGAAGAACTAAATCAAGAGTATTTTGTTGCAGATTGGCGATTGGTTATTGACTCATCCCAGAGAAGTTTGAAAGCAGTGTTGCTTCACAATGGAAATATGAAACCATCACTCCCTAATGCTCACTCATGTCATCCAAAGGAAAGTTATGAAAATCTATCAGTTGTTTTGGATGCTATACAATATAAGCATCATCAATGGAATATCAGTGGAGATTTGAAAGCGATTTGTCTGCTAATGGGAATGCAAGGAGGTTTCATAAAATATTGTTGCTTCTTGTGTTTATGGGACAGCAGAAATACTGTAGAGCATTATGTTCGACGTGATTGGGGACAGAGAAACATCTATGCTCCAGGTAGACACAATGTATGTACAGCATAATCCTTTAGTTGCTCCAACAAAAATCTTTATTCCTCCACTACATATAAAGTTGGGATTGATTTAAAACTTTGTGAAAGCCATGGCAAAGACAAATTCACAAGGGTTCCAGTACATTTCACAGAAATTCTCCAGCATTTCAACAGCAAAACTGAAGGAAGGGATATTTGTTGGTCCTCACATCAGAGAGCTTATGAGAGATGATGTGTTTGAATGAACTCTAAATGGAATTGAGAGCTTGGAAAAGCTTCAAGTGGATCTGTGAAAACTTCTTATGAAAAAATAAATCTCCAGAATATGTTGAAAGTGTTGAGGAACTGCTAAATGCATACCAGTGTTTTGGATGTCGCATGTCTCTGAAAATGCACTTTTTGCATTCACATTTAGATTTCTCCCCTCCAAATCTTGGGGATGTAAGCAATGAACAAGGCGAGCGCGGTTTCACCAGGACATTAAAGTAATAGAACACCGCTACCAGGGTTTTTGGAATGACTCAGTGATGGCAGATTACTGTTGGATGTTATATAGGGACAAACCTGAAAAATCGTATCAACGACAGTCTAATGTCAAGCACTTTTAATTTTTGCTCATATTTTGGTTTCTATTTTGCATGTGAAATTATTTTGGTTCAATAAAAACTGTTTTGTAAGGTTAAGCATTTTTTTCTGATATGTAGATTACTGTTTTCTTAATGTCGCCAGTATATTACCTATACTTTATAATAATGATGCTGTTCTGTGGAAACTATACCTGATACAGAAAAACTATATACATTTTTGAAATCGGAACAAAAAAATGATTCAGAAAAGTACAAGGTCAACTGCAATGATTACAAAAAATATTTTTTTGTAGGCCTGTGTTATGTTCATTTTTTTAGATTTTATTTATGTTCCTGAAACGGTGGGCCAATATGAACCGTTATATTTTAAAAACATTTTCTGATTTTTTTTTTACATGTTTTATTAGGGCCCTTAGGGAATGTAGATTGTAAGGTGTCCCCCTATTTGCTTATAGGCAGAGACTTGTTAATCAAGCTGAGCTGGTTGGAGAGGAGCCCCCTAGTGAACATATCTCTATAACCAACTCTGTACTTCAGCAGTGTTTAAAGTAAAACATTTTTGCAATGAGGGAGCCTCCTTATTTTATACTAGTTCCATTAATGCTTTTCACATTCTCCTTACTTACACTATCTCCACACAGAGGACTTTTTGGACTTGCGTTTATCCGTTTGTGACAATGTACAATTGGGGGAGGAAGGTTGAACTTGATGGATCCAGGTCTTTATTCAACCTACATTACTATGTTATGTTACTATGATTGGTTACTAATTTGTTTCCTAAGCCAACCAACGGTCTTCTCCAGTTTAACAGTTTCCATGCTTCATCGTTAAAAAAATGTGGGCCAATTTTTGAGGACATTAATGATTTTCAACATTGAGCCTTAGCCCTTACGGAACACTAAACCTTGTGGTTATCCCAAATGGGCTATTTCCAACGCTTACCAATGAGCTGAACGTAGCATGCGAGAAACCCTGTTACCACTACACATCTGTAAATGGGTTGATTTGTGTAAGATACTTGGCGACCATTGGAAAATACCTTTTATTGGACTCAAGTATTTTCCCCTTGATCTCTGAAGGCCCTCTCCTGACGGCCAGATGGGGATCTGACTTGCAGGACAGCCTTACTAGGAGTTGTTTTAGGTGTCCTGCCATTTCATTGAGTGGTGGCATACGCCCTAGGGGTCATTTAGTTGTCGTGACTGCAATATTTATCAATATGTTCATCTAATTCTTTTATCAATCCTGTGGCTTCCAAAGAATAGAAAACAAAAACCTACATTAATTGTAAACCGAGCAATGTTATTTACGCACTTGTTTGTTCTTGGAACCCAGGTTACATCGGACAGAGATGTGAAGAACTTAGAAGGCGTATTCCGGAGCAAGTCTCTGATTTCTCTGGCACACACCGATGAGATTATGGGCAAGAGCCTCACATTTCTTACGTTTCCTTCACAGTAAGTTCAGGTCATCCCTGGGTTAGGAATTTGATACACTTTGTTCGTAACTCAGATATGTACAGTGTATAAGTTGGAACATGGCTGGGGAAAAAAAACTAATACCTGACCACCCCCCCACCCACCACCCAGTTCTCTGCTTTCCGTTGTCGGGTGCTCTGCATCTCCAGCCTTTTCAGAATAGGCTAAGATTTCCAGCTGTGTACAGGTCCTGGAAATTACTGCTCATCATAAGGTCGTGACATCAATGTGGTGGCCTTAAGGGCCAGAAGTCCTGAAGATGCAGCACTCAATGGTGGAAAAAAGAGGATAGGATGGCCGGCAGCATGCCCCCAGGAAAGGCGAGTATTAGTTTTCAATTTTTTACCCAATACCTCTCCAGCCGTTCCACTTCTCGCAGTCTGGCCCTCTTTTTTTACTTCATCGGGCACGCCACATCTCTTGTCTCTTCAGTGGCTTGTAAAAGTTTGGGTACCCCTGGTCAAAATTACTGTTATGGTGAGCAGTTAAGCAAGTTGAAGATTAAATGACCTCTAAAAGGCCTAAAGTTAAGGCTGACACATTCCCTGTGTATTTCAGGCAAAAAAACAACAACTTGTCATTTTTTTAATTTAAAAAATTACAAAAAGGAAAATGGGCCGATGCAAAAGCTTGGGCACCCTTGGAGATTTATGTGCTCAGATAACTTTGACCAAGGTTTCAGACCTTAATTAGCCTGTTAGGGTTATGGCTTGTTCACGATCATAGTTAGGAAAGTCCAGGTGATGCAAATTTCCCAGCTTTATAAAAACCCAGCCCCCTCTAACGTGCCAAAAACAGCAGCCATGGGTTCTTCTAAGCAGCTGTCTAGCACTCTGAAAATGGTGGAGGCCACAAAGCACGAGAAGGCTATAAGAAGATAGCAAAGCGTTTTCAAGTTGCCCTTTTCTCAGTTCGAAATGTAATTAAGAAATGGCCAGGAACAGTGGAGGTCAAGATAAGCTCTGGAAGACCAAGCAAAATTTCAGTGAGGGCTGCTCGTAGGATTGCTAGAGAGGCAAATCAGAACCCCCGCTTGAAAGACCTTTAGAAATATTTAGCAGACTCTGAAGTTGTGGCACATTGTTCTACTTTTCAGAGACACCTGCACAAATATAGCCTTCATGGAAGAGTCATCAGAAAAAAACCTCTCCTGCATCCTCACCAAAAAAAATCTGTGTCAGAAGTGCAAAAGAACATCTAAACAAGCCGGATGCATTCATTTTGGAAACAAGTCCTGTGGACCGATGAGGTTAAAATAGAACTCTGGCCTCAATAATTATTAGGTATGTGTGGAGAAAAAAGGGCAGAGAATTTCAGGAAAAGAACATCTCGCCAACCATTAAGCATGGGGGTGGATCAATCATACTTTGGGGTTGTGTTGCAGCCAATGGCACAGGGAACATTTCACAGGTAGAGGGAAGAGTAGATTGAATGACATTTCAACAAATTCTTGATGCAAACTTAACACCATCTATAACAAAGCTGAAGGTGAAAAGAGGATGGCTTCTACAAATGGATAATGATCCTAAACACACATTAAAATTCACAATAGACTACCTCAAAAGGGGCAAGCTGAAGGTTTTACAAAGGCCTTCACAGTACCCTGATCTGAACATCACTGAAAATCTGTGGCTAGACCTCAGAATAGCAGCGCATGCAAGACGACCCAGGAATCTCACAGAACTGGACGAATTCTCCAAGGAAGAATGGATGAAAATCCCTCACACAAGAACTGAAAGCCTCTTGTCTGGCTACAAAAAGTGTTCACAAGCTTGATATTTTCAAAAGGGGGTGCTACTAGGTACTAACCATGCAGGGTGCCCAAACAGTTGCATTGGCCCATTTTCCTTTTTTGTAATTTTTAAAATGTAAAAGATGAAAAAATAAATATTATATTATATTATATATATATTTATATATATATATATATATATATATATACACACACACGCATACACACACGCATACACACTGCTCAAAAAAATAAAGGGAACACTTAAACAACAGAATATAACTCCAAGTAAATCAAACTTCTGTGAAATCAAACTGTCCACTTAGGAAGCAACACTGATTGACAATCAATTTCACATGATGTTGTGCAAATGGAATAGACAATAGATGGAAATTATTGGCAATTATCAAGACACCCTCAATAAAAGAGTGGTTCTGCAGGTGGGGACCACAGACCACATCTCAGTACCAATGCTTTCTGGCTGATGTTTTGGTCACTTTTGAATGTTGGTTGTGCTTTCACACTCGTGGTAGCATGAGACGGACTCTACAACCCCCAGAAGTTGCTCAGGTAGTGCAGCTCATCCAGGATAGGACATCAATGCGAGCTGTGGCAAGAAGGTTTGCTGTGTCTGTCAGCGTAGTGTCCAGAGGCTGGAGGCACTACCAGGAGACAGGCCAGTACACCAGGAAATGTGGAAGGGGCCGTAGGAGGGCAACAACCCAGCAGCAGGACCGCTACCTCCGCCTTTGTGCAAGGAGGAACAGGAGCAGCACTGCCAGAGCCCTGCAAAATGACCTCCAGCAGGCCACAAATGTGCATGTGTCTGCACAAACGGTTAGAAACCGACTCCATGAGGGTGGTATGAGGGCCCGACGTCCACAGATAGGGGTTGTGCTCACAGCCCAACACCATGCAGGACGCTTGGCATTTGCCACAGAACACCAGGATTGGCAAAGTCGCCACTGGCGCCCTGTTCTCTTCACAGATGAAAGCAGGTTCACACTGAGCACATGTGACAGACGTGACAGAGTCTGGAGACTCCGTGGAGAGCGATCTGCTGCCTGCAACATCCTTCAGCATGACCGGTTTGGCAGTGGGTCAGTAATGGTGTGGGGTGGCATTTCTTTGGAGGGCCGCACAGCCCTCCATGTGCTCGCCAGAGGTAGCCTGACTGCCATTAGGTACCGAGATGAGATCCTCAGACCCCTTGTGAGACCATATGCTGGTGTGGTTGGCCCTGGGTTCCTCCTAATGCAGGACAATGCCAGACCTCATGTGGCTGGAGTGTGTCAGCAGTTCCTACAAGATGAAGGCATTGAAGCTATGGACTGTCCCGCCCGTTCCCCAGACCTCAATCCGATAGAGCACATCTGGGACATCATGTCTCGCTCCATCCACCAACGTCACGTTGCACCACAGACTGTCCAGGAGTTGGAGAATGCTTTAGTCCAGGTCTGGGAGGAGATCCCACAGGAGACCATCCGGAGCATGCCCAGGCGTTGTAGGGAGGTCATACAGGCACATGGAGGCCACACACAATATTTAGCCTCATTTTGACTCGTTTTAAAGACATTACATCAAAGTTGGATCAGCCTGTAGTGTGTTTTTCCACTTTAATTTTGGGGGTGACTCCAAATCCAGGCCTCCATTGGTTAATAAATTTGATTTCCATTGATGATTTTTATGTGATTTTGTTGTCAGCACATTCAACTTTGTACAGAACAAAGTATTCAATGAGAAGATTTCATTCATTCAGATCTAGGAGGGGGTATTTGATTGTTCCCTTTATTTTTTTGAGCAGTGTATTTTGACGATTTGTCATTTGCTGCAAATAAATACAACATTTTTAGCTTTGAATTTCGGAGACATGTTGTCAGTAGTTTATAGAATAAAACAACAATGTACATTTTACTCAAAAATATACCTATAAAGAGAAAAATCAGAGAAAATGAAATTTTGCAGTGGTCTCTTAATTTTTGCCAGAACTATATATATCACGCTTACATATTACGTCACAACACAGTTACACATGTGCTGACCTGCCTCCGAAGCCATCAGCACAGGTTTGTTTTTTCTAATCATATATTATTGGTTATTCGATTGTCAATCAGGTTTATAGGACACAATGTTTTCATCATAATTGCTGAAGATGCCATACACACGTCGCGAAACGTGTGCAGATGGCCATAGGGTCTCTCATCTGAGAGAAGCAAGACGATTATGCAAATGACACGCTGTTTGATCATAGAGTGATCTGATTCTTCCGGATATGGAAAAGATGGGAGAAATTTTTTTTCCTCCATCTCCTCCATTTTGTGAAGCCATGGAAATCAGACCTCAGATGTCTTCCGAGTGTGGTCAGATGTTCTCCACGGGCTCATTGACTTGCATAGTCAAATGTTGGATCAAACTCTGGCATGAAGCAATCGGACATGGGCACGGCCCCATACCGTAACATTGGTCTGGGTGCAATTCGATGCTTCGTCTCATTGCACTTAAACAGCAAATAGGTTCGTCTGCACCTGCCCTAAATCTCATAAATTCCTTGAGGTGGTCAGTATGCAAATAGCCTCTTCAGAGAGTAAGGGCCCCGTCACACTAAGCGATGCAGCAGCGATCCCGACAACGATACGACCTGTCAGGGATCGTTGCTGCATCGCTAATACATCGCTGGTGAGCTGTCAAACAGGCAGGCTCACCAGCGATCAGGGGAGCAGCGATATCGTGGAAAGAATCGTTCCACGATGTCCTGCTCCCGTTACCAGCCTGCTGCAAGCAGGAGCAGGCTGGTAACTATGGTAAACATCGCGTTACTAAGTGCGCGTGTGCCCCTAGTAACCCGCTGTTTACCATGGATACCACTCTGCTACGGAGCGCGGGAGCCTCCGCTTACCGTAGCAGAGTGGTATCCATGGTAAACAGTGGGTTACTAAGTGCGCGCGTGCCCCTAGTAACCCGATGTTTACCATAGTTACCAGCCAGATCGTTGGTCCCGCTGGTCACACACAGCGATGTGTGCTGGCCAGCGGGAGGCCAACGACCAAAAAATGGTCCAGGACACTTTGCAGCGATCAGCGACCTCACAGCAGGGGCCTGATCGTTGCAAAGTGTCACACACAGCGACTTCGCTGGTGAGTCACCAAAACCGTGACTCAGCAGCGATATCGCTAGCGATATCGCTATGTGAGACGGGGGCTTAAGAGGACTTGATCTCTGATGTCACCTATTGGATACAGCAATCCTACAAGTCAATATTGACTCTTTAACGAGTCTTGTCACATAACTTAGGATAAATGCCTAACCAGAGTCTCAATATGGAGACATGTTTCGGGGCGCTGCCCCTCCTCAGTGCAAAGCATGAGATCTGATTTGGCTAGGTGAGAGGGCTCTGACTGGGGTCTACGGGGGAACTTTTCTCCTTGAGGAGAGCGGAAAGCCAGCGTAAGGAGACTTATAGGCCATGCAATGCTCCTCGGTGAAGGGAATTCGAGGTAGTCCGATCAGCAGTACCAGCGACCCATGAGATACACCTCTTGTGTCATCTTAATGAGGCTTACAGTAAGTACAAGTCACGCTTCTATATTGCTCCTCTAGATTCTTTGCCGAGTACATAAAATCATAGCAATGAGATGCTTGGATCCGTGTGATAAAAAGATCATTTCTAAAAACAGAAACTGTTTTAAAACTTTTTTTTTCACAAAGTCATGCAATTTATGTACAATTTGCCAATCAGCTCTCTCGCTCAACTCCACAGATTCTGAGGCAATATCTTAAAAAAAATTAAAGGATGAAGAAAGAGCCCAAATACAAGCCTTTAAGAGTAAAATCCAGCATTTATTGCAGATTGGTAGAATATTCTCAGCACAAGGTTGACATACAGGTGCGGTATCTGGATTCTATTTGCTACGTTTCTTAACAATCAATTCTCGTGTATGGAATAAGGATTTATTCTGAACGTAACGGTTGTATTTTCTTTCGCTACTTCTAAACGAAACGGCTACATCTAAAAGGTGAGTCTTTTAACGAACAATAAGAACTAAGTTTTTGTTAAAACACTTAACACTATAAACTACACGTAAACAGCTCATTCCCTATGTGAGTTCTTTGATGCCTAAGAAGATTTATTTTCTGGAAAAACCTGATCCCACATTCTGGGCATGAGTACGTCTTCTCCCCTGTGTGAATTTTTTGATGAGTAACAAGATTTGATTTCTGGCTAAAATATCTACCACATTCTGAACATAGATACGGCTTCTCCCCTGTGTGAGTTCTTTGATGGATCAAAAAATATGATTTGCTTATTAAACATTTCCCACATACTGGACATGAAAATGGTTTTGTTTTATGACTTCTTTTACGTTCAGTTAGAATCGACATTCGGCCAAAATGTCTTCCACGTTCAGGAGATGTAATAGACTTAGCTCTTGTGTGAGTTTCTTGATGTTTAACCAGAAGTGATTTGTGGGTAAAACATTTGCCACATTGTGAACATGAATACGGCTTCTCCCGTCTGTGAATTCGTTTATGTCTATCGAGAGCCGATTTCCACCTAAAACATTTCTCGCATTGTGGACATGAATACGGCTTCTCCCCTGTGTGAATTTGTGTATGGCTAATAAGAGCCGATTTCCACTTAAAACATTTCCCACATTCTGGACATGAATATGGCTTCTTTTCTAAGTGAGTTTTCCGATGACTAATAAGACCTGCTTTTGTGATCAAACATTTGTTGCATTCTGGACACGTAAATGGCTTCTTCTCTGTCTGAGCTCTTTCCTGTTGAATACCCCTTATTATGGGACTTATATTATGTTCAACCATTGGCTGTGAATCAGGAGACAGGACCTGTGTAGAAGGATCAAATGACCAGTCTTGGATATGAAGGGCTGATTGTATATTTGAGATAATGGGAACGTCTTCATATGTAAATTGTGTGACACCATAATCATCAGCGTTAAAATCTGAAGACAGCCAATGTTCCTCTGACTTCACAGGACAATAATCTGCCAAATAAAAAATCATTTTATTCTTCTTAAAGAATATAACATTCATAAAAGTTATTAAAGTTTCATCTTCCAGAGCGCCGGTCACGTATCTTTTTAAGTAAAATGCGCTTTTGCACAGTGAGGTCAGAGGAGGGGATCTGCATAGTAGGTCAGAGGAGGGGAGGAGCTGCACGGTAGGTCAGAGGGGAGGAGCTGCACGGTAGGTCAAAGGGGAAGAGCTCCGTGGTAGGTCAGAGGGGAGGAGCAGCATGATAGGTCAGAGGGGAGGAGCTACATGGTAGGTCAGAGGGGGAGGAGCAGCACAGTAGGTCAGAGGGGGGGGCTGCATTATAGATCAAAGGGGAGGAGCTACAAGATAGGTCAGAGGGGGAGAAACTGCATTATAGATCAGAGGGGAGGAGCAGCACGATAGGTCAGAGGGGTGAAGCCGCACGATAGGTCAGAGAGGAGGAGCTGCACGATAGGTCAGAGGGGTGGAGCTGCATGGTAGGTCAGAGGGGGAGGAGCTGCACGATAGGTCAGAGGGGTGGAGCTGCATGGTAGGTCAGATGGGGAGGAGCTGCATGATAGGTCAGAGGGGAGGAGCTGCATGGTAGGTCAGGGGGAGGAGCTGCATTATAGATCAGAGGGGAGGAGGTGCATTGTAGGTCAGAGGGGAGAAGCTGCATTATAGATCAGAGGGGAGGAGCTGCATGATAGCTCAGAGGGGTGGAGCCGCATTGTAAGTCAGAGGGGAGGAGCTGCATGTTAGGCCAGAGGGGATGAGCTTCATGGTAGGTCAGAGGGGTGAAGCTGCATGATAGGTTAGATGGGTGGAGCCGCATTGTAAGTCAGAGGGGAGGAGCTGCATGATAGGTCAGAGGAGTGGAGTTGCATGGTCATGTAGTCAGCAGCCATGGTTGCTGATTATGGCAGGTTCTGTCTAATGTATAAGGGCAGTCATAGCTTTTAAGGTTAATTGTAGACATAAGACCATCATGTTTTACTTATAACCTAACATGTTGAACTAGAGGAGGGCAAAAAGAGCACGAGGCAGATGACAATTACCCAATATTAGTGGAAATATTCCGTCCAGACTAGTTCCTCGAATCAAAGACCCATCACAGCATTTAGTAGCCATAACCTGTCATATAAAGTCATACAAGAAAGGTGTCCAGGCCTCCTGGAATTAGCAATTAGTGAATCACTGGTAAAGTCAGGCCCCTGTCTACATGTTGTTTAGTCCAGAGAACTAACAAAGTGTAAAAAAATGCTAAAAAATATATAAAAATTTGAATGACTCCTTTTCCTCAGTTATCAAAAACAAAATGTAAAAAATAGAGAAAAAGTTCATACGTACTTGGCATCAAGGAGTCAGTAAAAGTCCAATCTATGATACAAGATGAAGTAACCTGATTTGTTAATCCTGTATAGAGGGGAAAAAAAAAGTCAAAATTAAGGTTTTTCGATTGTGGCAACATCACAAAAACAGCAACAAAAACAGCAGTGATGTAAACATTGTATGTAGCACATAACAGTATAAGCAAAAACAACTCGCCACAAAAAAAATTACAGCTTATATATTTTTTTATTTACAAAGTTTTTTTAATCCAATAAAATAGTAAAAAAAGAAAACTATATATGTTTGGGATCGACACAATCATAATAAATTGGAGAATGGTTTGGTTGGGTCATAAAATAAAAACCAAAAAAACAATGGTGGGAATGTTGGATTTTTATTTTTTTTTAAACCACTTTTTTTTTTTTGCCATTTTCCCATAATCTATATGAAGTAAATCTCACAAATATCACACTATCGTACCTAGTTATGGCTATTTGCAAATGAAAGTGACAATAGAACTATAGAGGAACAAGACGACCCCCAAAAAGGGCACGGTGCGGGTGGTGGCCACAGACAATTCCTGTACGATTCTCCTTCCTGACTGATAACCACACAAAAATAAAAGATATACAGATTATATAACTGAGTATAACCAAAATAATCTGTATTCAGTCCTGTCTATTACCTGGTGATGTGCGGGGCCGGTGCTCCTCCATCATCACCTCCTTGTACCGATCCTTGTGTCCTTCTAGATACTCCCACTCCTCCATGGAGAAATAGACGGTGACGTCCTGACACCTTATAGGAACCTGACACACACAATGATGCCGTCATCACCCAGAATCCCCCAGTGCCGTCCTGTATAATGTCCCAGCATTCCCAGCAGTGTCACCTCTCCAGTCAGCAGCTCAATCATCTTGTTGGTGAGTTCTAGGATCTTCTGGTCATTGATGTCCTCATGTATCCGGGGGTGAGGTGGAGGCCCCGGGATTGGGCTCAGGGTTCCTCCCCGTCCTTCAGACACAGGGGCCTGACAGCGATCACTAGAGGTCTTCTTCACTACTGTGTAATCCTGAGTGTGGAGACATTAATAATCACTACAGACATTTCCAGAGTCCATCACCTCTCCCGTCCTATCACCTGTTATTCCCATAGATAATGATGTCATGTGATGACATCAGAACCTCTCACCTCTCCGGTCATATCACCTGTTATTCCCATAGATAATGATGCCATGTGATGACATCAGAACCTCTCACCTCTCCGGTCATATCACCTGTTATTCCCATAGATAATGATGTCATGTGATGACATCAGAACCTCTCACCTCTCCGGTCATATCACCTGTTATTCCCATAGATAATGATGTCATGTGATGACATCAGAACCTCTCACCTCTCCGGTCATATCACCTGTTATTCCCATAGATAATGATTTAATTTGATGACATCAGAGCCTCTCACCTTTCCGGTAAGCTGAAATATTATCTCTAGGGCGAGGTTTAATATCTTCTCCGCCATCTTAGTGTCGTCCCTCTTCATTCTGAATAGAAAGAAAATGAGAAAAGTAAAAATGACACAAAATACCAAAAGAATGATATTTAGTAGACATAATATGAGGAAATATTTGAGGAGATGTCGATGCAGACGTCATGTTCTCTCTGGATTGTCGAGTTTGACCCCTTCCTGTTGGGTGATGTAACAGAGGGTCCTATGGAGGATGCGCATGTCTCGGGTGGGCTCAGGAGCCCCTGACGTCCCAATGTTGTTGTGTTTTTGACTCTCACATGTTGATGTCATCGTGTTTGCAGTGCAGATAATGTACATCAGACTCCCCAGAGATGTGGATAATATCTGTATTGAGTGAATGGAATCACTCGGCTCCGCTAACCAAAAAGTGCAGTCACTTAGGGATCCCTATAAAATATGTGGTCACAAGTGGGTGTGCACGAGGCGGAAACTCATCACCGGAGGGTTCTTGTAATCAGTTTTGCTTATGCCTGCACTGAGGGTTTTTTTTCATGCCAAATTTGAAGGGTTCTCCGATGAGAACAAGTTGTGGTACTGATTGGTGGAGTTCGACCATAAGGACGCACAATGATCAACGGATTGGGGAATTTTTATAAACTGAAGCAGCAGATCAGATGCTGGACCCCTGCTCCATTCACTTTCTATGGGGCTGCTGGAAAAACACAGCCAGGTAGTGTCACGCAAGGTGTGGGAAAGACTAAGTGCAACACAAAGGGAAGAGGGAAAGGGAGCCCAGACTCTAGGGAAAGGGGGGAGTGGAGACCTCCTAGGTTGATATAGTGTCACCATGTCTCCACTAACGTCCCTATATTGGTTCTTCACCAATCGCTGCACGTGTACCTCGCCCTGTCTTTCCCTGGCGTTAGGCTCAGGCTAGGGAAGGGAGGGGGATGAGCACTAGTCGATCCCCATTGAACACTAAAGACAACAAGAGGGGACAAACAAGGGGAAAACGCTTAGCTTTAGTCGACTCCAAACAAATGCGTACACATCCTCTAGCACCAGAGAAGAAGTACTGCTCTTGCTCAAGCCTTCACAAGGAGTAATGAATATCGCCGGCACCTCCCTCTGACACACAGTAGGTATTTATACACCCAGGCCAGGGTGTTAATTAGCCAGAGGAAGGTAGCCGCTGGGTCCTAGAGATACAGCTACTAAGAAGTTGTCTGTAATGCCAAACAAAGAGATCTCCTGCAACCAACTGCAGGGTGACTATCTGTCACTTCTGACATACCCGTGACAGTAACCCACCCCCCTCTACGAGTGGCCTCTGAACACTCAGGACTGGGTTTCTGAGAATAAGAGGTGTGAAATGAACCAACCAACCTGGGAGCGTTCACCTCTGATGCTGAAACCCACATCCTCTCCTCTGGACCATAGCCCTTCCAGTGCACAAAGTATTGTAGAGAACGGCGTTGGAGATGACAATCTACAATCCTCGAAATCTGGAACTCCAGATTACCATCAACCATTAGTGGGGGCGGTGGTAGAGGTGAGGACTCAAGGGGTTCCACATACTTTTTGAGTAAGGACCTGTGGAACACATTGTAGACCTTAAGGGCCTGATGAAGTTCAAGACAAAACGCTGCTGAGTTAATGACGGCGGTTATTTTATAGGGACCAATAAACCTAGGTCCTAGCTTAAAAGAAGGAACTTTCAATCCTATATTTCTGATAGACAATCACACAAAGTCATTCACATTCAGGTCCGGACCTGGCAAGCGTTTTCTGTCAGCCATACGTTTATACCTGTCTCCCATGATCTTTAAATTACTCAGAACAGCCTGCCCTGCATAACCAAGGAGAGCGACGAAGCAAACCGTTCCTCCTCAGGAACTCCTGAAGCTCCTCCCCCACTAAAGGTACCAAACTGTGAACCGTATGCACCGAAGAACGGTGACCTACAAGTGGATTCTTGATGATGATTAATAATGGCAAATTCTGCCAGCGGTAAGTAGGATGCCCAATCCTCCTGATTTTCAGAGACGAAACACCTGAGGTAGGTCTCCAAATTCTGATTGACATGCTTGGTCTGTCCTTTCGACTGAGAGTGGAAGGCAGAGGAAAAGGACAGCTGCACCCCCAGTCGAGAACAGAATGCCTTCCAGAATTTGGAAACAAACTGGATCTCCCGATTTGACACCACATCGGAGGGAACCCCGTGAAGCTTCACAATCTCATTTATGAACACCTGAGTAAGAGTCTTGGCATTTGGAAGTGCAGGTAATGCGATGAAGTGAACCATTTTACTCAACCTATCTACTACCACCAAAACCACCGTTTTGCCTGCAGAAACCGGTAGGTCAGTAATAAAATCCATGGACAAGTGTGTCCATGGCCTACTAGGGATAGGTTTCGGAAGAAGAGTACTAGACGGACGGGTATGCGAAACCTTAGAATGCGCACAAATACTACAAGCAGCTACGTGTTCAATCACATCCCGATGCAACCGTGGCCACCAAAAACGAAGAGAGGGAAGGTCCGTGGTTGCCTTACCACCTGGATGCCCAGCAAGCACAGAGTTATGATGTTTCTTAATTACTTTGCGGCGCAGATTAGATGGTACAAATATCCTTCCTGAAGGGCAGGAGGCAGGGGCGTCCAACTGAGCCTCCAACAACACACCCTCCAGTTCAGGAAACATTGCCGAAATGACTACTCCTTTCTGTAAAATCGGGGCAGGGTTCTCATGGTCACCACCACCAGGGAAGCTCCGGGACAAAGCATCAGTCTTGACATTTTTGACCCCTGGACGGAAAGTGGCAACAAAATTGAACCTAGTAAAAAACAGGGACCATCAGGCTTGCCTAGGGTTGAGATGTTTAGCTGACTGGAGATATGACAGGTTCTTATGGTCAGTAATTACCGTAATAGGATGGACAGCCCCCTCAAACCAATGTCGCCATTCTTCGAAAGCCAATTTGATCGCCAAAAGTTCACTATTATCCACGTCATAATTTCTCTCAGCAGAAGACTTTTTTTTTAGAAAAGAAGGCGCATGGACGCTATTTACCAGGGGACGGACCCTGAGACAATATAGCCCCAACCCCAACATCCGACGCATCAACCTCCACAATAAAGGGTTGGGAAACATCGGGTTGACTGAGTATAGGTGCAGTGGCAAAATAATTCTTTAAGGAAGAAAAAGCCTGGAGGGAAGTATCCGACCATTGGTAAAAATCAGTCCCCTTCTTAGTTATATCAGTCATATCCGAAAACCGGAAGATGACAAGTACCCCAAAAACTGCACCTCCTGAACAGCGAAAACACATTTTTCCAGTTTGGCATAGAGTTTGTTATCCCTTAATATCTGGAGCACCAGCTTAACATGCCCCTGATGTGTCTCAAACTCAGGTGAGTAAACCAAAATATCGTCCAGATAGACCACCACAAACCTTCCCACCAAATGATGGAAAATATAATTTATGAAATGCTGGAATACCACAGGTGCATTGGTCAAACCAAAAGTCATAACCAGACTCTCAAAATGTCCTTCTGCGGTATTGAACGCTGTCTGGACTTCGGTAGTTTAGATAGTCATATGCACGATGAGGAGGCAAATCCTGACACCCCTTTCAGAAAAAATGTCCTCAAAACTAGACAGAAAAGCAGGTAATATTTCCGTAGAGACAGTAGCAAGGGAAATATCTAAACAGTTCTCATGGCAGTAATCTCTCCATTCAATAATCTCCTCGGCTTGCCAATCCACCAACGGATTATGTTTAACAAGCCAAGGAATACCCAAAACAATAGGCGTGGGATGATTGTCCAGTACATAGCAAGGAATTATTTTACAATGAACTGACCCCACCCTCAGTTTTACATTATTTACAATTTGAGTAAATGCTTTCTGTGCAAATGGCGCCGAGTCAATAGCGAAGATGGGAATAGGTTAGCTAAAGTACAGCAAGCAAGACTATGAGTTTTCACAAACTCAGCATCAATCATGCTGACTCCGGCTCCACTGTCAACAAACACAGAAATTTTCTCGGTTTTGCTCTCTAGCGCCACCTCTGCTGTCAGAACAAAGTGGGAACTGCAGATTGGCAACAAATGCACCCCTTGTTTATCCAACTCCAGACTACCAAAAGTTAATCGACTCTCCTTTTGTTTAGGAATTGAAGGACAGGTCCCAACAAAATGTCCCTTTTTCCCACAAAAAGAACATACGCCTTTTTGCGAATCTCTGGGGAAATGTATGATGCAGAGACAAACCCTAACTGCATGGGTTCATCCACTTCCCCCAGTACTGGTTCACCCCCAGACCGCTCCCCGGCAGAGGTACACAAACCTGACAAGAAGTCCCCGGAGAAGGTGTTCTCACCCGTCTATCCTAAAGGCGTTTTTCAAGACGTATCGCCAATGACATGGCAGCCTCCAAGGACTGAGGGGTTTCATATACTGCCAAGGCATCTTTCAACCATTCAGTAAGCCCCTCAAAAAACTGACTTCCAAGGGCTGAGTAATTCTATTTGGAATCCGTCGCCCATCTACGTAATTCCGAACTGTACGTTTCCACTGACCGATTCCCCTGATGAAGGCGACGTAGCCTAGACTCAGCTAAGACGACTTGGTCAGAGTCATCATAGATGAGGGCCAGAGCCCCGAAAAACCCCTCCACAGACTGGAGACAAACCGAGTCCTGCGGTAAAGAAAATGCCCACGACTGAGGATCTCCCTGCAATAGAGAGATCACAATACCAACCCGCTGCTTCTCATTTCCGGAGTAGTAAGGACGAAGTTTAAAATACAGTTTGCAGGCTACCTTGAAAACAAAAAACTTGTCCCTACCTCCTGAAAACCTGTCCGGGAGGGCAACCTTGGGTTCAGGCTGGACAGGCCTACCGGCAGAGACCTCCACATTGGCGACCTGTAGCTGCTCATGCTGCTGCTGAACCTCACAGCGGAGGTCACTCACCTTCAGAAACAGCAGAACTGCTCTGCGAGCTCCGCAACTGAACCCATACCAAAGGAGAAAGAGAAAAAAAAGGTCCACGCCGAAAAACACACAGAGAAAAAACAAAACAAAGTGTCAGTTGTTTTTTTTCCCCTTTTCAAAATGTGCTTGGCCGGCTATGTCACGCCAGGTGTGGGAAAGACTAAGTGCAACACAAAGGGAAGAGGGAAAGTGAGCCTAGACTTTAGGGAAAGGGAGGAGTGGAGACCTCGTAGGTTGATCTAGTGTCATCATGTCTCCACTAACGTCCCTATAACGGTTCTTCACCAATCGCCGCATGCGTTCCTTGCCGTCTTTCTCTGGCGTTAGGCTCAGGCTAGGGAAGGGAGGGGATGAGCACTAGTTGATCCCCATTGAACACTACAGACAACAAGAAGGGACAAACAAGGGAAAAACGCTTAGCTTTAGTCGACTCCAGACAAATGCGCACACATCCTCTAGCACCAGAGAGGAAGAAGTACTGCTCTTGCTCAAACCTTCACAAGGAGTAATGAATATCGTCGGCACATCCCTCTAGCACACAGCAGGTATTTATACACCCAGGCCAGGATTTTAATTAGCCAGAGGAAGGTAGCCGCTGGGTCCTAGTGATACAGCTACTAAGAAGTTGACTGTAATGCTAAACATAGAGATCTCCTGCAACCAACTGTGTTACGGATCCGGGTGGTGGAACCTCTGTGCCGCGGTGCAAGGAGGGACCCAGAGGGGCGTAACTAAGTATCAACTCAGACCGACCCTGGTCGTACGGCGGCTAACAACTCCGTGACCAGGGAGGGACCGAGCAGAGGGACCAGGTGCTACTCTGGGGACGACCTTGTAAGAGAGCAGGTGGCTCCCAGGGGTCAGATGACTGGGACTGACCGGTATAGCGGATGGGCACAGCAAGCAGGCAGAAGTCTCTGGGTTAGCTGACAGGTGGTCACGGCACGTGACGGCAGAGCAGGCTTACGTCTCTAGGTTAGCAGACAGGTGGTCATGGCAAGTGACGGCAGGAGCCTCCAGGTAGGCTATCAGGTGGTCATGGCAAGTGACAGCCAAGCAGGCTGAAGTCTCTTGGTTAGCAGGCAGGTGGTCACGGCAAGTGACGGCAGAGCCTCCAGGTAGGCTAGCAGGTAACAGGCAGGTAACAGGCGAGTGCTCCCAGGTGAGCAGGCTAGTAGGCCGGGCAGGTAGCAGGCAGGTACTTCCTGGTAAGCAGGCGGGCTTGCCCATAGACAGACTGGCGGGTAGAACGGAAGACAGACTGTCGGGCTCGAGAGTAGTCAGGCTGGCGGATTGGAACAGTAGTCAGGCTGGCAACTGGACCTGAGGGCTGAAGCAGAGGTAAGAATACTTGTGCAACAACTATTGCTCGGGCACCTCCATTTTGGAGGAGGAACCTTATATATGGGAGGTCCTCTGGCTAATGGCCGGGGACTCCTTAGGATGGCGCGCGCGGCCCCTTTAAGAGAGAGGGAGCGCGCGCGCGCCCTAAGTACAGTGCCCGGGAAGCTGCGCGCGCTGGCCGCAGCAGGAAGAGGAGCGCAGGAGGACGCCGCGCGGGGAGCGGGGAGGTGAGAGGAACGGTGTCTCTGCCTGGCAGGGAGCAGAGACGCCGATGCTACAAACTGCAGGGTGACTGTCACTTCTGACACACCCGTGACAGACAGAGAATGAAAGGCGCGGCGGTGGGCTACAGTGCACCGTGCCCATTCTGTTATAGATGGATCCCACCCATCAGTGAGTTATCACCTTCCCATTACCAGAGGCTGTGCGGGTGCGATGGCCGCTGGTTGTCAGCTGATTCTAACAGCTGACACCCAGTACTATGTGCCAGGAGAGGTCCCGCACCGCTCCCGGCACATTAACCTCCGAAATACTGTGATTGAAGTCGATCGCAGCATTTCCGGGGCAGGCAGAGGTAAGAGCGCCCCTCTTACCTTGGATCGAATTCCGTTGCGCTGTGTGCGTGGGGTCCCGATCATTGCCATGGTGACCCGATGTCGTCATGACGACATCCGGGTTACCAGGCATCAGGAAGTTAGATAGATCATGCGCAGTGCACGATCTAACTTGTGCCAGTGCAGAGCTAACAGCTTGCATAGCATGAGGATGCTGCTGCATCCCTATGCTATACAAGCGATCAGCCTGAAAAAAAATGAAAGTCCCATAGTGGGACAAAGTGTAAAAGTGAAAAAAAAGTGTAAGAAAGAGAAAAAAAAAATTAAAAATATTGAAAAAAAACGAAAAAATAATCCAAAAAATTTAAAATATACTGTACCTATAAATAAATATTATTCTGAAAAAAAACAAAACAATAAAAGTACACATATTTGGTATCGCCACGTCCGGAATGACCTGAAGAAGCAAAAAACGATGCTTTATCATCATACCGCCAAACAAAAAATGGAATAAAACGTGATCAAAAAGACGAATATAAATAAAAATGGTACTGCTGAAAACGTCATCTTGTCCCGCAAAAAAAAGGCGCCATACAGTTCCGCCAGCCGAAAAATAAAAAAATTATAGCTCTCAGAATAAAGCGATGCAAAAAAATTTTTTTTTTCTATAAAATAGTTTTTATTGTGTAAAAGAGCCAAAATTTAAAAAAGCGATATACAGTGGGGAAAAAAGTATTTTGCTAGCCACCAAATGCAAGTTCTCCCACTTAAAAAGATGAGAGAGTCCTGTAATTGACATCATAGGTCGACCTCAACTATGAGAGACAAAATGAGAAAACAAATCCTGAAATCACATTGTCTGATTTGGAAAGAATTTTTTTTCAAATTTTGGTGGAAAATAAGTATTTGGTCAATTACAAAAGTTCATCTAATACTTTGTTATATATCCTTTGTTGGCAAAGACAGAGGTCAAACGTTTTCTGTAAGTCTTCACAAGGTTGGCACACACTGTAGCTGGTATGTTGGCCCATTACTCCATGCAGATCTCCTCTAGAGCTGTGATGTTTTGGGGCTGTCGCTGGGCAATATGGACTTTCAACTCCCTCCAAAGGTTTTCTATAGGGTTTAGATCTGGAGACTGGCTAGGCCACTCCAGGACCTTGAAATGCTTCTTATGAAGCCACTCCTTCGTTGCCCTGGCGGTATTGCTTGGGATCATTGTCATGCTGAAAAACCCAGCCACGTTTCATCTTCAATGCCCTTGCTGAAGGAAGGAGGTTTGCACTCAAAAATCTCACGATACATGACCCAAAGCATGATGTTGCCACCCCCATGCTTCACAGTAGGTATGGTGTTCTGTGGATGCAACTCAGCATTCTTTCTCCTCCAAACACGACGAGTTGTGTTTCTACCAAACAGTTCTACTTTGGTTTCATCTGACCATTTGACATTCTCCCAATACTCTTCTGGATCATCCAAATGCTCTCTAGCAAACTTCAGACTAGCCCAGACATGTAATGGCTTAAGCAGGGGAACACATCTGGCACTGCAGGATCTGAGTCCCTGGCGGCGTAGTGTGTTACTGATGGTAGCCTGTGTAACGTTGGTCCCAGCTCTCTGCAGGTCATTCACTAGGTCCCCCCATGTGGTTCTGGGATTTTTGCTCATCGTTCTTGAGATCATTTTGACCCCACGGGGTGAGATCTTGTGTGGAGCCCCAGATCGATGAAGATGATCAGTGGTCTTGTATGTCTTCCATTTTCTAATTATTGCTCCCACAGTTGATTTCTTCACACCAAGCTGCTTGCCTATTGCAGATTCAGTCTTCCCAGCCTGGTGCAGGGCTACAATTTTGTTTCTGGTGTCCTTCGACAGCTCTTTGGTCTTCACCATAGTGGAGTTTGGAGTGTGACTGTTTGAGGTTGCAGACAGGCGTCTTTTATACTGATAACAAGTTCAAACAGGTGCCAGTCCTACAGGCAATGAGTGGAGGACAGAGGAGCCTCTTAAAGCAGAAGTTACAGGTCTGTGAGAGACAAAAATCTTGCCTGTTTGTAATTGACCAAATACTTATTTTCCACCAAAATTTGAAAAAATGTCTTTCCAAATCAGACAATGTGATTTTCAGGATTTGTTTTCTCATTTTGTCTCTCATAGTTGAGGTCGACCTATGATCTCAATTACATGGTGGCTGACTAAATACTTTTTTTCCCCCACTGTAAATGTGGTACCGCTGTAAACGTACTGACCCAAAGAATAAAAGTTTTCTTATCAATTTTACCACACGCTGAACATTATGTAAAAAAAATTTCAAAACAACAATTCCTGAATTGTTGACTTTCGTTTATTCTGTCTCCCAAAAATCGGAATAGAAAGCCTGAAAATGGTACCAATAAAAACGTCAACTTGTCCCGCAAAAAACAAGCCCTCACATGACTGTCGGCCGAAATATGGAAAAATGATTGCAAAAACTAGTCTTTTAGTGTGTGACAGCTGCCAAACAAAAACCCGATATGATTCTGGTATCTCTGTAATCGCACCGACCCGAAGAATAAAGTCGCCTAATCACTTATACCGCACGAGGAACGGCGTAAAAAGTAAACTCTCGGGTTAGGGTTGCGCTAGGGTTAGGGTTGTGATTTTTTCAAAATTAAAGAAAAAAAAAATGATGAGGATATGGCGACTAGTCTTGAGCGCAAGTGCTCACTACTTGAGTTTGCATCGGGTGCGCACCGAGTATCGCGGGTGCTCGAGTGACATGCTCAAGTCTCCGCCCCATATGTTTCACGGCTGTTATACAGCCAAAAAAACCATGCAGGGATTGCCTGCCATGCACGAGGGATCCCCGCATGTTTTTTTTGGGTGTCTAACAACCTTGAAACATGCGGGCGGGGACTTGAGCTTGTCACTTGAGCACCTGAGATACTTGGTGCATACCTGAGTCCCCGATGCAAACTCAAGTAGTGAGCACTTGCGCTCAAGACTAATGACAACTTATTCAATATGATGACCTAATGTTATCAAATTCTATGTCGTACCTCTGGGTTCAAAATGTTCGTTATACCCCTTGATAAAATCCTTGAGGGGTCTAATTTCCAAAATGGGGTCACTTGTGGGGGGTTTCCACTGTTTAGGCACATCAGGGGCTCCCCAAACGCGACATGGCGTCTGCTCTCGATTCCAGCCAATTTTGCGTTCAAAAAGTCACACAGTGCTCCTTCCCTTTAGAACCCTGACGTGCGCCCAAACAATGTATTTTCCCCACATATGGGGTATCGGCGTACTCAGGAGAAATTGCTCAACAGTTTTTGGGACCCCATTTTCTCCTCTTACCCTTGTAAAAATATAACATTTGGGGCTAAAATATCATTTTTGTGGAAAAAGTTATATATTTTTTTATTTTCACGGCTCTAAACTTCTGTGAAGCACCTGGGGGTTCAGGGTGCTCACCACACATCTATAGAAGTTCCTTGAGGGGTCTAGTTTCCAAAATGGGGTCACTTGTGGGGGGTTACCACTGTTTAGGCACATCAGGGGCTCCCCAAATGTGACATGGCGTCCGCTCTGGATTCCAGCCAATTTTCTGTTCAAAAAGTCACACAGTGCTCCTTACCTTCGAACCCTGCTGTGCGCCCAAACAGTGGTTTTCCCCCACATATTGGGTTTTGGCGTGCTCAGACGAAATTGCACAACAAATTTTGTGGTCCATTTTCTCCTGTTACCCTTGCAAAAATAAAAAAATTTGGGTCTAAAGTAATATTTTTGTGAAAAAAATTTAAATGGTCATTGGTTTTTTTCCACATTCCAAAAATTCCTGAATGTGGTTTTGAGCACCTTGAGGGGTGCAGTTTTTAGAATGGTGTCACTTTTGGGTATTTTCTGTTATAAAGGCCCCTCAAAGTCACTTAAAATGTGATGTGGTCCCTAAAAAAAATGGCTTTGTAAATTTTGTTGGAACAATGAGAAATGGAAATTCAAAGTTTGAAAATTGCAAAATTTTCAACATTTTTGCCAGATTTCCAACTTTTTCACAAAGTAACGCAAGTGATATCGAAGAAATTTTATCACTATCATGAAGTACAATATGTCACGAAAAAAACAGTCTCGGAATCAGGGGGATCCGTTGAAGCTCCAGAGTTATTACCTCATAAAGTGACAATTGTAAACATTGGCCCGGTCATTAATGTGCAAACCACCTTCGGGGTAAAGGGGTTAAAATAGGGAAAAATAAATGCAAATTGAAACGTGGCTGATATTTTTGGTAAAGTTACCCCTATCCTGAGGTGGGCGATCACAAGGTGCTGATGGGTTGCCATGATGGTTGGGGGTCTGCTGAAGACCCCCGTGCTTGTCGTTACAATCCTCCTGTGAAAGCCAGCCTGTAGCTGGTGTTCATATGAGACCGTGATTTTCACTCTACATAGTAGTGCTGTGGCATTGCTGTGTATAGCACAAGCAATCGGACAATCGGAGCATCAAGTCGCCTAAGGGGATTAACAAGTATAGGAGAAAGTAGAAAAAAAAGTTTTTAACAATATGAAAAAAAAATATTAAATATAAAAGTTAAAATCACCTCTATTAAAAATAAATAATAAAAAGAAATACACATTTTTGGGATCGCTGTATTTTAATATAAAATAAATAAATCTGATTGGTAAATGGTGTAACAAGAAAAAAAACACAAAAAAAAAAAACAACAAAATTACGTTTTTTTAGGTCGCCGCAACATTGCAATAAAATACAATAACAGGCGATCGAAACATCGGATCTACCCTAAAATGGTATCAATAAAAATGTCAACTGAGGGTGCAAAATATAAGCCCTCGCCGGCCCGACATCCCGAAAAATAGAGCCGCTACAAGTGTCAGAAAATGGTGGCACAAGAAATTTATTTTTTTTCAAATTTTGGAATTTTAAAATAAAAATAAACTCTACATGTTTGGTATCGACGCACTCGTACTGACCCGGAGAATCACAATAGCGGGTCAGCTTTACCGTACAGTGAAGATAGTAAATACAAAACCCAAAAACAACTGTGAAATTGCACTTTTTTTTTTTGCTATTTTGCTGCGTTTGGAATGTTTTTCCAGAGCATCACATGATAAAATAGATGGTGTCATTCAAAAGTACAACTCGTCCTGCAAAAAACAAGCCCTCATGGTGGTATGTTGAGGGAAAAATATAGAAGTTATGGCTCTGGGAAGAAGAAGAGGAAAAAAACGAAAGAGAACAAGCGCCTGGTCAGGAAGAGGTTAATAGTCTCAGGGATGGGACAGAGGCTGGGGGGCTCGGGACAGAGGCTGGGGGGAACCCGGGACAGAGGCTGGGGGGAACCCGGGACAGAGGCTGGGGGGAACCCGGGACAGAGGCTGGGGGGGGGGGGGGGGGGCCGGGACAGAGGCTGGGGGGGGGGGGGGGCCGGGACAGAGGCTGGGGGGCTCGGGACAGAGGCTGGGGGGAACCCGGGACAGAGGCTGGGGGGAACCCGGGACAGAGGATGGGGGGAACCCGGGACAGAGGATGGGGGGAACCCGGGACAGAGGCTGGGGGAACCCGGGACAGAGGCTGGGGGGAACCCGGGACAGAGGCTGGGGGGGGGGGGGGGGGGGGAGGGGGACCGGGACAGAGGCTGGGGGGGGGGGGCCCGGGACAGAGGCTGGGGGGGGGGGGGGGGGGCCCGGAACAGAGGCTGGGGGGGGGGGGGGGCCCGGAACAGAGGCTGGGGGGGGGGGGCCCGGGACAGAGGCTGGGGGGGGGGGGCTCGGGACAGAGGCTGGGGGGCCCTAGACCCCGGACCGCAGACCCCCCGATGATGTGAGCGCGATGCGTCCGGCTCCGTCCTCCATCAGTCTCCGCTTCCCTCAGAGCCGGAATCTCAGAAAGGAGAGGAGCAAAGAAGGAAAGTGTCCTCAGCCCCATCCAGACCCGGAGCATACAGAGAAGCTGCCGAGAAATCACTAAACTTCACAGAAAGTCACCGGTAACGTCATTATATAATAACCCAGAAGAGGAAGGTAACAAAGAAACAGCAGCAAACGGAAGCACAAACTCACAAAACGCCACAAAACTACTGTGTGATCTGTACCCAACAAGAAACGCAGAGACTGCCCGACACCAAGGGGTTAATCATCCCGAGAGCAAAACACACCTCCACCTGCAGAGCCGGCACCGCCGTGTGCTGCCAGGACCTGTGTGACGTCTTCGTCATGTGATCAGTCACATGATCAGGGGCGGAGCTCCAGGGTTCTCTGCTCAGTGTCTGCAGGACTCTGCTGTGCTGGATGATGTATAGTATTATAGAGGAGGACGGAGCAGAGCCGAGTGTGTAATGTGCGGAGCGGAGCCGAGTGTGTAATGTGCGGAGCAGAGCCGAGTGTGTAATGTGCGGAGCGGAGCCGAGTGTGTAATGTGCGGAGCGGAGCCGAGCGTGTAATGTGCGGAGCGGAGCCGAGTGTGTAATGTGCGGAGCGGAGCCGAGTGCGTAATGTGCGGAGCGGAGCCGAGTGTGTAATGTGCGGAGCGGAGCCGAGTGTGTAATGTGCGGAGCCGAGTGTGTAATGTGCGGAGCGGAGCCGAGTGTGTAATGTGCGGAGCGGAGCCGAGTGTGTAATGTGCGGAGCGGAGCCGAGTGTGTAATGTGCGGAGCGGAGCCGAGTGTGTAATGTGCGGAGCGGAGCCGAGTGTGTAATGTGCGGAGCCGAGTGTGTAATGTGCGGAGCGGAGCGGAGTGTGTAATGTGCGGAGCGGAGCCGAGTGTGTAATGTGCGGAGCGGAGCCGAGTGTGTAATGTGCGGAGCGGAGCCGAGTGTGTAATGTGCGGAGCGGAGCCGAGTGTGTAATGTGCGGAGCGGAGCCGAGTGTGTAATGTGCGGAGCGGAGCCGAGTGTGTAATGTGCGGAGCGGAGCCGAGTGTGTAATGTGCGGAGCGGAGCCGAGCGTGTAATGTGCGGAGTGGAGCCGAGTGTGTAATGTGCGGAGCGGAGCCAAGTGTGTAATGTGCGGAGCCGAGTGTGTAATGTGCGGAGCCGAGTGTGTAATGTGCGGAGCGGAGCCGAGTGTGTAATGTGCGGAGCCGAGTGTGTAATGTGCGGAGCGGAGCCGAGTGTGTAATGTGCGGAGCGGAGCCGAGTGTGTAATGTGCGGAGCGGAGCCGAGTGTGTAATGTGCGGAGCGGAGCCGAGCGTGTAATGTGCGGAGTGGAGCCGAGTGTGTAATGTGCGGAGCGGAGCCAAGTGTGTAATGTGCGGAGCCGAGTGTGTAATGTGCGGAGCCGAGTGTGTAATGTGCGGAGCGGAGCCGAGTGTGTAATGTGCGGAGCCGAGTGTGTAATGTGCGGAGCGGAGCAGAGTGTGTAATGTGCGGAGCGGAGCAGAGTGTGTAATGTGCGGAGCGGAGCCGAGTGTGTAATGTGCGGAGCCGAGTGTGTAATGTGCGGAGCCGAGTGTGTAATGTGCGGAGCGGAGCCGAGTGTGTAATGTGCGGAGCGGAGCCGAGCGTGTAATGTGCGGAGTGGAGCCGAGTGTGTAATGTGCGGAGCGGAGCCGAGTGTGTAATGTGCGGAGCCGAGTGTGTAATGTGCGGAGCGGAGCCGAGTGTGTAATGTGCGGAGCGGAGCCGAGCGTGTAATGTGCGGAGTGGAGCCGAGTGTGTAATGTGCGGAGTGGAGCCGAGTGTGTAATGTGCGGAGCGGAGCCGAGTGTGTAATGTGCGGAGTGGAGCCGAGTGTGTAATGTGCGGAGCCGAGTGTGTAATGTGCGGAGCGGAGCCGAGTGTGTAATGTGCGGAGCCGAGTGTGTAATGTGCGGAGCCGAGTGTGTAATGTGCGGAGCGGAGTGTGTAATGTGCGGAGCGGAGCCGAGTGTGTAATGTGCGGAGCGGAGCCGAGTGTGTAATGTGCGGAGCGGAGCCGAGTGTGTAATGTGCGGAGCGGAGCCGAGTGTGTAATGTGCGGAGCGGAGCCGAGTGTGTAATGTGCGGAGCGGAGCCGAGCGTGTAATGTGCGGAGTGGAGCCGAGTGTGTAATGTGCGGAGCGGAGCCGAGTGTGTAATGTGCGGAGCGGAGTCGAGTGTGTAATGTGCGGAGCGGAGCCGAGTGTGTAATGTGCGGAGTGGAGCCGAGTGTGTAATGTGCGGAGCGGAGTGTGTAATGTGCGGAGCGGAGCCGAGTGTGTAATGTGCGGAGCCGAGTGTGTAATGTGCGGAGCCGAGTGTGTAATGTGCGGAGCCGAGTGTGTAATGTGCGGAGCGGAGCCGAGTGTGTAATGTGCGGAGCGGAGCCGAGTGTGTAATGTGCGGAGCGGAGCCGAGTGTGTAATGTGCGGAGCGGAGTGTGTAATGTGCGGAGCGGAGTGTGTAATGTGCGGAGCGGAGCCGAGTGTGTAATGTGCGGAGCGGAGCCGAGTGTGTAATGTGCGGAGCGGAGCCGAGTGTGTAATGTGCGGAGCGGAGCCGAGTGTGTAATGTGCGGAGCGGAGCCGAGCGTGTAATGTGCGGAGTGGAGCCGAGTGTGTAATGTGCGGAGCGGAGCCGAGTGTGTAATGTGCGGAGCGGAGCCGAGTGTGTAATGTGCGGAGCGGAGCCGAGTGTGTAATGTGCGGAGCCGAGTGTGTAATGTGCGGAGCGGAGCCGAGTGTGTAATGTGCGGAGCGGAGCCGAGTGTGTAATGTGCGGAGCCGAGTGTGTAATGTGCGGAGCGGAGCCGAGTGTGTAATGTGCGGAGCGGAGCCGAGTGTGTAATGTGCGGAGCGGAGCCGAGTGTGTAATGTGCGGAGCGGAGCTGAGTGTGTAATGTGCGGAGCCGAGCGTGTAATGTGCGGAGCGGAGCCGAGCGTGTAATGTGCGGAGCGGAGCCGAGCGTGTAATGTGCGGAGCGGAGCCGAGTGTGTAATGTGCGGAGCCGAGTGTGTAATGTGCGGAGCCGAGTGTGTAATGTGCGGAGCGGAGCCGAGTGTGTAATGTGCGGAGCGGAGCCGAGTGTGTAATGTGCGGAGCGGAGCCGAGTGTGTAATGTGCGGAGCAGAGCCGAGTGTGTAATGTGCGGAGCAGAGCCGAGTGTGTAATGTGCGGAGCAGAGCCGAGTGTGTAATGTGCGGAGCAGAGCCGAGTGTGTAATGTGCGGAGCAGAGCCGAGTGTGTAATGTGCCGAGCCGAGCCGAGTGTGTAATGTGCCGAGCCGAGTGTGTAATGTGCGGAGCAGGGCCGAGTGTGTAATGTGCGGAGCCGAGTGTGTAATGTGCGGAGCCGAGCCGAGCGTGTAATGTGCGGAGCGGAGCCGAGCGTGTAATGTGCGGAGCGGAGCCGAGTGTGTAATGTGCCGAGCCGAGCGTGTAATGTGCGGAGCGGAGCCGAGTGTGTAATGTGCGGAGCGGAGCCGAGTGTGTAATGTGCCGAGCCGAGCCGAGTGTGTAATGTGCCGAGCCGAGCCGAGTGTGTAATGTGCGGAGCGGAGCCGAGCGTGTAATGTGCGGAGCCGAGCCGAGCGTGTAATGTGCGGAGCCGAGCCGAGTGTGTAATATGCGGAGCCGAGCCGAGTGTGTAATGTGCGGAGCCGAGCCGAGCGTGTAATGTGCGGAGCGGAGCCGAGCGTGTAATGTGCGGAGCCGAGCCGAGTGTGTAATGTGCGGAGCGGAGCCGAGTGTGTATTGTGCGGAGCCGAGCGTGTAATGTGCGGAGCGGAGCCGAGCGTGTAATGTGCGGAGCGGAGCAGAGCGTGTAATGTGCGGAGCGGAGCCGAGCGTGTAATGTGCGGAGCGGAGCCGAGCGTGTAATGTGCGGAGCGGAGCCGAGTGTGTAATGTGCGGAGCCGAGCCGAGTGTGTAATGTGCGGAGCGGAGCCGAGTGTGTAATGTGCGGAGCCGAGTGTGTAATGTGCGGAGCCGAGTGTGTAATGTGCGGAGCGGAGCCGAGTGTGTAATGTGCGGAGCGGAGCCGAGTGTGTAATGTGCGGAGCGGAGCTGAGTGTGTAATGTGCGGAGCGGAGCCGAGCGTGTAATGTGCGGAGCGGAGCCGAGCGTGTAATGTGCGGAGCAGAGCCGAGTGTGTAATGTGCGGAGCAGAGCCGAGTGTGTAATGTGCCGAGCCGAGTGTGTAATGTGCGGAGCGGAGCCGAGTGTGTAATGTGCGGAGCCGAGTGTGTAATGTGCGGAGCAGGGCCGAGTGTGTAATGTGCGGAGCCGAGTGTGTAATGTGCGGAGCCGAGCCGAGTGTGTAATGTGCGGAGCGGAGCCGAGCGTGTAATGTGCGGAGCGGAGCCGAGTGTGTAATGTGCCGAGCCGAGCCGAGTGTGTAATGTGCGGAGCGGAGCCGAGTGTGTAATGTGCCGAGCCGAGCCGAGTGTGTAATGTGCGGAGCGGAGCCGAGTGTGTAATGTGCCGAGCCGAGCGTGTAATGTGCGGAGCGGAGCCGAGCGTGTAATGTGCGAAGCGGAGCCGAGCGTGTAATGTGCGGAGCGGAGCCGAGTGTGTAATGTGCGGAGCCGAGCCGAGTGTGTAATGTGCGGAGCCGAGCCGAGCGTGTAATGTGCGGAGCGGAGCCGAGTGTGTAATGTGCGGAGCGGAGCCGAGCGTGTAATGTGCGGAGCGGAGCCGAGCGTGTAATGTGCGGAGCCGAGCCGAGCGTGTAATGTGCGGAGCCGAGCCGAGCGTGTAATGTGCGGAGCCGAGCGTGTAATGTGCGGAGCCGAGCCGAGTGTGTAATGTGCGGAGCCGAGCCGAGTGTGTATTGTGCGGAGCCGAGCGTGTAATGTGCGGAGCGGAGCCGAGCGTGTAATGTGCGGAGCGGAGCATAGTGTGTAATGTGCGGAGCCGAGCCGAGCGTGTAATGTGCGGAGCCGAGCCGAGCGTGTAATGTGCGGAGCCGAGCCGAGTGTGTAATGTGCGGAGCCGAGCCGAGTGTGTAATGTGCGGAGCCGAGCCGAGCGTGTAATGTGCGGAGCCGAGCCGAGCGTGTAATGTGCGGAGCGGAGCCGAGTGTGTAATGTGCGGAGCCGAGCCGAGTGTGTAATGTGCGGAGCGGAGCCGAGTGTGTATTGTGCGGAGCCGAGCGTGTAATGTGCGGAGCGGAGCCGAGCGTCTAATGTGCGGAGCCGAGCGTGTAATGTGCGGAGCGGAGCCGAGCGTGTAATGTGCGGAGCGGAGCAGAGTGTGTAATGTGCGGAGCGGAGCCGAGCGTGTAATGTGCGGAGCAGAGCCGAGCGTGTAATGTGCGGAGCGGAGCCGAGCGTGTAATGTGCGGAGCGGAGCCGAGCGTGTAATGTGCGGAGCCGAGTGTGTAATGTGCGGAGCGGAGCCGAGTGTGTAATGTGCGGAGCCGAGTGTGTAATGTGCGGAGCGGAGCCGAGTGTGTAATGTGCGGAGCGGAGCCGAGTGTGTAATGTGCGGATCCGAGTGTGTAATGTGCGGAGCGGAGCCGAGCGTGTAATGTGCGGAGCCGAGTGTGTAATGTGCGGAGCGGAGCCGAGTGTGTAATGTGCGGAGCGGAGCCGAGTGTGTAATGTGCGGAGCCGAGTGTGTAATGTGCGGAGCGGAGCCGAGCGTGTAATGTGCGGAGCGGAGCCGAGCGTGTAATGTGCGGAGCGGAGCCGAGCGTGTAATGTGCGCAGCGGAGCCGAGTGTGTAATGTGCGGAGCGGAGCCGAGTGTGTAATGTGCGGAGCGGAGCCGAGCGTGTAATGTGCGGAGCGGAGCCGAGCGTGTAATGTGCGGAGCGGAGCCGAGCGTGTAATGTGCGGAGCGGAGCCGAGTGTTTAATGTGCGGAGCCGAGTGTGTAATGTGCGGAGCGGAGCCGAGTGTGTAATGTGCGGAGCGGAGCCGAGTGTGTAATGTGCGGAGCCGAGTGTGTAATGTGCGGAGCCGAGTGTGTAATGTGCGGAGCGGAGCCGAGTGTGTAATGTGCGGAGCGGAGCCGAGTGTGTAATGTGCCGAGCCGAGCCGAGCGTGTAATGTGCGGAGCCGAGCCGAGTGTGTAATGTGCGGAGCCGAGCCGAGTGTTTAATGTGCGGAGCGGAGCCGAGTGTGTAATGTGCGGAGCCGAGCCGAGTGTGTAATGTGCGGAGCCGAGCCGAGCGTGTAATGTGCGGAGCGGAGCCGAGCGTGTAATGTGCGGAGCCGAGCCGAGTGTGTAATGTGCGGAGCGGAGCCGAGTGTGTATTGTGCGGAGCCGAGCGTGTAATGTGCGGAGCGGAGCCGAGCGTGTAATGTGCGGAGCGGAGCAGAGCGTGTAATGTGCGGAGCGGAGCCGAGCGTGTAATGTGCGGAGCGGAGCCGAGCGTGTAATGTGCGGAGCGGAGCCGAGCGTGTAATGTGCGGAGCGGAGCCGAGTGTGTAATGTGCGGAGCCGAGCCGAGTGTGTAATGTGCGGAGCGGAGCCGAGTGTGTAATGTGCGGAGCCGAGTGTGTAATGTGCGGAGCCGAGTGTGTAATGTGCGGAGCCGAGTGTGTAATGTGCGGAGCGGAGCCGAGTGTGTAATGTGCGGAGCGGAGCCGAGTGTGTAATGTGCGGAGCAGAGCCGAGTGTGTAATGTGCGGAGCAGAGCCGAGTGTGTAATGTGCGGAGCAGAGCCGAGTGTGTAATGTGCCGAGCCGAGCCGAGTGTGTAATGTGCGGAGCGGAGCCGAGTGTGTAATGTGCGGAGCCGAGTGTGTAATGTGCGGAGCAGGGCCGAGTGTGTAATGTGCGGAGCCGAGTGTGTAATGTGCGGAGCCGAGTGTGTAATGTGCGGAGCGGAGCCGAGCGTGTAATGTGCGGAGCGGAGCCGAGTGTGTAATGTGCCGAGCCGAGTGTGTAATGTGCCGAGCCGAGCCGAGTGTGTAATGTGCGGAGCGGAGCCGAGTGTGTAATGTGCCGAGCCGAGCCGAGTGTGTAATGTGCCGAGCCGAGCCGAGTGTGTAATGTGCCGAGCCGAGCCGAGTGTGTAATGTGCGGAGCGGAGCCGAGTGTGTAATGTGCGGAGCGGAGCCGAGTGTGTAATGTGCGGAGCGGAGCCGAGCGTGTAATGTGCGGAGCGGAGCCGAGCGTGTAATGTGCGGAGCGGAGCCGAGCGTGTAATGTGCGGAGCCGAGCCGAGCGTGTAATGTGCGGAGCCGAGCCGAGCGTGTAATGTGCGGAGAGGAGCCGAGCGTGTAATGTGCGGAGCGGAGCCGAGCGTGTAATGTGCGGAGCGGAGCCGAGCGTGTAATGTGCGGAGCCGAGCCGAGCGTGTAATGTGCGGAGCCGAGCCGAGTGTGTAATGTGCGGAGCCGAGCCGAGTGTTTAATGTGCGGAGCGGAGCCGAGTGTGTAATGTGCGGAGCCGAGCCGAGTGTGTAATGTGCGGAGCCGAGCCGAGCGTGTAATGTGCGGAGCGGAGCCGAGCGTGTAATGTGCGGAGCCGAGCCGAGTGTGTAATGTGCGGAGCGGAGCCGAGTGTGTATTGTGCGGAGCCGAGCGTGTAATGTGCGGAGCGGAGCCGAGCGTGTAATGTGCGGAGCGGAGCAGAGCGTGTAATGTGCGGAGCGGAGCCGAGCGTGTAATGTGCGGAGCGGAGCCGAGCGTGTAATGTGCGGAGCGGAGCCGAGCGTGTAATGTGCGGAGCCGAGCCGAGCGTGTAATGTGCGGAGCCGAGCCGAGCGTGTAATGTGCGGAGCCGAGCCGAGCGTGTAATGTGCGGAGCCGAGCCGAGCGTGTAATGTGCGGAGCCGAGCCGAGCGTGTAATGTGCGGAGCAGAGCCGAGTGTGTAATGTGCGGAGCAGAGCCGAGTGTGTAATGTGCGGAGCCGAGCGTGTAATGTGCGGAGCCGAGCCGAGCGTGTAATGTGCGGAGCCGAGCCGAGTGTGTAATGTGCGGAGCCGAGCCGAGTGTATAATGTGCGGAGCCGAGCCGAGCGTGTAATGTGCGGAGCGGAGCCGAGCGTGTAATGTGCGGAGCCGAGCCGAGTGTGTAATGTGCGGAGTGGAGCCGAGTGTGTATTGTGCGGAGCCGAGCGTGTAATGTGCGGAGCGGAGCCGAGCGTGTAATGTGCGGAGCGGAGCAGAGTGTGTAATGTGCGGAGCGGAGCCGAGCGTGTAATGTGCGGAGCGGAGCCGAGCGTGTAATGTGCGGAGCCGAGCGTGTAATGTGCGGAGCGGAGCCGAGCGTGTAATGTGCGGAGCGGAGCCGAGCGTGTAATGTGCGGAGCGGAGCCGAGTGTGTAATGTGCGGAGTGGAGCCGAGTGTGTATTGTGCGGAGCCGAGCGTGTAATGTGCGGAGCGGAGCCGAGCGTGTAATGTGCGGAGCGGAGCAGAGTGTGTAATGTGCGGAGCGGAGCCGAGCGTGTAATGTGCGGAGCGGAGCCGAGCGTGTAATGTGCGGAGCCGAGCGTGTAATGTGCGGAGCGGAGCCGAGCGTGTAATGTGCGGAGCGGAGCCGAGCGTGTAATGTGCGGAGCGGAGCCGAGCGTGTAATGTGCGGAGCCGAGCCGAGCGTGTAATGTGCGGAGCCGAGCCGAGCGTGTAATGTGCGGAGCCGAGCCGAGTGTGTAATGTGCGGAGCCGAGCGTGTAATGTGCGGAGCCGAGCCGAGCGTGTAATGTGAGGAGCGGAGCCGAGCGTGTAATGTGCGGAGCGGAGCCGAGCGTGTAATGTGAGGAGCGGAGCCGAGTGTGTAATGTGCGGAGCGGAGCCGAGCGTGTAATGTGCGGAGCGGAGCAGAGCGTGTAATGTGCGGAGCGGAGCAGAGCGTGTAATGTGCGGAGCGGAGCCGAGCGTGTAATGTGCGGAGCGGAGCCGAGCGTGTAATGTGCGGAGCGGAGCCGAGCGTGTAATGTGCGGAGCGGAGCCGAGCGTGTAATGTGCGGAGCGGAGCCGAGTGTGTAATGTGCGGAGCGGAGCCGAGCGTGTAATGTGCGGAGCGGAGCCGAGCGTGTAATGTGCGGAGCGGAGCCGAGCGTGTAATGTGCGGAGCGGAGCCGAGCGTGTAATGTGCGGAGCGGAGCCGAGCGTGTAATGTGCGGAGCGGAGCCGAGCGTGTAATGTGCGGAGCGGAGCCGAGTGTGTATTGTGCGGAGCCGAGTGTGTAATGTGCGGAGCGGAGCCGAGCGTGTAATGTGCGGAGCGGAGCAGAGTGTGTAATGTGCGGAGCGGAGCCGAGTGTGTAATGTGCGGAGCGGAGCCGAGTGTGTAATGTGCGGAGCGGAGCCGAGTGTGTAATGTGCGGAGCGGAGCCGAGCGTGTATTGTGCGGAGCCGAGCGTGTAATGTGCCGAGCCGAGCCGAGTGTGTAATGTGCGGAGCGGAGCCGAGCGTGTAATGTGCGGAGCGGTTCCGAGCGTGTAATGTGCGGAGCGGAGCCGAGCGTGTAATGTGCGGAGCGGAGCCGAGTGTGTAATGTGCGGAGCCGAGCCGAGTGTGTAATGTGCGGAGCCGAGCCGAGCGTGTAATGTGCGGAGCGGAGCCGCGTGTGTAATGTGCGGAGCGGAGCCGAGTGTGTATTGTGCGGATCCGAGTGTGTAATGTGCGGAGCGGAGCCGAGCGTGTAATGTGCGGAGCGGAGCAGAGTGTGTAATGTGCGGAGCGGAGCCGAGCGTGTAATGTGCGGAGCGGAGCCGAGCGTGTAATGTGCGGAGAGGAGCCGAGTGTGTAATGTGCGGAGAGGAGCCGAGTGTGTAATGTGCGGAGCGGAGCCGAGCGTGTAATGTGCGGAGCCGAGTGTGTAATGTGCGGAGCGGAGCCGAGCGTGTAATGTGCGGAGCGGAGCCGAGTACGTAATGTGCGGAGAGGAGCCGAGTGCGTAATGTGCGGAGAGGAGCCGAGTGTGTAATGTGCGGAGCCGAGCGTGTAATGTGCGGAGCGGAGCCGAGTGTGTAATGTGCGGAGAGGAGCCGAGTGTGTAATGTGCGGAGAGGAGCCGAGTGCGTAATGTGCGGAGAGGAGCCGAGTGTGTAATGTGCGGAGCCGAGTGTGTAATGTGAGGAGCGGAGCCGAGTGTGTAATGTGCGGAGAGGAGCCGAGTGTGTAATGTGCGGAGCCGAGCGTGTAATGTGCGGAGCGGAGCCGAGCGCCTAATGTGCGGAGCGGAGCCGAGCGCCTAATGTGCGGAGCGGAGCCGAGCGCGTAATGTGCGGAGCGGAGCCGAGCGCGTAATGAGCGGAGCCGAGCGCGTAATGTGCGGAGCGGAGCCGAGCGCGTAATGTGCGGAGCGGGGCCGAGTGTGCGGAGCGGAGCCGAGCGTGTAATGTGCGGAGCCGAGCGTGTAATGTGCGGAGCCGAGCGTGTAATGTGCCGAGCCGAGTGTGTAATGTGCGGAGCGGAGCCGAGTGTGTAATGTGCGGAGCGGAGCCGAGCGTGTAATGTGCGGAGCGGAGCCGAGCGTGTAATGTGTGGAGCCGAGCCGAGCGTGTAATGTGCGGAGCGGAGCCGAGTGTGTAATATGCGGAGCCGAGTGTGTAATGTGCGGAGCGGAGCCGAGCGTGTAATGTGCGGAGCGGAGACGAGCGTGTAATGTGCGGAGCGGAGCCGAGCGTGTAATGTGCGGAGCGGAGCCGAGCGTGTAATGTGCGGAGCCGAGTGTGTAATGTGCGGAGCGGAGTCGAGCGTGTAATGTGCGGAGCCGAGTGTGTAATGTGCGGAGCGGAGCCGAGTGCGTAATGTGCGGAGCGGAGCCGAGTGTGTAATGTGCGGAGAGGAGCTGAGTGCGTAATGTGCGGAGAGGAGCCGAGTGCGTAATGTGCGGAGCGGAGCCGAGTGTGTAATCTGCGGAGCAGAGCCGAGTGTGTATTGTGCGGAGCCGAGCGTGTAATGTGCGGAGCGGAGCCAAGCGTGTAATGTGCGGAGCGGAGCAGAGCGTGTAATGTGCGGAGCGGAGCCGAGCGTGTAATGTGCGGAGCGGAGCCGAGCGTGTAATGTGCGGAGCGGAGCCGAGCGTGTAATGTGCGGAGCGGAGCCGAGCGTGTAATGTGCGGAGCGGAGCCGAGCGTGTAATGTGCGGAGCGGAGCCGAGCGTGTAATGTGCGGAGCGGAGCCGAGCGTGTAATGTGCGGAGCGGAGCCGAGCGTGTAATGTGCGGAGCGGAGCCGAGCGTGTAATGTGCGGAGCGGAGCCGAGCGTGTAATGTGCGGAGCGGAGCCGAGTGTGTATTGTGCGGAGCCGAGTGTGTAATGTGCGGAGCGGAGCCGAGCGTGTAATGTGCGGAGCGGAGCCGAGTGTGTAATGTGCGGAGCGGAGCCGAGTGTGTAATGTGCGGAGCGGAGCCGAGTGTGTAATGTGCGGAGCGGAGCCGAGCGTGTATTGTGCGGAGCCGAGCGTGTAATGTGCCGAGCCGAGCGTGTAATGTGCCGAGCCGAGTGTGTAATGTGCCGAGCCGAGCCGAGTGTGTAATGTGCCGAGCCGAGCCGAGCGTGTAATGTGCGGAGCGGAGCCGAGCGTGTAATGTGCGGAGCGGAGCCGAGCGTGTAATGTGCGGAGCGGAGCCGAGCGTGTAATGTGCGGAGCGGAGCCGAGTGTGTAATGTGCGGAGCCGAGCCGAGCGTGTAATGTGCGGAGCCGAGCCGAGCGTGTAATGTGCGGAGCCGAGTGTGTAATGTGCGGAGCGGAGCCGAGTGTGTATTGTGCGGATCCGAGTGTGTAATGTGCGGAGCGGAGCCGAGCGTGTAATGTGCGGAGCGGAGCCGAGCGTGTAATGTGCGGAGCGGAGCCGAGCGTGTAATGTGCGGAGCGGAGCCGAGCGTGTAATGTGCGGAGCGGAGCCGAGTGTGTAATGTGCGGAGAGGAGCCGAGTGTGTAATGTGCGGAGAGGAGCCGAGTGTGTAATGTGCGGAGCGGAGCCGAGCGTGTAATGTGCGGAGCCGAGTGTGTAATGTGCGGAGCGGAGCCGAGCGTGTAATGTGCGGAGCGGAGCCGAGTGCGTAATGTGCGGAGAGGAGCCGAGTGCGTAATGTGCGGAGAGGAGCCGAGTGTGTAATGTGCGGAGCGGAGCCGAGTGTGTAATGTGCGGAGCGGAGCCGAGTGTGTAATGTGCGGAGAGGAGCCGAGTGTGTAATGTGCGGAGCCGAGCGTGTAATGTGCGGAGCGGAGCCGAGCGCCTAATGTGCGGAGCGGAGCCGAGCGCGTAATGTGCGGAGCGGAGCCGAGCGCGTAATGTGCGGAGCGGAGCCGAGCGCGTAATGTGCGGAGCGGAGCCGAGCGCGTAATGTGCGGAGCGGAGCCGAGCGCGTAATGTGCGGAGCGGGGCCGAGTGTGCGGAGCGGAGCCGAGCGTGTAATGTGCGGAGCCGAGCGTGTAATGTGCCGAGCCGAGTGTGTAATGTGCGGAGCGGAGCCGAGCGTGTAATGTGCGGAGCGGAGCCGAGCGTGTAATGTGCGGAGCGGAGCCGAGCGTGTAATGTGCGGAGCGGAGCCGAGTGCGTAATGTGCGGAGAGGAGCCGAGTGCGTAATGTGCGGAGAGGAGCCGAGTGTGTAATGTGCGGAGCGGAGCCGAGCGTGTAATGTGCGGAGCGGAGCCGAGTGTGTAATGTGTGGAGCCGAGCCGAGCGTGTAATGTGCGGAGCGGAGCCGAGTGTGTAATATGCGGAGCCGAGCGTGTAATGTGCGGAGCGGAGACGAGCGTGTAATGTGCGGAGCGGAGCCGAGCGTGTAATGTGCGGAGCGGAGCCGAGCGTGTAATGTGCGGAGCCGAGTGTGTAATGTGCGGAGCGGAGTCGAGCGTGTAATGTGCGGAGCCGAGTGCGTAATGTGCGGAGCGGAGCCGAGTGCGTAATGTGCGGAGCGGAGCCGAGTGTGTAATGTGCGGAGAGGAGCTGAGTGCGTAATGTGCGGAGAGGAGCCGAGCGCGTGATGTGCGGAGCGGAGCCGAGCGCGTGATGTGCGGAGCGGAGCCGAGCGCGTAATGTGCGGAGCGGAGCCGAGCGCGTAATGTGCGGAGCGGAGCCGAGCGCGTAATGTGCGGAGCGGAGCCGAGCGCGTAATGTGCGGAGCGGAGCCGAGCGCGTAATGTGCGGAGCGGAGCCGAGCGCGTAATGTGCGGAGCGGAGCCGAGCGCGTAATGTGCGGAGCGGAGCCGAGCGCGTAATGTGCGGAGCGGAGCCGAGCGCGTAATGTGCGGAGCGGAGCCGAGCGCGTAATGTGCGGAGAGGAGCCGAGCGCGTAATGTGCGGAGCGGAGCCGAGCGCGTAATGTGCGGAGCGGAGCCGAGCGCGTAATGTGCGGAGCGGAGCCGACCGTGTAATGTGCGGAGCCGAGCGTGTAATGTGCGGAGCGGAGTCGAGCGCGTAATGTGCGGAGCGGAGCCGAGCGTGTAATGTGCGGAGCGGAGCCGAGCGCGTAATGTGCGGAGCCGAGCGCGTAATGTGCGGAGCGGAGACGAGCGTGTAATGTGCGGAGCGGAGCCGAGCGTGTAATGTGCGGAGCGGAGCCGAGCGTGTAATGTGCGGAGAGGAGCCGAGCGCGTAATGTGCGGAGCGGAGCCGAGCGTGTAATGTGCGGAGAGGAGCCGAGTGTGTAATGTGCGGAGCCGAGCGTGTAATGTGCGGAGCGGAGCCGAGCGCGTAATGTGCGGAGCGGAGCCGAGCGCGTAATGTGCGGAGCGGAGCCGAGCGCGTAATGTGCGGAGCGGAGCCGAGCGCGTAATGTGCGGAGCGGAGCCGAGCGCGTAATGTGCGGAGCGGAGCCGAGCGCGTAATGTGCGGAGCGGAGCCGAGCGCGTAATGTGCGGAGCGGAGCCGAGCGTGTAATGTGCGGAGCGGAGCCGACCGTGTAATGTGCGGAGCGGAGCCGAGCGTGTAATGTGCGGAGCCGAGTGTGTAATGTGCGGAGCGGAGTCGAGCGCGTAATGTGCGGAGCGGAGCCGAGCGTGTAATGTGCGGAGCCGAGCGCGTAATGTGCGGAGCCGAGCGCGTAATGTGCGGAGCGGAGACGAGCGTGTAATGTGCGGAGCGGAGCCGAGCGTGTAATGTGCGGAGCGGAGCCGAGCGTGTAATGTGCAGAGCCGAGTGTGTAATTTGCGGAGCGGAGTCGAGCGTGTAATGTGCGGAGCCGAGTGTGTAATGTGCGGAGCGGAGCCGAGTGCGTAATGTGCGGAGAGGAGCCGAGTGCGTAATGTGCGGAGCGGAGCCGAGCGCGTAATGTGCGGAGCGGAGCCGAGCGCGTAATGTGCGGAGCGGAGCCGAGCGTGTAATGTGCGGAGCGGAGCCGAGTGCGTAATCAGCGGAGCCGAGTGTGTAATGTGCGGAGCCGAGTGTGTAATGTGCGGAGCCAAGCGTGTAATGTGCGGAGCGGAGCCGAGTGTGTAATGTGCGGAGCGGAGCGTGTAATGTGCGGAGCAGAGCCGCGTGTAATGTGCGGAGCAGAGCCGAGCGTGTAATGTGCGGAGCGGAGCCGAGCGCGTAATGTGCGGAGCGGAGCCGAGTGCGTAATGTGCTGAGCGGAGCCGAGTGCGTAATGTGCTGAGCCGAGTGCGTAATGTGCGGAGAGGAGCCGAGTGCATAATGTGCGGAGCAGAGCCGATCGAGTAATGTGCGGAGTGGAGCCGAGCGTGTAATGTGCGGAGCCAATTGTGTAATGTGCGGAGCGGAGCCGAGTGCTTAATGTGCGGAGCCGAGCGTGTAATGTGCGGAGCGGAGCCGAGCGTGTAATGTGCGGAGCCGAGTGTGTAATGTGCGGAGCGGAGCTTGTAATGTGCGGAGCAGAGCGTGTAATGTGCGGAGCAGAGTCGAGTGTGTAATGTGCGGAGCGGAGCCGAGTGTGTAATGTGCGGAGCCGAGTGTGTAATGTGCTGAGCGGAGCCGTGCGTGTAATGTGCGGAGCGGAGCCGAGCGCGTAATGTGCGGAGCGGAGCCGAGTGCGTAATGTGCTGAGCCGAGTGCGTAATGTGCGGAGAGGAGCCGAGTGCATAATGTGCGGAGCAGAGCCGAATGTGTAATGTGCGGAGCGGAGCCGATCGAGTAATGTGCGGAGTGGAGCCGAGCGTGTAATGTGCGGAGCCGAGCGTGTAATGTGCGGAGCGGAGCCGAGCGTGTAATGTGCGGAGCGGAGCCGAGTGTGTAATGTGCGGAGCGGAGCCGAGTGTGTAATGTGCGGAGCGGAGCCGAGTGTGTAATGTGCAGAGCGGAGCCGAGTGTGTAATGTGCGGAGCGGAGCCGAGTGTGTAATGTGCAGAGCGGAGCCGAGTGTGTAATGTGCGGAGCGGAGCCGAGTGTGTAATGTGCGGAGCGGAGCCGAGTGTGTAATGTGCGGAGCCGAGTGTGTAATGTGCGAAGCGGAGCCGAGTGTGTAATGTGCGGAGCCGAGTGTGTAATGTGCGGAGCGGAGCCGAGTGTGTAATGTGCGGAGCGGAGCCGAGTGTGTAATGTGCGGAGGCGAGTGTGTAATGTGCGGAGCGGAGTGTGTAATGTGCGGAGCGGAGCCGAGTGTGTAATGTGCGGAGCCGAGTGTGTAATGTGCGGAGCCGAGTGTGTAATGTGCGGAGCCGAGTGTGTAATGTGCGGAGCGGAGCCGAGTGTGTAATGTGCGGAGCGGAGCCGAGTGTGTAATGTGCGGAGCGGAGCTGAGTGTGTAATGTGCGGAGCGGAGCTGAGCGTGTAATGTGCGGAGCGGAGCCGAGCGTGTAATGTGCGGAGCGGAGCCGAGCGTGTAATGTGCGGAGCGGAGCCGAGCGTGTAATGTGCGGAGCGGAGCCGAGCGTGTAATGTGCGGAGCGGAGCCGAGCGTGTAATGTGCGGAGCGGAGCCGAGTGTGTAATGTGTGGAGCGGAGCCGAGTGTGTAATGTGCGGAGCGGAGCCGAGTGTGTAATGTGCGGAGCCGAGTGTGTAATGTGCGGAGCCGAGCGTGTAATGTGCGGAGCGGAGCCGAGCGTGTAATGTGCGGAGCGGAGCCGAGCGTGTAATGTGCGGAGCGGAGCCGAGCGTGTAATGTGCGGAGCGGAGCCGAGCGTGTAATGTGCGGAGCGGAGCCGAGTGTGTAATGTGTGGAGCGGAGCCGAGTGTGTAATGTGCGGAGCGGAGCCGAGTGTGTAATGTGCGGAGCCGAGTGTGTAATGTGCGGAGCCGAGTGTGTAATGTGCGGAGCGGAGCCGAGTGTGTAATGTGCGGAGCGGAGCCGAGTGTGTAATGTGCGGAGCGGAGCCGAGTGTGTAATGTGCGGAGCGGAGCCGAGTGTGTAATGTGCGGAGCGGAGCCGAGTGTGTAATGTGCGGAGCGGAGCCGAGTGTGTAATGTGCGGAGCGGAGCCGAGTGTGTAATGTGCGGAGCGGAGCCGAGCGTGTAATGTGCGGAGCGGAGCCGAGCGTGTAATGTGCGGAGCGGAGCCGAGTGTGTAATGTGCGGAGCCGAGTGTGTAATGTGCGGAGCGGAGCCGAGTGTGTAATGTGCGGATCGGAGCCGAGTGTGTAATGTGCGGAGCGGAGCCGAGTGTGTAATGTGCGGAGCGGAGCCGAGTGTGTAATGTGCGGAGCCGAGTGTGTAATGTGCGGAGCCGAGTGTGTAATGTGCGGAGCGGAGCCGAGTGTGTAATGTGCGGAGCGGAGCCGAGCGTGTAATGTGCGGAGTGGAGCCGAGTGTGTAATGTGCGGAGCGGAGCCGAGTGTGTAATGTGCGGAGTGGAGCCGAGTGTGTAATGTGCGGAGCCGAGTGTGTAATGTGCGGAGCGGAGCCGAGCGTGTAATGTGCGGAGCGGAGCCGAGCGTGTAATGTGCGGAGCGGAGCCGAGCGTGTAATGTGCGGAGTGGAGCCGAGCGTGTAATGTGCGGAGCGGAGCCGAGTGTGTAATGTGCGGAGCGGAGCCGAGTGTGTAATGTGCGGAGCGGAGCCGAGTGTGTAATGTGCGGAGCGGAGCCGAGTGTGTAATGTGCGGAGCGGAGCCGAGTGTGTAATGTGCGGAGCGGAGCCGAGTGTGTAATGTGCGGAGCCGAGTGTGTAATGTGCGGAGCCGAGTGTGTAATGTGCGGAGCGGAGCCGAGTGTGTAATGTGCGGAGCGGAGCCGAGCGTGTAATGTGCGGAGTGGAGCCGAGTGTGTAATGTGCGGAGCGGAGCCGAGTGTGTAATGTGCGGAGTGGAGCCGAGTGTGTAATGTGCGGAGCCGAGTGTGTAATGTGCGGAGCGGAGCCGAATGTATAATGTGCGGAGCGGAGCCGAGTGTGTAATGTGCGGAGCGGAGCCGAGTGTGTAATGTGCGGAGCGGAGCCGAGTGTGTAATGTGCGGAGCGGAGCCGAGTGTGTAATGTGCGGAGCGGAGCCGAGTGTGTAATGTGCGGAGCCGAGTGTGTAATGTGCGGAGCCGAGTGTGTAATGTGCGGAGCGGAGCCGAGTGTGTAATGTGCGGAGCGGAGCCGAGCGTGTAATGTGCGGAGTGGAGCCGAGTGTGTAATGTGCGGAGCGGAGCCGAGTGTGTAATGTGCGGAGTGGAGCCGAGTGTGTAATGTGCGGAGTCGAGTGTGTAATGTGCGGAGCGGAGCCGAGTGTGTAATGTGCGGAGCGGAGCCGAGTGTGTAATGTGCGGAGCGGAGCCGAGTGTGTAATGTGCGGAGCCGAGTGTGTAATGTGCGGAGCCGAGTGTGTAATGTGCGGAGCGGAGCCGAGTGTGTAATGTGCGGAGCGGAGCCGAGCGTGTAATGTGCGGAGTGGAGCCGAGTGTGTAATGTGCGGAGCGGAGCCGAGTGTGTAATGTGCGGAGTGGAGCCGAGTGTGTAATGTGCGGAGCCGAGTGTGTAATGTGCGGAGCGGAGCCGAATGTATAATGTGCGGAGCGGAGCCGAGTGTGTAATGTGCGGAGCGGAGCCGAGTGTGTAATGTGCGGAGCCGAGTGTGTAATGTGCGGAGCGGAGCCGAGCGTGTAATGTGCGGAGCGGAGCCGAGCGTGTAATGTGCGGAGCGGAGCCGAGCGTGTAATGTGCGGAGTGGAGCCGAGCGTGTAATGTGCGGAGCGGAGCCGAGTGTGTAATGTGCGGAGCGGAGCCGAGTGTGTAATGTGCGGAGCGGAGCCGAGTGTGTAATGTGCGGAGCGGAGCCGAGTGTGTAATGTGCGGAGCGGAGCCGAGTGTGTAATGTGCGGAGCGGAGCCGAGTGTGTAATGTGCGGAGCCGAGTGTGTAATGTGCGGAGCCGAGTGTGTAATGTGCGGAGCGGAGCCGAGTGTGTAATGTGCGGAGCGGAGCCGAGCGTGTAATGTGCGGAGCGGAGCCGAGCGTGTAATGTGCGGAGCGGAGCCGAGCGTGTAATGTGCGGAGCGGAGCCGAGTGTGTAATGTGCGGAGCCGAGTGTGTAATGTGCGGAGCGGAGCCGAGTGTGTAATGTGCGGATCGGAGCCGAGTGTGTAATGTGCGGAGCGGAGCCGAGTGTGTAATGTGCGGAGCGGAGCCGAGTGTGTAATGTGCGGAGCCGAGTGTGTAATGTGCGGAGCCGAGTGTGTAATGTGCGGAGCGGAGCCGAGTGTGTAATGTGCGGAGCGGAGCCGAGCGTGTAATGTGCGGAGTGGAGCCGAGCGTGTAATGTGCGGAGCGGAGCCGAGTGTGTAATGTGCGGAGTGGAGCCGAGTGTGTAATGTGCGGAGCCGAGTGTGTAATGTGCGGAGCGGAGCCGAGCGTGTAATGTGCGGAGCGGAGCCGAGCGTGTAATGTGCGGAGCGGAGCCGAGCGTGTAATGTGCGGAGTGGAGCCGAGCGTGTAATGTGCGGAGCGGAGCCGAGTGTGTAATGTGCGGAGCGGAGCCGAGTGTGTAATGTGCGGAGCGGAGCCGAGTGTGTAATGTGCGGAGCGGAGCCGAGTGTGTAATGTGCGGAGCGGAGCCGAGTGTGTAATGTGCGGAGCGGAGCCGAGTGTGTAATGTGCGGAGCCGAGTGTGTAATGTGCGGAGCCGAGTGTGTAATGTGCGGAGCGGAGCCGAGTGTGTAATGTGCGGAGCGGAGCCGAGCGTGTAATGTGCGGAGTGGAGCCGAGTGTGTAATGTGCGGAGCGGAGCCGAGTGTGTAATGTGCGGAGTGGAGCCGAGTGTGTAATGTGCGGAGCCGAGTGTGTAATGTGCGGAGCGGAGCCGAATGTATAATGTGCGGAGCGGAGCCGAGTGTGTAATGTGCGGAGCGGAGCCGAGTGTGTAATGTGCGGAGCGGAGCCGAGTGTGTAATGTGCGGAGCGGAGCCGAGTGTGTAATGTGCGGAGCGGAGCCGAGTGTGTAATGTGCAGAGCGGAGCCGAGTGTGTAATGTGCGGAGCGGAGCCGAGTGTGTAATGTGCGGAGCGGAGCCGAGTGTGTAATGTGCGGAGCCGAGTGTGTAATGTGCGGAGCCGAGTGTGTAATGTGCGGAGCGGAGCCGAGTGTGTAATGTGCGGAGCGGAGCCGAGTGTGTAATGTGCGGAGCGGAGCTGAGTGTGTAATGTGCGGAGCCGAGCGTGTAATGTGCGGAGCGGAGCCGAGCGTGTAATGTGCGGAGCGGAGCCGAGCGTGTAATGTGCGGAGCGGAGCCGAGTGTGTAATGTGCGGAGCCGAGTGTGGAATGTGCGGAGCCGAGTGTGTAATGTGCGGAGCGGAGCCGAGTGTGTAATGTGCGGAGCGGAGCCGAGTGTGTAATGTGCGGAGCCGAGTGTGTAATGTGCGGAGCCGAGTGTGTAATGTGCGGAGCGGAGCCGAGTGTGTAATGTGCGGAGCAGAGCCGAGTGTGTAATGTGCGGAGCAGAGCCGAGTGTGTAATGTGCGGAGCAGAGCCGAGTGTGTAATGTGCGGAGCAGAGCCGAGTGTGTAATGTGCCGAGCCGAGCCGAGTGTGTAATGTGCGGAGCGGAGCCGAGTGTGTAATGTGCGGAGCCGAGTGTGTAATGTGCGGAGCAGGGCCGAGTGTGTAATGTGCGGAGCCGAGTGTGTAATGTGCGGAGCCGAGCCGAGCGTGTAATGTGCGGAGCGGAGCCGAGCGTGTAATGTGCGGAGCGGAGCCGAGTGTGTAATGTGCCGAGCCGAGCGTGTAATGTGCGGAGCGGAGCCGAGCGTGTAATGTGCGGAGCGGAGCCGAGCGTGTAATGTGCCGAGCCGAGCCGAGTGTGTAATGTGCCGAGCCGAGCCGAGTGTGTAATGTGCGGAGCCGAGCCGAGCGTGTAATGTGCGGAGCCGAGCCGAGCGTGTAATATGCGGAGCCGAGCCGAGTGTGTAATGTGCGGAGCCGAGCCGAGTGTGTAATGTGCGGAGCCGAGCCGAGTGTGTAATGTGCGGAGCCGAGCCGAGTGTGTAATGTGCGGAGCCGAGCCGAGTGTGTAATGTGCGGAGCCGAGCCGAGCGTGTAATGTGCGGAGCGGAGCCGAGTGTGTAATGTGCGGAGCCGAGTGTGTAATGTGCGGAGCCGAGTGTGTAATGTGCGGAGCGGAGCCGAGTGTGTAATGTGCGGAGCGGAGCCGAGTGTGTAATGTGCGGAGCGGAGCTGAGTGTGTAATGTGCGGAGCGGAGCTGAGTGTGTAATGTGCGGAGCGGAGCCGAGCGTGTAATGTGCGGAGCGGAGCCGAGTGTGTAATGTGCGGAGCGGAGCCGAGCGTGTAATGTGCGGAGCGGAGCCGAGTGTGTAATGTGCGGAGCCGAGTGTGTAATGTGCGGAGCCGAGTGTGTAATGTGCGGAGCGGAGCCGAGTGTGTAATGTGCGGAGCGGAGCCGAGTGTGTAATGTGCGGAGCCGAGTGTGTAATGTGCGGAGCCGAGTGTGTAATGTGCGGAGCGGAGCCGAGTGTGTAATGTGCGGAGCAGAGCCGAGTGTGTAATGTGCCGAGCCGAGCCGAGTGTGTAATGTGCGGAGCGGAGCCGAGTGTGTAATGTGCGGAGCCGAGTGTGTAATGTGCGGAGCAGGGCCGAGTGTGTAATGTGCGGAGCCGAGTGTGTAATGTGCGGAGCCGAGCCGAGTGTGTAATGTGCGGAGCGGAGCCGAGCGTGTAATGTGCGGAGCGGAGCCGAGTGTGTAATGTGCCGAGCCGAGCCGAGTGTGTAATGTGCGGAGCGGAGCCGAGCGTGTAATGTGCGGAGCGGAGCCGAGTGTGTAATGTGCGGAGCGGAGCCGAGTGTGTAATGTGCCGAGCCGAGCCGAGCGTGTAATGTGCGGAGCGGAGCCGAGCGTGTAATGTGCGGAGCGGAGCCGAGCGTGTAATGTGCGGAGCGGAGCCGAGCGTGTAATGTGCGGAGCGGAGCCGAGTGTGTAATGTGCCGAGCCGAGCGTGTAATGTGCGGAGCGGAGCCGAGCGTGTAATGTGCGGAGCGGAGCCGAGTGTGTAATGTGCGGAGCGGAGCCGAGTGTGTAATGTGCGGAGCGGAGCCGAGCGTGTAATGTGCGGAGCGGAGCCGAGCGTGTAATGTGCGGAGCGGAGCCGAGCGTGTAATGTGCGGAGCGGAGCCGAGCGTGTAATGTGCGGAGCGGAGCCGAGCGTGTAATGTGCGGAGCGGAGCCGAGTGTGTATTGTGCGGAGCCGAGTGTGTAATGTGCGGAGCGGAGCCGAGCGTGTAATGTGCGGAGCGGAGCAGAGTGTGTAATGTGCGGAGCGGAGCCGAGTGTGTAATGTGCGGAGCGGAGCCGAGTGTGTAATGTGCGGAGCGGAGCCGAGCGTGTATTGTGCGGAGCCGAGCGTGTAATGTGCCGAGCCGAGTGTGTAATGTGCCGAGCCGAGTGTGTAATGTGCCGAGCCGAGCCGAGTGTGTAATGTGCGGAGCGGAGCCGAGCGTGTAATGTGCGGAGCGGTTCCGAGCGTGTAATGTGCGGAGCGGAGCCGAGCGTGTAATGTGCGGAGCGGAGCCGAGTGTGTAATGTGCGGAGCCGAGCCGAGTGTGTAATGTGCGGAGCCGAGCCGAGCGTGTAATGTGCGGAGCGGAGCCGCGTGTGTAATGTGCGGAGCGGAGCCGAGTGTGTATTGTGCGGATCCGAGTGTGTAATGTGCGGAGCGGAGCCGAGCGTGTAATGTGCGGAGCGGAGCAGAGTGTGTAATGTGCGGAGAGGAGCCGAGTGTGTAATGTGCGGAGCGGAGCCGAGCGTGTAATGTGCGGAGCCGAGTGTGTAATGTGCGGAGCGGAGCCGAGCGTGTAATGTGCGGAGCGGAGCCGAGTACGTAATGTGCGGAGAGGAGCCGAGTGCGTAATGTGCGGAGAGGAGCCGAGTGTGTAATGTGAGGAGCGGAGCCGAGTGTGTAATGTGCGGAGAGGAGCCGAGTGTGTAATGTGCGGAGCCGAGCGTGTAATGTGCGGAGCGGAGCCGAGCGCCTAATGTGCGGAGCGGAGCCGAGCGCCTAATGTGCGGAGCGGAGCCGAGCGCGTAATGTGCGGAGCGGAGCCGAGCGCGTAATGTGCGGAGCGGAGCCGAGCGCGTAATGTGCGGAGCGGAGCCGAGCGCGTAATGTGCGGAGCGGAGCCGAGCGCGTAATGTGCGGAGCGGGGCCGAGTGTGCGGAGCGGAGCCGAGCGTGTAATGTGCGGAGCCGAGCGTGTAATGTGCCGAGCCGAGTGTGTAATGTGCGGAGCGGAGCCGAGCGTGTAATGTGCGGAGCGGAGCCGAGCGTGTAATGTGCGGAGCGGAGCCGAGCGTGTAATGTGCGGAGCGGAGCCGAGCGTGTAATGTGCGGAGCGGAGCCGAGTGTGTAATGTGTGGAGCCGAGCCGAGCGTGTAATGTGCGGAGCGGAGCCGAGTGTGTAATATGCGGAGCCGAGTGTGTAATGTGCGGAGCGGAGCCGAGCGTGTAATGTGCGGAGCGGAGACGAGCGTGTAATGTGCGGAGCGGAGCCGAGCGTGTAATGTGCGGAGCGGAGCCGAGCGTGTAATGTGCGGAGCCGAGTGTGTAATGTGCGGAGCGGAGTCGAGCGTGTAATGTGCGGAGCCGAGTGTGTAATGTGCGGAGCGGAGCCGAGTGCGTAATGTGCGGAGCGGAGCCGAGTGTGTAATGTGCGGAGAGGAGCTGAGTGCGTAATGTGCGGAGAGGAGCCGAGTGCGTAATGTGCGGAGCGGAGCCGAGTGTGTAATCTGCGGAGCAGAGCCGAGTGTGTATTGTGCGGAGCCGAGCGTGTAATGTGCGGAGCGGAGCCGAGCGTGTAATGTGCGGAGCGGAGCAGAGCGTGTAATGTGCGGAGCGGAGCCGAGCGTGTAATGTGCGGAGCGGAGCCGAGCGTGTAATGTGCGGAGCGGATCCGAGCGTGTAATGTGCGGAGCGGAGCCGAGCGTGTAATGTGCGGAGCGGAGCCGAGCGTGTAATGTGCGGAGCGGAGCCGAGCGTGTAATGTGCGGAGCGGAGCCGAGCGTGTAATGTGCGGAGCGGAGCCGAGCGTGTAATGTGCGGAGCGGAGCCGAGCGTGTAATGTGCGGAGCGGAGCCGAGCGTGTAATGTGCGGAGCGGAGCCGAGCGTGTAATGTGCGGAGCGGAGCCGAGCGTGTAATGTGCGGAGCGGAGCCGAGTGTGTATTGTGCGGAGCCGAGCGTGTAATGTGCGGAGCGGAGCCGAGCGTGTAATGTGCGGAGCGGAGCCGAGTGTGTAATGTGCGGAGCGGAGCCGAGTGTGTAATGTGCGGAGCGGAGCCGAGTGTGTAATGTGCGGAGCGGAGCCGAGCGTGTATTGTGCGGAGCCGAGCGTGTAATGTGCCGAGCCGAGCGTGTAATGTGCCGAGCCGAGTGTGTAATGTGCCGGGCCGAGCCGAGTGTGTAATGTGCGGAGCGGAGCCGAGCGTGTAATGTGCGGAGCGGAGCCGAGCGTGTAATGTGCGGAGCGGAGCCGAGCGTGTAATGTGCGGAGCGGAGCCGAGTGTGTAATGTGCGGAGCCGAGCCGAGTGTGTAATGTGCGGAGCCGAGCCGAGCGTGTAATGTGCGGAGCGGAGCCGAGTGTGTAATGTGCGGAGCGGAGCCGAGTGTGTATTGTGCGGATCCGAGTGTGTAATGTGCGGAGCGGAGCCGAGCGTGTAATGTGCGGAGCGGAGCAGAGTGTGTAATGTGCGGAGCGGAGCCGAGCGTGTAATGTGCGGAGCGGAGCCGAGCGTGTAATGTGCGGAGCGGAGCCGAGCGTGTAATGTGCGGAGCGGAGCCGAGTGTGTAATGTGCGGAGAGGAGCCGAGTGTGTAATGTGCGGAGAGGAGCCGAGTGTGTAATGTGCGGAGCGGAGCCGAGCGTGTAATGTGCGGAGCCGAGTGTGTAATGTGCGGAGCGGAGCCGAGCGTGTAATGTGCGGAGCGGAGCCGAGTGCGTAATGTGCGGAGAGGAGCCGAGTGCGTAATGTGCGGAGAGGAGCCGAGTGTGTAATGTGAGGAGCGGAGCCGAGTGTGTAATGTGCGGAGCGGAGCCGAGTGTGTAATGTGCGGAGAGGAGCCGAGTGTGTAATGTGCGGAGCCGAGCGTGTAATGTGCGGAGCGGAGCCGAGCGCCTAATGTGCGGAGCGGAGCCGAGCGCCTAATGTGCGGAGCGGAGCCGAGCGCCTAATGTGCGGAGCGGAGCCGAGCGCGTAATGTGCGGAGCGGAGCCGAGCGCGTAATGTGCGGAGCGGAGCCGAGCGCGTAATGTGCGGAGCGGAGCCGAGCGCGTAATGTGCGGAGCGGAGCCGAGCGCGTAATGTGCGGAGCGGGGCCGAGTGTGCGGAGCGGAGCCGAGCGTGTAATGTGCGGAGCCGAGCGTGTAATGTGCCGAGCCGAGTGTGTAATGTGCGGAGCGGAGCCGAGCGTGTAATGTGCGGAGCGGAGCCGAGCGTGTAATGTGCGGAGCGGAGCCGAGCGTGTAATGTGCGGAGCGGAGCCGAGCGTGTAATGTGCGGAGCGGAGCCGAGCGTGTAATGTGTGGAGCCGAGCCGAGCGTGTAATGTGCGGAGCGGAGCCGAGTGTGTAATATGCGGAGCCGAGTGTGTAATGTGCGGAGCGGAGCCGAGCGTGTAATGTGCGGAGCGGAGACGAGCGTGTAATGTGCGGAGCGGAGCCGAGCGTGTAATGTGCGGAGCGGAGCCGAGCGTGTAATGTGCGGAGCCGAGTGTGTAATGTGCGGAGCGGAGTCGAGCGTGTAATGTGCGGAGCCGAGTGTGTAATGTGCGGAGCGGAGCCGAGTGCGTAATGTGCGGAGCGGAGCCGAGTGTGTAATGTGCGGAGAGGAGCTGAGTGCGTAATGTGCGGAGAGGAGCCGAGTGCGTAATGTGCGGAGCGGAGCCGAGTGTGTAATGTGCGGAGAGGAGCCGAGTGTGTAATGTGCGGAGCCGAGCGTGTAATGTGCGGAGCGGAGCCGAGCGCGTAATGTGCGGAGCGGAGCCGAGCGCGTAATGTGCGGAGCGGAGCCGAGCGCGTAATGTGCGGAGCGGAGCCGAGCGCGTAATGTGCGGAGCGGAGCCGAGCGCGTAATGTGCGGAGCGGAGCCGAGCGCGTAATGTGCGGAGCGGAGCCGAGCGTGTAATGTGCGGAGCGGAGCCGAGCGTGTAATGTGCGGAGCGGAGCCGAGCGTGTAATGTGCGGAGCCGAGCGTGTAATGTGCGGAGCCGAGCCGAGCGTGTAATGTGCGGAGAGGAGCCGAGCGTGTAATGTGCGGAGCGGAGCCGAGCGTGTAATGTGCGGAGCGGAGCCGAGCGTGTAATGTGCGGAGCCGAGCCGAGCGTGTAATGTGCGGAGCCGAGCCGAGCGTGTAATGTGCGGAGCCGAGCCGAGTGTGTAATGTGCGGAGCCGAGCCGAGTGTTTAATGTGCGGAGCGGAGCCGAGTGTGTAATGTGCGGAGCCGAGCCGAGTGTGTAATGTGCGGAGCCGAGCCGAGCGTGTAATGTGCGGAGCGGAGCCGAGCGTGTAATGTGCGGAGCCGAGCCGAGTGTGTAATGTGCGGAGCGGAGCCGAGTGTGTATTGTGCGGAGCCGAGCGTGTAATGTGCGGAGCGGAGCCGAGCGTGTAATGTGCGGAGCGGAGCAGAGCGTGTAATGTGCGGAGCGGAGCCGAGCGTGTAATGTGCGGAGCGGAGCCGAGCGTGTAATGTGCGGAGCGGAGCCGAGCGTGTAATGTGCGGAGCCGAGCCGAGCGTGTAATGTGCGGAGCCGAGCCGAGCGTGTAATGTGCGGAGCCGAGCCGAGCGTGTAATGTGCGGAGCCGAGCCGAGCGTGTAATGTGCGGAGCCGAGCCGAGCGTGTAATGTGCGGAGCAGAGCCGAGCGTGTAATGTGCGGAGCAGAGCCGAGTGTGTAATGTGCGGAGCCGAGCGTGTAATGTGCGGAGCCGAGCCGAGCGTGTAATGTGCGGAGCCGAGCCGAGTGTGTAATGTGCGGAGCCGAGCCGAGTGTATAATGTGCGGAGCCGAGCCGAGCGTGTAATGTGCGGAGCGGAGCCGAGCGTGTAATGTGCGGAGCCGAGCCGAGTGTGTAATGTGCGGAGTGGAGCCGAGTGTGTATTGTGCGGAGCCGAGCGTGTAATGTGCGGAGCGGAGCCGAGCGTGTAATGTGCGGAGCGGAGCAGAGTGTGTAATGTGCGGAGCGGAGCCGAGCGTGTAATGTGCGGAGCGGAGCCGAGCGTGTAATGTGCGGAGCCGAGCGTGTAATGTGCGGAGCGGAGCCGAGCGTGTAATGTGCGGAGCGGAGCCGAGCGTGTAATGTGCGGAGCGGAGCCGAGTGTGTAATGTGCGGAGTGGAGCCGAGTGTGTATTGTGCGGAGCCGAGCGTGTAATGTGCGGAGCGGAGCCGAGCGTGTAATGTGCGGAGCGGAGCAGAGTGTGTAATGTGCGGAGCGGAGCCGAGCGTGTAATGTGCGGAGCGGAGCCGAGCGTGTAATGTGCGGAGCCGAGCGTGTAATGTGCGGAGCGGAGCCGAGCGTGTAATGTGCGGAGCGGAGCCGAGCGTGTAATGTGCGGAGCGGAGCCGAGCGTGTAATGTGCGGAGCCGAGCCGAGCGTGTAATGTGCGGAGCCGAGCCGAGTGTGTAATGTGCGGAGCCGAGCGTGTAATGTGCGGAGCCGAGCGTGTAATGTGAGGAGCGGAGCCGAGCGTGTAATGTGCGGAGCGGAGCCGAGCGTGTAATGTGAGGAGCGGAGCCGAGTGTGTAATGTGCGGAGCGGAGCCGAGCGTGTAATGTGCGGAGCGGAGCAGAGCGTGTAATGTGCGGAGCGGAGCAGAGCGTGTAATGTGCGGAGCGGAGCCGAGCGTGTAATGTGCGGAGCGGAGCCGAGCGTGTAATGTGCGGAGCGGAGCCGAGCGTGTAATGTGCGGAGCGGAGCCGAGCGTGTAATGTGCGGAGCGGAGCCGAGCGTGTAATGTGCGGAGCGGAGCCGAGCGTGTAATGTGCGGAGCGGAGCCGAGCGTGTAATGTGCGGAGCGGAGCCGAGCGTGTAATGTGCGGAGCGGAGCCGAGCGTGTAATGTGCGGAGCGGAGCCGAGCGTGTAATGTGCGGAGCGGAGCCGAGTGTGTATTGTGCGGAGCCGAGTGTGTAATGTGCGGAGCGGAGCCGAGCGTGTAATGTGCGGAGCGGAGCAGAGTGTGTAATGTGCGGAGCGGAGCCGAGTGTGTAATGTGCGGAGCGGAGCCGAGTGTGTAATGTGCGGAGCGGAGCCGAGTGTGTAATGTGCGGAGCGGAGCCGAGCGTGTATTGTGCGGAGCCGAGCGTGTAATGTGCCGAGCCGAGTGTGTAATGTGCGGAGCGGAGCCGAGCGTGTAATGTGCGGAGCGGTTCCGAGCGTGTAATGTGCGGAGCGGAGCCGAGCGTGTAATGTGCGGAGCGGAGCCGAGTGTGTAATGTGCGGAGCCGAGCCGAGTGTGTAATGTGCGGAGCCGAGCCGAGCGTGTAATGTGCGGAGCGGAGCCGCGTGTGTAATGTGCGGAGCGGAGCCGAGTGTGTATTGTGCGGATCCGAGTGTGTAATGTGCGGAGCGGAGCCGAGCGTGTAATGTGCGGAGCGGAGCAGAGTGTGTAATGTGCGGAGCGGAGCCGAGCGTGTAATGTGCGGAGCGGAGCCGAGCGTGTAATGTGCGGAGAGGAGCCGAGTGTGTAATGTGCGGAGAGGAGCCGAGTGTGTAATGTGCGGAGCGGAGCCGAGCGTGTAATGTGCGGAGCCGAGTGTGTAATGTGCGGAGCGGAGCCGAGCGTGTAATGTGCGGAGCGGAGCCGAGTACGTAATGTGCGGAGAGGAGCCGAGTGCGTAATGTGCGGAGAGGAGCCGAGTGTGTAATGTGCGGAGCCGAGCGTGTAATGTGCGGAGCGGAGCCGAGTGTGTAATGTGCGGAGAGGAGCCGAGTGTGTAATGTGCGGAGAGGAGCCGAGTGCGTAATGTGCGGAGAGGAGCCGAGTGTGTAATGTGCGGAGCCGAGTGTGTAATGTGAGGAGCGGAGCCGAGTGTGTAATGTGCGGAGAGGAGCCGAGTGTGTAATGTGCGGAGCCGAGCGTGTAATGTGCGGAGCGGAGCCGAGCGCCTAATGTGCGGAGCGGAGCCGAGCGCGTAATGTGCGGAGCGGAGCCGAGCGCGTAATGAGCGGAGCCGAGCGCGTAATGTGCGGAGCGGAGCCGAGCGCGTAATGTGCGGAGCGGGGCCGAGTGTGCGGAGCGGAGCCGAGCGTGTAATGTGCGGAGCCGAGCGTGTAATGTGCCGAGCCGAGTGTGTAATGTGCGGAGCGGAGCCGAGCGTGTAATGTGCGGAGCGGAGCCGAGCGTGTAATGTGTGGAGCCGAGCCGAGCGTGTAATGTGCGGAGCGGAGCCGAGTGTGTAATATGCGGAGCCGAGTGTGTAATGTGCGGAGCGGAGCCGAGCGTGTAATGTGCGGAGCGGAGACGAGCGTGTAATGTGCGGAGCGGAGCCGAGCGTGTAATGTGCGGAGCGGAGCCGAGCGTGTAATGTGCGGAGCCGAGTGTGTAATGTGCGGAGCGGAGTCGAGCGTGTAATGTGCGGAGCCGAGTGTGTAATGTGCGGAGCGGAGCCGAGTGCGTAATGTGCGGAGCGGAGCCGAGTGTGTAATGTGCGGAGAGGAGCTGAGTGCGTAATGTGCGGAGAGGAGCCGAGTGCGTAATGTGCGGAGCGGAGCCGAGTGTGTAATCTGCGGAGCAGAGCCGAGTGTGTATTGTGCGGAGCCGAGCGTGTAATGTGCGGAGCGGAGCCAAGCGTGTAATGTGCGGAGCGGAGCAGAGCGTGTAATGTGCGGAGCGGAGCCGAGCGTGTAATGTGCGGAGCGGAGCCGAGCGTGTAATGTGCGGAGCGGAGCCGAGCGTGTAATGTGCGGAGCGGAGCCGAGCGTGTAATGTGCGGAGCGGAGCCGAGCGTGTAATGTGCGGAGCGGAGCCGAGCGTGTAATGTGCGGAGCGGAGCCGAGCGTGTAATGTGCGGAGCGGAGCCGAGCGTGTAATGTGCGGAGCGGAGCCGAGCGTGTAATGTGCGGAGCGGAGCCGAGCGTGTAATGTGCGGAGCGGAGCCGAGTGTGTATTGTGCGGAGCCGAGTGTGTAATGTGCGGAGCGGAGCCGAGCGTGTAATGTGCGGAGCGGAGCCGAGTGTGTAATGTGCGGAGCGGAGCCGAGTGTGTAATGTGCGGAGCGGAGCCGAGCGTGTAATGTGCGGAGCGGAGCCGAGCGTGTATTGTGCGGAGCCGAGCGTGTAATGTGCCGAGCCGAGCGTGTAATGTGCCGAGCCGAGTGTGTAATGTGCCGAGCCGAGCCGAGTGTGTAATGTGCCGAGCCGAGCCGAGCGTGTAATGTGCGGAGCGGAGCCGAGCGTGTAATGTGCGGAGCGGAGCCGAGCGTGTAATGTGCGGAGCGGAGCCGAGCGTGTAATGTGCGGAGCGGAGCCGAGTGTGTAATGTGCGGAGCCGAGCCGAGCGTGTAATGTGCGGAGCCGAGCCGAGCGTGTAATGTGCGGAGCCGAGTGTGTAATGTGCGGAGCGGAGCCGAGTGTGTATTGTGCGGATCCGAGTGTGTAATGTGCGGAGCGGAGCCGAGCGTGTAATGTGCGGAGCGGAGCCGAGCGTGTAATGTGCGGAGCGGAGCCGAGCGTGTAATGTGCGGAGCGGAGCCGAGCGTGTAATGTGCGGAGCGGAGCCGAGCGTGTAATGTGCGGAGAGGAGCCGAGTGTGTAATGTGCGGAGAGGAGCCGAGTGTGTAATGTGCGGAGCGGAGCCGAGCGTGTAATGTGCGGAGCCGAGTGTGTAATGTGCGGAGCGGAGCCGAGCGTGTAATGTGCGGAGCGGAGCCGAGCGCGTAATGTGCGGAGCGGAGCCGAGCGCGTAATGTGCGGAGCGGAGCCGAGCGCGTAATGTGCGGAGCGGAGCCGAGCGCGTAATGTGCGGAGCGGAGCCGAGCGCGTAATGTGCGGAGCGGGGCCGAGTGTGCGGAGCGGAGCCGAGCGTGTAATGTGCGGAGCCGAGCGTGTAATGTGCCGAGCCGAGTGTGTAATGTGCGGAGCGGAGCCGAGCGTGTAATGTGCGGAGCGGAGCCGAGCGCGTAATGTGCGGAGCGGAGCCGAGCGCGTAATGTGCGGAGCGGAGCCGAGCGCGTAATGTGCGGAGCGGAGCCGAGCGCGTAATGTGCGGAGCGGAGCCGAGCGCGTAATGTGCGGAGCGGAGCCGACCGTGTAATGTGCGGAGCGGAGCCGAGCGTGTAATGTGCGGAGCCGAGCGTGTAATGTGCGGAGCGGAGTCGAGCGCGTAATGTGCGGAGCGGAGCCGAGCGTGTAATGTGCGGAGCGGAGCCGAGCGCGTAATGTGCGGAGCCGAGCGCGTAATGTGCGGAGCGGAGACGAGCGTGTAATGTGCGGAGCGGAGCCGAGCGTGTAATGTGCGGAGCGGAGCCGAGCGTGTAATGTGCGGAGAGGAGCCGAGTGCGTAATGTGCGGAGCGGAGCCGAGTGTGTAATGTGCGGAGAGGAGCCGAGTGTGTAATGTGCGGAGCCGAGCGTGTAATGTGCGGAGCGGAGCCGAGCGCGTAATGTGCGGAGCGGAGCCGAGCGCGTAATGTGCGGAGCGGAGCCGAGCGCGTAATGTGCGGAGCGGAGCCGAGCGCGTAATGTGCGGAGCGGAGCCGAGCGCGTAATGTGCGGAGCGGAGCCGAGCGCGTAATGTGCGGAGCGGAGCCGAGCGCGTAATGTGCGGAGCGGAGCCGAGCGTGTAATGTGCGGAGCGGAGCCGACCGTGTAATGTGCGGAGCGGAGCCGAGCGTGTAATGTGCGGAGCCGAGTGTGTAATGTGCGGAGCGGAGTCGAGCGCGTAATGTGCGGAGCGGAGCCGAGCGTGTAATGTGCGGAGCCGAGCGCGTAATGTGCGGAGCCGAGCGCGTAATGTGCGGAGCGGAGACGAGCGTGTAATGTGCGGAGCGGAGCCGAGCGTGTAATGTGCGGAGCGGAGCCGAGCGTGTAATGTGCAGAGCCGAGTGTGTAATTTGCGGAGCGGAGTCGAGCGTGTAATGTGCGGAGCCGAGTGTGTAATGTGCGGAGCGGAGCCGAGTGCGTAATGTGCGGAGAGGAGCCGAGTGCGTAATGTGCGGAGAGGAGCCGAGTGCGTAATGTGCGGAGCGGAGCCGAGTGTGTAATGTGCGGAGAGGAGCCGAGTGTGTAATGTGCGGAGCCGAGTGTGTAATGTGCGGAGCGGAGCCGAGTGTGTAATGAGCGGAGCCGAGCGCGTAATGTGCGGAGCGGAGCCGAGCGCGTAATGTGCGGAGCGGAGCCGAGCGCGTAATGTGCGGAGCGGAGCCGAGCGCGTAATGTGCGGAGCGGAGCCGAGCGCGTAATGTGCGGAGCGGAGCCGAGCGCGTAATGTGCGGAGCGGAGCCGAGCGCGTAATGTGCGGAGCGGAGCCGAGCGTGTAATGTGCGGAGCGGAGCCGAGTGCGTAATCAGCGGAGCCGAGTGTGTAATGTGCGGAGCCGAGTGTGTAATGTGCGGAGCCAAGCGTGTAATGTGCGGAGCGGAGCCGAGTGTGTAATGTGCGGAGCGGAGCGTGTAATGTGCGGAGCAGAGCCGCGTGTAATGTGCGGAGCAGAGCCGAGCGTGTAATGTGCGGAGCGGAGCCGAGCGCGTAATGTGCGGAGCGGAGCCGAGTGCGTAATGTGCTGAGCGGAGCCGAGTGCGTAATGTGCTGAGCCGAGTGCGTAATGTGCGGAGAGGAGCCGAGTGCATAATGTGCGGAGCAGAGCCGATCGAGTAATGTGCGGAGTGGAGCCGAGCGTGTAATGTGCGGAGCCAATTGTGTAATGTGCGGAGCGGAGCCGAGTGCTTAATGTGCGGAGCCGAGCGTGTAATGTGCGGAGCGGAGCCGAGCGTGTAATGTGCGGAGCCGAGTGTGTAATGTGCGGAGCGGAGCTTGTAATGTGCGGAGCGGAGCGTGTAATGTGCGGAGCAGAGTCGAGTGTGTAATGTGCGGAGCGGAGCCGAGTGTGTAATGTGCGGAGCCGAGTGTGTAATGTGCTGAGCGGAGCCGTGCGTGTAATGTGCGGAGCGGAGCCGAGCGCGTAATGTGCGGAGCGGAGCCGAGTGCGTAATGTGCTGAGCCGAGTGCGTAATGTGCGGAGAGGAGCCGAGTGCATAATGTGCGGAGCAGAGCCGAATGTGTAATGTGCGGAGCGGAGCCGATCGAGTAATGTGCGGAGTGGAGCCGAGCGTGTAATGTGCGGAGCCGAGCGTGTAATGTGCGGAGCGGAGCCGAGCGTGTAATGTGCGGAGCGGAGCCGAGTGTGTAATGTGCGGAGCGGAGCCGAGTGTGTAATGTGCGGAGCGGAGCCGAGTGTGTAATGTGCAGAGCGGAGCCGAGTGTGTAATGTGCGGAGCGGAGCCGAGTGTGTAATGTGCAGAGCGGAGCCGAGTGTGTAATGTGCGGAGCGGAGCCGAGTGTGTAATGTGCGGAGCGGAGCCGAGTGTGTAATGTGCGGAGCGGAGCCGAGTGTGTAATGTGCGGAGCCGAGTGTGTAATGTGCGAAGCGGAGCCGAGTGTGTAATGTGCGGAGCCGAGTGTGTAATGTGCGGAGCGGAGCCGAGTGTGTAATGTGCGGAGCGGAGCCGAGTGTGTAATGTGCGGAGGCGAGTGTGTAATGTGCGGAGCGGAGTGTGTAATGTGCGGAGCGGAGCCGAGTGTGTAATGTGCGGAGCCGAGTGTGTAATGTGCGGAGCCGAGTGTGTAATGTGCGGAGCCGAGTGTGTAATGTGCGGAGCGGAGCCGAGTGTGTAATGTGCGGAGCGGAGCCGAGTGTGTAATGTGCGGAGCGGAGCTGAGTGTGTAATGTGCGGAGCGGAGCTGAGTGTGTAATGTGCGGAGCGGAGCTGAGCGTGTAATGTGCGGAGCGGAGCCGAGCGTGTAATGTGCGGAGCGGAGCCGAGCGTGTAATGTGCGGAGCGGAGCCGAGCGTGTAATGTGCGGAGCGGAGCCGAGCGTGTAATGTGCGGAGCGGAGCCGAGCGTGTAATGTGCGGAGCGGAGCCGAGCGTGTAATGTGCGGAGCGGAGTGTGTAATGTGCGGAGCGGAGCCGAGCGTGTAATGTGCGGAGCGGAGTGTGTAATGTGCGGAGCGGAGCCGAGTGTGTAATGTGCGGAGCCGAGTGTGTAATGTGCGGAGCCGAGTGTGTAATGTGCGGAGCCGAGTGTGTAATGTGCGGAGCGGAGCCGAGTGTGTAATGTGCGGAGCGGAGCCGAGTGTGTAATGTGCGGAGCGGAGCTGAGTGTGTAATGTGCGGAGCGGAGCTGAGTGTGTAATGTGCGGAGCGGAGCTGAGCGTGTAATGTGCGGAGCGGAGCCGAGCGTGTAATGTGCGGAGCGGAGCCGAGCGTGTAATGTGCGGAGCGGAGCCGAGCGTGTAATGTGCGGAGCGGAGCCGAGCGTGTAATGTGCGGAGCGGAGCCGAGCGTGTAATGTGCGGAGCGGAGCCGAGTGTGTAATGTGTGGAGCGGAGCCGAGTGTGTAATGTGCGGAGCGGAGCCGAGTGTGTAATGTGCGGAGCCGAGTGTGTAATGTGCGGAGCCGAGTGTGTAATGTGCGGAGCGGAGCCGAGCGTGTAATGTGCGGAGCGGAGCCGAGCGTGTAATGTGCGGAGCGGAGCCGAGCGTGTAATGTGCGGAGCGGAGCCGAGCGTGTAATGTGCGGAGCGGAGCCGAGTGTGTAATGTGTGGAGCGGAGCCGAGTGTGTAATGTGCGGAGCGGAGCCGAGTGTGTAATGTGCGGAGCCGAGTGTGTAATGTGCGGAGCCGAGTGTGTAATGTGCGGAGCGGAGCCGAGTGTGTAATGTGCGGAGCGGAGCCGAGTGTGTAATGTGCGGAGCGGAGCCGAGTGTGTAATGTGCGGAGCGGAGCCGAGTGTGTAATGTGCGGAGCGGAGCCGAGTGTGTAATGTGCGGAGCGGAGCCGAGTGTGTAATGTGCGGAGCGGAGCCGAGCGTGTAATGTGCGGAGCGGAGCCGAGCGTGTAATGTGCGGAGCGGAGCCGAGTGTGTAATGTGCGGAGCCGAGTGTGTAATGTGCGGAGCGGAGCCGAGTGTGTAATGTGCGGAGCGGAGCCGAGTGTGTAATGTGCGGAGCGGAGCCGAGTGTGTAATGTGCGGAGCGGAGCCGAGTGTGTAATGTGCGGAGCCGAGTGTGTAATGTGCGGAGCCGAGTGTGTAATGTGCGGAGCGGAGCCGAGTGTGTAATGTGCGGAGCGGAGCCGAGCGTGTAATGTGCGGAGTGGAGCCGAGTGTGTAATGTGCGGAGCGGAGCCGAGTGTGTAATGTGCGGAGTGGAGCCGAGTGTGTAATGTGCGGAGCCGAGTGTGTAATGTGCGGAGCGGAGCCGAGCGTGTAATGTGCGGAGCGGAGCCGAGCGTGTAATGTGCGGAGCGGAGCCGAGCGTGTAATGTGCGGAGTGGAGCCGAGCGTGTAATGTGCGGAGCGGAGCCGAGTGTGTAATGTGCGGAGCGGAGCCGAGTGTGTAATGTGCGGAGCGGAGCCGAGTGTGTAATGTGCGGAGCGGAGCCGAGTGTGTAATGTGCGGAGCGGAGCCGAGTGTGTAATGTGCGGAGCGGAGCCGAGTGTGTAATGTGCGGAGCCGAGTGTGTAATGTGCGGAGCGGAGCCGAGTGTGTAATGTGCGGAGCGGAGCCGAGCGTGTAATGTGCGGAGTGGAGCCGAGTGTGTAATGTGCGGAGCGGAGCCGAGTGTGTAATGTGCGGAGTGGAGCCGAGTGTGTAATGTGCGGAGCCGAGTGTGTAATGTGCGGAGCGGAGCCGAGTGTGTAATGTGCGGAGCGGAGCCGAATGTATAATGTGCGGAGCGGAGCCGAGTGTGTAATGTGCGGAGCGGAGCCGAGTGTGTAATGTGCGGAGCGGAGCCGAGTGTGTAATGTGCGGAGCGGAGCCGAGTGTGTAATGTGCGGAGCGGAGCCGAGTGTGTAATGTGCAGAGCGGAGCCGAGTGTGTAATGTGCGGAGCGGAGCCGAGTGTGTAATGTGCGGAGCGGAGCCGAGTGTGTAATGTGCGGAGCCGAGTGTGTAATGTGCGGAGCCGAGTGTGTAATGTGCGGAGCGGAGCCGAGTGTGTAATGTGCGGAGCGGAGCCGAGTGTGTAATGTGCGGAGCGGAGCTGAGTGTGTAATGTGCGGAGCCGAGCGTGTAATGTGCGGAGCGGAGCCGAGCGTGTAATGTGCGGAGCGGAGCCGAGCGTGTAATGTGCGGAGCGGAGCCGAGTGTGTAATGTGCGGAGCCGAGTGTGGAATGTGCGGAGCCGAGTGTGTAATGTGCGGAGCGGAGCCGAGTGTGTAATGTGCGGAGCGGAGCCGAGTGTGTAATGTGCGGAGCCGAGTGTGTAATGTGCGGAGCCGAGTGTGTAATGTGCGGAGCGGAGCCGAGTGTGTAATGTGCGGAGCAGAGCCGAGTGTGTAATGTGCGGAGCAGAGCCGAGTGTGTAATGTGCGGAGCAGAGCCGAGTGTGTAATGTGCGGAGCAGAGCCGAGTGTGTAATGTGCGGAGCAGAGCCGAGTGTGTAATGTGCCGAGCCGAGCCGAGTGTGTAATGTGCGGAGCGGAGCCGAGTGTGTAATGTGCGGAGCCGAGTGTGTAATGTGCGGAGCAGGGCCGAGTGTGTAATGTGCGGAGCCGAGTGTGTAATGTGCGGAGCCGAGCCGAGCGTGTAATGTGCGGAGCGGAGCCGAGCGTGTAATGTGCGGAGCGGAGCCGAGTGTGTAATGTGCCGAGCCGAGCGTGTAATGTGCGGAGCGGAGCCGAGCGTGTAATGTGCGGAGCGGAGCCGAGCGTGTAATGTGCCGAGCCGAGCCGAGTGTGTAATGTGCCGAGCCGAGCCGAGTGTGTAATGTGCGGAGCCGAGCGTGTAATGTGCGGAGCCGAGCCGAGCGTGTAATATGCGGAGCCGAGCCGAGCGTGTAATGTGCGGAGCCGAGCCGAGTGTGTAATGTGCGGAGCCGAGCCGAGTGTGTAATGTGCGGAGCCGAGCCGAGTGTGTAATGTGCGGAGCCGAGCCGAGTGTGTAATGTGCGGAGCCGAGCCGAGCGTGTAATGTGCGGAGCGGAGCCGAGTGTGTAATGTGCGGAGCCGAGTGTGTAATGTGCGGAGCCGAGTGTGTAATGTGCGGAGCGGAGCCGAGTGTGTAATGTGCGGAGCGGAGCCGAGTGTGTAATGTGCGGAGCGGAGCTGAGTGTGTAATGTGCGGAGCGGAGCCGAGCGTGTAATGTGCGGAGCGGAGCCGAGTGTGTAATGTGCGGAGCGGAGCCGAGCGTGTAATGTGCGGAGCGGAGCCGAGTGTGTAATGTGCGGAGCCGAGTGTGTAATGTGCGGAGCCGAGTGTGTAATGTGCGGAGCGGAGCCGAGTGTGTAATGTGCGGAGCGGAGCCGAGTGTGTAATGTGCGGAGCCGAGTGTGTAATGTGCGGAGCCGAGTGTGTAATGTGCGGAGCGGAGCCGAGTGTGTAATGTGCGGAGCAGAGCCGAGTGTGTAATGTGCCGAGCCGAGTGTGTAATGTGCGGAGCGGAGCCGAGTGTGTAATGTGCGGAGCCGAGTGTGTAATGTGCGGAGCAGGGCCGAGTGTGTAATGTGCGGAGCCGAGTGTGTAATGTGCGGAGCCGAGCCGAGTGTGTAATGTGCGGAGCGGAGCCGAGCGTGTAATGTGCGGAGCGGAGCCGAGTGTGTAATGTGCCGAGCCGAGTGTGTAATGTGCGGAGCGGAGCCGAGCGTGTAATGTGCGGAGCGGAGCCGAGTGTGTAATGTGCGGAGCGGAGCCGAGTGTGTAATGTGCCGAGCCGAGCCGAGCGTGTAATGTGCGGAGCGGAGCCGAGCGTGTAATGTGCGGAGCGGAGCCGAGCGTGTAATGTGCGGAGCGGAGCCGAGCGTGTAATGTGCGGAGCGGAGCCGAGTGTGTAATGTGCCGAGCCGAGCGTGTAATGTGCGGAGCGGAGCCGAGCGTGTAATGTGCGGAGCGGAGCCGAGTGTGTAATGTGCGGAGCGGAGCCGAGTGTGTAATGTGCGGAGCGGAGCCGAGCGTGTAATGTGCGGAGCGGAGCCGAGCGTGTAATGTGCGGAGCGGAGCCGAGCGTGTAATGTGCGGAGCGGAGCCGAGCGTGTAATGTGCGGAGCGGAGCCGAGCGTGTAATGTGCGGAGCGGAGCCGAGTGTGTATTGTGCGGAGCCGAGTGTGTAATGTGCGGAGCGGAGCCGAGCGTGTAATGTGCGGAGCGGAGCAGAGTGTGTAATGTGCGGAGCGGAGCCGAGTGTGTAATGTGCGGAGCGGAGCCGAGTGTGTAATGTGCGGAGCGGAGCCGAGTGTGTAATGTGCGGAGCGGAGCCGAGTGTGTAATGTGCGGAGCGGAGCCGAGCGTGTATTGTGCGGAGCCGAGCGTGTAATGTGCCGAGCCGAGTGTGTAATGTGCCGAGCCGAGTGTGTAATGTGCCGAGCCGAGCCGAGTGTGTAATGTGCGGAGCGGAGCCGAGCGTGTAATGTGCGGAGCGGTTCCGAGCGTGTAATGTGCGGAGCGGAGCCGAGCGTGTAATGTGCGGAGCGGAGCCGAGTGTGTAATGTGCGGAGCCGAGCCGAGTGTGTAATGTGCGGAGCCGAGCCGAGCGTGTAATGTGCGGAGCGGAGCCGAGTGTGTATTGTGCGGATCCGAGTGTGTAATGTGCGGAGCGGAGCCGAGCGTGTAATGTGCGGAGCGGAGCAGAGTGTGTAATGTGCGGAGAGGAGCCGAGTGTGTAATGTGCGGAGCGGAGCCGAGCGTGTAATGTGCGGAGCCGAGTGTGTAATGTGCGGAGCGGAGCCGAGCGTGTAATGTGCGGAGCGGAGCCGAGTACGTAATGTGCGGAGAGGAGCCGAGTGCGTAATGTGCGGAGAGGAGCCGAGTGTGTAATGTGAGGAGCGGAGCCGAGTGTGTAATGTGCGGAGAGGAGCCGAGTGTGTAATGTGCGGAGCCGAGCGTGTAATGTGCGGAGCGGAGCCGAGCGCCTAATGTGCGGAGCGGAGCCGAGCGCCTAATGTGCGGAGCGGAGCCGAGCGCGTAATGTGCGGAGCGGAGCCGAGCGCGTAATGTGCGGAGCGGAGCCGAGCGCGTAATGTGCGGAGCGGAGCCGAGCGCGTAATGTGCGGAGCGGAGCCGAGCGCGTAATGTGCGGAGCGGGGCCGAGTGTGCGGAGCGGAGCCGAGCGTGTAATGTGCGGAGCCGAGCGTGTAATGTGCCGAGCCGAGTGTGTAATGTGCGGAGCGGAGCCGAGCGTGTAATGTGCGGAGCGGAGCCGAGCGTGTAATGTGCGGAGCGGAGCCGAGCGTGTAATGTGCGGAGCGGAGCCGAGCGTGTAATGTGCGGAGCGGAGCCGAGTGTGTAATGTGCGGAGCCGAGCCGAGCGTGTAATGTGCGGAGCGGAGCCGAGTGTGTAATATGCGGAGCCGAGTGTGTAATGTGCGGAGCGGAGCCGAGCGTGTAATGTGCGGAGCGGAGACGAGCGTGTAATGTGCGGAGCGGAGCCGAGCGTGTAATGTGCGGAGCGGAGCCGAGCGTGTAATGTGCGGAGCCGAGTGTGTAATGTGCGGAGCGGAGTCGAGCGTGTAATGTGCGGAGCCGAGTGTGTAATGTGCGGAGCGGAGCCGAGTGCGTAATGTGCGGAGCGGAGCCGAGTGTGTAATGTGCGGAGAGGAGCTGAGTGCGTAATGTGCGGAGAGGAGCCGAGTGCGTAATGTGCGGAGCGGAGCCGAGTGTGTAATCTGCGGAGCAGAGCCGAGTGTGTATTGTGCGGAGCCGAGCGTGTAATGTGCGGAGCGGAGCCGAGCGTGTAATGTGCGGAGCGGAGCAGAGCGTGTAATGTGCGGAGCGGAGCCGAGCGTGTAATGTGCGGAGCGGAGCCGAGCGTGTAATGTGCGGAGCGGATCCGAGCGTGTAATGTGCGGAGCGGAGCCGAGCGTGTAATGTGCGGAGCGGAGCCGAGCGTGTAATGTGCGGAGCGGAGCCGAGCGTGTAATGTGCGGAGCGGAGCCGAGCGTGTAATGTGCGGAGCGGAGCCGAGCGTGTAATGTGCGGAGCGGAGCCGAGCGTGTAATGTGCGGAGCGGAGCCGAGCGTGTAATGTGCGGAGCGGAGCCGAGTGTGTATTGTGCGGAGCCGAGCGTGTAATGTGCGGAGCGGAGCCGAGCGTGTAATGTGCGGAGCGGAGCCGAGTGTGTAATGTGCGGAGCGGAGCCGAGTGTGTAATGTGCGGAGCGGAGCCGAGTGTGTAATGTGCGGAGCGGAGCCGAGCGTGTATTGTGCGGAGCCGAGCGTGTAATGTGCCGAGCCGAGCGTGTAATGTGCCGAGCCGAGTGTGTAATGTGCCGGGCCGAGCCGAGTGTGTAATGTGCGGAGCGGAGCCGAGCGTGTAATGTGCGGAGCGGAGCCGAGCGTGTAATGTGCGGAGCGGAGCCGAGCGTGTAATGTGCGGAGCGGAGCCGAGTGTGTAATGTGCGGAGCCGAGCCGAGTGTGTAATGTGCGGAGCCGAGCCGAGCGTGTAATGTGCGGAGCGGAGCCGAGTGTGTAATGTGCGGAGCGGAGCCGAGTGTGTATTGTGCGGATCCGAGTGTGTAATGTGCGGAGCGGAGCCGAGCGTGTAATGTGCGGAGCGGAGCAGAGTGTGTAATGTGCGGAGCGGAGCCGAGCGTGTAATGTGCGGAGCGGAGCCGAGCGTGTAATGTGCGGAGCGGAGCCGAGCGTGTAATGTGCGGAGCGGAGCCGAGTGTGTAATGTGCGGAGAGGAGCCGAGTGTGTAATGTGCGGAGAGGAGCCGAGTGTGTAATGTGCGGAGCGGAGCCGAGCGTGTAATGTGCGGAGCCGAGTGTGTAATGTGCGGAGCGGAGCCGAGCGTGTAATGTGCGGAGCGGAGCCGAGTGCGTAATGTGCGGAGAGGAGCCGAGTGCGTAATGTGCGGAGAGGAGCCGAGTGTGTAATGTGAGGAGCGGAGCCGAGTGTGTAATGTGCGGAGCGGAGCCGAGTGTGTAATGTGCGGAGAGGAGCCGAGTGTGTAATGTGCGGAGCCGAGCGTGTAATGTGCGGAGCGGAGCCGAGCGCCTAATGTGCGGAGCGGAGCCGAGCGCCTAATGTGCGGAGCGGAGCCGAGCGCCTAATGTGCGGAGCGGAGCCGAGCGCGTAATGTGCGGAGCGGAGCCGAGCGCGTAATGTGCGGAGCGGAGCCGAGCGCGTAATGTGCGGAGCGGAGCCGAGCGCGTAATGTGCGGAGCGGAGCCGAGCGCGTAATGTGCGGAGCGGGGCCGAGTGTGCGGAGCGGAGCCGAGCGTGTAATGTGCGGAGCCGAGCGTGTAATGTGCCGAGCCGAGTGTGTAATGTGCGGAGCGGAGCCGAGCGTGTAATGTGCGGAGCGGAGCCGAGCGTGTAATGTGCGGAGCGGAGCCGAGCGTGTAATGTGCGGAGCGGAGCCGAGCGTGTAATGTGCGGAGCGGAGCCGAGCGTGTAATGTGTGGAGCCGAGCCGAGCGTGTAATGTGCGGAGCGGAGCCGAGTGTGTAATATGCGGAGCCGAGTGTGTAATGTGCGGAGCGGAGCCGAGCGTGTAATGTGCGGAGCGGAGACGAGCGTGTAATGTGCGGAGCGGAGCCGAGCGTGTAATGTGCGGAGCGGAGCCGAGCGTGTAATGTGCGGAGCCGAGTGTGTAATGTGCGGAGCGGAGTCGAGCGTGTAATGTGTGGAGCCGAGTGTGTAATGTGCGGAGCGGAGCCGAGTGCGTAATGTGCGGAGCGGAGCCGAGTGTGTAATGTGCGGAGAGGAGCTGAGTGCGTAATGTGCGGAGAGGAGCCGAGTGCGTAATGTGCGGAGCGGAGCCGAGTGTGTAATGTGCGGAGAGGAGCCGAGTGTGTAATGTGCGGAGCCGAGCGTGTAATGTGCGGAGCGGAGCCGAGCGCGTAATGTGCGGAGCGGAGCCGAGCGCGTAATGTGCGGAGCGGAGCCGAGCGCGTAATGTGCGGAGCGGAGCCGAGCGCGTAATGTGCGGAGCGGAGCCGAGCGCGTAATGTGCGGAGCGGAGCCGAGCGCGTAATGTGCGGAGCGGAGCCGAGCGTGTAATGTGCGGAGCGGAGCCGACCGTGTAATGTGCGGAGCGGAGCCGAGCGTGTAATGTGCGGAGCCGAGCGTGTAATGTGCGGAGCGGAGTCGAGCGCGTAATGTGCGGAGCGGAGCCGAGCGTGTAATGTGCGGAGCGGAGCCGAGCGCGTAATGTGCGGAGCCGAGCGCGTAATGTGCGGAGCGGAGACGAGCGTGTAATGTGCGGAGCGGAGCCGAGCGTGTAATGTGCGGAGCGGAGCCGAGCGTGTAATGTGCGGAGCCGAGTGTGTAATTTGCGGAGCGGAGTCGAGCGTGTAATGTGCGGAGCCGAGTGTGTAATGTGCGGAGCGGAGCCGAGTGCGTAATGTGCGGAGCGGAGCCGAGTGCGTAATGTGCGGAGAGGAGCCGAGTGCGTAATGTGCGGAGAGGAGCCGAGTGCGTAATGTGCGGAGCGGAGCCGAGTGTGTAATGTGCGGAGAGGAGCCGAGTGTGTAATGTGCGGAGCCGAGTGTGTAATGTGCGGAGCGGAGCCGAGTGTGTAATGAGCGGAGCCGAGCGCGTAATGTGCGGAGCGGAGCCGAGCGCGTAATGTGCGGAGCGGAGCCGAGCGTGTAATGTGCGGAGCGGAGCCGAGCGCGTAATGTGCGGAGCGGAGCCGAGCGCGTAATGTGCGGAGCGGAGCCGAGCACGTAATGTGCGGAGCGGAGCCGAGCGCGTAATGTGCGGAGCGGAGCCGAGCGTGTAATGTGCGGAGCGGAGCCGAGTGCGTAATCAGCGGAGCCGAGCGTGTAATGTGCGGAGCCGAGCGTGTAATGTGCGGAGCGGAGCCGAGTGTGTAATGTGCGGAGCCGAGTGTGTAATGTGCGGAGCGGAGCTTGTAATGTGCGGAGCGGAGCGTGTAATGTGCGGAGCAGAGCCGCGTGTAATGTGCGGAGCAGAGCCGAGTGTGTAATGTGCGGAGCGGAGCCGAGCGCGTAATGTGCGGAGCGGAGCCGAGTGCGTAATGTGCTGAGCGGAGCCGAGTGCGTAATGTGCTGAGCCGAGTGCGTAATGTGCGGAGAGGAGCCGAGTGCATAATGTGCGGAGCAGAGCCGATCGAGTAATGTGCGGAGTGGAGCCGAGCGTGTAATGTGCGGAGCCAATTGTGTAATGTGCGGAGCGGAGCCGAGTGCTTAATGTGCGGAGCCGAGCGTGTAATGTGCGGAGCGGAGCCGAGCGTGTAATGTGCGGAGCCGAGTGTGTAATGTGCGGAGCGGAGCTTGTAATGTGCGGAGCGGAGCGGGTAATGTGCGGAGCAGAGTCGAGTGTGTAATGTGCGGAGCGGAGCCGAGTGTGTAATGTGCGGAGCCGAGTGTGTAATGTGCGGAGCGGAGCCGTGCGTGTAATGTGCGGAGCGGAGCCGAGCGCGTAATGTGCGGAGCGGAGCCGAGTGCGTAATGTGCTGAGCCGAGTGCGTAATGTGCGGAGAGGAGCCGAGTGCATAATGTGCGGAGCAGAGCCGAATGTGTAATGTGCGGAGCAGAGCCGAATGTGTAATGTGCGGAGCGGAGCCGATCGAGTAATGTGCGGAGTGGAGCCGAGCGTGTAATGTGCGGAGCCGAGCGTGTAATGTGCGGAGCGGAGCCGAGCGTGTAATGTGCGGAGCGGAGCCGAGTGTGTAATGTGCGGAGCGGAGCCGAGTGTGTAATGTGCGGAGCGGAGCCGAGTGTGTAATGTGCAGAGCGGAGCCGAGTGTGTAATGTGCGAAGCGGAGCCGAGTGTGTAATGTGCAGAGCGGAGCCGAGTGTGTAATGTGCGGAGCGGAGCCGAGTGTGTAATGTGCGGAGCGGAGCCGAGTGTGTAATGTGCGGAGCGGAGCCGAGTGTGTAATGTGCGGAGCCGAGTGTGTAATGTGCGGAGCGGAGCCGAGTGTGTAATGTGCGGAGCGGAGCCGAGTGTGTAATGTGCGGAGGCGAGTGTGTAATGTGCGGAGCGGAGTGTGTAATGTGCGGAGCGGAGCCGAGTGTGTAATGTGCGGAGCGGAGCCGAGTGTGTAATGTGCGGAGCCAAGTGTGTAATGTGCGGAGCCGAGTGTGTAATGTGCGGAGCGGAGCCGAGTGTGTAATGTGCGGAGCGGAGCCGAGTGTGTAATGTGCGGAGCGGAGCTGAGTGTGTAATGTGCGGAGCGGAGCTGAGCGTGTAATGTGCGGAGCGGAGCTGAGCATGTAATGTGCGGAGCGGAGCCGAGCGTGTAATGTGCGGAGCGGAGCCGAGCGTGTAATGTGCGGAGCGGAGCCGAGCGTGTAATGTGCGGAGTGGAGCCGAGCGTGTAATGTGCGGAGTGGAGCCGAGTGTGTAATGTGCGGAGCGGAGCCAAGTGTGTAATGTGCGGAGCCGAGTGTGTAATGTGCGGAGCGGAGCCGAGTGTGTAATGTGCGGAGCGGAGCCGAGTGTGTAATGTGCGGAGCGGAGCCGAGTGTGTAATGTGCGGAGCGGAGCCGAGTGTGTAATGTGCGGAGCGGAGCCGAGTGTGTAATGTGCGGAGCCGAGTGTGTAATGTGCGGAGCCGAGTGTGTAATGTGCGGAGCGGAGCCGAGTTTGTAATGTGCGGAGCGGAGCCGAGCGTGTAATGTGCGGAGTGGAGCCGAGTGTGTAATGTGCGGAGCGGAGCCGAGTGTGTAATGTGCGGAGTGGAGCCGAGTGTGTAATGTGCGGAGCCGAGTGTGTAATGTGCGGAGCGGAGCCGAGTGTGTAATGTGCGGAGCCGAGTGTGTAATGTGCGGAGCCGAGTGTGTAATGTGCGGAGCGGAGCCGAGTGTGTAATGTGCGGAGCGGAGCCGAGTGTGTAATGTGCGGAGCGGAGCCGAGTGTGTAATGTGCGGAGCGGAGTGTGTAATGTGCGGAGCGGAGTGTGTAATGTGCGGAGCGGAGCCGAGCGTGTAATGTGCGGAGCGGAGCCGAGCGTGTAATGTGCGGAGTGGAGCCGAGTGTGTAATGTGCGGAGCGGAGCCGAGTGTGTAATGTGCGGAGCGGAGCCGAGTGTGTAATGTGCGGAGCGGAGCCGAGTGTGTAATGTGCGGAGCGGAGCCGAGTGTGTAATGTGCGGAGCGGAGCCGAGTGTGTAATGTGCGGAGCGGAGCCGAGTGTGTAATGTGCGGAGCGGAGCCGAGTGTGTAATGTGCGGAGCCGAGTGTGTAATGTGCGGAGCCGAGTGTGTAATGTGCGGAGCGGAGCCGAGTGTGTAATGTGCGGAGCGGAGCCGAGCGTGTAATGTGCGGAGTGGAGCCGAGTGTGTAATGTGCGGAGCGGAGCCGAGTGTGTAATGTGCGGAGTGGAGCCGAGTGTGTATTGTGCGAAGCCGAGTGTGTAATGTGCGGAGCGGAGCCGAGTGTGTAATGTGCGGAGCGGAGCCGAATGTGTAATGTGCGGAGCGGAGCCGAGTGTGTAATGTGCGGAGCGGAGCCGAGTGTGTAATGTGCGGAGCGGAGCCGAGTGTGTAATGTGCGGAGCGGAGCCGAGTGTGTAATGTGCGGAGCGGAGCCGAGTGTGTAATGTGCAGAGCGGAGCCGAGTGTGTAATGTGCGGAGCGGAGCCGAGTGTGTAATGTGCGGAGCGGAGCCGAGTGTGTAATGTGCGGAGCCGAGTGTGTAATGTGCGGAGCCGAGTGTGTAATGTGCGGAGCGGAGCCGAGTGTGTAATGTGCGGAGCGGAGCCGAGTGTGTAATGTGCGGAGCGGAGCTGAGTGTGTAATGTGCGGAGCCGAGCGTGTAATGTGCGGAGCGGAGCCGAGCGTGTAATGTGCGGAGCGGAGCCGAGCGTGTAATGTGCGGAGCGGAGCCGAGTGTGTAATGTGCGGAGCCGAGTGTGTAATGTGCGGAGCGGAGCCGAGTGTGTAATGTGCGGAGCGGAGCCGAGTGTGTAATGTGCGGAGCCGAGTGTGTAATGTGCGGAGCCGAGTGTGTAATGTGCGGAGCAGAGCCGAGTGTGTAATGTGCGGAGCAGAGCCGAGTGTGTAATGTGCGGAGCAGAGCCGAGTGTGTAATGTGCCGAGCCGAGCCGAGTGTGTAATGTGCGGAGCGGAGCCGAGTGTGTAATGTGCGGAGCCGAGTGTGTAATGTGCGGAGCAGGGCCGAGTGTGTAATGTGCGGAGCCGAGTGTGTAATGTGCGGAGCCGAGCCGAGCGTGTAATGTGCGGAGCGGAGCCGAGCGTGTAATGTGCGGAGCGGAGCCGAGTGTGTAATGTGCCGAGCCGAGCCGAGCGTGTAATGTGCGGAGCGGAGCCGAGCGTGTAATGTGCGGAGCGGAGCCGAGTGTGTAATGTGCCGAGCCGAGTGTGTAATGTGCCGAGCCGAGCCGAGTGTGTAATGTGCCGAGCCGAGCCGAGTGTGTAATGTGCGGAGCGGAGCCGAGCGTGTAATGTGCGGAGCCGAGCCGAGCGTGTAATGTGCGGAGCCGAGCCGAGTGTGTAATATGCGGAGCCGAGCCGAGTGTGTAATGTGCGGAGCCGAGCCGAGTGTGTAATGTGCGGAGCCGAGCCGAGTGTGTAATGTGCGGAGCCGAGCCGAGTGTGTAATGTGCGGAGCCGAGCCGAGTGTGTAATGTGCGGAGCCGAGCCGAGCGTGTAATGTGCGGAGCGGAGCCGAGTGTGTAATGTGCGGAGCCGAGCCGAGTGTGTAATGTGCGGAGCGGAGCCGAGTGTGTATTGTGCGGAGCCGAGCGTGTAATGTGCGGAGCGGAGCAGAGTGTGTAATGTGCGGAGCGGAGCCGAGCGTGTAATGTGCGGAGCGGAGCCGAGCGTGTAATGTGCGGAGCGGAGCCGAGTGTGTAATGTGCGGAGCCGAGCCGAGTGTGTAATGTGCGGAGCGGAGCCGAGTGTGTAATGTGCGGAGCCGAGTGTGTAATGTGCGGAGCCGAGTGTGTAATGTGCGGAGCGGAGCCGAGTGTGTAATGTGCGGAGCGGAGCCGAGTGTGTAATGTGCGGAGCGGAGCTGAGTGTGTAATGTGCGGAGCGGAGCCGAGCGTGTAATGTGCGGAGCGGAGCCGAGTGTGTAATGTGCGGAGCGGAGCCGAGCGTGTAATGTGCGGAGCGGAGCCGAGTGTGTAATGTGCGGAGCCGAGTGTGTAATGTGCGGAGCCGAGTGTGTAATGTGCGGAGCGGAGCCGAGTGTGTAATGTGCGGAGCGGAGCCGAGTGTGTAATGTGCGGAGCCGAGTGTGTAATGTGCGGAGCCGAGTGTGTAATGTGCGGAGCGGAGCCGAGTGTGTAATGTGCGGAGCAGAGCCGAGTGTGTAATGTGCCGAGCCGAGCCGAGTGTGTAATGTGCGGAGCGGAGCCGAGTGTGTAATGTGCGGAGCCGAGTGTGTAATGTGCGGAGCAGGGCCGAGTGTGTAATGTGCGGAGCCGAGTGTGTAATGTGCGGAGCCGAGCCGAGTGTGTAATGTGCGGAGCGGAGCCGAGCGTGTAATGTGCGGAGCGGAGCCGAGTGTGTAATGTGCGGAGCGGAGCCGAGTGTGTAATGTGCCGAGCCGAGTGTGTAATGTGCGGAGCGGAGCCGAGCGTGTAATGTGCGGAGCGGAGCCGAGCGTGTAATGTGCGGAGCGGAGCCGAGCGTGTAATGTGCGGAGCGGAGCCGAGTGTGTAATGTGCGGAGCCGAGTGTGTAATGTGCGGAGCGGAGCCGAGTGTGTAATGTGCGGAGCGGAGCCGAGTGTGTAATGTGCGGAGCCGAGTGTGTAATGTGCGGAGCCGAGTGTGTAATGTGCGGAGCGGAGCCGAGTGTGTAATGTGCGGAGCGGAGCCGAGTGTGTAATGTGCGGAGCGGAGCCGAGTGTGTAATGTGCGGAGCAGAGCCGAGTGTGTAATGTGCGGAGCAGAGCCGAGTGTGTAATGTGCGGAGCAGAGCCGAGTGTGTAATGTGCGGAGCAGAGCCGAGTGTGTAATGTGCCGAGCCGAGCCGAGTGTGTAATGTGCCGAGCCGAGCCGAGTGTGTAATGTGCGGAGCCGAGTGTGTAATGTGCGGAGCAGGGCCGAGTGTGTAATGTGCGGAGCCGAGCGTGTAATGTGCGGAGCGGAGCCGAGTGTGTAATGTGCCGAGCCGAGTGTGTAATGTGCCGAGCCGAGTGTGTAATGTGCCGAGCCGAGCCGAGTGTGTAATGTGCGGAGCGGAGCCGAGTGTGTAATGTGCCGAGCCGAGTGTGTAATGTGCCGAGCCGAGCCGAGTGTGTAATGTGCCGAGCCGAGCCGAGTGTGTAATGTGCGGAGCGGAGCCGAGTGTGTAATGTGCCGAGCCGAGCCGAGTGTGTAATGTGCGGAGCGGAGCCGAGTGTGTAATGTGCGGAGCGGAGCCGAGCGTGTAATGTGCGGAGCGGAGCCGAGCGTGTAATGTGCGGAGCGGAGCCGAGCGTGTAATGTGCGGAGCCGAGCCGAGTGTGTAATGTGCGGAGCCGAGCCGAGTGTGTAATGTGCGGAGCCGAGCCGAGTGTTTAATGTGCGGAGCGGAGCCGAGTGTGTAATGTGCGGAGCGGAGCCGAGTGTGTAATGTGCGGAGCCGAGCCGAGCGTGTAATGTGCGGAGCGGAGCCGAGCGTGTAATGTGCGGAGCCGAGCCGAGTGTGTAATGTGCGGAGCGGAGCCGAGTGTGTATTGTGCGGAGCCGAGCGTGTAATGTGCGGAGCGGAGCCGAGCGTGTAATGTGCGGAGCGGAGCAGAGCGTGTAATGTGCGGAGCGGAGCCGACCGTGTAATGTGCGGAGCGGAGCCGAGCGTGTAATGTGCGGAGCCGAGCCGAGCGTGTAATGTGCGGAGCCGAGCCGAGCGTGTAATGTGCGGAGCCGAGCCGAGCGTGTAATGTGCGGAGCCGAGCCGAGCGTGTAATGTGCGGAGCAGAGCCGAGTGTGTAATGTGCGGAGCAGAGCCGAGTGTGTAATGTGCGGAGCCGAGCGTGTAATGTGCGGAGCCGAGCCGAGCGTGTAATGTGCGGAGCCGAGCCGAGCGTGTAATGTGCGGAGCCGAGCCGAGTGTGTAATGTGCGGAGCCGAGCCGAGTGTATAATGTGCGGAGCCGAGCCGAGCGTGTAATGTGCGGAGCGGAGCCGAGCGTGTAATGTGCGGAGCCGAGCCGAGTGTGTAATGTGCGGAGTGGAGCCGAGTGTGTATTGTGCGGAGCCGAGCGTGTAATGTGCGGAGCGGAGCCGAGCGTGTAATGTGCGGAGCGGAGCAGAGTGTGTAATGTGCGGAGCGGAGCCGAGCGTGTAATGTGCGGAGCGGAGCCGAGCGTGTAATGTGCGGAGCCGAGCGTGTAATGTGCGGAGCGGAGCCGAGCGTGTAATGTGCGGAGCGGAGCCGAGCGTGTAATGTGCGGAGCGGAGCCGAGCGTGTAATGTGCGGAGCCGAGCCGAGTGTGTAATGTGCGGAGCCGAGCGTGTAATGTGCGGAGCCGAGCCGAGCGTGTAATGTGAGGAGCGGAGCCGAGTGTGTAATGTGCGGAGCGGAGCCGAGTGTGTATTGTGCGGAGCCGAGTGTGTAATGTGCGGAGCGGAGCCGAGCGTGTAATGTGCGGAGCGGAGCAGAGCGTGTAATGTGCGGAGCGGAGCCGAGCGTGTAATGTGCGGAGCGGAGCCGAGCGTGTAATGTGCGGAGCGGAGCCGAGCGTGTAATGTGCGGAGCGGAGCCGAGCGTGTAATGTGCGGAGCGGAGCCGAGCGTGTAATGTGCGGAGCGGAGCCGAGTGTGTAATGTGCGGAGCGGAGCCGAGCGTGTAATGTGCGGAGCGGAGCCGAGTGTGTAATGTGCGGAGCGGAGCCGAGCGTGTAATGTGCGGAGCGGAGCCGAGCGTGTAATGTGCGGAGCGGAGCCGAGCGTGTAATGTGCGGAGCGGAGCCGAGCGTGTAATGTGCGGAGCGGAGCCGAGTGTGTATTGTGCGGAGCCGAGTGTGTAATGTGCGGAGCGGAGCCGAGCGTGTAATGTGCGGAGCGGAGCCGAGTGTGTAATGTGCGGAGCGGAGCCGAGTGTGTAATGTGCGGAGCGGAGCCGAGTGTGTAATGTGCGGAGCGGAGCCGAGCGTGTATTGTGCGGAGCCGAGCGTGTAATGTGCCGAGCCGAGTGTGTAATGTGCCGAGCCGAGTGTGTAATGTGCCGAGCCGAGCCGAGTGTGTAATGTGCGGAGCGGAGCCGAGCGTGTAATGTGCGGAGCGGAGCCGAGCGTGTAATGTGCGGAGCGGAGCCGAGCGTGTAATGTGCGGAGCGGAGCCGAGTGTGTAATGTGCGGAGCCGAGCCGAGTGTGTAATGTGCGGAGCGGAGCCGAGCGTGTAATGTGCGGAGCGGAGCCGAGCGTGTAATGTGCGGAGCGGAGCCGAGCGTGTAATGTGCGGAGCGGAGCCGAGCGTGTAATGTGCGGAGCGGAGCCGAGTGTGTAATGTGCGGAGCCGAGTGTGTAATGTGCGGAGCGGAGCCGAGTGTGTAATGTGCGGAGCGGAGCCGAGTGTGTAATGTGCGGAGCCGAGTGTGTAATGTGCGGAGCCGAGTGTGTAATGTGCGGAGCGGAGCCGAGTGTGTAATGTGCGGAGCAGAGCCGAGTGTGTAATGTGCGGAGCAGAGCCGAGTGTGTAATGTGCGGAGCAGAGCCGAGTGTGTAATGTGCGGAGCAGAGCTGAGTGTGTAATGTGCCGAGCCGAGCCGAGTGTGTAATGTGCGGAGCGGAGCCGAGTGTGTAATGTGCGGAGCCGAGTGTGTAATGTGCGGAGCAGGGCCGAGTGTGTAATGTGCGGAGCCGAGTGTGTAATGTGCGGAGCCGAGCCGAGTGTGTAATGTGCGGAGCGGAGCCGAGCGTGTAATGTGCGGAGCGGAGCCGAGTGTGTAATGTGCCGAGCCGAGTGTGTAATGTGCCGAGCCGAGTGTGTAATGTGCGGAGCGGAGCCGAGTGTGTAATGTGCCGAGCCGAGCCGAGTGTGTAATGTGCTGAGCCGAGCCGAGTGTGTAATGTGCGGAGCGGAGCCGAGTGTGTAATGTGCCGAGCCGAGCCGAGTGTGTAATGTGCGGAGCGGAGCCGAGCGTGTAATGTGCGGAGCGGAGCCGAGCGTGTAATGTGCGGAGCCGAGCCGAGCGTGTAATGTGCGGAGCCGAGCCGAGCGTGTAATGTGCGGAGCCGAGCCGAGTGTGTAATGTGCGGAGCCGAGCCGAGTGTTTAATGTGCGGAGCGGAGCCGAGTGTGTAATGTGCGGAGCCGAGCCGAGTGTGTAATGTGCGGAGCCGAGCCGAGCGTGTAATGTGCGGAGCGGAGCCGAGCGTGTAATGTGCGGAGCCGAGCCGAGCGTGTAATGTGCGGAGCGGAGCCGAGTGTGTATTGTGCGGAGCCGAGCGTGTAATGTGCGGAGCGGAGCCGAGCGTGTAATGTGCGGAGCGGAGCCGAGCGTGTAATGTGCGGAGCGGAGCCGAGCGTGTAATGTGCGGAGCGGAGCAGAGCGTGTAATGTGCGGAGCGGAGCCGAGCGTGTAATGTGCGGAGCGGAGCCGAGCGTGTAATGTGCGGAGCGGAGCCGAGCGTGTAATGTGCGGAGCGGAGCCGAGCGTGTAATGTGCGGAGCCGAGCCGAGCGTGTAATGTGCGGAGCCGAGCCGAGCGTGTAATGTGCGGAGCCGAGCCGAGCGTGTAATGTGCGGAGCAGAGCCGAGTGTGTAATGTGCGGAGCAGAGCCGAGTGTGTAATGTGCGGAGCCGAGCGTGTAATGTGCGGAGCCGAGCGTGTAATGTGCGGAGCCGAGCCGAGCGTGTAATGTGCGGAGCCGAGCCGAGTGTGTAATGTGCGGAGCCGAGCCGAGTGTATAATGTGCGGAGCCGAGCCGAGCGTGTAATGTGCGGAGGGGAGCCGAGCGTGTAATGTGCGGAGCCGAGCCGAGTGTGTAATGTGCGGAGTGGAGCCGAGTGTGTATTGTGCGGAGCCGAGCGTGTAATGTGCGGAGCGGAGCCGAGCGTGTAATGTGCGGAGCGGAGCAGAGTGTGTAATGTGCGGAGCGGAGCCGAGCGTGTAATGTGCGGAGCCGAGCGTGTAATGTGCGGAGCGGAGCCGAGCGTGTAATGTGCGGAGCGGAGCCGAGCGTGTAATGTGCGGAGCGGAGCCGAGCGTGTAATGTGCGGAGCCGAGCCGAGTGTGTAATGTGCGGAGCCGAGCGTGTAATGTGCGGAGCCGAGCCGAGCGTGTAATGTGAGGAGCGGAGCCGAGTGTGTAATGTGCGGAGCGGAGCCGAGTGTGTATTGTGCGGAGCCGAGTGTGTAATGTGCGGAGCGGAGCCGAGCATGTAATGTGCGGAGCGGAGCAGAGCGTGTAATGTGCGGAGCGGAGCAGAGCGTGTAATGTGCGGAGCGGAGCCGAGTGTGTAATGTGCGGAGCCGAGCGTGTAATGTGCGGAGCGGAGCCGAGCGCCTAATGTGCGGAGCGGAGCCGAGCGCGTAATGTGCGGAGCGGAGCCGAGCGCGTAATGTGCGGAGCGGAGCCGAGCGCGTAATGTGCGGAGCGGAGCCGAGTGTGCGGAGCGGAGCCGAGCGTGTAATGTGCGGAGCCGAGCGTGTAATGTGCCGAGCCGAGTGTGTAATGTGCGGAGCGGAGCCGAGCGTGTAATGTGCGGAGCGGAGCCGAGCGTGTAATGTGCGGAGCGGAGCCGAGCGTGTAATGTGCGGAGCGGAGCCGAGCGTGTAATGTGCGGAGCGGAGCCGAGTGTGTAATGTGTGGAGCCGAGCCGAGCGTGTAATGTGCGGAGCGGAGCCGAGTGTGTAATATGCGGAGCCGAGTGTGTAATGTGCGGAGCGGAGCCGAGCGTGTAATGTGCGGAGCGGAGACGAGCGTGTAATGTGCGGAGCGGAGCCGAGCGTGTAATGTGCGGAGCCGAGTGTGTAATGTGCGGAGCGGAGCCGAGTGCGTAATGTGCGGAGCGGAGCCGAGTGTGTAATGTGCGGAGAGGAGCTGAGTGCGTAATGTGCGGAGAGGAGCCGAGTGCGTAATGTGCGGAGCGGAGCCGAGTGTGTAATCTGCGGAGCAGAGCCGAGTGTGTATTGTGCGGAGCCGAGTGTGTAATGTGCTGAGCGGAGCCGAGCGTGTAATGTGCGGAGCGGAGCCGAGCGTGTAATGTGCGGAGCGGAGCCGAGCGTGTAATGTGCGGAGCGGAGCCGAGCGTGTAATGTGCGGAGCGGAGCCGAGCGTGTAATGTGCGGAGCGGAGCCGAGCGTGTAATGTGCGGAGCGGAGCCGAGCGTGTAATGTGCGGAGCGGAGCCGAGCGTGTAATGTGCGGAGCGGAGCCGAGTGTGTAATGTGCGGAGCGGAGCCGAGCGTGTATTGTGCGGAGCCGAGTGTGTAATGTGCGGAGCGGAGCCGAGCGTGTAATGTGCGGAGCGGAGCCGAGTGTGTAATGTGCGGAGCGGAGCCGAGTGTGTAATGTGCGGAGCGGAGCCGAGTGTGTAATGTGCGGAGCGGAGCCGAGCGTGTATTGTGCGGAGCCGAGCGTGGAATGTGCCGAGCCGAGTGTGTAATGTGCCGAGCCGAGCCGAGTGTGTAATGTGCGGAGCGGAGCCGAGCGTGTAATGTGCGGAGCGGAGCCGAGCGTGTAATGTGCGGAGCGGAGCCGAGCGTGTAATGTGCGGAGCGGAGCCGAGTGTGTAATGTGCGGAGCCGAGCCGAGTGTGTAATGTGCGGAGCCGAGCGTGTAATGTGCGGAGCGGAGCCGAGTGTGTAATGTGCGGAGCGGAGCCGAGTGTGTATTGTGCGGATCCGAGTGTGTAATGTGCGGAGCGGAGCCGAGCGTGTAATGTGCGGAGCGGAGCAGAGTGTGTAATGTGCGGAGCGGAGCCGAGCGTGTAATGTGCGGAGCGGAGCCGAGCGTGTAATGTGCGGAGCGGAGCCGAGCGTGTAATGTGCGGAGCGGAGCCGAGTGTGTAATGTGCGGAGAGGAGCCGAGTGTGTAATGTGCGGAGAGGAGCCGAGTGTGTAATGTGCGGAGCGGAGCCGAGCGTGTAATGTGCGGAGCCGAGTGTGTAATGTGCGGAGCGGAGCCGAGCGTGTAATGTGCGGAGCGGAGCCGAGTGCGTAATGTGCGGAGAGGAGCCGAGTGCGTAATGTGCGGAGAGGAGCCGAGTGTGTAATGTGAGGAGCGGAGCCGAGTGTGTAATGTGCGGAGCGGAGCCGAGTGTGTAATGTGCGGAGAGGAGCCGAGTGTGTAATGTGCGGAGCCGAGCGTGTAATGTGCGGAGCGGAGCCGAGCGCCTAATGTGCGGAGCGGAGCCGAGCGCCTAATGTGCGGAGCGGAGCCGAGCGCCTAATGTGCGGAGCGGAGCCGAGCGCGTAATGTGCGGAGCGGAGCCGAGCGCGTAATGTGCGGAGCGGAGCCGAGCGCGTAATGTGCGGAGCGGAGCCGAGCGCGTAATGTGCGGAGCGGAGCCGAGCGCGTAATGTGCGGAGCGGGGCCGAGTGTGCGGAGCGGAGCCGAGCGTGTAATGTGCGGAGCCGAGCGTGTAATGTGCCGAGCCGAGTGTGTAATGTGCGGAGCGGAGCCGAGCGTGTAATGTGCGGAGCGGAGCCGAGCGTGTAATGTGCGGAGCGGAGCCGAGCGTGTAATGTGCGGAGCGGAGCCGAGCGTGTAATGTGCGGAGCGGAGCCGAGTGTGTAATGTGTGGAGCCGAGCCGAGCGTGTAATGTGCGGAGCGGAGCCGAGTGTGTAATATGCGGAGCCGAGTGTGTAATGTGCGGAGCGGAGCCGAGCGTGTAATGTGCGGAGCGGAGACGAGCGTGTAATGTGCGGAGCGGAGCCGAGCGTGTAATGTGCGGAGCGGAGCCGAGCGTGTAATGTGCGGAGCGGAGTCGAGCGTGTAATGTGCGGAGCCGAGTGTGTAATGTGCGGAGCGGAGCCGAGTGCGTAATGTGCGGAGCGGAGCCGAGTGTGTAATGTGCGGAGAGGAGCTGAGTGCGTAATGTGCGGAGAGGAGCCGAGTGCGTAATGTGCGGAGCGGAGCCGAGTGTGTAATGTGCGGAGAGGAGCCGAGTGTGTAATGTGCGGAGCCGAGCGCGTAATGTGCGGAGCGGAGCCGAGCGCGTAATGTGCGGAGCGGAGCCGAGCGCGTAATGTGCGGAGCGGAGCCGAGCGCGTAATGTGCGGAGCGGAGCCGAGCGCGTAATGTGCGGAGCGGAGCCGAGCGCGTAATGTGCGGAGCGGAGCCGAGCGCGTAATGTGCGGAGCGGAGCCGAGCGTGTAATGTGCGGAGCGGAGCCGACCGTGTAATGTGCGGAGCGGAGCCGAGCGTGTAATGTGCGGAGCCGAGCGTGTAATGTGCGGAGCGGAGTCGAGCGCGTAATGTGCGGAGCGGAGCCGAGCGTGTAATGTGCGGAGCGGAGCCGAGCGCGTAATGTGCGGAGCCGAGCGCGTAATGTGCGGAGCGGAGACGAGCGTGTAATGTGCGGAGCGGAGCCGAGCGTGTAATGTGCGGAGCGGAGCCGAGCGTGTAATGTGCGGAGCCGAGTGTGTAATTTGCGGAGCGGAGTCGAGCGTGTAATGTGCGGAGCCGAGTGTGTAATGTGCGGAGCGGAGCCGAGTGCGTAATGTGCGGAGCGGAGCCGAGTGCGTAATGTGCGGAGAGGAGCCGAGTGCGTAATGTGCGGAGAGGAGCCGAGTGCGTAATGTGCGGAGCGGAGCCGAGTGTGTAATGTGCGGAGAGGAGCCGAGTGTGTAATGTGCGGAGCCGAGTGTGTAATGTGCGGAGCGGAGCCGAGTGCGTAATGTGCGGAGCGGAGCCGAGTGTGTAATGTGCGGAGAGGAGCTGAGTGCGTAATGTGCGGAGAGGAGCCGAGTGCGTAATGTGCGGAGCGGAGCCGAGTGTGTATTGTGCGGATCCGAGTGTGTAATGTGCGGAGCGGAGCCGAGCGTGTAATGTGCGGAGCGGAGCAGAGCGTGTAATGTGCGGAGCGGAGCCGAGCGTGTAATGTGCGGAGCGGAGCCGAGCGTGTAATGTGCGGAGCGGAGCCGAGCGTGTAATGTGCGGAGCGGAGCCGAGCGTGTAATGTGCGGAGAGGAGCCGAGTGTGTAATGTGCGGAGAGGAGCCGAGTGTGTAATGTGCGGAGCGGAGCCGAGCGTGTAATGTGCGGAGCCGAGTGTGTAATGTGCGGAGCGGAGCCGAGCGTGTAATGTGCGGAGCGGAGCCGAGTGCGTAATGTGCGGAGAGGAGCCGAGTGCGTAATGTGCGGAGAGGAGCCGAGTGTGTAATGTGAGGAGCGGAGCCGAGTGTGTAATGTGCGGAGCGGAGCCGAGTGTGTAATGTGCGGAGAGGAGCCGAGTGTGTAATGTGCGGAGAGGAGCCGAGTGTGTAATGTGCGGAGCCGAGCGTGTAATGTGCGGAGCGGAGCCGAGCGCCTAATGTGCGGAGCGGAGCCGAGCGCCTAATGTGCGGAGCGGAGCCGAGCGCCTAATGTGCGGAGCGGAGCCGAGCGCGTAATGTGCGGAGCGGAGCCGAGCGCGTAATGTGCGGAGCGGAGCCGAGCGCGTAATGTGCGGAGCGGAGCCGAGCGCGTAATGTGCGGAGCGGAGCCGAGCGCGTAATGTGCGGAGCGGGGCCGAGTGTGCGGAGCGGAGCCGAGCGTGTAATGTGCGGAGCCGAGCGTGTAATGTGCCGAGCCGAGTGTGTAATGTGCGGAGCGGAGCCGAGCGTGTAATGTGCGGAGCGGAGCCGAGCGTGTAATGTGCGGAGCGGAGCCGAGCGTGTAATGTGCGGAGCGGAGCCGAGCGTGTAATGTGCGGAGCGGAGCCGAGTGTGTAATGTGTGGAGCCGAGCCGAGCGTGTAATGTGCGGAGCGGAGCCGAGTGTGTAATATGCGGAGCCGAGTGTGTAATGTGCGGAGCGGAGCCGAGCGTGTAATGTGCGGAGCGGAGACGAGCGTGTAATGTGCGGAGCGGAGCCGAGCGTGTAATGTGCGGAGCGGAGCCGAGCGTGTAATGTGCGGAGCCGAGTGTGTAATGTGCGGAGCGGAGTCGAGCGTGTAATGTGCGGAGCCGAGTGCGTAATGTGCGGAGCGGAGCCGAGTGCGTAATGTGCGGAGCGGAGCCGAGTGTGTAATGTGCGGAGAGGAGCTGAGTGCGTAATGTGCGGAGAGGAGCCGAGTGCGTAATGTGCGGAGCGGAGCCGAGTGCGTAATGTGCGGAGCGGAGCCGAGTGTGTAATGTGCGGAGAGGAGCCGAGTGTGTAATGTGCGGAGCCGAGCGCGTAATGTGCGGAGCGGAGCCGAGCGCGTAATGTGCGGAGCGGAGCCGAGCGCGTAATGTGCGGAGCGGAGCCGAGCGCGTAATGTGCGGAGCGGAGCCGAGCGCGTAATGTGCGGAGCGGAGCCGAGCGCGTAATGTGCGGAGCGGAGCCGAGCGCGTAATGTGCGGAGCGGAGCCGAGCGTGTAATGTGCGGAGCGGAGCCGACCGTGTAATGTGCGGAGCGGAGCCGAGCGTGTAATGTGCGGAGCCGAGCGTGTAATGTGCGGAGCGGAGTCGAGCGCGTAATGTGCGGAGCGGAGCCGAGCGTGTAATGTGCGGAGCGGAGCCGAGCGCGTAATGTGCGGAGCCGAGCGCGTAATGTGCGGAGCGGAGACGAGCGTGTAATGTGCGGAGCGGAGCCGAGCGTGTAATGTGCGGAGCGGAGCCGAGCGTGTAATGTGCGGAGCCGAGTGTGTAATTTGCGGAGCGGAGTCGAGCGTGTAATGTGCGGAGCCGAGTGTGTAATGTGCGGAGCGGAGCCGAGTGCGTAATGTGCGGAGCGGAGCCGAGTGCGTAATGTGCGGAGAGGAGCCGAGTGCGTAATGTGCGGAGAGGAGCCGAGTGCGTAATGTGCGGAGCGGAGCCGAGTGTGTAATGTGCGGAGAGGAGCCGAGTGTGTAATGTGCGGAGCCGAGTGTGTAATGTGCGGAGCGGAGCCGAGTGTGTAATGAGCGGAGCCGAGCGCGTAATGTGCGGAGCGGAGCCGAGCGCGTAATGTGCGGAGCGGAGCCGAGCGCGTAATGTGCGGAGCGGAGCCGAGCGCGTAATGTGCGGAGCGGAGCCGAGCGCGTAATGTGCGGAGCGGAGCCGAGCGCGTAATGTGCGGAGCGGAGCCGAGCGCGTAATGTGCGGAGCGGAGCCGAGCGCGTAATGTGCGGAGCGGAGCCGAGCGCGTAATGTGCGGAGCGGAGCCGAGCGCGTAATGTGCGGAGCGGAGCCGAGCGTGTAATGTGCGGAGCGGAGCCGAGTGCGTAATCAGCGGAGCCGAGCGTGTAATGTGCGGAGCCGAGCGTGTAATGTGCGGAGCGGAGCCGAGTGTGTAATGTGCGGAGCCGAGTGTGTAATGTGCGGAGCGGAGCTTGTAATGTGCGGAGCGTGTAATGTGCGGAGCAGAGCCGCGTGTAATGTGCGGAGCAGAGCCGAGTGTGTAATGTGCGGAGCGGAGCCGAGCGCGTAATGTGCGGAGCGGAGCCGAGTGCGTAATGTGCTGAGCGGAGCCGAGTGCGTAATGTGCTGAGCCGAGTGCGTAATGTGCGGAGAGGAGCCGAGTGCATAATGTGCGGAGCAGAGCCGATCGAGTAATGTGCGGAGTGGAGCCGAGCGTGTAATGTGCGGAGCCAATTGTGTAATGTGCGGAGCGGAGCCGAGTGCTTAATGTGCGGAGCCGAGCGTGTAATGTGCGGAGCGGAGCCGAGCGTGTAATGTGCGGAGCCGAGTGTGTAATGTGCGGAGCGGAGCTTGTAATGTGCGGAGCGGAGCGTGTAATGTGCGGAGCAGAGTCGAGTGTGTAATGTGCGGAGCGGAGCCGAGTGTGTAATGTGCGGAGCCGAGTGTGTAATGTGCGGAGCGGAGCCGTGCGTGTAATGTGCGGAGCGGAGCCGAGCGCGTAATGTGCGGAGCGGAGCCGAGTGCGTAATGTGCTGAGCCGAGTGCGTAATGTGCGGAGAGGAGCCGAGTGCATAATGTGCGGAGCAGAGCCGAATGTGTAATGTGCGGAGCAGAGCCGATCGAGTAATGTGCGGAGTGGAGCCGAGCGTGTAATGTGCGGAGCGGAGCCGAGTGTGTAATGTGCAGAGCGGAGCCGAGTGTGTAATGTGCGGAGCGGAGCCGAGTGTGTAATGTGCAGAGCGGAGCCGAGTGTGTAATGTGCGGAGCGGAGCCGAGTGTGTAATGTGCGGAGCGGAGCCGAGTGTGTAATGTGCGGAGCCGAGTGTGTAATGTGCGGAGCGGAGCCGAGTGTGTAATGTGCGGAGCCGAGTGTGTAATGTGCGGAGCGGAGCCGAGTGTGTAATGTGCGGAGCGGAGCCGAGTGTGTAATGTGCGGAGGCGAGTGTGTAATGTGCGGAGCGGAGTGTGTAATGTGCGGAGCGGAGCCGAGTGTGTAATGTGCGGAGCGGAGCCGAGTGTGTAATGTGCGGAGCCGAGTGTGTAATGTGCGGAGCCGAGTGTGTAATGTGCGGAGCGGAGCCGAGTGTGTAATGTGCGGAGCGGAGCCGAGTGTGTAATGTGCGGAGCGGAGCTGAGTGTGTAATGTGCGGAGCGGAGCTGAGTGTGTAATGTGCGGAGCGGAGCTGAGCGTGTAATGTGCGGAGCGGAGCCGAGCGTGTAATGTGCGGAGCGGAGCCGAGCGTGTAATGTGCGGAGCGGAGCCGAGCGTGTAATGTGCGGAGCGGAGCCGAGCGTGTAATGTGCGGAGCGGAGCCGAGTGTGTAATGTGCGGAGCCGAGTGTGTAATGTGCGGAGCCGAGTGTGTAATGTGCGGAGCGGAGCCGAGTGTGTAATGTGCGGAGCAGAGCCGAGTGTGTAATGTGCCGAGCCGAGTGTGTAATGTGCGGAGCGGAGCCGAGCGCGTAATGTGCGGAGCGGAGCCGAGCGCGTAATGTGCGGAGCGGAGCCGAGCGCGTAATGTGCGGAGCGGAGCCGAGCGCGTAATGTGCGGAGCGGAGCCGAGCGCGTAATGTGCGGAGCGGAGCCGAGCGCGTAATGTGCGGAGCGGAGCCGAGCGTGTAATGTGCGGAGCGGAGCCGAGTGCGTAATCAGCGGAGCCGAGCGTGTAATGTGCGGAGCCGAGCGTGTAATGTGCGGAGCGGAGCCGAGTGTGTAATGTGCGGAGCCGAGTGTGTAATGTGCGGAGCGGAGCTTGTAATGTGCGGAGCGGAGCGTGTAATGTGCGGAGCAGAGCCGCGTGTAATGTGCGGAGCAGAGCCGAGTGTGTAATGTGCGGAGCGGAGCCGAGCGCGTAATGTGCGGAGCGGAGCCGAGTGCGTAATGTGCTGAGCGGAGCCGAGTGCGTAATGTGCTGAGCGGAGCCGAGTGCGTAATGTGCGGAGAGGAGCCGAGTGCATAATGTGCGGAGCGGAGCCGATCGAGTAATGTGCGGAGTGGAGCCGAGCGTGTAATGTGCGGAGCCAATTGTGTAATGTGCGGAGCGGAGCCGAGTGCTTAATGTGCGGAGCCGAGCGTGTAATGTGCGGAGCGGAGCCGAGCGTGTAATGTGCGGAGCCGAGTGTGTAATGTGCGGAGCGGAGCTTGTAATGTGCGGAGCGGAGCGTGTAATGTGCGGAGCAGAGTCGAGTGTGTAATGTGCGGAGGGGAGCCGAGTGTGTAATGTGCGGAGCCGAGTGTGTAATGTGCGGAGCGGAGCCGTGCGTGTAATGTGCGGAGCGGAGCCGAGCGCGTAATGTGCGGAGCGGAGCCGAGTGCGTAATGTGCTGAGCCGAGTGCGTAATGTGCGGAGAGGAGCCGAGTGCATAATGTGCGGAGCAGAGCCGAATGTGTAATGTGCGGAGCGGAGCCGATCGAGTAATGTGCGGAGTGGAGCCGAGCGTGTAATGTGCAGAGCGGAGCCGAGTGTGTAATGTGCGGAGCGGAGCCGAGTGTGTAATGTGCAGAGCGGAGCCGAGTGTGTAATGTGCGGAGCGGAGCCGAGTGTGTAATGTGCGGAGCGGAGCCGAGTGTGTAATGTGCGGAGCCGAGTGTGTAATGTGCGGAGCGGAGCCGAGTGTGTAATGTGCGGAGCCGAGTGTGTAATGTGCGGAGCGGAGCCGAGTGTGTAATGTGCGGAGCGGAGCCGAGTGTGTAATGTGCGGAGGCGAGTGTGTAATGTGCGGAGCGGAGTGTGTAATGTGCGGAGCGGAGCCGAGTGTGTAATGTGCGGAGCGGAGCCGAGTGTGTAATGTGCGGAGCCGAGTGTGTAATGTGCGGAGCCGAGTGTGTAATGTGCGGAGCGGAGCCGAGTGTGTAATGTGCGGAGCGGAGCCGAGTGTGTAATGTGCGGAGCGGAGCTGAGTGTGTAATGTGCGGAGCGGAGCTGAGTGTGTAATGTGCGGAGCGGAGCTGAGCGTGTAATGTGCGGAGCGGAGCCGAGCGTGTAATGTGCGGAGCGGAGCCGAGCGTGTAATGTGCGGAGCGGAGCCGAGCGTGTAATGTGCGGAGCGGAGCCGAGCGTGTAATGTGCGGAGCGGAGCCGAGTGTGTAATGTGCGGAGCCGAGTGTGTAATGTGCGGAGCCGAGTGTGTAATGTGCGGAGCGGAGCCGAGTGTGTAATGTGCGGAGCAGAGCCGAGTGTGTAATGTGCCGAGCCGAGTGTGTAATGTGCGGAGCGGAGCCGAGTGTGTAATGTGCGGAGCAGGGCCGAGTGTGTAATGTGCGGAGCCGAGTGTGTAATGTGCAGAGCCGAGCCGAGTGTGTAATGTGCGGAGCGGAGCCGAGTGTGTAATGTGCGGAGCCGAGCCGAGTGTGTAATGTGCGGAGCCGAGCCGAGTGTGTAATGTGCGGAGCGGAGCCGAGCGTGTAATGTGCGGAGCGGAGCCGAGTGTGTAATGTGCGGAGCGGAGCCGAGTGTGTATTGTGCGGAGCCGAGTGTGTATTGTGCGGAGCAGAGTGTGTATTGTGCGGAGCCGAGTGTGTATTGTGCGGAGCCGAGTGTGTAATGTGCGGAGCGGAGCCGAGCGTGTAATGTGCGGAGCGGAGCAGAGTGTGTAATGTGCGGAGCGGAGCCGAGCGTGTAATGTGCGGAGCGGAGCCGAGTGTGTAATGTGCGGAGCGGAGCCGAGTGTGTAATGTGCGGAGCGGAGCCGAGTGTGTAATGTGCGGAGCGCAGCCGAGTGTGTAATGTGCGGAGCCGAGCGTGTAATGTGCCGAGCCGAGTGTGTAATGTGCCGAGCCGAGCCGAGTGTGTAATGTGCGGAGCGGAGCCGAGTGTGTAATGTGCGGAGCGGAGCCGAGTGTGTAATGTGCGGAGCGGAGCCGAGCGTGTAATGTGCGGAGCGGAGCCGAGCGTGTAATGTGCGGAGCGGAGGCGAGTGTGTATTGAGCGGAGCCGAGCGTGTAATGTGCGGAGCCGAGCCGAGCGTGTAATGTGCGGAGCGGAGCCGAGTGTGTAATGTGCGGAGCGGAGCCGAGTGTGTATTGTGCGGAGCCGAGTGTGTAATGTGCGGAGCGGAGCCGAGCGTGTAATGTGCGGAGCGGAGCAGAGTGTGTAATGTGCGGAGCGGAGCCGAGCGTGTAATGTGCGGAGCGGAGCCGAGCGTGTAATGTGCGGAGCGGAGCCGAGTGTGTAATGTGCGGAGAGGAGCCGAGTGTGTAATGTGCGGAGAGGAGCCGAGTGTGTAATGTGCGGAGCGGAGCCGAGCGTGTAATGTGCGGAGCCGAGTGTGTAATGTGCGGAGCGGAGCCGAGCGTGTAATGTGCGGAGCGGAGCCGAGCGTGTAATGTGCGGAGCGGAGCCGAGTGTGTAATGTGCGGAGCCGAGTGTGTAATGTGCGGAGCGGAGCCGAGTGCGTAATGTGCGGAGCGGAGCCGAGTGCGTAATGTGCGGAGAGGAGCCGAGTGCGTAATGTGCGGAGAGGAGCCGAGTGTGTAATGTGCGGAGCGGAGCCGAGTGTGTAATGTGCGGAGCTGAGCCGAGTGTGTAATGTGCGGAGCGGAGCCGAGCGTGTAATGTGCGGAGCGGGGCCGAGTGTGCGGAGCAGAGCCGAGCGTGTAATGTGCCGAGCCGAGTGTGTAATGTGCGGAGCGGAGCCGAGCGTGTAATGTGCGGAGCGGAGCCGAGCGTGTAATGTGCGGAGCGGGGCCGAGTGTGTAATGTGTGGAGCCGAGCCGAGCGTGTAATGTGCGGAGCGGAGCAGAGTGTAATATGCGGAGCCGAGCGTGTAATGTGCGGAGCGGAGACGAGCGTGTAATGTGCGGAGCGGAGCCGAGCGTGTAATGTGCGGAGCCGAGTGTGTAATGTGCGGAGCGGAGTCGAGCGTGTAATGTGCGGAGCCGAGTGTGTAATGTGCGGAGCGGAGCCGAGTGCGTAATGTGCGGAGCGGACCCGAGTGTTTAATGTGCGGAGAGGAGCCGAGTGCGTAATGTGCGGAGAGGAGCCGAGTGCGTAATGTGCGGAGAGGAGCCGAGTGCGTAATGTGCGGAGCGGAGCCGAGTGTGTAATGTGCGGAGAGGAGCCGAGTGTGTAATGTGCGGAGCGGAGCCGAGCGTGTAATGTGCGGAGCGGAGCCGAGCGCGTAATGTGCGGAGCGGAGCCGAGCGTGTAATGTGCGGAGCGGAGCCGAGCGTGTAATGTGCGGAGCGGAGCCGAGTGTGTAATGAGCGGAGCCGAGTGCGTAATGTGCGGAGCCGAGCGTGTAATGTGCGGAGCGGAGCCGAGCGTGTAATGTGCGGAGCGGAGCCGAGTGTGTAATGTGCGGAGCCGAGTGTGTAATGTGCGGAGCGGAGCTTGTAATGTGCGGAGCGGAGCGTGTAATGTGCGGAGCAGAGCCGAGTGTAATGTGCGGAGCGGAGCCGAGTGTGTAATGTGCGGAGCGGAGCCGAGCGCGTAATGTGCGGAGCGGAGCCGAGTGCGTAATGTGCTGAGCGGAGCCGAGTGCGTAATGTGCGGAGAGGAGCCGAGTGCATAATGTGCGGAGCAGAGCCGATCGAGTAATGTGCGGAGTGGAGCCGAGCGTGTAATGTGCGGAGCCAATTGTGTAATGTGCGGAGCGGAGCCGAGTGCGTAATGTGCGGAGCCGAGCGTGTAATGTGCGGAGCGGAGCCGAGCGTGTAATGTGCGGAGCCGAGTGTGTAATGTGCGGAGCGGAGCTTGTAATGTGCGGAGCGGAGCGTGTAATGTGCGGAGCAGAGCCGAGTGTGTAATGTGCGGAGCCGAGTGTGTAATGTGCGGAGCAGAGCCGTGCGTGTAATGTGCGGAGCGGAGCCGAGCGCGTAATGTGCGGAGCGGAGCCGAGTGCGTAATGTGCTGAGCGGAGCCGAGTGCGTAATGTGCTGAGCCGAGTGCGTAATGTGCGGAGAGGAGCCGAGTGCATAATGTGCGGAGCAGAGCCGAATGTGTAATGTGCGGAGCCGATCGAGTAATGTGCGGAGTGGAGCCGAGCGTGTAATGTGCGGAGCCGAGCGTGTAATGTGCGGAGCGGAGCCGAGCGTGTAATGTGCGGAGCGGAGCCGAGCGTGTAATGTGCGGAGCGGAGCCGAGCGTGTAATGTGCGGAGCCAATTGTGTAATGTGCTGAGCGGAGCCGAGCGTGTAATGTGCCGAGCCGAGCGTGTAATGTGCGGAGCCGAGCGTGTAATGTGCGGAGCGGAGCCGTGTGTGTAATGTGCGGAGTGGAGCCGAGTGTGTAATGTGCGGAGCGGAGCCGAGTGTGTAATGTGCGGAGCCGAGCGTGTAATGTGCGGAGCCAATTGTGTAATGTGCGGAGCCGAGCGTGTAATGTGCGGAGTCAATTGTGTAATGTGCGGAGCGGAGCCGAGCGTGTAATGTGCGGAGCTGAGCCGAGCGTGTAATGTGCGGAGCCAATTGTGTAATGTGCGGAGCGGAGCCGAGCGTGTAATGTGCGGAGCCAATTGTGTAATGTGCGGAGCGGAGCCGAGCGTGTAATGTGCGGAGCGGAGCCGAGCGTGTAATGTGCGGAGCGGAGCCGAGCGTGTAATGTGCGGAGCGGAGCCGAGCGTGTAATGTGCGGAGCCAATTGTGTAATGTGCGGAGCGCAGCCGAGCGTGTAATGTGCGGTGCGGAGCCGAGCGTGTAATGTGCGGAGCGGAGCCGAGCGTGTAATGTGCCGAGCCGAGCGTGTAATGTGCGGAGCCGAGTGTGTAATGTGCCGAGCGGAGCCGAGTGTGTAATGTACGGAGCCGAGCGTGTAATGTGCGGAGCCGAGCGTGTAATGTGCGGAGCCGAGCGTGTATTGTGCGGAGCGGAACCGAGCATGTATTGTGCGGAGCGGAGCCGAGCGTGTAATGTGCGGAGCGGAGCGTGTAATGTGCGGAGCGGAGCCGAGTGTGTAATGTGCGGAGCCGAGCGTGTAATGTGCGGAGCGGAGCCGAGCGTGTAATGTGCGGAGCCGAGGGTGTAATGTGCGTAGCGGAGCCGAGCGTGTAATGTGCGGAGCCGAGGGTGTAATGTGCGTAGCGGAACCGAGGGTGTAATCTGCGGAGCCGAGTGTGTAATGTGCGGAGCCGAGGATGTAATGTGCTGAGCGGAGGTGAGCGTGTAATGTGCGGAGCGGAGGTGAGCGTGTAATGTGCGGAGCGGAGCCGAGCGTGTATTGTGCGGAGCCGAGCGTATAATGTGCGGAGCCGAGCGTGTAATGTGCCGAGCCGAGTGTGTAATGTGCGTAGCTGAGTCGAGTGTGTAATGTGCGGAGCCGAGTGTGTAATGTGGGGAGCGGAGCCGTGCGTGTAACGTGCGGAGCAGAGCGTGTAATGTGCGGAGCCGAGCGTGTAATGTGCGGAGCGGAGCCGAGTGTGTAATGTGCGGAGCCGAGCGTGTAATGTGCGGAGCCGAGCGTGTAATGTGCGGAGCTTAGCAGAGCGTGTAATGTGCGGAGCCGAGCCGAGCGAGTAATGTGCGGAGCCGAGCCGTGCGTGTATTGTGCGGAGCCGAGCGTGTAATGTGCGGAGCCGAGCGTGTAATGTGCCGAGCGTGTAATGTGCCGAGCCGAGCGTGTAATGTGCGGAGCCGAGTCGAGCGTGTAATGTGCGGAGCGGAGCCGTGTGTGTAATGTGCGGAGCGGAACCGAGTGTGTAATGTGCGGAGTGGAGCCGAGCGTGTAATGTGCGGAGCCGAGCGTGTAATGTGCGGAGCCGAGCGTGTAATGTGCGGAGTCAATTGTGTAATGTGCGGAGCCGAGCGTGTAATGTGTGGAGCTGAGCCGAGCGTGTAATGTGCGGAGCGGAGCCGAGCGTGTAATGTGCGGAGCCAATTGTGTAATGTGCGGAGTGGAGCCGAGCGTGTAATGTGCGGAGCGGAGCCGAGCGTGTAATGTGCGGAGCGAAGCCGAGCGTGTAATGTGTGGAGCCAATTGTGTAATGAGCGGAGCCGAGCGTGTAATGTGCGGAGCGGAGCCGAGCGTGTAATGTGCGGAGCCGAGCGTGTAATGTGCGGAGCGGAACCGAGCGTGTATTGTGCGGAGCGGAGCCGAGCGTGTAATGTGCGCAGCGGAGCGTATAATGTGCGGAGCGGAGCGTGTAATGTGCGGAGCGGAGCCGAGCGTGTAATGTGCGGAGCCGAGCGTGTAATGTGCGGAGCCGAGCCGAGCATGTAATGTGCGGAGCCGAGCGTGTAATGTGCGGAGCCGAGCGTGTAATGTGCGGAGCGGAGCCGAGCGTGTAATGTGCGGAGCGGAGCCGAGCGTGTAATGTGCGGAGCCGAGCGTGTAATGTGCGGAGCCGAGGGTGTAATGTGCGTAGCGGAGCCGAGTGTGTAATCTGCGGAGCCGAGGGTGTAATGTGCGGAGCGGAGCCGAGGATGTAATGTGCTGAGCAGAGCCGAGGGTGTAATGTGCGGAGCGGAGCCGAGCGTGTAATGTGCGGAGCGGAGGTGAGCGTGTAATGTGCGGAGCGGAGCCGAGCGTCTATTGTGCGGAGCCGAGCGTATAATGTGCGGAGCCGAGCGTGTAATGTGCCGAGACGAGTGTGTAATGTGCGTAGCGGAGCCGAGTGTGTAATGTGGGGCGCGGAGCCGTGCGTGTAATGTGCGGAGCGGAGTAGAGCGTGTAATGTGCGGAGCCGTGCGTGTAATGTGCGGAGCGGAGCCGAGCGTGTAATGTGCGGAGCCGAGCGTGTAATGTGCGGCTCTTAGCAGAGCGTGTAATGTGCGGAGCTTAGCAGAGCGTGTAATGTGCGGAGCCGAGCCGAGCGAGTAATGTGCGGAGCCGTGCGTGTAATGTGCGGAGTCGAGCGTGTAATGTGCGGAGCGGAGCCGTGTGTGTAATGTGCGGAGCGGAACCGAGTGTGTAATGTGCGGAGTGGAGCCGAGTGTGTAATGTGCGGAGCCGAGTGTGTAATGTGCGGAGCGGAGCCGAGTGTGTAATGTTCGGAGCCGAGCGTGTAATGTGCGGAGCCGAGCATGTAATGTGCGGAGCCAATTGTGTAATGTGCGGAGCGGAGCCGAACGTGTAATGTGCGGAGCGGAGCCGAGCGTGTAATGTGTGGAGCTGAGCCGAGCGTGTAATGTGCGGAGCGGAGCCGAGCGTGTAATGTGCGGAGCCAATTGTGTAATGTGCGGAGTGGAGCCGAGCGTGTAATGTGCGGAGCGGAGCCGAGCGTGTAATGTGCGGAGCGGAGCCGAGCGTGTAATGTGCGGAGCCAATTGTGTAATGTGTGGAGCGGAGCCGAGCGTGTAATGTGCGGAGCGGAGCCGAGCGTGCAATGTGCGGAGCCGAGCGTGTAATGTGCGGAGCGGAGCCGAGCGTGCAATGTGCGGAGCCGAGCGTGTATTGTGCGGAGCGGAGCCGAGCGTGTAATGTGCGGAGCGGAGCCGAGCGTGTAATGTGCGGAGCGGAGCCGAGCGTGTAATGTGCGGAGCGGAGCCGAGCGTGTAATGTGCGGAGCCAATTGTGTAATGTGCGGAGCGGAGCCGAGCGTGTAATGTGCGGAGTGGAGCCGAGCGTGTAATGTGCGGAGCTTGTAATATGCGGAGCCGAGCGTGTAATGTGCCGAGCCGAGCGTGTAATGTGCCGAGCCGAGTGTGTAATGTGCTGAGCGGAGCCGAGATTGTAATGTGCGGAGCCAATTGTGTAATGTGCGGAGCGGAGCCGAGCGTGTAATGTGCGGAGCGGAGCCGAGCGTGTAATGTGCGAAGCCGAGCCGAGCGTGTAATGTGCCGAGCCCAGCCGAGTGTGTAATGTGCGGAGGCGAGCCGAGCGTGTAATGTGCGGAGCGGAGCCGAGTGTGTAATGTGCGGAGCCGAGTGTGTAATGTGCGGAGCGGAGCTTGTAATGTGCGGAGCGGAGCGTGTAATGTGCGGAGCAGAGCCGCGTGTAATGTGCGGAGCAGAGCCGAGTGTGTAATGTGCGGAGCGGAGCCGAGCGCGTAATGTGCGGAGCGGAGCCGAGTGCGTAATGTGCTGAGCGGAGCCGAGTGCGTAATGTGCGGAGCCGAGTGCGTAATGTGCGGAGAGGAGCCGAGTGCATAATGTGCGGAGCAGAGCCGATCGAGTAATGTGCGGAGTGGAGCCGAGCGTGTAATGTGCGGAGCCAATTGTGTAATGTGCGGAGCGGAGCCGAGTGCTTAATGTGCGGAGCCGAGCCGTGCGTGTAATGTGCGGAGCGGAGCCGAGCGCGTAATGTGCGGAGCGGAGCCGAGTGCGTAATGTGCTGAGCCGAGTGCGTAATGTGCGGAGAGGAGCCGAGTGCATAATGTGCGGAGCAGAGCCGAATGTGTAATGTGCGGAGCGGAGCCGATCGAGTAATGTGCGGAGTGGAGCCGAGCGTGTAATGTGCGGAGCCGAGCGTGTAATGTGCGGAGCGGAGCCGAGCGTGTAATGTGCGGAGCGGAGCCGAGCGTGTAATGTGCGGAGCGGAGCCGAGTGTGTAATGTGCAGAGCGGAGCCGAGTGTGTAATGTGCGGAGCGGAGCCGAGTGTGTAATGTGCGGAGCGGAGCCGAGTGTGTAATGTGCGGAGCGGAGCCGAGTGTGTAATGTGCGGAGCGGAGCCGAGTGTGTAATGTGCGGAGCGGAGCCGAGTGTGTAATGTGCGGAGCGGAGCCGAGTGTGTAATGTGCGGAGCCGAGTGTGTAATGTGCGGAGCCGAGTGTGTAATGTGCGGAGCGGAGCCGAGTGTGTAATGTGCGGAGCGGAGCCGAGTGTGTAATGTGCGGAGGCGAGTGTGTAATGTGCGGAGCGGAGCCGAGCGTGTAATGTGCGGAGCGGAGTGTGTAATGTGCGGAGCGGAGCCGAGCGTGTAATGTGCGGAGCGGAGCCGAGCGTGTAATGTGCGGAGCGGAGCCGAGCGTGTAATGTGCGGAGCCGAGCGTCTAATGTGCGGAGCGGAGCCGAGTGTGTAATGTGCGGAGCCGAGTGTGTAATGTGCGGAGCGGAGCCGAGTGTGTAATGTGCGGAGCAGAGCCGAGTGTGTAATGTGCCGAGCCGAGTGTGTAATGTGCGGAGCGGAGCCGAGTGTGTAATGTGCGGAGCCGAGTGTGTAATGTGCGGAGCAGGGCCGAGTGTGTAATGTGAAGAGCCGAGTGTGTAATGTGCGGAGCGGAGCCGAGTGTGTAATGTGCCGAGCCGAGTGTGTAATGTGCGGAGCCGAGCCGAGTGTGTAATGTGCGGAGCGGAGCCGAGCGTGTAATGTGCGGAGCGGAGCCGAGCGTGTAATGTGCGGAGCGGAGCCGAGTGTGTAATGTGCGGAGCGGAGCCGAGTGTGTATTGTGCGGAGCCGAGTGTGTATAGTGCGGAGCCGAGTGTGTAATGTGCGGAGCGGAGCCGAGCGTGTAATGTGCGGAGCGGAGCCGAGCGTGTAATGTGCGGAGCGGAGCCGAGTGTGTAATGTGCGGAGCCGAGTGTGTAATGTGCGGAGCCGAGTGTGTAATGTGCGGAGCGGAGCCGAGTGTGTAATGTGCGGAGCGGAGCCGAGTGTGTAATGTGCGGAGCGCAGCCGAGTGCGTAATGTGCGGAGCCGAGCGTGTAATGTGCCGAGCCGAGTGTGTAATGTGCCGAGCCGAGTGTGTAATGTGCGGAGCGGAGCCGAGTGTGTAATGTGCGGAGCCGAGCGTGTAATGTGCGGAGCGGAGCCGAGCGTGTAATGTGCGGAGCGGAGCCGAGTGTGTAATGTGCGGAGCGGAGGCGAGTGTGTATTGTGCGGAGCCGAGTGTGTAATGTGCGGAGCGGAGCCGAGCGTGTAATGTGCGGAGCGGAGCCGAGTGTGTAATGTGCGGAGCGGAGCCGAGTGTGTAATGTGCGGAGCGGAGCTGAGTGTGTAATGTGCGGAGCGGAGCCGAGTGTGTAATGAGCGGAGCCGAGTGTGTAATGTGCGGAGCGGAGCCGAGTGTGTAATGTGCGGAGCGGAGCCGAGTGCGTAATGTGCGGAGCCGAGCGTGTAATGTGCCGAGCCGAGTGTGTAATGTGCCGAGCCGAGTGTGTAATGTGCCGAGCCGAGCCGAGTGTGTAATGTGCGGAGCGGAGCCGAGCGTGTAATGTGCGGAGCGGAGCCGAGCGTGTAATGTGCGGAGCGGAGCCGAGTGTGTAATGTGCGGAGCCGAGCGTGTAATGTGTGGAGCCGAGCCGAGCGTGTAATGTGCGGAGCGGAGCCGAGTGTGTAATGTGCGGAGCGGAGCCGAGTGTGTAATGTGCGGAGCCGAGTGTGTAATGTGCGGAGCGGAGCCGAGCGTGTAATGTGCGGAGCGGAGCCGAGCGTGTAATGTGCGGAGCGGAGCCGAGTGTGTAATGTGCGGAGCCGAGCCGAGCGTGTAATGTGCGGAGCCGAGCCGAGCGTGTAATGTGCGGAGCGGAGCCGAGCGTGTAATGTGCGGAGCGAAGCCGAGTGTGTATTGTGCGGAGCCGAGTGTGTAATGTGCGGAGCGGAGCCGAGCGTGTAATGTGCGGAGCGGAGCAGAGTGTGTAATGTGCGGAGCGGAGCCGAGCGTGTAATGTGCGGAGCGGAGCCGAGCGTGTAATGTGCGGAGCGGAGCCGAGTGTGTAATGTGCGGAGAGGAGCCAAGTGTGTAATGTGCGGAGAGGAGCCGAGTGTGTAATGTGCGGAGCGGAGCCGAGCGTGTAATGTGCGGAGCCGAGTGTGTAATGTGCGGAGCGGAGCCGAGCGTGTAATGTGCGGAGCGGAGCCGAGCGTGTAATGTGCGGAGCGGAGCCGAGCGTGTAATGTGCGGAGCCGAGTGTGTAATGTGCGGAGCCGAGTGTGTAATGTGCGGAGCGGAGCCGAGTGCGTAATGTGCGGAGCGGAGCCGAGTGCGTAATGTGCGGAGAGGAGCCGAGTGCGTAATGTGCGGAGAGGAGCCGAGTGTGTAATGTGCGGAGCGGAGCCGAGTGTGTAATGTGCGGAGCGGAGCCGAGTGTGTAATGTGCGGAGAGGAGCCGAGTGTGTAATGTGCGGAGCCGAGCGCGTAATGTGCGGAGCGGAGCCGAGCGCGTAATGTGCGGAGCGGAGCCGAGCGCCTAATGTGCGGAGCGGAGCCGAGCGCCTAATGTGCGGAGCGGAGCCGAGCGCCTAATGTGCGGAGCGGAGCCGAGCGCGTAATGTGCGGAGCGGAGCCGAGCGCGTAATGTGCGGAGCGGAGCCGAGCGTGTAATGTGCGGAGCGGGGCCGAGTGTGCGGAGCGGAGCCGAGCGTGTAATGTGCGGAGCGGAGCCGAGCGTGTAATGTGCGGAGCGGAGCCAAGTGTGTAATGTGTGGAGCCGAGCCGAGCGTGTAATGTGCGGAGCGGAGCAGAGTGTAATATGCGGAGCCGAGCGTGTAATGTGCGGAGCGGAGACGAGCGTGTAATGTGCGGAGCGGAGCCGAGCGTGTAATGTGCGGAGCGGAGCCGAGCGTGTAATGTGCGGAGCCGAGTGTGTAATGTGCGGAGCGGAGTCGAGCGTGTAATGTGCGGAGCCGAGTGTGTAATGTGCGGAGCGGAGCCGAGTGCGTAATGTGCGGAGCGGAGCCGAGTGTGTAATGTGCGGAGAGGAGCCGAGTGCGTAATGTGCGGAGAGGAGCCGAGTGCGTAATGTGCGGAGCGGAGCCGAGTGTGTAATGTGCGGAGAGGAGCCGAGCGTGTAATGTGCGGAGCGGAGCCGAGCGCGTAATGTGCGGAGAGGAGCCGAGCGCGTAATGTGCGGAGCGGAGCCGAGCGCGTAATGTGCGGAGCGGAGCCGAGCGCGTAATGTCCGGAGCGGAGCCGAGCGCGTAATGTGCGGAGCGGAGCCGAGCGCCTAATGTGCGGAGCGGAGCCGAGCGCCTAATGTGCGGAGCGGAGCCGAGCGCCTAATGTGCGGAGCGGAGCCGAGCGCGTAATGTGCGGAGCGGAGCCGAGCGCGTAATGTGCGGAGCGGAGCCGAGCGTGTAATGTGCGGAGCGGGGCCGAGTGTGCGGAGCAGAGCCGAGCGTGTAATGTGCCGAGCCGAGCGTGTAATGTGCGGAACGGAGCCGAGCGTGTAATGTGCGGAGCGGAGCCGAGCGTGTAATGTGCGGAGCGGAGCCGAGCGTGTAATGTGCGGAGCGGAGCCGAGTGTGTAATGTGTGGAGCCGAGCCGAGCGTGTAATGTGCGGAGCGGAGCAGAGTGTAATATGCGGAGCCGAGCGTGTAATGTGCGGAGCGGAGACGAGCGTGTAATGTGCGGAGCGGAGCCGAGCGTGTAATGTGCGGAGCGGAGCCGAGCGTGTAATGTGCGGAGCCGAGTGTGTAATGTGCGGAGCGGAGTCGAGCGTGTAATGTGCGGAGCCGAGTGTGTAATGTGCGGAGCGGAGCCGAGTGCGTAATGTGCGGAGCGGAGCCGAGTGTGTAATGTGCGGAGAGGAGCCGAGTGCGTAATATGCGGAGAGGAGCCGAGTGCGTAATGTGCGGAGCGGAGCCGAGTGTGTAATGTGCGGAGAGGAGCCGAGCGTGTAATGTGCGGAGCGGAGCCGAGCGTGTAATGTGCGGAGAGGAGCCGAGCGCGTAATGTGCGGAGCGGAGCCGAGCGCGTAATGTGCGGAGCGGAGCCGAGCGCGTAATGTGCGGAGCGGAGCCGAGCGCCTAATGTGCGGAGCGGAGCCGAGCGCCTAATGTGCGGAGCGGAGCCGAGCGCCTAATGTGCGGAGCGGAGCCGAGCGCGTAATGTGCGGAGCGGAGCCGAGCGCGTAATGTGCGGAGCGGAGCCGAGCGCGCAATGTGCGGAGCGGAGCCGAGCGCGTAATGTGCGGAGCGGAGCCGAGCGCGTAATGTGCGGAGCGGAGCCGAGCGTGTAATGTGCGGAGCGGGGCCGAGTGTGCGGAGCGGAGCCGAGCGTGTAATGTGCCGAGCCGAGTGTGTAATGTGCGGAGCGGAGCCGAGCGTGTAATGTGCGGAGCGGAGCCGAGCGTGTAATGTGCGGAGCGGAGCCGAGCGTATAATGTGCGGAGCGGAGCCGAGTGTGTAATGTGTGGAGCCGAGCCGAGCGTGTAATGTGCGGAGCGGAGCAGAGTGTAATATGCGGAGCCGAGCGTGTAATGTGCGGAGCGGAGACGAGCGTGTAATGTGCGGAGCCGAGCGTGTAATGTGCGGAGCGGAGCCGAGCGTGTAATGTGCGAAGCCGAGTGTGTAATGTGCGGAGCGGAGTCGAGCGTGTAATGTGCGGAGCCGAGTGTGTAATGTGCGGAGCGGAGCCGAGTGCGTAATGTGCGGAGCGGAGCCGAGTGTGTAATGTGCGGAGAGGAGCCGAGTGCGTAATGTGCGGAGAGGAGCCGAGTGCGTAATGTGCGGAGAGGAGCCGAGTGCGTAATGTGCGGAGCGGAGCCGAGTGTGTAATGTGCGGAGAGGAGCCGAGCGTGTAATGTGCGGAGCGGAGCCGAGCGTGTAATGTGCGGAGCGGAGCCGAGCGCGTAATGTGCGGAGCGGAGCCGAGCGTGTAATGTGCGGAGCGGAGCCGAGCGTGTAATGTGCGGAGCGGAGCCGAGCGTGTAATGTGCGGAGCGGAGCCGAGTGTGTAATGAGCGGAGCCGAGTGCGTAATGTGCGGAGCCGAGCGTGTAATGTGCGGAGCGGAGCCGAGCGTGTAATGTGCGGAGCCGAGTGTGTAATGTGCGGAGCCGAGTGTGTAATGTGCGGAGCGGAGCTTGTAATGTGCGGAGCGGAGCGTGTAATGTGCGGAGCAGAGCCGAGTGTAATGTGCGGAGCGGAGCCGAGTGTGTAATGTGCGGAGCGGAGCCGAGCGCGTAATGTGCGGAGCGGAGCCGAGTGCGTAATGTGCTGAGCGGAGCCGAGTGCGTAATGTGCGGAGAGGAGCCGAGTGCATAATGTGCGGAGCGGAGCCGAGCGTGTAATGTGCGGAGCCAATTGTGTAATGTGCGGAGCGGAGCCGAGTGCGTAATGTGCGGAGCCGAGTGTGTAATGTGCGGAGCGGAGCCGAGTGCGTAATGTGCGGAGCGGAGCCGAGTGTGTAATGTGCGGAGAGGAGCCAAGTGCGTAATGTGCGGAGAGGAGCCGAGTGCGTAATGTGCGGAGAGGAGCCGAGTGCGTAATGTGCGGAGCGGAGCCGAGTGTGTAATGTGCGGAGAGGAGCCGAGCGTGTAATGTGCGGAGCGGAGCCGAGCGTGTAATGTGCGGAGCGGAGCCGAGCGCGTAATGTGCGGAGCGGAGCCGAGCGTGTAATGTGCGGAGCGGAGCCGAGCGTGTAATGTGCGGAGCGGAGCCGAGCGTGTAATGTGCGGAGCGGAGCCGAGCGTGTAATGTGCGGAGCGGAGCCGAGTGTGTAATGAGCGGAGCCGAGTGCGTAATGTGCGGAGCCGAGCGTGTAATGTGCGGAGCGGAGCCGAGCGTGTAATGTGCGGAGCCGAGTGTGTAATGTGCGGAGCCGAGTGTGTAATGTGCGGAGCGGAGCTTGTAATGTGCGGAGCGGAGCGTGTAATGTGCGGAGCAGAGCCGAGTGTAATGTGCGGAGAGGAGCCGAGTGTGTAATGTGCGGAGCGGAGCCGAGCGCGTAATGTGCGGAGCGGAGCCGAGTGCGTAATGTGCTGAGCGGAGCCGAGTGCGTAATGTGCGGAGAGGAGCCGAGTGCATAATGTGCGGAGCAGAGCCGATCGAGTAATGTGCGGAGTGGAGCCGAGCGTGTAATGTGCGGAGCCAATTGTGTAATGTGCGGAGCGGAGCCGAGTGCGTAATGTGCGGAGCCGAGCGTGTAATGTGCGGAGCGGAGCCGAGCGTGTAATGTGCGGAGCCGAGTGTGTAATGTGCGGAGCGGAGCGTGTAATGTGCGGAGCAGAGCCGAGTGTGTAATGTGCGGAGCCGAGTGTGTAATGTGCGGAGCAGAGCCGTGCGTGTAATGTGCGGAGCGGAGCCGAGCGCGTAATGTGCGGAGCGGAGCCGAGTGCGTAATGTGCTGAGCGGAGCCGAGTGCGTAATGTGCTGAGCCGAGTGCGTAATGTGCGGAGAGGAGCCGAGTGCATAATGTGCGGAGCAGAGCCGAGTGTGTAATGTGCGGAGCCGAGCGTGTAATGTGCGGAGCCAATTGTGTAATGTGCGGAGCCGAGCCGAGCGTGTAATGTGCGGAGTCAATTGTGTAATGTGCGGAGCGGAGCCGAGCGTGTAATGTGTGGAGCTGAGCCGAGCGTGTAATGTGCGGAGCTGAGCCGAGCGTGTAATGTGCGGAGCCAATTGTGTAATGTGCGGAGTGGAGCCGAGCGTGTAATGTGCGGAGCGGAGCCGAGCGTGTAATGTGCGGAGCGGAGCCGAGCGTGTAATGTGCGGAGCGGAGCCGAGCGTGTAATGTGCGGAGCCAATTGTGTAATGTGCGGAGCGGAGCCGAGCGTGTAATGTGCGGTGCGGAGCCGAGCGTGTAATGTGCGGAGCGGAGCCGAGCGTGTAATGTGCGGAGCGGAGCCGAGCGTGTAATGTGCGGAGCCGAGTGTGTAATGTGCCGAGCGGAGCCGAGTGTGTAATGTACGGAGCCGAGCGTGTAATGTGCGGAGCCGAGCGTGTATTGTGCGGAGCGGAACCGAGCATGTATTGTGCGGAGCGGAGCCGAGTGTGTAATGTGCGGAGCGGAGCGTGTAATGTGCGGAGCGGAGACGAGTGTGTAATGTGCGGAGCCGAGCGTGTAATGTGCGGAGCGGAGCCGAGCGTGTAATGTGCGGAGCCGAGGGTGTAATGTGCGTAGCGGAGCCGAGCGTGTAATGTGCGGAGCCGAGGGTGTAATGTGCGTAGCGGAACCGAGGGTGTAATCTGCGGAGCCGAGTGTGTAATGTGCGGAGCCGAGTGTGTAATGTGCGGAGCGGAGCCGAGGGTGTAATGTGCTGAGCGGAGCCGAGGATGTAATGTGCTGAGCGGAGGTGAGCGTGTAATGTGCGGAGCGGAGGTGAGCGTGTAATGTGCGGAGCGGAGCTGAGCGTGTATTGTGCGGAGCCGAGCGTGTAATGTGCCGAGCCGAGTGTGTAATGTGCGTAGCTGAGTCGAGTGTGTAATGTGCGGAGCCGAGTGTGTAATGTGGGGAGCGGAGCCGTGCGTGTAACGTGCGGAGCAGAGCGTGTAATGTGCGGAGCCGAGCGTGTAATGTGCGGAGCGGAGCCGAGCGTGTAATGTGCGGAGCCGAGCGTGTAATGTGCGGAGCCGAGCGTGTAATGTGCGGAGCTTAGCAGAGCGTGTAATGTGCGGAGCCGAGCCGAGCGAGTAATGTGCGGAGCCGAGCCGTGCGTGTATTGTGCGGAGCCGAGCGTGTAATGTGCGGAGCCGAGCGTGTAATGTGCCGAGCGTGTAATGTGCGGAGCCGAGTCGAGCGTGTAATGTGCGGAGCGGAGCCGTGTGTGTAATGTGCGGAGCGGAACCGAGTGTGTAATGTGCGGAGTGGAGCCGAGCGTGTAATGTGCGGAGCCGAGCGTGTAATGTGCGGAGCCAATTGTGTAATGTGCGGAGCCGAGCCGAGCGTGTAATGTGCGGAGTCAATTGTGTAATTTGCGGAGCCGAGCGTGTAATGTGTGGAGCTGAGCCGAGCGTGTAATGTGCGGAGCGGAGCCGAGCGTGTAATGTGCGGAGCCAATTGTGTAATGTGCGGAGTGGAGCCGAGCGTGTAATGTGCGGAGCGGAGCCGAGCGTGTAATGTGCGGAGCGAAGCCGAGCGTGTAATGTGCGGAGCCAATTGTGTAATGAGCGGAGCCGAGCGTGTAATGTGCGGAGCCGAGCGTGTAATGTGCGGAGCCAATTGTGTAATGTGCGGAGCGGAGCCGAGCGTGTAATGTGCGGAGCGGAGCCGAGCGTGTAATGTGCGGAGCGGAGCCGAGCGTGTAATGTGCCGAGCCGAGCGTGTAATGTGCCGAGCGTGTAATGTGCGGAGCCGAGTGTGTAATGTGCCGAGCGGAGCCGAGTGTGTAATGTACGGAGCCGAGCGTGTAATGTGCGGAGCCGAGCGTGTAATGTGCGGAGCCGAGCGTGTATTGTGCGGAGCGGAACCGAGCGTGTATTGTGCGGAGCGGAACCGAGCATGTATTGTGCGGAGCGGAGCCGAGCGTGTAATGTGCGGAGCGGAGCGTGTAATGTGCGGAGCGGAGACGAGTGTGTAATGTGCGGAGCCGAGCGTGTAATGTGCGGAGCGGAGCCGAGCGTGTAATGTGCGGAGCGGAGCCGAGCGTGTAATGTGCGGAGCCGAGGGTGTAATGTGCGTAGCGGAGCCGAGCGTGTAATGTGCGGAGCCGAGGGTGTAATGTGCGTAGCGGAACCGAGGGTGTAATCTGCGGAGCCGAGTGTGTAATGTGCGGAGCCGAGTGTGTAATGTGCGGAGCGGAGCCGAGGGTGTAATGTGCTGAGCGGAGCCGAGGATGTAATGTGCTGAGCGGAGGTGAGCGTGTAATGTGCGGAGCGGAGGTGAGCGTGTAATGTGCGGAGCGGAGGTGAGCGTGTAATGTGCGGAGCGGAGCTGAGCGTGTATTGTGCGGAGCCGAGCGTGTAATGTGCCGAGCCGAGTGTGTAATGTGCGTAGCTGAGTCGAGTGTGTAATGTGCGGAGCCGAGTGTGTAATGTGGGGAGCGGAGCCGTGCGTGTAACGTGCGGAGCAGAGCGTGTAATGTGCGGAGCCGAGCGTGTAATGTGCGGAGCGGAGCCGAGCGTGTAATGTGCGGAGCCGAGCGTGTAATGTGCGGAGCCGAGCGTGTAATGTGCGGAGCTTAGCAGAGCGTGTAATGTGCGGAGCCGAGCCGAGCGAGTAATGTGCGGAGCCGAGCCGTGCGTGTATTGTGCGGAGCCGAGCGTGTAATGTGCGGAGCCGAGCGTGTAATGTGCCGAGCGTGTAATGTGCCGAGCCGAGCGTGTAATGTGCGGAGCCAAGTCGAGCGTGTAATGTGCGGAGCGGAGCCGTGTGTGTAATGTGCGGAGCGGAACCGAGTGTGTAATGTGCGGAGTGGAGCCGAGCGTGTAATGTGCGGAGCCGAGCGTGTAATGTGCGGAGCCAATTGTGTAATGTGCGGAGCCGAGCCGAGCGTGTAATGTGCGGAGTCAATTGTGTAATGTGCGGAGCCGAGCGTGTAATGTGTGGAGCTGAGCCGAGCGTGTAATGTGCGGAGCGGAGCCGAGCGTGTAATGTGCGGAGCCAATTGTGTAATGTGCGGAGTGGAGCCGAGCGTGTAATGTGCGGAGCGGAGCCGAGCGTGTAATGTGCGGAGCGAAGCCGAGCGTGTAATGTGCGGAGCCAATTGTGTAATGAGCGGAGCCGAGCGTGTAATGTGCGGAGCGGAGCCGAGCGTGTAATGTGCGGAGCCGAGCGTGTAATGTGCGGAGCCGAGCGTGTAATGTGCGGAGCGGAACCGAGCGTGTATTGTGCAGAGCGAAGCCGAGCGTGTAATGTGCGCAGCGGAGCGTATAATGTGCGGAGCGGAGCGTGTAATGTGCGGAGCGGAGCCGAGCGTGTAATGTGCGGAGCCGAGCGTGTAATGTGCGGAGCGGAGCCGAGCATGTAATGTGCGGAGCCGAGCGTGTAATGTGCGGAGCCGAGCGTGTAATGTGCGGAGCGGAGCCGAGCGTGTAATGTGCGGAGCCGAGCGTGTAATGTGCGGAGCCGAGGGTGTAATGTGCGTAGTGGAGCCGAGTGTGTAATCTGCGGAGCCGAGTGTGTAATGTGCGGAGCGGAGCCGAGGGTGTAATGTGCGGAGCGGAGCCGAGGATGTAATGTGCTGAGCGGAGCCGAGGGTGTAATGTGCGGAGCGGAGCCGAGCATGTAATGTGCGGAGCGGAGGTGAGCGTGTAATGTGCGGAGCGGAGCCGAGCGTGTATTGTGCGGAGCCGAGCGTATAATGTGCGGAGCCGAGCGTGTAATGTGCCGAGACGAGTGTGTAATGTGCGTAGCGGAGCCGAGTGTGTAATGTGGGGCGCGGAGCCGAGTGTGTAATGTGGGGAGCGGAGCCGAGTGTGTAATGTGGGGAGCGGAGCCGTGCGTGTAACGTGCGGAGCAGAGCGTGTAATGTGCGGAGCCGAGCGTGTAATGTGCGGAGCGGAGCCGAGCGTGTAATGTGCGGAGCCGAGCGTGTAATGTGCGGCTCTTAGCAGAGCGTGTAATGTGCGGAGCTTAGCAGAGCGTGTAATGTGCGGAGCCGAGCCGAGCGAGTAATGTGCGGAGCCGTGCGTGTAATGTGCGGAGTCGAGCGTGTAATGTGCGGAGTCGAGCGTGTAATGTGCCGAGCCGAGCGTGTAATGTGCGGAGCCGAGTCGAGCGTGTAATGTGCGGAGCGGAGCCGTGTGTGTAATGTGCGGAGCGGAACCGAGTGTGTAATGTGCGGAGTGGAGCCGAGTGTGTAATGTGCGGAGCCGAGTGTGTAATGTGCGGAGCGGAGCCGAGTGTGTAATGTTCGGAGCCGAGCGTGTAATGTGCGGAGCCGAGCATGTAATGTGCGGAGCCAATTGTGTAATGTGCGGAGCGGAGCCGAGCGTGTAATGTGCGGAGCGGAGCCGAGCGTGTAATGTGTGGAGCTGAGCCGAGCGTGTAATGTGCGGAGCGGAGCCGAGCGTGTAATGTGCGGAGCCAATTGTGTAATGTGCGGAGTGGAGCCGAGCGTGTAATGTGCGGAGCGGAGCCGAGCGTGTAATGTGCGGAGCGGAGCCGAGCGTGTAATGTGCGGAGCCAATTGTGTAATGTGTGGAGCGGAGCCGAGCGTGTAATGTGCGGAGCGGAGCCGAGCGTGTAATGTGCGGAGCCGAGCGTGCAATGTGCGGAGCCGAGCGTGTATTGTGCGGAGCGGAGCCGAGCGTGTAATGTGCGGAGCGGAGCCGAGCGTGTAATGTGCGGAGCGGAGCCGAGCGTGTAATGTGCGGAGCGGAGCCGAGCGTGTAATGTGCGGAGCCAATTGTGTAATGTGCGGAGCAGAGCCGAGCGTGTAATGTGCGGAGTGGAGCCGAGCGTGTAATGTGCGGAGCGGAGCTTGTAATATGCGGAGCCGAGCGTGTAATGTGCCGAGCCGAGCGTGTAATGTGCCGAGCCGAGTGTGTAATGTGCTGAGCGGAGCCGAGATTGTAATGTGCGGAGCCAATTGTGTAATGTGCGGAGCGGAGCCGAGCGTGTAATGTGCGGAGCGGAGCCGAGCGTGTAATGTGCGAAGCCGAGCCGAGCGTGTAATGTGCCGAGCCCAGCCGAGTGTGTAATGTGCGGAGGCGAGCCGAGCGTGTAATGTGCGGAGCAGAGCCGAGTGTGTAATGTGCGGAGCGGAGCGTATAATGTGCGGAGCTGAGCGTGTAATGTGCGGAGCCGAGCGTGTAATGTGCGGAGCCGAGCCGAGCCTGTAATGTGCGGAGCGGAGCCGAGTGTGTAATGTGCAGAGCGGAGCCGAGTGTGTAATGTGCGGAGCGGAGCCGAGTGTGTAATGTGCGGAGCGGAGCCGAGCGTGTAATGTGCGGAGCGGAGCGTGTAATGTGCGGAGCGGAGCCAAGCGTGTAATGTGCGGAGCGGAGCCGAGCGTGTAATGTGCGGAGCGGAGCGTGTAATGTGCGGAGCGGAGCCGAGCGTGTAATGTGCGGAGCGGAGCCGAGCGTGTAATGTGCGGAGCCGAGCGTGTAATGTGCGGAGCGGAGCCGAGCGTGTAATGTGCGGAGCCGAGCGTGTAATGTGCGGAGCGGAGCCGAGCGTGTAATGTGCGGAGCCGAGCGTGTAATGTGAGGAGCCGAGGGTGTAATGTGCGGAGCGGAGCCGAGGGTGTAATGTGCGGAGCGGAGCCAAGTGTGTAATGTGCGGAGCGGAGCCGAGTGTGTAATGTGCGGAGCCGAGTGTGTAATATGCGGAGCGGAGCCGAGTGTGTAATGTGCGGAGCGGAGCCGAGTGTGTAATTTGGGGAGCGGAGCGTGTAATGTGCGGAGCAGAGCGTGTAATGTGCGGAGCGGAGCCGAGCGTGTAATGTGCAGAGCCGTGTGTGTAATGTGGGGAGCGGAGCCGAGTGTGTAATGTGCGGAGCGGAGCCGAGTGTGTAATGTGCGGTGCGGAGCCAATTGTGTAATGTGCGGAGCGGAGCCGAGTGTGTAATGTGCGGAGCGGAGCCGTGTGTGTAATGTGGGGAGCGGAGCCGAGTGTGTAATGTGCGGAGCGGAGCCGAGTGTGTAATGTGCGGAGCGGAGCCGAGTGTGTAATGTGCGGAGCGGAGCCGAGTGTGTAATGTGCGGAGCGGAGCCGAGTGTGTAATGTGCGGAGTCGAGTGTGTAATGTGCGGAGCGGAGCCGAGTGTGTAATGTGCGGAGCGGAGCCGAGCGTGTAACGTGCGGAGCGGAGCCGAGCGTGTAATGTGCGGAGCCGAGTGTGTAATGTGTGGAGCGGAGCCGTGTGTGTAATGTGGGGAGCGGAGGCGAGTGTGTAATGTGCGGAGCGGAGCCGAGTGTGTAATGTGCGGAGCGGAGCCGAGTGTGTAATGTGCGGTGCGGAGCCAAGTGTGTAATGTACGGAGCCGAGTGTGTAATGTGCCGAGTGGAGCCGAGTGTGTAATGTGCGGAGCCGAGCGTGTAATGTGCGGAGCCAAGCGTATAATGTGCGGAGCGGAGCCGAGCGTGTAATGTGCGGAGCCGAGCGTGTAATGTGCGGAGCCGAGCGTGTAATGTGCGGAGCGGAGCCGAGCGTGTAATGTGCGGAGCCGAGCGTGTAATGTGCGGAGCGGAGCCGAGTGTGTAATGTTCGGAGCCGAGTGTGTAATGTTCGGAGCCGAGTGTTTAATGTGCGGAGCCGAGTGTTTAATGTGCGGAGCCGAGTGTGTAATATGCGGAGCCGAGTGTGTAATTTGGGGAGCGGAGCGGAGCGTGTAATGTGCGGAGCGGAGCGGAGCGTGTAATGTGCGGAGCGGAGCGTGTAATGTGCGGAGCGGAGCCGAGCGTGTAATGTGCGGAGCGGAGCCGAGCGTGTAATGTGCGGAGCCGAGTGTGTAATGTGCAGAGCGGAGCCGAGTGTGTAATGTGCGGAGCGGAGCCGTGCGTGTAATGTGCGGAGCGGAGCCGTGCGTGTAATGTGCGGAGCGGAGCCGAGCGTGTAATGTGCGGAGCGGAGCCGAGCGTGTAATGTGCGGAGCGGAGCCGAGCGTGTAATGTGCGGTGCGGAGCCGAGCGTGTAATGTGCGGAGCCGATCGTGTAATGTGTGGAGCCGAGCGTGTAATGTGCGGAGCAAAGCCGAGCGTGTAATGTGCGGAGCCGAGCATGTAATGTGCGGAGCGGAGCCGAGTGTGTAATGTGCGGAGCCGAGTGTGTAATGTGCGGAGCGGAGCCGAGGGTGTAATGTGCGGAGCCGAGTGTGTAATGTGCGTAGCGGAGCCGAATTTGTAATCTGCGGAGCCGAGTGTGTAATGTGCGGAGCGGAGGCGAGTGTGTAATGTGCGGAGCGGAGCCGAGTGTGTAATGTGCTGAGCGGAGCCGAGGGTGTAATGTGCGGAGCGGAGCCGAGCGTGTAATGTGCGGAGCGGAGCCGAGCGTGTAATGTGCGGAGCGGAGCCGAGCGTGTAATGTGCGGAGCGGAGCCGAGCGTGTAATGTGCGGAGCGGAGCCGTGCGTGTAATGTGCGGAGCGAAGCCGTGCGTGTAATGTGCGGAGCAGAGCCGAGCGTGTAATGTGAGGAGCCGAGCGTGTAATGTGCGGTGCGGAGCCGAGCGTGTAATGTGCGGACCGGAGCCGAGTGTGTAATGTGCCGAGTGGAGCCGAGTGTGTAATGTGCGGAGCCGAGCGTGTAATGTGCGGAGCCAAGCGTATAATGTGCGGAGCGGAGCCAAGCGTGTAATGTGCGGAGCGGAGCCGAGCGTGTAATGTGCGGAGCCGAGCGTGTAATGTGCGGAGCGGAACCGAGCGTGTAATGTGCGGAGCGGAGCCGAGCGTGTAATTTGCGGAGCCGAGCGTGTAATGTGCGAAGCGGAGCCGAGCGTGTAATGTGCGGAGCCGAGCGTGTAATGTGCAGAGCGGAGCCGAGTGTGTAATGTTCGGAGCCGAGTGTGTAATATGCGGAGCCGAGTGTGTAATTTGGGGAGCGGAGCGTGTAATGTGCGGAGCGGAGCCGAGCGTGTAATGTGCGGAGCGGAGCCGAGCGTGTAATGTGCGGAGCGGAGCCGAGCGTGTAATGTGCGGAGCCGAGTGTGTAATGTGCAGAGCGGAGCCGAGTGTGTAATGTGCGGAGCGGAGCCGTGCGTGTAATGTGCGGAGCGGAGCCGTGCGTGTAATGTGCGGAGCGGAGCCGAGCGTGTAATGTGCGGAGCGGAGCCGAGCGTGTAATGTGCGGAGCGGAGCCGAGCGTGTAATGTGAGGAGCCGAGCGTGTAATGTGCGGTGCGGAGCCGAGCGTGTAATGTGTGGAGCCGAGCGTGTAATGTGCGGAGCGGAGCCGAGCGTGTAATGTGCGGAGCCGAGCATGTAATGTGCGGAGCCGAGCGTGTAATGTGCGGAGCGGAGCCGAGTGTGTAATGTGCGGAGCCGAGTGTGTAATGTGCGGAGCGGAGCCGAGGGTGTAATGTGCGGAGCCGAGTGTGTAATGTGCGTAGCGGAGCCGAATTTGTAATCTGCGGAGCCGAGTGTGTAATGTGCTGAGCGGAGCCAAGGGTGTAATGTGCGGAGCGGAGCCGAGCGTGTAATGTGCGGAGCGGAGCCGAGCGTGTAATGTGCGGAGCGGAGCCGAGCGTGTAATGTGCGGAGCGGAGCCGTGCGTGTAATGTGCGGAGCGAAGCCGTGCGTGTAATGTGCGGAGCGGAGCCGAGCGTGTAATGTGCGGAGCCGAGCGTGTAATGTGCGGAGCGGAGCCGAGCGTGTAATGTGCGGAGCGGAGCCGAGCGTGTAATGAGCGGAGTCGAGCGTGTAATGTGCGGGGCGGAGCCGAGCGTGTAATGTGCGGAGCGGAGCCGAGCGTGTAATGTGCGGAGCCGAGCGTGTAATGTGCGGAGCGGAGCCGAGCGTGTAATGAGCGGAGCCGAGCGTGTAATGTGTGTAGCGGAGCCGTGGGTGTAATGAGCGGAGCCGAGCGTGTAAAGGAGGGGGCTGGAGACAGCACAGCTAGGGGGAAGCCACCCATGACCAGGATTGGCCTGGAGGTTTCACTCCCCTCCCCCCCTTTGAATGAAGCAGTCTTGGGGATTGGATAATGGGAAGTTGGGGGCGGGTAGTGGGAGAGGCGTATATATAGGGAAAAGTGCGGGAAAACCGCCATTCCCTGAGGAGCAGCAGAGTGATTTAACCAGAGATGGCGTCCGTGGCATCCTTGGTGGGCCAGCTCAGAGACGTCGCCCGGTCACGGAGAGGGGGGTGGCTGGAGGCCCAGCTGTCTGCTTTGCTGGGAGCAGCCGAAAATATGGAGGTGCCGTCCGGAGCTGTGAGAAGGAGCAGGAGGACCCGGCCCCCGGAGAGACTGTCACCGGAGGTATCCACACACAACAGGCGCAGGCTCCGGAGCCCCTCCGGGGACCCTGCGGGAGGAGAGCAAGATGGTGTGGTCCCTGCTCGCCCCGGCAGGAATCCATCCAGCCGGCCTGTTGGCGCAGCCCGCACCGGAAGTCAGGGCCACGCCGGAAATGACGTCCGCACCGGATGTGCGGCCTGCGGGAACAGTGTCGCTGGAGCCGGAGGTCCGGTCCCCGGCTGAGCGGCGCACACGCGCATTGTAGCTGGGCCGCACAGGCCAGATGCTACTAGCGGTGGGGGCCATAACGATGGGAGAAGGACCAGGATGATCGGGGGAGCAGCGCAGGAAACGGCAGGCACCACTGGCGATGCATCTGTCTGGGTGCCTGCTGGGAGGATCGCCAGGACACCAGGGAGGCAAGCATCTGCGGGCAGGCAGCAGTCCAGGGAACCACTGCTGCCTGGCTCACATGGATGATGCGGAAGGGAAGGAGCGGCGGGCAGCGACACCGCGCTGCCTGGCAGCGTTCGTTCGGTAAGCATGGACCAGGCCCTTGCGTCTGGCTCTGGTAGCCGGAGGAGGCCCAGAGCTGCATCCAGGAGTGCAAGACTGTCTGGCAGGAGGTGATCGTCGGGGAGAAGACAGTCTGCAGCATCCATGACCGTTCAGGTCCCCTCTGGTGACGTGGAGGCCAGGGGCGCGGGCCTTGAGCGGCGAACGGACACAGAAGGATCCAATTCCAGCGGTGACCGTGGCGGAAGAGGTGATCGTCAGGACTCAGGAATTCCAGCTGGCGGGGACACAGCACCTGCGCAGCTGCGTGAGTATGATTCTATGTCTTGTTTATCGCCCGCAGGGGCTGTTTTGCTAGGGGGAGTTAGTGGTCAGTTTGCAGGGCCGGGGGGGAGAAATTTAGGTGGTGCCGAGGTATCGGGGATTAGGGATATCTTGCATAGCATGTCACAGATTTTGCTTAGAATGGAGAGCGGGGCAGCGGGTGGGTCAAGGGCATCCCCTGTAGGAGCCTGGTTGCCAGGCCAGGAGGTGTTGCTGCAACCCAGTTGCGTTACAGTAGGGTCTGCGGCGGGCACAGAGGTAGCATCTACGGGTGTTTCAGTATTGGTTCAGACGGAAAAGGACAAGGGCGATACGGTGAAGCTGGATGATAGGGCAAAGGGTGAGGTGTATGTGTGCTTCGAGGGGCCACTGGGGGCACATTTAAAAAAAAGAGGTGAAGGAGAAAATTTGGCGTGATGACTGTCGAAATTTTTTCCCTCCTTCCCCTGGAGAAGTTTTAATTTAGACAAGGAAAGGAAGGATGATAGCAAAAAGGAAGAAGAGGAGAAGCGCAGGTGGCGCCTGATCCCTCAGACTTTTGCAAATTGGCTTCAAGCATTTGCTATATTGGCCTTGGTCATTGGGGAAAAGTTTCCTGAAAATTGCTCGGGTTTATTCTGTTACTTAGATGCGATTGGGGAAGCGCATCGTACTTACGGGGGACAAACATGGCTGAGGTACGACGAGCAATTCAGGCAGAGGAAGGCGGTGCGGCCTGAGATTAAGTGGGACCAGAAAGATATTGGCCTTTGGTTAAAAGTGATGGCCCCTGCTAGATACGGGCAGTCCTTTCACGGGAGCGGAGGAGGCGGGAGTCAATCGTTGGGACGCGGGGGGGGGGTAGTCGTGGAGGAAAAGAGAAGTCGGGAACGTGCTGGCAATTTAATGATGGCCAGTGCAAATATGGGAACGGCTGCAAGTTCAAGCACGTTTGTTCCCATTGCAACGGGAGCTCCCATGGGGCTGCAAAATGCTTCAAAAAAGGAAAAGGAAGGATGTCTGTGGGTACCGGTCAAGGGGGTGACTCCAGTGAATCTGCTAGGGATGGCCCCCTTTCTAAGTAGATATCCTGATCAGTCGAAGGCCAGGATTATTAATGATGGTTTTTTTGGAAGGTTTCAGGATCCCGCCTCCTGACCATACGGTTCCTTTTTCTGTTAAGAATTTGAGGTCTGCTTTGTTGCATCCAGAGGTTGTCGGTGTTAAGTTGGCAAAGGAAGTGGAGTTAGGTCGTATGGCGGGGCCTTTTGATAGTCTACTGGTTGAAGGTGTAATTCATTTCTCGTTTGGGGGTAGTGCCTAAGAAGGAGCCGAATAAATTTCGCCTGATCCAGCATTTGTCGTACCCAAAAGGTTGTTCGGTCAATGACGGTATAGCGCCGGAATTATGTTCGGTTGAATACACATCATTTTATGCGGCTGTGTCATGGGTTCGTAGGTATGGGCCTGGGGCATTGTTAGCGAAAACTGACATTTAATCAGCTTTTAGGCTACTTCCGATTCACCCGGCTAGCATTCCGCTTTTGAGTTGTTTTTGGAACAAAGGTTATTACCTGGATAAGTGTTTGCCTATGGGTTGTTCTATTTCATGTTCATTGTTTGAAACTTTCAGTACTTTTCTGGAATGGGTGGTCAGGGATGTTGCAGGTGTGCAATCCGTTATCCACTACCTGGATGATTTTTTGTTCATAGGTCCCCCAGATTCGTATGTCTGTGGTAATTTGTTAGCAGCCATGGTGTGGGTTGCGGAACATTTTGGGGTCCTTTTGGCTAAATAGAAAACCGAAGGTCCTTGCACTGTATTGAGTTTTTTGGGAATATTGATTGATACGGAACGCATGGAGTGTCGATTGCCCGAGGATAAATTGTTGTTACTCAGGCAGGAGGTTGAGCGAATTGGTAAATTACGTAAGGTGACATTGAAGGAGCTGCAGCTAGGGAGATTGAACTTTGCTTGTAGGATCATGCCTATGGGCGGAATATTTTGTCGTAGGTTGTCAAGGGCAACTGCGGGAGTGCGGGCATCGCATCATTTTATTTGTTTGAATAGAGAGCACAGAGAGGATTTGTAGGTGTGGAAGCGTTTTTTGGTCAATTACAATGGCAGGTCATTGATTCAGCAGGAGTTTTTGAACAGCTTTGATTGCGAGATTTACACGGACGCGGCAGGCGGTGCTGGCTATGGAGCTTTTTGTAAGGGAAAGTTGAGCGTGGGTGAATGGCCCAATTCATGGAAAGAGAGGGGTCTTACAAAGAATCTCGCTCTGTTGTAATTATTCCCAATTGTAGTTGCAGTCTCGATTTGGGGTGAGTTCTTTCTGAATCGGAGAGTCAGGTTCCACTGTGATAATATGGGTGTGGTGGCGGTGATTAACAGATTGTCGGCCTCGTCTCCTCCGGTTATTAAGCTGGTCAGGGAACTGGTACTCCGGTGTTTGGAGTTGAATGCATGGATTTCGGCGGTACATGTGCCAGGTGTCCAAAATTCCATAGCGGATGCTTTGTCTCGTTTCCAGTGGGAGCGTTTTCGGGCTCTGGCACCAGAGGCAGAAATCGCAGGAGTGGAATGCCCTTCGCAGTTGTGGCAGCTGATTACGGACGAGCTGGAAGATTGATCCAGGAGTCAGTGGCGAGTTCAACCTGGTCTTCTTACGAGGCATCGTGGCGAGTATGGCAAAGCTGGGTGTACCATTGGGGGGCAATAGAGAGTGACGAGGATAGGACGTTGGCGGTCTTGTTTTTGGTTGGTAAGGCTGCGGACTTAGGGTGGTCGGCATCTAGAATTAGTAAATTTGTTGCTGGGCTCGCATTCGGTTTCAAGTTACAGGGTTTGTCTGATGTTACTAAATCCTTTTTGGTCAAGCAGGCACTTAGAGGTTTTCGAAAAGGTAGCAAGAGTTTGGATAAGCGTAGGCCAGTCACGTTTAGTATGTTGGAAAGGTTAGGTCTGGTTTTGGAAAGGATTTGTTGTTGTACTTTTGAGGCGGCTCTGTTTAAGTTAGCCTTTTCCTTAGCTTTTTTCAGGGCGATGAGAGTAGGCGAGTTGGTCGCCCCCAGCAGGAATAGGGAGGGAGGTTTATTAGCCGAAGACATGAGTTGCTGGGCCTGGGGTATCGATTTTTGGATTAGACGCGCAAAAACTGATCAGTTGGGTAGAGGTAAGCGTGTCATTTTAGGTAGAGTGGACGGGGCTCTGATGTGTCCAAGAAGGTGCTTGGAGGTTTATTGGCAAGTGTGGTCAGGTAGATCCGGCCCACTGTTACGTCATTGCGACGGGTCATTTCTTTCCCGTTTCTAGCGGTCCTAAAAAAGGGGGTGCAGGAGTTGGGCTTTAGCCCAGGTGTTTATGGTTCGCATTCCTTTAGGATTGGCGTCTGAGGCTGATAGGCGCGGTTTGGGGGCGGAGGTGATAAAGCGGATTGGAAGGTGGAGTTCGGACCGTTATTTGACGTATGTTCGCCGTTAAATACCACCGGACTTTGTTCATTTGTGAGTTGTTGAATAGTTGTTGAATATGCTTGTTTATTATTATTTTAGGTGGCGTTCCCTTGTTAGTTTGGATTTTCGGACATTCGTATGTGCATTGGGGGGCGCTGCGTGCTTATGTAAGGCGTGACGGTAGGCAATTGGGCTTTCCGAGGGTACAAGTGGTTATAAGGTGGCTAGGTTTTAGGGGGATGGTATGGAGCCGGTTTTTGTTGGAATTTCATAAAGCGGCAAGATTGGACAGAACACCGGCTGTTCTGGTTGTGCAGGGAACGATTTGGGGGCAAGGCCCGTGAGAGAGTTGATTTGGGATATCCGTTTCGATTTTTTGAGATTGTGGACTTCGTTCCTGGGGGTTCTGACGGTTTGGTCAGATATAGTGCCCAGGAAGAAATGGCGGGCGGTCAGATCAGAAAAAGGTATAAATAGAGCAAGAGTAAAATTAAATAGGGCCATGTCTAGCTTTGTGTCAAGGAATGGTGGCATAAGTGTTAGGCACTTTGAGTTGGAATCGGGGGTTGGTAATTTTTGGTTGAAGGACGGTGTTCATCTCAATGATATCTGTATTGATCTTTGGGCCCTTGCAATACAGGAGGGGATTGAAAGGGCGTTGGTGGCTTTGGGGCACTCACGAGCCTAAGGTTTCAGGGCTGTTCGTGGTTGGCGGGGGGTGGGGTTCTTGGCGTTGGTACCGAATTGTCAGTGGAAGGAATTGGGAAAATTCCAGGTCGTTTAAATTAAGTGGGGGGTGATCTGGCAGTCGGTTCTGGGCTCTGGACGGGGTTTTACCTCTGGAGCATTTAGTTGGTTGGTCTTTCACGGAATGTGGAAGTTTTTGGTGCCCTCGAGCTGGTGCTGAACGGCTGAGGGTAACATGGCGGTTGATTTTTATAGTTAATTTAAAGCCAGATCTATTAGCTCCAAGAACCCTCCCTCCATATATATATTTATTTCATTGTTATTTTGTTTGTTAATAAATGGCCGCTGTGGCTAAATTTATCCAACGAATAACAGGTTGTAGCGTCTTTATTTCAGGGACGGGATCATGGGATCCTGGGGTATGTTGGGAAGAGGGAAGCCATCAGGTAGGAAACCACATTGGCCGTAACAGGTCATGTGCGGAGCCGAGTGTGTAACGTGCGGAGCAGAGTGTGTAATGTGCGGATCCGAGTGTGTAACGTGCGGAGCCCTGTGTGTAACGTGCAAAGCGGAGCCCTGTGTGTAACGTGCGGAGCGGAGCAGAGTGTGTAACGTGCAGTGCGGAGCCGTGTGTGTAACGTGCAGTGCGGAGCCGTGTGTGTAACGTGCAGTGCGGAGCCGTGTGTGTAACGTGCAGTGCGGAGCCGTGTGTGTAATGTGCAGAGCGGAGCCCTGTGTGTAACGTGCGGAGCGGCGCCGAGTAACGTGCGGAGCCGCGTGTGTAATGTGTGGAGCTATGTGTGTAATGTGCGGAGCGGAGCCGTGTTCGTCACTTCCGGTCCGCGGTGCCTTCTGGCGCCTTTTTATATCCCTGCACTGTTCACTTCTTTGTGCCTCCTGACGAAAGGAAACCGAAACGTGCGTCGGGCAGTAGCTCTACGTGTGCAGCCTCCATCCATTCTATGCCCTTGTACCTGCCTTTTCTTCTTTGATTCCCTGGTATGTATATACAGGGTTATGGTGACACTTGGATTACTAGATCTGTGTATTATATAATTGTGTATTAGGGGCAGCCTTGAGTTGGATTATATCTTTCCAAACATTTAGGCATATGTACAAGGCTCTGCGGGTATTACACCTTGGTGCATTTAGTTATATAGTATTTATTGATTAATTACTTTTCCTTATTTGTTGTTTGTACCGCCTACCTGGCAGACTCAACCAAAATTGGGTATATATATATATATATATGTATACAGCAGCTGCTGCGTGGTGCTATCCTTATGGTTTTAACCATCTGCACTTTATTCCCCTTTTGTTCTTGTTATAATTGTCTAATAAAATTTGGATTACTTTGTATAAATACTAGTGGCTTCTTTTTCGGCATTTTTTCTGGTTTGGTATATCATCCATTCAGCAGACGTATTATCCAGAGTGTCCTGACACATTGGCGCCTACTCCAGAAATCATATCCCAGAATTTAAGTATCCACCCCTATTGTGTAGCAAGCGCCCTAGAAATATCCATAATTATCTCTTTAGGGCTGATATAGGTTCCAATAAACCTAGCCTAATTCAACGTACCCTGGCACCCACACGGAACGACACTTTTCCATGTCTTGGTTGCTTGCAATGCTCCTACATTAAGACTGTGGGGACCAAACCCCGATGCTCAGCTCCCCCAGCGCCCCTCTTTCCTTGCCAATACAATAATGTAACGTACTATTGGATGGGTGAGGATCGGTCACCGCTTTATTAACTCTTTTATATTCATTTCATTAGAAAGGCATTTCATTTTTCAACTCGTTGCCGCATGCCCTGTGTTTCCACACCGGAAAGTTGGCCAACCAGTGTAACTCTCCAACATGTCCTTTCTTTATTTCCGGGCCATGGAAGATCCTGCGTACCCTTATGCAGGACTCCGATCCCCACCCATCATCATTAATGCTTGTTCAACTCTGTCTTGGAGCCCTCACAAGAATATGTCCAAACCAATATCAGTTGAACACCATTGGGCCGTATAAGGCCTGTTTTATCTCCTTCCAGTTGTTGGTGCCGTATCAAAACATCGCCTCTGTCTCTTATAAATTTTGCCATCCGTGTGTTGACTATTCGCCTTGTTCGTTCGATAGCCATGCTGTCTCGTGCACCTCGCCATACCGCTCTCGGTACAATCTCCGACCACACTATCATTAGTTTTGGGAAAAATACTTTGAAGCGCTCAGTGAGAAGTTTCATCATTGTTATTAATTCCGCGCTCTTGTGATGACCGAGGTCGTTTCTCCCGGCGTGTATAACTAAGATGACCGTACCTCTTGCTTCTCTCACCTCTTGGAGTACCTGTGGCCATCCCAGGCCTCCAGATTCCATAGGGTTGGGGGCAAAGGGAGCCCGACGGGTGGGCGTTGGGGAGGAGCTCAGTGAAAACCTGCCAATTAAATTGTGATAAAGCGTTAGCAGCAGCGTTAGATCCCCCCCCTCCACATTGTGGCTAGCGCGGACCCATATATTGTGTTTTAGGCACAGGAATGCTAGCCGGCGTAGTAGGCCTATCACTGGGAGAGAAGATGATACCATCTTATTAATGCAGTGCGCTAGGCTGGCGTTATTTGTTATGAAGCGTATATTTTTGTTCGCCAGGTGCGTGCCCCATATTTCTATTGCTACCACTATCGGGAAGAGTTCCAGGAGTGTGTGTTTTTTTGTCAGCACTTGTTCTGCCCAATACGGAGGCCATAACCCTGTGCACCATTGGTCATCTAGTATCGCTGCATATCCGCCCGATTCTGCCGCATCGGTGAATAATCTTAATTCACTGTTGGACTGCTCAGCTGACATAAATATCGTGTGACCGTTGAATGATTGTAAGAAGGTTTTCCACACCTCTAAGTCCGCCCGAAGCTGCCTGGTGATTCTGATTCTATCACCCGGCTTTGATGCCCCATTTGTTGCGAGGGATAAACGACGAGAAAAAACCCTTCCGACTGGCATCACCCGGCTCGCAAACACGAGGAGCCCTAGTAACACTTGCATCTGCTGTAGTGTTACTTTCCGTACTGCACGATCAGGTGTAGTGTTTTTTGTATTTTTTCCGTTGGGAGGCGGAACAACCCTGCTGTGGTGTCGATATCGATGCCCAAAAACGACAGCTCCAGGCTGTGTAAGGGCTATTTGACCAAGAGGGAGAGTGATGGGGTGCTACGCCAGATGACCTGGCCTCCACCGTCACCAGACCTGAACCCAATCGAGATGGTTTGGGGTGAGCTGGACCGCAGAGTGAAGGCAAAAGGGCCAACAAGTGCTAAGCATCTCTGGGAACTCCTTCAAGATTGTTGGAAAACCATTTCCGGTGACTACCTCTTGAAGCTCATCAAGAGAATGCCAAGAGTGTGCAAAGCAGTCATCAAAGCAAAAGGTGGCTACTTTGAAGAACCTAGAATATAAGACATATTTTCAGTTGTTTCACACTTTTTTGTTAAGTATATAATTCCACATGTGTTAATTCATAGTTTTGATGCCTTCAGTGTGAATGTACAATTTTCATAGTCATGAAAATACAGAAAAATCTTTAAATGAGAAGGTGTGTCCAAACTTTTGGTCTGTACTGTGTATGTGTGTGTATATGTATATATGTCCTTTTATTGATGTACATACAGCAAAATCCAATTTAAAGGAAGATTCCTGCCCAACGTTTCAACCCACATGGGTTTTCCTCAGGGGCTTCAAAAACTAGTTCCATAGTATATGAAAAAAACAGAAAAAGACAGAAGTATCAATAACAATGTACGTACATCATCAAAATAACTTAGGTATACATATGAAGAGTAAATATAGAATATGAAACAGCAGACATTCACCAAAGAAGGAACCATAAGGTTTCAATATTAAAGCTGTTTTATCATGAGCACATAAAATTATAGATATAAATATCAACCGGATAGGAGAAAAGGTCAAGCGGCAAAATTTATAATAACAGTGCGTATTGAAAATTAATAACAATCATGATCCTGTATTAATGTCATTGTGATAATAGACATGAAAAATTTATAATACCCATATGGAGAATTGAAGAGTACATGGTCGGGACTTGCTGCGAATAGTGAATGTAGGATATCCTATAGTGAAAAGATTGTGATATTGTGGAAAATTCATAGAGATTGTGGAATATCAGGGATCTAGGGAAATTTTTATACATACCAAATGGTCAGTGAAATGGTAGAATATGGCCACAACCAGTATACTGCACCGGGAGTTTCCCTGTGTAGCTGAAATGAAATGACGCACCGCTCCGTGCCTATAGCACATCGTCCATATATATAATGTGAGGGTCTCTCAGTAATTTAATGTTTAATATGTGGAACTTAGGAATGACAGGCAATGGTCCTAGGAAAAAAAGAGGATAAACGGGTAACTTGTCCCACTGGAGAGGATCCAAAGTAGTTGACCCATAGAAGCGGTTTCCAAGTAGAACGGATAGAAATGCTGACTTGGGTATATAGAGATGACCTGTTTGTGCAGAGAGTCCTGGATGTGCGGCGCTCGCTGTGCTGACAGAGCAGCTTTATATCCAGCGCTCCGTGAAGCGTCTGCTTCCTATTTCCGGTCTGCTGGAGCGCAGGGTCCGCTATGTGGAGCGCCCGCTCGCGCATGCGCTGTGTGTGCCGCTATTATCTGCGATGAGCGCATGTTCCCGCCGTGTGTCAGCATAAATGTGTGCAGCGAGAAGGAGGGGGGAACCCAAATAAGAAGCAGGGGTAAGCAATGTGAGACGGTCACAAGGTGCACAAGTATGGAGATGATACAAATAACAAAGGATCCATGATTAAGCCGCAAGGCTGTAAATGTAATAGGAACAATGCGGATCTAACTGTGAAATGTCTGAAAAAGAGAAGGGTAAATTAGTGGTAGGACGGCGAGCTCAGAAGGTAAGAATAAGAGGGAAGAGGAAGGTAAAAAATAACAGAAAAATAGTATATTGATTACATGATTCATGAATATAATAAACATACAATGATCAAAAATAGAGAAATAATAAACACTGAATAAATGAAAAAGGTCAAATATTGGAATAGTACATTGTAGATATTATACCATATATTTTATCACCAATAATGGCATATGTTCAGAAAAAAAAGGGGGACGCACATTGAACAATATACTGGATTTCCAAACATAAATTCAAGCGTGAACCTCATATTCCCGATTAAGTCCACGAGGTTCTAATGTCTTAAGTGTGTAAATCCAGAACGTCTCGCGTTCCTTTAATTTGCAAATCCTATCACCTCCCCTTCTTCCAACAGGCACATGATCAATGACCTGATATCGCAACTGGGCAATAGTATGTTGATGAGAAATAAAATGATAAGGGATTGGTAATAAAGTATACTTTGCAGCGGATCGTGGATTTATGCTTACTAATGCGGTCTCGGATATGCTGGGTGGTCTCACAGCACGGACACTTGATAAGGTATATAACATATGTAGACTCACATGTAAAAAAAAAAACTTTTTATAGGGAACTTTTTACCCGACATGGGATGGGTAAAAAAAATTGCCTTTAATCCTAATACAGCATTGGTGACAACCAAGGCATGGGAAATTACCCAAGCGTGGTGTCACCAGTGTAGTCTGTCGGGTGTCCCTTGTGAGGCTACCAATGTTGGCCCGTACCAATTTATTACGTAGGTTGAGAGGTTTTTTTTATGGCAAAGTAAAATGGGTCGCTGAAATTCTTTGATTTTGGGATAAAAACGTCCCTCCCAGTAATGGCCAGTGTCCTCTAATAATGTTATGGATGAAATGTATTGACAAACACCATCCTTTCAGTCTTGGAGCTACAGATCGTCTGAGTGTCCGTGGGTGAAGCTATCGAAGGTGGGTAGCCCCCTTGGCAATAAATTTATCACCCATTTCCTTCTGACGAACTGGTTTCAGAGTCAGATCTGAAACAATCCGATTGACCCTCGCCTGTTGCGATTTAGGAAGAGATTTCTTGACATGTGTAGGGTGACAACTAGAATAATGTAAAAGTGAATTACGGTCTGTGGGTTTCACAAATAGGTCAGTTGCTAAATGTCCTTCCTTGCTAGTCTTAATCAGGATATCTAAAAAAATTTATTTCAGATGTACTATGATTTAAGGTGAAAGAAAGATGTGCGGTACAATTGTTTACATATGTATAAAAATCTAATAGTTGATCCTCATCACCTGTCCAGATGACAAAAATGTCATCTATGTATCGTCTCCATGAGACGATATAAGATATACCTTATCAAGTGTCCCTGCGGTCTCGGATATGTGGGTGAGACCACCCAACATATCCGAGACCGTATCTCCCAATATAAGTCCACTATAAGGTGTGGGCGTACCTTGTTACCAATCCTGACCCACTTCATCTCCAGGGGACATTCAATTGCACAACTGAAATACCAGATCATTGATCATGTCCCACTAGCTAGGAGAGGAGGTAACCGGGTTAAGAGATTGAAGGAACGCGAATCATTTTGGATCCACACCGTCCAAACGTTAACACCTCTGGGCCTAAACGGAGAATACGATATTCACCACTGATTGCTGTTGCTCCTATAGGCTTCACATATGCATCTATTTCTTGTGAGGCATTTCAAGTTATATGTAGTGTTATATTTGCTTAAGTCCATATTTGGTTACATATCTGTTTTTGTATCTATTTTGTCCTTTTGTTTCACTGTAATTTTACATTTCACCCCTTTTTGTATTCTTTGCATTTCCAGGTATATATCCCTCCTGATTGTCCATTTTTGTTTCCCTTTCCCCTTTTTTTCTTCTATTCCTTTTTTCTATTCTTGCATTTCTTCTTTTTTTTATCTATTTTTTTATTATTATTTTTTTTCCTTTTTTTTTTCTTCTTTTCTTTTTTCTTCCACTTGTACGTATTTCTTTCATATTTTTTTTTCATTTTTTTTCCCCCTTATTTTCTCTTATTTATTTATTTATTATTTTTCCTACATCTTCCCCTTGTCTTTTTCTTTTTTTATTTCTCTCCTTCTACCTCTCTCATACTCTTCTTTTTTTGTCTTTTCGTCTCTGTATATTATTTACCTGCCCTACTGCGCATGCGCTTCCCATCTGTCTGCTTTCTCTGGATTCTTCCGTAGCACATATATATGTATGATTGTTTTTTCCTTATATTCCGTTTTTATTTATATTTTCAGATACCTTGAAAAAGGCCTTTGCAAGGCCAAAACGTTGATTTATGTATGTTTTTCTTTTTTGGGGGGGTTTGAAATTCCTCTTTCAATAAAAATATCTATTCAGCATCTCTGAGTGCCGGAGTTGTCTACCATTTTGATATAGTATTTTACTCCAGAGCACCTAATTTTTTTACAGTTGAGCAACCAATTTCCCATACGACATCACTCATCTCAGTCACAGCAAGATGTTACCTCTGACAGTGACACCGTCAGTTTGAGTCCGTGTTCGGCACAGCCCACCACCATAAAGTTAGTTTTTTACATTGCGGGCTTTCATTGCTATCTGTTCTGCCTGTTAGTCCTCTAAGCCTCCGCATACACAACGGAGGGCTAAAAAGGATATTTCACAACAACTTCTTCCAGTTGCTTTATCGGATAAGACAGTCAGCTTTCGTACTTGAAAAAAATAGGTCCAGAGGAGATGGAGGACATGATACAAATGTCAAGCTGTGCTGGTGACTCTGTCAGCCATGATGGTTGAAACAGAGGGATGACTATTGCATAGCCACGCTTCTAGACCCTCGCTATAAATGCAAAATGGGAGATATTTCTCCAATTTATGAAAGTGAGTCAAAATTGTCATATTACCAGGAAGAGCAGTGTTCCCTGCTTATCGAAAGTTTCGCCAGAAGACCCTTATCTGCTCCCTGTAGAGCCAAAGCTCATTTCTGGTCCCAGCACTAGGACTACAACTACTAGCCGAGGCAGCAGTTGCAAATACAATACAAATAACATGATGTACCAGATGTTTTATCTACCACAATGGCAAAAAATGAGACACCGCTTGAGCAGCCAAGGTTCAGTCATACCTGGTCCTTTCTCCTGCAGATACTCTGAGCCTCGCTCCCAAGGATTTCTTGGTCAGAAGATTGGACCAATGTCGAGAACTGTCCTAGTTTGCCATGGGCATAGTGCCTTATCCAGCCTACAGTGTACCGTCATAGAGGGTATTCAGCGAGGCAGATGGACCAGTTTGTCCTCCTGAAGTATGAAAAACCTTTCGTGTGACATAATTAATCAGGCTTGGATCAGTGTCTATTTTCTTTCACCTATCAGTTGTAAATCTGCCTGTCCATTGTGTTCTATACTGTTCTGCTGCCACCAGTGCCGATGCCCCAGTCGAGCCAAGCATCTTCTGCCTGTCCACCATGTTATATCTTTACTTTGAGTGAAATCCCTTGAAATAGCAAACTGTGGCAAAACAGGTCAGGCAGATACCACATTTGTGGAGTTGGTTTTATATTGAAATGCTGTTTGTGTGTTTTAGAAGCATGGTAGTAAATTGAAGAAGAAAGCTGCTAATTATTATTATTACAACGCCATGAATTCCATGGCGCTTTACATGTAGAAAAGGGGTATACATAGCAAACAACAAGTACAATAATTTGAACAAAACAAGTCAGCGACTGGTACAGGAGGAGAGGACCCTGCCCGCGAGGGTACACAGTCTACAAGGGATGGGTGAGGATACAGTAGGTGAGGTTAGAGCTGGTCGTGCAGCAGTACGGTGGAGTGGTGGTTAATGCATGTTGTAGGCTTGTTGGAAGAGGTGGGTCTTCAGGTTCCTTTTGAAGGTTTCCACGGTAGGCGAGAGTCTGATATGTTGGGGTAGAGAGTTCCAGAGTAGGGGGGATGCACGGGAGAAATCTTGAATGCGATTGTGGAAAGAGGAGATAAGAGGGGAGTAGAGAAGGGGAGTAGAGAAGGAGATCTTGTGAGGATCGGAGGCTGCGTGCAGGTAAGTACTGGGAGACTAGGTCACAGATGTATGGAGGAGACAGGTTGTGGATGGCTTTGTATGCCAGGGTTAGGGTTTTGAACTGGAGTCTCTGGGAAATGGGGAGCCAGTGAAGGGATTGACAGAGAGGAGAGGCCGGGGAATAACGGGGGGACAGGTGGATTAGGCAGCAGAGGTTAGGATAGATTGGAGGGGTGCGAGAGTGTTAGAAGGGAGGCCACAGAGCAGGAGGTTGCAGTAACCAAGGCGGGAGATTATGAGGTCATGCACTAGGGTTTTTGCAGATTCATGGTTGAGGAATGCACGGATCCGGGAGATATTTTTGAGTTGGAGTCGGCAGGAGGTGGAAAGGGCTTGGATATGTGGTTTGAAGGAGAGATAAGAGTCAAGTGTTACCCCGAGGCAGCGAGCTTGTGGGACTGGGGAGAGTGGACAGCCATTGACTTAGATAGGTCAGATGGGGGGGTTGAGCCAGATGGTGGAAAGATGATGAATTCAGTTTTATGCATATTAAGTTTTAGGAATCTAGCAGAGAAGAAAGATGAAATAGCAGACAAACATTGTAGGATTCTGGTTAGTAAGGAGGTGATATCAGGTCCAGAGAGGTAGATCTGTGTGTCGTCAGCATAGAGGTGATACTGAAAGCCTTGAGACTCTATGAGCTGTCCCAGGCCAAAGGTGTAGATGGAGAAGAGCAGGGGTCCTAGAACTGAAACTTGAGGGACACGGATGAATAGGGGGAAGTGCTAGCGTGAGACGTATAAAAACGGAGAATACAACCTCTGACTGTTTTAAATAGAACTTTAAATAATATATATTATGTACATATTCTGCCTATTTGCAGGTTATATATATGACACCAGTTTTTCGAGTAGAGTTTATATTCTTTCGTAAGACTGATGTGAAGTATTGATGGGTGTTTTATGGTGATGATCTGCAGCTGTTTAAGATTCTTGAAGTTACACGGTAAATTCTCTATAGCAGCAAACCGTAATATTAGTAACTGTCTTCTAAGTGATTTTTGGAAGGCTGTTAATTTCTGCTTTTTATTACGTGCTCGATCTTGATAGCTTTAATCTGTACTTTGCTTGTAAACAGGTTACTAGTATGCAACACACAGACAAGGACAAGGCAGAAGTGACCAACTAAACTATTTATTCGTTTACCACAGAAACTAATAGGTTAATTTTGCAAGGAATCAATTATTACAAGGGATACAAGTTGTGAAGACCCAGGGTCTTCCGTGGGCGTAACGCTACTCAGACAACGCAGAGTTGAGGGTAAAACAGTGTGGTAATACTTTACTGAACCACAAAGTGGACAATAAACACACAGAACAGTCCCAGCAAATACCCAAGATGGTGGAACATTACACAGTCTCACCCTTCCTTCTCCGCACACCTGGGATAGAACAGCTGCGACTTTGGAGACTTCCAGGGCCGACTACCTCAACCAGTGGCCCCCGCTTCTGGCGGGCCCCCACAGAGAGAAGGTAGCTGCAAGCTTAGGAAGCTAGCAGTCCCTCGAGGTACAAAACCAGGAGACCCAAGGGTCCCACCCTGGCCTCTCCGAGAGTTTCCATGGTGCCAGGCGACCGGTAGGTTCCTCTTGGCAACTCCAAATGTCTCCGGTCTTGACCGAATTAGTCTAGATCCCTGGCCTTAACTGGTGTCATCCGAATCTCGCGCAAGACGTCCCACCTGTCTTGTTTTCCAAGTGCGTCCCAGCGGCTTCCCTCTGCGCAGATGCCCCACTGATTTCACTCGTTGGCGCCAACTAACTTCCCATCTCGTCACTCTGGCTTTTTATATCGGTTAACTGCACCACAAGTGTCACCTGACTTGGTGCGCTCTTTAAAGCCATCCTTCCGGTTACGGTTGATTTTTTTTAATATCTAGATTCATTATTAATTTAGAAAATCAATTTATATAAACTATTCTATGTCTGAAGTTTTAGTGTAAGACTTAGATTGCGGAATGTCTGATTAAGATACTGGTTTCCTGTGAAGTCCCTGAGAAGGTTTTACGTTGGGCCAAGGGAAGTATGTTTACTACTGATAGTCTAATTTCGGTTTCCTGTTCAGTTAACAATTGTATTTCCTTTTTGTCTAGCTAATAAATATGGTGAGTCTTTGTTGCCACACGGAAGACTCTACCTGCTGACAATGCATGGCGCATGTACTCTGTCTCTCTTCCTTCATCGATTAAGTATTTGAATCTCACTGGCAATGTGAAGACCCTTTGCTGTCTATTCCAAAGTTCTCCTTAAAACAAAGAGGGTCTCCATAACATTCCCGAAACACTTCTCCCATCCTTTGGTTCTGCTGGGCTCAGTTTGGACAGTAGGTGGCAACCTCCGGTCACAAATGTTGCACAATGCTGAGGAACCTCATTTTCCACAGAGCACCCCCTTACATGCAACTGCTGCTGGGGCAGACAGCGCTGGTCCTACACAGCTGGACATCGCTTCGCCTGTTACATTATTTGCTATACTGTGCAGGTGCTGCCACTTGTGCCACCAGTGTTGATAGACACCCACACAAATCTGCTTGTCAATTGTGTTCTATAGCCATACTGTACTTCTTATGGAAACTCGACCCTGCACAGGGTAAATCAATCTGAAACTGCTCCGATAAAAGGTATAATTTTTGGATAAAGGGTAACATTTTGCTTCTTCTATTTTCAAACAACAAACCTACTGCTGCTCTCAAAAAAGGGATACTTTTTGGAAGGTTAAGAAAAAAAAAAAGAGCTCTAGCTTCTTTTAAAATACAACAAACCTATTTACTACTACTTAAACCGGGATAATTTTTAGACCACCACTGGGGATAATTTTTGAACATTTTTTATTTTATTTTAAAAATGCATTAGAAGTCTGTTAGTGCAGTATGATATTAACAGATTATTGGTTATCATCCATTTACCCATACTTAGTTATGCTGAGGTCACGTTAAAACTATTTAGGCCATAAATGCTTGAAAGGAGTTGGCTACAGTCCTAGTAGACCTCAGAATGTTATATGTCTTTTCTGGTCAGTTGGAGGCTTTGCTGCAGTTTATGATTAACTGCAAAAGTCATTTTGGAGAAAAAAAAAAAATCTATGAAAAACAGTGAATTAAAATTTTAAAAGTCTTGCTCATCTCTATCAGAGAGGTTACACAATACAGTCAAGGCAGAGACTGCACACATTTCACCAAGCTTTAACAGTTAAAACAGCATCATCATCAACCCTCCACACAGAATAACGGATCCCACATAGTCCTCCACACAGAATAAAGGGTCCCACATAGTCCTCCACACAGAATAACGGGTCCCACATAGTCCTCCACACAGAATAAATAAAGGGTCCCACATAGTCCTCCACACAGAATAAATAAAGGGTCCCACATAGTCCTCCACACAGAATAAATAAAGGGTCCCACATAGTCCTCCACACAGAATAAATAAAGGGTCCCACATAGTCCTCCACACAGAATAAATAAAGGGTCCCACATAGTCCTCCACACAGAATAAATAAAGGGTCCCACATAGTCCTCCACACAGAATAAATAAAGGGTCCCACATAGTCCTCCACACAGAATAACGGGTCCCACATAGTCCTCCACACAGAATAACGGGTCCCACATAGTCCTCCACACAGAATAAAGGGTCCCACATAGACCTCCACACGGAATAAATAACGGGTCCCACATAGTCCTCCTCACAGAATAAATAACGGGTCCCACATAGTCCTCCTCACAGAATAAATAACGGGTCCCACATAGTCCTCCACACAGAATAAATAACGGGTCCCACATAGTCCTCCACACAGAATAAATAACGGGTCCCACATAGTCCTCCTCACAGAATAAATAACGGGTCCCACATAGTCCTCGACACAGAATAAATAACGGGTCCCACATAGTCCTCGACACAGAATAAATAACGGGTCCCACATAGTCCTCCTCACAGAATAAATAACGGGTCCCACATAGTCCTCCACACAGAATAACGGGTCCCACACAGTCCTCCATACAGAATGAGCCCCACATAGTCCTCCACACAGAATAATGAGCCCCACACAGTGTTAATGGTTCTGGTGTCGTGGGCCAAATATAAATCGTCCACGGGCCAGAGTTTGACATGTATGCTCTAAAAGGATCTAGAGAGCAAAGTAAGCCCAAACAATGGCACACACCAATAGAATTAACAGTAGGAAGATGAAGGGAAACCTAGTGGTGGCCACTTTACCGAGGTTTTTCAGGTGTGAAGCAAACCAGTTATGGTTCTCATGCTCGTCTACCGACGTCTTATCTACAGTAAATGAGAATACGCTGTTTAAAATGACAGTGAACATTTAATCCAACACCACAGGAAAACAACTCAAAACATTATTTAACTTTTTACATCTAATTTTCCCTAACTGAAAACCGCCCTGGTTTAGCAGCGCTCATATAGGACAGGTCAATACTTCTGACGTTCTAGGAGGAAAGCCTCATCAGCTAAAACACATTGGGGGGGAATTTATTAAAAGCTGTTCTCCACTTTTCTGGAGCGAGAGGTGGCAAATTTTGCCAGAGATAATTTTTGCACAAACCTTGTGACTTTTTTCTGTTTTATTAGATTAGATTTTGACATTTGTATAGAATCACAGAGGAGGCAATTACTGTAGCTCAGCTCAGGAGACCCGGCGGTGGGACTTCGTATGTGAACCAAACACAGTGTGAAAACCATCCTAATATAACGTCATTGATTGCAAAATCCTGTGGAAGAGCTCCAATTAAAACCAAATCCTCTTAGCAACAAGAGTATGTATTAACTATTCGTTTTTAGGCTGCGTTCACACACCGCGATCATGCTGCAGCTGTAAACCGCTGCAGTCTTTCCACGATCAATTTGCCTTGCAGGGACTCAGCAGTTACAACTACAAGACCATGAGGCGGATATTAATGGCTGCGCGGTTTTGCAGTTACAACGTTTTCACCCTGCAAGATTAAATAATTGGAAAGATCACAGCAGCACAAGAGGTTGTCCACTACTTTAGCATCCTTAGGATAGGTCAATGTCTGATCGGTTGGGGTCCGACACCGGGCATGCCCGCCGATCAGCTGTCATCGGTGGCCGTAAATACTCACTTGTGGAGCTGCTCTGTCTTCTGATAGTGGCTGAGGCTTGGTACTGCACATCCGTCTCCTATTCAAATGAATAGGAGGTGGATGTGTAGTACCCTGCGGCGGCCACTATCAGAAGACAGCCAGCTCCGCAAGGGAGTATTTCCAGTTGGCGGCCGCCGACATCGATGACATATGATAGGCGGAGGTGCTGGGTGTCGGATCCCGACCAATCAGACATTGATGACCTATCCTAAGATTAGGTCATCAGTGCTAAAGGATTATTCAGAAGTCCTGGGATCTCGGTCCCATCTTGGATTGCAATGCATGGACTGGCCGCGGGTCCCCTGACCTGATCGTGACTGACTCATACGAAGCTGTGACGCTTGGGTCAGGAGAGCTGCAGGTCACACACTTGCAGGCCATGTTCGGACATCTCAATGAGCCTTTAATATCATGATTCCTTGATGCATTGACACTACGCGAATACCCGGACTGAGCATTCCCAGAAATACTAATTTTCCAGTAATGGGGCAGTGTAAACCGGCTGCCAAATACCTGACGAATGAGCAAAATGCTGATTCGTCTGTGAAATTATTTTTGAGCTTGCTTAAAAATCAGCGTGTCCTACGTAAACCAACCATCATCAAACTTGTAGGCAATCTGCGGCCATTTAAAAGGGTTGTCCATTACTTGGATATCTCCTTCTCAATCACTATATTTCCCCCATGTAAAATAATAACACCTATACTCACCTCCGGTGAGGACGCTGTTCTAGCATTGTTGGCACCTGCCACGCAATCTGGATGCCCATAAGTAGTGACGACATCTGGAGGCCGACATTGAGCATGAACACTGCCCTTTAGCATGGGTTACGTTCCTACATATAGTAACAATGTCATAGACTTTTCTGGTACGGTGTCTCAATGAAATAATTTAAAAATGGCTTCTCTGCCATGTGAGTTCTTTGATGCTTAAAAAGATTTTTTGTGTAGATAAAACATTTCCCACATTCCAGACATGAAAATGTTTTTTTCGGTGTGAGTTCTCTGATGTGTAATTAGGACGGTCTTTTGGTTAAAGCACTTTCCACATAGGGAGCATGAAAATGGCTTCTCCCCTGTGTGAATTCTTTCATGTCTAAGAAGAAGCGATCTTTGGGTAAAGCATTTCCCACATTCTAAACATGAGTACGGCTTCTCCCCTGTGTGAGTTTTCTGATGTTGCCAAAGATTTGATTTATGGATAAAAGATTTCCCACATTCTGGACATAAAAACGGTTTTCCTGTGTGAGTTCTTTCATGTGCTATTAGAAGGGACTTTTGGTTAAAACATTTTCTACATAGAGAACATGAATATGGCTTCTCCCCTGTGTGAATTCTCTGATGTCTGACAAGATCTGATTTCTGGGTAAAACATTTCCCACATTCTGAACATGAAAATGGCTTCTCCCCTGTGTGAGTTTTTAGATGTGTAACAAGCTGTGACTTCCTAGTAAAACATTTCGCACATTCTGGACATGAGTACGGCTTCTCCCCTGTGTGAGTTCTTAGATGTTCAACAAGAGTTGATTTACTGCTGTAACATTTCCCACATTCTAAACATACAAAAGGCTTTGCTCCCGTGTGAGTTTTCTGATGGCTAAGCAGGGATGAATTCTGAGTGAAACATTTCCCACATTCTGGGCATGAATACGGCTTCTCCCCTGTGTGACTTCTTTCACATTTAATACCCATTCTGTGGCTTCTATTTTGCTCCACATCCTGCGGTGAATCAGGAGATAGGTCTTGTTTAGAAGGAGCAGATGACAGATCTTGGATGTGAAGGGCTGAGGGTATATCTGGGATACAGGCATGCTCGTCATATGTATGCTGTATAATAATACCACAATCATCTGTCAAAAAATAAAAAAAACAGATTTTATCATTTTTAAATATTAAAACATTAAAATCAATAGTTAGATTTTATAACTGTCATTAAAGGTTTTTTTCCCCCAGATTATTAATAATGACGATCTATGTGTATTGGTAAAAATGCTCCATGAAGCCGCATGTCTTACATTTAATAGCAGTTTGTACTGGGTATTGCAGCTTTGTCCTATTCACTTAAAATCCCATTATTTCTAGACCTTAAAGCCAGGACCAGTAGATATGAGGCCACCAGACTGTTCGTTTGCAGTTTTCCTCTGCAGTATATGTGCATCCAGATCTGGCTACTTACAAAAAAAACCTCGCCATCTGGACAGCTGATCTTTTTAGTTGTTTGCTAGACCTGATGGTAATGCACCAAGCAACAGAGCCACGAGCCACACATCATGGGCCCACGAGCATCATGTGGCTCCCAAACCACAGGTTGGTGATCCCTGGTCTAGAACATGATGGACAGGCAAGAGATGTCTGGCTGTGTAGTAGTTATGGTAGTGGCAGCTGCTTTATGTGTCAATGGTGCACAATGACAGTATGGGACATAATGGCCAGACAGCAGATTTTCAGCTTTGTAGGGGCAGTTGCAACAGCAGCAGTGCAGTACGAGACATGATGGACAGGCAAGAGATGTGCAAATGTATAGTGGCAGTGGCAGCAGTACAGTATAAATCATAATGGACAAACAACAAATTTCCAGCTTTGCAAGGGCAGCAGCACTTGAGGCAGTGCAGTAAAGGACACGAAGGACAGGCAAGATGGGCAAATATGTAGCGGCAGTGGTAGCAGCAGCTCAGTATGGAACATAAATAGACAGACAGCCGCGTTGTGGTGGTCATCATCACTGCTGCTGCACAAAACATCGATCCAGGCGGCCGTGAAAGACATGTACTCTTCCTGGTCATAGATTCTCCTCCACGAGGTGGAGCGCACAATGACAATTCCAAGAAGTGGTCGATGTTCTCCATCACGTAAAAGTATAAGGCATCGGCAGCTTTCATGAACAAGAAACAGTGGCTGAGTATCCGGTGTCAGGGCTTTGCACACACCATCAATTGCCGAAAGGCAGTGGAAATCGCTACGTGGTACAGCAGTGACTTTACCACCAGCAACTAGACAAGGTTAAATACACGAGCGGATGATTGGGCATATATTCAGGGTAGAGGAAGGAACATGGAATGGAGGAGGAGTAAGAGCAGTCAATAATTGGCAGCTTTCGACGATTTCTGTCTAACAGTATACGAGCACGGAGGAGCCATCAACACAACTCAACCAAAACCGCATCAGACGGTGGAACCACAAAGGAACAAGCAAACGGGCCGGCATGATTTATGAAACAATTGTAAAAATTATTTTTACACCCAAATACATGCATTTTACTAAAAAAACAAAGCTCTAAAAGCGTCTGTATCCCTTATAAAGTAAAATATTTGCATTTAGTGAAATAGTAGAATCTGAGAATGAGAGGAATCTGTGACTTCTCATCTTTTCCCGCGGTCACTACTCACCTGGGCGGTTATCTGTAGGGGTCTCCTCTTTACACCGCTGATCGCCCCTCACATTTCTCTCTGGAGCATTAATATTGTTCAGATCTTTATCCGGATCCAAAAGCTGCAAAACAAATATTGTAAAAGACCCCGATGATTGGAGAAGTCCCCGGGAATAATGGTGAGAAGATCCGGACATGTCTGTGGTCAGCTGTGATCCTGCCGTCTCCATCGCTCTCATTACACAAGTATAAAACATCTAATACTGGAGGAGAAGACAAGACTGAACACAAGGAGGTCACAGCCGTCTACACATCATAGGGGAGATCTCCATCTACCTGATGGTCCTGTGCAGGAGGAGTAGCGGGACATCTCTCTGGGGTTGTCCTCTTACTGGAGAGACCTGCAGGAGACACAGACAGGACTGACATCATTATTACATACAGAGAATTATAGGCCGTGTGGATTTAGTCCTGTCTATTACCTGGTGATGTGCGGGGCCGGTGCTCCTCCATCATCACCTCCTTGTACCGATCCTTGTGTCCTTCTAGATACTCCCACTCCTCCATGGAGAAATAGACGGTGACGTCCTGACACCTTATAGGAACCTGACACACACAATGATACCGTCATCACCCAGAATCCTCCAGTGCCGTCCTGTATAATGTCCCAGCATTCCCAGCAGTGTCACCTCTCCAGTCAGCAGCTCAATCATCTTGTTGGTGAGTTCTAGGATCTTCTGGTCATTGATGTCCTCATGTATCCGGGGGTGAGGTGGAGGCCCCGGGATTGGGCTCAGGGTTCCTCCCCGTCCTTCAGACACTGGGGCCAGACAGCGATCACTAGAGGTCTTCTTCACTACTGTGTAATCCTGAGTGTGGAGACATTAATAATATCACTACAGACATTTCCAGAGTCCATCACCTCTCCGATCATATCACCTGTTATTCCCATAGATAATGATGTCATGTGATGACATCACAACCTCTCACCTCTCCGGTCATATCATCTGTTATTCCTATAGATAATGATGTCATGTGATGACATCACAACCTCTCACCTCTCCGGTCATATCTCCTGTTATTCCCATAGATAATGATGTCATGTGATGACATCACAACCTCTCACCTCTCCGGTCATATCACCTGTTATTCCCATAGATAATGATGTCATGTGATGACATCACAACCTCTCACCTCTCCGGTCATATCACCTGTTATTCCTATAGATAATGATGTCATGTGATGACATCACAACCTCTCACCTCTCCGGTCATATCACCTGTTATTCCCATAGATAATGATGTCATGTGATGACATCACAACCTCTCACCTCTCCGGTCATATCACCTGTTATTCCCATAGATAATGATGTCATGTGATGACATCACAACCTCTCACCTCTCCGGTCATATAACCTGTTATTCCCATAGATAATGATGTCATGTGATGACATCACAACCTCTCACCTCTCCGGTCATATCACCTGTTATTCCCATAGATAATGATGTCATGTGATGACATCACAACCTCTCACCTCTCCGGTAAGAAGGAAGATTATCTCTTGGATGAGATTTAATATCTTCTCCACCATCTTATTTTTGTCCCTATTCATCCTGGCAAGAAAGAGATGAGAAAATTATGCAGCATGTAAAAAAATATGTACTAGAGATAATGAGGAAATATTTCAAATAATGTTATTGTAGACAATGTATTGTTTCTGCTTGAGTTGAATAGCTTTTTAAAGCGGCCCTCCACCCTGGCACTGGAGCTTGACTATACATTATACAGATATATACCCACCTGGTGTCCTCCATTTGACGTCTCGGCTGAGACCGATGCTCCAGTCCTCCTGCTTCCAGACCACACTCCCCATTGTGAGGGAGCAATCAGAGAAAAGGTATAATAGAAATAAGCCACCAATTCTGCATTTATCACCCACTCCTGGTTTTGGCTCCCACTCCTGAGAAAAAATATTGAACAAATTCTGATAGTGGGGCCATGGCCTAAGACAATTCCTCCATGTCTGAGGTCACGGCATGTCACGCGCTTTCATAAGATTGATGTATTAATCACTGGTCAGGGTGGTTATGCTGATATGTACGGCACATAGATATGGTTGAAAAAAGACAAATGTCCATCAAGTCCAACCGAGAGATGAGAAATATAAAAAGAAGGGCTGCGTGCACAACCACAATGCACGATCCGCCCCGGAAAACCTCAACGTTCCCTTCTGTTTCCAACTGTTCATCCACTGGACCAAACAATCAGCAAAGAACTTTACACAATTATTCTTCTTAAAAACATCTAAGCCTTTTTGAAACCATCTAAATTTCCCACTATGGCCGACTCCTCAGGTCGACTATTCCAGATTTATAGATCTTATGGTAATGAAGCCTTGTTTCCTCTGGGGATTAAACCTTTCATTCTCCAGGTGGAGGGAGCGCCCCCTAATCTTTTGAGGGGTTCACGTGAAACAGCTTGTGACCATATTTTTGTTTGAGCCATTTATGTACTTGTATAAGTTAACCAGTTCCTCCCTTATTTCCCTTCTCAAGAATAAATAAATGGAATCCTTCCTCATAACTAAGATCCTCCATGCCCCTCATCACTTGTGTGGCTCTTCGTTCTTAGCTCCAGGACGTCCTCCTTTCTGTAAACTGGGATCCAGAACGGAACTGCGTATTGCAGATGAGGATGCAATAACGCTTTGTAATGGGGCAGTATCATGTGTCTGTCCGCGAGTTTTTACCTTTTATTACATGACAGTATCCTGCTGGCCATAGAAGCAGCTGATTGACCTTGCACGCTGTTACTTAGTTTATGATCTCTAAGTACACCCAGATCCTTCTCTACAAGTGACTCTTCTAGCTTTACTCCCCATAGAGCATAAGGTGCCTGCAGAATATTACACCCAGATCCTTCTCTACAAGTGACTCTCCTAACTTTACTCCCCAAAGAGCATATAACATGCCTGCAGAATATTACACCCAGATCCTTCTCTACAAGTGACTCTCCTAGCTTTACTCCCCATAGAGCATAGCATGCCTGCAGAATATTACACCCAGATCCTCCTCTACAGGTGACTCTCCTAGCTTTACTCCCCATAGAGCATAAGGTGCCTGCAGAATATTACACCCAGATCCTTCTCTACAAGTGACTCTCCTAACTTTACTCCCCAAAGAGCATATAACATGCCTGCAGAATATTACACCCAGATCCTTCTCTACAAGAGACTCTCCTAGCTTTACTCCCCATAGAGCATAAGGTGCCTGCAGAATATTACACCCAGATCCTTCTCTACAAGTGACTCTCCTAACTTTACTCCCCAAAGAGCATATAACATGCCTGCAGAATATTACACCCAGATCCTCCTCTACAAGTGACTCTCCTAGCTTTACTCCCCATAGAGCATAAGGTGCCTGCAGAATATTACACCCAGATCCTTCTCTACAAGTGACTCTCCTAACTTTACTCCCCAAAGAGCATATAACATGCCTGCAGAATATTACACCCAGATCCTTCTCTACAAGAGACTCTCCTAGCTTTACTCCCCATAGAGCATAAGGTGCCTGCAGAATATTACACCCAGATCCTTCTCTACAAGTGACTCTCCTAACTTTACTCCCCAAAGAGCATATAACATGCCTGCAGAATATTACACCCAGATCCTCCTCTACAAGTGACTCTCCTAGCTTTACTCCCCATAGAGCATAGCATGCCTGCAGAATATTACACCCAGATCCTTCTCTACAAGAGACTCTCCTAGCTTTACTCCCCATAGAGCATAAGATGCCTGCAGAATATTACACCCAGATCCTTCTCTACAAGAGACTCTCCTAGCTTTACTCCCCATAGAGCATAGCATGCCTGCAGAATATTACACCCAGATCCTCCTCTACAAGAGACTCTCCTAGCTTTACTCCCCATAGAGCATAGCATGCCTGCAGAATATTACACCCAGATCCTCCTCTACAAGAGACTCTCCTAGCTTTACTCCCCATAGAGCATAAGATGCCTGCAGAATATTACACCCAGATCCTCCTCTACAAGAGACTCTCCTAGCTTTACTCCCCAAAGAGCATAAGATGCCTGCAGTATACACAAAAGGTCAAAATTAAAAGCTTGGATAAAGTCGTGGCCAACCTTGATATTTATTAAAAAAAAAGGTCTACAATTGAGGACGTTTTTTTCTCACCATCAAATATAATGATTAACTTTTCATATGGAAAAAAACTTAAAGGGGCTGTCCTACGAATAAAGTACATTTTACTCGTAATTAATAACGTAATAGTAATTAATAGATCTTAGAATAATATAATATGTTCTGTAAGAGCAGTAAAAAGCAGATGGCCCAATGGGCTAATATAAATAAGTAATAATAAAGGATAAAAACTTTGAATGATACAGATAATGAAGTGTGATGCAAGCAAAAGTGCCCTAAAACACAGTACGATACCTCCACAGTGAATCCCTCCAAAGTACCCTCCACACGTATGGTATGATGACCCTACTGTACCCCCTCCCTCAATCCCCCTGACAAAGAATGGTGTCCACATCACAGTATCATTCTCCAACTGTAATCTCCACACAGCCCTCCATACAGTATAATGGCCCCACATAGTGCTCCATACAGTATAATGGCCCCACATAGTGCTCCATACAGTATAATGGCCCCACATAGCGCTCCATACAGTATAATGGGCCCCACATAGTCCTCCATACAGTATAATCGCCTCACATAGCCCTCCATACAGTATAATGGCCCCACATAGTCCTCCATACAGTATAATGGTCCTCACATAGCCCTCCATACAGTATAATGGCCCCACATAGCGCTCCATACAGTATAATGGCCCCACATAGCCCTCCATACAGTATAATGGGCCCCACATAGCCCTCCATACAGTATAATGGGCCCCACATAGCCCTCCATACAGTATAATGGGCCCCACATAGCCCTCCATACAGTATAATGGGCCCCACATAGCCCTCCATACAGTATAATGGGCCCCACATAGCCCTCCATACAGTATAATGGGCCCCACATAGTGCTCCATACAGAATTATGGCCCCACATAGTGCTCTATACAGTATAATGGCCCCACATAGTTCTCCATACAGTATAATTGGCCCCACATAGCACTCCATATAGTATAATGGCCCCACATAGTGTTCCATACAGTATAATGGGCCCCACATATTGCTCCATACAGTATAATGGGCCCCACAAATTGCTCCATACAGTATAATGGGCCCCACATATTGCTCAATACAATAAAATGGGCCCCACCTTAAAAAATAAATAAATACTCATCTCTCCCCACTCCTCCGGTCTCTTCATGGTGTCTTCAGATCCTCTGCACATATCGGTACAAAGGGCATGTTGTAATGACGTCATTGCGCCCGCTGCGCTGAGATGTCAGACACAGAGGGGGAATCATGGGAGAGGGAGAGTCAGCTGGCGCTCTCTCCTCCATCATGGCTTTCAACTATATTGGCATCTAGGATGCTGATATAGTTGAGAGTGCGATCGCGGGTCAAATATACTCGGGGGACCTGCCCGGCGTCACGGGTTAAATATACTCAACCTGTGGACCAGAGTTTTACATATGTGCACTAGAGTATATGGTGCACGCAGGTTAATACCCCGATCCGTCTCTAGAAGTGATTCTCCTAGTTTTAATCCCCCTTCTGCTCTTCAGCAAGACAGTACACCGCCTTCAGAGACGCTGAGCTCACTGATTGGCTGCCACGCTGTTGATGTGAGCGCTGCAGCCAATGCCAGACACTGGGAGCAGCAGAGGAGAGTCGCCGGGACAGGCCAGTAAATTTAATCTACTGAAAGTGAACAACCCCTTTAAGCCGTGCATTTAGTGTTGTCTTTCCTATGTCACACACGGCTCAGACAATATTCCAACATTGCTTGTCCGGACTTCTCCACCCTCCATGTCTTCCCCTCACTCACGGAGAAGCACGCTGCTCTGACCTCTCCACCCTCCATGTCGTCTCCTCGCTCAGGGATCAGCACGCTCCTCTGACCTCTCCACCCTCCATGTCGTCTCCTCGCTCAGGGATCAGCACGCTCCTCTGACCTCTCCACCCTCCATGTCGTCTCCTCGCTCAGGGATCAGCACGCTCCTCTGACTTCTCCACCCTCCATGTCGTCCCCTCGCTCAGGGAGCAGCAGGCTCCTCTGACCTCTTCACCCTCCATGTCGTCTCCTCGCTCAGGGAGCAGCAGGCTCCTCTGACCTCTCCACCCTCCATGTCGTCTCCTCGCTCAGGGAGCAGCACGCTCCTCTGACCTCTTCACCCTCCATGTCGTCCCCTCGCTCAGGGATCAGCAGGCTCCTCTGACTTCTCCACCCTCCATGTTGTCCCCTCGCTCAGGGAGCAGCACTCTCCTCTGACTTCTCCACCTTCCATGTCGTCCCCTCGCTCAGGGAGCAGCAGGCTCCTCTGACTTCTCCACCCTCCATGTCGTCCCCTCGCTCAGGGAGCAGCACTCTCCTCTGACTTCTCCACCTTCCATGTCGTCCCCTCGCTCAGGGAGCAGCAGGCTCCTCTGACTTCTCCACCCTCCATGTCGTCCCCTCGCTCAGGGAGCAGCAGGCTCCTCTGACTTCTCCACCCTCCATGTCGTCCCCTCGCTCAGGGAGCAGCAGGCTCCTCTGACTTCTCCACCCTCCATGTCGTCCCCTCGCTCAGGGAGCAGCAGGCTCCTCTGACCTCTCCACCCTCCATGTCGTCTCCTCGCTCAGGGAGCAGCACGCTCCTCTGACTTCTCCACCCTCCATGTCGTCCCCTCGCTCAGGGAGCAGCAGGCTCCTCTGACTTCTCCACCCTCCATGTCGTCCCCTCGCTCAGGGAGCAGCACGCTCCTCTGACTTCTCCACCCTCCATGTCGTCCCCTCGCTCAGGGAGCAGCAGGCTCCTCTGACTTCTCCACCCTCCATGTCGTCCCCTCGCTCTGGGAGCAGCACGCTCCTCTGACTTCACCACCCTCCATGTCGTCCTCTCAATCAGGGATTAGCAAGCTCCTCTGACCTCTCCACCCTCCATGTCTTCCCCTCGCTCAGGAAGAAGCACGCTCCTCTGACCTCTCCACCCTCCATGTCGTCTCCTCGCTCAGGGATCAGCATGCTCCTCTGACCTCTTCACCCTCCATGTCGTCCCCTCGCTCAGGGAGCAGCACGCTCCTCTGACCACTCCACCCTCCATGTCGTCTCCTAGCTCAGGGATCAGCAGGCTCCTCTGACTTCTCCACCCTTCATGTCGTCCCCTCGCTCAGGGATCAGGACGCTCCTCTGACTTCTCCACCCTCCATGTCGTCCCCTCGCTCAGGGAGCAGCGTGCTCCTCGAACTTCTCCACCTTCCATGTCGTCCCCTCGCTCAGGGAGCAGCAGGCTCCTCTGACTTCTCCACCCTCCATGTCGTCCCCTCGCTCAGGGAGCAGCACGCTCCTCTGACTTCTCCACCTTCCATGTCGTCACCTCGCTCAGGGAGCATCACGCTCCTCTGACTTCTCCACCTTCCATGTCGTCCCCTCGCTCAGGGAGCATCACGCTCCTCTGACTTCTCCACCCTCCATGTCGTCCCCTCGCTCAGGGAGCAGCAGGCTCCTCTGACTTCTCCACCCTCCATATCGTCCTCTCGCTCAGGGAGCAGCAGGCTCCTCTGACTTCTCCACCCTCCATGTAGTCCCCTCGCTCTGGGAGCATCACGCTCCTCTGACTTCTCCACCCTCCATGTCGTCCCCTCGCTCAGGGAGCAGCAGGCTCCTCTGACTTCTCCACCCTCCATATCGTCCTCTCGCTCAGGGAGCAGCAGGCTCCTCTGACTTCTCCACCCTTCATGTCGTGCTCTCGATCAGGGATCAGCACGCTCCTCTGACCTCTCCACCCTCCATGTCTTCCCCTCGCTCAGGAAGAAGCACGCTCCTCTGACCTCTCCACCCTCCATGTCGTCTCCTCGCTCAGGGATCAGCACGCTCCTCTGACCTCTTCACCCTCTATGTCGTCCCCTCGCTCAGGGATCAGCACGCTCCTCTGACCTCTCCACCCTCCATGTCTTCCCCTCGCTCAGGAAGAAGCACGCTCCTCTGACCTCTCCACCCTCCATGTCGTCTCCTCGCTCAGGGATCAGCACGCTCCTCTGACCTCTTCACCCTCCATGTCGTCCCCTCGCTCAGGGAGCAGCACGCTCCTCTGACCTCTCCACCCTTCATGTCATCTCCTCGCTCAGGGATCAGCATGCTCCTCTGACCTCTCCACCCTCCATGTCTTCCCCTCGCTCAGGGAGCAGCACGCTCCTCTGACCTCTCCACCCTCCATGTCGTCTCCTCGCTCAGGGAGCAGCACGCTCCTCTGACCTCTCCACCCTCCATGTCATCCCCTCGCTCAGGGATCAGCACGCTCCTCTGACTTCTCCACCCTCCATGTCGTCCCCTCGCTCAGGGAGCAGCGTGCCCCTCGAACTTCTCCACCCTCCATGTCGTCCCCTCGCTCAGGGAGCAGCAGGCTCCTCTGACTTCTCCACCCTCCATGTCGTCCCCTCGCTCTGGGAGCAGCAGGCTCCTCTGACTTCTCCACCTTCCATGTCGTCCCCTCGCTCAGGGAGCAGCACGCTCCTCTGACCTCTTCACCCTCCATGTCGTCCCCTCGCTCAGGGAGCAGCACGCTCCTCTGACCTCTTCACCCTCCATGTCGTCCCCTCGCTCAGGGATCAGCACGCTCCTCTGACCTCTTCACCCTCCATGTCGTCTCCTCGCTCAGGGAGCAGCACGCTCCTCTGACCTCTTCACCCTCCATGTCGTCCCCTCGCTCAGGGATCAGCATGCTCCTCTGACCTCTCCACCCTCCATGTCGTCCCCTCGCTCAGGGATCAGCACGCTCCTCTGACCTCTTCACCCTCCATGTCGTCCCCTCGCTCAGGGATCAGCACGCTCCTCTGACCTCTTCACCCTCCATGTCGTCCCCTCGCTCAGGGATCAGCACGCTCCTCTGACCTCTTCACCCTCCATGTCGTCTCCTCGCTCAGGGAGCAGCACGCTCCTCTGACTTCTCCACCCTCCATGTCGTCCCCTCGCTCAGGGAGCAGCAGGCTCCTCTGACTTCTCCACCCTCCATGTCGTCCCCTCGCTCAGGGAGCAGCATGCTTCTCTGACTTCTCCACCCTCCATGTCGTCACTCGCCCTCCATGTTGCATTTTGCTCCTCCAGAGCTCTAATATGAGTCTCCACATCTGCCAGAGCAGCGCTCACCCAGGAGCCCTGCTCTCGAAGAATGTAAGAGCAGCCGACTGTGTGACTCACCCCCTGGGCCATATTGTGCTGCGTTGCGCACGCGGGGAATACCCGGAGCCGGATCCGATAGGGGTAGTAGTCCTTGTGGCGGTGATCCGGTCCGTGCCCAGGGTGGTCAAACTAAGTGGCGTTATTGATATGATGGTATTAGTGTCCGACTACGCCACCCGTTGAATGCGGCTATGAAGCCGCGCTGCAGGGCAGTCCGCTGAGGCCGGTGGTACGGATGTGCAGCGTGGATGGTATAACCCCCAACGGGAGGGGTATAGCCTCAGGGCAGCTGATGAAGCAGGAAAAGATGATAGTGGTAGTGGTGGTGTGACAAGGAAGCTCAGAGACGTGCAATTGCAGTTTTCACAGCTTTACTCACAGTTCTTTATCAGGTCCCTTGTGTACAGCTAGGACCACCCGAGCCGTGCTGTGTCCACCAGGTGCGGGACTCGGCCAACTCCCAGGCAGTTCCAGAGCGTGGTCCTGAGCTCCCCTCTCTTCCTTTCTACTGGCCGTCCCCACCAGGGATCCACCTTTGTCCAGCTCCCTCGGGCCTTCTGGTGGTGAAACCTTTCCCGGTTTCCCTGACCCTATATGGTATGCCTTCCTGGTAGATATGGCGAGGGGTCGCGCCAAAACTTGTCCACGACCTCCGGTTCCTGGCTAAGGATAATTGGCCTTCACCAGTTTGGGATCCGGCACCCTGTTCTGCCAACCCTTCACCCGTTATTTCGTGGGATCTCAGGGTTCCCTCTCTCTTGCGTCTCTGGGCCTTTCCTGGTGTTTCTGTTCCTTCTTCCTCTGACTTCGCTCTCTCTCCCTCTCTCAGCTTCAGGCCTCCACTCCAGGCCTGACTCTGGAGCTGGGCCCAGACTGAGCCACAGCTCCCTGTCAGCCCTCTCTGGCTCAGCTCCTCTCTGAACAGACCAGACCCTGTCCTAAGATGGTGCCCACCTTATATACTCCCTCTGACACCCGAGCCCAGGTGACGAGCAACCAATGGGCTCCTACCTCTGCCCAGAGTCCCTCCCCTATCTGCTCCTACACCACTAGGATATTCCCCCCCCCCCCACTCCAGCCAGGGACAGAAGCTGTCGTACCTGCACATCTATCTGGTGGGAGTACCGTTGATCTGTCCCCCGGAAATGGGGTGAGTGTGGTGCATGCAGCTATCTGAGCCCAGTTCCACACTCCATCCTTACCCGGGAGTGGAATACCACACCTCTGGTCTGAGGTGCAATACCCCTGTAGCAGCCGAGTCCTCGGGGTGCTACATTCCCCCCTGGTAAACCACAGCACGTCCTCGGGCTGGAATAGAGCAAAAGCAAATTACAACATACAAAATTTTTAAAGTGCACTCACATATAAGACGTTAACCAACAACTCATCCCTTTATGGGAGGTACTCTTTTCTTCTTTCTCTTAACGTTACAGGTATAAAACATTATATAAAACTTTTGGCATATAAAACATTCTTGACCAACACGTTCTTGATCTCTGGCCACCATGCAACTTGTGACCAGGTAAAGTGCAACAGTCTCTAGTTCTAAAGTAGAAACGCAGTTCCTCTATAAAACCAGTAGGGGGCGCCTTAAGAAGCGCAACTATTTACAGGGTGGCCGCTCTCAGTCCTCGGCCAGTGGGGATAGGGGAATGGCTGCTCACAGTCCTCAGCCTGGTAAGGGATTAGGGGCACACAGGTAACAGTTCACATAATCACCAATTTTACGACAGTTCTTGTACCCCGACGGGTAACTATATACAGTCCTTCTTTACCACTCTCTAATAATGGTGTCCTCTTCGTGCTCCTTCCTGAGGGTAGTCTTCAGACCCGTCCGGGTCCTCTTGGCTTTCCTCATACTGTATCTCCTCCTCAGTCAGCCGGTGTACGTGAAGGGCGTACGGTCCTTTGGCACACTGATGCCGGGTGAAGGTGACCTCATCACCCGGGTAGAGGTCACGTCCGCGGTGTCCCTCCGGCAGGTGGCTCTCGACATCCCTGCGGGTGACAAAGACGTCGCCGGGGGTTCGGTGATCCCGGATAAAGCCCCAGCCATGCTCCAACTGGAACTTTATTACGGTCCCGTTGGCGCGGGGACCGTGGGCCGCACGGGGGTTTCGTCGGGCCCGGCGTTTCTGCTCCGCGCTTTGGACCTGCAGCTGTTCCTCGCGGATCCGCCTCTCTCGCCGTTCTCTCCCAAAGACCTCTAGCTGTTGACGGCAGCACTCCTCACGCCGGGCTGCGGCCGCCCGGGTTTCCTTGGTGAACCCCATGAGGTCCTCACCGGTCGGATCCCATGCAAATTGGGCGTCCTCCAACGAGAGCGGGACAATTTTGACGGGCGCCGGAGCCGGGATCAGAGGCTCGCACAGGGGCCGTTCCTTCCGGAGTCGGGGGTTGACGTACTCCGGTGGCCACACGAAGGGCAGCCCGTCCGGGCTGGTATGTTGTGCAAACAGATCGGCGCCCAGGGGTGGCACTGTGGAGGTTGAGGGCGCCGTAAGGGCGGCAGCGCCCGGGGGTATTCGGCCTTGCGTCCAGGCCGGAGGCATCCTACCTGGGTCCAAGTATGGCACCTCCCGGGGGGAGGGCGCTGTGGGGGCCGCGGCGCCTGGAGGTACTCGGCCTTGCGACCAGGCCGATGGCACTGTGGAGGTAGAGGACGCCGTGGAGACCGCGGCGCCCGGAGGCACTCGGCCTTGCGACCAGGCCGGGGGCACCTCCTGTTTTGCCGCGCTCCGGGTCGGGGCGTGGCGCGGAAGGGGGCGTGACCGCGGCTCCGGCCGCTTGAGGCCTAGTTGGGAGCAGTGGCGGTGCGGCAACGGGCGCGGTGAGTGGGACTTCAGGCTCTGCGACGGGGAGCTGGGGCAGGCTTTCGGCTACTGGGCTCGGGGTGGTGACGTCCCCATTACCTGCTTCCATCCCTGCGGCTCCCTCCGCGGCGTCGTCTCCGGCCTTCGTCCCTCCTGCACCATCCTCAGGGGCAGACATGCTCCACGTTGCGGGTGGCGTCCTCTGCTGGCGGGTTCCAGCCTGCTGGGCCATCTCCCTTCCCCATTCGGCCAGTGCTTCCTGCTGTACTCGGGCCATCTTCCGGGCCAAGGCCTCCAGCGCAGTCTGTGCACGCTCCCGATCTCTGGGGAGCTGTGCCAGGATTTCCACCAGGCCTTCTGGGGTGGCGGCCTGCAGCAGGCCCCGGACCACGGGGTCGGTACTGCTTGTCTCTTCCTCCATCCCCGGGTGCGATCTGTCCAGACTTCTCCAGGCTGCACCCATCTTCTCCGTTTTGTTCTCTATCCGCCCCCCTTGGGAGTGGTCCCGGGGCAACTTAGTGACAGTCAGTTTCAGGGGCAAACCCCCCACTTTGATGGACATTTCCATGGTGGTAGTCTCGGCTGGTGGGGGCGGTCTCCGCTTTTGGCGCCCTTCTGGGACCGCGCCCACGATGGGAGGTGGTCTCTTGCCACCCTCTGGCACGCCCATAATGGCGTCCGCTCTGCCAGGGCGGGAAATCGTCTCAGATGGCGGGAATCGTCTCCCGATGGCGGGAAACTTCGCAGATGGCGGGCAAAAACTGCAGATGGCGGGCAAACGGCGGGAAACGACCCCAGATGGCGTCCGATGGCGGGAACCCTCTGGAATTGGCGGGAGACTCCTTTTTGCGGTAAATGTGAACTTTTCTTCAGGCACGCAGTACCCGGTGGTTGCGGGCACGTAATCCTGCCGACTACGCCAAAGTTGACTCGCCCCCTGGGCCATATTGTGCTGCGTTGCGCACGCGGGGAATACCCGGAGCCGGATCCGATAGGGGTAGTAGTCCTTGTGGCGGTGATCCGGTCTGTGCCCAGGGTGGTCAAACTAAGTGGCGTTATTGATATGATGGTATTAGTGTCCGACTACGCCACCCGTTGAATGCGGCTATGAAGCCGCCGCTGCAGGGCAGTCCGCTGAGGCCGGTGGTACGGATGTGCAGCGTGGATCGTATAACCCCCAACGGGAGGGGTATAGCCTCAGGGCAGCTGATGAAGCAGGAAAAGATGATAGTGGTAGTGGTGGTGTGACAAGGAAGCTCAGAGACGTGCAATTGCAGTTTTCACAGCTTTACTCACAGTTCTTTATCAGGTCCCTTGTGTACAGCTAGGACCACCCGAGCCGTGCTGCGTCCACCAGGTGCGGGACTCGGCTAACTCCCAGGCAGTTCCAGAGCGTGGTCCTGAGCTCCCCTCTCTTCCTTTCTACTGGCCGTCCCCACCAGGGATCCACCTTTGTCCAGCTCCCTCGGGCCTTCTGGTGGTGAAACCTTTCCCGGTTTCCCTGACCCTATATGGTATGCCTTCCTGGTAGATATGGCGAGGGGTCGCGCCAAAACTTGTCCACGACCTCCGGTTCCTGGCTAAGGATAATTGGCCTTCACCAGTTTGGGATCCGGCACCCTGTTCTGCCAACCCTTCACCCGTTATTTCGTGGGATCTCAGGGTTCCCTCTCTCTTGCGTCTCTGGGCCTTTCCTGGTGTTTCTGTTCCTTCTTCCTCTGACTTCGCTCTCTCTCCCTCTCTCAGCTTCAGGGCCCAACTCCAGGCCTGACTCTGGAGCTGGGCCCAGACTGAGCCACAGCTCCCTGTCAGCCCTCTCTGGCTCAGCTCCTCTCTGAACAGACCAGACCCTGTCCTAAGATGGTGCCCACCTTATATACTCCCTCTGACACCCGAGCCCAGGTGACGAGCAACCAATGGGCTCCTACCTCTGCCCAGAGTCCCTCCCCTATCTGCTCCTACACCACTAGGATATTCCTCCCACTCCAGCCAGGGACAGAAGCTGTCGTACCTGCACATCTATCTGGTGGGAGTACCGTTGATCTGTCCCCCGGAAATGGGGTGAGTGTGGTGCATGCAGCTATCTGAGCCCAGTTCCACACTCCATCCTTACCCGGGAGTGGAATACCACACCTCTGGTCTGAGGTGCAATACCCCTGTAGCAGCCGAGTCCTCGGGGTGCTACATGTGCACGGAAGGAAACCTGCAGTCCTGCTATATCCAATCAAAGATGCTGAGGTGGTGATGTACACCATAGGACCGCTGCAGCTGATCACTGATCATAGGGGCAAACCTAGATGCAAGGTACAGGACTGCTGCAGCCGATCACTGATGATGGGGCCATATCTATATGTACGGAACAGGACTGCTGCAGCTGATCATAGAGGCGATACATCTTCGGCACAGGAACGCTGCGACCGATCACTTATCATAGAGGCGATACCTACATGTACGGCACAGGACTGCTGCAGCTGATCACTGATGATGGGGCCATACCTACATGTACGGCACAGGACAGCTGGAGACAACTATTGTCATGTGACACCCCACGCAGAGACCACAGGAAGCATCAGCGGCGGAGGGATCTACATGCTGGTCTAATCGCATAGTCACTGAGGGAGACATTAAGAGTATGTGCACACCATGACTCCCAACCTGCGCCCCGAACATTTTTTTTTCCACATGTGGACTTTCCTCATAGAGGTTAGGTCGAAAGCCCGAATACAGACCCCCAGGAGGAAATAGAGACCCTGCAGTCTGGAAAGACGCGCCGCATGTCCGTGTGTGCGGAGACGCATAGTGGACATGGGATTTCTACAAATCTGGCGCTGCGGAGTGTACACACACATACCTCCACCTGCAGAGCCGCACCGCCGTGTGCTGACAGGACCTGTGTGACGTCACCGTCATGTGATCAGTCACATGATCAGGGGCGGAGCTCCAGGGTTCTCTGCTCAGTGTCTGCAGGACTCTGCTGTGCTGGATGATGTATAGTATTATAGAGGAGAACGGAGCAGAGCCGAGCGTGTAATGTGCGGAGCGGAGCCGAGTGTGTAATGTGCGGAGCGGAGCCGAGCGTGTAATGTGCGGAGCGGAGCCGAGTGTGTAATGTGCGGAGCAGAGCCGAGTGTGTAATGTGCGGAGCGGAGCCGAGTGTGTAATGTGCGGAGCAGAGCCGAGTGTGTAATGTGCGGAGCCGAGTGTGTAATGTGCGGAGCGGAGCCGAGTGTGTAATGTGCGGAGCAGAGCCGAGTGTGTAATGTGCGGAGCGGAGCCGAGTGTGTAATGTGCGGAGCAGAGCCGAGTGTGTAATGTGCGGAGCCGAGTGTGTAATGTGCGGAGCGGAGCCGAGTGTGTAATGTGCGGAGCGGAGCCGAGTGTGTAATGTGCGGAGCAGAGCCGAGTGTGTAATGTGCGGAGCCGAGTGTGTAATGTGCGGAGCGGAGCCGAGTGTGTAATGTGCGGAGCGGAGCCGAGTGTGTAATGTGCGGAGCGGAGCCGAGTGTGTAATGTGCGGAGCGGAGCCGAGTGTGTAATGTGCGGAGCGGAGCCGAGTGTGTAATGTGCGGAGCGGAGCCGAGCGTGTAATGTGCGGAGCCGAGTGTGTAATGTGCGGAGCGGAGCCGAGTGTGTAATGTGTGGAGCGGAGCCGAGTGTGTAATGTGCGGAGCGGAGCCGAGTGTGTAATGTGCGGAGCCGAGTGTGTAATGAGCGGAGCCGAGTGTGTAATGTGCGGAGCGGAGCCGAGTGTGTAATGTGCGGAGCCGAGTGTGTAATGTGCGGAGCGGAGCCGAGTGTGTAATGTGCGGAGCGGAGCCGAGTGTGTAATGTGCGGAGCGGAGCCGAGTGTGTAATGTGCGGAGCCGAGTGTGTAATGAGCGGAGCCGAGTGTGTAATGTGCGGAGCGGAGCCGAGTGTGTAATGTGCGGAGCCGAGTGTGTAATGTGCGGAGCGGAGCTGAGTGTGTAATGTGCGGAGCCGAGTGTGTAATGTGCGGAGCGGAGCCGAGTGTGTAATGTGCGGAGCGGAGCCGAGTGTGTAATGTGCGGAGCGGAGCCGAGTGTGTAATGTGCGGAGCGGAGCCGAGTGTGTAATGTGCGGAGCGGAGCCGAGTGTGTAATGTGCGGAGCGGAGCCGAGTGTGTAATGTGCGGAGCGGAGCCGAGCGTGTAATGTGCGGAGCCGAGCGTGTAATGTGCGGAGTGGAGCCGAGTGTGTAATGTGCGGAGCCGAGTGTGTAATGTGTGGAGCCGAGCGTGTAATGTGCGGAGCAGAGCCCAGCATGTAATGTGCGGAGCCGAGTGTGTAATGTGCGGAGCAGAGCTGAGTGTGTAATGTGCGGAGCAAAACCGAGTGTGTAATGTGCGGAGCGGAGCCGAGTGTGTAATGTGCGGAGCAAAACCGAGTGTGTAATGTGCGGAGCGGAGCCGAGTGTGTAATGTGCGGAGCGGAGCCGAGTGTGTAATGTGCGGAGCGGAGCCGAGTGTGTAATGTGCGGAGCCGAGTGTGTAATGTGCGGAGCGGAGACGAGCGTGTAATGTGCGGAGCCGAGCCGAGCGTGTAATGTGCGGAGCAAAACCGAGTGTGTAATGTGCGGAGCAAAACCGAGTGTGTAATGTGCGGAGCCGAGCCGAGTGTGTAATGTGCCGAGCCGAGTGTGTAATGTGCGGAGCCGAGTGTGTAATGTGCGGAGCGGAGCCGAGTGTGTAATGTGCGGAGCCGAGCGTGTAATGTGCGGAGCCGAGCGTGTAATGTGCGGAGCAGAGCCCAGCATGTAATGTGCGGAGCCGAGTGTGTAATGTGCGGAGCAAAACCGAGTGTGTAATGTGCGGAGCAAAACCGAGTGTGTAATGTGCGGAGCCGAGTGTGTAATGTGCGGAGCGGAGCCGAGTGTGTAATGTGCGGAGCGGAGCCGAGTGTGTAATGTGCGGAGCGGAGCCGAGTGTGTAATGTGCGGAGCCGAGTGTGTAATGTGCGGAGCCGAGTGTGTAATGTGCGGAGCGGAGCCGAGTGTGTAATGTGCGGAGCCGAGCCGAGCGTGTAATGTGCGGAGCAAAACCGAGTGTGTAATGTGCGGAGCGGAGCCGAGTGTGTAATGTGCGGAGCGGAGCCGAGTGTGTAATGTGCGGAGCCGAGTGTGTAATGTGCGGAGCGGAGCCGAGTGTGTAATGTGCGGAGCCGAGTGTGTAATGTGCGGAGCGGAGCCGAGTGTGTAATGTGCGGAGCCGAGTGTGTAATGTGCGGAGCGGAGCCGAGTGTGTAATGTGCGGAGCCGAGCCGAGTGTGTAATGTGCGGAGCCGAGTGTGTAATGTGCGGAGCGGAGCCGAGTGTGTAATGTGCGGAGCGGAGCCGAGTGTGTAATGTGCGGAGCGGAGCCGAGTGTGTAATGTGCGGAGCGGAGCCGAGCGTATAATGTGTGGAGCGGAGCCGAGTGTGTAATGTGCGGAGCCGAGTGTGTAATGTGCGGAGCGGAGCCGAGCATGTAATGTGCGGAGCGGAGCCGAGTGTGTAATGTGCGGAGCGGAGCCGAGCGTGTAATGTGCGGAGCGGAGCCGAGTGTGTAATGTGCGGAGCGGAGCCGAGTGTGTAATGAGCGGAGCCGAGTGTGTAATGTGCGGAGCGGAGCCGAGTGTGTAATGTGCGGAGCGGAGCCGAGTGTGTAATGTGCGGAGCAGAGCCGAGTGTGTAATGTGCGGAGCAGAGCCGAGTGTGTAATGTGCGAAGCCGGGTGTGTAATGTGCGGAGCGGAGCCGAGTGTGTAATGTGCGGAGCCGAGTGTGTAATGTGCGGAGCCGAGTGTGTAATGTGCGGAGCCGAGTGTGTAATGTGCGGAGCAGAGCCGAGTGTGTAATGTGCGGAGCGGAGCCGAGTGTGTAATGTGCGGAGCGGAGCCGAGTGTGTAATGTGCGGAGCGGAGCCGAGTGTGTAATGTGCGGAGCGGAGCCGAGTGTGTAATGTGCGGAGCAGAGCCGAGTGTGTAATGTGCGGAGCGGAGCCGAGTGTGTAATGTGCGGAGCGGAGCCGAGTGTGTAATGTGCGGAGCGGAGCCGAGTGTGTAATGTGCGGAGCAGAGCCGAGTGTGTAATGTGCGGAGCAGAGCCGAGTGTGTAATGTGCGGAGCAGAGCCGAGTGTGTAATGTGCGGAGCGGAGCCGAGTGTGTAATGTGCGGAGCCAAGTGTGTAATGTGCGGAGCCGAGTGTGTAATGTGCGGAGCAGAGCCGAGTGTGTAATGTGCGGAGCGGAGCCGAGTGTGTAATGTGCGGAGCCGAGCCGAGCGTGTAATGTGCGGAGCAAAACCGAGTGTGTAATGTGCGGAGCGGAGCCGAGTGTGTAATGTGCGGAGCCGAGCCGAGTGTGTAATGTGCGGAGCCGAGCCGAGTGTGTAATGTGCGGAGCCGAGCCGAGTGTGTAATGTGCGGAGCGGAGCCGAGCGTGTAATGTGCGGAGCGGAGCCGAGCGTGTAATGTGCGGAGCGGAGCCGAGTGTGTAATGTGCGGAGCCGAGTGTGTAATGTGCGGAGCGGAGCCGAGCGTGTAATGTGCGGAGCGGAGCCGAGCGTGTAATGTGCGGAGCGGAGCCGAGCGTGTAATGTGCGGAGCGGAGCCGAGCGTGTAATGTGCGGAGCGGAGCCGAGCGTGTAATGTGCGGAGCGGAGCCGAGCGTGTAATGTGCGGAGCGGAGCCGAGCGTGTAATGTGCGGAGCGGAGCCGAGTGTGTAATGTGCGGAGCGGAGCCGAGTGTGTAATGTGCGAAGCCGGGTGTGTAATGTGCGGAACGGAGCCGAGCGTGTAATGTGCGGAGCGGAGCCGAGTGTGTAATGTGCGGAGCGGAGCCGAGTGTGTAATGTGCGGAGCAGAGCCGAGCGTGTAATGTGCGGAGCGGAGCCGAGTGTGTAATGTGCGGAGCGGAGCCGAGTGTGTAATGTGCGGAGCAGAGCCGAGTGTGTAATGTGCGAAGCCGGGTGTGTAATGTGCGGAGCGGAGCCGAGTGTGTAATGTGCGGAGCCGAGTGTGTAATGTGCGGAGCCGAGTGTGTAATGTGCGGAGCCGAGTGTGTAATGTGCGGAACGGAGCAGAGTGTGTAATGTGCGGAGCAGAGTGTGTAATGTGCGGAGCCGAGCGTGTAATGTGCGGAGCGGAGCCGAGCGTGTAATGTGCGGAGCCGAGCCGAGTGTGTAATGTGCGGAGCCGAGCCGAGTGTGTAATGTGCGGAGCGGAGCCGAGTGTGTAATGTGCGGAGCAGAGCAGAGTGTGTAATGTGCGGAGCCGAGCCGAGCGTGTAATGTGCGGAGCAGAGCCGAGTGTGTAATGTGCGGAGCAGAGCCGAGTGTGTAATGTGCGGAGTGGAGCCGAGTGTGTAATATGCGGAGTGGAGCCGAGTGTGTAATGTGCGGAGCGGAGCCGAGTGTGTAATGTGCGGAGCCGAGTGTGTAATGTGCGTAGCGGAGCCGAGTGTGTAATGTGCGGAGCGGAGCCGAGCGTGTAATGTGCGGAGCCGAGTGTGTAATGTGCGGAGCGGAGCCGAGTGTGTAATGTGCGGAGCAGAGTGTGTAATGTGCGGAGCCGAGCCGAGCGTGTAATGTGCGGAGCCGAGCGTGTAATGTGCGTGAAGACTCTGTAGACAATCCTTCTTTGAAGCTGAGACCAAGGTTTATTAGAGAATCACTACAGAGCAGGTACAGTAGACAGGTGAGCTGAAGCACGTAGACACACACATAATGTCAACATTAATGGTTTTACCTATTATTCTCCATGTACCTTTTAGCTAATGTCATTACTCACATAACTCTTCATACACTGACAGCCCTTGGTTCTGGTTTCTATCTTAATCCAACACATATACTATTCACTGCCATACAATACCACTTATTAACCATCACAGTTCCCTGCGGCTGTTCTAATTAGTCTCCCTTGACTCCATCCATACTTACTAATGGTGCTGAGGTCATTTTATACCTCGATTCTGGGGAGAGCCTCAGCTCTTTTAGCAAACTTAATTGATTGTCCAAGATGGCTGCTAGGTCCAACATGGTTGTTCAACACATTATGACTGATCGTTCTCTTACAACTCCCAGAGTACAAGTTACAGGGCTGTAATAGACAGGGGTGAATGATTGTTAACAGAATTATCGAGGGAATTCATCGTTTCATACACTTGTGAGACGGTACTTGATCCGGCAGCTGTAAAGCTAGATCTGCTAGAACTATGGATCCTGGAAGAAACTAATCTCCTTCCAGTTGTTATAACTCTGCTAAGAGGGATGTGATGATGAACTCGAGGTCAGAGACGATACAATTCCTCAAAGTAGTTTAGGTCTTTTTTTAACAACTTCTGTCTACAACACCAAACAGAAGAGGCAAGCAAACACAACTCATTCAATAATAAAAGCCCAGAGTAGAGGATATGCAAGATGTAACCACCATGGCTGGCACCCCCGCATGGTTCCCCTCCTCCTCCCCATGCGGGGGCGCTGACGTACTCGCCCCTCCAGCCACGTCCCTGCGCTTCACTCCCTCCATAAGTTTTCTATGGGATTAAGGTCTGGAGACTGGCTAGGCCACTCCCTCCCCCACTGCACTGACTTCCAGCGGCGCCTCTAGTGCGCACGCTTCCCTGCTCTTAAAGGGGCAGCGTGTGCATATGGTAAAATGCCCCCAGCCAACTGCTGGGAGGCATTTAGTTAAAGTGCGCACCTTTAAGATGGCTCCCAGCCAATAACTGGGAGGCATCTTGTATAAAAGGCATCCTCTCCAATAGGGAGGTGCCTGGGCAATCCCTATAGTTTAGTGTGTGCAACTGTATGTTGCCAGGTCCCCCGTCCTTAGTCTGTTATAACTATTCCCTTTCACGAGTCGTTCCATTAGTATAGTATTGTGTGTTTTTTATCCTGTGGCCTCTTCGGCGGTATCCATATTCTAACCCTGAAACTGCATCGGTAGTACCTGAACCCGAATCCCTGCCCCTGGTGCGCTTGTTCCTGAATCCGTAGTTCCTGGTCCTAGTGCGGCCAGCTTCCGGATGGTTCCCTGATAACTGCGTGTGTGAACAAGAGCCTATCTTCAAGATCCAAGTTGTTCGTACAGTTCGTCAGTCTCTGAATCCTGCTCTGCAGTGTCTCTGGTTACGTCTCCCCATCCAGTGAACCCGACCACTTGGGATCAGCAGCTGCAGTACCGAGGTCTGCATGGGAGTGGTACCTGGGCTGGTGGCTACCTGCCGCTTAAGCCTGACTCCACCATCAGGAGCTCCAGTGAACACCTGGTAGCCGCTTAGCTACACCCCTTCCTAGGCAGACCCGGCCCTGTGGCACAGTGGGTCCACTAACCATGAGCGCCACCTGTGAGCCTGATACAAGAAATAGCCTACTGCACTGTGGAGGGGCAACAAATCCCTAAAAAAAGCACAAAAACATAATAAAAAGTCATTAAATAAAAAAGTCATTAAAGTATTAGTCCCATAATAGTTAAGTGTTTTGATCCATGTCTTCTCTTTTTCTTCTTATTTTTTGGTTTCTGGATCTTCTCCCTCTCTCACACTATCAGATTCCCACGGTATAGTGTGAAACATCATCTCCGGATCATCCGATAGATTCATGGTCACAGGAGTCAAATATGAAAATCTTTGGTTGACATGGGGAGAAAAAAGGTGGAGAAATCTCAGTAAGATAATTAAGAAGTCTACACTGATCAATATGAACAATTTTGATCTCTTTATCTCTTTGGTTTTTGTTTTGACCCTGCACGCTCCCAAAATTATGGGGCCGATCACTTAGGAACAACAAAGGGACAGTTCCAATTGTCCTTACAGGGGCCTATCGTTCTGAAATTTGTAATCATAACCTGGACTCCTTTAATAAATTTAGACTCATTGTATTATTTTTTATTATTTTACTTGATTCACTGTCCAGTGCACACCCAGTAAGTGCTTCATGCGCAGAAGAAAACCTTTCTCCACGGGGGTAAGCAACCAGGAGTAGTCGCCTAAGGCCACGGCCCCACTATCAGTATTTGGTCTTAGCCTGACACACACTTTCAAGGGTCTCTTTGTGTTCATGTTTATCCACAGTTTGAATTGGCAAATCATCCACATATTGTAAGACTTTAGGCCCCGTCACACATAACGAGATCGCTAGCGAGATCGTTGATACGTCACGGTTTTCGTGACGCAATAGCGATCTCGCTAGCGATCTCGTTATGTCTGACAGGTAGCAACGATCAGGCCCCTGCTGTGAGATCGCTGATCGTTACAAAGCTTCCTGGACCATTCCTGGGTCGTTGCGCATCGCTGTATTTGACACCTTATCAACGACCTCGTTAGCGATTCAGAACTGAGACACGTAGGCGTGCATAAATTGGACTTTTCCGCGCCCCTCGTCCCCGATTGGTGGTCGCTACTGCGTCCTTGTTTTTCGGATCCCACCAGCGTTCTCCGGCTGTGACTCCACTATGAACAAATCAGACAACTTTAGCGAGGTAGGTATTGTTTGGGGTCTCAAATGAGTTTCCATTTTTAATTCATTTATAGGACATCTACCAATTATCTGCTATCATTGCTCTTCAGGGAGGGAGGGCTTGGCTTCTATCTGTATATATATGCTTTTGCATGGGCAGATATTTTAGGGGTCTCGTGCACACACACCCACACAGCACGTTTTCTGACACGCTGTCCTGGCCAACCGCTTCAGAGTTTTCACACGCCAATTAACATGAAACTTAAATCAATAGACTCTGTTGTTTTGGCCTGTTGCACGCTTCACAACTTTCTTCGTCGACGTGATGCAATTACATACTGTCCGCCTGGCTTCGTGGACTCTGTGGACCTAGCCAATGGGGAAGTGGAGCTCGGTGAATGGCGTGCAAACGATCCTGCAATTGCAGGCCTTCAACCAGTGGGACATGGCAGAAACACCCATGATGCGAAGACCTGCCGCGACAACTACTGCCAGTATTTTAACAGTCCTGGTGCTGTTCCTTGGCAGCATCAGAACCTATAGTGGGCAACTACTCATGTTTCTACACTACCGACATTTCTGTACTGATGTGTCTAATAAACTGTGTGTTCTACTATGCAAAAGCTTTGTTTCTCATTCTTTCAGTAGTAGCAGTAGTCAGCGCAGTAAGCACTCCATATATATATATATATATATATATACATACATACATATGTATACACATGCGTATACAGATACATACATACATACACGCATATACATTTGTGTACTCGTATGTAAACAGATTCATCCATGTACTCATACATATTTTTAAGTACATAAATATATACACACACACTCATATGCACATTCGTATACAGATAACTATATATACACATACTGTAATGCAGCAGCTTGCTAGCATTACTGTAAATGTTCCAGGATGTGTTTTACCTGACCATGTACCTTCCCCTTTAACTGAATGGTCACATGACTGTGACCTCACACAGGTCCTGTATGCACAGTAAAGGTCTGTACACATGACTGGGACAGCACACAGGACCTATATACACAGCTGACTGATCACATGACTGTGACATCAGCAAGGTCCTGTCAGTATGGGTGTATGTGTGCACAGGATATATAAACCCCGGTAATTGGAGACAGGTGTGTTCTGTGAGAGGCATGAGGCCTGTTCCCCATGTGTGTGGGACACCGTTTGTGTGAGGCCGAGAGTGAAGCCTGGCAGCCTGAAAGGTTGAGCCTGGATCCTGTGCGTGGATGCCAGTGACCTTTGAGGGAGAGCCGGCTTGGCATACAAGAGTCCTGAAAGGCGCAGACTGGATGTGAGTGAAAACATACCAGTAGCCTTCGAAGGTACGATGGCTGGAGATCCCTACCTGGGAAGCCACAAAGCCACAGTGGTAGCAGATTAAATGGACTGCAGCAACTAAACCCGGCAAAGGTAATACACTTTGTTACATGGACTGTGTTATGAACATTGATAATTTATTACCTTGCCGTAGGCTGTAACCTGGAGCAAGTGGGCCTGTGTGCCACTTGTCTCATGAATATTGTAGATATGTGTGTCGGCGTGCCACGGAGTTGGACCCGGTGAACTGTGGCTTATGACGTAATAAACTGCAACATTGTGAGAAAAGCGTAAAGACATTGCACGTGTGCATTGATTGAAGCAGCGAAGCGAGTAACCCCCAGTATGATGACTAGCGCTGCCTTACATATGGTCGAGAATGCGGGCAATGGCAGCCCGGTTGCTAGGGGCAACGACACAGGACGACGAGTGTAGATAAAGCATCTTGCTGCAACTCGGCGGGGTTGCGAAGATTGTCGTCGCACTCAAATCCGGTTGTTTGCTGCAACTCGGCGGGGTTGCGAAGATTGGCGTCGAACTCAAACCTGGTTTGCTGTGGCTCGGCGGGGCTCACGAAATTAAAAGAATCTGGCTGCAACTCGGCGGGGTTGCGAAGATTATCGTCGCACTCAAACCTGGTTTGCGGTGGCTCGGCGGGGCCACGAATATTTTTTCCGGGAGAGCGGTGAAGTTCTAGTGTGAACAGCGTACCGCGATGGCTGTGAGCAAAGCAGCAGATCTGTCTGGAGCTATTGAGCGGTTGAAGGGCCGGTTGGGACCGGAGCAGGTATTTGGGAAACTTTTACTGGACATGGTGCAGGAACCGCAGGAGCTGTGGGCACCATATGGAATGGCGGCAGTGGACCATTCTATGGACTCTCCGGGGGCGCCAGTGTTGTCCCAGAGTGCCCGGGGAGGTGGTAAGAGATGTTGTGAACTGAGTCCTAAGACTACTGCTGATTGATTTTGTGTAAAAATTACCCTGCCGGTGTGGTTGTTAAAAAGGGGGCGGAGTCTAAAAAAGGGGCGGATTTTCACAAGAGTGTGGACTGCAGAAAACTGGAAATTGTTACTGGTTGTGGGTTGGTACCTCCTAAAAATGACAATGTGACCGTTGATAACGGGGTAACTCCAGTAGAAGGGGGTGACGTCAAAGTGGGAGGTGACCTGTTAGTCCACAACACCATGAGGAGTGACACAGACCCCGTAGCTGACTGTGACGCTATGAAAGTAAAAAGTGAGTTCAGTCAGGAGGGGCTAGACGAGGGGAGAGAGTCCCCCTCTCGTCGTCGACGGCGCAAGGGCCACAAAAAGGTTGCTCCGGTAGTACTCCCTGAAAATGAAAATAAAGAGAATATAGTACTGTGTGCCTATGCTTCAAGTGTGGATCCTCCTTTAGAGGTAGAAGAGGAGATGACGTTGCCAGTAGCAACCTCCGGTACGGTACTGAGACTGACGGATCAGGGTCCGACAGCCCTGAAAGGGGAGGCGGCCAGTCATGACCAAGAGCTGGAGCCTATCAGGCCGCAGTGTCAGATTGACGTGCAGCAGTTATGTGAAAACCTGGGGAACGTGTCCTCAGACCAGCTGACCAGCTGAACCTGGAGTCTGAGCAGCAGAAAATATACCAGGTTATGAGGAACTGGCAGCGAGACATGGAGGGAAGCAACGCGGAAATTAACCATTGGAAGGAAATGTTCTACGGAATTAAGGAGGACTGCCGCAAAATCAAGGAGGAGGTTTTTCAATTACAGATTGACAAAGCGGTGTGTGAAGATGAGTTATGCGAGGTGAAAGATCGATTCTCCCTGGTACAGTTAGAGCTGTCTGCCCTCAAAGAGGCGCTGCAGCATGAAGTTGCTGGGCGTGAACAAAACCTAGAGCGATTGCATGAATAGTTCAACCAGGAGCTGTGTGACTCCAAGAAGGAGTGTGATGAAAAGTTCGGTATGGAACTGCAACAACTTAAGAGAGATTATGAGGATCTCCTCAAGGTAAAAGAAAAACTAGAGGAGGATAAGGCGGATGCAGAGCAAGTGCGCCAAGTGGTTGAGACCACTCTGCAAGACACCCGTGAGGAGAATAATGGCCTCCGGGGAAAGACCCTAGATCTGGAAGCTCAGGTGAAGGAGCTACATATGTCCTGTGATACTCTCCAGAAGGCAGAGACGTACCTTAAGGAAACAGTCAGCAAGATGGAAGCTGAGCGAGAGAGGATGGAGGAGTCCATCGTAAAAGCCACAGACCAGGGCCAGGAGTTGACCGCTGGTGAGGGGAGGTATGAAGCAGATGCCTCCTCGAGTGATGCTTCAGGCCCATTTGAAGCAAGAGAGGTCTGAGAGAACTCTACGGTTAAAAGAGCAGTTGAAGCAGGAAAAGCTTCAGAGACGGGCCGCTGAGAGGCGAGTGACGGAACTAGAGGAAGAGGTTTCCGGGCTCAAAAGTCGCATGACAAAGTATCACTCAGTGAACAAGGCCTCCTTGGAGAAGGAAAAGGGCAAACACGTTGCACTCACTCCCTTATACCATGAGAAGGTGGACCTGAGGAGAGCTAAGAGCATGATAACAGAAGATAAATATGAAGTGGAAGTGGTCAAGACGAAAATTCGTGAATTTGTAGCTGTGAGTCAGCTCAGCGTAAGCATACAGGGGGAAGAAGCTGAAAGTCAGTTGTCCCTGAACCCTGAGCTGGTTGATCGTCTGGAAACTACTGGTGAGACCGAAACGTCTTGGTACAAATGCCTCGTAGATGTACCCGAGGATTTGAGGGAAGAATGCACCCGTGAGTCCGTGCATGAAGAGTTTAAGAAGGCTGTGGGAGCCTGTAAGGTGTACTTGACCTCCGAAGCTAAATAGCTGGTGGTTCTGTCCATGACCGAAGTCACAGTGAAGAGGGTGGCGATCCTAAGTGATATGCATTGGCGATGTATTCGCACGAAGCGGTTTCTCCGGTTGAAGACGGAACAAGCCGTTAGACAACTGGAGCTGATGAGGAAAGCTCACAGTATGCGTGAAGAGGTCATCCGGGTGCCTCATGTTCTGGTGAGAAAGCTCATTGGGAGAAGCGGTCGAGCCATGCAGATGATGGTCAAGAAGTCTGGTGTGGTGAAAGTAAGCAGTCCACGTGATCATCAGGACTGGATACCAGACGAAGACGGCATGGTGTCCTTCTCCGCTGTAGGAACAGAAGAGCCTAGAATATATACGCATGCTGATTGAGTACCGAGTGACCTACCTGCAGGAGGTAGAACAATTGAATCTCGCTAGACTGCGAGTAGATAGACAGCATCATCTGAGCAGCAGAAGATGGAAGCCGTCTAGAAATAGTGAGACCCGACAGAGAAAGGGCCCCCTAAATAACAGAACTGCTACAGCTGGAGTTAGGGACCTTTCAAGATGTCCTGAGAGTAGTGGGCGTGGGTTTAGAGGTAGTGAGACCTTCAGTAACTCAGGTTTGAGCAGCCCATACAAACGACCCCATAGAGGACGGGACAGTACGGAGTCGAACTGGACCTTAGATACCAGGGCATGTGAGTCACACCGCTGTATGACTGACCGCTGGGAGCGGGGGAGGTCTGACAAGATTATGACTGACCGCTGGGAGCGGGGGAGACCTGACAAGGTTACGACCCGGAAAGGTGACCTGACGAAGTCAGTGACAGTGACAAATGGTAGGTCCCTAAGGAATGGGCTAATGTTGTTGACTAAGGTTCCAGGGGCTGAGTAGCACAATTGTAAAGTACATGTGTAGCACCCTGAGGATTCGGCTGCTACAGGGGTATTGCACCTCAAGCCAGAGGTGTGATATTCCACTCCCGGGTAAGGATGGAGTGTGGAACTGAGCTCAGTAGGCTGCATGCACTACATACATCCCATTTCCGGGGGACAGATCAATGGTACTCCCACTAGGTATATGTGCAGGTACGACAGTGTCTGTCCCTGGCTGGAGTGGGAGGGGGGTGGAACATCCCAGTAGTGTAGGGGCAGATAGGGGGAGCAGTCTGGGTAATGCTAGGAGCTCATTGGGTGCTGGTCACCTGAGCTCACACATAGAGGGAGTATATAAGGTGGGAACCATCTTAGATCAGGGTCAGACAGGCAGACAGTTACCAGTCAGTCTTTTGTAGAGGGTCAAGTAGTCCTGAAAGAAGAGAGAGAGGAGAAGAAAAGGACCCAGAGGGGAAGAAGAGGGAACCCCAAGAGCCCAAATACAACCAGAAGGGTGAAGGGTTGGCACAAGGGTACCGGATCCCAAGCTGGTGGAGGGCACTAATCCTCAGCCAGAGACCGGAGGTTGTGGGCAGGATCTGCCACGACCCCCCACTAAATCCACTGCGAAGGCACACCAAGTATAGGGTCAGGGAACCCAGAGACAAGGGTTTTACCAACAAGAGGCCCGAGGGAGCCGGACATAAGTGGATCCCTGGTGGGGAAGGCCAGAGAAAAGGAACGTCAGAAAGGGAGCTCAGGATCACGCTCCAGAATTACCTGGGGGTTGGCCGAGTCCAGGACCTGGTGGACGCAGCACGGCTCGGGCGGTCACTCAAGGCCGGAGTGACCAGCACAACAGCAGTAAGTAAAAACCCTGAACTGCACAGCCCGACTCTGAGTCTTATTACCATCCTCACTGCACCACCACAACCACCACCCTCTACAACTGACCCCCTGAGGCTATACCCCTCCCGTTGGGGGTTATACTACCAGAAGCTGCACACACACCACCAGCCTCAGCGGACCCTGCTGCAGCGGCGGCCGTATTGACCGCAAATCAACGGGTGGCGTAGTCGACACTAAAGAACATCCAGCAACATCTGTAGGACTGCCACACACTGAGCTTGACACCCTGGGCACGGACCGGGTCACCGCCACTCGGAGACTACAACCCCCATCTGATCCGGCTCCGGGTATCCCCCAAACAACACTGGCCCAGGGGGCGCGTCACATGGTCTCTAGGTGAGCTGGGGGTTATAATGTTATTGTGTATATTATGTGTTCAACCCCACAAGTTTGAACAGGGGGGGGGGGGGGATATGTAATGCAGCAGCTTGCTAGCATTACTGTAAATGTTCCAGGATGTGTTTTACCTGACCATGTACCTTCCCCTTTAGCTGAATGGTCACATGACTGTGACATCACACAGGTCCTGTATGCACAGTAAAGGTCTGTACACATGACTGGGACAGCACACAGGACCTATACACACAGCTGACTGATCACATGACTGTGACATCAGCAAGGTCCTGTCAGTATGGGTGTATGTGTGCACTGGATATATAAACCCCGGTAATTGGAGACAGGTGTGTCCTGTGAGAGGCATGAGGCCTGTTCCCCATGTGTGTGGGACACCGTTTGTGTGAGGCCTAGTGAGGCCGAGAGTGAAGCCTGGCAGCCTGAAAGGTCGAGCCTGGATCCTGTGCGTGGATGCCAGTGACCTTTGAGGGAGAGCCGGCTTGGCATACAAGAGTCCTGAAAGGCGCAGACTGGATGTGAGTGAAAACATACCAGTAGCCTTCGAAGGTACGATGGCTGGAGATCCCTACCTGGGAAGCCACAAAGCCACAGTGGTGGCAGATTAAATGGACTGCAGCAACTAAACCCGGCAAAGGTAATACACTTTGTTACATGGACTGTGTTATGGACATTGATAAATTATTACCTTGCCGTAGGCTGTAACCTGGAGCAAGTGGGCCTGTGTGCCACTAGTCTCATGAATATTGTAGATATGTGTGTCGGCGTGCCACGGAGTTGGACCCGGTGAACTGTGGCTTATGACGTAATAAACTGCAACATTGTGAGAAAAGCGTAAAGACATTGCACGTGTGCATTGATTGACGCAGCGAAGCGAGTAACCCCCAGTATGATGACTAGCGCTGCCTTACAATACATACTCTCAAACATACAGATATGCATACACATAAATGGCCATTTACATCTCTCTCTCTCTCTCATTCATATATATATATCTATATATCTATATCTATATATAATATATGGACATCCATACATCTGTACAGGAACAATGCACACACCAGTGTTCCCGTCTGACCGGAGACGCAGTAGCGATCCCATCTGGTGGGCGGTCTTGTGTTAAACCAAGGCCGCCCAATCAGAACGCAGTAGCGTCCACCAATCGGAGATGAGGGGGCGCGGAAAAGTAATTTTATGCACGCCTTTGTGACACAGTACAGTCCCTATCAAGGTGTGGATCGTTGAAATAGCTGCAGTGTGAAAGCTTCCCAACGACCGCCGAGATCGTTAGTTAGATCGCTGGGGCGGCCGAAATCGTTGGGAAGTTCTGCATGTTTGACAGCTCCCCAGCGATCACAAAACGACTCTCCAGCGATCCCAAAACCGTGACGTACTAACGATCTCGCTAGCGATCTCGTTATGTGTGACGGGGCCTTTTGTCTCTGTAGGTTCTAAGACCTGAGCCAATGCCTGATGGAAATACACAGGGGAACTGTCAAATCCCATGAGCATCAGCGTGAACAAGTCCTGCACATTCTCAAAAGTTAATGCAAAGCGGAGGGCAGATTCAGGTGTTAGGGGTACTGAGAAAAAGCCATTTGCAATATCCAAGCAGAAAAACACTTTACAATCACTCCTCCGCTGTGACATAACTTCAGGGAAAGATGCAACAAGGTGAGCAGCAGAGGGGGTGTACTTATTTACAAGTCTCAAGTACACAACCATTCGAAAGCTACCATCTTCCTTTTGCATTGAAACAGTATCATCAGGACAGAAAACATAGTATATGGCAAAACGGTACAACTGCCTCACAAACCAAACATCGTGAAATGACTAAGCACTCCAAAACATGGAATATAATACTGAAAGCGAGAGACAAAAAATAGTCTATCAATGCAATTAAAATATTTCTTTATTAAATAGTACTCAAAATATAAGAAACAAAATATAATACATGTATACAGACAAGAAGATTAGAAACAAGACTCGGGTATTAAAGGTGTGAGGTCAGCACACTTATAGGGGCAGGGGGAGTAAGGTAATCTGAAGATGCCCCAAATCAATCTTCAGTCAGAACCCGGTGCTCAGCCCCCACAGCTCCCACCTCCACCCCAAAGCGATCTTCAGTCAGAACCCGGAGCACAGCCCCCACCTCCGCCCCAAAGCGATCTTCAGTCAGAACCTGGTGTTCAGCCCCCACAGCTCCCACCTCCGCCCCAAAGCGATCTTCAGTCAGAACCCGATGCTCAGCCCCCACCTCTGCCCCAAAGCGATCTTCAGTCAGAACCCGATGCTCAGCCCCCACACCTCCCACCTCCGCCCCAAAGTGATCTTCAGTCAGAACCCGATGCTCAGCCCCCACACCTCCCACCTCCGCCCCAAAGTGATCTTCAGTCAGAACCTGATGCTCAGCCCCCACCTCTGCCCCAAAGCGATCTTCAGCCAGAACCCGATGCTCAGCCCCCACACCTCCCACCTCCGCCCCAAAGTGATCGTCAGTCAGAACCCGATGCTCAGCCCCCACACCTCCCACCTCCGCCCCAAAGTGATCTTCAGTCAGAACCCGATGCTCAGCCCCCACACCTCCCACCTCCGCCCCAAAGTGATCTTCAGTCAGAACCTGGTGTTCAGCCCCCACACCTCCCACCTCCGCCCCAAAGTGATCTTCAGTCAGAACCCGGTGCTCAGCCCCCACTTCCGCACCAAAGCGATCTTCAGTCAGTACCCGATGCTCAGCCCCCGCACCTCCCACCTCCGCCCCAAAGCGATCTTCAGTCAGAACCCGATGCTCAGCCCCCACCTCTGCCCCAAAGCGATCTTCAGTCAGAACCCGATGCTCAGCCCCCACACCTCCCACCTCCGCCCCAAAGCGATCTTCAGTCAGAACCTGGTGTTCAGCCCCCACAGCTCCCACCTCCGCCCCAAAGCGATCTTCAGTCAGAACCCGGTGCTCAGACCCTGCACCTCCCACCTCCGCCCCAAAGCGATGTTCAGTCAGAACCCGGTGCTCAGCCCCCACAGCTCCCACCTCCACCCCAAAGCGATCTTCACTCAGAACCCGATGCTCAGCCCCCACCTCTGCCCCAAAGCGATCTTCAGTCAGAACCCGATGCTCAGCCCCCACACCTCCCACCTCCGCCCCAAAGCGATCTTCAGCCAGAACCCGATGCTCAGCCCCCACACCTCCCACCTCCGCCCCAAAGTGATCGTCAGTCAGAACCTGATGCTCAGCCCCCACCTCTGCCCCAAAGCGATCTTCAGCCAGAACCCGATGCTCAGCCCCCACACCTCCCACCTCCGCCCCAAAGTGATCTTCAGTCAGAACCGATGCTCAGCCCCCACCTCTGCCCCAAAGCGATCTTCAGTCAGAACCCGATGCTCAGCCCCCACACCTCCCACCTCCGCCCCAAAGCGGTTTTCAGTCAGAACCCGATGCTCAGCCCCCACCTCTGCCCCAAAGCGATCTTCAGTCAGAACCCGATGCTCAGCCCCCACACCTCCCACCTCCGCCCCAAAGTGATCTTCAGTCAGAACCTGATGCTCAGCCCCCACCTCTGCCCCAAAGCGATCTTCAGCCAGAACCCGATGCTCAGCCCCCACACCTCCCACCTCCGCCCCAAAGTGATCTTCAGCCAGAACCTGATGCTCAGCCCCCACCTCCGCCCCAAAGCGATCTTCAGTCAGAACCCAGTGCTCAGCCCCCACACCTTCCATCTCCGCTCCAAAGCGATCTTCAGTCAGAACCCGATGCTCAGCCCCCACACCTCCCACCTCCGCCCCAAAGCGATCTTCAGTCAGAACCCAGTGCTCAGCCCCCACACCTTCCATCTCCGCTCCAAAGCGATCTTCAGTCAGAACCCGATGCTCAGCCCCCACAGCTCCCACCTCCACCCCAAAGTGATCTTCAGTCAGAACCCGATGCTCAGCCCCCACAGCTCCCACCTCCGCCCCAAAGCGATCTTCAGTCAGAACCCGGTGCTCAGCCCCCACAGCTCCCACCTCCGTCCCAAAGGGATCTTCAGTCAGAACCCGGTGCTCAGCCCCCACACCTCCGCCCCAAAGCGATCTTCAGCCAGAACCTGATGCTCAGCCCCCACCTCCGCCCCAAAGCGATCTTCAGTCAGAACCCAGTGCTCAGCCCCCACACCTTCCATCTCCGCTCCAAAGCGATCTTCAGTCAGAACCTGATGCTCAGCCCCCACCTCTGCCCCAAAACGATCTTCAGCCAGAACCTGATGCTCAGCCCCCACACCTCCCACCTCCGCCCCAAAGTGATCTTCAGTCAGAACCTGATGCTCAGCCCCCACCTCTGCCCCAAAGCGATCTTCAGTCAGAACCCGATGCTCAGCCCCCACACCTCCCACCTCCGCCCCAAAGTGATCTTCAGTCAGAACCTGATGCTCAGCCCCCACCTCTGCCCCAAAGCGATCTTCAGCCAGAACCCGATGCTCAGCCCCCACACCTCCCACCTCCGCCCCAAAGTGATCTTCAGCCAGAACCTGATGCTCAGCCCCCACCTCCGCCCCAAAGCGATCTTCAGCCAGAACCCAGTGCTCAGCCCCCACACCTTCCATCTCCGCTCCAAAGCGATCTTCAGTCAGAACCCGATGCTCAGCCCCCACACCTCCCACCTCCGCCCCAAAGCGATCTTCAGTCAGAACCCAGTGCTCAGCCCCCACACCTTCCATCTCCGCTCCAAAGCGATCTTCAGTCAGAACCCGATGCTCAGCCCCCACAGCTCCCACCTCCACCCCAAAGTGATCTTCAGTCAGAACCCGATGCTCAGCCCCCACAGCTCCCACCTCCGCCCCAAAGCGATCTTCAGTCAGAACCCGGTGCTCAGCCCCCACAGCTCCCACCTCCGTCCCAAAGGGATCTTCAGTCAGAACCCGGTGCTCAGCCCCCACACCTCCCACCTCCGTCCCAAAGTGATCTTCAGTCAGAACCTGATGCTCAGCCCCCACACCTCCCACCTCCGCCCCAAAGCGATCTTCAGTCAGAACCCAGTGCTCAGCCCCCACACCTTCCATCTCCGCTCCAAAGCGATCTTCAGTCAGAACCCGATGCTCAGCCCCCACAGCTCCCACCTCCACCCCAAAGTGATCTTCAGTCAGAACCCGATGCTCAGCCCCCACAGCTCCCACCTCCGCCCCAAAGCGATCTTCAGTCAGAACCCGGTGCTCAGCCCCCACAGCTCCCACCTCCGTCCCAAAGGGATCTTCAGCCAGAACCCGGTGCTCAGCCCCCACACCTCCCACCTCCGTCCCAAAGGGATCATAAGCCTGAACCCGATGCTCAGCCCCCACACCTCCCACCTCCGCCCCAAAGTGATCTTCAGTCAGAACCCGATGCTCAGCCCCCACACCTCCCACCTCCGCCCCAAAGCGATCTTCAGTCAGAACCCAGTGCTCAGCCCCCACACCTTCCATCTCCGCTCCAAAGCGATCTTCAGTCAGAACCCGATGCTCAGCCCCCACAGCTCCCACCTCCACCCCAAAGTGATCTTCAGTCAGAACCCGATGCTCAGCCCCCACAGCTCCCACCTCCGCCCCAAAGCGATCTTCAGTCAGAACCCGGTGCTCAGCCCCCACAGCTCCCACCTCCGTCCCAAAGGGATCTTCAGCCAGAACCCGATGCTCAGCCCCCACACCTCCCACCTCCGCCCCAAAGTGATCTTCAGTCAGAACCCGATGCTCAGCCCCCACACCTCCCACCTCCGTCCCAAAGGGATCTTCAGCCAGAACCCGATGCTCAGCCCCCACACCTCCCACCTCCGCCCCAAAGTGATCTTCAGTCAGAACCCGATGCTCAGCCCCCACACCTCCCACCTCCGCCCCAAAGCGATCTTCAGCCAGAACCTGATGCTCAGCCCCCACCTCCGCCCCAAAGCGATCTTCAGTCAGAACCCAGTGCTCAGCCCCCACACCTTCCATCTCCGCTCCAAAGTGATCTTCAGTCAGAACCCGATGCTCAGCCCCCACACCTCCCACCTCCGCCCCAAAGCGATCTTCAGTCAGAACCCAGTGCTCAGCCCCCACACCTTCCATCTCCGCTCCAAAGCGATCTTCAGTCAGAACCCGATGCTCAGCCCCCACAGCTCCCACCTCCACCCCAAAGTGATCTTCAGTCAGAACCCGATGCTCAGCCCCCACAGCTCCCACCTCCGCCCCAAAGCGATCTTCAGTCAGAACCCGGTGCTCAGCCCCCACAGCTCCCACCTCCGTCCCAAAGGGATCTTCAGCCAGAACCCGATGCTCAGCCCCCACACCTCCCACCTCCGCCCCAAAGTGATCTTCAGTCAGAACCCGATGCTCAGCCCCCACACCTCCCACCTCCGTCCCAAAGGGATCTTCAGCCAGAACCCGATGCTCAGCCCCCACACCTCCCACCTCCGCCCCAAAGTGATCTTCAGTCAGAACCCGATGCTCAGCCCCCACACCTCCCACCTCCGCCCCAAAGCGATCTTCAGTCAGAACCCAGTGCTCAGCCCCCACACCTTCCATCTCCGCTCCAAAGCGATCTTCAGTCAGAACCCGATGCTCAGCTCCCACCTCCACCCCAAAGTGATCTTCAGTCAGAACCCGATGCTCAGCCCCCACAGCTCCCACCTCCGCCCCAAAGCGATCTTCAGTCAGAACCCGGTGCTCAGCCCCCACAGCTCCCACCTCCGTCCCAAAGGGATCTTCAGCCAGAACCCGATGCTCAGCCCCCACACCTCCCACCTCCGCCCCAAAGCGATCTTCAGCCAGAACCTGATGCTCAGCCCCCACCTCCGCCCCAAAGCGATCTTCAGTCAGAACCCAGTGCTCAGCCCCCACACCTTCCATCTCCGCTCCAAAGCGATCTTCAGTCAGAACCCGATGCTCAGCCCCCACACCTCCCACCTCCGCCCCAAAGCGATCTTCAGTCAGAACCCAGTGCTCAGCCCCCACACCTTCCATCTCCGCTCCAAAGCGATCTTCAGTCAGAACCCGATGCTCAGCCCCCACAGCTCCCACCTCCACCCCAAAGTGATCTTCAGTCAGAACCCGATGCTCAGCCCCCACAGCTCCCACCTCCGCCCCAAAGCGATCTTCAGTCAGAACCCGGTGCTCAGCCCCCACAGCTCCCACCTCCGTCCCAAAGGGATCTTCAGTCAGAACCCGGTGCTCAGCCCCCACACCTCCCACCTCCGCCCCAAAGCGATCTTCAGTCAGAGCCTGGTGCTCAGCTCCCACCTCTGCCCCAAAGCGATCTTCAGTCAGAACCCGGTGCTCAGCCCCCACAGCTCCCACCTCCGCCCCAAAGCGATCTTCAGTCAGAACCCGGTGCTCAGCCCCCACAGCTCCCACCTCCGTCCCAAAGGGATCTTCAGTCAGAACCCGGTGCTCAGCCCCCACACCTCCCACCTCCGCCCCAAAGCGATCTTCAGTCAGAGCCTGGTGCTCAGCTCCCACCTCTGCCCCAAAGCGATCTTCAGTCAGAACCCGGTGCTCAGCCCCCACAGCTCCCACCTCCGCCCCAAAGCGATCTTCAGTCAGAACCCGGTGCTCAGCCCCCACAGCTCCCACCTCCGTCCCAAAGGGATCTTCAGTCAGAACCTGGTGCTCAGCCCCCACTTCCGCACCAAAGCGATCTTCAGTCAGAACCCAGTGCTCAGCCCCCACACCTTCCATCTCCGCTCCAAAGCGATCTTCAGTCAGAACCCGATGCTCAGCCCCCACACCTCCCACCTCCGCCCCAAAGCGATCTTCAGTCAGAACCCGATGCTCAGCCCCCACACCTCCCACCTCCGCCCCAAAGTGATCTTCAGTCAGAACCCGGTGCTCAGCCCCCACACCTCCCACCTCCGCCCCAAAGTGATCTTCAGTCAGAACCCGGTGCTCAGCCCCCACTTCCGCACCAAAGCGATCTTCAGTCAGTACCCGATGCTCAGCCCCCGCACCTCCCACCTCCGCCCCAAAGCGATCTTCAGTCAGAACCCGATGCTCAGCCCCCACCTCTGCCCCAAAGCGATCTTCAGTCAGAACCCGATGCTCAGCCCCCACACCTCCCACCTCCGCCCCAAAGCGATTTTCAGTCAGAACCCGATGCTCAGCCCCCACCTCTGCCCCAAAGCGATCTTCAGTCAGAACCCGATGCTCAGCCCCCGCACCTCCCACCTCCGCCCCAAAGCGATCTTCAGTCAGAACCCGATGCTCAGCCCCCACCTCTGCCCCAAAGCGATCTTCAGTCAGAACCCGATGCTCCGCCCCCACACCTCCCACCTCCGCCCCAAAGCGATCTTCAGTCAGAACCCGATGCTCAGCCCCCACACCTCCCACCTCCGTCCCAAAGGGATCTTCAGCCAGAACCCGATGCTCAGCCCCCACACCTCCCACCTCCGCCCCAAAGTGATCTTCAGTCAGAACCCGATGCTCAGCCCCCACACCTCCCACCTCCGCCCCAAAGCGATCTTCAGTCAGAACCCAGTGCTCAGCCCCCACACCTTCCATCTCCGCTCCAAAGCGATCTTCAGTCAGAACCCGATGCTCAGCTCCCACCTCCACCCCAAAGTGATCTTCAGTCAGAACCCGATGCTCAGCCCCCACAGCTCCCACCTCCGCCCCAAAGCGATCTTCAGTCAGAACCCGGTGCTCAGCCCCCACAGCTCCCACCTCCGTCCCAAAGGGATCTTCAGCCAGAACCCGATGCTCAGCCCCCACACCTCCCACCTCCGCCCCAAAGCGATCTTCAGCCAGAACCTGATGCTCAGCCCCCACCTCCGCCCCAAAGCGATCTTCAGTCAGAACCCAGTGCTCAGCCCCCACACCTTCCATCTCCGCTCCAAAGCGATCTTCAGTCAGAACCCGATGCTCAGCCCCCACACCTCCCACCTCCGCCCCAAAGCGATCTTCAGTCAGAACCCAGTGCTCAGCCCCCACACCTTCCATCTCCGCTCCAAAGCGATCTTCAGTCAGAACCCGATGCTCAGCCCCCACAGCTCCCACCTCCACCCCAAAGTGATCTTCAGTCAGAACCCGATGCTCAGCCCCCACAGCTCCCACCTCCGCCCCAAAGCGATCTTCAGTCAGAACCCGGTGCTCAGCCCCCACAGCTCCCACCTCCGTCCCAAAGGGATCTTCAGTCAGAACCCGGTGCTCAGCCCCCACACCTCCCACCTCCGCCCCAAAGCGATCTTCAGTCAGAGCCTGGTGCTCAGCTCCCACCTCTGCCCCAAAGCGATCTTCAGTCAGAACCCGGTGCTCAGCCCCCACAGCTCCCACCTCCGCCCCAAAGCGATCTTCAGTCAGAACCCGGTGCTCAGCCCCCACAGCTCCCACCTCCGTCCCAAAGGGATCTTCAGTCAGAACCCGGTGCTCAGCCCCCACACCTCCCACCTCCGCCCCAAAGCGATCTTCAGTCAGAGCCTGGTGCTCAGCTCCCACCTCTGCCCCAAAGCGATCTTCAGTCAGAACCCGGTGCTCAGCCCCCACAGCTCCCACCTCCGCCCCAAAGCGATCTTCAGTCAGAACCCGGTGCTCAGCCCCCACAGCTCCCACCTCCGTCCCAAAGGGATCTTCAGTCAGAACCTGGTGCTCAGCCCCCACTTCCGCACCAAAGCGATCTTCAGTCAGAACCCAGTGCTCAGCCCCCACACCTTCCATCTCCGCTCCAAAGCGATCTTCAGTCAGAACCCGATGCTCAGCCCCCACACCTCCCACCTCCGCCCCAAAGCGATCTTCAGTCAGAACCCGATGCTCAGCCCCCACACCTCCCACCTCCGCCCCAAAGTGATCTTCAGTCAGAACCCGGTGCTCAGCCCCCACACCTCCCACCTCCGCCCCAAAGTGATCTTCAGTCAGAACCCGGTGCTCAGCCCCCACTTCCGCACCAAAGCGATCTTCAGTCAGTACCCGATGCTCAGCCCCCGCACCTCCCACCTCCGCCCCAAAGCGATCTTCAGTCAGAACCCGATGCTCAGCCCCCACCTCTGCCCCAAAGCGATCTTCAGTCAGAACCCGATGCTCAGCCCCCACACCTCCCACCTCCGCCCCAAAGCGATTTTCAGTCAGAACCCGATGCTCAGCCCCCACCTCTGCCCCAAAGCGATCTTCAGTCAGAACCCGATGCTCAGCCCCCGCACCTCCCACCTCCGCCCCAAAGCGATCTTCAGTCAGAACCCGATGCTCAGCCCCCACCTCTGCCCCAAAGCGATCTTCAGTCAGAACCCGATGCTCCGCCCCCACACCTCCCACCTCCGCCCCAAAGCGATCTTCAGTCAGAACCCGATGCTCAGCCCCCGCACCTCCCACCTCCGTCCCAAAGCGATCTTCAGTCAGAACCCGATGCTCAGCCCCCACAGCTCCTTCATTAATGGAGCATGGAGAGGAGGAGGGCGGCTCTTCCCTGAATCGCATTGATCTCCGGACCTGGACAGCCGGGAACTGCTGGAGAGGAAGGTGGAGCAGAAGCTCCCGAGAGACAGGTTAACCATGTGAAGACCGGTATACCGCCGATACTGCCGGGAATCATTGGTCAACAAAGTCTCTACAACATCATCAATAGATTCAGAGTCAGACTGACTGACTACACACAGACCACAGACACCTCCTCGCACCATGTGACTGATCACATGACGGTGACATCACACAGGTCCTGTCAGCACACGGCGGTGCCGGCTCTGCAGGTGGAGGTATGTGTGTGTTCTCCTCTGGTCAGGGATACAGCTGTGCGCTGTCCCTGGTTGCTATGGGAATAATGGCGGCTTTTCCTGTAGTTTGGTTGATAAATCTCCCTCTTTGTGACTATGTGATTGGACTGTGGTGACATGACATCCCCCTCCGCTCCTGCATGTTGTGATTACACTTACCACAGCAAAATCTCATGACCACTGTTGTCGCTGATGGTTTCCAGCGGTACTGTGCCGTACATACTGGGATCGCCTCCTCTGCCAGTGATTGGCTGCAGCAATCATGTGCTGTCCTTATTAGCATCAACACCTCGGCTTGTGATTTATTGCAGCAGTCATATGCTTTCCCTACTGACATCACCTCTTCGGCCAGTGATTGGCTGCAGCAGTCATGTGCATTCCTTATTGGCATCACCTCTTTTGCCAGTGATTGGCTGCAGCAGTCATGTGCCTTCCTTATTGGCATCACCTCTTTTGCCAGTGATTGGCTGCAGCAGTCATGTGCATTCCTTATTGGCATCACCTCTTTTGCCAGTGATTGGCTGCAGCAGTCATGTGCGTTCCTTACAGGCATCGCTTCCTCGGGCAGTGATTGGCTGCAGCAGTCATGTGCATTCCTTATTGGCATCACCTCCTCGGCCAGTGTTTGGCTGCAGCAGTCATGTTCCATCCCTACTGGCATCGCCTCCTCGGCCAGTGATTGGCTGCAGCAGTCATGTGCGTTCCTTACTGACATCACCTCCTCGGCCAGCGATTGGCTGTAGCAGTCATGTTCCATCCCTACTGGCATCGCCTCCTCGGCCAGTGATTGGCTGCAGCAGTCATGTGCGTTCCTTACTGACATCACCTCCTCGGCCAGCGATTGGCTGTAGCAGTCATGTTCCATCCTTACTAGCATCACCTCCTCGGCCAATGATTGGCTGCAGCAATCATGTGCAGTACATACTGCAGAAAACCATAAGAAAATGGACCCCTAAAATATAACTTTAATTGAGAAAGTTAAAACCAAAAAACTCGTTCGCCCATGATAGTGAGTGTACACCCCATGAACCAGAATCTAACTATGATACACACAATACCGAAAAATATTACAAAAAGGGGTCTCCAAAGGGAGCAAAAAAAAAGATTATTCCGCCCCCACTATTGTATGTGGCCACAGGACTTTGCTGTATTGATAACTTGCCATATGATCCCCTGATGACCCCACTATCCCTGGGGGAAACGCGTCGGGATTTGACTAGGACTATGGGACTGGTTTACTGTAACAGATCAGCACCTCTGCTGCTGCTGCCCGGCCACTGTCTTCTCTACTTACAGACTATGACTGGCTTTCTTCATGTATACATTTGGTTTTGCATGATTTATATTGAGATCCATCTTATCCTGATGCCCCCTTTGCTGATTTTGTGATATGACGCTACCTGTTCTGCACTTTATTAATAGAGATATTGATATCTAGCAGATTTGATGTCCCCTCACTGGTTTTGTTTCCATCTGTTGATATGGGCTGATATAAAGTGCAATTTTTTTTTAATGCCGGCTGATTTTGTGATATTATACTACTTGTTTTGAGGACAATACAAGTAATATGTAGATTGCTTTTTTTGGCCGTTTTTCAGCCAAATTATTATTCTTTGGATCCGTTGAGAAAAAACTCTTGGGGACGAAATTAACAGCTTGTTTTGTCTGTTTCATGCAAACTGGGCTATGACATATACATTCTACGCATCTGACATTACCTGCGCTGCACTTTATGTTAGGGGTGTATTAGGGTCTCAGGGGAAAGCCGCCGAGGAGTGGGGGCGCTATATCACATAATTTAGGGTGCACCCTCCGCTGGCAGGCAAGGAATCCATTAGGGAGTTCTAGGGTTATATATTCCCTACATATTATACTATAATAATTTTTTTGCTCCCTTTGGAGACCCCTTTTTGGACCATTTTTCGGTATTGTGTGTATCATAGTTAGATTTTGGTTCATGGGGTGTACACTCACTAACATGGGCCTACAAGTATTTTGGCTTTAACTTTCTCAATAAAAGTTATATTTTAGGTGTCCATTTTCTTATGGTTTTCTGTAGTTGTGCGGGGCCCTACCTTTGATTATTTTTTTCTGGTTTTGCTGTACATACTGGCATCAACACCTCAGTCACTGATTGGTGGCAGCAGTAATGGACTGTAGAAAGCAGTATCACCACATTGACCAGTGATTAGCTGTAGCGGTCATGTGACATACATACTGGCATCTGCACATTGAGCAGTGATTGGCTGCAGTGGTCATGTACTGTACATGGCATTACCTCCTATGCCAATGATTGGCTGCAGCAGTTATGTGCCGTACTTACTGACATCACCTCCTCTGCCAGTAATTGGCTGCAGCAGTCATGTGTCAAACTTACTAACATTATTTCCTTGGCCAGTGATTGGCTGAAGCACTCTTGTGCCATACTTAGTGGCATTACCTCCTCGGCCATGGATTGGCTGCGACAGCATGTACTGTACATGGCATCACGTCCTCTGCCAGTGATTAATTGCAGCAGTAATGTGCTGTACTTACTGGCATCACCTCCTCTGCCAGTGATTGGCTGCAGCAGTTATGTGCCGTATTTACTGACATCACCTCCTCTGCCAGTGATTGGCTGCAGCACTCTTATGCCATACTTACTGGCATCACTTTCTCTGCTAGTGATTGTCTTCAGCAGTCATGTACTGTACATGGCATCACCTTCTCTGCTAGTGATTGGCTGCAGCAGTCATGAGCCGTACTTACTGGCATCACCTCCTCTGCCAGTGATTGGCTACAGTAGTCATGTGCCGTCATTACTGGCATCATCTCCTCTGCCAGTGATTGGCTGCAGCAGTCATGTGCCGTCATTACTGGCATCACCTCCTCGACCAGTGATTGGCTGCAACACTCTTGTGCCGTACTTACTGGCATTACCTCCTCGGCCATGGATTGGCTGCGGCGGTCATGTGCTATACATGGCATCACCTCCTCTGCCAGTGATTGCCTGCAACAGTCCTGTGCCATCTTTACTGGCATCACCTCCTCTGCGAGTGATTGGCTGCAGCAGTCATGTACTGTACATGGTATCACCTACCCGACCAGTGATTGTTTGCAGCAGTCATGTACTGTACATTGCATCACCTCCTCTGCCAGGGATTGGCTGCAGCAGTCATGTACTGTACATGGCATCACCTCCTCTGCTAGTGATTGGATGCAGCGGTCATGTACTGTATATGGCATCAACTCCTCGACCAGTGATTGTCTGCAGCAGTCATATAATGATGCCACTTGCTCTGACCTCCCCCTTTTTTCCAGAGTTATAACTTTGTTTCCCTTGACAGCCGCTTGTGGCTCACTTATTGTTAGACGAGTTGTAGTTTTGAATGGCGCTAAGGTTCAGAGAATTGGCTCAAATTTTACAAAAAATTAGGATTTTCCTGAATCCAAAAGTTTTGTGATTCGCTTCTTGCGCATTCAGCTGAATAATAACCAGCCAGAGTCCGCGAGTAGTGGAATAAAGGGGCGAAAAACAAAACGCTAACCTCATCACTCACCTGTCCTGCCGCAGCATGTAGCTGCCTCCGGTATCACATGCGCGACATCACCTAGTCTGCTGCAGAAGGAGCTGCGTGGAGAACCAGATGGGGGGGGCAGCGGCGGAAAGGGGAACCTGCTGTAACGGGTCTGGGAGGCGGAACCTCTGAGCTACTATACAAGGGGGCGGTCCTTGTAAGGGAGCGGGTGGCGACCAGGCAGGCAGTCACAGCAGGTGACCGGGACAGTCTCTGGATGAACGGGCAGGAGGTCACGGCAAGTGACCGGGGCAGTCTCTGGGTGAACGGGCAGATGGTCACGGCAAGTGACCGGGGCAGTCTCTGGGTGAACGGGCAGATGGTCACGGCAAGTGACCGGGGCAGTCTCTGGGTGAACGGGCAGATGGTCACGGCAAGTGACCGGGGCAGTCTCTGGGTAAAGGGTTGGTACGACCTGTGGCGGCTGATGGTAGACGTGAGCTCCCAGGTGAGCAGGCGAGAGTCTCTGGATAAACGGGTGGTCACAGCATGTGACGGCGGAGCCTCCAGGAAGACCAACAGACAGGCGGCAGATGAGCGCTCCCAGGTGAGCGGGCAGAAGTCTCTGGACAGGCGGGTGGTCACAGCACGTGACGGCAGAGCCTCCAGGTAGGCTAGCAGACAGGCAGCAGATGAGCGCTCCCAGGTGAGCGGGCAGGAGTCACTGGACAGGCAGGTGGTCACAGCACGTGACGGCAGAGCCTCCAGGTAGGCTAGCAGGCAGGTAGCAGATGTGCGCTCCCAGGTGAGCGGGCAAGCTGGTCCATAGACAGACTGACAAGAGTTGGAAGGCAGACCGTCGGACCTCAGGCAAGCAGGCAGGTAGTTGATGTGCGCTCCCAGGTGAGCGGGCAAGCTGGTCCTTAGACAGACTGACAGGAGTAGTAAGGCAGACCGTCGGACCTCAGGCTAGCAGGCAGGTAGCAGAATATTAGGCAGGAATAAGACAGCAAGCTGGCAGGAATCTGGCAGGTAACTGGCAACGGGACCTGAGGGCTGAAGCAGAGTAGTGAACAGTGCAACAACATTGCTCGGGCACCTCCATTTTGGAGGAGGTGCCTTATATATGGTGAAGTCCTCCGGCCATTGGCCGGGGACTCCTTAGGACGGCGCGCACGGCCCCTTTAAGAGGGAGGGAGAGCGCGCGCGCCCTAAGCACAGTGGCCGGGAAGGAGCGCGCGCTGCCAGCAGAGCGGGAGGAGGACGCCGGGCACGGAGCAGAGAGGTGAGGGGAACAGCGTCCCTGCCTAGCAGAGGGCAGGGACGCCGGCGCTACACCTGCCATTAGATTCATGCTGCCTGAACCCAAACCAGACAGTTCAGAGAAAACATAGTTTGAACAGCGGGCTGGGAATTATAGTGAGAGACGTGACTAGTCCGCCCCTGCTTCTCCCCCTTTCCACTCTAGTTGCTTGACCGGTCTCTCACATTTTTGTAAATAGGGAGAAACCGGTCAATCAACTGCAGGGGGGCATAGAAATTTTTTTTAAACTTAGGCTATGTGCCCATGGTCCGGACGTAGCAGCGCTTTGGATGCAGCATATTTTTGCTGCGTCCAAAATGTTGCATTCTATTGAACGCAGGTAAATTCACATGTGTTCACTGAATCATGCGGATTTACCGCATTTAATACATTCTAGTGATCAAATTTATGTTGCGGAGACTAGCGACTCCGCAAGAGAATTTGACATGCTGCAGTCCTGAAAGACGCGCTGCATGTCAGTGTCCACGGATGATCCGCAGCCTCAGATGCACGCATAGTGGACATGGGATTTCTAGAAAGACCATACACTATGCTGTAACATCTGGACGCTGCGGGTTTTACTCTGTATAAACACACTGCTTCAAACCCGCAGCAGCTCCTGATCGTGGCCACGTACCCAAACTCACCCGCTGTAGCGTCGGCGTCCCTGCCCTCTGCTAGGCAGGGACGCTGTTCCCCTCACCTCTCTGCTCCGAGCCTGGCGTCCTCCTCCCGCTCTGCTGGCAGCGTGCGCTCCTTCCCGGCCACTGTGCTTAGGGCGCGCGCGCTTCCTCCCTCTTAAAGGGGCCGCGCGCGCCGTCCTAAGGAGTCCCCGGCCAATGGCCGGAGGACTTTACCATATATAAGGCACCTCCTCCAAAATGGAGGTGCCCGAGCAATGTTGTTGCACTGTTCACTACTCTGCTTCAGCCCTCAGGTCCCGTTGCCAGATACTTGCCAGATACTTGCCAGATTCCTGCCAGCCTGATATTCAACTACCTGCCTGCTAGCCTGAGGTCCGACGGTCTGCCTTACTACTCCTGTCAGTCTGTCTAAGGACCAGCTTGCCCGCTCACCTGGGAGCGCACATCAACTACCTGCCTGCTTGCCTGAGGTCCGACGGTCTGCCTTCCAACTCTTGTCAGTCTGTCTATGGACCAGCTTGCCCGCTCACCTGGGAGCGCACATCTGCTACCTGCCTGCTAGCCTACCTGGAGGCTCTGCCGTCACGTGCTGTGACCACCTGCCTGTCCAGTGACTCCTGCCCGCTCACCTGGGAGCGCTCATCTGTTGCCAGTCTGCTAGCCTACCTGGAGGCTCTGCCGTCACGTGCTGTGACCACCCGCCTGTCCAGTGACTCCTGCCCGCTCACCTGGGAGCGCTCATCTGTTGCCAGTCTGCTAGCCTACCTGGAGGCTCTGCCGTCACGTGCTGTGACCACCCGCCTGTCCAGAGACTTCTGCCCGCTCACCTGGGAGCGCTCATCTGCCGCCTGTCTGTTGGTCTTCCTGGGAGCTCCGCCGTCACATGCTGTGACCACCCGTTTATCCAGAGTCTCTCGCCTGCTCACCTGGGAGCTCACGTCTACCATCAGCCGCCACAGGTCGTACCAACCCTTTACCCAGAGACTGCCCCGGTCACTTGCCGTGACCATCTGCCCGTTCACCCAGAGACTGCCCCGGTCACTTGCCGTGACCATCTGCCCGTTCACCCAGAGACAGCCCCGGTCACTTGCCGTGACCATCTGCCCGTTCACCCAGAGACAGCCCCGGTCACTTGCCGTGACCATCTGCCCGTTCACCCAGAGACTGCCCCGGTCACTTGCCGTGACCATCTGCCCGTTCACCCAGAGACTGCCCCGGTCACTTGCCGTGACCATCTGCCCGTTCACCCAGTGACTGCCCCGGTCACTTGCCGTGACCTCCTGCCCGTTCTTCTAGAGACTGTCCCGGTCACCTGCTGTGACTGCCTGCCTGGTCGCCACCCGCTCCCTTACAAGGACCGCCCCCTTGTATAGTAGCTCAGAGGTTCCGCCTCCCAGACCCGTTACAGTTTGCTCGGGCCATGGAACCCGGTGGCACCCAAGCTCCCTCGCTCTCGGACCTCTGTCATGAACTGTCCCGTCAGAGGTCCCAACAGGAGTCCATCCTGGGTCACCTGCGGAATGTCAATTCTCGTCTGGACACTCTGACTGCTCCACCAGCAACCACCACCAATACCATGGTATCCTACCCCGGACCCCGGCTTTCTGCACCTCCTCGCTTCGGAGGCGACTCCACCCAGGCTCGGGGCTTCATAAATCAGTGCACCCTGCACTTTGAACTCCTGTCCCACCAGTTTAACTCCGACCGGGCCAAAATTGCCTTCATCATGTCCCATCTCACCGGGGAGGCCCTGGCCTGGCTAAATCCTCTATGGGAGAGAGTAGACCCCCTGGTGTCCGACTTGCCTGCCTTTCTCATGGCTTTCCGGAAAGTCTTCGACGAACCCGGACGGAAGACCTCATCCGCATCATCTCTGCTACGTCTCCGTCAGGGAAGTCTCACCGTGGGCCAATATGCCATATGGTTCCGTACCCTTGCCTCGGAGCTGGCCTGGGATAACGACGCTCTGGTATCCGTCTTCTGGGAGGGTCTGTCCGGCCGTATTAAAGATGAACTTGCCGGTCGGGACATTCCTACCACTCTCGATGACCTAATAACTCTTGCCACCCGGATTGACCTACGGTTCCAGGAGCGTGCCAAAGAGGTCACCCGTGAGAGGAGGTTTCCACGTCTAGCTCCTACTTTTCAGAAATCCGTCTCTCCCCAGGTACACTCTCCTGGGCCTATGCAGGTCGACCAGACCAAGATGGTCAAAACCCGTCAGGACTTACGCCGTGCCGAAGGGAGCTGCTTCTACTGTGGCAGTAAGGAGCACCGGATCCGTACCTGCCCGGAGAGGTCGGGAAACGCCTGTGTCTAGGTTCGCTTAGAGAGGTCAACCTAGACAAGAATAAATCCTCTCCATCTCTGCTACTCTCAGTCTCTATTATCTGCGGGGAGAATCGTTATTTCGAACTAGCCCAACTTGACTCTGGAGCGGCCGGGAATCTTATCTCACAGTCCCTGGTAGAAAAATACCGCATTCCCACCAAACCTCTGGCTGTACCAATATCTGTCGCTGCTGTGGATGGGGGCCTCTTACCACGTCCCATCCAACTCATCACCGAATCCGTAACTCTGCAGGTGGGAATGCTGCATTCTGAGAGCATCTCTTTTCATGTTCTGCCTGGACTCTCTCACGCCCTCTTACTAGGTCTACCTTGGCTCCAGAGACATGCACCCGTGCTTGACTGGCAGACCGGAGAAGTCCTTCGCTGGGGACAGGACTGTCATAAGACTTGTTTGGTTCCTGTTCATCCCGTCCGTCCTTCTCCTACCCCAACTAATCTACCTGGACTTCCGATTCCCTATTGGTCATTTGCTGATGTCTTTAATAAAAAGGAGGCAGAGACATTACCCCCTCATAGACCATACGACTGTCCTATCGACCTGTTACCCGGTACTACTCCTCCCCGTGGGCGTATTTACCCATTGTCCGCTGCTGAGACCCGGTCGATGTCCGAATATATTGAGGAGAATTTGGCCAGGGGATTCATCCGGAAATCTACCTCCCCGGCGGGAGCAGGCTTCTTCTTCGTCAAAAAGAAGGACGGCTCTCTCCGTCCCTGTATAGACTATAGAGGCCTTAACCAGATCACGGTGAAGAATAAGTACCCCCTTCCGCTCATTCCAGAATTATTTGATCGCCTGAGGGGGGCTAGAGTCTTCACCAAACTGGACCTCCGTGGGGCGTACAACCTGGTCCGTATCCGTCAAGGGGATGAATGGAAGACTGCATTCAACACCCGGGACGGCCACTATGAATATCTGGTAATGCCCTTTGGTCTCTGTAACGCTCCTGCCGTCTTTCAAGAGTTGGTCAATGACATCTTCCGGGACCTTCTCTACTCCTGCGTTGTGGTGTACCTGGACGACATCTTGGTCTTCTCTCCGGATCTCCAGACTCACCGGAGGGACGTTCGTCAGGTCCTGCTCAGGCTCAGGCAGAACCACCTCTTCGCTAAATATGAGAAGTGCCTCTTTGAGCAGACCTCGCTTCCGTTTTTGGGCTACATTATTTCTCAGACCGGCCTACGAATGGATCCAGAGAAACTGTCTGCCATCGAGAAATGGCCCCGACCGGAGGGGTTGAAGGCCATTCAGCGGTTCCTGGGCTTCGCCAACTACTACCGCCTCTTCATACCGCACTTCTCTTCCCGGACTGCCCCAATTTCCGCGCTCACCCGTAAGGGTACTAATCCCAAAGAGTGGCCGCCCGAAGCAGAGGAGGCCTTTCTTTCCTTAAAACAGGCCTTCTCTTCCGCCCCGGTGCTGCATCGTCCGGACGGCAACAAGCAGTTCTTTCTGGAGGTTGACGCCTCCTCCTCTGGAGCCGGAGCTGTACTTACTCAAAAATCTTCTTCCGGGAGGATGGTAACTTGCGGCTTCTTCTCTAAACTCTTCTCCTCCTCAGAGCGCAATTATTCCATAGGAGACCGAGAGTTATTGGCCATCAAACTGGCATTGGAGGAGTGGCGTTACCTACTCGAGGGGGCTCTTCATCCGGTAATAATTTACACTGACCACAAGAACTTGGCTTATCTCCAGCATGCCCAGAGACTTAATCCACGCCAAGCCCGGTGGTCCTTGTTTTTTGCTCGCTTTGATTTTGTTCTACATTTTCGCCCGGCTGACAAGAACATCAAAGCAGATGCCTTGTCCCGATCCTTTCTGGTATCTGATCTCGAGGAAGAACCTAAACATATCATCGATCCCGCCAGAGTAATGAAGGTGGCTCCCGTGAGTCTAAATCGTCTCCCTCCCGGTAAGACGTTCGTATCGGTACCTGATCGGGAGAAGATCCTACACTGGGGTCATTCGTCTAAACTAGCTGGCCACGCCGGTCAGAAAAAGACCCTCCAGCTTATTTCCCGGCACTACTGGTGGCCTAACCTGCGCAAGGATGTAATAGACTTTGTTTCTGCCTGTGTGTCCTGTGCCCGCAACAAAGTTCCGAGACACCTGCCAGCCGGTCGCCTTCTTCCTCTGCCAGTACCTGCTGCCCCCTGGCAGCATATAGCGATGGACTTCATAACTGATCTTCCCGTCTCTGCCGGTTGTACGGTCATTTGGGTGGTCGCTGACCGCTTTTCCAAGATGGCTCACTTCATTCCCCTGCCAGGCCTCCCGTCTGCACCCGAGCTGGCTAAAGACTTTATCCGCCACATCTTCCGTCTTCATGGCCTGCCCCGTCACATCGTGTCGGATCGTGGGGTACAGTTCACTTCTCGTTTCTGGAGAGCCACTTGTAAATTGCTAGACGTCACCCTGGACTTCTCCTCCGCTTACCACCCACAGTCTAATGGTCAAGTGGAGCGGATCAATCAGATCCTGACCAGTTACCTCCGGCACTTCGTTAATGCCCACCATTCTGACTGGGTGGATCTCCTGCCATGGGCCGAATTCTCGTACAACAATCACGAGAGCGAATCTTCCTCCAAATCCCCGTTTTTTGTAGTCTTCGGTCAGCATCCTCGGATCCCGTTTCCCGTCTCCACCTCGGTGGACAATCCGGCTGCGGAATCTCTTGTTAACAAATTTTCCTCCACATCGGAAAGTACCCGGTCCGCACTCCTTCTGTCATCCGAGCGTATGAAAAGACATGCCGACAAAAAACGTCTGGATCCTCCTCAATTCCGTCCAGGGGATAAGGTCTGGCTCTCGTCCAAGTATGTCCGGCTCAAGATTCCTTCCTATAAGTTAGGGCCTCGGTTCATCGGTCCTCTGGAGGTCATCAGTCAGATCAACCCGGTGGCCTATAAATTGAAACTCCCGGCCAACTTACGGATCCCTAACTCCTTCCATGTATCTCTCCTCAAACCTGTGGTACTTAACTCTTTTTCCAAGTCTACAGGTACGCCTCCTGCTCCGGTTTCTGCTGAGGACGAGTTTGAGGTAGAGAACATTCTTGCCACCAAAAGGGTAAGAGGAAAGACCTTTTTTCTAGTAGATTGGAAGGGGTTTGGTCCTGAGGAGAGAACGTGGGAGCCCCGGGAGAACATCCATGCCCCTCTCATCCTAGCTAAATGTCTGTCTGGCCTAAAAAAGGGGGGGCCTAAGGGGGGGGTACTGTAGCGTCGGCGTCCCTGCCCTCTGCTAGGCAGGGACGCTGTTCCCCTCACCTCTCTGCTCCGAGCCTGGCGTCCTCCTCCCGCTCTGCTGGCAGCGCGCGCTCCTTCCCGGCCACTGTGCTTAGGGCGCGCGCGCGCGCTTCCTCCCTCTTAAAGGGGCCGCGCGCGCCGTCCTAAGGAGTCCCTGGCCAATGGCCGGAGGACTTTACCATATATAAGGCACCTCCTCCAAAATGGAGGTGCCCGAGCAATGTTGTTGCACTGTTCACTACTCTGCTTCAGCCCTCAGGTCCCGTTGCCAGTTACCTGCCAGATACTTGCCAGATTCCTGCCAGATTCCTGCCAGCCTGATATTCAACTACCTGCCTGCTAGCCTGAGGTCCGACGGTCTGCCTTACTACTCCTGTCAGTCTGTCTAAGGACCAGCTTGCCCGCTCACCTGGGAGCGCACATCAACTACCTGCCTGCTTGCCTGAGGTCCGACGGTCTGCCTTCCAACTCTTGTCAGTCTATGGACCAGCTTGCCCGCTCACCTGGGAGCGCACATCTGCTACCTGCCTGCTAGCCTACCTGGAGGCTCTGCCGTCACGTGCTGTGACCACCTGCCTGTCCAGTGACTCCTGCCCGCTCACCTGGGAGCGCTCATCTGTTGCCAGTCTGCTAGCCTACCTGGAGGCTCTGCCGTCACGTGCTGTGACCACCCGCCTGTCCAGTGACTCCTGCCTGCTCACCTGGGAGCGCTCATCTGTTGCCAGTCTGCTAGCCTACCTGGAGGCTCTGCCGTCACGTGCTGTGACCACCCGCCTGTCCAGAGACTTCTGCCCGCTCACCTGGGAGCGCTCATCTGCCGCCTGTCTGTTGGTCTTCCTAGGAGCTCCGCCGTCACATGCTGTGACCACCCGTTTATCCAGAGACTCTCGCCTGCTCACCTGGGAGCTCACGTCTACCATCAGCCGCCACAGGTCGTACCAACCCTTTACCCAGAGACTGCCCCGGTCACTTGCCGTGACCATCTGCCCGTTCACCCAGAGACTGCCCCGATCACTTGCCGTGACCATCTGCCCGTTCACCCAGAGACTGCCCCGGTCACTTGCCGTGACCATCTGCCCGTTCACCCAGAGACTGCCCCGGTCACTTGCCGTGACCATCTGCCCGTTCACCCAGAGACTGCCCCGGTCACTTGCCGTGACCATCTGCCCGTTCACCCAGAGACTGCCCCGGTCACTTGCCGTGACCATCTGCCCGTTCACCCAGAGACTGCCCCGGTCACTTGCCGTGACCATCTGCCCGTTCACCCAGAGACTGCCCCGGTCACTTGCCGTGACCATCTGCCCGTTCACCCAGAGACTGCCCCGGTCACTTGCCGTGACCATCTGCCCGTTCACCCAGAGACTGCCCCGGTCACTTGCCGTGACCATCTGCCCGTTCACCCAGAGACTGCCCCGGTCACTTGCCGTGACCATCTGCCCGTTCACCCAGAGACTGCCCCGGTCACTTGCCGTGACCATCTGCCCGTTCACCCAGAGACTGCCCCGGTCACTTGCCGTGACCATCTGCCCGTTCACCCAGAGACTGCCCCGGTCACTTGCCGTGACCATCTGCCCGTTCACCCAGAGACTGCCCCGGTCACTTGCCGTGACCATCTGCCCGTTCACCCAGAGACTGCCCCGGTCACTTGCCGTGACCATCTGCCCGTTCACCCAGAGACTGCCCCGGTCACTTGCCGTGACCATCTGCCCGTTCACCCAGAGACTGCCCCGGTCACTTGCCGTGACCATCTGCCCGTTCACCCAGAGACTGCCCCGGTCACTTGCCGTGACCATCTGCCCGTTCACCCAGAGACTGCCCCGGTCACTTGCCGTGACCATCTGCCCGTTCACCCAGAGACTGCCCCGGTCACTTGCCGTGACCTCCTGCCCGTTCTTCTAGAGACTGTCCCGGTCACCTGCTGTGACTGCCTGCCTGGTCGCCACCCGCTCCCTTACAAGGACCGCCCCCTTGTATAGTAGCTCAGAGGTTCCGCCTCCCAGACCCGTTACACCCGCAGCATATCAATTTCTGTAGCGAACACACTAGTCTCCACTGCAGATTTTGACCGATTGAAGTATCATTATATGCGGTGGATTCACATGTACCGACAACAAAAGTGCGGCATTAGAACACGTTTTGGACCCAGCAAAAATACGCTGCGTCCAAAGTGCGGCTTGTTGCTGTTCATGGGGATGTAGCGGCTAACAAAAGAGCTGTGAGCTGTTAATACTAGCCAGGGACCATGTTTGCCTAATGGCACCTTCCTAGGCTAAAAATAGCAGCTCTCAGCTGCCCTAGAAATTACATGAATGGAAATGCTAATGAGATTGGGTATATGGGATTAGCTGACACCTAGCTCTTTTGTTTGGTGATGACAAGGTGTCAATCAGACTATTTCATTACAAACCTAATTAAACTAAAGTAAAGAGATAAATAAACACACAGATACAGAGCAAACACTTTATTTGAAATACAACAGGAACTTTCTTAAATTAACCAATATACTCACCCCAGTTCTGACGGTAATCCAACGGTCAAAGTAATGTCCCACATTTCTTTTTTTCAAATAGCTTTATTTAGCTCCCAACAGCATGCATTTCAGTACAAAAACACATCAAAGAGATGCAGAAACGCTGCAGAAATTTTTGCTTCAAATCCGGAACGTGCACATATAGCCTTAGCCCGGAATTCGGTCAAGAGGGTAACAGTGGATTTCACCTTCCAAGTGGGAGCTCTCCACTCTGAATCCATCTCCTGTTTTGTTTTGGATAATTTACCTACTGGGTTGGTACTGGAGCTTCCATGGTTGCATATTCACAATCCTTTGTATCCACTGTATCTTTTGCTGGCTCCTCTTACTGTTGGGGTTCCTCAAGGATCAGTCCCATGTTCCCTGCTCCTCTCCTTGTATACTGTCCTTATTGGGCAAACAATCAGTAGATTCGGTTTTCAGCATCATCTCTATGCCAAGGACACCAATTATACACCTCTTCTTCTGACATCACGTCTGCATTATTACAAAACACCAGTGATTTATTTTCCGCTGTCTCTATCATCATGTCCTCCCTCTATCTAAAACTGAATCTGTCAAAAACTGAATTCCATGTGTTTCCTCCCTCCACTAACCTACCTATGCCCGATATTGTTATTTCTTTGTGTGGTTCTACCGTTTCTCCCGAGCAACAAGCCCGCTGCCTTGGGGTCATACTTGATTCAGATCTTTCCTTCACTCCCCACATCCGATCACTCGATCATGTCATCTACACCTCAAAAACATTTTTAGAATTCGATTTTTTTCTGATCTTTAACTATGCAAAAACTCTTACTGTAGCTCTTATTCATTCTCGTTTGGACTATTGCTACTCTCTACTTATCAGTCTCCCTCTTACTAAACTCTCCCCTCTCCAATCCATTCTGAATGCAGCAGTCAGGATCATATTCCTCGCCAACCACTACACCGATGCCTCCACCCTGTGTCAGTCGTTGCACTGGTTACCCATCCACTACAGAGTTCAATATAAACTCATCACTCTCACCCACAAAGCACTCCATGCTTCAGCACCACCCTATATCTCCTCCCTTGTCTCAGTCTACCACCCTACCTGTGCTCTCCGTTCTGCGAATAACCTAAGATTAACATCCTCAATAATCCGAACCTCCTACTCTCCTGTCTCCAAGTCTTCTCCCGAGCTGCGCCAATCTTTTGGAACGCACTACCCAGGACACTTCGATTAATCCCCAATACCCACAGTTTTAAGTGTGCCCTAAAAACACATTTCTGTAGACTAGCCTATTGCTTCACCACTCTTGTTTAACTATCCCTGTTTTACCCATACAAACTTTCCTTCCAAACCAGGACCCCCGTATTGTCTATTCACACACTCTCCATGCACTTACTAGCCCTCTGTGTCTTTACCTGTACACATACTGGCTAGTGACTGGTTCATTCAGCATTATGTGAACACCCTATTTATTATATTGATGGCCGGACCGTACAATACAAGTAATTGTTACCATCCACCTTTCGTGTCTCCCCTATTTCCTCATAGATTGTAAACTTGCGAGCTGCAGGGCCCTCACTCCTCCCGGTATCTGGTGATTTATGTGATTATTGTTATTCTGTAATGTCTTTATAGTCTGTACAAGTCACTCTAAAATGTAAAGCGCTGCGGAATATGTTGGCGCTATAAAAATAAAAATTATTATTATTATTATAATCCTGTTATTGACTGGTGTCAGAAGGAGATTGTTAAATGAAGCCCAAATTGTTATAAGAAATGTCTAAAGTCTGTACAAATATGCTCTACGAGTCTGAAGGGTCTGCCAGGGTACCTGAAGGACTTCGGAGATGTGTTCTCGGAAAAAGAGGTGGAGACATTACCTCCCCATCGTCCCTATGATTGTGCTATTAATCTTTTCCCTAATGCCAAATTACCTAAAGCTCACCTTTACAATTTGTCTGGGCCTGAACGGACCCCCATGAAAGAATATGTTAACCAAAGTTTACAGAAGGGTCATATCCGTCCTTCCTCCTCCCCTGTAGCTGCCAGAACAAAATCGCAATAGAACATACTTACCCACTTCCACTCATCCCCGACCTATATAATCAGCTTCTGTGGGCCATGTGATTTTCTAAACTTGATCTTAGAGGGGCTTACAATTTGATAAGCATCCGGAAGGGTGATGAGTGGAAAACGGCCTTCTAAACGTCTGAGGGTCTCTTTGGATTATCCAATGCACCTGCTATTTTTCAAATTTTTATGAAGGATATTTTCTCTGATTGCATTGGAAGATATGTTGTGATTTACCTGGATGATATTCTAATTTTCTCACCCGATTTGGACTCTCACCAGGAACATGTCTGTGTTGTATTACAAAGGTTGAGAGAGAACTCTTTGTTTACTAAATTATTATTTATTATTATAGCGCCATTTATTCCATGGCGCCTTACATGTGAAAAGGGGTATACGTAGCAAAATCTATTTCAAAAATTTGAACAAAACGTGACGGCGACTGGTACAGGAGGAGCGAGGACCCTGCCCGCGAGGGCTCACAATCTACAAGGGATGGGTGAGGATACAGTAGGTGGGGGTAGGGCTGGTCATGCAGCGGTATGGTGGAGCGGTGGTTACTGCTGGTTGTAGGCTTGTCGGAAGAGGTGGGTCTTCAAGGTTCCTTTTGAAGGTTTCCACGGTAGGCGAGAGTCTGATATGTTGGGGTAGAGAGTTCCAGAGTAAGGGGGATGGACGGGAGAAATCAAGACAATGCAAATTAGAGAAATGTGTTTTTTTCTGTTGAGGAATTTTCATTCTTGGGGTTTTATCTTGTCAACAGAAAGGTTTCAGATGGACCCTGGGAAGGTGCAGGCCATAATTGATTGAGTTCAACCACGTGATTTTAAAGCTTTGCAATGTTTTCTGGGATTCCCCAACTATTATAGGAAATGCATCAAGGGTTTTTCTTAGATTACTAAACCTCTTACTGACCTTACATGTAAGGGGGGAGAATCTCAAGGTTTGGTTGCCGGATACTATTAGGGCTTTCGAAAAATGATATTCTAATTCAACCCGATCTCCAAGAACTATTCATTGTGGAGGAGGATGCTTCGGAGGCCAGAGTAGGTGCAGTTTTATCGCAGGGGCTTAAAACTCTGACTAACCTCCGTCAATGTGCCTTTTTTTCTAAAAAATCCTCGTCTTAGGAAAGAACTTATGATGTTGGGAATCGTGAATTATTAGCTGCTAAATTGGCTTTTGAGGATTGGAGGCATTTATTGGAGGGGCGGTTCATCCAGTCACTGTGGTCACTGATCACAAGAATCTAGCTTACATTGAATCAGCTAAATGGCTAACCCCCAGACAGGCCAGATGGTCATTGTTTTCCTCTAGGTTTAATTTTTCTATCACATTCAGGCCGTGGTCTAAGAATGTGAAAGCTGACCCATTACCGCGCACTCTCGATTCAATTTCTCCTCCATAACCTCCATCCTCCATTATTTCTCAGGGTATTGTAGTTTCTATGATGACCTTGGAGTTGCAAAAGGAGATACATAAAGTCCAGTCGTTGGCTCCTTCTGCTTTTCCAGGGTCCAAATTATTTGTGCCTGTGTACCTAAGATTGCTTCTGTTACAGGAGTTTCATGATTCCATCTTGAGTGGTCATCCTGGGGTTATTGCTACACGGAAAGCCATTGCTAGACTTTTTTGGGGGGAGTCCATGCATAATGATATTAAAGATTTTGTATCCGCTTGTGAAGTCTGGGCACGCACTAAAGTCTGTCATAGTCGGCCGGCTGGGGAATTGGCTCTATTGCCGATTACATAAAGACAATGGCCTTATCTGTCCATGGATTTCATCATGGATTTGCCTCTGGTGGGAAAACGGCTATCTGGGTGGTAGTTGACCGATTCAGCAAACAAGCTAATTTTGTTCCATTGTCAGGATTACCTAATGCAGAGACACTCTCCAGGTTGTTTATTTCTCATATTGTAAGGTTATATGGAATCCCTCTTAACATTGTGTCTGATAGGGGAGTACAATTTGTCTCTAAATTCTGGAGAGCTTTTAGTGGTAAATTCGGGATTGACTTGTCATTTTCACCGTCAGACTGAGAGGACCAATCAATCTTTGGAACAAATTTTAATGTGCTTTGTGGCAGTTCGGCTGGAGGACTGGTCCTCATTTTTACCTCTCGCTGAGTTTGTCTTTAACAGTCGCATAAATCAGTCTACTGGAACTTCTCCGTTTTTCTGTAATTATGGTTTTCATCCCCATTTTGGTGAATTTTCTAGGATTAGTTCTGAATGTCCTGGGGTGGAGATCGCCGTGCAGAGACTTGGGGATGTCTGGAGGGAGGTTCAAAAGAATATTGGGACCTCTCAGATTTACCAAAAACGGAAGGCCGATAGAAGATGTTCGATGAGTCCTGTTTTTAAGATTGGGGATAAGGTTTGGTTGTCATCTCAGAATATTAAACTTAAAGTGCCATCGGCGAAGATGGGTCCAAAGTTTATTGGTCCAAATGAGATCCTGGAGGTGGTCAGTCTGGTGGCATTCAGATTAAAACTCCCTCCATCCCTTCGCATCCCTAACATGTTCCATAAATCCCTATTAACTTTCGGCAGTGTCTCCCTCAACCCAGCCTCCTCTGGTTTCTGTCAACGGTGGCTTGGAGTATGAGGTTCAGAGAGTTGTGGATTCTCGTAAGATCCGAAATTCCCTCCAATAACTCATTCCCTGGAGGAGATGCGGACCAGAGGAGAGATCCTGGTCCCAGCTCAAGATGGGAAGGCCGAGCAGTTAGTCAGGGCCTTCCATCTAAAATTTCCTGGGAAACCTGGGGTTTTAGTAGCCCCCCCTAGAAGAGGAGGTACTGTAACGATTCCACCGCTCAGTGTGTCTGAGATGCAGTTACTGATAGCTCAGTCGTTCAATCTGGTACGGAGGCATGCTGAAGCTTTCAGTACTTTGACAGCTCGGTATCCAATCTGGTGCAGGGGTGTGCTGAGCTGTCAGTGTTTTGATTGACAGCTCATCCAATCTGAAACTGGGAGGTGCTTGACTTTCTCCAGGTGTTAATTGCCCCAGGTGATTGCCTGGCTACTTAGCTGGGCTGTTAATCCCAGAACTCTGCCAGACGTTGCTTCAGCTAAGTGCGGTTGGTTTTCTCTGTGTCTAGTGTTTTGCTTGATGATATTTTGTTGCCTGACCTTAGACCTCGTTCTGACCCTCTATTTTAACCCTTTGTTCTGATCCGCTATCCTCCTGGTATTTTGACCTTGGACAGTTACCTGACTACGCCTTTGTCTCTTCCCTCTGTTTATGATGTACCTTTCTGTCATTTGACCTCGGACTTCTTGACTATCCCGATTCACGGCTTGTCTGTGAGAAGTGACTCGGCGTCACATTAGACCTGGCCTATCCGTTTTTCTTTTTCGCCAGTATGGATTCTGTTCACATGATTAGTGACCAAGTGGTGAATTTGACGCAGATCACTAAGGGTCAGGATAAGGAATGCCAGAGTCTGGAGTCATCACAATATCAGTTGCATCAAACTACACCCAGCTATTGCCCCATATCGCGGCTCCCATTCGCCTCCAAACTCCTCGAATAGCATGTCCACTTTTTGACAACCTACAATCCAGCTTCCGTCCCCAGCATTCCACCGAAACTGCCCTGACCAAAATTACTAGGGACTTATTTATCATCAAAGCTAACAGACAATTTTCTGTACTCAATAAATACTGTACGTGCCACAATGTAACTGAGAGTCCTACCTGGAATCAGTGTAGTATTATGAAGAGTTTGATCCGGACACTGCCAATATCGCTGGAGAGATGTCCGAGGAAGGTATGTTGCGGCGAATCTGGAGTGGGTGTACCCAACTGTCTTCTCCGGTGCAGAGGGTAAATGAAGAGTCTGCAGTGATGAGTAAGAAAAAGCTGGGGGAAGTCCAAAGTGGATGTTGTCACGGGGTTACCGCGACAGGTTGGAGCGAGGAGACCTCAGCACCGGAGGGCTCCTGCTCCAACTCCGAGAAGAAGCACTTCTCCGTCATTCTAAATGTATTTATTTCTTCCAGCAGAACAGGGGTTAAGCGACCATGTTAGATTTCTCTGTGCTCACAGCTGAGCTCGGTTAGCACTCCCTTTCCCTTCATAACCTGGGCTCTGATACTAAGTCCTTGTCAGAGCTAGCATTTGCTGCATGGCTAAGGAGAGCGAGGAGTTCTATGAGAAGGCGTTTGGGAGGAATAACTTGTAACTGTTGCCTGGTTTGTATGCGTGGTTATTCCTTATCCTTCTCCATTTTGGTTTATTCCCCTACCTTCACACCCGGTGCTTCCCTCTGTTATATGTGAGAGAATATTTTGTGTGCCCTGAGTTTTCTGTTTATCCCTGTCCGTGTTGCCTTGTTTGTCGGCTGGGTGTACTTCGGTGAACAGTATCGCCCCTATTCCTCAGGTGGGGGAGGAGAACAAGCGGAGGGCTAACTCAGGAGTTAGGGCGAGGTCGGAGGCCTCAGCATCCTCACCTTCAGATGTATCCTGGGGAATAGGACGAGCTAGTGTTAGGGTTAGAGTAGGAGCCCCTGATCCCTGGTCACCCAACAGCTGTGTTGTGACAGATGTGTCCTGCTGTCTTCTCTGGTGCACAAGGCAGATGCCCTTAGCACTAGGGGCATCCTTTTTTCAGAGAGGGAAGCCCTTAGTCCCAGTGACGTCACTCAGAAAGCGCCTAACACGTTATCACTAGAAGCAGCGCAGGTGTGACCGGCCGGCACACCGTCCCTGCACCACGTGGACTGTTCCGTTACCTACTGCTGCTGCCTGCCTAACTGCCTTGTGGCTAGGTCTTGAACTTGAACCCCTGGTCCATGTGTGACTAGGTCCTGAACCCGAATCCTTGGTCTGTGTGTGGCCAGTGCCTGAACCTCATCCCCTGGCCCATGTGTGGCCAGTGCCTGAACCTCATCCCCTGTTCCGTGTGCGGCCAGTGCCTGAACCTGCTCCCTCGGACCTTGTGCGGCCAGTGCCTGAATCTGCTCCTACAGTCCTTGTGCGGCGAGCCGCTCCAGCGGATCCTGAACTTGTTTCCAAGACCCATGTGTCTGAACATGTACCTATCGCAGTACTCCATGTCAGTATCCTTTCTGCCTGAGGAGTGGTCTGAACGGAGCCCTAGCCTAGTCTGTGTGGGCATACTCCACCCTTGGTATCAGCAGCCGCAGTACTGGGGACTGCCTAGGAGTTGTACCTGGCGGCTACCTGCAGCTCAAATCTGACTTCACCATCAGGAGCTCCAGTGAACACCAGGTAGCTGCATAGCTACGACTCTTCCTAGAGAAGCCCTATGTCACAGTGGGTCCAAGAACCACGTGAAACACCTGTGGGAATGACAAACATTGACCTACAAAGCCATCCATAATCTGTCTCCTCCATATATCTCCGGTCCTCTCAACACCTTCTTCTCTCCTCCACACTTATATGTTCCTCACTTAGTTGCCTCCAAGACTTCTCTCAAGCATCCCCCATACTCTGGAATTCCGTGCCCCAACACGTCTGATTTTCTGCCAGTTTAGGAACTTTCAGACGGAACTTGAAAACGCATCCCTTCAAGCAAGAATACAGCCTGCAATAACCCCGTTGCCTCCTCACCACTACCGGAGCTGCCACTTCACCACCACCGGAGCTGCCACTTCACCACCACTTGAGCTGCCTTCTCACCACCACTTGAGCTGCCTCCTCACCACCACCAGAGCGGCCTCCTCACCACCACCGGAGCTGCCTCCTCACCACCACCGGAGCTGCCTCCTCACCACCAGCGGAGCTGCCTCCTCACCACCAGCGGAGCTGCCACCTCACCACCAGCAGAGCTGCCACCTCACCACCACCGGAGCTGCCACCTCACCACCACCGGAGCTGCCTCCTCACCACCACCGGAGCTGCCTCCTCACCACCACCGGAGCTGCCGCCTCAGCACCACCGGAGCTACCTTCTCAGCACCACCGGAGGTGCCTTCTCACCACCACTGGAGTTGCCTCCTGACCACTAACGCAGCTGCCTCAACCTGCCTAACCCACTGTTTCCTTCCCCATTATCCGGTAGACTGTAAGCCCGCAAGGGCAGGGTCCTCTCCTCTCTGTACTAGTGTTGAGCCACCCCCGTAGTGTTCGAGTTCGGTTCGGTTCGTCGAACACCCGTGTGTTCGCCGAACTGTTCGTCGAACTGTTCGTCGAACACCTTCGAACACCGTTAAAACCAATGGCAGGCAAACAAAAACACATAGAAACACATAGAAAACACCTTCAAAGGTGTCCAAAAGCTGACAAACTGCTCAGAAGACATAACTAACACATGGAAAAGTGACAAGTACATATAGTCATGCGAAAATAAAAGAGGTGGAGGAGTAAAAGGAGGGGGAGACACAGATATAGGCATGTCATGCCCTTCTAAAATCCAAAAAGTGAGAAGCCGACACGGCCAGTCCGCTCCTGCCCGTGCCACCTCCGTGTCGCCGGGTTTGTGCCAGAGCCGCGGTGAACCCTGACGGCCAGCCCCCCTCTCCCAATACTGGTGCCTGTCCGCTGGTGGGTCGAGCGAGCCCCCCTGTGGTGGAGGCAGCTCTAAGCTTTTTAATTTAAATTGTCTCTCTAATTTGAATGAATACACTTTAAATCCATTTACAAGGATCTATTGGAGGGCAAGTCTCATGCCAGCAGCCGCGGTAATTCCAGCTCCAGTAGCGTCCACTAAAGCTGCTGCAGTTAAAAAGCTTTTATAAGGATCGAGCTCGGCTGTCCACCGCAAGGCATCCTACTGCCAGTCCCAGCCCCTATGCCTTGGGGTGCCTCCTGATGCTCTTCACTAAGTATCCCATGGTCCCGAAGCATTTCCTTTTAAAAAATTAAGTGTCTAAACTACAGGTGGTGTAGCTTGCTTAACAGCCGGGATAATCCGCTGACTAGCAGACACTGCTACTAGGCACAAAGTATTTCCTGGACTAGATGCAGTTAAAAATTTGTAATTAGATACTCTCGTTGGATGCTGAGAAAGCATTCCATAGAGTCTCCTGGCACGCCATATATGATTCTCTTAAAAAGCTTGGGGTAGGGGTCTAGGGGACCCTTTTATAGCCAAAATCACGGCCCTGTATCGCAATACGTCACCTAGGCTGAAGATAAATGGAACTGTAGCACCCTGAGGGCTCGGTTGCTACAGACGTATTGCACCTCACCCAGAGGTGTGATATCTCACTCTCAGGTAAGGATGGAGTGTGGATCAGGACCCGACACCTGCATGCATTACACCACATTGCCGTGGGGCAGGGCGACCAATATGCCCCTGAGATGGGCACGACAGTCCCTGTCCCTGGCTGGAGTGGGGGGAGGGAACACTGAGGAAGGGGAACCCTGTAGTGCAGGAGCAGGGAGGAAGCAGTTCCTGGGTGCATTGAGAAGGGAGTATAAAAGGTGGGCACCATCTTAGTTCAGTGCAGAGAAGTCTGAGCAGAAGTGGCAGGGAGCAGGGGCTCTGCATGAGCTCTGCTCCGGAGGCGGGCCTAGTAACAGAGGCCCAGGCCTGGAAGAGGGAGAAGGAAGGAAGAGGAGCGGAGAAGGCTCCAGGAACGAGGAATGAAGGGATCCCAGGGGTGCGGACGGGCGAGTCGCCACCGCACGCCCGAATCCACCTGCGTGGAGGGGTCAGGCCAAAGGGGGAGACCGGTCCCCGAACTAGTGGAGGCAGGAAACGACCCTCAGCTAGAAACCGGAGGCTCTGACATTTTATGTGGCGCAGCCCCTCGCTACACCCGCTAGGAAGGCACCACATAGGGTCAGGGAAACTGGCGCCAAGTTTACCAAGAGGAGGCCCGAGGCAGCCGGACAGAAGTGTTGGTAAGAAAGGCCAGACAAAGGACACACAAAGGGGGTCCTGTGAAGTGCTCCAAAGTTATCTGGGAGTTGTCTGAGCCCCTCACCTGGTGAGCACAGTACGACGTGGGCAGCCGTTACCTGCAGACGTGGTCTGGATAATAAGAACTGTGAGTAAAGGCCCTGGACTGCATCACTGACTCCGTGTCGTTACTGCTGCTGCCCTGCACCATCACCCCCATCCTCCGCATACACTGCCCTGAGGCTATACTTGTCACGGGTGTGTTGCCACGAAGATCGTCACGAGTACACAGCCTGACTTCTCGCAGCTGACTTGTTGGTGCTTTGTGTTTTTTCGGCAGTGAAGGAGTTAATTCTCTCTCTCTCTGGGCTAGCTGAGGTCCAGCCTCGCCCAGCTGCAATCAATGCTTCTTTAGTGAGACTCCTTCATATTCCTGCAGGTCTGTTTGGGAGGTGTCGGTGAAAGCTTTTCATTCAGACTTACAGAGCGGATCGTGGTGTTTGGAGTTGCTGAGATAAGTGTATTTGGAAGTGTTTTTTCCCTTTCCTCGCTTTATCATTTATCTCCTTTCCCGTTGGTGTTCCCTCTGTTGTAGTTGTGTAGAAGTTGTATGCAAGGTGGTTTTGGTTTTTCCCTTGTACTGTCTCGTTCGTCTAAATACTGTGTGTGGGCATATTATTTCTGGTTCCCAATTGTTGTGATCGGGGTCCTTCTCAGGACTAGATTACTGAGGTGCAGGGATCCTCAGGAGGTAGGGGTTACGCTGGCGGCCTGGACCTCTGTACCTTTAACAGTACCTCCAGGTTGAGGGATTAGTCAGGGCCCCAGCTTAGGGTCAGCTTAGGCCCCCTACCTCCAGTATTCTGTGACAGTGTGACATTTTCACCGACCAACTTAGTTTTTCTCCAGCTACCATGGATCCAGTAGCCGGTCTAGCTCGGCAGTTGCAGAGTTTGTCCATGGGGCTGGCGGACGTTAGGTCCAAGGTTTTGCATCCTCTGGAGCAAGCCGGACCAGAACCTAAAGTAGCTCTCCCTGACAGGTTCACTGGGGGGCGGGACAAGTTTTTTGTTTTCCGGGAGGCATGCAAATTGTACTTTCGGCTGCGGCCTCGGTTATCGGGCAGCGAAGAACAAAGGGTGGGAATTGTCATCTCGCTCCTACAAGGGGACCCACAATCTTGGGCGTTCTCTCTTCCCCCAAGCTCCCCGGTTCTCCAGTCAGTGGATAGGTTTTTCGCTGCTCTGGGACTCGTATATGATGACCCAGATCGGATCTCCCTTGCTGAGTCTAAGTTACGTAGGATTCAGCAGGGAGATCGTCCGGCGGAGGAATTCTGTTCGGAGTTCCGTAGGTGGGCCACGGACACCCAGTGGAATGACCCGGCTCTTAGGAGCCAGATTTGTCATGGTTTATCCGACAAATTACAGGATGTGTTGGCACAGTATGACTCTCCCGCGTCACTGGAAGCCGCTATGGCCCTTGCCATTCGCGTTGACAGACGGCTTCGGGAGAGGTGCGGGATAACTCTACCCCCTGTAATGTCTCCACCTCCTACAAGGTCCCCTCATATGGTGGTTCCCCTGGTCAGTCCGGAGGAGCCTATGCAATTAGGAGGGACATCATTTCGGGGAAGGGGACCGGTGGAGCGCCATAAGACAGGAAGGTGTTTCCTCTGCGGGAAAAAGGGACATTTTATTGGGGGGTGTCCATCCCGTCCCTTGCAGAGTAAAGAGTCGTCGAAAAAACTGTTGATCCCAGGTTGTGTGGTGGACGGCAATCTGGGAGTAGGTATTTCGTCCCTAGGTTCGTCTCAGTTTCTCGTACCGTCGGAGGTGGTGGTGGGTGCGAGAACTGAGAGGATATCTGTTCTTCTGGATAGTGGGGCCGGGGCTAATCTGGTTGATGCTCGGTTTGCCCGGGTTCAAGGTATGCGATTGAGTGAGTTGGCTAAACCCATCCCCATATTCTCGATCGATGCCAGGCCTCTCGGTCAGGGAAGTTTTTTGCAAGCTGTGCATGGCGTAAAACTTCAAGTGGGGGCAATACATAAAGAACTGTTGTCTTGCTACGTGTTGGAGGGTCTTCCCACTCCTATAGTGTTGGGCCTTCCTTGGTTAGCTAAGCATAACCCGGTTATTAATTGGCAAACCAGAGAGATAAGCCAATGGAGTAAATTCTGTAATAAAAACTGCATGAACACGGTCATCGGTGCGGTTACTCCTTGGGTCTTACCTCCATTTCTGGCGGACTTTGAGGATGTATTCTCGGAGAATGGGTGTCAGGAACTACCTCCTCATCGCGAGTATGACTGTTCTGTAAAACTGCTCCCTGAGGCCAAGTTACCTAAAGCTAGGTTGTATAACCTTTCTGGTCCTGAGAGGCAGGCCATGAAGGATTATATTTCTGAAAGTCTGGCTAAGGGGCATATTAGACCTTCATCTTCACCGGTGGCCGCGGGGTTCTTCTTTGTTAAGAAGAAAGATGGAGGCCTACGCCCTTGCCTGGATTTCCGTGAACTTAATCGGATTACGGTCCGAGATCCGTATCCGCTCCCACTTATTCCCGATCTCTTTAATCAGATCGTGGGCGCCAAATGGTTCTCTAAGTTGGATCTCAGGGGGGCGTACAATCTGATTAGGATGAAGGAGGGGGATGAGTGGAAGACGGCTTTTAACACTCCGGAGGGGCATTATGAGAACCTTGTCATGCCATTCGGTCTGACTAATGCCCCGGCGGTGTTTCAACACTTTGTTAATGATATTTTTCGCCACCTGGTGGGACAGTTTGTTGTCATATATCTGGATGATATCTTAATTTACTCGCCGGATCTGGTGTCTCATCAGGAGCACGTTAGACAGGTGTTACAGATCTTGCGGGATAATAAACTGTATGCCAAGTGGGAAAAGTGTGTGTTCGCCGTACAGGAACTCCAGTTTTTAGGCTTCCTGGTTTCAGCGTCCGGTTTTCGTATGGACCCTGGGAAAGTGCGGGCAGTTCTTGAGTGGGATCGGCCGGAGAATCTTAAGGCACTACAACGTTTCCTGGGGTTTGCTAACTATTACCGGAAGTTCATTCGTAATTTCTCGTCCATGGTTAAGCCTCTCACAGACATGACTAAAAAGGGGACGGATTTTTCTAGGTGGTCTGACAAGGCTTGTCAAGCATTCTCCTCCTTGAAAAAATGTTTTGCCTCGGCACCCATACTCATTCAACCTGATGCGTCTCAGCCATTCTTTGTAGAGGTAGACGCTTCTGAGGTAGGGGTGGGAGCAGTATTGTCACAGGGTTCGTCCCCTGGTAAGTGGCATCCGTGCGCCTTTTTCTCTAAAAAATTGTCGTCCGCTGAGAGGAATTACGATGTCGGCAATAGGGAAGTCTTGGCCATTAAGTTAGCTTTTGAGGAGTGGCGCCATTTTTTGGAGGGGGCAGTTCATCCGGTCACCGTCATCACCGATCACAAGAACCTGCTATATCTGGAGTCCGCTAAACGTCTGAATCCCAGACAAGCTAGGTGGTCATTGTTTTTTACCAGGTTTAATTTCGTCGTTACATATCGTCCTGGGTCTAAAAATGTAAAGGCGGATGCCTTATCTCGTAGTTTCCCTGGGGCCGGGAATACGGACGACCCGATTCCTATTCTTCAGGAGGGGGTGGTGGTTTCGGCAGTATGCTCTGAGCTGGAGGAGGAGATATTGGAGGCTCAGGGGGACGCCCCTGTTGGACCTCCGGGGAGACTGTTCGTTCCAGATCAGTTGCGACAAAAGGTGATCGAGGCACACCATAACTCAGTTTTTGCAGGACACCCGGGGAGTAAAGCAACTGTGGATCTCCTCTCGCGTCGGTTTTGGTGGCCTAACTTACATAAAGAGGTGGTAACTTTTGTCGCGTCCTGTGGGGTTTGTGCGCGCTCTAAGACCTCACATACCCGTCCGTCTGGGGCCCTTTTACCTTTGAAGATCCCGGAGCGTCCTTGGACTCATCTGTCTATGGACTTTATTACGGACCTCCCTCCGTCTTCGGGTAAAACGGTCATACTCGTTGTAGTAGACAGGTTCAGCAAGATGGCACATTTTATCGCTCTTCCGGCTCTCCCTAATGCTAAAACTCTTGCGCAGGTGTTCATTGGGGAGATTGTGAGGCTTCACGGGGTACCCTCCGAGGTGGTGTCTGATCGGGGGTCTCAGTTTGTGTCCAAGTTCTGGAAGGCGTTTTGTGCACGGCGGGGGATGCATTTGTCATTTTCGTCGGCTTTTCATCCTCAGACCAATGGTCAGACGGAACGTATGAACCAGAGCTTGGAGACATATCTTCGGTGTTTTGTGTCAGAGAACCAGGAGGACTGGGCTTCTTTCCTACCTCTGGCAGAGTTTGCTCTCAATAATAGGCGGAGCGAGTCCACTGGTAAGTCCCCGTTTTTTGGGGCATATGGTTTTCACCCCCAGTTTTGTACTTTCAGTAGGGGGGGCTCTTCGGGGGTTCCGGAGGAGGAACGATTTTCCTCATCTCTCGCTTCAGTATGGAGAGGGGTGCTGAAGAATCTGAATACTATGGGGAACCGATACAAACGTATGGCTGATAGGAGGAGAGTGTCTGGTCCGGACCTAAGTGTGAACGATCAGGTATGGTTGTCTACCAGGAATATTAAACTTAAGGTTCCCTCCTGGAAACTGGGTCCCAGGTTCATCGGGCCATACAGAATCAGTTCTGTTATTAATCCGGTGGCATTCCGTCTTGACCTCCCCCCTACGTTTAAAATTCACAACGTGTTTCACAGATCATTGCTTAAGAGGTATGTGGCGCCGGTGGTACCGTCACCTTTACCTCCCCCTCCTGTGGTTGTCAATGGTAACTTGGAGTTCCAGGTATCGAGGGTCATTGATTCACGCTTTAATCGCCGGTCCCTTCAGTACTTGGTTCATTGGAAGGGGTATGGTCCTGAGGAGAGGATGTGGGTTCCTGCGTCGGATATTAACGCAGACCGATTAGTTCGGGCCTTCCACACGACTCACCCGAATAAACCTGGCCCTGAGGGTCCGGAGGCCCCTCGTAGAAGGGGGGGTACTGTCACGGGTGTGTTGCCACGAAGATCGTCACGAGTACACAGCCTGACTTCTCGCAGCTGACTTGTTGGTGCTTTGTGTTTTTTCGGCAGTGAAGGAGTTAATTCTCTCTCTCTCTGGGCTAGCTGAGGTCCAGCCTCGCCCAGCTGCAATCAATGCTTCTTTAGTGAGACTCCTTCATATTCCTGCAGGTCTGTTTGGGAGGTGTCGGTGAAAGCTTTTCATTCAGACTTACAGAGCGGATCGTGGTGTTTGGAGTTGCTGAGATAAGTGTATTTGGAAGTGTTTTTTCCCTTTCCTCGCTTTATCATTTATCTCCTTTCCCGTTGGTGTTCCCTCTGTTGTAGTTGTGTAGAAGTTGTATGCAAGGTGGTTTTGGTTTTTCCCTTGTACTGTCTCGTTCGTCTAAATACTGTGTGTGGGCATATTATTTCTGGTTCCCAATTGTTGTGATCGGGGTCCTTCTCAGGACTAGATTACTGAGGTGCAGGGATCCTCAGGAGGTAGGGGTTACGCTGGCGGCCTGGACCTCTGTACCTTTAACAGTACCTCCAGGTTGAGGGATTAGTCAGGGCCCCAGCTTAGGGTCAGCTTAGGCCCCCTACCTCCAGTATTCTGTGACAGTGTGACAATACTCCTCCCGTGGGGAGTTATGCTACGCTCTGCTGCACCCACAACACCAGCCTCAGCGGTCTGCCCTGTAGCGGCGGTTCACTCTGACCGCAATCCACGGGTGGCGTAGTCGGACATTTAAACATCAAAACCACATAAATAGTTCCGCCACTGGTTTGACCGCCCTGAGCCACGGAACCGGGTCGCCGCCACGAAGACTACAACCACCAGCATCCACCAAAAAGGGTCCGGCTCCGGGTGTCCCAAGGCCCAGGGGGTGCGTCAGAACATTTTCATCACCTTTCACAATCACCAATGGGACAAGGCAGGGATGTCCTCTGTCCCCTCTCTTATACATCCTAGTGACGGAGCACCTGCTCTCATCAATTCGCCATAACCCCAATATTAGGTGGATTGAGGTGGGAGGCACCGAGTACAAGTGCTCTCTATTTGCTGATGATGTCCTAGTATATATCACTCAATCACATATATCCATCCCTGCTGTTATGGCTGAAATAGATCACTTTGTTACATGGTAAAATTTTAAAATCAATGCAGCGAAGTCTGAGGCCCTCGATGTCTTCCTCCCCAAATCCATATAGGATTCCATCCAGTCCAACTTTCCCTTTGCCTGGCCCTCACAGGGTATCAAATACTTAGGAATTCCTATTCATAGAGACCTCTCCCATCTATGTTATCTTAATTTTGGGCCCTTTATTGAACAACTCCATACAGACCACGGTTGGCAAGTTAGAACTGTAAGATTCACTACGTGAACCACTGGTGTTTTGTGGAAAAGCACATGTACACTGCGTTCCAAATTATTATGCAAAAAGTGTTTAGGAGTGATAAGGGAAGAATTTGTTTGTTTGTCAGTTAAACTCATTGATGGTGATGTGTGTCAGGGCTCTTTATATCACTGTAAGCAATTGCAGACACCTGTGCTAATTAGTTTGGCAGGTGTGTCCAATGAAAGGCAAGACTACTTAAGAAGGCTCTCTCACATTATTAAGCAGCCTACATTTTCTGCCAAAATGGGAAAGAAAAAGGATGTGTCGGCTGCTGAGAAGCAACAAATTGTGGAGTGTTTAGGTCAAGGCATGACTACAATCAACATTGTGCGATGATCAGGATGAAGTGTCTTGGCAATCAAGAAGTATGTAGCTGATTCACAGTACACACGTGTGCGTGCTGATAAGGGCAAATTGAGGACTCTTTCCTACAGGCAATTACGTCAGGTTGAAAGAGCAGCGGCAAAAAAGCCTTGTCATAGCAGCAGACAAGTTTTTGAAGCTGCTTGTGCCTCCAACGTCCCCCGAACAACAAGATGCAGGGTCCTTCAGAGGTTTGCAGCTGTGCATACGCCATCCTGTCGACCTCTATCCACTTCACACAAGCAGAAACGGCTCCAGTGGGCCAAACATTACATGAAGACTGATTTCAAAACTGTTTTGTTCACGGATGAGTGCCGTGCAGCGCTCGATGGTCCAGATGGATGGAGTGGAGGATGGCTGGTTGATGGACACCCCACGCAAACACGGCTACAGCGCCAACAAGGAGGAGGTGGAGTAATGTTTTGGGCTGGAATCATGGGGAGAGAGATTGTCGGCCCCTTTAAGATCCCTGAAGGCGCTAAAGATGAACTCCATAATGTATGTGGATTTTCTCAAACAGCACTTCCTGCCATGGTTCAAGAAGAAGAACCGTGTATTTCACAGCAAGATCATTTTTCTGCATGATAATGCACCATCTCATGCTGCACATAAAACATCTGCATCTCTGGCTGAAGGGGACAAACTTATGGTGTGACCCCCATGCTCGCCTGACCTCTACCCCATTCAGAACCTTTGGAGCATCATTAAAAGGAGTGTCTATGATGGCGGGAGGCAGTTCACATCTAAGCAACAGCTCTGGGAGGGTATTCTGTCCTCATGCAAAACAATTGAAGCAGAAACCATCCAAAACCTGACAAATTCAATGGACGAGAGAGTTCAGAAGCTCCTTTCGAACAAGGGGTCCTATGTGAAAATGTAACATCACCTAGAATAAAGTTTTGAGTTGAAAACTGTTTGATTTCAGTTTCTAACAACCTGCTAATGCTTATAATTTCAAAAATGACCATTTTTTTGGTCTTTATTAAAATGAAAAGGTTGATCGAAAAGTTTGGGGGATCTAAGAGTGTGGCAACCCAGTAGTCATGATTACTTCGAATTCTGACAATATGAGGGTCATGCTGCAGGTAGTGCAGCAAGAAGGCACTTATGTGTCTTGCGCATCTCGGAGCCCCAAAATTATTTTCCGGGCTAGATGCAGCTAAAAATTATTTTTAATTTTAAATCTGGTGGAGCTTATTATAGATGGCCTAATAGGATCAGTGCTGCACACTGCTACAAAGCCCAAATTATTTTCCAGTCAAGATACAGATAAACATGATTAGTAATTTGAAAGCTTAAAACGGTTGGTAGGGTGATTTTAACCAATCATCAAGCTTTTACTCTCCCCAGGATGACACAGGGGTAGAAAAGTCGTTTCGGATCCATGATTTGTTCATCTTTATGAACGTGAGTCTGTCTACATTATCAGTGGAGAGCCGCGTGCGCTTATCTGTCAGCACACCACCAGCAGCGCTGAACACACGTTCAGACAGAACGCTGGCTGCGGGGCATGACAAGATCTCCAAGGCGTAAGTGGCTAGCTCCGGCCATTTATCCAGATTGGAAGCCCAAAAAGAGCAAGGGTCCAGTGACACAGTCGTGGCTTCAATGTTTACTTGGAGATACTCCTGTACCATCCTCTCTAGGCGTTGACTATGTGTCAGACTTCTTGTCTCCTGTGGCCTTGCAAAGGATGGGCTAAAAAAGTGGTGAAATGATTCCGCAAAATTGATGTTACCAGCAGATACTGTGGTTCTGTTACGGTTTGAGTGCTGAACACTTGACGGTCCCACGGTTGGCAAGTTGGAACTGTGAGATTCACTACGTGCACCACTGGTGTTTTGTGGAAAACCACATGTAAGATTCTGCAACAGTCTCTGCTGATACTCCTGCATGCGTGCATCCCTTTCTATGGCAGGAATAATTTCGGCAAATTTACTTTTGTACCGGGGATCTAACAGTGTGGCAACCCAGTAGTCAGGATTATTTCTAATTCTCACAATTCGAGGGTCATGTTGCAGGTAGTGCAGCAAGAAGGCACTCATGTGTGTTGCGCATCCAGGAGCACCAAGTCCCTGTTGTGTTGGTGGCGAGGTAACAATCATGCTTCCTTCCTCTGTCCTCTCCCCCCAACCTCGCACAACAGAAATGTGATCAAGGTCTCCCTCATCTGATGAGTCTTCCATCAGTTCGTCCTCCACTTCTTCCTGGGCTCCTGCACCTTCCTCACTAGTTTGGCTGCTACCATGCGCCCTGGTAAAACCATCTCCCCCACCCTCACATGCCTGCCGCCTTGGTGCTGCCGACCGTCTGGACCTTGCAGATGTTAGCCCTTCCGCATACAACTCCTCCTCCTCTACTTCCTCCACCTCCTCTTGTGCCACCACCTGACTCCGAATTCTGTTTAACATGTGGTCCAGCATGTAAATCACCGGAATAGTCATGCTGATAATGGCATTATCAGCACTAAACATCTTCGTCGCCATTTCAAAACTGTGCAGAAGGGTGCATAGGTCCCTGATCTGAGACCACTCCTCCAGCGTGATTTGCCCCACCTCTGGATCTCGTTGGCCCAGGCTATACGTCAGAACGTATTGCACCAGGGCTTGTCGGTGCTGCCACAGTCGCTGCAACATGTGCAGAGTTGAATTCCACCGGGTAGGCACATCGCATTTTAGCCGGTGAAGTGGCAGGCCCAACGACTTCTGTAGAGATCTAAGTCGCTGAGCTGCGGGATGCGAACGGCGGAGGTGAGCACACAGCGACCGTGCCCTCTGCAGAAGGCCATCTAGTCTGGGATAGTGGGCTAAAAATTGCTGGACAACCAGGTTCAACACGTGAGCCATACAAGGCACGTGTGTGACATTGCCCCGGCGAAGGGCCGCACCCAGGTTTGCAGCATTGTCGCACACGGCCTTCCCTGGTTTCAGGTCCAGTGGAGACAGCCATTCATGAAATTGGTTCTCCAGAGCTGACCACAACTCCTCAGCTGTGTGACTCACATTTCCCAGACATTTCAAAGTAAAAACCGCCTGATGACGTTGAGCCCTACTGCCAGCATAGTAAGGAGGTGTGCAGGATCCCTTCTGCGCAGTTAGAAAGCTTGTGGCATGACCAGACAGGCTTTGGGTGCAGGTGGAAGACCGAGAGGAGGTTGAGGAGGCAGAAGCAGTGGAGGAACTTTGACATAAAGAGGATTGACGCACAACTCGTGGGGACGGCAAGACTTGGACAGCAGCCCCTTGTCCTGCTGTCACCATAGTTACCCAGTGCCCAGTCAGCGACATGTAACGCCCCTGTCCATGCCTACTCGTCCAAGTGTCTGTGGTGAAATGCACCCTGTCACACACAGAGTTTCTCAAAGAAGCGGTGATGTTGTGTGCGACATGCTGGTGGAGCGCAGGCACACCTTTCTTTGAGAAGTAGTGCCGACTGGGCATCTGGTACTGGGGCACTGCGACGGACATAAGGTCTCGAAAATCCTCTGTGTCCACCAGGCGGAAAGGCAGCATTTCTGTAGCCAAGAGCTTGCAGATGGTGAAATTCAACCTCTTAGCTTTCTCATGGCTAGGAGGAAATGGTCTTTTACTTGTCCACATCTGAGGGACCGAGGGCTGGCTATTGTGCTTAGACGGGGTTGATAAGGGTGTCCCCGGCAAACTGCCGGTCTGTGAGGAAGATGCAGGCGGACATGTTAGGTTGCCTTGATCCAAAGGTGGTGCTATCGATGTCGGACAGCGCTCAACACCAGCTAGTGTTACCACCTCCAAAGAAAATGATGACCTGCCAATCACGCTGGCTGTTGCGGGTAAAGAGGTGGCAGGTCTGCGCCCCAAAACAGGTCTGACTGCTGTCCCCCCAGTCACAGAGGATGAAGAGGCCGCGGATGCACAAGATATGGCAGACGGTGGTTGGCCCGGCCGGCTAGGCCGCATTGTAGCACACTGAGCTTCCCACTGCAACTTATGCTTCATGTCCATGTGCCGGTTCATGCATGAAGTACTCAAACTATGTATTTTTTGGCCTCTACTTAGCTTTTGCTGACAAATGTTACAGATAACACGAGTTGGGTCATCTTTATCGATCTGAAAAAATGCCCAGGCTATGCAAGGCTTAGCACCCATGCGACCTGAAGAGCCACCACGACTTGTGGTGAGAGGCAGAGTTGTGTTTGAGGATGCAGTTGTTGACGTGCTTCCAGTACTACGTCTCTGTCCAGGAAGGCGCAACCTGACCTCGTCGTCACTAGCATCTTCCTCCACCTCCTCTGCTGACCTCATCTCTTGGCTGACTGTGGGTTGACAGTAAGTGGGATCTCCAACCTCATCATCATCACCCTGTGTGTTATCACACCCGTCGTCCTCAGAGCCAACCTGTTCCTGCCCTGACAAAAAACTAAAGTTGTCGCTCCAATCAGGTATTTGAGTCTTATCATCGTCTTCCTCATTGTCTCCACCAACAGGAGTTACAGTTTGGGAATGAGGGTCTACATTATGGTCAGAACCTTCTGCGTCTGGTCCTGGATCCGACTCATAAAGATTCTGGGCATCAGTGCAGATCATTTCCTCGTCTGGATTCACAGAAGCGCTGGAGTCGACCTCTGATTCCCAGGCTATAGTATGAGTAAACAGCTCTGCAGACTCAACCATCTGTTCTACCTCATACTCAGACGGGCAGCTGGAGATTTGGGAGCTGTGAGGAAGCAAGTGCGATTTGGGTGACACCTTTGAGGACTGGAGTATTTGTGATGTTGAAGTTGATGTGGAGGAGAGCCCACTTAAAGGAGCACTTGATATCCGTTGAAGCACCTGCTGTTTTTGTGCCTCATCTGGAATTTGTAGCGATTGGCGTGGCCGTAAGAAAGGGATCTTATCACATTGTCCGCTAAAAGAAGTAGACATTTTAGTTTGGCTGGAAGATGGTCTTTCTTCTGCAGATGTTACTGTTGCTTTAACACCTACCCCACGGACACAACCTTTTTTCCCCTTCCCAACACGCCTATTCCCCTTTCCACCAGCAGCAGGCCTTTTTCCACTCATTTTGGTGGTTAACTAATTCACAACTCTGGAGTTGTTTGCACAAAAATACAATGGATGGTAACCGAGCAGAGCTGAGTGGCCAAACTGTGGTATTAGGCCAAAACTATTGGCTGGGTTAGATGCAGAAAAAAATTATATTCAATTTGCAACCTGATGGAGGTCAGTATAGATGGACTAATACAACAAGTCCCACACACAGCTAGAAGCCCAATATTTTTTCAGAGGTAGATGCAGAAAAAAATATATTCAGTTTGCAACCTGATGGAGGTCAGTATAGATGGACTAATACAACAAGTCCCACACACAGCTAGAAGCCCAATATTTTTTCAGAGGTAGATGCAGAAAAAAATATATTCAGTTTGCAACCTGATGGAGGTCTGTATAGATGGATTAATAGAACAAGTCCCACACACAGCTAGAAGCCCAATATTTTTTCAGAGGTAGATGCAGAAAAAAATATATTCAGTTTGCAACCTGATGGAGGTCAGTATAGATGGACTAATACAACAAGTCCCACACACAGCTAGAAGCCCAATATTTTTTCAGAGGTAGATGCAGAAAAAAATTATATTCAGTTTGCAACCTGATGGAGGTCTGTATAGATGGATTAATAGAACAAGACCCACACACAGCTAGAAGCCCAATATTTTTTCAGAGGTAGATGCAGAAAAAAATATATTCAGTTTGCAACCTGATGGAGGTCAGTATAGATGGACTAATACAACAAGTCCCACACACAGCTAGAAGCCCAAATATTTTTTCAGAGGTACTGTAGATGCAGATAAAAATTATTTTTAATTTGCAACCTGATGGAGGTCAGTATAGATGGACTAATAGAGAAAGTCCGACACACTGCTAGAAGGCCAAATATTTTTTCAGAGCTAGATGCAGAAAAAAATTAGATTCAGTTTGCAACCTGATGGAGGTCAGTATAGATGGACTAACAGAGAAAGTCCCACACACTGCTAGAAGGCCAAATATTTTTTCAGAGCTAGATGCATACAAAAAATTATTTTGAATTTGCAACCTGATGGAGGTCAGTATAGGTGGACTAATAGAACAAGTCCCACACACTGCTAGAAGGCCAAATATTTTTTCAGAGCTAGATGCAGAAAAAAATTATATTCAGTTTGCAACCTGATGGAGGTCTGTATAGATGGATTAATAGAACAAGACCCACACACAGCTAGAAGCCCAATATTTTTTCAGAGGTAGATGCAGAAAAAAATATATTCAGTTTGCAACCTGATGGAGGTCAGTATAGATGGACTAATACAACAAGTCCCACACACAGCTAGAAGCCCAAATATTTTTTCAGAGGTACTGTAGATGCAGATAAAAATTATTTTTAATTTGCAACCTGATGGAGGTCAGTATAGATGGACTAATAGAGAAAGTCCCACACACTACTAGAAGGCCAAATATTTTTTCAGAGCTAGATGCAGAAAAAAATATATTCAGTTTGCAACCTGATGGAGGTCAGTATAGATGGACTAATAGACCAAGTCCCACACACAGCTAGAAGGCCAAATATTTTTTCAGAGCTAGATGCAGAAAAAAATTAGATTCAGTTTGCAACCTGATGGAGGTCAGTATAGATGGACTAATAGAATGATGCTATGCCCAAAAGATTTTACTTCACTAGGTGCAGTAAAAAAATTGGTATTCTATACACAGGTGGTATATCTTGCAACACAGATAGGCTACTCCACTGACTAACACACTCTGCAATAGGCCAAAAAGGATTAGCTTTGCTAGATTCAGCCAAATGCTGTGAAAAAAACTTGCACAGCACTGGCACAGACCTGCCTGGCAAAAACTGATAGGAACTGATGTAACCTAGTCCTGAAAAGGACTCCAATTACAATTAGTCTTTACTCCCACAATCTATCTATTTAAGAGCACAGACCTGCCTGATAAAAGTCGTAGGAAATTCTGTAACCTAGTCCTTAAAAGGACTGCAATCACAACTATTCCCTACTCCCAAGCTATCTGTATATTTGTGCGAAAATTGGCTTGAAATTAACAAGGTATAGCGCACACAGCAACAGCGGTGCCGTCTAACACGCAGCTGCAGCAGTGAGAAAATGGTGGCGACGGGGAAAATGGCTGGGTCTTATAGGGCAAGGACATGTGACATACACAGCCAATGACACATGCCCTTGCTTGTGTGAAAAAAAGCACTTCGCTCCGTGTGTGCGCTGCTGATAGGCTGACAGATTGCACCTCCCCACTGCAAATGCGGGAAAGAGAAAAAAAAATGGAGATCTTCATTGTTCCTGCAGAGATCCATCCCCTGCCCCTCCCCCCGCCCCGCTGTACACTCAAACTGCGTATTAACATTAATTTTCATCATTACTGAGAAAAAATCCAGTTATGATTTTGGTGCACGAACAGTTATCGAACATAACCTCGAACAGCCGAATTTTTCTCAAATTGTTCGTGTTCGCCGAACGGCTCGAACACCGCCCAAAACAGCTCGAATTTGAGATTGGCGAACAGTTCGAGTAGAACAACGCTCATCTCTACTCTGTACCTGTCTGTCATTGTTAGATTGTTCACTGTTTTATATTTGTAATTTTGTATGTAACCCATCCTCATGTACAGCACCATGGAATTAATAGTGCTATATAAATAAATAATAATAACAATAATGATAATGGTAGAACCTTTCCAATACGTTCATCAATCCAGAGAGAACATAACATCTACGCTGACAACTATTCCAATGTTTCCTCACATTATCTCTAGCAAAGTTTATTAATTTGGGATTTTGTTTAATTTTCTCATCTAATTATACATGTACAGCACCATGGAATCAATGGTGCTATATAAATAAATAATAATAATAATAATAATCTAATTTCCATTCAGAATGAAGAGGGACAACACCAAGATGGCGGAGAAGATATTAAAGCTCACCCTAGAGATAATATTCCAGCTTACCGGAGAGGTGAGAGGTTGTGATGTCATCACATGACATCATTATCTATGGGAATAAGAGGTGATATGACCGGAGAGGTGAGAGGTTCTGATGTCATCACATGACATCATTATCTATGGGAATAACAGGTGATATCACCGGAGAGGTGAGAGGTTGTGATGTCTTCACATGACATCATTATCTATGGGAATAACAGGTGATATGATCGGAGAGGTGATGGACTCTGGAAATGTCTGTAGTGATATTATTAATGTCTCCACACTCAGGATTACACAGTAGTGAAGAAGACCTCTAGTGATCGCTGTCTGGCCCCTGTGTCTGAAGGACGGGGAGGAACCCTGAGCCCAATCCCGGGGCCTCCACCTCACCCCCAGATACATGAGGACATCAATGACCAGAAGATCCTAGAACTCACCCACAAGATGATTGAGCTGCTGACTGGAGAGGTGACACTGCTGGGAATGCTGGGACATTATACAGGACCGTGCTGGAGGATTCTGGGTGATGACGGTGTCGTTGTTGTCAGGTTCCTATAAGGTGTCAGGACGTCACCGTCTATCTCTCCATGGAGGAGTGGGAGTATCTAGAAGGACACAAGGATCGGTACAAGGAGGTGATGATGGAGGAGCACCGGCCCCGCACATCACCAGGTAATAGACAGGACTAAATCCACACGGCCTATAATTCTCTGTATGTAGTAATGATGTCAGTCCTGTCTGTGTCTCCTGCAGGTCTCTCCAGTAAGAGGACAACCCCAGAGAGATGTCCCGCTCCTCCTCCTGCACAGGACCATCAGGTAGATGGAGATCTCCCCTATGATGTGTAGATGGCTGTGACCTCCTTGTGTTCAGTCTTGTCTTCTCCTCCAGTATTAGATGTTTTATACTTGTGTAATGAGAGCGGTGGAGACGGCAGGATCACAGCTGACCACAGACATGGCCGGATCTTCTCACCATTATTCCCGGGGACTTCTCCAATCATCGGGGACTTTTACAATATTTGTTTTGCAGCTTTTGGATCCGGATAAAGATCTGAACAATATTAATGCTCCAGAGAGAAATGTGAGGGGCGATCAGCGGTGTAAAGAGGAGACCCCTACAGATAACCGCCCAGGTGAGGAGCTTTAGATGAATATTCACTGTTCAGCCACAATCTGAATTGATAATAATGTGATCCTGTTATATGTGATGTCACAGGTCGTGCAGAAAACCACCCAGGTGAGTAGTGACCGCGGGATAATGGCAGGGACACACTGCCGGATGACTCATGAGATGATCGCATCGCACTGACCGGATTGGCCCGACACCTCTCCTGACCTGAGCGTGATGGATTTCATGGCAGCTGTCAAGCTCAGGGCAGGAGATGTGCCGGCCAGTTCATGGTTTATGATGCGATCCTCGCAAGAGAAATACTGCAGTGTGTCTCTGCCCTAAGAAGAGAAGTCACAGATTCCTCTCAATCACTGAATGCAATGATTTTCTAAGGGATATGGACACCTGCGGAGGCAATTACATTTTTTTTATACTACATTGTATGTATTTTGTTCTAAAATATTTTTTTTCAATTGCATTGGGTTTCATTAAACATATTTTCACAGTTTGCACTGTCTGTCGCTGGTTGTCAACTTATTTCACCGAGGATCCATCAGTGAGCTCGTTCTGAAGTTTGATGTGGCCTTTAATCAGAATGAGTTCACTGATGAATTCTCAGTAAACTTATTCTGCAGAAAATATGTTGAGAAAAAAAAAAAAAGCATCAGGCATGTTGGACTTCAACATGCCCAATCCTTTGTTACTGCAAAATATATTTTGCCCATTAAAACAAACATACATGCTTGACTGTGGCAAATATTCGTGCAAACGGGGCATTGGGAGAAATAACTGAGCGTTCGAACAACGATTATTTAAAGTAAAGCCAACTTTAGTTTAACATTAGTTTACTTATAAAACCAGATGCTGTCATGAAATTATTTTTGTTTTACAAAACCAAGACTATTATTAAGGATCTAAAATATTTGGCATTGATTTGCGGGTCTTTTTATGATTCCCGGCTGAGCAGTTTACTAGAAAAGAGCGATTATGGTCGCTCTGCAAAATGAACCTATGAAGATGTCGATCTGGTAGCCATCTCGATCTTTCCTTTAGCGTCTTCTTAGGTCAATTAATAGGGTTTCAAGAATGGGACAAAGCCGCAAATACCCAGCACCACCACTACTAAATGTACAACATTCTGGTGTATGGAGCATTGTATCCAATAATGATCAGCGTTCATTCACGGCTCTTTTGTAGATTAGCCAGTCTGGAGCAACATCATGTACCCAACTCGGGTAAATCAGAAGAGTAGCCGGAGATGCCGGGAGGCACATGATGGTTGACCAAGTTCCCATCTAGCAGCCACGGATTACTGATGTGGCTGCTGAACCAAGGTCCTGCACATCAGTTTGCTCATCTCTTGTCATCAATATTAATATCCTGGAAAACCACTTTAGTAACTCCTATAAAATATACCTATAGGCTTTAATGTAAATTTATTAAGATTATTTAAGAATAATAAAATTGTTTTTTGTTTTTTTTTCAGATGATTGGACCAGGAGCTCAGACAGACCTCTACTATCTTTAGATTCTGAAACAGATGATTGTGGTATCATACATCATACGCATGAAGAGCATGCCACTATCCTAGATATACACTCAGCCCTTCATATCCAAGATCTGTCATCCGCTCCTTTTAAACAAGTCCAATTTCCTGGTTCACTGCAGAATTTTGCACAAAACCAAAGTCACATAAAGCATTTTAAACGTCAAAGAGTTCGCACAGGGATGAAGACGTTTTCATGTTCAGAATGTGGCAAATGTTTGTACCAGAAATCTGATCTTGTTAGACATCAAAGAATTCACACAGGGGAGAAGCCATACTCATGTTCAGAATGTGGAAAATGTTTTGCTTGGCAATCAATTCTTGTTAGCCATCAAAAAATTCACACAGGGGAGAAGCCGTTTTCATGTTCAGAATGCGACAAATGTTTTCTGCAGAAATCAGATCTTGTCAGACATCGGAGAATTCATTCAGGAGAGAAGCCCTATTCCTGCCTAGAATGTGGAAAATGTTTTACTCAGAAGTCAAGTTTTGTTAACCATCAAAAATCTCACACAGAAGTGAAGCCATACTCATGCTCGGAATGTGGGAATGGTTTTACTCGAAAGTCAAGTCTTATTGCACATCAGAAGATTCACACGGGAGAAAAACCATTTTCATGTTCAGAATGTGGGAAATGTTATTCTCATAAATCAGTTCTTGTTAAACATCAGAGAATTCATACCGGGGAGAAGCCGTATTCATGCTCTGAATGTGGGAATAGTTTTACCCGAAGATCAAGTCTTGTGGAACATCAGAAAACTCACACAGGAGAGAAACCTTTTTCATGTTTAGAATGTGGGAATTGTTATTCTCAGAAATCAATTCTTGATAAACATCAGAGAATTCACACAGGGGAGAAACCATACTCATGCTCAGAATGTGGCAATAGTTTTACTCGAAAATCAAGTCTTCGGGAGCATCAGAAAACTCACACAGGAGAGAAACCATATTCATGTTTAGAATGTGGAAAATGTTTTTCTCAGAGATCAATTCTTGTTAAACATAAAATAATTCATTCAAGGGAGAAGCCGTATTCATGTTCAGAATGTGACAAATGTTTTATGCAGAATTCACATCTTGTTGAACATCAAAAAATTCACTTAGAAGAGAAGAAATTGTCATGCCCAAATGGTGGGATATGTCTTTCTCAGCAGACAGATTTTTCTAAAGTTAAAAGAATTTACACAGTGGAGAAGCCATTTGCATGTCCAGAATGTGGAAAATGTTATAGGTTTAAATCAAGTCTTGTAGCACATCTGAGAATTCACACAGGGGATAAGCCATTTTCATGCCCAGATTGTGGGAAATGTTTTACTTGGCAATCGAATCTTGCTGACCACCAAAAAACTCACACAGGGGAGAAGCTGTTTTCATGTTCTGAATGTGGTAAACATTATAGTAGTAGATCAAATCTTGGTACACATCAAAAAATCCACAAAGGAGAGAAGCCGTATTCATGTTCAGAATGTGGGAAATGTTTTACTCAGAAAATAAATCTTGCGAATCATCAAAAAACTCACAAAGGGGTGAAACCTTTTTTATGTTTAAAATGTGGGAAAAGTTATAACGATAAATCAGATCTTATCGAGCATCGAAGAACTCACATAAAGGAGAAGGCATTTCCATGTTCTGTATGTGGGAAATGTTTTATCCAGAAATCAGATCTTGTAAGGCATCAAAGAATTCACACAGGGGAGAAGCCATACTCATGTTCTCTATGTGGAAAGTGTTTTAACCAAAAGTCAGTATTAATTGCACATCAAAGAATTCACATAGGGAAGTAGTTATTTCTTTTTTTTACTGAGAAACAGTGCAAGAAATAAATATAACTGTTACTTGGAAGGCTATTTCCCATGTCATACAAGAGAAATGATGGTTCAGATATGTGTGAAATTATCAATAAACATCTGATATCCAAAAAGGAAAAAGAACCCAGATAACACATCGATATACAGTATCAACCTTGTGCATAGAATGTGTTTCATTATTATACAACTGTATCTTAAAACTTGTTACCAATGAGTAATATACTTTGCTTGAAAACTTTCATGCTTGTACATGGGTGGTCTCCTTTTGATGGTATGATATTCCCTCCGAACCCGGAGAGATGAGGGAGAAATGGTCGGCAAATTGTGTGTAGGTTTCTGTGCAGAATTATTATTGTTATTATTTAACGGCCTTCGGCTCGGTCTCGAGCCATGGCGACTTCATGGTGGAATGATCTGTAGGATCAGTGAGATTTGATGGAGAACAGAAATTTTCACGTCTTGTCACAGATGTTCTGGGATTCGGGTCTTCACTGTGACTGCGCCGTTCACACACATGTGAATATGTTTTGATCTTAACCCTCCATTGTACCTCTGGCAGGAGGTTTAGTAGTGATGAACGAGCACTAAAATGCTCGATTGCTCGGTACTCCAATTGAGCAGGTCGGACACTTGGACGCGCTTGACTTGAGTACCGAGTATAATGGAAGTCAATGGGAAACTTGAGCATTTTTGCGGAAGACCCAAACAGGAGGGCTGAGGAAGGGGGGCAGGATAATCGCTGAAATGGATGGAAACAGCGCTCAAATGGAATGGGAACAGCATGAGGAAGATAACAGGACGCATCTCTGACTCCCAGATCACTGCTGTTAACAATGTTGTCAGAGTATTACTCCACTTTTAGAGTACGTTCCCACGATCAGTGTTTGTTCAGGCTTTCATGCCGCTGAATTTCCGCATGAATCCCGCACCTCAGCTCTCTTGCGTTTTTGACGCATGCGTTTTTCTGTCTTTGGTAAGCTATTAGATGTGCAAAGATATAAAGTAGATAGATAGATGAGAGATAGAAATGAGATAGATACTGTAGATATGAGATAGATAGATAGATACAGTTGAAACCAGAAGTTTACATACACTATATAAAAAGACGCATGTTTTTCTCAATATCTGACATGAAATCAGAATAAACATTTCCCGTTTTAGGTCAATTAGGATTACCATCATTTTTAATATTTGGCAAATGCTAGAAAAATGAGAGAGGGAGAATGTTTTAAGGCATTTTTATTACTTACTGCAAAGTTCTTCCACAGTCTTCTCACAATAGTTGGTTGGAATTTGGGCCGATTCCTCCTGACAAAACTGGTGTAACTGATCCAGGTTTGTAGGTCGCCTTGCGCGTAGCCTTTTCAGCTTTGCCCATACATTTTCAATAGGATTGAGATCAGGGCTTTGTGATGGCCAATCCAAAACATAGACTTTGTTATCCTTAAGGCACTTTGTTACCAATTTGGCAGTATGCCTAGGGTCATTGTCCATTTAGAAGACCCATTTCCGCCCAAGCTTTAACTTCCTGGCTGATGTCGTGAGATGTTGCTTCAGTATTGCCGCCACATAATCTTCTTTTCTCATGATGGCATCTATTTTGTGAAGTGCACCAGTCCCTCCTGCAGCAAAACAACCCTACAACATGATGCTGCCACCCCCTTGTTTCACAGTTGGGATGGTGTTTTTAGGCTTTCAAGCTTCTCCCTTTTTCCTCCAATGTAACGATGGTCATTATGCCCCAAAAATTCAATTTTAGTTTCATCAGACCAGAGGATATGTCTCCAAAAATTAAGGTATTTGTTCCTGTGTGTATTTGTTCATCTCTGGGACACAGATCCTGTCTCTTTCCTGAGCAGTATGATGGCTGGACATTCCCATCTTGTTTGTACTTGCGTATAATTGTTTGTACAGATGAACGAGGCACCTTCAGGTATCTTGAAATTGTACCCAAGGATGAGCCAGACTTATGCAAGTCCACAATTCTCTTCCTGATATCTTGGCTGATTTCTTTATACTTTCCCATGATGCTACACAAAGAAGCAGTGTGTTTCAGGTGTGCATTAAAATACATCCACCAATGTGTCTCTAATTAACTCAGATGTTGCCAAAATCCTATCAGAAGCTTCAAACACATGACATCATCATATGGGCAGTCCAGAATTGTTTAAAGGCATAGTAATCTTAGTGCATGTAAACTTTTGACTGAGATGTGACACATGGAGCCGCGGCTACACTTTCATCGATGCCGAACACGCCGCAAATGCTCGGCGAGTACCCGACCGTGCTCTTTTAAAGGGTTAAACGAGCACGCTCGCTCATGACTAATAGATGATAAATACACTGTATATAGATGCAAAAACGAAGGCAGCACTTCCAAAATAGAAAGTCACTGGCACATGATTTGTTGATCAGTTAAGCTGTTTGCTCAGGTATTATGATCTGTAAATGATGTATCTTGTTCTATATGGATTTATTATTATTATTTATTATTATAGCGCCATTCATTCCATGGCGCTTTATGTGTATATGAAAAGTAAACATGCAATATGTGCACTACTCTGTATATAATTAATCTATTGTATTCTCTATGAATTATGGATATGGAGTTTAATTGATGTATTGATTGATGCACCTTTACATATTTTGGCATATGCACTTTAACATTGCTTTAGACAGGTCCTCAATTATACTGAAATGTTGCCATCACTATGGGCTATTACATTTTTTTAATTTTCTATTTTGAGAGTGCAGCCTTCATTTTTGTACGAATATTGGAGGATTGGTTTAAGCCTGGGAGGCTCCGCACACCTGCTCCCCTCACCCCCCATTCTTTTGCTGGTGCTGCCTTGATTTTTTTCCATTTTATATAGATAGGTATCTGTGAGATATATAATAGTGTGTGTGTGTAGTTTACCGTACATGTATTAACATAATAAATAAATTTAAAAAATGACATGGGTCCCCATTGTTTTTGATAACCAGCCAAGGTAAAGCAGACAGCTGCGGGCTTATATTATCAGGCTGGGAAGGTCCAGCCTAAAAATACAACTCCTTAACCGCCCCAGTAGTGGGGCATGACATTAAATGCGCCAATTTTGGTGCTTTTCCTGACTCTTCCTGGTTGCCCTGGTGCAGTGGCGATCGGGGTGATGGTAGTTGGGGTTGATGACAGCTGTGATTTGTCAAAAATCACAGCTGCCATCAAACCCTGGGGTTAGTAATGGAGAGGCGTCTACACCCCCATTACTAACTCAGTAAAAAAAAACACAAAACATTTTATTTGAATAAAGACTCCCTCTGTTATGATCTGCAACATAAACTAAGGAAAGATAGGGGAAAGCTGTCCCTACAGTAAGACTAAGCTGAATCCCTACGATGTAGCGGGCTGCCAGTTCCTTGTGAACAGACCCGCCTTTGTCCTCGGCTAGTCTGAACAAAGACCTATAGAAAAAAGGGAGGGGTCCCTAAAAGTACTAAGGACTGGGACAAAAATGGGACACCTCCTAACAGAAGTTGCTGCAGAACACAAAAGACAAACTGACAAAAAGTACTAGAGGTCCCAGAAGGACCAAGCGAACTAGACCGAGATAGGCACCGAAGCACCTGGCTAGAGAGACAGTCAAACAACACTGAAGTCCAGCAAAGCCAGAAGGGCGCAGCCGGAATATATAGGCAGATGGTCACGTGACCGCAAAACACAAGATAGAAAAAACTAACAGGAGGGTTCTAACAGTACCCCCTCTTTTATGAGGATCCTCCAGGCCCAGGCCTATCCAGAAACCTCCTGTGGAAAGCTTTAACAAGCCTAGGAGCAGAGACATCATCCGTCCTTACCCAGGAGCTGTCTTCGGGACCGAAACCCTTCCAGGAGACAAGATACTGTAATCTCCCTCTATGCCATCTAGAATTCAAGATACGCGAAATTTCATATTCGCCGTCTTCCACCACAGGAGGAACTGAGACAGTGGCATCCCTATCCGATACATCAGCCTTTTTCAACAAGGAAACATGAAACACAGGATTAATCTTCCAGGAAGTAGGGACATCCAACCTAACAGCAGACTGGTTAACAACCTGAAGCACTTTAAATGGACCCACAAACTTAGGACCCAGTTTTTTAGAGGGAATCCTCAACCGCAGGTTCTTCGAGGACAACCAAACCATGTCACCCACAGTAAACAAAACCTCTTTACGTTTCCTGTCAAAATACTTCTTGGACTTTGTTAGCCTCTTGAAGGTTCTAACGTATATTAGTCCAAACTCTCTCCAAATCACCGGAAAAATTCCCCTCCTCTGGCACCGCCGACCCCAATTTGGAAAATGAACCAAAAGACAGATGTCTCCCAGTACAACAAAAAAAAGGAGAACACCGCAGAGGAGGATGTATTATTGTTAAGAGCAAATTCTGCGAGAGGCAGAAACTCCGACCATACCTCTTGATTGTCTGCCACAAAACAACGCAAAAACTGTTCAACATCCTGGTTCTTTCTTTCAGTCTGTCCATTAGACTCAGGATGATATCCAGACGAAAATGACAAATGGACTCCCAACCTGTCACAAAAAGCACACCAAAAGCGAGCCACAAACTGAGGTCCTCTATTAGAAACAATATCCGTGGGAACGCCATGGAGCTTGACAATCTCCTTAACAAACGCCTTAGCGAGTGTCTTGGCGTAGGGCAACTTAATGAATGGAACCAAATGACACATCTTACTAAAACGGTCCACGACCACCCAGATGACAGTAAAACCCTCGGACACCGGAAGATCAGTAATAAAATCCATAGTGAGATGCGTCCAAGGTGCACTAGGAACCTCCAGAGGGAAAAGCAACCCCGCAGCAGGGGTATGGGAAGCCTTTGACCTAGCACACACCGTACATTGACGCACCCACTTGACGACTTCCTTCTGCCATCCAGGCCACCAAAAACTGCGACTGATCAGTCTCTTAGTCTCCGAAATTCCTGGATGACGTGCCAACCGAGACTCATGATACTCCACAAACAAATCTCTCCTAAAGGCTCTAGGCACGAACAACCGGCCATGGGGAGTGTTAGATGGAGCATCATCTTGAGCTTTCAGAATCCCATTCTCCAAAACAGAGTCCAAAGCCGCCACCACAACTCCTTTCTGTAAAATGCTCTCCTCCTCCTCGTGACCGACCGTAGGAGAGAAGCTGCGAGATAAAGCATCGGCTTTAACATTCTTAGTACCAGGGATGTAGGTAACAGAAAAATGAAACCGAGAAAAAAAAAGTGCCCACCTAGCTTGACGGGCATTCAAGTGCTTGGCAGCATCCAGATAGATCAAATTCTTATGATCTGTGAAAACCTGAATAGGAAATCTAGCGCCTTCCAAAAAATGACGCCAGTGTTCAAACGCGAGTTTAATAGCCAGCAACTCCCGATTTCCAACATCATAATTCAGTTCGGTTTCCAAAAAATTTTTCGAAAACAAGGCACAAGGATGTACCCCACCCTTGTTCTCCTGAGACAAAACTGCTCCGACCCCCACCGATGAAGCATCGACCTCAACCAAAAAAGGCTTGGTCTCATCAGGCTGCTTTTACTTCCCTTGAAAAAGGTGCCTGCTGGCACCGAAACGTGCATTGGGACAGGACAAGATCTTTGGCGTGGAAGCTAGGTATATACTATATTACACTCATAATGGATTGATTTAACTTGATTTTTACATATTTAGATTCTGTTATTGAACTGGAAGAGAGGACTCTTATGGGCAGCATGGTTTCCTCATGTGACCAAATGCAACTTTGAGAACCACAGGTCTGGTCAAAATTACCCTGCACAACTTAGTTTTTTACTTTTGTATTTACATTGATGTGCATGTGACAGGAAAGACCCTGACCTTTGAGGTTACTATGGGCTCTCTATACTTGTCCTCATTCCTCCATTTTGCTACCATGTTACATAAATGTATTACCTGTGAGTCTTCCAATTAGCCTTTCTGCGAGCCTTACTGATACCTCTGTATTACTGTGTGGAAACTTTTCCCTTGTTCTGAGCCCATGCCACTGGGCATGGTTCTATATGATGTATTTTAAAATGTTGTGTTTGTCTACTAATAAAATCGTATTTTGTCTAAATATGTGTTGTTGACCTCCTATGAGTCTTAGTGTTCTTTGTAGGTGTTTTTGCATAAGGATAGGGGCAGAACTGAACCTCTCTTTGAGATACTCAAACGCTTCAATGGCCTCAGTAGTCCACTGGGCCATATTCGCACCTTTCCTGGTGAGATCGGTTAGAGGTTTAACAATTACAGAAAAATTCTTAATGAATTTCCTGTAATAATTGGCAAAACCCAAAAACCTCTGTATAGATTTCAAACCAATAGGCCTAGGCCATTCCTGCACCGCCTGAACCTTCACAGAGTCCATCTCAAAGCCCTCGCTGGAGACAATGTAGCCCAAAAAACTAATTCTCTGTACAGCGAACTCACATTTCTCCAGCTTAGAAAAGAGTGAATTATCACTCAATAACTGCAAAACTTCACGTACACTCTGCCAATGGGACTCCAGATCTGGGGAATAAATCAAAATGTCATCCAAATACACAACCACATTCTTACCAATCAAAGGTCTTAGGATGTCATTAATAAGGTTCTGAAAAAACGCTGGAGCATTGGTAAGACCAAAAGGCATCACCAGATTCTCAAAATGACCTACCGGAGTGTTAAAGGCAGTTTTCCATTCATCAACCTCCTTCACACGTAACAAATTGTATGCCCCCCGGAGATCAATTTTGGAGAACCACATGGCCCCCACTAACTGGTTAAACAAGTCAGGAATTAACGGCAATGGGTAGGAATTGCGTACGGTAATCTTATTAATTTCACGAAAATCCAGACATGGACGTAAACCGCCGTCCTTTTTTTTAACAAAGAAGAATCCAACTGCCACAGGCGACTTAGAAGGTCTAATGTGACCGGCGGCCAGGCTAGTCTGTATGTATTCCTCCAAGGCCTTTCTTTCAGGGATAGTCAGATTAAACAAGCGACTATTGGGAAGAGTAGCTCCAGGAACAAACTCAATGGCGCAATCATAATCCCTATGAGGAGGGAAAATTTGCGACTCCTCCGAAAAAACCCTCCAAAAATCTTGAATAGGTACAGGTAATTCCCCTTTTTCCACAGCCGCAATGCAACCATTACAACATTTATCATAGCACTTGGGACTCCAAGACATAATCACATTAGTAGACCAGTCCAATAAAGGATTGTGCAGTTTTAACCAAGGCAAACCTAGAACGACCGGAGAGGGCAAATTATCCAAAACAACCAAGTCCAAAATTTCTTGGTGAACTCCATTGATAGTGAGGGAAAATGCAGCAACCTTGTGAGTAATACATTTCAAAGGAGTGTTATCAATAGCAATCACAGAAATAGGTGATGACAAAGGTTTGGATTTCAATTTAAGGTTTTCCAAAAACCCTTTATCAATCACATTAAGTGTTGAACCACAATCCACAAATACCTAAAATTCAATCAAATCTCCTTGCAGAGTAGTACACCCAGAAAGAAATACTCCTGCAGAGCGTAAACAAGCTATACGGCCGTAACTGACCTTTTTTTTTTCTTTACTTAAACGACGCTCACAATACTTAATCAAATGATAAGCCTTACCACAGTAAAGACATAAACCCTCGGCGAATCTCCGGTCTCTTTCCTGAGAGCGGAGTGACATTGCCCCCACCTCCATTGGTTCTCCGCTGTCAGAGCAGATTTTCTGGGAACTAGGACCTGACGTTACAGGAGTTTTTACATCATTCACCCTGGACCTCAGTCTCCTGTCCACACGAACAGCTAACTGCATAGCTTCCTGCAGAGTCTCAGGTGTAGGGAATGCAATTAGCAAATCCTTAACCCTTTCACTCAGACCAGCAAGAAATAAACATCTCAGTGCAGAATCATTCCATTTAACTTCTGAAGCCCATCTCCTGAAGTGTGTGCAATAATTTTCAACATCATCAGACCCCTGATTCAAACATCTAAGTTCTGATTCAGCAGATGAGATTCGATCAGGATTGTCATATAATAGCCCCATAGCAGAAAAAAAATCTTCAACAGAACTTAAACACGGATCATTAGGCTGGAGAAAAAAGGCCCAACCCTGTGGTTCTTTGCGCAAAAGTGACATAATAAAACCAATGCGCTGTGATTCATTCCCAGAGGACCTTGGTCTCAAACGAAAATATAACAAACAAGCATTTTTAAAGGAAAAAAAATCTTGCTGTTTACCATAAAATACATCAGGCAGTCCTATTTTGGGTTCGACAAAATGCGCTACAGGACAGCTACTCACATGTTGCTGAAGCTCGGCCACCTCCAGAGACAATCCCTCCAGGTGTTGAGCCAACTCCTGGACGGAAATCATACTGATCCCCCAATTTCTTTCCTTTTAGTTTTTTTTTTTTTGGGCTGGACTTACTGTTATGATCTGCAACATAAACTAACGAAAGATATGGGAATGCTGTCCCTACAGTAAGACTAAGCTGAATCCCTACGATGTAGCGGTCTGCCTGTTCCTTGTGAACAGACCGGCCTTTGTCCTCGGCTAGTCTGAACGAAGACCTATAAAAATAAGGGAGGGGTCCCTAAAAGTACTAAGGACTGGGACAAAAATGGGACACCTCCTAACAGAAGTTGCTGCAGAACAAGTGAGGCGATAGATGAGCCAGTCTAAAGAAATGTGTTTTTAGGGCACACTTAAAACTGTGGGTATTGGGGATTATTTGAAGAGACCTGGGTAGTGCGTTCCAAAGAATTGGCGCAGCTCGGGAGAAGTTTTGGAGACGGGAGTGGGAGGTTTGGATTATTGAGCAGGTTAATCTTAGGTCATTAGCAGAACGGAGGGCACGGGCAGGGTGGTAGACTGAGACGAGGGAGGAGATGTAGGACGGTGCTGAAGCATGGAGAGCTTTGTGGGTAAGAGTGATGAGTTTATATTGAACCCTATAGCGGATGGGTAACCAGTGCAACGACTGGCACAGGGTGGAGGCATCGGTGTAGCGGTTGGCGAGGAATATGATCCTGGCTGCTGCATTTAGGACAGATTGGAGAGGGGAGAGTTTAGTAAGAGGGAGGCCGATTAGTAGAGAGTTGCAGTAGTTTAAGACGAGAATGAATCAGTGCAACAGTAAGAGTTTTTGCAGAGTCAAAGGTAAGAAAAGGTCGAATTCTAGAGATGTTTTTGAGGAGTAGATGACATGAGCGAGTGAGTGATCGGATCTGGGGTGAGAAGGAAATATCTGAATCATGTATGAACCCAAGACAGCAGGCTTGATTCTGGGGAGTAATGGTGGAGCCACACATGGAGATGGCAATATCGGGCACAGGTAGATTAATGGAAAGAGGAAACACAATAAGTTCAGTTTTTGACGGGTTCAGTTTCAGATAGAGGGAGGACATAATGTTAGACACAGCAGAAAGACAATCACTGGTCTTTTGTAGTAATGCAGGGGTGATGTCCGGAGCAGAGGTGTATAATTGGGTGTCATCAGCATAGAGATGGTACTGAAAACAGAATCTGCTGATTGTTTGTCCAATAGGAGCGGTGTATAAGGAGAAAAGAAGGGGGCCTGGGACTGATCCTTGAGGAACCACGACAGTAAGGGGAAGTAGGGAGGAGGAGGAGCCGGCAAAAGACACAGAGAAGGAGCGATCAGAGAGATAGGAGGAGAACCAGGAGAGAACAGTGTCCTTGAGGACAATAGAGCAGAGCATAGTGAGGAGGAGCTGGTGATCCACAGTGTCAAATGCGGTGGAGAGATCCAGGAGATCAGCTGGGAGCAGTGAACATTAGATTAAGCTATTAGTAGATGATTAGAGACTTTAGTGAGGGCAGTTTCAGTGGCGTGTAAAGATCGGAAACCGGATTGAAAAAGGTCAAGAAGGGAGTTATCTGAGAGGGAGTAGACCAAGTGTTCCAGGAGTTTGGAGATGAAGGGAAGATTAGACTCAGGTCTATAGTTAGCACAGTTTTGGTCGAGGGATGTTTTTTTTAAGTAATTGATGTATTCTGGAGTGTTTAAATGATGGAAAGATATCAGATGAGAGAGAGGTTAAATATTTTAGTTAGGTGAGTGGTGACAGCTGGGGAAAGGGACTGAGGGAGATGAGAGGGAATAGGGTCACTGGTGCATGTAGTAGGGTGAGGAGATGCAAGGAGCCTGATCACTTCTTCCATGACTGTTTCAAAGACAGAGAGTGAGCTAGATGCAATGGGGGAGGGAGGACTGTGTATGGTATTAGGGGATTGGGAGAAAATTTCCTCTCTGATATGGTCAATTTTTTCTTTGAAATAATTAGCCAGATCGTCAGCGCTGAGGTCGGTAGTCGGGGCTTTCACTCTTGGATGGAGGGAATGAAAAGTGTCAAAGAAGCATTTAGGATTTTCAGAAAGTGAGGTGATGAGGGTATTGAAATAGGTTTGTTTGGAGAGGTGAACGGCACAGTTGTATGTTTTAAACATAAACTTATAATGGATGAAATCTTCGGCCAAAATTACAACAATTTCAGCAAAAGGTGTTTTATGAAAACCTCTTGGCGTGACTGGTAATCACCAAGGCGTGTAATCAGTTTATACAATGAAGGCTACATCCGTGCACATTACACCCTCGGCTCCGCTCCGCACATTACACACTCGGCTCCGCTCCGCACATTACACGCTCGGCTCCGCTCCGCACATTACACACTTGGCTCCGCTCCGCACATTACACACTCGGCTCCGCTCATTACACACTCGGCTCCGCTCCGCACATTACACACTCGGCTCTGCTCCGCACATTACACACTCGGCTCCGCTCCGCACATTACACGCTCGGCTCCGCTCCGCACATTACACACTCGGCTCCGCTCCGCACATTACACACTCGGCTCCGCTCATTACACACTCGGCTCCGCTCCGCACATTACACACTCGGCTCCGCACATTACACACTCGGCTCCGCTCCGCAAATTACACGCTCGGCTCCGCTCCGCACATTACACACTCGGCTCTGCTCCGCACATTACACGCTCTGCTCCGCTCCGCACATTACACACTCGGCTCCGCTCCGCACATTACACACTCGGCTCCGCTCATTACACACTCGGCTCCGCTCCGCACATTACACACTCGGCTCCGCTCCGCAAATTACACGCTCGGCTCCGCTCCGCACATTACACGCTCGACTCCGCTCCGCACATTACACGCTCGGCTCCGCTCCGCACATTACACACTCGGCTCCGCTCCGCACATTACACACTCGGCTCCGCTCCGCACATTACACACTCGGCTCCGCTCCGCACATTACACACTCGGCTCCGCTCCGCACATTACACACTCGGCTCCACTCCGCACATTACACACTCGGCTCCGCACATTACACACTCGGCTCCGCTCCGCACATTACACACTCAGCTCCGCTCCGCACATTACACACTCGGCTCCGCTCCGCACATTACACACTCGGCTCCGCACATTACACACTCGGCTCCGCACATTACACGCTCGGCTCCGCTCCGCACATTACACGCTCGGCTCCGCTCCGCACATTACACACTCGGCTCCGCTCCGCACATTACACACTCGGCTCCGCTCCGCACATTACACACTCGGCTCCGCTCCGCACATTACACACTCGGCTCCGCTCCGCACATTACACACTCGGCTCCGCTCCGCACATTACACACTCGGCTCCGCTCCGCACATTACACACTCGGCTCCGCTCCGCACATTACACACTCGGCTCTGCTCCGTCCTCCTCTATAATACTATACATCATCCAGCACAGCAGAGTCCTGCAGACACTGAGCAGAGAACCCTGGAGCTCCGCCCCTGATCATGTGACTGATCACATGACGGTGACGTCACACAGGTCCTGTCAGCACACGGAGGTGCCGGCTCTGCAGGTGGAGGTGTGTGTGTGACCCTACACTGTATATGGGGGAGAGAGAGCGACAGACCCCTCACTACACATGGGGGAGAGAGAGCGACAGACCCTGCACTACACATGGAGGAGAGAGAGAGCGACAGACCCCGCACTACACATGGAGGAGAGAGAGAGCGACAGACCCCGCACTACACATGGAGGAGAGAGAGAGCGACAGACCCCGCACTACACATGGAGGAGAGAGAGCGACAGACCCTGCACTACACATGGAGGAGAGAGAGAGCGACAGACCCCGCACTACACAATGAGGAGAGAGAGCGACAGACCCTGCACTACACATGGGGGAGAGAGAGCGACAGACCCTGCACTACACATGGGGGAGAGAGAGCGACAGACTCCGCACTACACATGGAGGAGAGAGAGCGACAGACCCCGCACTACACATGGGGGAGAGAGAGCGACAGACCCCGCACTACACATGGAGGAGAGAGAGCGACAGACCCCGCACTACACATGGGGGAGAGAGAGCGACAGACCCTGCACTACACAGGAAGGAGAGAGAGCGACAGACCCCGCACTACACATGGGGGAGAGAGAGCGACAGACCCTGCACTACACATGGGGGAGAGAGAGCGACAGACCCTGCACTACACATGGGGGAGAGAGAGCGACAGACCCTGCACTACACATGGGGGAGAGAGAGCGACAGACCCTGCACTACACATGGGGGAGAGAGAGCGACAGACCCTGCACTACACATGGAGGAGAGAGAGCGACAGACCCTGCACTACACATGGAGGAGAGAGAGCGACAGACCCTGCACTACACATGGAGAAGAGAGAGCGACAGACCCTGCACTACACATGGGGGAGAGAGAGCGACAGACCCCGCACTACACATGGAGGAGAGAGAGCGACAGACCCCGCACTACACATGGGGGAGAGAGAGCGACAGACCCTGCACTACACATGGGGGAGAGAGAGCGACAGACCCTGCACTACACATGGGGGAGAGAGAGCGACAGACCCTGCACTACACATGGGGGAGAGAGAGCGACAGACCCTGCACTACACATGGAGGAGAGAGAGCGACAGACCTTGCACTACACAGGAAGGAGAGAGAGCGACAGACCCCGCACTACACATGAAGGAGAGAGAGCGACAGACCCTGCACTACACATGGGGGAGAGAGAGCGACAGACCCTGCACTACACATGGGGGAGAGAGAGCGACAGACCCCGCACTACACATGGAGGAGAGAGCGACAGACCCTGCACTACACATGGAGGAGAGAGAGCGACAGACCCTGCACTACTCATGGAGGAGAGAGAGCGACAGACCCTGCACTACACATGGAGGAGAGAGAGCGACAGACCCTGCACTACACATGGAGGAGAGAGAGCGACAGACCCTGCACTACACATGGAGAAGAGAGAGCGACAGACCCTGCACTACACATGGGGGAGAGAGAGCGACAGACCCCGCACTACACATGGAGGAGAGAGAGCGACAGACCCTGCACTACACATGGAGGAGAGAGCGACAGACCCTGCACTACACATGGGGGAGAGAGAGCGACAGACCCCGCACTACACATGGAGGAGAGAGAGCGACAGTCCCCGCACTACACATGGAGGAGAGAGAGCGACAGACCCTGCACTACACATGGAGGAGAGAGAGCGACAGACCCTGCACTACACATGGAGGAGAGAGAGCGACAGACCCTGCACTACACATGGAGGAGAGAGAGCGACAGACCCCGCACTACACATGGAGGAGAGAGCGACAGACCCCGCACTACACATGGAGGAGAGAGAGCGACAGACCCCACAATACACATGGAGGAGAGAGAGCGACAGACCCCGCACTACACATGGAGGAGAGAGAGCGACAGACCCCGCACTACACATGGAGGAGAGAGAGCGACAGACCCCGCACTACACATGAAGGAGAGAGAGCGACAGACCCCGCACTACACATGTTTCTCAGTAGATCAAAACTTCATGAGTCCTGTGATCTCATCTGCATTATGAATCTATAGAAGACATATTTTATCGCTCATCAGTCATCACAGATTAATACAATAATTGTAACAGTTTTTCAGACAGTTCAGTTTATAATCCTCTTTGTGACTCTGATTGTTTTGCCTCTCGGCTATAAAAAAATATTACATAAGACGCATGATTTTTTTTTAAAAAACAGACAAAAAAAAAAACACTTGGTAAATCCGCTAAAGTCCTGCACTGACGTGCCTATGATCCTTTTGAATCCCAGATAATTTTTGTGTTTTTTTCTTCTCTTCTGTTGTGTTTTTGTTTTGTTTTTTTTTTAATAGGAGATTTTTCCTTATTGACCTGTGAAATATGAATAAGGACAGAGACAAGATGGCAGAGAGGATATTAAACCTCACCCTGGAGATAATCTTCCATCTTACCGGAGAGGTGAGAGGTTCTGATGTCATCACATGACATCATTATCTATGGGAATAACAGGTGATATGACCGGAGAGGTGAGAGGTTCTGATGTCATCACATGACATCATTATCTATGGGAATAACAGGTGATATGACCGGAGAGGTGAGAGGTTCTGATGTCATCATCACATGACATCATTATCTATGGGAATAACAGGTGATGTGACCGGAGAGGTGAGAGGTTCTGATGTCATCACATGACATCCTTATCTCTGGGAATAACGGGTGATATGACCGGAGAGGTGAGAGGTTCTGATGTCATCACATGACATCATTATCTATGGAAATAACGGGTGATATGACCAGAGAGGTGAGAGGTTTTGATGTCATCACATGACATCATTATCTTTGGGAATAACAGGTGATATGACCGGAGAGGTGATGGACTCTGGAAATGTCTGTAGTGATATTATTAATGTGTCCACACTCAGGATTACACAGTAGTGAAGAAGACCTCTAGTGATCGCTGTCAGGACCCTGTGTCTGAAGGACGGGGAAGAACCCTGAGCCCAACCCGGGGGCCTCCACCTCACCCCCGGATACATGAGGACATCAATGACCAGAAGATCCTAGAACTCACCCACAAGATGATTGAGCTGCTGACTGGAGAGGTGACGCTGCTGGGAATGCTGGGACATTATACAGGACGGCACTGAGGATTCTGGGTGATGACGGTATCATTGTGTGTGTCAGGTTCCTATAAGGTGTCAGGATGTCACCGTCTATTTCTCCATGGAGGAGTGGGAGTATCTAGAAGTACACAAGGATCGGTACCAGGAGGTGATGATGGAGGAGCACCGGCCCCGCACATCACCAGGTAATAGACAGGACTAAATCCACACGGCCTATAATTCTCTGTATGTAATAATGATGTCAGTCCTGTCTGTGTCTCCTGCAGGTCTCTCCAGTAAGAGGACAACCCCAGAGAGATGTCCCGCTCCTCCTCCTGCACAGGACCATCAGGTAGATGGAGATCTCCCCTATGATGTGTAGACGGCTGTGACCTCCTTGTGTTCAGTCTTGTCTTCTCCTCCAGTATTAGATGTTTTATACTTGTGTAATGAGAGCGGTGGAGACGGCAGGATCACAGCTGACCACAAACATGGCCGGATCTTCTCACCATTATTCCCGGTGACTTCTCCAATCATCGGGGACTTTTACAATATTTGTTTTGCAGCTTTTGGATCCGGATAAAGATCTGAACAATATTAAAGCTCCAGAGAGAAATGTGAGGGGCGATCAGCGGTGTAAAGAGGAGACCCCTACAGATAACCGCCCAGGTGAGGAGCTTTAGATGAATATTCACTGTTCAGCCACAATCTGAATAGATAATAATGTGATCCTGTTATATGTGATGTCACAGGTCGTGCATTTATAATATGGAGGATAATATACAGCGGGAGATGAATTATACTTATGTGAGCGGCCGATTTCTTCATCATCTGATGTCAGTTCTGATGAAGGAAAAATATTTGTCCAATTTGTGACTCAGAAACCATTAGCTCCTATTAACCCTTTTACCCCCGAGGGTGGTTTGCACGTTAATGACCAGGCCAATTTTTACAATTATAATAATAATTTTTTATTTATATAGCGCCAACATATTCCGCAGCGCTTTCCAATTAAGCGGGGACATGTACAGCCAATAACTTCAATACTAGGTAAGACAGTTAAACAGTTACATTAGGAGTGAGGGTCCGGCTGCTCGCTGCTTACAATCTACAAGGAAATAGGGGGACACAGTAGGTGAATAGTGCTTGATATTTCAGGTCTGACAATTATAATAAATAGGGATTTTCATATAAAGCTGTATGATCCGGTCATCAGCCCGTATGTATAAGTGCAATAATCAAGTATCGAGTGCAGTTATCTTGTGCATGGAGGGTGTGGAGACAGATGAATAGGAGGGAGCAGATTCTGAATAATATTTAGAAGGAGGGGACAGGAGAAAGTTAGTTTACTGAGTAGTTGAGGTGGTCGGCTTGTTTAAAGAGATGTTGTTTGTTTGTTTGTTTGTTTTTTTTTACATTTTTTTTGATTATTCAAAACCTAAATACATAACGTACATCTAATCTGGTACATAGAGAGGTGAGAGCGCCCATACGCAGACTGGGTCTATAACACTATTCACATATTTAATTGGTATAACAGATATAACAAACAATAAAATGAATTAGTTGACAGCATGTCTTATATCTCATTGAAGCCATCATGGATAATTGATGCATTTATATCTATGCCAGAAGTCCTGGCCCATTGATTGTTCTCCTCACCATTCTCTTCTTCATTTTAAGTTAAACAAAGTGGACCTAAGTTATTTTTGAGATCTTGTAGTATAGACCAGGCTGTAGATGTAAAGGGTTCTACCATTTTCCTTTTGTCCTCTATTGAACTGCAATTTATAATAAACTGTTTCCATTTTAGAAGGTATTTTCCTGCTCGCTTCTCTTTATTACATTGGGCGTCTTGTTGTTCTACCTCCATATAATGCTTCATTTGTGCTATTAGTTCCATAATGGGGGGGATATTGGGATCTAGCCAATGTTTTTGGAGCTGTTTTTTTGCCAATATAAGCCAGGTGTGTAGTAACTTGGGGGGGGGGGGGGGCTTCCTATTAATTTGTTAGGGTTGTTTATGTTAGTCCAAACATGCAGCAGGGGTAGACATGGAGAAAGGACATATCCTGGTCCCCATGTGGTGTTAATCATATCAGCTACCTGGTCCCAATAGGAAACCGATGCTGGAGAGGACCAAAGGCCGTGTAGGAGGTTAGAGTGTGGATATTGGCACTTGGGACATGCAATTAGTCTATTAGAAAGTGGATCTTTTTTTGGTAGATTAAAGGCGTATATCGCACCATGCATGATTTTGAACTGAGTTTCTCTCCACGACTCATTTATAATATGTTTCCTGAATATCCTCCAACCCGTTCTCATCTTCTCAGGGATATCTACATCATCAAATTGTTGTTTCCAGTACTTAAAAAAGGTATCTGGGTGTGTTTCCCCAAGGTTAGGTTTCATTGATGAATATAGTGTAGATATTAAGGGGGGGGGGGTACCCATAGGAGAGGACAGGATATTATCCAGTTCATTTCGGGAAGTTTCAAAGGTAACATCTCTTAAGTTAGCCATGACGGAGAGTTTGATCTATTCATATTCGAAATAGTGGAAGAGATGGGTTTTTAAAGCGCGCTTGAAGACATAGGGGCTAGGCATCAGTCGGATCATCTGGGGTAGAGCATTCCAGAGAACTGGCGCAGCACGAGAGAAGTCTTGGAGACAGAGGTGCGAGGTTCGGATTATGGGGGATGTTAGTCTTAGGTCAATTGTGGAACGGAGGGCACGTGTAGGATGATAGACTGAGATGAGAGAGGAGATATAAGGTGGTGCAGAACTGTGGAGAGCTTTGTGGGTGAGAGCGATGAGTTTATATTGGACCCTGTAGCAAATGGGCAACCAGTGTAATGACTGGCACAAGATGGAGGCATCGGTGAAGCAGCTGGACAGAAATACGACCCTGGCTGCCGCATTCAGGACGGATTAGAGAGGAGAAAGTTTGGTAAGAGGGAGACCGATCAGAAGAGAGTTGCAGTAGTCCAGACGAGAGTGAATAAGAGCGACAGTCAAGAGTTTTAGCAGTTTCAAAGGTGAGAAAAGGTCGGATTCTGGAGATGTTTTTAAGATGCAGGTGACAAGAGCGAGTGAGTGATCGGATATAGGGAATAAAGGAAAGATTAGTGTCGAATATGACGCCAAGGAAGCGGGCGTGCTGCTGGGAGTTATGGTTGAACCCTCCAATGTAATTTCGATGTTAGGTAGAGTTGGGTTAGTAGAGGGGAGAAACACAAGAAGTTCAGTTTTGGAGAGATTCAGTTTAAGATAGAGGGAGGACATGATGTTAAAGACAGCAGGTAGACAATCCTTGGTATTTTGTATTAGGGTAGGGGTGATGTCGGGGGAAGAAGTTATTTAATATATTTATTAATGATCTAGTGGAAGGGTTGCATAGTAAAATAGCAATATTTGCAGATGATACTAAACTTTGTAAAGTAGTTAATACAGATGAGGATAGGGCACAGCTACAGGAGGATTTAGATAAATTGGGGAGTTGGGCTAAAAAATGGCAAATGGGGTTCAATGCCGATAAATGTAAGGTCATGCACATGGGAAAGAAAAACAGCAGTCACCCATACATATTAAATGGGAAACCGTTGGGGAAATCTGACATGGAGAAGGACCTGGGCGTCTTGGTTAACAGCAAATTAAATTGGAGTGCCCAGTGTCAGGCAGCAGCTGCGAAGGCAAATAGAGTCATGGCATGCATCAGAAGAGGAATAGGGGCATATGATGAGAACATTGTTCTTCCTCTGTATAAAGCGCTGGTAAGGCCGCACTTAGAATATTGTGCACAGTTCTGGGCTCCGGTGCTCAGGAAAGACATATTGGAGCTAGAGAGGGTACAAAGGAGGGCGACTAAGGTAATAAAGGGAATGGAGGGACTAGAATACCCAGAGAGGTTGTCAAAATTAGGCCTATTTATGTTGGAAAAGAGAAGGCTTAGGGGAGACCTCATAAACATGTATAAATACATCAGGGGGCAGTACAGAGATCTCTCCCATGACCTGTTTATACCAAGGATGGTGACAAAGACGAGGGGGCACACTATGCGTCTGGAGGAAAGGAGGTTCCTGCACCAGCATAGAAGGGGATTCTTTACGGTCAGAGCCGTGAGACTCTGGAACTCTCTGGGAGAGGAAGTGGTGATGTCCAACTCACTTAAGTTCAAGAGAGGCCTGGACGCCTTTCTTGAGAACAATAAAATTACATCTTATGCTTAGTGATAGTTAATTAATCCAGGGATTTAATCTGACTGCCAGATTGGTGTCGGGAAGTGAATTTTTCCTCAATGATGTAAATTGGCCTATACCGCATGTTTTTTTTTTTTTTGCCTTCCCCTGGATCAACGATGCGGAATAGCTACAGTGCACAAGAAATAGGCTGAACTGGATGGACGCTTGTCTTTTTTCGGCCTTATAAACTATGACTATGACTAAGTGTATAATTGGGTGTCGTCAGCATAGAGATGATACTGGAACCCAAATCTGCTGATTGTTTGTCCAATAGGGGCAGTGTATAGAGAGAAGAGGAGGGGGGCCTAGGACTGAGCCCTGCGGGACCCCGATAGTAAGGGGATGAGGAGGGGAAGAGGAGCCGGCAAAAGATACAGTGAAGGAGCGGTCAGAGAGGTAGGAGGAGAACCAGGAGAGAACGGTGTCCTTGAGGCCAATAGTGCGAAGCATAGTGAGGAGGAGCTGGTGATCCACAGTGTCAAATGCAGCAGAGATTCAGAAGAATCAGCAGGGAGTAGTGACCATTAGATTTAGCTGTTAGATCATTAGAGACTTTAGTGAGGGCAGTTTCAGTAGAATGTAAAGAGCGGCAACCAGATTGTAAAGGGTCAAGAAGAGAGTTATCTGAGAGATAGCGGATTAGCCGGGAGTGGACCCAAGCGTTCCAGGAGTTTAGAGATGAAGGGAAGATTAGAGACAGGTCTGTAGTTAGCAGCGCAGTTCTGATCAAGGGATGTTTTTTAAGTAAAGGGGTTATGATGGCATGTTTAAACCAGGAGGGAAAGCTACCTGAAGAAAGAGAGAGGTTAAATATTTTAGTTAGGTGAGTGGTGACCACCGGTGAGAGGGACTGCAGGAGATGTGAAGGAATGGGGGCACTGTTTCAGGTTGTAGGCCAAGAAAAAGCGAAGAGCTGGGTAACTTCTTCTTCTGTAACAGACTGAAAATGGCGAGTGAGCTCGAAGAACGGCAGGGAAGGGGATCCAGGCACTGAGGTGCTTGGACTGAGATGTCCTGATGGATGTGGTTAATTTTTTTTCTAGGAAATAAGTTGTCAGATCCTCCCCACTGAGGTTGGTGGTGGGGGCCTGTGCTTTAGGGTTCAGGAGGGAGTGTAAGGTTTCTAAAAGTCGTTTTGGATTGGTGGATAATGAAGTGATGAGGGTGGTGAAGTCGACTTGCCAGACGTGTCAGATGAAGGGCAGAGTTATAGGTTATGAGCATGAACTTATAGTGGATGAAATCCTCTGCTAAAAGTGATTTTCTCCACTGACGCTCAGCACACCTTGAGCAACGCTGAAGAAAAGTTGTTTGCATCATGTGCCAGGGCTGCCATTGTCTGTGTCTGGTCTTTTTGCATGCAGAAGGTGCTGCTTCATCTAGAGCACTCTGCAGTTTATGTGAGCGAAATTATTTAATTTCTAGCAGAGATACATTGGTGCTTGAATGTTTCTGAACCCTTTTCCATATATCTGCTTAACTTTGCCTTTAAACTTCATCATATTGTTACACAAGTCTTAAAAGTATAAAGAATCAAAACAAACGAGTCCATAATATATGATCTTGTCATTTTTTTTTTTTTACTGGGGAAAATAATGCAATATCCCATTTCTGCAAGTGTCAAAAGTATGTGAACCGTTAGGACAAGTAGATAATTTGAAAGTGAAATTTAAGATCCATGGGACTGTAGCCAACCTCCCTGGACGTGGCCGCAGGAGGAAAATTGATGACAAATCAAAGAGACGGATAATACGAATGGTAACAAAAAAGCCCAGGATAACTTCTAAAGAGATTAAAGGTGAACTTCAAGCTCAAGGAACATCAGTGTCAGATTGCACCATCCGTCGTTGTTTGATCCAAAGTTGACTTCATGGGAGACGACCAAGGAGAACACCATTGTTGAAGAAAAATCATAAAAAAGCCTGACTGGAATTTGCCAAACTACATGTTGACAAGCCACAAAGCTTCTGGGAGAATGTCCTATGGACAGATGAGACAAAAATGGAAGTTTTTGACAAGGCACATCAGCTCTATGTTCACAGACGGAAAAATGAAGCATATCAAGAAAAAAAACACTGTCCCTACTGTGAAACATGGAGGAGGCTCTGTTATGTTCTGGGGCTGCTTTGCTGCATCTGGCACAGGGTGTCTTGAATCTGTGCAGGGTACAATGAAATCTCAAGACTATCAAGGGATTCTAGAGAGAAATGTGCTGCCCAGTGTCAGAAAGCTTGGTTTCAGTCACAGGTCATGGGTCTTGCAACAGGATAATGACCCAAAACACACAGCTAAAAACACCCAAGAATGGCTAAGAGGAAAACATTGGACTATTCTGAAGTGGCCTTCTATGGGCCCTGACCTAAATCCTATTGAGCATCTTTGGAAAGAGCTGAAACATGCCGTCTGGAAAAGGCAACCTTCAACCATGAGACAACTGGAGCAGTTTGCTCATGAGGAGTGGCCAAAATACCTGTCGAGAGGTGCAGAAGTCTCATTGACAGTTACAGGAATCGTCTGATTGCAGTGATTGCCTCAAAAGGTTGTTCAACAAAATATTAAGTTAAGAAGAACCATCATTTCTGTCCGGGCCGATTTCATGAGTTTAATTTTTTTTTTTAATTCTGTGGAAGCTGAAAAGCAATGTCTGACTTTCATTTGTTCATTTTCATAGATTTTTAATTTATTATTACTTTTGTCAGATTCATGTTATTTCTGTGACCATTGTGTGTTTTTTCTTTCATTAAACGAGGGGTACCAATAATTTTGACTGCGTGTGTATTCAGACCCCTTTCAATTTTTCACTCTTTGTTTCATTGCAGCCATTTGGTAAATTCTAAAAAGTTTCATTTTTTCTCATTAAAGTACACTCTGCATCCCATCTTGACTGAAAAAAAAACCTAGAAATTTTTGCAAATTTATTAAAAAAGAAAAACTGAAATATCACATGGTCATAAGTATTCAGACCCTTTGCTCAGTATTGAGTAGAAGCCCCCTTTTGAGCTAATACAGCCATGAGTCTTCTTTGGAATGATGCAACAAGTTTTTCACCCCTGGATTTGGGGATCCTCTGCCATTCTTCCTTGCAGATCCTCTCCAGTTCCGTCAGGTTGGATGGTGAACGTTGGTGGACAGCCATTTTCAGGTCTCTCCAGAGATGCTCAATTGGGTTTAGGTCAGGGCTCTGGCTGGGCCAGTCAAGAATGATCACAGAGTTCTTCTTAAGCCACTCCTCTGTTATTTTAGCTGTGTGCTTAGGGTCATTGTCTTGTTGGAAGGTGAACCTTCGGCCAAGTCTGAGGTCCAGAGCACTCTGGAAGAGGTTTTCATCCAGGATATCTCTGTACTTGGCCGCATTCATGTTTCCTTCAATTGCAACCAGTCGTCCTGTCCCTTCAGCTGAAAAACACCCCCATAGCATGATGCTGCCACCACTATGTTTCACTGTTGGGATTGTATTGGGCAGGTGATGAGCAGTGCCTCGTTTTCTCCACACATACCGCTTAGCATTATCACCAAAAAGTTCTGTCTTCTCATCAGACCAGAGAATCTTATTTCTCATAGTCTGGGAGTCCTTCATGTGTTTTTGAGCAAACTCTATGCGGGCTTTCATTTGTCTTGCACTGAGGTGAGGCTTCCGTCGGGCCACTCTGCCTTAAAGGCTGGTGGAGGGCTGCAGTGATAGTTGACTTTGTTTAATCTTCTTCCATCTCCCTACGGCATCTCTGGAGCTCAGCCACAGTGATCTTGGGGTTCGTCTTTACCTCCCTCACCAAGGCTCTTCTCCCACGATTGCTCAGTTTGGCTGGACGGCCAGTACTAGGAAGACTTCTGGTGGTCCCAAACTTCTTCCATTTAAGGATTATGGAGGCTACTGTGCTCTTAGGAACCTTGAGTAATGCAGAAATTCTTTTGTAACCTTGGCCAGATCTGTGCCTTGCCATAATTCTGTCTCTTGCCACAATTCTGTCTCTGAGCTCCTGGGGCAGTTCCTTTGAGCTCATGATTCTCATTTGGTCTGACATGCACTGTGAGCTGTGAGGTCTTATATAGACAGGTGTGTGCCTTTCCAAATCAAGTCCTATCAGTTTAATTAAACACAGCTGGACTCCAATGAAGGAGTAGAACCATCCCAAGGAAGATCACAAGGAAATGGACAGCATGTGACTTAAATATGAGTGTCTGAGCAAAGGGTCTGACTACTTATGACCATGTTTCAGTTTTTCTTTTTTAATAAATTTGCAAAATTTCTACATTTCTGTTGTTTTTCAGTCGAGATGGGGTGCAGAGTGCACTTTAATGAGAAAAAAATGAACCTACCAAATGGCTGCAATGAAACAAAGAGTGAAAAATGTAAAGGGGTTTGAATACTCTCCGTACCCACTGTACTACCTCTAGAAGAGAGAGGTATATTTTATTAATTTATTTTGGAGCTTGAGGAAATTATAGGCTGTACAATACTATCCTTAAACGTAGGTTTATTATTTGACTTTTTCAATTTCTATTTTGCTCATTCATTTTAAATGATAACTAGCAAAGGTTATGTTTGAATTCATCTACTGATTCTGGCTTTAACCTCTTCCTGACATGGCCAACTTCTGTTTTTCCTCTTCTACTTCCAAGTGCCCTAACTTTTTTTTCTTTTTCCATCCATATCATAGAAAATATGTGTCATAGAGAATGTGAAAATGTCTGCAGCCACAGTCCCTCTCCCCCCACCTCCTCCCCTCTGTTGTTTGCAATCTGAGCTGACACTCTTAGATGTAGGATTGTACAATAAACTAATACAAATAGGAAATTGAATAGTGAACCAGCTTAATAAACATGCAAGAGCTTCTTGTAGGACAAAGATCATGAGGATGTTTATTGTGCATAGACAAAGAGCAATACAAGGAGACTTTTTTCAGAGAGTTAGACAACAATATGTGTTGATGCATAGACACAGAAGTGGAAGAAACATTTGTCCGCAGGAAATACATTGTTAGCTCAAGGGAAATATTTTACATTTACACTAGACACCTTTTAATCCCTGTCAGAGAAGTGTTACACCTGCAACAGAAATGTCTCCGAAAGAAAACATGGAATATTGGAATTTGTATAAATCCGATATTAATGAGATATACATTTTCAGCTAACAGAGGAAGACGACGCATAATTTTTCATAACGGTAACCCCTGCCAATGAGCCGCAAATCAACAGTGAACAGATAACTGACAACAGCTATGCCATGTTTGGTCTCTAAGTAAACATAAAATCCTGATAAAAAATATGGCATCAATTTTGAACTTCTGCGATCATCCGGAGAGGAGTTATCACTTAAGTTGGGGATTTCATAAAATCATAAAGGGCTGAGACCAGCTCACAACCTCGCCCATGTGAGGTCATCACAGGGGAGTGTGTGGGTGGAACTCAGGAACTGATACAAGATCAAGCCGAATTATGACCTGTGTTCCTGTAGAGAGAGATGTTTTCGGTGTATGCATGATTCCCGTCCGCTGGATGTTCTTCAAAGTGCTCTCCTTCGTTAGGCTGAATCTTATCTGTGAGCAGCGTAGTAAGTTTCTTTCGTTTTATCCCTTTTATTTTCTGTAACTGTATATGCTGTATTGTTTTGTCCCCCTTTGTAAAATATTTTGTATATTTTTCATAAACACTGTCTCCCTTTTGGATTAAATATAAAATGTAATAGTTCTGTTCCTTTTTGTTCAGTAACGCGCCTCGAAGCAATACGCTACCTATCAGGCATCAAATCGGCCTGTATAAACGATTGCTGGTGGCTGCGAGTACTCTGGGGTTATTGTGGAGTTAGCAGTGATCTATGGGGGATATATACACATATTCTATGTATATCACACTAATCCTATGACAATTGGTCACCTAAGGATCAAAGAAGTGTGATATACAAATAGTTTAAAAGCAATTTCTTTATTGATAGCATATAAAAAATGTATTATAAAGACAATTATGTATACTAAATAGGTGCCTCCAACCAAAAAAGGGGGGACTCGCTCAGGATTAGAAATTAATTAATATTTAATTCTTAGACATATGAAAAAATAGCATTAGCATATTCAAAGTTGTTTTTTTTTATTTATTCTTTTTCTTATTTAGAAATATATTAATAATCTGATTTCTCTAAATAATTACCACTGACATTGATCATAGTAGAGCAACAAACTAAATGAAATGTCACCGTGCCATACATTTACTAATTGATGCAATATAATAATTAATATATTTCCATCACAATCATTTAATATATGCAATATTAACAGCACTTTATCTGTTAAAAGATTATCATAAAATATCAATGGTAAATTGTCAAAAACAATTGAAAGAGAAAATCTTCTATATATCACATATCCTTATCCTTGTTTATAAACATAACCACCCACTATATGTGGGAAACGCCAGAACCGAATTGGGTATATCAATAGGTTACCTGATTGATTAGATAAAATTATCTTTTTTCGGCACCCATGACTAACAATAACCAAACTCTACTATCTCTTTGAAGTTGTTCATAGAAACCAACAATTAGGACTCCGTCATCTCCCTGCTGATGTCTGTGTACAGCTATAATTAAGATATTCCGTTTCTATAAACTACTTTAAGTAAAGCATATAAACCATGTAAATGTGTTAAAGATCTCCCAGAAGATATCTGGATCCATGGGCAAACTATTTAGTTTATTACTTTGGATATCAAAATCGAGGCACACATTGGTGGAGATGCCTTAATTTTATTGTTTTATGGACCCATAGAGTCTAGTATTTAAACTTTTAGTCATTTATAGTTATCTGGATTGCCCCCTTTTTATACATGTTGGTTGATACATTTTAGTGCTATATTTTTTCATCAGTGCTTTGTGTCCTCCCGGCCCAACCCATGTGTCCACTGTATCCACCATTGTCCTCCCGGCCCAACCCATGTGTTCACTGTATCTACCATTGTCCTCCCTGCCCAACCCATGTGTCCACTGTATCCACCGTTGTCAACCCAACCCATGTGTCCACTGTATCCACCATTGTCAACCCAACCCATGTGTCCACTGTATCCACCATTGTCAACCCAACCCATGTGTCCACTGTATCCACCATTGTCCTCCCCGCCCAACCCATGTGTCCACTCTATCCACCATTGTCAACCCAACCCATGTGTCCACTCTATCCACCATTGTCAACCCAACCCATGTGTCCACTCTATCCACCATTGTCCTCCCGGCCCAACCCATGTGTCCACTCTATCCACCATTGTCAACCCAACCCATGTGTCCACTGTATCCACCATTGTCCTCCCAACCCAACCCATGTGTCCACTGTATCCACCATTGTCAACCCAACCCATGTGTCCACTGTATCCACCATTATCCTCCCGGCCCAATCCATGTGTCCATTGTATCCACCATTGTCCTCACGGCCCAACCCATGTGTCCACTGTGTCCACCATTGTCCTCACGGCCCAAACCATGTGTCCACTGTGTCCACCATTGTCCTCCCGGCCCAACCCATGTGTCCACTGTGTCCACCATTATCCTCCCGGCCCAACCCATGTGTCCACTGTGTCCACCATTGTCCTCCCGGCCCAACCCATGTGTCCACTGTATCCACCATTGTCCTCCCGGCCCAACCCATGTGTCCACTCTATCCATCATTGTCCTCCCGGCCCAACCCATGTGTCCACTGTATCCACCATTGTCCTCCCGGCCCAACCCATGTGTCCACTCTATCCACCATTGTCCTCGATTGAACGTAGGCCACTTTTTGAACCACTTTTTTATGTTTGAGACTACATGTGGGTATAGATGTTGGATATCACAATGGTATACAGTCCTCTCAGTTGCATAGCTGCATAACTCATTAATTTAATTTAGATTGGTTGGTTGGCCCCTTATCAGATATTAAATCTTAATGTTGATACCATCTTTATTCAATGTAGCTGTAGTTAAGGTGGATTCTTTCCAAAATTCCACACTTTCTTTTTAATTCTATATTTTTAATAAATTACCTAGAATGGTTTACACACTTGCACTTTAATGTTTTATTTGCACTTTATTCACTCATATGTGCATTAGAAGGTATCGCAGGCACATTTATAACCCACACCAATGTATTTACCTGTTTACTTACATAATTTATTCTGCACTTTATATACTTAGGTAGATTTTATATCTACTGATATCCACATCATAACACGTATATTTTACATGGTTCATGCACTTGCACTTTGAAACTTTTATTTTTAGGCACACCTATTATTTATACCTGAGTATACACTTGGTAATTTACAACTTTCACCTGCACTTCTGACATACATGCATATTACTGATCGGCAATCTTTTAAAGTTTCAGTTTACATTATTAATCTGGGCATGTACCCTTATTATCATAGTAATGTCTTTTGGTATTACACTTATTAGCAATGGCTCTGAGGTATCTAAATGGAAAAAGGTCCGCAATATAACCAATGCTGTGATAGCGCGCATGCGCTAATTAATCTACACATATGATTTCCGTAGCCTGCGGCAACAGACCTCCGGTACTACCATGCCCGCGAGCAGGAATTTATTCAATGGTATCGTGATGACCGGATGCGCCATATGAATTTGTTACCAGGACGCCATGAATGGTTTGGGTTGTATGTTCATCATAACATATTCCATGTTTTGGAATCTGGAGGTATATATACCATACGCTCACTGATAAGTTTCCTAAATACTGGCCTATTGTTGCAAACAGCCTTCTCCGCTGTATAAAAGTCCTGACGATAGTTGGCAGCAGAGAGTTGTTCGCTCCAAAGATCACAGCGGATGGTTCTGCGTGACTCCCCGGCCTTTGATATATTGTGGATATTGGTGATTTAAATCCTTGACAAATTCTTGACAATCCATGTAGCTGTACGAGGGCTTGTGTTTTTTTCAGGTCGAGTTGTACATTTGAATGATACCATTCATAACCGGGAAAATAATTCCAAGTGCAATGATATTCCGAAAAAAAATTCAATCATGACGGTTTGTTTTTTTGGTAATTGTTTTACACCATATATTATGTGGTAAAAATGACCTTGCCGAAAAAGAAGGAATCAATATTGCTGGATGAATCATCAACAATTTTAAATGCACAGATGATACAACATTGATAGCAACAAGCATAGATGCAATGAAGGACTTATTATGGAGAGTCAAGATGGAAAGCTTGAACATGGGACTTCTACTCTACACAAAGTAGGCAACGATATTGATTACTGCCAGGTACGACCGGAACACATTTGAGATGGACGGCGAAGAACTGGAAGTTGTAAAAGACTTCATCCTTCTCAGATTGATGATAACTGAAGATGCAGCAATGCCACCGGAAGTCAATAGGAGAATACCTATGGGCAAAGCAAAAATGAAGTCACTGGACAAGGTCTTCAAATCGAGGAACATTTCACTGGCGACGAAGACCCGACTCATATATAGTTTGATCTTTTATCTAGGAACATATTGATGCAAAACCTGGACAATAAAGAAAGTGGTGCTGGAGAAGGATGTTATTAATTCCATGGATGGCAAGAAGAACAAATACATCAATTTTGTAACAAATCAAGCCAGACGTGTCACTCGAAACAAGGATCAGAAAGCTACGACTTGCCTACACATCATACAAATAGATCAATCACTGGAGAAGGACATCATGGTCTGAAGACTAGAAGGTGAAGAAGAAGAACAGCCACCTGATGGCTTGATACTATCAAGATAATGGCGGAGTAGACACTGGTGGATCTATTTAGGCCTGTGCAAGATTGATCTTCCTAGAGATAGTTCATCCAACAAGTCTTTATGGCTCGAGACCGAACCGAAGGCTGTTAGATAATAAAACGTACCTGACATAACTGTTACAGTGACACCAAACTTGTCCAGTTTTTTTTAATTATTTTAGTGGTGAAAAAAAAACATCAAAAATTTGTAAGAAAAAATATATTTGTTTTGCTGTGTTGTAATTTTCCGAGACCTGTAATGTTTTATTTTTTGGCCGATGGAGCTGTTTGGGGCTTGTTTTGTTGTGGGACGAGGCAATGTTTTCATCCATGCCATTTTGGGATAGATATGACATTTTGATCACTTTTTCATTCAATTTTTGTGGGCTTGCCGCAACCAAAAAAACAAAATTTTGCCTTTTACATTTTTTCTATTTGCCAATCTGGTTAATTCATTTTTTTCATAGTTCATACTGTTATGAATGTGGTGGTACTACATATTTTTTTAGTATCTTTACTTTTAATTGAGGAAATAGGGGGGTGACTTGAATTTTTTTTTTTTTTTAATGCTCTTTACCATGTTTATTTCTCCCCTCAATGGAATATGAACCTGCAATCGTCTGATCACTCTTACTACATACAGCAATACTTCATTGTCCATAGGCTGGGTTTCAGCGGAGCTTTGTGATGTCAAGCACGGGGGTCTTCAGCAGATCCCAGGTGACATAGCAAGCCATCGGCACACCGCGACTGCATTGGTGATTTGCTTTCTGAGCAGTATTATGAGCGCTTCTCACAGTGGGTTGTGTTCTCCCTGGTGTTCACACCAAAAAAACATCTACGTATGCTCAATTAGAGCAGGAAAGTCTTTTACTACAGCTATATTGTTAGATGCTTTGTTTTTCTAAGATCTTTTACCCATACTGTATTTTTCGGACTATAAGATGCACTTTTTTTCCTCCAAAATTTTGGAGGAAAGTGGGGTGTGCGTCTTATAGTCCAGATGTATGGTCCGGCTGTGGATGCGTGGGGAGCGTGTCACAGGAGGCAGGAGCTGCCTGCTGCAGCTAACACTGTGCCTGCTGCTAAAGAAAATGAATATTCACTGGTCTCCATGCCCATGGGAGTGGAGAGCAATGAATATTCATTCTGGTTAATAGCGCGAACCGTGTCAGCCGCAGCTGCCGGCTTCCTGCAGTTGCTGGGTGATCATGTGTGCCTGCTATTAAGGAGAATGAATATTCACTACTCCCCACGCCCATGGGGGTGGGGAGTAGTGAATATTCATTCTCTTTAATAGCGGGCACACTGTTATCCGCTGCAGGAGCGGTGGCTGCGGCTGACACTGCACGCAATAGCGTGAGAAAACAGAGAATGAATATTCACTACTCCCCATGCCCATAGTCCGGGCGTGAAGAGCAGTGAATATTCCTTCAGCTGACCTCAGCATGTGAGGGCGCATAGCTCATGCGCTGCTCACACGGTGAGATCAGCTGCTGGCAGCAGAACAGGATGCATTGCTGGAGCAGAGGGGAGGTGAGTAGAATCCTTTATTTGTTTTTTTGTGCAGCATGATGGAGATCGGGGTGCCATGTATACCAGGATGAGGATGGGGGACATGTATAACCTAAATGGGGGACCATACATACCAGGATGGGGATATTAGTACGGAATTGGGAGACATTACCCTTATAAGATAAGATATACTTTATTTATCCCGGAGGAAATTGCGGTATCACAGCAGCAGAACACAGATCTCGAACATGACACATATGATAACATAACATTTGGAATGCTTTAGACATTGCTTTTCAGACATTTGTTAAACACCCCCATAGCTGTTGGAACAAACGATCTCCTGTATTTTTCCTTTTTACACCTTAGTTGTATTAGGCGATTGCTGAATGTGCTCTTCTGTTTCGCAAACAGTTCATAAAGCGGGTGTGTTTTGTTGCCCATTATAGCTCTGCACTTCTTCTTAATCCTATCCTCTACCACCTCTTCAAAAGTCCCAAGCTGTAGGCCCACCGTCGCGCTAGCCTTCTTTATAAGTTTGTTGAGCTTGTTGGCGTCAGCAACACGCACACTGTTACCCCAGCAAATTATTGCCGCAAAGGTGGCACTAGCCACAATGGATTGGTAGAACACCTCAAGCATTTTGCCACACACATTAAAAGACCTTAACTTCCTTAGGAAGTACAATCTACTCATCCCCTTCTTGTAGACCTTCTCCATGTGGCACTTCCAGTCTAGCTTGCTATCCAGGTAAACCCCCAAATATTTGAAACTGTCCACCATCTCCACATCCTGACCGTCAATGGTAACAGGTAGGCATACCTTCTTGCACCTTCCATAGCTCATCACCAACTCCCTGGTTTTCTTAACATTTAGTTCTAGATGGTTAGCCTGGCACCATACTACAAAGTCCGCAACCACCCTTCTATATTCCTCTTCATCCTGGTCCTTCCCAATACCGCCAACTATCACAGAGTCATCCGAGTACTTCTGGAGGTGACAACGGTCTGATATATACTGAAAGTCAGCTGTGTACAATGTAAAGAGGAATGGCGACAGCACTGTTCCCTGCGGGGCTCCGACACTGCTCAGTACACTATCTGATGTAGCCGTCCCCCACCTAACAAACTGTGGCCTATCCGACAGTCAATTATCCAATTCACAAGTCCCTCATCCACCGCCATTTTAATCAACTTTCCACGCAGTAAGAGTGGCTGTAATGTGTTGAACGCACTAGAGAAATCAAAGAACAAAGCACGCACTGTGGTTCCATCATTGTCCAAAAAGGAATGTACTGTTTGTAGCAGAGACGCTACAGCATCGTCCACCCCCAGTCCCTGCCGGTACGCAAACTGAAGAGCATCAGTATGCGCCATCACCCTCGGACACAAGTGAGCAAGTACTATTCTCTCCAAGGACTTCATCGCATGCGATGTTAAGGCCACCGGTCTATAGTCCCCCGGGGAAGCCGGGAAGGTAGTCTTGGGAACCGGCACCAGGCAGGAAGTCTTCCATAGCACTGGTACTCTCTTTGATTGTAAGCTCTGGTTAAAGAGATGCTGGAAGACAGTACACAACTCATTTGCACACACTCTGAGGACACGTGGACTGAGACCGTCAGGCCCTGCTGCTTTGCCAATGGCCAGCTTACTAAACTGGTCCCTCACGTCATTTTTGGAGACCGAGAAATGATCTATTTCACCCCCTGTTAATTTAGCTAGTTGTTCCCCGGCCACCTCCCCCTTCCCTGCTGCTACCGCACCTTTATTGCTGAATCTATTGATGAACTCATTCATTTCATTAGCCATTCTAAGTCCACCACCCCCCTGCTCCGACCTTGCCTTAAACCCAGTCACTAGCTTCATTCCAGCCCACACCTCTCTGGAGCTTTTTTGTGCAAATTGATTTTCTAATTTAACTCTGAATGCCTCACGGGCAATCTTAATTTTCCCCTTTAGGTCTCGCTGTATAATTTTCAATGCCTCCTTGTCCTTCCTTTTAAAAGCCAGTTTTTTCATGTTTAGTAAATGTTTCAACTCTTTTGTAATCCATGGCTTATTGTTTGCATAACACCGAATCTCTTGAACAGGTACTACTATGTCCATACAGAAGTTGATGTAATCAGTAACTCTGCCAGTAATCTCATTAACATCACAATTCTCTTTCACGGTACACAACACCTCCCAGTCTGTACAATCAAAGCAGTCTTGTAACGCCTCCTCTGCTGCTGGACACCACTTCCTTATCTTTTTAATTGTCACTGGTTGTTTGCGGACGTCTGGTTGGTAAGCAGGAGACAATAGTATGAGGTTGTGGTCACATTTCCCCAGGGGGGGTAATGCAGCCGATGAATAAGCATTCTTAACATTAGCAAAGAGGAGATCCAGTGTGTTGTTGTCCCATGTAGGACATTTGACATATTGATAGAACTTTGGTATTGCAGATGAGATCTTTACTCGATTGAAATCCCCAGAAATTACATTTAGAGAGTTTGGGTGTTTAGTCTGAAGCCGGACCATCACCCCTGACAACACATCCCCAGCAGCCTCTGGGTTTGCACATGGTGGTATATACATCACAACTACAATAACAAGAGTGAATTCTCTAGGCAGATAGTAAGGCCTGAGGCCCACTGCTAACAGTTCAATATTTGGACAGCAATGTTTCTCCTTAACAGTTACATGCCCCTGATTGCACCATCTGTTGTTAATGTAGAGTATCACTCCTCCACCTTTTTTCTTGCCGCATCTAACTCTCTCTCTATCAGCCCGAACCATTTGAAACCCTGGTACCGAGACACATGAATCTGGGACCTCCTCATGCAGCCAGGTTTCTGTAAAGCACATGAGACTGCATTCCCTAAACTCCTTCTGGGTCTTACTCAGAGCCAGCAGTTCATCCGACTTATTTCCCAGCGATCGTACGTTACCCATGATAATGGATGGGACCACTGGTTTAAACCTTCTCCTCCAGGACTTGATCTTCTTGCCTGCTCTGCAGCCTCTGAAAGGTCTCCTTATTTCCCATGGAACATTCAGTATTGCCACTGCTGGAGAAGACTTTATCCTGCGCAGTTCCAGAAGACGATCCCTAGAATACACTGCTCGTTTAGCAACAGACCTAGGGTCCACCATCCCGTCATTGTTTCCACCCGTCACACCAGTCCTCTCCTCTTATAACAGTGTCAGCAGCAGACCCTTTCACCCCATAACAGTGCATCATGACCTCATTTTTTGCTTCAATTTTTTTTTTATTTTCCTACTCTAAATCCTATGGTCCGGTACGTCTTATAGTCCAAAAAATACGGTAATACAATTATGATTGTGATACAACCCCTTTGAGTGAATGGCACAATGCTTCATCATGCAGTACAATTACTAATAAATACATGACGTGTTGGTGAATGGGGCTCTGTAACCAATAAGAATAGATCATCAATATTAATATACTGTAAAACCTTTTAATTATTCTTATATAATATAAATAATGGTTTTACTGTTCTGTGATTTAAAAATAGTAAAATATATATTTTTTTTGGACAGATAACTGTACTAAGAACTTAGCCGATAACCATGGTATCAAGGATCATACAAATGAAGAGTATGCCACTCTCCCAGATATACCCTCAGCCCTTCATACTGAAGATCAGTCCACTGATAAACACTTCCTATCTTCTGATTCACAGAAGGCTATTGAGCAAAATAAAAGCCACAAAAGTCGTGATCAACACGAAAGAGCTCACAGAGGAGAGGAGCCGTATTCATGTTCAGAATGTGGAACATTTTTTACTAGAAAATCACAGCTTGCTGCACATTTAAAAACCCACAAAGAAGAGAAACCATTTTCATGTTCAGAATGTGGAAAATGTTTTAAATGGAAATCAAAGCTTGTTGGACATCAAAGAATTCACACAGGGGAGAAGCCGTATTCATGTCCAGAATGTGGAAAATGTTTCACCTGGAAATCAATGCTTGTTGGACATTTACATATTCACACAGGGAAGAAGCCATATTCATGTTCAGAATGTGGAAAATGGTTTGGTTGGAAATCACAATTTAATTCACATCTACAAACTCACACTGGGGAGAAGCCATTTTCATGTTCAGAATGTGGGAAACGCTTTCGTCAGAAATCAGATCTTTTAAGACATCAAAAAATTCACACAGGGGAGGAGACATTTTCATGTACTATATGTGGAAAGTCTTTTAGCCGAATGTCAACTCTAATTGCACATGCAACAGCTCACAAAATAAAAACACTATCGTGTCCAGAATGTGGGAAATGTTTTATCTACAAATCAAATCTTTCGGCACATCAAAAAACTCACACAGGAGAGAAGACATGTTCATGTACAGAATGTGGAAAATGTTTTATTCACAAATCAAATCTTTTCACACATCAAAAAACTCACACAGGGGAGAAGCCATTTTCATGTTCAGAGTGTGGGAAGTGCTTTACCCAAAAATCAAATCTTGTTAGACATCAAATAATTCATACAGGCGAGAGGCCGTTTTCATGTTCGATATGTGGAAAATGTTTTAACTTAAAGTCAACTCTAGATCTACATCAAAAAGCTCACACAGGGGAGAAGCAATTTTCATGTCTAGAATGTGGAAAAAAATTTGTGCACAAATCAAATCTTTTACAACATCAAAAAACTCACACAGGGGAGAAGCCGTTCTCATGTTCAGAATGTGGTAAGTGCTTTACCCAAAAATCATCTCTTGTTATACATCAAATAATTCACACAGGGGAGAAGCCATTTTTCTGTTCGGAATGTGGGAAACGCTTTAGTCAGAGATCGGATCTTTATAAACATCAAAAAATTCACACAAGAAAGAAGCAATTTTCATGTACCATATGTGGAAAGTGTTTTACCCAAATGTCAATTTTAATTGCACATGAAAGAACTCACAGAAGAAAAACATTTTCATGTCCAGAATGTGGGAAATGTTTTATGCAAAAATCATATCTTTTGACACATCAAAAAACTCACACAGGGGAGAAGCCGTACTCATGTTCAGAATGTGGAAAATATTTTACTTGGAAATCAAATCTTTCTGCACATCAAAAAACTCACAAAGGGGACAAACCATTTTCATGTTCCGAATGTGGGAAGTGCTTTACCCAAAAATCATCTCTTGTTACACATCAAATAATTCACACAAGGAAGAAGTCCTTTTCATGTACAGAATGTGGAAAATCTTTTACCCACAAATCAAACTTTGTTCAACACCTAACAACTCACACAGGGGAGAAGCCATTTTTATGTTTAGAATGTGGAAAATCCTTTACTTGGAAATCAAATCTTTTTAGACATCTAAAAACTCACAAAGGGGAGAAGCCATTTTCATGTCCAGAATGTAAGAAATGCTTTACCCAAAAATCAGCTCTTGTTACACATCAAATAATTCACACAGGGGAGAAGCCATTTTCATGTTCAGAATGTGGAAAATATTTTACTTGGAAATCAAATCTTTCTGCACATCAAAAAACTCACAAAGGGGACAAACCAGTTTCATGTTCCGAATGTGGGAAGTGCTTTACCCAAAAATCATCTCTTGTTACACATCAAATAATTCACACAGGGGAGAAGCCATTTTCGTGTACGGTATGTGGAAAATGTTTTAACCTAAAGTCAAATCTCGTTGTACATAAGAAAACTCACACAAAAACATTTTCATGTGCGGAATGTAGCAAATGTTTTAGTCACAAATCAAACCTTGATCACCATCAAAAAAACTCACACAGGTGAGAAACCATCTTCATGTTCATAAAGTGGGAAGTGCTTTACCCAAAATCAGTTCTTGTTAGACTTAAAAAAAAAATCACATAGGGGAGAAGCCAGAGTCATGTTCTTGATGTGGAACGTGTTTTAACCAACAATCAATAATGGATGAACACAGAGTCTTTCCAGAAGATAAGGCGTATTGTGTACCGGAGTGAAGACCAGAGCGAGGATAGAAGATTGCCTTTGTCTCAGTCGTGTGAGCAGCGAGGAGTGTGAGTGATCTCCCCTGAGACTGTAGATGACAAGAAAAGGTCTATTGATGACTAGATCTGCTTAGGTCCTGCAGTGAGAGACTGGACCGAGGCTTGTGGCCTGGCGGACATAGTTCATGGAATCTTGCTCGGGTGTTGGTGTGTCGACTGCCACTAGAAATTGGACCGGGCTGACGGAAGTCCTGTGGTTTCAACGTGGACGCTGTCAGGAGACAGGTCGCCATATCCTTATGACCATACGCATACCCATGTATGTTGTATTGGTCTTTGTGTTAATACTGCAGTTTCAGCTAGTATGGTATTGAGTGCATAATCTACAGTGAGTTGCCCGGCATATGGTCAACCCAGCTAGTCGAATAGCATAAAGTTCAGTGTGTCGAGGGATTAGTGGCTACATGTTTAAGGGTCAGACAGGGACAGTTAGTCGGTGAATAGGATATTGCCATCACATGTTTCAGTGTGGTAGCACTGAGTTTGTTGTTCTCTAGGGCAGCGTTTAGGGAACCAGGAGCCGAACTGAGAAAGCGTAGTGATAACACCATAAAGCCTGAACTGTTAATGCAAAAATTGTCATTTTCTTGTCTTTTTAATCTTGTAAATCATTTAATGAATAATAACCTGTTCTTTTATAACAACTGTCCATGCTGTATCTTCTCCTGTTTATAGTTTGACAGAAAATGTAAAAAAAAAATTTGATGCATCTATCACAAATCCCTCTAAAGTTGATAGCCTTCCACCAAACCTGCCGACCACTGCCTGTTGTTAGGACAAATCTGTCTTTGCTAAAAGAGATGCCGAAATAAATTACAGGAAATGAGAGCTGGTCTATAACCATGATATTTAGGTTCTTGTCTGCTCACATGAACATGTTCTGCTAGTCTCCCCAGCATCTCCACTGAAGTTAATACATTCTCTCGTTTGCAGTAGCCTTGTTTGTACAATGCTGTGATCGCTCATTTGTATATATATGCTGATGGACATTGTCATAGAAAATATTAAGAAAATATTTCTCTCCTCTCGAAGCCCCTCTTACCCCGCCCCCTCTATACCATTTGTCAAAGGAGAAGAGTTGACACTTTGGCCAGTTGCTTCTATGCAAATCGCCGTACACAGGCCAGAGGTGGAAAGCTCAGTAGACCACACAGCAGAAGTAGCTTGTAAGCAAATGCTAGCACAAAGGTGCTACTGACCCAATTAACATGCGAGTGTAGTTTCCAGTAACACAGAGCTGCGACAATTTACATCTAGCTGAGGAAAATTAATCCCGAGCTTCAAAAGAATTCAACAGAAATCTGCAGCCAGGCCGCCACCGTCACGAAATATGGAATATCTGGAGTTCCATACGACCGATAATAATGGAACCCATATTTTTAGTGGCAGGGTCTGCCAAGGAACAATATGGATAATTTCCCGTAGCTGCACGCCCCTCCGGGGAGCGGTAACGCAAAAGTACAGTATGACAGACCGCAGCTGTATCATGTGTGGTCTCTGGAGAAAGGTAAATTCATAATGAAAAATATGGTACTATTTTTGGACTTCTGTGATCTGCGAGAAATTATCGCAGAAACCAGATATGCTACTAAAAATATGATGGTTGGAGCCCAGCCCACGTGATGTCATCTCAGGGGTGTGTGGGCAGGTCTCTGCCTTCGGCATAAAAGACACAGCCGAAGGGGGGGGTCAGTGTTCCTTACCGGGTGGTATAGATTCTGTAAGCAAAGGATCACGTTCAATAAAGGTCAAATCATTGGAGCACCCCTTCCTCCAGCTATACTGAGTCGTCTTTGTGAACTTTATAGTAAGTTTCTTCTTTAATCCTATTTTATTTTAGTGTAAACTGTTTATTCTGTACTGCATTGTCTCCTTTTGTAAAATCTTTGTATATTTTTCCTAAATACAGCCTCCCTTTTGGATTAAATATAAAAGTTTAATAATTCTGTTTCTTTTGTTCTGTAATCGTTCCCTCCCCTGAAGCCATATACGCTACCAGAAAGCAGGCACCCGACCAGGCCTGTATTATATTTCAAACTGGGTCAGTGGTGGCAGCAAATAATATTGATTGGGCTATCATGAAGCTAGCAGTGACCGTACGGGGGCATATACACATATTCCATGCATTGGGATTTGGAGGTGTATACGCCATACGCTCACTGCGCACTTGCTGATACCTACGTAGTGAGTAATTGGGATTATGTGCGCGCAAATACCTGCTCAATCCTGACAGAGTGACGGCAGCGGCGGGATATTGTGTGATCTCCCCAGTGTCGTCCCTGTGAATCCCTGACAAATTGGTGGCAGTAGTTGGATATTGTGTGATCTCCCTGGTGTCGTCTCTGTCGTTCCCTGACAGAATAGACAGATGAGTGATTATATAGTTATCTTGCAGGGATAGTTTGCAGAGAAAAACTGCTGTAAAGAGTTAAAGCTAGGAACAATTTACCACAATCCTGCTCTCCTCTCAAGGGAGGTACAATGCATGTTAGAAGTACAGGAAATGAAGTCCAAACAGTGCAGTACTGGTAGATTATGTGCATTGTAGCACTGTGACCTGCGCCCCTGCATGGTGTCCCCTTCTCCCTCCATGCAGGGATGCTGGCTTGCTCATCGCCCCAGATCCACGGTGTGGTCCCTAGTGCATTCCCTGCTCTATGCTGAGCCCCGGCGGCGCGCCTAGTGCGTGCGCTCTCCTCTTTAAAGGGGCAGCGCGCGCATATGGTAAATGCCTTCCGACTGTTGCTGAGATGCATTTAGTATAATTACCTCACCTGCTGGATGGCTCTCAGTCTATTGCTGGGAGTCATCCTGTATAAAATGCTTCAGCGTCTCCCAAAGGGAGAGGGAGTGACAGCTTTTATTAGTATGTAGTCTAATGAGTACTAGTGAGTTGTTAGGTCCTCTAGTCCTGGTGTGGCCAGTGTCCTGAACCCAAGCTCCTGGTCCCGGTGTGGCCAGTGTCCTGAACCTGAATCCTTGGTCCATGTGCGGCCAGTGCCTGAACATTGTCCCCTGGTCCTGGTGTGGCCAGTCCTGGTCCCCGAAGTCACCTGGTCCTGGTGCGGCCAGTATCTGAATGTTTCCCTATCTGAATCTCTGTGTCAGTAACCATTATGCAGTGATCCTGAACTGAATTTACTAGTCTGAATGGAGCCCTAGTGTGTGTCAGCCAGCCTAACCTCTGGGGTCAGCGGCTGCAGTATCAGCAGCTGACTAGGAGTGGTACCTTGTGCCGTCCTCCAGCCCAGCCTGTCTTCACAATCTGGAGCTGCAGTGAACACCAGGTAGCCGCTTAGCTACGCCCCTACCTAAGCAGACCTTGCCCTGTGGCACAGTGGGTCCATTAATCCACTTGCGCCACCGTTGGGCATAACCGTTTGCTTCGGCCATGGTCCCCGCTGAACTCAATGGTCCTCGCTCTCGGAAATATACCAGTCATTGTTTGGCCAGTATGAGTGACAGAAGGAATTCATTTTTCATCCACAGACTCTGGATACCCGATCAGAAGCCCTGACTTTTGCTGCATCAGCCAAAAAAATTTGTAGTGCTGCATACACTGCTCCAAGAACCCAAGTCACTTCTTTGGATCCTGATAGTACCATCGCGAATCAAACTGGACGGGTTCGACTGTGGGAGCGCAAGTCGCAGGTTGAATAGGCACGGACGCAGGAATGCAGTGCTTTTTTTTGCTCATCATTTTTACTCTGATTGGGCTAAGGTGGGATTCTTTATGTCCTACTTAACAGACAATGCCCTGGCATGACTATGGAAAAAAGGGGCTCCTATCAACTCGGACCTGCATGCCTTCCTGGTGGCCTTCCAAAAGGTCTTGGACGAGCCAAACCAAGAATCTTCTGTAAAAACTTCCCTTCCCAGCTTTCAGGAGCAAACCAGACAGGTGACGCGTATGAGGTAACCGTCACGTCTGGCCCTGTCCTTTCAAAGACCACCTGTTTCCCAACCTGTTGAGGCAACGACCCGTGCAGAATCTGTGAAGGTCGACCGTGGTTGTCGGGGGGAGAAGAAGCCGGAACTCTGTCATGAGATGGGATTGCGGTATCGCTGCACTTGTGCAGAACATCCTGTCTTTGTCCAGTGAAGTTTAAAAAACTCTAAAACCCTTGGTCAGTGGGAGAGGCTGCCGTTGGCAGGAGTATTCCTTCTCCACAGATGGCTGTGAATGTACCTGTGGCAAGTGGGGGCTTCGGTTCGGCCGGAAAATTTGTGCTGAAAGCCGGGAAGAGTCGGTGTCTGATTCCTGTCCGTCAGCTCCAGAATCCAGTGAGGGTGTTGTGAAGTGAAGGATAAGACCTACTCAGAAACAGTCAAGTTATGTCTGAACAAATTGAGCTCCAGATCAGAGTGTTATATATGGAGATCACCTTCCAAGTGCTGCCTGTTATGCCCATAGGTCGACCAGAGCCGAGAACTCTAGTGCCCGTTCTGGTCTGGAGACCCTGCATGGTGCTTTGTTAGGGACAGCCGAGTCACAACAGTTGTCTGGTCCTCATACGTCCTGGTCAGTTAGCAGTGTCAACTTCTTTTCCGCCAGGTCTGCTAGTCACAGACTCGCTGTGGGCTGGTGTCTCCGAAAGAAGGGAAGCAGAGGCGATGTCCCCATACAGTGCTACTGATTATACCAATGATTTGCCCCCAGGAACCTCCCTGCCTCGTGGACATGTCGTCTTGGAGGCCAGGCTGAAGACGGTCCCAAAGCAGGTATCTTCAGTCTCTCAAATAGAAAAAAGCCAGCTCACCTATTGCGGTTCTTTGTTCAGGAGCACGGAAAGTTCATCCTGACCAGACGTGGTGCGTAGCAAAAAGATAAGTATCCAGCTCTGAATCAGTTATAACTTGTCTTTATTGGAAACTTTAAATTAAAATAGTAGCTCTATGACAGGGGAGATCATGTCAATTACAGACAAAAATTTACGCAATTCATACGCACTCCGGCGTCCTTTGTCACAACACTTATGACATCTTCTAAGTCTCTGCAATCCACCAGCCAGGCGGAGGAACTCCAGTTGGTCCTTGAATCCTCCGGGGTGATAGCTGATCTCAACGAATAGAGAGAGATTTCCCAATGCCAAGTTCCTGGTACTACACCCGCTTCGTCCTATGCTGGGAATGGCTTGATGGAGAGAAGCATCCTAGTCATGAAGATGGTGAGACATGTCACGTTTCTTCTATGGACAGAAGTCATGGTCCTGAAGAAAAGACCTGGGAGTCCGAGAAGAGGTATTGGCCTCCAACTTCTCTACAGAGAGTCCTTGCGGGCTTGAAGAAGTGGAGGCATAAGGGGGGAATACTGTAGCGCTGTCCCTTCTCCCTTCACGCGGACACACCGGCTTACTCACCTCCCCGGCCCCGTGGCGTGGTTCCCGACGCGCTTCCTGCTCTGCGGAGTCCCGTCGGCACGCCTAGTGTGGATGGATGGACGGACATCAGTGCAAATGCTGATAAACTTGAAAAAAAAATTCAAACTAACTCAATTTATTCAGTATTGAGTATGAGCCATGTGCAGAAATCCCCACACTTACACATCTTGACTGCTATCAGTGAGATTATTAATGTTTGTATGAAGTATGTTCTGCCTTGCTGAATGCACTCGGGCAAATCAGCAACATCCGCTGCTGGCAGCACCCTGTGCATTTTCTGACCAATGGTGTCTAAGATGTGCTCGATGGGAGACAAGGCCGGTGACGCTGCAGCCATGGGATCACCTTTAGGCCACGCAGGCTGCTCACAGTAGCATGAGCTACGTGTGTCCTGGTGTGGTGTTGAAAAATAGCTTCCAGGAAGCATCAATTCAAGGCCGAGCACCCGGAATGGAGGACTATAGGGTTCCGGCTACTGTACTTTGTCACCCCACAACATAATCCTGAGAATAGATCTGGTGTGATGTTCCCTCATGAAGGCCACTATCTGGTGTTGCCCATGTGGTCTCCAGACCAAACTCTGGAAATCATTGCATCCAAGTCTCATCCCTGAAGAGAACAGACCTCCCATCCAGCCTCCATGGCCGTCTTGCTCTGTACAATGATAATCTCTGACAGCGGAGACTTGAGGTCAATGGAGCACGTGTAGCTGGACGTGGGCTCATAGTCCAATGTCATGCAAATGCCTTCAGATGGCTTGTGTAGACACGGTTTTATGGCTTAGGTTTGGTATGAGAAGGTCAACCTTGACTGGCGTTGCTCGGGTCTTCGGGGCTTGACCTTCGACGTCTGGGCGGATACGCGGCACGCTGCTGTCGCTCCTCCTGTCTCTCTCTCCGGAGTCAGAATCATCTCAGAACTTGCACACGTGCGGTGTTTCTCAGCTCGTTTCCCTGACAACACTGTACCCAGAGCCCTGATCAGACTCCTCCCCTCTGCCCCGCCCCTCCCCTCTGCCCCGCCTCCTCACTGCTCAGCCACGCCTCCTCGCTGCTCTGGTCCAGCAGTGACTTGTCTCCTTCCGCACATTACACGCTCGGCTCGGCTCCGCACGTTACATGCTCGGCTCCGCTCCGCACATTACACACTCGGCTCCGCACATTACAGACTCGGCTCCGCACATTACAGACTCGGCTCCGCTCCGCACATTACACGCTCGGCTCCGCTCATTACACGCACGGCTCCGCTCCGCACATTACAGACTCCGCTCCGCACATTACACGCTCGGCTCCGCTCATTACACGCACGGCTCCGCTCCGCACATTACAGACTCGGCTCCGCTCCGCACATTACACACTCGGCTCCGCACATTACACGCTCGGCTCCGCACATTACACGCTCGGCTCCGCTCATTACACGCACGGCTCCGCTCATTACACGCACGGCTCCGCTCATTACACGCACGGCTCCGCTCCGCACATTACACGCTCCGCTCCGCGCATTACACGCTCGGCTCCGCTCCGCACATTACGCGCTCGGCTCCGCTCCGCAGATTACATGCTCGGCTCCGCTCCGCACATTACGCGCTCGGTTCCACTCCGCAAATTACGCGCTCGGCTCCGCTCCGCACATTACACGCTCGGCTCCGCTCCGCACATTACACGCTCGGCTCCGCACATTACACGATCAGCTCCGCTCCGCAGATTACACGCTCGGCTCCGCAGATTACACGCTCGGCTCCGCACATTACACGCTCGGCTCCGCACATTACACGCTCGGCTCCACTCCGCACATTACACGCTCGGCTCCGCTCCGCACATTAAACGCTCGGCTCCGCTCCGCAGATTACATGCTCGGCTCCGCTCCGCACATTACGCGCTCGGTTCCGCTCCGCACATTACGCGCTCGGCTCCGCTCCGCACATTACAAGCTCGGCTCCGCACATTACACGATCAGCTCCGCTCCGCAGATTACAGGCTCGGCTCCGCTCCGCACATTACACGCTCGGCTCCGCACATTACACGCTCGGCTCTGCTCCGCACATTACACGCTCGGCTCCGCTCCGCACATTACACGATCGGCTCCGCTCCGCACATTACACAATCAGCTCCGCTCCACAGATTACACGCTCGGCTCCGCAGATTACACGCTCGGCTCCGCTCCGCACATTACACGCTCGGCTCCGCACATTACACGCTCGGCTCCGCTCCGCACATTACACGCTCGGCTCCACTCCGCACATTACACACTCAGCTCCGCTCCGCACATTACACACTCAGCTCCGCTCTGCACATTACAAACTCGGCTCCGCTCCGCACATTACACACTCGGCTCTGCTCCGCACATTACACGATCAGCTCCGCTCCGCAGATTACACGCTCGGCTCCGCTCCGCAGATTACATGCTCCGCTCCGCACATTACACACTCGGCTCCGCACATTACAGACTCGGCTCCGCTCCGCACATTACACGCTCGGCTCCGCTCATTACACGCACGGCTCCGCTCCGCACATTACACGCTCGGCTCCGCTCCGCAGATTACATGCTCGGCTCCGCTCCGCACATTACGCGCTCGATTCCACTCCGCAAATTACGCGCTCCGCTCCGCACATTACACGCTCGGCTCCGATCCGCAGATTACATGCTCGGGTCCGCTCCGCACATTACGCGCTCGGTTCCACTCCGCAAATTACGCGCTCCGCTCCGCACATTACACGCTCGGCTCCGCACAATACACGATCTGCTCCGCTCCGCAGATTACACCCTCGGCTCCGCAGATTACACGCTCGGCTCCGCTCCGCACATTACACGCTCGGCTCCGCACATTACACGCTCGGCTCCACTTCGCACATTACGCGCTCGGCTCCGCTCCGCACATTACGCGCTCGGCTCCGCTCCGCAGATTACATGCTCGGCTCCGCACATTACGCGCTCGGTTCCGCTCCGCACATTACGCGCTCGGTTCCGCTCCGCACATTATGCGCTCGGCTCCGCTCCGCACATTACAAGCTCGGCTCCGCACATTACACAATCAGCTCCGCTCCGCACATTACAAACTCGGCTCCGCTCTGCACATTACACACTCGGCTCCGCTCCGCACATTACACACTCGGCTCCACTCCGCACATTACACGATCAGCTCCGCTCCGCACATTACACGATCAGCTCCGCTCCGCACATTACACGATCAGCTCCGCTCCGCAGATTACACGTTCGGCTCCGCACATTACACGCTCGGCTCCGCTACGCACATTACACACTCGGCTCCGCTCCGCACATTACACACTCGGCTCCACTCCGCACATTACACGCTCGGCTCCGCTCCGCACATTACATACTCGGCTCCGCTCCGCACATTACACGATCGGCTCCGCTCCGCACATTACACACTCCGCTCCGCATATTACACGATCGGCTCCGCACATTACACACTCCGCTCCGCACATTACACGCTCGGCTCCGCTCCGCACATTACACGCTCGGCTCCGCACATTACACGCTCCGCTCCGCTCATTACACGCTCCGCTCCGCTCATTACACGCTCCGCTCCGCTCATTACACGCTCGGCTCCGCTCCGCACATTACACGCTCGGCTCCGCTCCACACATTACACGCTCGGCTCCGCTCCACACATTACACACTCGGCTCCGCTCCGCTCATTACACACTCAGCTCCGCTCCGCACATTACAAACTCGGCTCCGCTCCGCACATTACACACTCGGCTCCGCTCCGCACATTACACGATCAGCTCCGTTCCGCAGATTACACGCTCGGCTCCGCTCCGCAGATTACATGCTCCGCTCCGCACATTACACACTCGGCTCGGCTCCGCACATTACATGCTCGGCTCCGCACATTACACGCTCGGCTCTGCTCCGCACATTACACGCTCAGCTCTGCTCCGCACATTACACGCTCGGCTCTGCTCCGCACATTACACATTCGACTCCGCACATTACACACTCGGCTCCGCACATTACACGCTCGGCTCCACTCCGCACATTACACGCTCGGCTCCGCTCCGCACATTACACGCTCGGCTCCGCTCCGCACATTACACACTCGGCTCCGCTCCGCACATTACACACTCGGCTCCGCTCCGCACATTACACACTCGGCTCCACTCCGCACATTACACGATCAGCTCCGCTCCGCAGATTACACGCTCGGCTCCGCACATTACACGCTCGACTCCGCTCCGCACATTACACGCTCCGCTCCGCACATTACACGCTCGGCTCCACTCCGCACATTACACACTCGGCTCCGCTCCGCACATTACACACTCGGCTCCGCTCCGCACATTACACACTCGGCTCCGCTCCGCACATTACACGCTCCGCTCCGCACATTACACGATCAGCTCCGCTCCGCACATTACACACTCGGCTCCGCTCCGCACATTACACACTCGGTTCCGCTCCGCACATTACACGATCAGCTCCGCTCCGCACATTACACACTCCGCTCCGCACATTACACACACGCTCGGCTCCGCTCCGCACATTACACGCTCGGCTCCGCTCCGCACATTACACGCTCGGCTCCGCTCCGCACATTACAAGCTCGGCTCCGCTCCGCACATTACACGCTTGGCTCCGCACATTACACGCTCGGCTCCGCTCCGCTCATTACACGCTCGGCTCCGCTCCGCACATTACATACTCGGCTCCGCTCCGCACATTACACGATCGGCTCCGCTCCGCACATTACACACTCCGCTCCGCATATTACACGATCGGCTCCGCACATTACACACTCCGCTCCGCACATTACATGCTCGGCTCCGCTCCGCACATTACACACACGCTCGGCTCCGCTCCGCACATTACACGCTCGGCACCGCTCCGCACATTACACGCTCGGCTCCGCTCCGCTCATTACACGCTCCGCTCCGCTCATTACACGCTCCGCTCCGCTCATTACACGCTCGGCTCCGCTCCGCACATTACACGCTCGGCTCCGCTCCGCACATTACACGCTCGGCTCCGCTCCGCACATTACACGCTCGGCTCCGCTCCACACATTACACACTCGGCTCCGCTCCACACATTACACACTCGGCTCCGCTCCGCTCATTACACACTCAGCTCCGCTCCGCACATTACAAACTCGGCTCCGCTCCGCACATTACACACTCGGCTCCGCTCCGCACATTACACGATCAGCTCCGTTCCGCAGATTACACGCTCGGCTCCGCTCCGCAGATTACATGCTCCGCTCCGCACATTACACACTCGGCTCGGCTCCGCACATTACATGCTCGGCTCCGCACATTACACGCTCAGCTCTGCTCCGCACATTACACGCTCGGCTCTGCTCCGCACATTACACATTCGACTCCGCACATTACACACTCGGCTCCGCACATTACACGCTCGGCTCCGCTCCGCACATTACACGCTCGGCTCCGCTCCGCACATTACACGCTCGGCTCCGCTCCGCACATTACACACTCGGCTCCGCTCCGCACATTACACACTCGGCTCCACTCCGCACATTAAACGATCAGCTCCGCTCCGCACATTAAACGATCAGCTCCGCTCCGCAGATTACACGCTCGGCTCCGCACATTACACGCTCGACTCCGCTCCGCACATTACACGCTCCGCTCCGCACATTACACGCTCGGCTCCACTCCGCACATTACACACTCGGCTCCGCTCCGCACATTACACACTCGGCTCCGCTCCGCACATTATACGCTCCGCTCCGCACATTACACGCTCCGCTCCGCACATTACACGCTCGGCTCCGCTCCGTACATTACACGATCAGCTCCGCTCCGCACATTACACACTCGGCTCCGCTCCGCACATTACACACTCGGTTCCGCTCCGCACATTACACACTCTGCTCCGCACATTACACACACGCTCGGCTCCGCTCCGCACATTACACGCTCGGCTCCGCTCCGCACATTACACGCTTGGCTCCGCACATTACACGCTCGGCTCCGCTCCGCACATTACACACTCGGCTCCGCTCCACACATTACACACTCGGCTCCGCTCCGCACATTACACACTCGGCTCCGCTCCGCACATTACACACTCGGCTCCGCTCCGCACATTACACGCTCGGCTCTGCTCCGTCCTCCTCTATAATATTATACATCATCCAGCACAGCAGAGTCCTGCAGACACTGAGCAGAGAACCCTGGAGCTCCGCCCCTGATCATGTGACTGATCACATGACGGTGACGTCACACAGGTCCTGTCAGCACACGGCGGTGCCGGCTCTGCAGGTGGAGGTGTGTGTGTGACCCTACACTGTATATGGGGGAGAGAGAACGACAGACCCTGCACTACACATGGGGGAGAGAGAGCGACAGACCCCGCTCTACACATGGGGGAGAGAGAGCGACAGACCCTGCACTACACATGGAGGAGAGAGAGCGACAGACCCCGCACTACACATGGGGGAGAGAGAGCGACAGACCCCGCACTACACATGGAGGAGAGAGAGCGACAGACCCCCCACTACACATGGAGGAGAGAGAGCGATAGCCCCGCACTACACATGGAGGAGAGAGAGCGACAGACCCCGCACTACACATGGAGGAGAGAGCGACAGACCCCGCACTACACATGGGGGAGAGAGAGCGACAGACCCCGCACTACACATGGAGGAGAGAGAGCGATAGCCCCGCACTACACATGGAGGAGAGAGAGCGACAGACCCCGCACTACACATGGAGGAGAGAGCGACAGACCCCGCACTACACATGGGGGAGAGAGAGCGACAGACCCTGCACTACACATGGAGGAGAGAGAGCGATAGCCCCGCACTACACATGGAGGAGAGAGAGCGACAGACCCCGCACTACACATGGAGGAGAGAGCGACAGACCCCGCACTACACATGGGGGAGAGAGAGCGACAGACCCCGCACTACACATGGAGGAGAGCGACAGACCCTGCACTACACATGGGGGAGAGAGAGCGACAGACCCTGCACTACACATGGGAGAGAGAGAGCGACAGACCCCGCACTACACATGGGGGAGAGAGAGCGACAGACCCTGCACTACACATGGAGGAGAGAGAGCGACAGACCCTGCACTACACATGGAGGAGAGAGAGCGACAGACCCCGCACTACACATGGGGGAGAGAGAGCGACAGACCCCGCACTACACATGGGGGAGAGAGAGCGACAGACCCTGCACTACACATGGAGGAGAGAGAGCGACAGACCCCGCACTACACATGGAGGAGAGCGACAGACCCTGCACTACACATGGGGGAGAGAGAGCGACAGACCCTGCACTACACATGGGGGAGAGAGAGCGACAGACCCTGCACTACACATGGGGGAGAGAGAGCGACAGACCCTGCACTACACATGGGAGAGAGAGAGCGACAGACCCCGCACTACACATGGGGGAGAGAGAGCGACAGACCCTGCACTACACATGGAGGAGAGAGAGTGTTGGAATAATGATTATTATTGTATATTGCAACAACTACTATTTCCTACTGTTTAATAGTGCAGGAGCTTCTGTCTCCAGTGTTATATTGCCAGTAAAGCAGTGTTAATAAAAGTCAGTTCCAGCTCTCTGTGTGTAGCTGCAGCACATATCACTTTCACTTTGCAAGCCGACAAGATGCTAAGATCCTAAGCTATAAGAAATACCAGTTGTAAGCTGTGTTATCTTTGTTCCTGAATTAATATATATTCACTGTGGAACAGCTGGACAGTACAGAGATTAATCCGCTGCCAACAAAAAGTACTTGTTAAATCTCCCAACACTGATGTTCCTATGATCCTTTTCAATCACTGTTAATTTTTGTGTTTTTCCCTATTGTTGATTTTTCTTTATTAATAACATCCAATCCTCTTTATGATAAAGGATCTTCTATTTTTATAGGAGAATTTTCATGGTTGACCAATGAATGATGAATAAGGACAAAGACAAGATTGTGGAGAAGATATTAAACCTCACCCTGGAGATAATCTTCCATCTTACTGGAGAGGTGAGAGGTTGTGATGTCATCACATGACATCATTATCTATGGGAATAACAGGTGATATGACTGGAGAGGTGAGAGGTTGTGATGTCATCACATGACATCATTATCTATGGGAATAACAGGTGATATGACCGGAGAGGTGAGAGGTTGTGATGTCATCACATGACATCATTATCTATGGGAATAACAGGTGATGTGACTGGAGAGGTGAGAGGTTGTGATGTCATCATATGACATCATTATCTATGGGAATAACAGGTGATATGACCGGAGAGGTGTCATCACATGACATCATTATCTATGGGAATAACAGGTGATATGACCAGAGAGGTTCTGATGTCATCACATGACATCATTATCTATGGGAATAACAGGTGATATGACAGGAGAGGTGAGAGGTTCTGATGTCATCACATGACATCATTATCTATGGGAATAACAGGTGATGTGAGAGGTTGTGATGTCATCACATGACATCATTATCTATGGGAATAACAGGTGATGTGAGAGGTTGTGATGTCATCACATGACATCATTATCTATGGGAATAACAGGTGATATGACCGGAGAGGTGAGAGGTTGTGATGTCATCACATGACATCATTATCTATGGGAATAACAGGTGATGTGACTGGAGAGGTGAGAGGTTGTGATGTCATCATATGACATCATTATCTATGGGAATAACAGGTGATATGACCGGAGAGGTGTCATCACATGACATCATTATCTATGGGAATAACAGGTGATATGACCAGAGAGGTTCTGATGTCATCACATGACATCATTATCTATGGGAATAACAGGTGATATGACCGGAGAGGTGAGAGGTTGTGATGTCATCACATAACATCATTATCTATGGGAATAACAGGTGATATGACCGGAGAGGTGAGAGGTTCTGATGTCATCACATGACATCATTATCTATGGGAATAACAGATGATATGACAGGAGAGGTGAGAGGTTCTGATATCATCACATGACATCATTATCTATGGGAATAACAGGTGATATGATCGGAGAGGTGAGAGGTTGTGATGTCATCACATGACATCATTATCTATGGGAATAACAGGTGATATGACCGGAGAGGTGATGGACTCTGGAAATGTCTGTAGTGATTATTAATGTCTCCACACTCAGGATTACACAGTAGTGAAGAAGACCTCTAGTGATCGCTGTCAGGACCCTGTGTCTGAAGGACGGGGAGGAACCCTGAGCCCAATCCCGGGGCCTCCACCTCACCCCCGGATACATGAGGACATCAATGACCAGAAGATCCTAGAACTCACCAACAAGATGATTGAGCTGCTGACTGGAGAGGTGACACTGCTGGGAATGCTGGGACATTATACAGGACAGCACTGGAGGATTCTGGGTGATGACGGTATCATTGTGTGTGTCAGGTTCCTATAAGGTGTCAGGACGTCACCGTCCATTTCTCCATGGAGGAGTGGGAGTATCTAGAAGGACACAAGGATCGGTACAAGGAGGTGATGATGGAGTAGCACCGGCCCCGCACATCACCAGGTGATAGACAGGACTAAATCCACACGGCCTATAATTCTCTGTCTGTAATAATGATGTCAGTCCTGTCTGTGTCTCCTGCAGGTCTCTCCAGTAAGAGGACAACCCCAGAGAGATGTCCCGCTCCTCCTCCTGCACAGGACCATCAGGTAGATGGAGATCTCCCCTATGATGTGTAGACGGCTGTGACCTCCTTGTGTTCAGTCTTGTCTTCTCCTCCAGTATTAGATGTTTTATACTTGTGTAATGAGAGCGGTGGAGACGGCAGGATCACAGCTGATCACAGACATGTCCGGATCTTCTCACCATTATTCCCGGTGACTTCTCCAATCATCGGGGACTTTTACAATATTTGTTTTGCAGCTTTTGGATCCGGATAAAGATCTGAACAATATTACTGCTCCAGAGAGAAATGTGAAAGGCGATCAGCGGTGTAAAGAGGAGACCCCTACAGATAACCGCCCAGGTGAGGAGCTTTAGATGAATATTCACTGTTCAGCCACAATCTGAATAGATAATAATGTGATCCTGTTATATGTGATGTCACAGGTCGTGCATTTATAATATGGATGATAATATACAGCTGGAGATGAATTATACTTATGTGAGCGGCCGATTTCTTCATCATCTGATGTCAGTTCTGATGAAGGAAAGAATTTGTCCAGTTTGTGACTCAGAAACCATTAGCTCCTATTAATCTCATGTCAGTGTTTGGTGACAAAATACAGAACATGGAGACGTCCCCCCAAATAACAGGAGAGGATGGGAGATTACAGCTCTGTTTCAGTAATGCTGCTCACCTGGGACTCTGAAGAGACGGCGATAGTAGATCGTCATTATCACATAACACATCATTAGCGTGAATGACGAGTGTCTCCTTTTCAGTGATCACTGTAATTTTAAACCCTGCTACCATCCGCAGCATGGACGGTGACTGCTCCTCGCCTGCACATGTTACAGAGCCGCTTCATGTCACCCCTGTGCCGCACTAACATCACTCATCTGTGCTGAACATTGTGCCATTTCTACCACAAATACATTGGTGGTTGAGTGTTTTTGAGCCCTTCAGAATTTTCCACGTTTCTGCATAAATTTGACTCGAGCTGCATCAGATTTTCACACAAGTCCTAAAAGCAGATAAAGAATCAAATCAAATAAATGAGTCAAAAATATTAGACTGCCATTTTTTTTTTACTGTGGAAAATGATCCAATATCACACGTCTGTGATAATTTGAATAATTTCAAGGCAAAATTAGAGTCTGGGGATTCCAACTAACAGGATGACAATCAGGTCTGAGTGGGCGACCTGTTTTATATAGAGAACAAGGATCTATCAAAGTTTGATCTTCACAACATATTGGAGGATGTGTATCATGGCACAATAAATTACATTTCTGAGGACCTCAGAAGAAGACCTGTTGATGTTTATTAAGCTGGAATAGGTTGCAAAGCTATTTCTACCAAGTTTGGACTTCTAAGAGATTTTGTACAAATGGAGAAAATTCAAGACCGTTAATGCCCTTTCCATGAGTCGTTGGTTATAAAAAATCACTCACAATGCAAAATGTTTAATAATCTATGAGGTAACTGAGGAACCCAAGGTAACCTCCGAAGCAACTAAAGGCCTCTCTCACATTAGCTAATGTTAATTTTCAGAAATCTACCATTGTTATAAGACTGACCTTGTGAGGTGCATCTTCTTAGCTCAAGGTGGGGACATGGATCTCGGGCATGTATGGAGCAAGGACTTGAAGCATTGAAAGTCACAGGCAGACTGGACACTGGAAAGCAGATATGGAGTAGGTACTAGAAGAACTGGAGGCACCAGGCAGGACACTGGAAAGCAGGTGTGAAGCACAGTTGAAGAAACAGAACCAAGAGTCTTATATCTACCTAGTACCTAATACAGGCCTAGGCAGATAATCATATGGGGGCAGGCTGGGCCACTTGTAAAACCCGGCTTGGAGCACAGCAGAGGGCAGCGGCTATAGATGAAGGTGATGAAGCCCTGCCAAACCGAGGCAGATGCGTAACAGTACTCCCAGTTTAGAAGCAGGACTGTTTTGCTTGTAGAAGAAAATCTGTTGAGGGCGACAGGACGACCTGCAGGTGGTGAGTTGGAAAAGGAAGAAGCTGAAGCACGGACATACTCCGGCTCGGTCACGTCTTCCCTGCAGGTCTCTTTGGCATCTTTAGAGTCCTGATATATTTGAGTCCTGAATATTAGAAGCAGCAGATAAAGAGCAGAGTTTCTGAGAAGGTGGGTGAGGTGGAATTCTGTAGAAGTTATGAAAACAAGGTGATCCTCACTGAGTGATCTGGTCAGACCAGTCAATGACCGGATTCTGTAGCTATAGCCATGGAAGTCCCACAAGCACCAGTGCATCAGAAAATGACAAAACTAAAAAAGAAATGTCTTCAACGTGTAGTGCACCAATCTAAAGAGTTACCTTCACTGTCCGGAATTGGATATGACTACCAGGAATTGTGGAGCCATTCACAGAAGTTAGCTTCAGGGGCGTCTGCAAAGAAACTAAAGGAATTTTCTGCCTTTTTGCTAAAGAGAAGTCCGTAAAATTGTCCCATGAACACAGAGGAACTGTAAGAAAAAGAGACAGGGACAAGCAATTTATTTTTAGTTAATCTCAGGGTGACGCCTGCCTCTTTCTCTAGGGTCTGAAGTTTTTCGCATTTGGCCTTCAGTTTGGAACCATTTGTGCGATATGATTCCGTTCACCACAATATAAACAGAGTCCACCAGTAAGACGGCAGGATCTTTCAGCTAGAGATAATCTGTTCCGACCAATCTCCATGGATTCCGGTTCAGTTTTTCTGGGAGGAGATTTCAGAGACGTTTCAGAATGTGACACTCAGAAATAAAGTGTTTTTTGCCTTAGAACGTTCTTTAAGTCGCAACTCCACTCGGGTGGCAAAGGAAATCAAGTCATCAAGGGTGAAAGGCAAATCTCTACCCGTGAGCTGATTTTTGATCCGACTAGAGAAGCCAGCATAAAAAATAGCCAGGAGGAGGGCGTCATTGTTCTAGATCAATTCAGCAGACAGTGTGTAGAACTGGATGGCATAATGAGCCACAGAACGAGACCCTTGTGTGAGCAGAAATATGGAATCAGCGGTGGAGTGGATACATTACGGTTCATCAAACCCTTTACAGAAGGTAGACAGGAAAGGTATGGAATTCAACATAGGGTCATTCCATTCCCACAATGGCACAGCTCACATCAAAGCGTCCACAGACAGCAAAGAAAAGATGTATGCCACTTTGCACTGGTCAGAAAAAATCGCCAGGGACATAACTCAAAATGTACGGTGCACTGATTCGAAATGCCCTGGCAGGACTTAGTCTCCATAAAAACCTGCAGAAGTGTTGGCAGACTGTCGCTCCCAGACTGTTTTCATGGACCATACTATAACCAGGCCTACATTAGCATTTTCTGTCCTGAATCTGGTGAGGGCACATGGTTCCGCTCTGCAGGGTGCCTCCCTAATTCACAACCCTGCAGACAGGCTCGAGACTGGGCTTCTGGAAGCTTCTTCATCCTTTTGAGCTAACTGCAGTAAATGTTTAAGGTAGTGGGGTGTGAGTATCTCTGCCCCATCAGGAGTCTGATCCCAAGAGAGGGGAAACAATAAGCCACATGTTTTGGTTTGCACTAGCAAAAAAGAAGCAAGACAAAAATATATCTCATACCCTACCATAATTATATATAAATGTAAAGCAAAATTGCATAATAAATATAGGGTACTTAGTGAACTATTTTTGATCAAAAAAAGTATACAAGCCGTCCCACCAGCGGCAAGGTGACCCTAAATTGGGACGGTACCTATACTGCCTATATTAAAAACCTTACTGTATATCAAAGTTGAAGTAATGCATATAAAAGGGTAGACAAATAGGACCGGGTCCCAACTCCAGACCACCTAGGCCCGTGGTAAGCTACATATATACCAATCAGCTCAACAAAGGGCATGCCACACCCTTAAATTGCACAGAATGCAAACAAGTCAAAAAACCTCAGTTCACATTGTCTGGTTTTTTGACTTGTTTGCATTCTGTGCAATTTAAGGGTGTGGCATCCCCTTTGTTGAGCTGATTGGTATATATGTAGCTTACCACGGGCCTAGGTGGTCTGGAGTTGGGACCCGGTCCTATTTGTCTACCCTTTTATATGCATTACTTCAACTTTGATATACAGTAAGGTTTTTAATATAGGCAGTATAGGTACCGTCCCAATTTAGGGTCACCTTGCCGCTGGTGGGACGGCTTGTATACTTTTTTTGATCAAAAATAGTTCACTAAGTACCCTATATTTATTATGCAATTTTGCTTTACATTTATATATAATTATGGTAGGGTATGAGATATATTTTTGTCTTGCTTCTTTTTTGCTAGTGTGAACATGCCTCTGTTTCTTGTATGTCTGCCATCTTAGACCTCAGTTCACATTGTCTGATGTTTTGGTTTGGTAGTTGGGGCTGTGTCTTGTGAAGGATGAGGATCTGTTGCTGAGGCCAGGTCCGGGTGCTGTGTATGGAGATTGGAGATCAGTTGCCATGTGGGATTGTGAGGTCTTGCCAGCCTGCTGGATTTGTGGAATTAGTTTTAAGACTTTTGTTGCATTTTGCTTGGCGTCAGATTACCGGGTGCCGCCCCTGGATTTGTCCCTTTTGTGTGGCCATCTTACAGACTCTAAGGAACCATATCATGTGCGTTTGGTGTTTATTCTCCCAGTCCCAATAAAGCTTGTTGGATTTTTCACTGGCCTGCTGTCCCTGCCTGCTCTGTCACATACCCCGTCACAAACTGGATACAGGTTGAACTGTGGGGAACCTACAAACAAAGGCCCATGAATTAGGGATCAGTTACAAAGGACTGTTCAAAGATCAACTAACTGAGGTTTTGGAAGGAGCTAGCTTTAAAAGATCGCACAAGAGAAGGACTCCCAGAGAAAGTGGAGGAAAGACAGGATCTGGAGGTAAAAACCCGGAAAAGTCAGTGGGTTGTGTAGTAGGAGGATGATGTGGCATTGCTAGGGGATGAAGCCACCATAGTAGATAAACGGGCTGCCATTCAGAGAGCTCATGAAAGACAGCTTGCTTTGGAAGCAGCTAGAAGCCTCAAGCGGACATTAATCACAACACCCACCACAAGGGAAGCCCCAAGAGTGTTTTGCAAGGCCTTTAAGCCATTTAATGAGTCTTCAGGGCACATTGAGGGATTCTTCCAAGACTTTGACCATCAATGTCAGTTAATGGAAGTTCCAGAAATGGAGCAGGTCAGACATCTGGTGGGTTTCTTAGAGGGTGGAGCTGCAGAAGCATATCGAGCTATGGACACATGGTGGGACCACGAGTATGAGGACATTAAATAAACCATACTGGAACATTGTGCAGTTACTCCAGACACTTACAGGACTCTCGCTCGTTAGCCTGTAATGGGGAAGGCTCTTTTAAAATGTATGCCTATAGGATCAAACTGGCGTGTCATCACTGGCTGGAGAAAGAGGGGGCCATAACTCAAGAGACCATCATCCAGGTCATCTTTAAAAGAACAGTTCTTTGCCAAGTGCCATGCTTAGATCAGGGAATGGGTACTTGAGCAAAAACCAGCAACAGTAGAACAAGCTGCCCATTTAGCTGATGAGGTTCTCACCATCAGGTCTCAGTGGAAAAAGATACTGGTGGATGGAGAAAAAACTACAAACACCCTACCACTGGTAGTTTCTAGTCCTTCAGTCTCCAAGGTCTACTGTCCCACAAGATCACCACCTCATGTTGATACCAATGTGAATCACCTTCATCTAGTCCTACCTCATCCTCTGGAATGCGACAAGGAGAGAAAGTTGTAGAGTGCAGGTGTTATGGCTGTGGGCACCCTGGGAATCTGCAGGCCACATGCCCAGCAATACAGTGGAGGAATCGTCTTCAACCCCAAAAACCACCTCATGGACCCTCACATGGATTTCAGCCTCCAGGTTCCTTTACCTCGTTCCCCAGAATGCAAATGGGAAGGAGTGTGACACAGCGCAGACACCTGCCGTCATGGTCAATTCAGGAATGACCCTGCACCAAATCGGCCTATCAATTATTCACAGCCAAATACAATGGAGGAAAAGGTTTCACCCCTCCAAATTGACTTGCCTAATGACTCAGGCACCCATGTTTGACCATTAGGGCTTTATGGGGTGCGGGCTACAGTCACAAGTTCCTCTAATCATCAAAGAAAGCACATACTGGAGATCTTGATGGACGGTTGGAGAGTTCTTGGGTTTTGTGACTCTAGGGCATTTCTCACCATAGCTCATCCCAGAGTGGTTCAGCGAGAGGCAATACAGCAAGGACCTGGGATTAGCATTGAATTAGCTGGAGAGCAATGGAGAAATCATGAAAAATGCAGGTGATCCAGCGAAAAAAAGGCTTAAATACAAGACTATAAAGCTTAGCTTTTATTAGCCATTAAAATAATGCTCCAAAAACATTTCAGCAATAGTGCAATGTAAAGATTAGAATCTACGTGTTTCGACAAGAAGTCTTACTCATGGTCCAGCAACGTGTGGTTGGGGTGATAAGTGGCCTGCCTGCAGATATTTTCCTAGGAAATGATGTGGGAGATCTACAATGCCGATTTGTGGGTGCAAGAAGCAGAGTTTAACTTAAAGAGGATGCGAAATGGAGCCCAGACCTTTAACCCTGTAACTTTATCATATGATATCCAGAAGAGGGAGCCAACACCAAAATGCTAATAGATTGTCCAAACAGGAGAAGCCATAAGTCAGCCATGTCTACCTGTTGAGGTCACTAGTCTGTTCAGGGGGGAAGGGGTTGTAACAGAGTCACCACCAGCCTGTTTTCATGCACCATATTATATCAGGCCTACATTAGCATTTTCTGTCCTGAATCTGATGGGGGCACATGTGTCTTTGTTCCTCTCTGCATGGGGCCTCCCTAATACACAACCATGCAGACAGGCTGGAGACTGGGCTTCTGAAAGCTTCTTCATCCTTTGAGCTAAGTGTAGTAAATGTTTAAGGGGGTGGGGTGTGAGTAGTGTTGAGCATTCCGATACTGAAATATCGGGTATCGGCCGATATTCGCAGTATCGGAATTCCGATACTTAATTCCGATACTTTTGCAATATCGTATACCGGAATCGGAAGTTCCTATAATGCAATGAGCCATTTTCATTTTATTCAGCCAATGAGGATCCTAAGAAGTGTGGGCACATCCTGTTAGGCATGTAGGCATCTTAACTAATGGCATGGCTGTGATTGGCTGCTGAAATGATGTCATGATGCACTATAAAAGCCGCCGCCGCCATTTTGAGCTCACTCTGCTGTGAATTCAGTTAGGGATAGGACGCTGTTGTTCTGAGGGACAGTTTTAGCTACCTATTTGGTCTATTCTGCTTTACCCAAGCTACTTTATAAATCGCTGTGCCTTGCAGTGCTAGTGCACAGTTCTCTGTGCTGTTCACCGCTTTCTGCAAGGTCTCTGTGTGTGAGTGCAGCTCACCCTGTAGTGTGTGCTTCAACCACTTCTGGTTGTAGTGCACTCAGTGTGTGTCACTGCCTCATACATTGTCCTTTTTTGGCAATTCATAATTTTTCCTGATATCTCCTATTAGTGTGGTGGTTCCATCCGTATTCAGCTAAATTGGTTCCAAACACACTATATAGGAGTAGATAGAGAATTTTTTTTGGTCTTGCAGCGCTAGTGCACAGTGCTCTGCATCTGTACTGTTCACCGCTGTCTGCAAGGTCTGGTGTATGAGTGCAGCTCACCCTGTAGTGTGTGCTTCAACCCCGTCTGGTTGTAGTGCACTCAGTGTGTGTCACTGCCTCATACATTGTCCTTTATTGCCAATTCATAATTTTTCCTGATATCTCCTATTAGTGTGGTGGTTCCATCCGTATTCAGCTAAATTGGTTCCAAACACACTATATAGGAGTAGTTAGAGGAGCCTTTCTGCAGCATTGGGCCCTGCAGCCCCAGCCAGATTAGTATTAGCCTATTTTTTGCAGCCTCATCTATTGCATTGTAGGTTACCTTCCTACATTGTAATAGCTACAAAAAGTTTGTGATACTATCGTTATTACATCTTTAGGCACATCCAGTGTCTTTTTGTGACAAAAAAAACCTAAATAAAGTTCACCAAACACTCCACTTTACAGTTGTGTAGGCCACATTAGCTCATATTAAAGTCTAGTCCACACTTTATAAAATTAGTGTTTCTTATACCTGTTAGCAGCTGTTCAGGAATAAGCACACTAAGCCCTTAGTACTTTTCTGCCTATCTTTATCAGTCTACCAAGATGAAGAAGGCAGGGAGTAAGGCATATGGGCGTGGGCGTGGAGTTTCTGCAGGGAGAGGACGTGAGGATTCTGTGCCTGCAGGGAGAGGACGTGGGGATTCTGTGCCTGCTGCGGGCACCAGTGACTCAGCATCCCCCAGTTTTACCAGGGAACAGTCCTTTATGCGCAGCTTTGTAGGAGCTAGCCGTACCCCACTGCTGCGCGAGGACCAAATTGAAGCTGTTGTCGGATGGATGGCAGCTAACGCATCGACTTCAATTAGTTCCAGATCCTCTCAGGTCCTGAGCACTGAAGAGCACCCATCTGTCTCTTCACCACCTGCCAAATTGCCCAGGCAGTCAGAGAGCCCTGGACAGGAGCCATCTCTACTTCTGTTCTCTGAATCTCTTGGCTTGGAAAGAGGGGGCCAGCCAAGCAGAATTCTAGAATTTGAAGAAGAGGTAGTATGCAGTGATGCGCAACTGTTTTGTCTCTCTGAATCTGAAGAGGCGGGTGGGCCAGTGCCTATGGTCAGCAGCACACCTCAGTACGCATCTGATGATGAGACTCAGGTGCCACTTTCTGGTGCGTACTGTGCTGTCGAGACTACCCAGGAGAAGCAGTTGTTTGAAGAGGGTGGTGTAGATGATGAGGTCCTTGACCCATCATGGCGTGAGGGACAGGAAGGTGGTGGGAGCAGCTCTGAGGAAGAGATTCCCCGAACGGCCCAAGAAGGAGGGAGAGGGAGGGGGCAGACTTGGTTGCCTGTAGCCTCCACTTCGGCACCCATTAGGAGCATGGCTCTTCCAAAATCCAAAGCGGGCGCTCCCAAGACTTGCAGTGCCTGGTCCTTTTTTGACACAGTTGCAGATAACATTTGCTTTGTCAAATGCAAGCTGTGTAATCAGAAGGTGAAAAGAGGGAAAAGTGTCAGCAACCTCAATACCACAAATATGTGGAAACATGTGCGGACCAAGCACGTGGTGGAGTTACAAAAACACACTGAAGACCTAGGCCAACCTACAGTTCCACCTACCACCTCTTCAGCTCGTGTTGTAGCCTCTTCATCCAGCTCACACACAGCTGGTTCGGCTTCCTCACAGGATCGCCATGGAAGAATCTCTGTTACTGTTGTACAGAGACACAGTGTAATTCCACCCACAGCACCACTTTCCCAGTCATCCTCACACTCCCAGGCCAGTCTACAGCCATCGTTGGCACAGGCATGGGAGAAAAGGCGCCCATACTCGGCAAACCACCCCCGAGCACAGGCTCTGAATGCTGGCATTGCTAAACTACTGGCCCTTGAAATGCTATCATTCAGGCTGGTGGAGACTGACACATTCCGTAACTTTATGGCATTGGCAGTCCCACAATACAACGTGCCCAGCCGCTTTTATTTCAGCAGGCAAGCCGTCCCTGCCCTGCAACATCATGTGGAGGGAAAAATTAAACATGCGCTACAAAACGCCGTCAGTAGCAAGGTCCACCTGACCACCGATGCGTGGACCAGTAAGCATGGACAGGGACGATACCTTTCCCTCACTGCCCATTGGGTAAATGTTGTGGAGCCGGGTACAAATCTTGAGAGTGGCGCTGTACGTGTTCTGCCAACTCCAAGGATTGCAGGAATCCAGTCTGTACACATTGACTCCTCCTCATACTCCAGTTCCTCTGAATCAGCGCTGCAGGAGCAGTCACGGTCTACCTCCACATCGACCCGTGAACGGTTACCTGTTATGATGACCGATATGAGCACAGCCGTGGCCAAACGTCAACAGGCCGTATTAAAATTAATTTCTTTGGGGAATCGAAGCCACACAGCGCAGGAGCTCTGGAATGCCATCAAGCAGCAGAGCGACGTGTGGTTTGTGCCAGCGAATCTCCAGCCAGGCATGGTAGTGTGTGACAATGGCCGAAATCTGGTGGCAGCTCTGGGCCTAGGCAACCTCACTCACATCCCATGTCTGGCACATGTGCTCAACTTGGTCGTGCAGAGTTTTTTGAGGGACTATCCGGATCTTGATGCACTGCTTCACAAGGTCCGCATAGAGTGCGCTCACTTGCGGCGTTCCAGCAATGCAAGATCACGCATTGCAGCTCTGCAGCGCCGATTACGTCTTCCGGAACATCGCATCATATGTGACCTACCCACCAGGTGGAATTCAACGTTACATATGTTGGAGAGGTTGTGTGAGCAGCAGGCAGCAGTAATGGAGTACCAGCTGCAGCAGGCGCAAACAAGTCGCAGTGCGCGCTGTTCACACTTCACCACCACTGAGTGGGCCTCTATGAAGGATATTTCCCATGTTTTGCGTGCCTTCGATTATTCCACGCGGATGGCGAGTGCAGATGATGCACTAGTCAGCATGACTATCCCTCTTATCTGCCTGCTTGAAAAAACACTGCAAGCACTAAGGGACGAGGTTTTGGAAGAGGTGGAGGATGAGGAGTCACAAATGCCATCTGCTTCTCTACAGTCTGCGCAACGTGGTTCCTCACAAAGGCCTAGGCAGGGGACACTTTGTGAGGAGGATGAGGAGGAGTCAATGGATGAGGAAGACATCTGTCCAGAGGAGGGAGGTACACAATGCTCTAGTAGTCAGTATCTAGAGCGAGGGTGGGGTGATGCAGAGCAGGCAGAGATCACGCCTCAAGCAGGGGACAGCGTTTCTTGGCCAGTTGGCAGTCTGCAGCACATGGTTGATTTCATGCTGCAGTGCCTGAGAAACGACCGCCGCATCGCCCACATTCTCAACACGGCTGATTATTGGGTGTCCACCCTCCTAGATCCTCGCTACCGGGACAACTTACAAAGCCTCATAACACCGTTGAACCAGGAGCATAAAATGCGGGAGTACCAAGACGCACTGGTGCATTCCATCATGTTCTCCATTCCAAACGAGAGCAGTGCTGCTAGTGCTTTACAAATCAGCTCAGTGCGTCGAGGCAGTGGAGGAAGCTCTGCACAAAGAGGGAGCAGAAGCAGCGCCTCAGCACAAGGCAAGACCAGTATGGCCGAAATGTGGCAAAGTTTTGTGTCCCCGCCGCCACAAATGTCTACACCATCACAGACGGCTCCAGTCAGCAGGAGGCAACGTTTCCGTCAGATGGTGACAGACTACATGTCTTGCCCTCTTAGTGTACTCCCAGACGGCTCTTCTCCCTTCAAGTTTTGGGTCTGTAAGCTGGATACATGGCCAGAGCTTAGTCAGTATGCATTGGAGGTGCTAGCTTGCCCTGCTGCTAGTGTATTATCGGAACGCGTCTTTAGTGCCGCAGGTGGTGTACTAACAGACCGTCGCATGCGACTATCCTCCGATAACGTTGACCGGCTTACTTTTCTCAAAATGAACAAGGCCTGGATCTCTCATGAATTTGCCAGTCCTCTTCCAGAATAAATAATTGGTTGGCAACAGTATCCAGGTCTCCTGTTCTGTTCATGTTTCTACCACCTGCACTGTAATCCCTGAGCTCCAACACCGCCAGTTGGCGCTCGGAAGTGCCGTCTGCACAGTCAACACTTGCTGCCGTGTTATTGGGGTTCAGTAACGTCAGCTGTTCCCCTGCTGTGCGGACGGCAATTTCTCCTGCTCTGTCCACATTCTCACTACTACAGATTTGAAAGTTTCTCCAATTACACCTCTGGCTCCTCTGTTTTCAGTATTATCCCTGAGCTCCAACACCGCCAGTTGGCGCTCGGAAGTGCCGTCTGCACAGTCAACACTTGCTGCCGTGTTATTGGGGTTCAGTAACGTCAGCTGTTCCCCTGCTGTGCGGACGGCAATTTCTCCTGCTCTGTCCACATTCTCACTACTACAGATTTGAAAGTTTCTCCAATTACACCTCTGGCTCCTCTGTTTTCAGTATTATCCCTGAGCTCCAACACCGCCAGTTGGCGCTCGGAAGTGCCGTCTGCACAGTCAACACTTGCTGCCGTGTTATTGGGGTTCAGTAACGTCAGCTGTTCCCCTGCTGTGCGGACGGCAATTTCTCCTGCTCTGTCCACATTCTCACTACTACAGATTTGAACGTTTCTCCAATTACACCTCTGGCTCCTCTGTTTTCAGTATTATCCCTGAGCTCCAACACCGCCAGTTGGCGCTCGGAAGTGCCGTCTGCACAGTCAACACTTGCTGCCGTGTTATTGGGGTTCAGTAACGTCAGCTGTTCCCCTGCTGTGCGGACGGCAATTTCTCCTGCTCTGTCCACATTCTCACTACTACAGATTTGAACGTTTCTCTAATTACACCTCTGGCTCCTCTGTTTTCAGTATTATCCCTGAGCTCCAACACCGCCAGTTGGCGCTCGGAAGTGCCGTCTGCACAGTCAACACTTGCTGCCGTGTTATTGGGGTTCAGTAACGTCAGCTGATCCCCAGCTGTGTGTCCGGCAATTTCTCCTGCTTTGTCCACATCCACTGTACTACGGATTTAAAACCTCCTCCAAATACACCTCTGGCTCCTCCGTTTTTAGTATTTACCCTGGGCTCCAATACCGCTAGTTGCTGCTCAGAAGTGCTGTCTGCACAGTCAACGCTTGCTCCAGTGTTATTGGGGTTCAGTAACGTCAGCTGATCCCCAGCTGTGTGTCCGGCAAATTCTCCTGCTTTGTCCACATCCACTGTACTACGGATTTAAAACCTCCTCCAAATACACCTCTGGCTCCTCCGTTTTTAGTATTTACCCTGGGCTCCAATACCGCTAGTTGCTGCTCAGAAGTGCTGTCTGCACAGTCAACGCTTGCTCCAGTGTTATTGGGGTTCAGTAACGTCAGCTGATCCCCAGCTGTGTGTTCGGCAAATTCTCCTGCTTTGTCCACATCCACTGTACTACGGATTTAAAACCTCCTCCAAATACACCTCTGGCTCCTCCGTTTTTAGTATTTACCCTGGGCTCCAATACCGCTAGTTGCTGCTCAGAAGTGCTGTCTGCACAGTCAACGCTTGCTCCAGTGTTATTGGGGTTCAGTAACGTCAGCTGATCCCCAGCTGTGTGTCCGGCAAATTCTCCTGCTTTGTCCACATCCACTGTACTACGGATTTAAAACTTGCTCCAATTACACCTCTGGCTCCACTCTGTTTTTAGTATTTACCCTGGGTTCCAGCACCACCAGCTGGTTCTCGGTAGTTCCATTTGCTCTTGTACCTTCTACTACCCATCCGCGTTCCAGTACCGTCAGCTGGTTCTCGGCAGTGACTTTGGCACGGGTACTCCCTCCTGCCCAGCCTGGTTCCAGCACGCCAGCTGTTTCCGGGTAGTGTCAACGTCACTTTGCCTCCAATGCGTTGTCCTGTCGTGTTGCGGTCGGGTTAGCCGACTCTATGGTGCCTGCAGTTTAGGTGACTCCTATGTGGGCTGCGGGATCTGGCAATGAAGGCTGGTTCCATAGTGCCAATAGGACAAGCACCCCCTGTAGGACTGTGGGTTTTGGTAACTGCGGCCGGCTCGCGGCCTTGAACTTTTTTTTACATGGGTACCTTCTGCTACCCATCCGGGTTCCAGTACCGTCAGCTGGTTCTCGGCAGTGCCTTTGGATTAGGTGCCTCCTTCTCGGTATCCAAGTTCCACCAACGTCTGCTGGTCCTTGGTAGTGCTTTCTGGCACAGGTACCTCCTGCTTAGTAACCGAGTTCCAGTACCGTCAGCTGGTCTTCGGCAGTTCCATTGGCTCTTGTACCTTCTGCTACCCATCCGGGTTCCAGTACCGTCAGCTGGTTCTCGGCAGTGACTTTGGCATGGGTACTCCCTCCTACCCAGCCTGGTTCCAGCACGCCAGCTGTTTCCGGGTAGTGTCAACGTCACTTTGCCTCCAATGCGTTGTCCTGTCGTGTTGCGGTCGGGTTAGCCGACTCTATGGTGCCTGCAGTTTAGGTGACTCCTATATGGGCTGCGGGATCTGGCAATGAAGGCTGGTTCCATAGTGCCAATAGGACAAGCACCCCCTGTAGGACTGTGGGTTTTGGTAACTGCGGCCGGCTCGCGGCCTTGAACTTTTTTTTACATGGGTACCTTCTGCTACCCATCCGGGTTCCAGTACCGTCAGCTGGTTCTCGGCAGTGCCTTTGGATTAGGTGCCTCCTTCTCGGTATCCAAGTTCCACCAACGTCTGCTGGTCCTTGGTAGTGCTTTCTGGCACAGGTACCTCCTGCTTAGTAACCGAGTTCCAGTACCGTCAGCTGGTCTTCGGCAGTTCCATTGGCTCTTGTACCTTCTGCTACCCATCCGGGTTCCAGTACCGTCAGCTGGTTCTCGGCAGTGACTTTGGCACGGGTACTCCCTCCTGCCCAGCCTGGTTCCAGCACGCCAGCTGTTTCCGGGTAGTGTCAACGTCACTTTGCCTCCAATGCGTTGTCCTGTCGTGTTGCGGTCGGGTTAGCCGACTCTATGGTGCCTGCAGTTTAGGTGACTCCTATGTGGGCTGCGGGATCTGGCAATGAAGGCTGGTTCCATAGTGCCAATAGGACAAGCACCCCCTGTAGGACTGTGGGTTTTGGTAACTGCGGCCGGCTCGCGGCCTTGAACTTTTTTTTACATGGGTACCTTCTGCTACCCATCCGGGTTCCAGTACCGTCAGCTGGTTCTCGGCAGTGCCTTTGGATTAGGTGCCTCCTTCTCGGTATCCAAGTTCCACCAACGTCTGCTGGTCCTTGGTAGTGCTTTCTGGCACAGGGACCTCCTGCTTAGTAACCGAGTTCCAGTACCGTCAGCTGGTCTTCGGCAGTTCCATTGGCTCTTGTACCTTCTGCTACCCATCCGGGTTCCAGTACCGTCAGCTGGTTCTCGGCAGTGACTTTGGCACGGGTACTCCCTCCTGCCCAGCCTGGTTCCAGCACGCCAGCTGTTTCCGGGTAGTGTCAACGTCACTTTGCCTCCAATGCGTTGTCCTGTCGTGTTGCGGTCGGGTTAGCCGACTCTATGGTGCCTGCAGTTTAGGTGACTCCTATGTGGGCTGCGGGATCTGGCAATGAAGGCTGGTTCCATAGTGCCAATAGGACAAGCACCCCCTGTAGGACTGTGGGTTTTGGTAACTGCGGCCGGCTCGCGGCCTTGAACTTTTTTTTACATGGGTACCTTCTGCTACCCATCCGGGTTCCAGTACCGTCAGCTGGTTCTCGGCAGTGCCTTTGGATTAGGTGCCTCCTTCTCGGTATCCAAGTTCCACCAACGTCTGCTGGTCCTTGGTAGTGCTTTCTGGCACAGGTACCTCCTGCTTAGTAACCGAGTTCCAGTACCGTCAGCTGGTCTTCGGCAGTTCCATTGGCTCTTGTACCTTCTGCTACCCATCCGGGTTCCAGTACCGTCAGCTGGTTCTCGGTAGTTCCTCAGCTTTCTTGTACCTTCTGCTACATTTTCAAGTTCAAGCTTTTTGAAATGGTTCTTGGTAATCACTCTAGATCTCCCTGACGAGGACCCTGAAGACGAGGACCCCGAAGACCAACCCTAAGAAGACGAGGACCCCGAAGACGACGACCCTGAATACGAGGACCCTGAAGACCACCCCGAAGAAGACGAGGACCCTGAAGACCACCCCGAAGAAGACGAGGACCCTGAAGACCACCCCGAAGAAGACGAGGACCCCGAAGACGATGACCCAGAAGACCAACCCGAAGAAGACGAGGACCCCGAAGACGAGGACCCCCGAAGACGACGACCCTGAATACGAGGACCCTGAAGACCAACCCTAAGAAGACGAGGACCCCGAAGACGACGACCCTGAATACGAGGACCCTGAAGACCACCCCGAAGAAGACGAGGACCCTGAAGACCACCCCGAAGAAGATGAGGACCCTGAAGACCACCCCGAAGAAGACGAGGACCCTGAAGACCACCCCGAAGAAGACGAGGACCCTGAAGACCACCCCGAAGAAGACGAGGACCCTGAAGACCACCCCGAAGAAGACGAGGACCCTGAAGACCACCCCGAAGAAGACGAGGACCCTGAAGACCACCCCGAAGAAGACGAGGACCCCGAAGACGAGGACCCAGAAGACCAACCCGAAGAAGACGAGGACCCCGAAGACGAGGACCCCCGAAGACGACGACCCTGAAGACCAAGAAGATGACCCTGAAGAAGTTGACCAAGAGGACAAAGAAGAGAAGACAAGCACCAAGATACAGAAGAACAAGAGACAGAAAGCCAAGAAGCAGAAATACAAGAAGCTGCAGAACAAAAAGCGGAAGAACATTAAGCATAAGACTAAAAATCAGAGCAAAAGATAATATCTAAATTATAAGCAGAAGATGACTAAGCAGTGTATGGGGGTGAGTCCGTTCCTCCTCGTGGTGCCCCTGGAAAAGACCTGCTGCTGCAGGCCAAACTGAACGCGGACAAATCCTGTTGTAAATCTTTTGTGACGGGCAGAACGAAAGGTGTAATGTCCAACCTTTTATAGATAACAACTACAGGAATGCCTGCCACAAATAAGAATATGATGAAGAAGAAGAAGATGAAGAAGTAGAATATGAAGAATGTAAAAAAAAAGAGTAATACGAAGAAGGTGAAGAAGAAGAAGATGAAGAAGGTGAAGAAGAAGTGGATGAAAAAGATGCTGAAGATGATGAAAGAGAAAGTGTGGGAGAAGTAAAAAAGAAGGTGAAGAGCATGGAAGTAGTGAAACATAAATATATAAAAATACTTAACATAGTCAATATTTCCGTAACTCAGAACGTCTTAAAAAAATATATAAATTCCTGCTATTCCATTTGATTGGGCTAAACCTCTATGCCTTTATTGTCTCCCCCACCTCCCCCAATACATTCTACATTATTCTTAGTTGTTTTCCTTCATGTAGAATTAACCTACAAGGAAAGAAAGGGTTTATTTTCATTCCGATATTTCTGTCCCATTGACTTGCATTGGTTTCCGGTATCGGAATCGGCGATATCCGATACTTTTTCGGTATCGGTTCGATCCAATCCGATCCGATATTTCCCGATATCGGAAGGTATCGCTCAACACTAGGTGTGAGTAAATCTGCCCAACCAGGGGGCCGATCCCAAGAGAGGGGCTGTGTCTTGTGAAGGGCGAGGATCTGTTGCTGGTGCCGTGTATGGAGATTGGAGGTCACTTGCCACCCTCCTGGATTTGACAAGCTAGTCTAAAGGCTGTTGTTGCATCTTTCTTGGCATCGGATTACCTGGTGGCGCCCACGGATTTGTCCCTTTTGTGTGGCGAACTTGCAGACTCTAAGGAATCATATCTATGTTTGGTGTGTTATTCTCCCAATCCCAACAAAGGTTTTTGGATTGTTCACCAACCTGCTGTCCCTGCCTGCTCTGTCAAAGTGGGCATATGGGGAGATGTGTCTGAAGATAAATATTGCAGGTGCATATTAGGCTGTGGCAGGTGTTGAGAAACTGGTAGTGAATCTGCAGGTGTCCGAAACAGTGTGTCTACACGGGCTGGGAGATTCTGCACAGTCAGGACAAGCTCTCCTTGACTCACAGCAAATTGGAAATATCAGGACATTTATCCATGAGCTGAATCTAAGCAGAACATAGGTTATATTGCGAGAAAAACACAATTATGACATTGTTATTTTGGTAATTGTTTTTACACCTTATATTGTGTGGTAAATATAACTTGGCATCATAATCAAACGTGTACAGGTAGTTTTTTCAGGTGTACAGGTATTTTCTTTTGTGTTGCCATTTTTGGAGACTCTTAACGTTCCAATTTTTTGGGTCGATGGAGCTTATATTCTTTGCGGAGCAAGTCAACATTTTTATTCATACAATTTTGAGGTAGATGTCATGTCCCACGACTTGGGAATCATACGGTATTGTATTGTACTGTTGCTTTACTATACGGTAATGTTTGCCTTTTAGACATTTTTTCCTCTCTCTCTCCCTGTAGCCCAGCCCTGATGTAAGCTCTGATGTCAGTATCCCCTCCCTTATTCCTCATTCTGAGTATATCAGCCATGTTTAAAAGTTCATGTCTTAACATCACATTTTTGCTGCCTTGTGGCTATCAAAAAAGTCGCAATTTTTCTGTTTTGAATTTTTTTCTATTTCTGCTGTTTACCAATCGGGTTAATTCATTTAATATTTTGATCAGACTTTTTTAATATATCTATTTTTAGTTGAGGAAAAGGGGTGATTTAGAATTTTTTTTTTTCATTACTTTTTTTTTTTCCTTTTTAACTTATTTATTTGTCCCCATGGGACATGAACCTGTGATCGTCTGATCACTGGTAATATATACAGCAATACTTAACTTTTACTGCATATAGTAAAAATCACAGTGACCTTTGAAGCGCAGCCACAAGCTGAGCTTCAACAGATCTCTGTGATGGCAGGCACTGGGGTCTTCAGTAGGCGTACAGCCAACATAGCATCCCCCCCCCCCCCCCCGATTGCGTTGGGTATTTGCTTTATGAGCGCTCCCCACAGTGGGTTGTGAGCTCCCTGGTGTTCACACGCACAACCCATTTACTATAGAAAAAAACCCTTACGTATGCTCAATTAGAGCAGGATAGATCATCAATATTAATATGCTGGAAAACGTTTTAGTTATTCATATAAAATATTTGTTTTACTGTTCTATGATTTCAAAATATTAAAGTAAACTTTTTTTTTGAGCAGATGACTGTACTAAGAACTTAGAAGAACGCCAATCTCCAGGTTTTAAAGCAGATCATCATGGTATCATGGGTCATACATATGAAGAGTGTGCCATTATCCCAGATATACCCTCAGCCCTTCATACCCGAGATCTTTCTGCTGATGAACAAGTCCTATCTCCTGATTCACAGAAGGCTGTTAAGCAAAATAAAAGTCACAAAAGTCATGATCAACACGAAAGAGCTCACAGAGGAGAGGAGCCGTATTCATGCTCAGAATGTGGAAAATGTTTTACTATGAAACCACAGCTTGCTGCACATTTAAAAACCCACAAGGGAGTGAAATCGTTTTCGTGTGCAGAATGTGGAAAATGTTTTATTCAAAAATCATATCTTTTGACGCATCAAAAAACTCACACAGGGGAGAAGCCATTCTCATGTTCAGAATGTGGGAAATGTTTTATACAAAAATCAACACTTGTTAGACATCTGAGAATCCACACAGGGGAGAGGCCATTTTCATGCTCGGTATGTGGAAAGTGTTTTAACCAAAAGACAATTTTAGATGTACATCAAAAAGCTCACACACGGGAGAAGCAATTTTCATGTCCAGAATGTGAAAAATGTTTTATCCACAAATCAAATCTTTTGCAACATCAAAAAACTCACACAGGGGAGAAGCCGTTCTTCTGTTCAGAATGTGGGAAATTCTTTGTTCGCAAATCTGTTCTTGTGAGACATCTGAGAATTCACAGAGAATAGATGCCATTGTCATGTATCTCAAAAAAGGTCCAATATAACATCTTCATTTACCTGTAAGTAAAGTGGCCATGAATTTGTAGCGACTCTAAATAACATGTGACAAAGGAGAAGAACGACCCCTTGCTACTTAATATTAAAAATATACAATTTTATTTGACAATGAGTCAAAAATAGACATTTACATAGAGAAAAATTAATAAAGAGACAAAGAACCCAATAATGAGGTTGGTAATGCCACCATGTATTATAAATGACCACTAAGTGTTGCACAGGACCACACGGGAGTGTAACCTAAAATTACATAACACTCCTGCTAATAATAAAGGCAGTAAACTATGTCCATATGTGTCCATATGTTAGGGGAACAGGAATATACTGTCACCAATAGCGCACGCCCAACCTGGGTGTCAGCAACACAGTTTGCAAAGGGGTATGCAAAGATCGTTGTATGAAATGTTTATTTACCCGTGGTCCTATGTAATGGTGGCACACCAGGGGTTACGGAGGCAGGTGTATATATAATACACGGTGGCATTAACAACCCCGTTACTGGTTTCTTTGTCTCTTTATTAATTTTTCTGTATGTAATTTCTATTTTTAACTCATTGTCAAATAAAATTGTATATATTTAACATTAAGTAGCAAGGGGTCGTTCTTCTCCTTTCTCTATGTGGAAACTGTTTGAAGTAGGGATGAGTGGATTTATCCCAGTGGAATTGAATTCTCTTGAAAACTTACAAAAATTTCTATTCTCCAGTAAAATATTTAGATTTGAGAGTCCTCAGTGGTTGATACCTTTTAATGGCTAACTGAAAAGATGGTAACAAATTGCAAGCTTTCGAGACTACTCAGGTCTCTTCATCAGGCATACATCTTTTCAGTTAGCCATTAACCCTAGAACGCATACCTGGGGCCTCGCAGGCCCGCCCTGTTAATTGTTTTCTATTTTCTGCAAGATTACTTTAGTTAGAATTTTGAAACTCTAAGGTATTCCTCAGGTATATAGTTGTTTGTCATTTTTGTTTGAGTTATTCCATGTTATTTGCACACGGGCCTAAAAGGCCCCAGGTATGTGAAAAAGTAGATTTTTACGGTCATGCGTTCTAGGGTTAAAAGGTATCAACCACTGAGGACTCTCAAATCTAAATATTTTTCTATCTACTGGCTAACACTGTACAAGAATATATATTTTCCCTATATTCTCCAGTATACAATTTTTGTAGAAAATTACTCGGTCGTGGAAGGTTAGTAAAAGGTGTGAAAACATACGGTGCTTCTTTCTTCACCGGAGCTCCTGACGCCGACTAGTCCTCTGACAATGCTGCACACTTTGTGATGTTACGGCAAGCGTTCCCCATGGCGCATATCGATGTAATAGACCTGGTCAGTGTGTAGAAAACCAACATTCATTTTGAAATAAATAACTTGGATTTGAATTGAATTTCCTTGATAAATCTGAGAGATCAGACAAATTAGAATTTTAGCGGATTTGATCATCTCGAGTTTCAGTACTAATTGGACCTCAAAGCGCTCACAAACGAAAAATATTTTAATCTTCAGAATGTCAGAAATGTTTTATTATCAAATCTATATAAATATAAAGCCGAAAATCTGTGGTAGTCCGTCCATTAAATACAAAACCACGTTTTTCACCAGATTTGAATGAAATTTTGCACGGCCATCTTTAACACCAGACTAAAAATACTGAGAACATTAAAACTCGAAATCTCCTCCTTTCGCGAGATTTGCCCCCCTCCCCTGAATTCAGGCTCTATGGAAATAAAGGAGAAAATGGGGGTCTGTGTGTTGAATGCAAAACCACGGTTTTTGCCCAAAGGGTCTTAAGGATTTAAAGTGACAGCACCCAAAGAATCACTTTTAAAGGGGCAGCAACCATATAGTCGCTAGGGTGGGGCAACCTGATAAGTCGCTCTAAAGTCTGTAATTATAGCAATGGCTGTTGCCGAAGTAACTGGGGCCTCATTTATGAGAATTACCTCACAGTAAGATCGTTCTGATCACCTATAGCCACTGAAGTAGTAACTGGGGCCTCATTTATGAGAATTGTCTCACAGTAAGATCGTTCTGGTTGCCTATAGCAACTAGAATACAGCTTTCAGCATTGAAGCTGCTGAGGTAAAGTGAAAGCCGAGCTCTGATTGGTTGCTGTGGACGACTATAAGAGTCTGACTGTGAGGCGGTTTTCATAACTGAGATTTAAGATCGTTCAGGACGCACATTTTCTGCTTTATATCTATAGATTCACCTAATAGACCTCTGATCAGTGTGAGGTGATTACTAAGGGTCATAATATTAACCCCTTTATCCCCGAGGGTGGTTTGCACGTTAATGACCAGGCCAATTTTTACAATTCTGACCACTGTCCCTTTATGAGGTAATTACTCTGGAACGCTTCAACGGATCTCCCTGATTCTGAGACTGTTTTTTCGTGACATGTTGTACTTCATGATAGTGGTAAAATTTATTCGATATGACTTGCGTTTATTTGTGAAAAAAATCGGAATTTTTATGAAAAATTTTGAAAATTTCACAATTTTTTACAATTTGAATTTTTATGCCCTTAAATCAGAGAGATATGTCACACAAAATAGTTAATCACATTTCCCACATGTCTACTTTACATCAGCACAATTTTGGAACCCAATTTTTTTTTTTATTAGGAAGTTATAAGGGTTAAAAAGTTGACCAGTGATTTCTCATTTTTACAGCAAAATTTACAAAATCATTTTTTTTAGGGACCACATCACATTTGAAGTCACTTTGAGGGATCTCTATGACAGAAAGTATCAAAAAGTGACACCATTCTAAAAACTGCAACCCTTAAAGTGCTCAAAACCACATTCAAGAAGTTTATTAACCCTTCATGTGCTTCACAGCAATTAATCGAATGTGAAAGGAAAAAAATTAACATTTAACTTTTTTTCACTAAAAGTTTAATTTAGGTAGCAAGAGAAATTGGACCTCAAAAGTTGTTGTGCAATTTCTCCTGAGTACGCTGATACCCCATATGTGGGGAGAAAGCCATTGTTTGGGTGCTCGGAAGGGAAGGAGTACCCTTTGACGTTTTCAACGCAAAACTCGCTGGAATTAAGAGGGGACGTCATGTCGCGTTTGGAGAGCCCCTTATGTCTTTAAACAGTGGAAACCCCACACAAGTGACCCCATTTTGGAAACTAGACCCCTTAAGGAACTTATTTAGATGTGTGGTGAGCACTTTGAACCCCCAAGTGTTTCGAAAAAGTTTATAACGTAGAGCCCCACAAAAACAATCTTTTAGCCGCATTTTTTTATTTTCACAAGGGTAACAGGAGAAATTGGACCCGAAAAGTTGTTGTGCAATTTCCCCTGAGTACACTGATATCCCATTTGTTGGAGAAAACTACTGTTTGGGCACACGTCAGGGAAGGGAAGGAGTGACACTTTGGAATGTAGAATTTGATGGAATGGTCTGTGAGCATCATGTCACATTTGCAGAGCCCCTGATGTGCCTAAACAGTGGAAATTCCCAACAAGTGCCCCGTTTTTGGAAACTAGACCCCCCCCCAATGAATTTATCTAGATGTGTGGTGAGCACCTTGAATCCCCAGGTGCTTCACAGAAAATTATAACGTTGACTTGTGAAAATAAAATAAAAAAATCAAATTTTTTCCACAAAAATGTTATTTTAGCCCAAAAATTTTTTTTCACAAGGGTAACAGGAGATAGTGGACCTCAAAATTTGTTGTGCAATTTCTCCTGAGTATGCTGATATCCCATGTGTGGGAGAAAACTACTGTTTGTTCACATGTCAGGGCTCGGAAGGGAAGGAGTGACGTTTTGGAATGCAGACTTTGATGGAATGTTCTGTGGGTGTCATGTCGCATTTGCAGAGCCCCTGATGTGCCTAAACAGTGAAAATGCCCAACAAGTGCCCCCTTTTTGGAACTGATCTACTGATTCCTGATATGTGAATTTTATAATGTAGTGTCATACATCAGTTGTGTAGTGTTCATCAGGTTGTCCTACGTCAGTTGTGTAATGTTCGTCAGGTTGTCATAAGTCATTTGTGTAAGTCAGAAATGAATTTAGTAGTGCATGGAAGTATGGTACCTTTCGAAGCAGTCTTTCATGCACAGGCCAGGTTTGTCGGGGCAGGTGAACCTGAAGACCACCCCGAAGAAGACGAGGACCCTGAAGACCACCCCGAAGAAGACGAGGACCCTGAAGACCACCCCGAAGAAGACGAGGACCCTGAAGACCACCCCGAAGAAGACGAGGACCCTGAAGACCACCCCGAAGAAGACGAGGACCCCGAAGACGAGGACCCAGAAGACCAACCCGAAGAAGACGAGGACCCCGAAGACGAGGACCCCCGAAGACGACGACCCTGAAGACCACCCCGAAGAAGACCAAGAAGATGACCCTGAAGAAGTTGACCAAGAGGACAAAGAAGAGAAGACAAGCACCAAGATACAGAAGAACAAGAGACAGAAAGCCAAGAAGCAGAAATACAAGAAGCTGCAGAACAAAAAGCGGAAGAACATTAAGCATAAGACTAAAAATCAGAGCAAAAGATAATATCTAAATTATAAGCAGAAGATGACTAAGCAGTGTATGGGGGTGAGTCCGTTCCTCCTCATGGTGCCCCTGGAAAAGACCTGCTGCTGCAGGCCAAACTGAACGCGGACAAATCCTGTTGTAAATCTTTTGTGACGGGCAGAACGAAAGGTGTAATGTCCAACCTTTTATAGATAACAACTACAGGAATGCCTGCCACAAATAAGAATATGATGAAGAAGAAGAAGATGAAGAAGTAGAATATGAAGAATGTAAAAAAAAAGAATAATACGAAGAAGGTGAAGAAGAAGAAGATGAAGAAGGTGAAGAAGAAGTGGATGAAAAAGATGCTGAAGATGATGAAAGAGAAAGTGTGGGAGAAGTAAAAAAGAAGGTGAAGAGCATGGAAGTAGTGAAACATAAATATATAAAAATACTTAACATAGTCAATATTTCTGTAACTCAGAACGTCTTAAAAAAATATATAAATTCCTGCTATTCCATTTGATTGGGCTAAACCTCTATGCCTTTATTGTCTCCCCCACCTCCCCCAATACATTCTACATTATTCTTAGTTGTTTTCCTTCATGTAGAATTAACCTACAAGGAAAGAAAGGGTTTATTTTCATTCCGATATTTCTGTCCCATTGACTTGCATTGGTTTCCGGTATCGGAATCGGCGATATCCGATACTTTTTCGGTATCGGTTCGATCCAATCCGATCCGATATTTCCCGATATCGGAAGGTATCGCTCAACACTAGGTGTGAGTAAATCTGCCCAACCAGGGGGCCGATCCCAAGAGAGGGGCTGTGTCTTGTGAAGGGCGAGGATCTGTTGCTGGTGCCGTGTATGGAGATTGGAGGTCACTTGCCACCCTCCTGGATTTGACAAGCTAGTCTAAAGGCTGTTGTTGCATCTTTCTTGGCATCGGATTACCTGGTGGCGCCCACGGATTTGTCCCTTTTGTGTGGCGAACTTGCAGACTCTAAGGAATCATATCTATGTTTGGTGTGTTATTCTCCCAATCCCAACAAAGGTTTTTGGATTGTTCACCAACCTGCTGTCCCTGCCTGCTCTGTCAAAGTGGGCATATGGGGAGATGTGTCTGAAGATAAATATTGCAGGTGCATATTAGGCTGTGGCAGGTGTTGAGAAACTGGTAGTGAATCTGCAGGTGTCCGAAACAGTGTGTCTACACGGGCTGGGAGATTCTGCACAGTCAGGACAAGCTCTCCTTGACTCACAGCAAATTGGAAATATCAGGACATTTATCCATGAGCTGAATCTAAGCAGAACATAGGTTATATTGCGAGAAAAACACAATTATGACATTGTTATTTTGGTAATTGTTTTTACACCTTATATTGTGTGGTAAATATAACTTGGCATCATAATCAAACGTGTACAGGTAGTTTTTTCAGGTGTACAGGTATTTTCTTTTGTGTTGCCATTTTTGGAGACTCTTAACGTTCCAATTTTTTGGGTCGATGGAGCTTATATTCTTTGCGGAGCAAGTCAACATTTTTATTCATACAATTTTGAGGTAGATGTCATGTCCCACGACTTGGGAATCATACGGTATTGTATTGTACTGTTGCTTTACTATACGGTAATGTTTGCCTTTTAGACATTTTTTCCTCTCTCTCTCCCTGTAGCCCAGCCCTGATGTAAGCTCTGATGTCAGTATCCCCTCCCTTATTCCTCATTCTGAGTATATCAGCCATGTTTAAAAGTTCATGTCTTAACATCACATTTTTGCTGCCTTGTGGCTATCAAAAAAGTCGCAATTTTTCTGTTTTGAATTTTTTTCTATTTCTGCTGTTTACCAATCGGGTTAATTCATTTAATATTTTGATCAGACTTTTTTAATATATCTATTTTTAGTTGAGGAAAAGGGGTGATTTAGAATTTTTTTTTTTCATTACTTTTTTTTTTTTCCTTTTTAACTTATTTATTTGTCCCCATGGGACATGAACCTGTGATCGTCTGATCACTGGTAATATATACAGCAATACTTAACTTTTACTGCATATAGTAAAAATCACAGTGACCTTTGAAGCGCAGCCACAAGCTGAGCTTCAACAGATCTCTGTGATGGCAGGCACTGGGGTCTTCAGTAGGCGTACAGCCAACATAGCATCCCCCCCCCCCCCCCGATTGCGTTGGGTATTTGCTTTATGAGCGCTCCCCACAGTGGGTTGTGAGCTCCCTGGTGTTCACACGCACAACCCATTTACTATAGAAAAAAACCCTTACGTATGCTCAATTAGAGCAGGATAGATCATCAATATTAATATGCTGGAAAACGTTTTAGTTATTCATATAAAATATTTGTTTTACTGTTCTATGATTTCAAAATATTAAAGTAAACTTTTTTTTTGAGCAGATGACTGTACTAAGAACTTAGAAGAACGCCAATCTCCAGGTTTTAAAGCAGATCATCATGGTATCATGGGTCATACATATGAAGAGTGTGCCATTATCCCAGATATACCCTCAGCCCTTCATACCCGAGATCTTTCTGCTGATGAACAAGTCCTATCTCCTGATTCACAGAAGGCTGTTAAGCAAAATAAAAGTCACAAAAGTCATGATCAACACGAAAGAGCTCACAGAGGAGAGGAGCCGTATTCATGCTCAGAATGTGGAAAATGTTTTACTATGAAACCACAGCTTGCTGCACATTTAAAAACCCACAAGGGAGTGAAATCGTTTTCGTGTGCAGAATGTGGAAAATGTTTTATTCAAAAATCATATCTTTTGACGCATCAAAAAACTCACACAGGGGAGAAGCCATTCTCATGTTCAGAATGTGGGAAATGTTTTATACAAAAATCAACACTTGTTAGACATCTGAGAATCCACACAGGGGAGAGGCCATTTTCATGCTCGGTATGTGGAAAGTGTTTTAACCAAAAGACAATTTTAGATGTACATCAAAAAGCTCACACACGGGAGAAGCAATTTTCATGTCCAGAATGTGAAAAATGTTTTATCCACAAATCAAATCTTTTGCAACATCAAAAAACTCACACAGGGGAGAAGCCGTTCTTCTGTTCAGAATGTGGGAAATTCTTTGTTCGCAAATCTGTTCTTGTGAGACATCTGAGAATTCACAGAGAATAGATGCCATTGTCATGTATCTCAAAAAAGGTCCAATATAACATCTTCATTTACCTGTAAGTAAAGTGGCCATGAATTTGTAGCGACTCTAAATAACATGTGACAAAGGAGAAGAACGACCCCTTGCTACTTAATATTAAAAATATACAATTTTATTTGACAATGAGTCAAAAATAGACATTTACATAGAGAAAAATTAATAAAGAGACAAAGAACCCAATAATGAGGTTGGTAATGCCACCATGTATTATAAATGACCACTAAGTGTTGCACAGGACCACACGGGAGTGTAACCTAAAATTACATAACACTCCTGCTAATAATAAAGGCAGTAAACTATGTCCATATGTGTCCATATGTTAGGGGAACAGGAATATACTGTCACCAATAGCGCACGCCCAACCTGGGTGTCAGCAACACAGTTTGCAAAGGGGTATGCAAAGATCGTTGTATGAAATGTTTATTTACCCGTGGTCCTATGTAATGGTGGCACACCAGGGGTTACGGAGGCAGGTGTATATATAATACACGGTGGCATTAACAACCCCGTTACTGGTTTCTTTGTCTCTTTATTAATTTTTCTGTATGTAATTTCTATTTTTAACTCATTGTCAAATAAAATTGTATATATTTAACATTAAGTAGCAAGGGGTCGTTCTTCTCCTTTCTCTATGTGGAAACTGTTTGAAGTAGGGATGAGTGGATTTATCCCAGTGGAATTGAATTCTCTTGAAAACTTACAAAAATTTCTATTCTCCAGTAAAATATTTAGATTTGAGAGTCCTCAGTGGTTGATACCTTTTAATGGCTAACTGAAAAGATGGTAACAAATTGCAAGCTTTCGAGACTACTCAGGTCTCTTCATCAGGCATACATCTTTTCAGTTAGCCATTAACCCTAGAACGCATACCTGGGGCCTCGCAGGCCCGCCCTGTTAATTGTTTTCTATTTTCTGCAAGATTACTTTAGTTAGAATTTTGAAACTCTAAGGTATTCCTCAGGTATATAGTTGTTTGTCATTTTTGTTTGAGTTATTCCATGTTATTTGCACACGGGCCTAAAAGGCCCCAGGTATGTGAAAAAGTAGATTTTTACGGTCATGCGTTCTAGGGTTAAAAGGTATCAACCACTGAGGACTCTCAAATCTAAATATTTTTCTATCTACTGGCTAACACTGTACAAGAATATATATTTTCCCTATATTCTCCAGTATACAATTTTTGTAGAAAATTACTCGGTCGTGGAAGGTTAGTAAAAGGTGTGAAAACATACGGTGCTTCTTTCTTCACCGGAGCTCCTGACGCCGACTAGTCCTCTGACAATGCTGCACACTTTGTGATGTTACGGCAAGCGTTCCCCATGGCGCATATCGATGTAATAGACCTGGTCAGTGTGTAGAAAACCAACATTCATTTTGAAATAAATAACTTGGATTTGAATTGAATTTCCTTGATAAATCCGAGAGATCAGACAAATTAGAATTTTAGCGGATTTGATCATCTCGAGTTTCAGTACTAATTGGACCTCAAAGCGCTCACAAACGAAAAATATTTTAATCTTCAGAATGTCAGAAATGTTTTATTATCAAATCTATATAAATATAAAGCCGAAAATCTGTGGTAGTCCGTCCATTAAATACAAAACCACGTTTTTCACCAGATTTGAATGAAATTTTGCACGGCCATCTTTAACACCAGACTAAAAATACTGAGAACATTAAAACTCGAAATCTCCTCCTTTCGCGAGATTTGCCCCCCTCCCCTGAATTCAGGCTCTATGGAAATAAAGGAGAAAATGGGGGTCTGTGTGTTGAATGCAAAACCACGGTTTTTGCCCAAAGGGTCTTAAGGATTTAAAGTGACAGCACCCAAAGAATCACTTTTAAAGGGGCAGCAACCATATAGTCGCTAGGGTGGGGCAACCTGATAAGTCGCTCTAAAGTCTGTAATTATAGCAATGGCTGTTGCCGAAGTAACTGGGGCCTCATTTATGAGAATTACCTCACAGTAAGATCGTTCTGATCACCTATAGCCACTGAAGTAGTAACTGGGGCCTCATTTATGAGAATTGTCTCACAGTAAGATCGTTCTGGTTGCCTATAGCAACTAGAATACAGCTTTCAGCATTGAAGCTGCTGAGGTAAAGTGAAAGCCGAGCTCTGATTGGTTGCTGTGGACGACTATAAGAGTCTGACTGTGAGGCGGTTTTCATAACTGAGATTTAAGATCGTTCAGGACGCACATTTTCTGCTTTATATCTATAGATTCACCTAATAGACCTCTGATCAGTGTGAGGTGATTACTAAGGGTCATAATATTAACCCCTTTATCCCCGAGGGTGGTTTGCACGTTAATGACCAGGCCAATTTTTACAATTCTGACCACTGTCCCTTTATGAGGTAATTACTCTGGAACGCTTCAACGGATCTCCCTGATTCTGAGACTGTTTTTTCGTGACATGTTGTACTTCATGATAGTGGTAAAATTTATTCGATATGACTTGCGTTTATTTGTGAAAAAAATCGGAATTTTTATGAAAAATTTTGAAAATTTCACAATTTTTTACAATTTGAATTTTTATGCCCTTAAATCAGAGAGATATGTCACACAAAATAGTTAATCACATTTCCCACATGTCTACTTTACATCAGCACAATTTTGGAACCCAATTTTTTTTTTTATTAGGAAGTTATAAGGGTTAAAAAGTTGACCAGTGATTTCTCATTTTTACAGCAAAATTTACAAAATCATTTTTTTTAGGGACCACATCACATTTGAAGTCACTTTGAGGGATCTCTATGACAGAAAGTATCAAAAAGTGACACCATTCTAAAAACTGCAACCCTTAAAGTGCTCAAAACCACATTCAAGAAGTTTATTAACCCTTCATGTGCTTCACAGCAATTAATCGAATGTGAAAGGAAAAAAATTAACATTTAACTTTTTTTCACTAAAAGTTTAATTTAGGTAGCAAGAGAAATTGGACCTCAAAAGTTGTTGTGCAATTTCTCCTGAGTACGCTGATACCCCATATGTGGGGAGAAAGCCATTGTTTGGGTGCTCGGAAGGGAAGGAGTACCCTTTGACGTTTTCAACGCAAAACTCGCTGGAATTAAGAGGGGACGTCATGTCGCGTTTGGAGAGCCCCTTATGTCTTTAAACAGTGGAAACCCCACACAAGTGACCCCATTTTGGAAACTAGACCCCTTAAGGAACTTATTTAGATGTGTGGTGAGCACTTTGAACCCCCAAGTGTTTCGAAAAAGTTTATAACGTAGAGCCCCACAAAAACAATCTTTTAGCCGCATTTTTTTATTTTCACAAGGGTAACAGGAGAAATTGGACCCGAAAAGTTGTTGTGCAATTTCCCCTGAGTACACTGATATCCCATTTGTTGGAGAAAACTACTGTTTGGGCACACGTCAGGGAAGGGAAGGAGTGACACTTTGGAATGTAGAATTTGATGGAATGGTCTGTGAGCATCATGTCACATTTGCAGAGCCCCTGATGTGCCTAAACAGTGGAAATTCCCAACAAGTGCCCCGTTTTTGGAAACTAGACCCCCCCCCAATGAATTTATCTAGATGTGTGGTGAGCACCTTGAATCCCCAGGTGCTTCACAGAAAATTATAACGTTGACTTGTGAAAATAAAATAAAAAAATCAAATTTTTTCCACAAAAATGTTATTTTAGCCCAAAAATTTTTTTTCACAAGGGTAACAGGAGATAGTGGACCTCAAAATTTGTTGTGCAATTTCTCCTGAGTATGCTGATATCCCATGTGTGGGAGAAAACTACTGTTTGTTCACATGTCAGGGCTCGGAAGGGAAGGAGTGACGTTTTGGAATGCAGACTTTGATGGAATGTTCTGTGGGTGTCATGTCGCATTTGCAGAGCCCCTGATGTGCCTAAACAGTGAAAATGCCCAACAAGTGCCCCCTTTTTGGAACTGATCTACTGATTCCTGATATGTGAATTTTATAATGTAGTGTCATACATCAGTTGTGTAGTGTTCATCAGGTTGTCCTACGTCAGTTGTGTAATGTTCGTCAGGTTGTCATAAGTCATTTGTGTAAGTCAGAAATGAATTTAGTAGTGCATGGAAGTATGGTACCTTTCGAAGCAGTCTTTCATGCACAGGCCAGGTTTGTCGGGGCAGGTGTCACATTGATAAATGGTATCCTTGCGTATTCCCCTTTTGTAACACACTCGGCACTTCTTTTGTGACTTACCTTTTTTTCCGCTCTGAGGGACCTCTCCCGGGAAATGCTGGCCTGGTCTGATTCGAGGTCCTTCAGTTCCAGAAGTACTGGGGCCTGCTCCGTCACCACTGCCAAATATGAGGGCCTTAATCACTACCTCCTGGAACTGAAGGTACGATGTAAAAGTCTGGCCTGCACATCGTGATAGAAGGAAAGCATTGTGCATTGCCATCTGTACGATGTGCATGGCCAGCTTCTTATACCATACCTTGGCCTTTCTTAAAGCACTGTATGGCTTGGGGACTTGATCAGAGAGATCAACTCCCCCCATGTACTTGTACCCTACTACACAGTCTGGTTTGACGACCTGTGGAGAGGAACTTCGTACAGTGCTGGGGGTGCTGCCATCACCATGTATGGTGGTCAAGAGAAGGAAATCCCTCTTGTACTTGACCACCAGCAGGTGGTCGCTACATTGGGCTCTGCTCTAACCCCTTCTGAGCAGCTGCCTAATTAGCGTCTTCGGGAGGCCTCTCTGATTTTTGCAGACAGTACCGCAGGCTGTGGTACTTCACGCAGAGAGTGACTTGAAGAGAGGGATGCTGGTACAAAAGTTATCCATGTAGAGGTGATAACCTTTATGCAGCAGTGGGTGCGCCAAATCCCACACAATTTTCCCCCTCACTCCCAGGACAGGGGGGCATTCAGGGGGTTCAATCCGGGAGTCCTTCCTTTCATAAACTCTATACTTGTGAGTGTACCCTGAGGTACTCTCACACACTTTATACAGCTTAATTTCGTACCTGGCCCTCTTACTGGGCAGGTACTGCCGGAATCCAAGCCTCCCTTAAAAATTAACTAGGGACTCATCCACGGAGATGTCCCTTTGGGGCACGTACACTTCAGCAAACTTGTTGAAGTGCTTGATGACCTGCAAAAATTTGAAAAGACGATCAAAGTTGGGGTCATCGCGTGCAGGACACCGTGCATTATCGTTGTAATCCCAGAACTTTTGGATGGCCTCAAAACGTGTCCGGGTCATGACCATTCGGAACACTGGAGTGTTATACAAAACGTCAACACTCCAATATTGCAGAGCTTCTGGCTTCAGGATCCCCATGTGAAGGACAAGGCCCCAAAACTTCATCATTTCTACTGCGTCTACAGGAGACCAGTTAAAAAATTATGAAGAGCGGTTTTCTGCCAAATTAGTTTGGCCCACCATGAGGTTTACAAAATCCTCAGAGAAAAAGACTGAAAAAGTCTATTTCTGTAAGGCCGGTGGTGTCAAACTTGATTCCTGATTCCGCTACAAAATCAGGACTCAGTGGCTCATAATTTTCAGGGGGCAAGGTCCATACAGGGTCAGTAATGTGGGGTGCTGGTTCATCTTCTGTCCTGGGGCGTCTGCGTGGCGGTTCAGCAGCACCTGAGGAGGAAGATGATGATGAGGAGGAGTCATAAAAATAAAGAAAGGTGGGATCCTCTCCCTCACTGTCTGTGTCGGAGGCAAGAAAAGCGTATGTCTCCTCCACTGAATAGCAGGTTTGGGACGAGCGGGACATTTTTTTTATGTATGTGGTGTGTGTGTGTCAGTGTGCTTGGTGTAAACTTTTTTTTTTTTCAGAAAGAAAATGATAAAAAAAAGGAACAGCCAGAGGTGGAGCAAATACCACGATTGTGGATCAGCGAACTGCCGAACTGCGTCACCGATCAATGCTCAGCGGCTGCTGGATGTGCGAACGGAGGTGGTACAAAGTGGAGTGGAAAAAATAGTGTAAAACAGCGAGCACAAGTGCGGATCAGTGATCTGCGGACACTGATCAGCGCTCGGCCGCTGCAGGAAGCACAAAAAAAAACCTGACAAAAGTTCAGTGATCAAGTACTGATCAGCGCTCGGTGGCAGAATGGAGGGGTGGGGAGGGAGGAAGGGGGGAGAGGGAGATTGCGGTGGATGAGGAGGGATCAAAAAATCTACTTACAGGTTGTCTTGTCTGATGTCTTCTGTCACAGCAGAAGCAGCGATTGTGGTGCCGCAAGGCCCAGCACAGTGCACAATCTGACAGTGTGACTGCCCTGTACAAAAAAAGTCAGTGGAAAAAAAGTGTAAAACAGCAGTGATTTGCGTCACTGATCAACACTCGGCGGCTGCTGGATGCACGCACGTAGGTGGTGCAAAGTGGGGAGAGGGGAATGGACAGGGACAAAAAAAAGTCCTGGAAAACAGTGAGAACAGATGTTTGCAAAATGTTAGATTGTCTCTAGGACTTCCGCAAGTGAAGTCTCAGGCTCTGCTAAGGTTAACGCCATCAGCATATAATGAGATGCTATGTGAACTTCCAGAAATCTCAACCCCTTTTATTCTTTCATTTTGCCTAATGGCGTGTGCCAAAGGTTCAATAGTGAGCACAAACACCAGGGGGGACAGGGGGCATCCCTGTCTTGTTCCGTTTGTTATTAAAAATTCTTCCGATAAGGTGCCATTAACGTAAACTCTTGCTGAGGGTGTGGAGTAAAGGGCTGTAATGGCATTTAGTATTGAGCCCCCGAAACCCATTTGACCCAACACAGAGAAAGCGAATGACCAGTAAACCCGGTCAAATGCCTTCTCGGCATCCAAAACCACAAGGACCGCCGGAGCCCTTCTATTGTTTATGATATCAATCAAGTCTATGACCCTCCTTGTGTTATCCGCCACTTGTCTCCATTTTAAAAGCCAGTTTGATCTAATGATATTAATGATGGGAGGATAGGGGCTAGGCGTGTCGCTAGGCATTTAGCGCAGATCTTAAGATCGGTATTTAATGAGGATAGGGGTCTAAAATGTTGCGGGATGTCCGGCTGCTTGCCGGGTTTTGGTAATGTTATTATTGTGGCTGATAACATGTCTTTGGGAAATGAACCCTGAGATACTGCGTGCTGAAGGGTTTCTGTCAGATATGGGGTTAACTGATTTATAAAGACTTTATAATACATATTTGAAAAACCGTCAGGGCCCGGCGCCTTATGTGATGGTAGAGATAAGATGGTTTTCTTCATTTCTGCATTAGTAAGAGGGGCACTCAACTGCTCCAACTGATCCCTAGATAGAGAAGGAAGACTAAGATTAGATAGGAGGGACTCAATGTCCTACAAACTGGGAGGAGTATGGTCAGGGGCAGAAGATACGTTATAAAGTGAGGAATAATATTCCTTAAATTTGTTTGCAATATCTTTAGGGCTGTATAATTTCTGTTGTTGAGGGCCATTTTTGAGATAGGGGATTTTTGCTTTAATTTCTCTGGATTTTAACCCCTTTAAAGCCCATGACGTACTAATACGCGTCAGTGCCCTGGGCTTTAAGAGCCTGAGCCGTATTAGTACGTCATCGCGATCGCGCGCGCACACAGGCTGTGCGGGCTCGATCGCCGCCGCGTGTCAGCTGATTGTCACAGCTGACACCCGGTACTATGTGCAGGGAGCGGTCCCGCACCGCTCCCGGCACATTAACCCCCGCAATGCTGCGATCGAATTCGATCGCAGCATTGAGGTGGCAAGGGGAGGTGATCGGTATGCTCACCTCCTCTTCCGGCCTCCAGCGCTGTCTGCCGCGGCTTCCCGGGTGTTGCCATGACGACCCGATGTTGTCATGACAACATCCGGGTCACCAGACAGCAGGAAGATTGTTTGGACGTGCGCAGTGCATCTCCAAACTATCTTCTCCCTGTCCAGCGCTAACTGCCTGCATGGCACAGGGATGGTGCTGCATTCCTGTGCCATGCAGGCGATCAGAATAAAAAAAGTGAAAGTCCCATAGTGGGACAAAGTAAAAAAGTAAAAAAACTCCCAAAAAGTGAAAAAAAAATAAAAAATAAATTGTAAAAATATTTAAAAAAAAAATAAAAAAATAATCCACTAAAAATAAAAATATAATGTACCCATCAATAAATATTATTATGAAAAAAACCAAACAAACAATAAAAGTACACATATTTGGTATCGCCGCGTCCGTAACGACCTGGCCTATAAAACTGTTCCACTAGTTAACCCCTTCAGTGAACACTGTAAAAAATTAAAATAAAAAACAAAGCAAAGAACAATGCTTTATCATCATACCGCCAAACAAAAAATGGAATAACACGCGATCAAAAAGACGAATATAAATAAAAATGGTACCGCTGAAAACGTCATCTCGTCCCGCAAAAAATAAGCCACCATACAGCTCCATCATCCGAAAAATCAAAAAGTTACAGCTCTCAGAATAAAGCGATGCAAAAGAATAATTTTTTCTGTAAAATAGCTTTTACTGTGGAAAAGCGCCAAAACATAAAAAAACTATATAAATGTGGTACCGCTGTAAACGTACTGACCCGAAGAATAAAGCTGCCTTATCAATTTTACCACACGCGGAACAGAATAAAAAATAAAAAAAAAAACACAATTCCTGAATTGTTGGTTTTTGTTTATTCTGCCTCCCAAAAATAGGAATAGAAAGCGATCAAAAAATGTCACGTGCCTGAAAATGGCACCAATAACAACGTCAACTCATCCCGCAAAAAACAAGCCATCACATGACTCTGTAGGCCAAAATATGGCGATGCAAAAACTAGATTTTACAAAATATGTGTCTTTTAGTGTGTGACAGCTGTCAATCATAAAAACCCGATATAAATCTGGTATCGCTGTAATCGCACCGACCCGAAGAATAAAGTAATCTCATCACTTATACCGCATGAGGAACGGCGTAAAAAATAAACGCTAGGGCTGGTGTTGGGGTTGTGCTAATGTTAGGGTTGGGGTTGTTTTTTTTTTCAAAAGTAAAAAAAAAAAAAAAAAAATGACGATATGGCGACTAGTGTTGAGCGCAAGTGCTCGCTACTTGAGTTTGCATCGGGTGCTCTGGTATGCATTGAGTATTGTGGGTATTTGAGTGACATGTTCGAGTCTCCGACCCATATGCTTTGCGGCCAAAAAACTTTGCGGGGATTGCCTGCCATGCACGAGTGATCCACGAATGTTTTTTTTGGGGTGTCTAATAACCGTGAAACATGCGGGGCAGGGACTCGAGCATGTCATTCGAGCACACGCAGTACATGGTGCATACCTGAGTACCCGATGCAAACTCAAGTAGCGAGCACTTGCGCTCAAGACTAATAACAACTTATTCAATATGATGACCTAATTTTATCAAATGCTGTGTCGTACCTCTGGGTTCAAAATCTTCACTATACCCCTTAATAAAATCCTTGAGGGGTCTAGTTTCCAAAATGGGGTCATTTGTGGGGGGTTTCCACTGTTTAGGCACATCAGGGGCTCTCCAAACGCGACATGGTGTCCGCTAACAAATTGAATGGAAAATCGGCTCAAATTGTTAGCGGACACCATGTTGCGTTTGGAGAGCCCCTGTGTGCCTAAACATTGGAGCTCCCCCACAAGTGACCCCATTTTGGAAACTAGACCACCCAAGGCACCTATCTAGATGCATAGTGAGCACTTGGAACCCCCAGGTGCTTCACAAATTGATTAGTAAAAATGAAAAAGTGTTTTTTTTCCACTTTTTCATTTTTGCGAATCAATTTGTGAAGCACCTGGGGGATCCAAGTGCTCACTATGCATCTAGATAGGTGCCTTGGGGGCTCTAGTTTCCAAAATGGGGTCACTTGTGGGGGAGCTCCACTGTTTAGGCACACAGGGGCTCTCCAAACGCAACATGGTGTCCGCTAACAATTTGAGCCGATTTTCCATTCAATTTGTTAGCGGACACCATGTCGCGTTTGGAGAGCCCCTGATGTGCCTAAACAGTGGAGCTCCCCCACAAGTGACCCTATTTTGGAAACTAGACCCCCCAAGGCACCAATCTAGATGCATAGTGAGCACTTGGAACCCTCAGGTGCTTTACAAATTGATTCGTAAAAATGAAAAAGTGGAAAAAAAAATACTTTTTCATTTTTGCGAATCAATTTGTGAAGCACCTAGGGGTTCCAAGTTCTCACTATGCATCTAGATAGGTTCCTTGGGGGTCTAGTTTCCAAAATGGGGTCACTTGTGGGGGGTTTCCACTGTTTAGGCACATCAGGGGCTCTCCAAACGCAACATGGCGTCCGCTAATTATTCAAGCAAATTTTACAATCAAAAAGTCAAATGGCGCTCCTTCCCTTCTGAGCCCTGCCGTGCGCCCAAACAGTGGTTTTTCCCCACATATGGGGTATATGCGTGCCCAGGGGAAATTGCACAACAAATTTTGGGGTGCATTTTTTCCTGTTACCCCTGCGAAAATAAAAAAAAATGGGTCTAAAGTAACATTTTTGTGAAAAAAGTTAAATGTTCATTTTTTTCTTCCACATTCCAAAAATTCCTGTGAAGCACCTGAAGGGTTAATAAAGTTCTTGAATGTGGTTTTGAGCACCTTGAGGGGTGCAGTTTTTAGAATGGTGTCACTTGTGAGTATTTTCTGTCATAAAGACCTCTCAAAGTGACTTCAAATGTGATGTGGTCCCTAAAAAAAATGGTTTTGTAAATTTTGTTGGAAAAATGAGAAATCGCTGGTCAACTTTTAACCCTTATAGCTCCCTTACAAAAAAAATTTTGGTTCTAAAATTGTGCTGATGTAAAGTAGACATGTGGGAAATGTTATTTATTAACTATTTTGTGTGACATATCTCTCTGATTTAAGGGCATAAAAATTAAAATTTTGAAAATTGCAAAATTTTCAAAATTTTCGCCAAATTTCCATTTTTTTCACAAATAAACGCAAGTGATATCGAAGAAATTTTACCACAATCATGAAGTACAATATGTCACGAAAAAACAGTCTCAGAATCAGGGGGATCCGTTGAAGCGTTCCAGAGTAATTACCTCATAAAGTGACAGTGGTCAGAATTGTAAAAATTGGCCTGGTCATTAACGTGCAAACCACCCTCGGGGGTAAAGGGGTTAAACATATCCTAATCACCATTTTTATTATGAGGAAAATGCTGAAGCCAGATAAAATCTGTGACCAACCATATACAAATGTGCAACATCAACTCCATCTTTCTCAAAATTAACCAAAATTTCAGAATTAGCCTGTATGTAAAAGAGAACATAAAAATACAAAACAGTAATTTGACCAGGGGCGGAACTACCGCCCGTGCAGCCGGTTCATTGAACGGGGGCCCCGAGGGAGAGGGGGCCCCTCCAGCCTCCAGCAGGGCCGCCATCAGGGCATGACTGCCCTGACTCCAGTATGGGGCCCGGCCGGTAGGGGCCCCCTCGGGGGCCCCCCTCTTGTGCGTCTCTCTCCTCATGGGGCCCCCGGCCCCATGCTATGCGCCGGGTCCGGGACTTTTCAGCGCTGAGCTGCGCTGTTGCAGCAGCGCCTTCATGATTCCCCTGACTTCCGGTCATGTGACGGTGCCGTCACATGGCCGGAAGTCAGGAGAACCTGCTGTCAGCGATTTGGACGAGCGCCAGGATTCTGCAGGGATCGCATGGGGGTAAGTATAACAAGTTTTATTTTTTTTAAAATACAATTAACTAGGAGTGGAGAGATGGGAGATGCACGTGTGTGTGTGTGTGTGTGTGTGTGGGGGGGAGATGGGAGATGCACATGTGTGTGTGTGTGGGGGGGAGATGGGAGATGCACATGTGTGTGTGTGTGTGGGGGGGAGATGGGAGATGCACATGTGTGTGGGGGGGATGGGAGATGCACATGTGTGTGGGGGGGGAGATGGGAGATGCACATGTGTGGGGGGGGAGATGGGAGATGCACATGTGTGTGGGGGAGATGGGAGATGCACATGTGTGGGGGGGGAGATGGGAGATGCACATGTGTGGGGGGGATGGGAGATGCACATGTGGTGGGGGGGAGATGGGAGATGCACATGTGTGGGGGGGGGAGATGGGAGATGCACATGTGGGGGGGGGTGAGAGAGGTGCACATGTGGTGGAGGGGGATGAGAGAGGGGCACATGTGGGGGAGGGGGATGAGAGAGGGGCACATGTGGGGGAGGGGGATGAGAGAGGGGCACATGTGGGGGAGGGGGACGAGAGGGGCACATGTGGGGGAGGGGGTGAGAGATGTGCACATGGGGGGGGATGAGAGCTGCACATGGGGAGGTTTGAGAGCTGCACATGGGGGAATTGGGAGTAGGGGGATAATGAGCTGCACATAACGAATGTGGGGTGGGGGAGAGTAAATGATAAATGATGATGGGGTGGGGAGAGCACGGACATGATATAATGAATTGGGGCAGGGGGTGCATGTAAATATTGAATGCGGGGAGCAGGAAGTATAGAGTAGGGGGCGTTGCGGATGCAGGAGTGTGACTGGTAACAAATTGGCGGAAAGAGTAGAGGTTCTAATTAAATTATATATTAAGTGCCTATTTACAGTTAATGGGGGCACAGTGGTGGATTACAATTTATATTTGGAATGGTAGGTTGCATAATAACTAACCATATATTGATGGTGGATGCACGTCTGTATTCAGCTGCGTAATGTAGAAGTTGGGGAATGTGCTCTAGATCAGGGTTCCCCAACTCCAGTCCTCAAGGCCCACCAACAGGTCAAGTTTTCAGGATTTCCTTAGTATTGCACAGGTGATGGAATTATTGCCTGTGCAGGTGATGCAATTATCACCTGTGTAATACTAAGGAAATCCTGAAAACATGACCTGTTGGTGGGCCATGAGGACTGGAGTTGGGGAACCCTGCTCTAGATAACTGTGTTATTTTATGCAGAGACGAGTCCTGGCTGGAAGACGTGATGGCGGTCTGTGCTGGATGAAGGAGAAAAGCGAAGATGAAGGACTTCACCTAGAGACGTCACCGGTGAGTCAGTCTATTACATGTACACTGTGTATAATGTCACTGGTGATCACTGTATTACCTGTACACTGACACTATATACAGAGCTCCTGTGTATAATGTCACTGATGATCACTGTATTACCTGTACACTGACACTATATACAGAGCTCCTGTGTATAATTTCACTGGTGATCACTTCATTACCTGTACACTGACACTATATACAGAGCTCCTGTGTATAATGTCACTGGTGATCCCTGTATTACCTGTACACTGACACTATATACAGAGCTCCTGTGTATAATGTCACTGATGATCACTGTATTACCTGTACACTATATACAGAGCTCCTGTGTATAATGTCACTGGTGATCACTGTATTACCTGTACACTGACACTATATACAGAGCTCCTGTGTATAATTTCACTGGTGATCACTAGATTACCTGGACACTTACGTTATACATACCATGTATAGAGCTCCCGTGTATAATGACACTTATGGTAATATTAGTAATGTGGTGGTAATATTAGTAATGTAGTGGTAATATGTGGTCTGGTCATGGTGTGGCAGTTTTTCTCCCTTCTGTGTGGTATTATTCGGTCACTATGTTGTGGTAATATGTGGTCTGGTCATGGTGTGGCGGTATTCCCTGTATGTGGTATTATTGGTCATTTAAAAAAAAAATGTATATGACACATTCCCTTAAAGAAAACTAAATAAAAATATATCTAAAAAGAGTATTGGATATTTTAAGAAAATTATAATAGGTTAGAGTAGGGCCCGCCCAGAAGAGTCTACCTTATCATGGTGGCGGCTTTAAAAATCTTTTGGCCAAAACAAAAGCTGATGGCTATGTATGTGGCGCCGTCACATGGCCGAACGTCAGGAGAACCTGGTGGCAGCGACGTGGACGAGCACCAGGATTCTGCAGGGATTGCATGGGGGTAAGTATAACAAGTTTTATATTTTTTAAATACAATTAATTAACTATGAGTGGGGGGAATCAGAGATGCACATGGGGGGGGGTGAGAGATGCACATGGGGGGGTGAGAGATGCACATGGGGGGGGTGAGAGATGCACATGGGGGGGTGAGAGATGCACATGGTGGGGGTGAGAGATGCACATGGGGGGGTGAGAGATGCACATGGGGGGGATGAGAGATGCACATGGGGGGGATGAGAGATGCACGGGGGGTGAGAGCTGCACATGGGTGGGATGAGAGCTGCACATGGGGGGGGTGAGAGATGCACATAGGGGGTTATGTTTACATAACTTTGTTGCCTTATGAAGGGCAGGGGGGCCCCCCAAAATTTCTTGCACAGGGGCCCACTACAGTCTGTGTCCGCCCCTGAATTTGACCAACATTAACAATTAAGTAGCAGATCAACTAAAAGGATCTACTTATTCTGCGCGACTGACTAGTCAGTAACCCAGAAGGGGGGAAAAGTTCCGCCGGATTGGCCGAAAAAGGTACAGGATCCCCTCTCTACCCAGACGAAGAAAATTCTATCATTCATCGCTTAGACTTTAGCTGAAGAAAATAGCCAGCCGGTTTCCACGAATTGTGCGTGGGGTCTGTTAGGACGAGTGGGCTCTATTAGTGTAAAGTTCCAGTTATGCATGAGGTTTTCTACCTCTTCAAAGGAGGTAACCGTGCGCCACTCTCCTCTGTAAGTTATGAGAAGCTTCAGCGGGACCCCCATCTACAGGTACATCTCACTAAATTAGAATATCATCAAAAAGTTAATTTATTTCAGTTCTTCAATACAAAAAGTGAAACTCTTATATTATATAGAGTCATTACACACAGAGTGATCTATTTCAAGGGTTTATTTCTGTTAATGTCGATGATTATGGCTTACAGCCAATGAAAACACAAAAGTAATTATCTCAGTAAATTGAAATAATTAACAAAAAACACCTGCAAAGGCTTCCTAAGCGTTTAAAAAGATACCTTAGTCTGTTTCAGTAGGCTCCACAATCATGGGGAAGACTGCTGGCTTGACAGATGTCCAGAAGGCAGTCATTGACTCCACAAGGTCCCAGAGTCTGGAGGAAGAGTGGAGAGGCCACAAGCCAAGCTGCTGGAGGTCTAGTGTGAAGTCTCCACAATCAGTGATGGTTTGGGGAGCCATGTCATCTGCTGGTGTAGGCCCACTGTGTTTTATCAAGACCAAAGTCAGCGCAGCCGTCTACCAGGACATTTTACAGCACTTCATGCTTCCCTCTGCCGACAAGCTTTTTGGAGATGGAAATGTCATTCTCCAGCAGGACTTGGCCCCTGTCCACACGGCCAAAAGTACCAATACCTGGTTTACACACAACAGTATCACTGTGCTTGATTGGCAGCAAACTCGCCTGACCTTAACCCCATAGAGAATCTATTATAGAGAATCTATGGGGTATTGTCAGGAGGAAGATGAGAGACCCCAGACACAACAATGCTGACGAGCTGAAGGCTGCTATCAAAGCCACCTGGGCTTCCATAACCCCTCAGCAGGGCCACAGGCTGAACCCTCCATGCCACAGGCTGATCCCTCCATGCCACAGGCTGATCCCTCCATGCCACAGGCTGATCCCTCCATGCCACATTGCCGCATTGATGCAGTAATTGATGCAAAAGGAGCCCGACCCAGTATTGAGGGCATTTACTGAACAGACATTTCAGTAGGACAACATTTTGCATTTTTTCAAGCTGTTATAAAGTAATCTAATTTACTGAGATAATGACTGTTGTCATTATCTTCATTTAACAGAAATAAACACGTGAAATAGATCCCTCTGTGTGTAATGACTCTATATAATATAGGAGTTTCACTTTTTGTATTGAAGAACTGAAATAAATTAACGTTTTGATGATATTCTAATTTAGTGAGATGCACCTGTATATGCCACTTACCTTTTTCTCTCAGACTCAAAGTAATGGGAGTCAATAATCTGTGGAAACGGAGAGTCGCTGCCGAAACATCTGCAAAGATTTTAATTTGCTGATAAGGGTGTGGGAGTTCTCCCTTTTTTTCTAGAAAAGAGTAGTAGGTCTTCTTTTAGATGAAAGAAATGGATGCGGGCCAAGGCATCTCTGGGCATTGATTCAGGTAGATGCTTTGGGCGCTGGACCCTGTGAATTCTGTCAATGATGGTGTCTGATGGGGAGCAGTTAGGGATAGCTACTTTAATCAGACCTTGAAGAAATCCCCTCAGTTCTCGAGGAGGCACATCTTCTGGTATCCCTCGCAATTTTACATTGTTACGCCGAGAGCGATCCTCTAAATCCACTAGTTTAATTTGTATGGCTTCCAATTCGTCTGAGAGTTCATTATGTGCATCTAGCAGCCTGTTGTGTGATGTGGCAAAGTCTCCCATTTTATTTTCCAAGTGAGATACTCTCTTATTTAGTTCCAAGTAAGTTGCCTGATGCTGGTTCATCTGATGTGCTGAACTGTGCCAGTACTATTGAAGTACTAGATGTAGCAGAGCTGGATGTGTCCCCTGCTGACACTTGCAGCTCCTCCTCCAGCCTTGTCAGTGTGAAGTTGGGTTAACTGTGGGAGAGGAAATATCCCTCCTCCTCCCCGACGGGACTACATCCTCCTCCATGTCTGCCATGGGACTATATCTTGAACCCGGTGATTTTGCTGCAGGGTGGGACCTGGGGATCCTGTACTCACTGCAGGCGTGTCCAGGTCACCACCGCTGGAGGTGTCTGGGTCACAGGGGGCAACACGCCATTAGCAGAGACACGGCTGTGAATGGAGGTCTCGGTGCCATCTTTGCTTCCGGTCTCCGGAAGTAAAACTCCAATTTTCCTTGTTTCTTCTGATTTCTTTTTCCTCGGGTCATCATGCCAGGTGTTAGGTGAGAAGGATGAGCCATAAAAAGTAGAATGAATGCTGCATACGTTGCTGAACAGGCTCTTGGTGAGAAGGAGCTCAGTACTCACACAGCCATGTTTGTCGGCTGAAGGTCACGCCCCCGACCGATTCATATTTTTTAACGGTGATCTTTACTCACAAATTCATGAAAGCAGGCAGGATTGCTTGCGTCCCTTCACAGTTTGTTGCTGCCACGTGCAAAAAAAAACTTTTAGGGGCTGGTTAAAATCTATTTTTTATTGTAAAATATTACCTCTCTCATCTGGGATTCGTGTCCGGGTGACCTATAAACAGTAGGGATAGAGTCTTACAGGCATCTAGTCAGGGATTATTGTATTATACTCCGTGCTGAAAAAAAAAAATCTATTCCTTATTGCTAACACTGTTAGCTGCTTTGAAAATAGGGACAGGTGCTAGATGGTATTGTCAGCTGGAAATGAGTGTTCATTCTGGTCGCATACATCCCTACAACACTCCATAACTTGATAGATTTTTTCCATGCATTCGTTGACCGATTTATAATTTTTAACGGTGATCTGTGTTGTGCACACGCCCAGACTGACTGGCGTGTGCGTGATTAGTGATCCCACTGTGCCATGAACCAGAAAGTGCCTGGAGGGGCGTAACTAAGTATCAACCCGATCCAACCCAGGTCTACGACGCCGTGCACCAGGGAGGAACCGAGCAGAGGGACCAGGTGCCACTCCAGGTCAGACCCCGGACACGGGTGTAGACCCACACCGGGGAATACAGGAACAGGCAGGTTAGAGCACAGGCTGGGTAGGGTCCAGTACAGACTGGGAGACGGGTTCAGAGCCGCAGATGCGCTAATCAAGCAGAGTAAAGCGAAACCGCAGGTGCGGTGGACAAGACTGAGCAGAGCGAAACCGCAGGTGCGGTGAACAAGGCTGAGCAGAGCAAAACCACAGGTGCAGTAGACAAGGCTGAGCAGAGCGAAACCGCAGGTGCGGTGGACAAGGCTGAGCAGAGCGAAACTGCAGGTGCGGTGGACAAGGCTGAGCAGAGCGAAACCGCAGGTGCGGTGGACAAGGCTGAGCAGAGCGAAACCGCAGGTGCGGTGGACAAGGCTGAGCAGAGCGAAACCAAAGAAGCGGTGGACAAGGCTGAGCAGAACGAAACCGCAGGTGCGGTGGACAAGGCTGAGCAAAGCGAAACCGTGGGTGCGGTGGACAAGGCTGAGCAGAGCAAAACCGCAGGTGCGGTGGACAAGGCTGAGCAGAGCGAAACCACAGGTGCGGTGGACAAGGCTGAGCAGAGCGAAACCGCAGGTGCGGTGGACAAGGCTGAGAAGAGCGAAACCGCAGGTGCGGTGGACAAGGCAGAGCGGGCAGGAAGCGCCGGACCGGTAAGTAAGGCAGGGCAGAGATAAACCGCCGAGGCGGTAAGCAAGGCAGAGCAGGGGGGAAACCGCTGAAGCGGTGAGCAAAGACAGAGCAGAGGGGACAGGGCTCTGTTCACACGGAACAGACTGGAAGGGAAAGGCAGAATCAGATGCACACGAGGTACTTGCAAAGAAGTAGCGAGTGGACTCCAAACTCACAAACAGAAGTACAGCGATAACGAGTAGGAGTTAGGTGCAGGTTCAGACTCTGCAGAAAAAGGGAAGGTACAGACATAGAGAAAAACAGGTAACTGGCTAGGAGAGTGTTCAGACAGGAACTGAGTGTTAAGACAGGAACTGACACTGCAGCGAGATACAGGAGTGAGTCTGGGTATGCGGCCCCCAGAATGGCGGACAAACAGGCTAGAAGACACAGATAACAGGTCTGGGTATGCGGCCCCCAGAAGGCAGGACGAACAGGCTAGGAGCGTGTTCAGACAGGCCTGGGAATACAGCCTCCAGGAAGGCGGACAGGCAGGAAAAACAGAACGGGACCTGGCACATCAGAGGCTAGGAGCTCTCTGAGGGTAAGAGTTGCTCAGCACCAGCTTCAAGGTGGAGCTGGTTTAAATATCCAGTGACAGACAGCAATAGGCTGAGGACGCATTAGGGGTGTGCCCACAGCAGCTAGAAAAAACAGGAAGTAACCGGGCCGCTGCCCTAAGCAGTCAGAACAGAGACAAACAGACAGCATGAATAGAAGCCAGGCTAGCAGACTGGACTGAAGATTAAGTTTGCGATCTTGCATAGTGGGAGATGGTGCACCATGCAAGCCCGCCACCAGGTATGTTACAATCCGTAATTAGAAATTGATTAAAACAGACAGGGTTGCTTGCGTTCCTTCACAGTTTGGTGGTGCAAAATACCAAAAAAACCTCTTCGGAGCCGGTTAAATTTTATTTTCTATTGTACAATGTTACCTCTCTTATCTGAGATTCATGTACTGGTGACCTATAGAAGTCGGGATAGCGTCTTACAGGCATCTAGTTAGGAAATATTGTATTATACTCCATGCTGAAAAAAAAAATCTATTCCCTATTGATAACCTTGTTAGCTGCTTTTAAAATAGGGACAGGTGCAAGACGGTATTATCAGCTGGAAATGAGTGTTCATTGTGGATGTGTCTGATCATGTCTCACACACCAAATGGCCAGATAAGATAGTAAAATGTTAAAATTACATTTACTGGTGAATATATTTTTCACCGTTAAAAGAAATGCAAACGTGCAAATACACATCAAAAACACTATGTGTGAACATAGCCCAACGTGTGGAGGAGCATTTTTGTTTTTCTTGATTTATTTTGCCATATATATACTGTAAGTCATTACCCTAGAAAGAATGTTTCTTAACATTTTTTCCAGGAAAATCCATTTCATCTTAGTTTTTGTATGGTTTATTGTCCGTGTCATAGAAAAATTGAAAATATTTTCTTCTCCCCTGTCATAGATATTAAGGATTCTTTCTTGCTTCCCCTGAAGCCCCTATCACCCCTCCCCTATAGTATTTGTCCAGGATGACAATCTACAGTGTCTCCCTGCAAATTATCACCCATTGCCGAAATAGCTTACACAAACAAATGCCAGCTAAGAAGTGTTACAACCTAATTAGAATGCGAGCATCTTCCTCCCTGGTAGACACAGGGGGTGATTAGATGCAGGCTTGCAATAATTTACTTGTAACTGTTGAAGCTTGCTTCCCGAGCTTCAAAAGGAAATCTGTGGTCTCGCCGGCACCAATATGGAATATGGAATATCTTAAGTTCCATAATTCTGATAATAATGGGACCTATATTTTTAGTGACAGAGTCAGACAAGGAACGATATGTTCATTTTTCGTAGCTGTAAACCCCTCCGTGGAGCTGTAGTGCCAAAGCACCAGAATAGCAGACTGCAACGGCGCGATGTGTGGTCTCTAAATGAAGGTAAAATCATAAAAGAAAATATGGTACCACTTTTGGGCTTCTGGGATCAAGCAGCAATAAGTTATCCCAAAAAACAGATTCTTAATACAAACATGAAGGGTGGAGCCCCAGACCCTGTGATGTCGGCACAAGGGGGTGTGGACAGGTCTCTTCCTTAAGCATAAAATAGTTTGCTGAGGTTGGAGCAGTACTCATTGCAGGGAGCATATGTATCATAAGCAAGGGGTCACGCCCCACGGAACGGTCATAAGGAGAGCTCCCCTCCGGCTATATTGAATCGACGCAGCGATCTTCTTTAATCCTTATTATTTTGTGTAACTGCTATGTATTGTAATGTCTCCTTTGTAAAATCCTTGTATATATTTTCCCTAAACACTGCCTCCCTTTTGGATTAACTATAAAATTTAATAGTTCTGTTTCTTTTGTCCTGTAATCATTCACTCCCCCGAAGCCATATACGCTACCAGAATGCAGGCGTCCGCCCAGGCTTGTATTATGTTTCAAATGTGGACAGTGGTGGCCGAGAATAATAACAATCGGGCTATCGTGAAGAAGACAGTGACAGTAAGGGGGCGTAAACACATATTCCATTCATTGGAATCCAGAGGTGTGACGCCCTACTCTCACTGGTCGCTTGCCAAGTAGAGCATAGTCTGAATCGTGTGCTCGCGAATTCCTGACGAAATCCATGACATAGTGACGGCACAGTGAGATATTGCGCGATTTCCCCGGTGTCGTCGTGGAATACCTGACAGTCAGTCTGTAAAAGTGGCGTAATGCTCTGACAACGTTGTTGACAGCAGTGACCTGGGAGTCAGAGATGCTTTCCTATGCTGTTCCCATGTCATTTCAGCACTGTTTTTATCGACTTGACAAATTTTTAGGCCCTCTGCAGACCTCTAGGGGGGCCGCCGGAAAAATGCTCGAGTTTCCCATTGACTTACATTGGGCTCATTACTCTGGTCGAGCTGTTTAACTTGCCCAATAGATGTTCGTTTTTCAGGCGGCATTTTAAAAAACAGTCCTTAGTATTATGACCCTTAGTAATCACCTCACACTGATCAGAGGTCTAATAGGTGAATCTATAGATATAAAGCAGAAAATGTGTGTCCTGAAAGATTTCAAATCTCAGTTATGAAAACCGCCTCACAGTCAGACTGTTCTAGTTTTGCGTTTTAATGATCACAGTATTTTTAGTCTGGTGTTAAAGATGGGCCATGCAAAATCTTCTGTCTACTTATAGCTTTCTCCTGCTTTGTGGTCTCCACCATTTTCAGAGTGCTCGGCAGCTGCTTAGAAGAACCCATGGCTGCTATTTTTTGGCACAAGGTTGGAGGAGGCCCGGTTTTTATAAAGCTGGGAAATCTGCATCACCTGGACTTTCCTAACGATGATAGTGAACAAGCCATAACCCTAACAGGCTAATTAAGGTCTGAAACCTTGGTCAACGTTATCTGAGCACACAAATCTCCAAGGGTGCCCAAATTTCTGCATTGACCCATTTTCCTGTTTGTAGTTTTTAAAATGTAAAAGATGAATATATATATATATATATATATATATATATATATATATATATATATATATACACACACACACATATACTAGCTATTCAGCCCGTTCTACGCCCGGGTGGCGAGCATTTTTATTGGTATATGGTCTCCCATGCTGGTATGTGCTGCCCCCATCCTGGTATTTGTGCTGCCCCCATCCTGATATCTGATATTTGTGCCCCCCAATCCTGTTCCTCTATCCTGTTATGTGCTGCCCTCATCCCTATCCCGGTATGCATGGCACGCCTCATCCCTATCCTGGTATGCATGGCATCCCTCACCACTAATCCTGGTATGCATGGCACCCCTCCCCCCCAATCCTGGTATGCACGGCACCCCTCCCCCCCAATCTTGGTTTGCAGGGCACCCCTCATCCCCAATCCTGGTATGCATGGCACCCCTCATCCCCAATCCTGGTATGCATGGTACCCCATCCCTCATCCCTATCCTGGTATGTATGGTACCCCCCTCACCCTAGTATGCATGGTACCCCTCATCCCTATCCTGGTATGCATGGCACCCCATCCCTCATCCCTATCCTGGTATGTATGGTACCCCTCATCCCTATCCTGGTATACATGGCCCCTCATCCGAATCCTGGTATGCAAGGCCCCCCCAGATCCCTATCCTGGTAAGCATGGTACCCCTCATCCCTATGCTGGTATGCATGGTACCCCTCATCCCTATCCTGGTATGCATGGCACCCTTCATCCAAAATCCTGGTATGCATGGCACACCTCATCCCCAATCCTGGTATGCATGGCCCCCTCATCCCAAATTTGATATACATGGCACCCCTCATCCCAATCCTGGTATGTATGGTACCCAATCCCTCATCCTGGTATGCATAGCATCCCACATCCACAATCCTGGTATGCATGGCACCCCATCCCTCATCCTGGTATGCATGGTACCCCTCATCCCCAATCCTGGTATGCATGGCACCCCATCCCTCATCCTGGTATGCATGGTACCCCGCATCCCTATCCTGGTATGTATGGTACCCTTCATCCTGGTATGCATGGCACCCCATCCCTCATCTTGGTGTACATGGCACCCCTCATCCCATTTCTAGTATTTATGGCCTCATCATCCCTCAATCCTGGTATGCATGGTACCCCTCATCCCCCAATCCTGCTATGCATGGTACCCCTCATCCCCCAATCCTGCTATGCATGGTCCCCTTCATTCCCCAATCCTGGTATGCATGGTCTCCTCACCCCCAATCCTGGTATGCATGGCACCCCTCATCCCCAATCCTGGTATGCATGGCACCCCTCATCCCCAATCCTGGTATGCATGGTACCCCATCCCTCATCCCTATCCTGGTATGTATGGTACCCCTCATCCTGGTATGCATGGTCCCCTCACCCCTCAATCCTGGTATGCATGGTCCCCTCATCCCCAAATCCTGGTATGTATGGTACCCCTCATCCCCCAATCTTGGTGTGTGTGGTCCCCTCATCCCCCAATCCTGGTATGTGTGGCCCCCTCATCCCTTTCACGCTGCACACATACAAAAAAAAACCACTTATACTCACCTTTCTTCCCTGTGCTCCAACGCTGCAGTGTCCTGTTCTGCCAGAGGCCGGGGGAGGAGTGTGGCGCCGGAGTACGCACGTGCCCATACCGCGCTGTCCGGCGGCATTTTGCTGAAGACATATTGCAAATATGTCTTCAGTAAAATGGCGCCGGATGGCGCTATGCGCATGCGCCGACTCCGACGCCTTCACTCCTGCCCCGGTCTCCGGCCAGAAAAGAGGCTCCGTGGCAACACTTCTCCCGGTCAGGTAAGTATGCAAGTATGGCGCCGGAGATTGCGGTATGCGTTCAGTGTCTATGCATACCGCGATCTCCGGCGCCATACACTCCTCTTACCTGTAACGGCTGGATGCGTTCTTCTGTCTGGAGCCAGACTGCGCGTCGCGCAAGCGCAGTCTATAGAGGCTTCAGACAGAGGGACACTTGCAGCGTTATATTATAGATATTTAGAGATTATATATATATACTGTATATATGTTTGCCTAAAATATAAAGGAAATGTGTACCCTTAACTTTAGGCCTTTTAGAGATCATTTCATCTTCAACTTGCTTAACTGTTCACAATAAGGCTATGTGCCCACGATACAAAAAAAAAAAACATTATACTCACCTTCTGATGGCCTGCGGTCTTCTCTCCAATGCGTCCGGTCTCTTGTACGGCTCGCGGTGGTGTAAAAGGACCTTCCATGACATCATTTAGTCATTTGACTGGTCACACGACTGCCAACGTCAGCGGTCGTGTGACCTGTCACATGACTAAATGACGTCATGGAAGGTCCTTTTACACCATCGTGAGACACCGGGGAGCCAGGACGCACCATAGAGGAGACCGAGGGGACATCAAAAGGTGAGTATAATGTATATTTTTTATTTTATTTTTAACAGGTATTATGGTACCCGGGTCTGGAGGAGAGTCGCCTCTTCTCCAGACCCGGGTACCATCCGCACATTGAATCGCTTAATATCCGCATGTGCACATGTAGTCATGCGGATATTAAGAGATTCAATGCAAGTCAATGGCGGCAATTACGCTGCGTGTCCGCAAAATTAATGGACATGCTGCGGATTTTTCATGTTACCAAGCGTTTTTTAAGCATTTTTGCTGTGGAAATTCCGTGGCAAAAACGCTTGAAAAATGCATAGTGGGCACGCAGCCTAACAGTCATTTTGACCAGAGGTGCCCAAAGTTTTACATGCCACTTTATATATAGATTTGATTCGTAGATAAAACATTTCTGACATTCTGAAGATTAAAATATTTTTCGTGTGTGAGCTCCTTGATGTCTAATTTGTACTGAGTTTTACTTAAAACTCAACATGATCAAATCTACTAAAATTCAAAATTTGTCTGATCTCTCAGATTTATCAAGGAAATTCAATTCAAATCCAAGTTATTTATTGCAAAATGAATGCTGGTTTTCTACACACTGACCAGGTCTATTACATCGATATGCGCCATGGGGAACGCTTGCCGTAACATCACAAAGTGTGCAGCATTGTCAGAGGACTAGTCGGCGTCAGGAGCTCCGGTGAAGAAAGAAGCAGCGTATGTTTTCACACCTTTTACTAACCTTCCACGACCGAGTAATTTTCTACAAAAATTGTATACTGGAGAATATAAATTTTTGTAAATTTTCAAGAGAATTCCACTAGGATCCACTCATCCCTACTTTCCACATAGAGTACATGACTGGCATCTACTCTGTGTGATTTCTCAGATGTCTCACAAGAACAGATTTTCGAACAAAGAATTTCCCACATTCTGAACAGAAGAACGGCTTCTCCCCTGTGTGAGTTTTTTTATGTTGCACAAGATTTGATTTTTGGCTAAAACATTTCCCACATTCTAAACACAAGAACGGCTTCTCCCCTGTGTGAGTTTTTTTATGTTGCACAAGATTTGATTTTTGGCCAAAACATTTCCCACATTCTGAACATGAGAACGGCTTCTCTCCTATGTGAGCTTTTTGATGTTGCAAAAGATTTGATTTGTGGATAAAACATTTCTCACATTCTGGACATGAAAATTGCTTCTCCCGTGTGTGAGCTTTTTGATGTACATCTAAAATTGTCTTTTGGTTAAAACACTTTCCACATACCGAGCATGAAAATGGCCTCTCCCCTGTGTGGATTCTCAGATGTCTAACAAGTGTTGATTTTTGTATAAAACGTTTCCCACATTCTGAACATGAGAATGGCTTCTCCCCTGTGTGAGTTTTTTGATGCGTCAAAAGATATGATTTTTGAATAAAACATTTTCCACATTCTGCACACGAAAACGATTTCACTCCCTTGTGGGTTTTTAAATGTGCAGCAAGCTGTGGTTTCATAGTAAAACATTTTCCACATTCTGAGCATGAATACAGCTCCTCCCCTGTGTGAGCTCTTTCGTGTTGATCATGACTTTTGTGACTTTTATTTTGCTTAACAGCCTTCTGTGAATCAGGAGATAGGACTTGTTCATCAGCAGAAAGATCTCGGGTATGAAGGGCTGAGGGTATATCTGGGATAATGGCTTTCTCGTCATATGTATAATCCATGATACCATGATGATCTGCTTTAAAATCTGAAGATTGGCGTTCTTCTAAGTTCTTAGTACAGTCATCTGCCAAAAAAAGTTGATTTTAATATTCTTAAACTATAGAACAGTAAAACGAATATTTATATTATATAAAAATAATTAAAAGGTTTTCTAGTACATTAATATTGAGGATCTATCTTTATCTATCTATCTTTTCAGCTTGTGACTGAGGTTCAAAGAACATCGTGATTTTTACTATATGCAGCAAAAGTTAAGTATTGCTGTATATATTACCAGTGATCTGACAATCACAGGTTCGTGTCCAATGGGAGACAAATAAGTTAAAAAGTAAAAAAGTCATGAAAAAAAATTCTAATCACCCTTTTCCTCAGCTAAAAATAGATATATTAAAAAAAGTCTGATCAAAATATAAAATGAATTCACCCGAATGGTACACCATAAACACAAAAATATTCAAACCGCCAAAATTGTGGCTTTTTTTGATAGCCACGAGGCAACAAAAATGTAATTAAAAGAGATCAAAATGTCATATTTACTATTCTAACTCCGTAACTGGTCTTTATGTACCATTACGCACACGAAGAGATTTCATCAGATAGCTTCACTCGACTGCTGAACCAGAGATGCAAAGACATGAGCTTCTAACATGACTGACATACTCAGAATTAGGAATAAGGGAGGGAATACTGATATCAAAGCTTACATCAGGGCTGGGCTACAGGGAGAGAGGGAGGACAAATTTCTAAAAAGGGCAAACCTTATTGCATAGCGACGCAACAGCAACAGTACAATACAATACTGTATAATTCCCAAATCATGGGACATGACATCTACGTCAAAATGGTATGGATAAAAAATGTTTACTTGCTCCGCAAAGAAAACGAGCTCCATCAACCCGAAAAATTGGAAGGCTAAGAATCTCAGAAAATGGCAACACAAAAGGAAAAAAATGTTATAAAAAGATATGACCCTTGGAAGAAGAAGAAAGAGAAAAAAACCTAAAGCTCAAAAACTAAAAATGTCCGGGTCCTAAAAGAGATAAATAATTCTACAACGAACACTCGTCTGAACAGTTTTTTCTCCTGGTGCCCCATAAGCATGCATACTTGACTCGGCCAAATGTGCATGTTAATGTTGAATGGAGAGACAGAATGTCTCTTGTAGTAAAAAAGGACCGGCCATGGTGAAATCCAAGAAGTCTGATACTTCTTTTTGCGAACATCTGTCATTAGAAGAGAATTAGGCAGCCCTATTAAACAATGGTGTCAACCAATGATGGGGAATTGGCAGGTTCGGACAACTACTAATGTATCTAGGCATTACCAGGGGACATTATCACTGTTGAGCTCAGGCCCCTGATGGCAGTACAAGCTGTAGAGATAAACATGGTCTTACCGAGACGCCTCTTATGATTTCAAAGTGAAAGAAAATCAATTTATAATAATATTGATAATATTCCGAGCCTAAAGTAGGACAAGCCGTAAAGTGAAACCTCAAAAATTGGATCCAGTCTTGTGGGATAATTGTGTGATGTCTCCAGTTCAACAATATTCAACTTATAGCCGATTGTCACAAACTGAGAGGGACAGAATCTTTGAACTGAGAGACCTTGGTTTATCAATCTGGTTGATCGCTACACGATTAGGCTGAGATGTCAGCACTGACAAACGTTGCATGTCCCAAAGGTTGGGAGAACAAAAATGTACTTGATTGACAGCAAAAGGTGCACAGAAGTGAACCTCAGTACGGACGGACCCTTAGATTAGAAGAATGGCGCATAGTGATCCATTCTGTACTGCAAGGGACATTAGACGACATATACCAGGCCTAAGGTGTCAAACAAGTGTCTACACAAACTTCCAGAAGGCGTAGCACAACCCTGTCCACCTATGGATGATCCATTGACTTCAAGCCAATGCTCTCTAAGGCCATCATGGTGCAAAGCAAGACTGGAATGGAGGTCTGTCCTCTTCAGCGATGAGTACCACATTTTTCTTGGATGCCGTTTATTGATTTGGACATGAGGTGTGAAATAGTATGATAAGGTCTTCACGAGAGAACGTTACTCCTATCCGACTCCCAGGATTATGGTGTGGGGTGGCATAATATACAGTAGCCAGATCTCTCATATTCATTCCAGGTGCACTAACAGTCCAGCATTACATTGATTTGGTCTGTGGAATGAGTGGTGCAATCATTTGTCCAAAGTGAGCCATTTTGCAACATGACATCGCCAGGCTGAATGTTGCTGGTGCTACTGTAAGCAGCCTGTGTGGCCGAAATGTGCTCCCATGGTTCTGGGGCTATATCCACTATATCACTGTATAGATCTTTTAATCTTGATTTTGAGGGAAACAGACTCCCTTTAACCATACTTTTGTTGAATGACTTGTGGCTTTGCGTTGTCATCCTGCTGCATGACCCATGTCCTCCTTAGAGTCAACTTATGGATAGATGTCATAGAATCCTAGGATGTTAGAGTTGGAGGGGACCTCCAGCGTCAACGTGTCCAACCCCCTGCTCAATGCAGGATTCACTTAGCCATTTCAGAGAGATGTCTGTCCAGCCTCTGTTTGAAGACTTCCATTGAAGGAGAACTCACCACTAGTGATGCGAGAACTTGCTAGGATAAGGCGTTATTCAAACACGCTCGGGGGTTAACCGAGTATGTTTGGCATGCTTGAAAACTATGTTTGTGTTGCTGCAGTGCATGTCTCGCTGCTGTTAGGCAATCCCCGCATGTGTTGCGGATGTCTAACAAACAGCGAATTCCTGCATGTGTTGTGGCTGTCTAACATATTTTTCGAGCATGCCGAAGATACTCTGTAAGCACCTGAGCGTGCTTGGTTAACGCCTTATTTGAGCATGGTCGCTCATCACTACTCACCACCTCTTGTGGCCGCCTGTTCCACTCATTGATCACCCTCACTGTCAAAAAGTTTTTTCTAGTATGTAATCTGTATCTTCTCCCTTTCAGTTTCATCCCATTGCTTCTTGTGTTTCCATGTGCAAATGAGAATAAGGGCGATCCCTCTACAGTGTGTCATCCCTTCAGATATTGGCAGAAACCTATTAAGTCTCCTTTTAGCCTTCTTTTTTGCAAGCTAAAGTCCCCAGATCCTCTAACTGTTGCTCGTAGGACTTGCTTTGCAGTCCGCTCACCATCCTGGTAGCTCTTCTCTGAACTTGTCCTGATAATTTCCTTTAGGATTTGCTATTATAATTCATTATTCCATCAATGATGGCAGCTGTCCGGGCCCAGATGCAGCATAGCAGACCCAAGCCATGATTGCTCCACCCCTGTGTTTCAGAGATGGAAGGAGGTTTTTATGCCATAATACAGCATAATTCTGTAAAGAAGTGTTTTTATTTCTGCAAACATAATGTTTCTGATTTAAACCAAAAAGCTCTATTGTGTTCCCATCAAAACTTGTTTTAAGTGCCTTCTATTGGAAGTTTTCTTTTTCAGAAAGCAGTGTCTTTCTCCTTGCAATCCTACCATGCACACCATTATTGTTCAGTGTCCTCCTGATGGTTGTTAGACATCTGCCTTGGCTCGGCAGAGCTTCATCAGCTTCCACTGTGGCCGCTGCCCTCTGCGGTTTCTCCATGTCAGGTTTTACAAGTGGCCTGGCGTGCTCCCATTTGATTATCTGCCTAGGCCTATATACCTCTGTCTTGGGTGTCTTGGTAATTAGACTTTTGGTTCTGTTTGTTTGACTGTAAACCACTACCTGCTCCATACCTTCTTTCATGTTTCCTGTTTGCCTGAGGCCTCCAGTTCTTCTACTACCTGCTCCATACTGGCTTTCAGTGTACTGCCTGCCGCCTCCAGTTCTAGTACCTGCATGCCACCTTGTTCTTGCACCAGGGATCCAGTCTCTCTGTCCTTGTCCATATGTATGTCACTTGACAAATGGTAAGGTTTTTAATATTAGAGTTAGGACTGTCCCACAAGGGATGCCGTGACGTGGCGGGACAGCTTTTACATTATTTTGATCAAAATTATGTTAACTAAATACCCTTTATTATTTATTATTATTTTTGCACTGTGCGATTTTTACATTTACTTTTAATCATTTGGGTATTTTTCTTGTCTTTGGTTTCTCTTTGTTTAATGGCCTTGTGTGAACATGCAGTTACATTTTGCATGCACATCAATTTATGTTCCAGTTCACACCTTCAGGTTTTTTCTATGCCACCTTGTTCTTCTAGTACCTGCTCCATACCTGCTTTCAGTGTCCTGTCTGCCTGCCGCCCCCAGTTCTTCTAGTACCTGCTCAATACCGGCTTTCATTGTCCTGTCCGCCTGCCGCCCCCAGTTCTTCTAGTACCTGCTCCATACCTGCTTTCAGTGTCCTGTCTGCCTGCCGCCCCCCAGTTCTTATAGTACCTGCTCCATACCTGCTTTCCAGTGTTCTGTCTACCTGAGGCCTCCAGTGCTTTAAGCCCTCGCTCCATTTGTGCCTTCTACATGCCTGCTTCTACATCTGGGATCCATGTGGCCACCCGGACCTGGGCTTAGAGGTTCCATATGACAAGATGAGCCCTTAACAGAATACCAAGACCATGGATCCCAAAGATACAGTGGCTACAACACCATTGCCATTGCATACAGAGGATTTGTCAGCGCTGGTTTTCCAACTTTCTGCGAGTCAAAGGGAGCTTGTCCTGGCTGTGCAGAATCTCACAGCCCGTGTGGACGCACTGTTTTGGACACCTGCAAATTTACCACCAGATTCTCAACACCTGTCACAGACTAATATGCACCTGAAATATTTATTGTGAGACACATCTCCCCATATATTCACTCCTGCACATTTTTATGGAGACATTCAGGCCAGCCGGAGCTTTTCAAATCCGTGCATCATACATTTTGAGCTATGTCCCTGGCAATTTTTTCTGAGCAGTCCAAAGAGACATACATTTTTTCTTTGCTGTCTGTCTGTGGGCTGCACCATTGTGGGAATGTTGCATTCTATACCATCCTTCCTGTCTGCCTTCCGTAAAGTGTTTGATGAACGAGTTCGTATCCACTCCACCACCGATTCTATCCTTCCGCTCAGACAAGGATCTCGCCCTGTGGCACATTATGCCATACAGTTCTGCACTCTGTCTGCTGAATTGTCCTAGAACAATGACGCTCTCCTGGCTATTTTCTATGCCGGCTTATCCAGTCAGATTAAAGATGAACTCACGGGTAGAGATTTCCCTTCCACCCTTGATTACTTTATTTCCTTTGCCATCCCAGTTGTGATTTAAAGAACTGTCTAAGGAAAAAACACTATTTCCGAGTGTCACATTCTGTCTCTGAAATCTCCTCCCAGAAGGGCCGAACTAGATCACATGGAGAATGGTCTGAGCAGATTACCTCCAGCTAAAAGATCCTGTCACCTTACTGGCGGAATCTTTTTATTGTGGTGAACCGAATCATATTGCACAAATTGTTCCAAACTGAAAGCCAAATTGGGAAAACATCAGACCCTAGACAAAGAGAGAGGCGTTGCCCTGGGATTAATGCTTTTCTCCACTAAAGATAAATTGCTCATGTCTCTGTCTGTTTCTTACAGTTCCTCTGTGTTCATGGGACAAGCACTTATTCATTCCGCAGCAGCAGAGAATTTTTTGGACTTCTCTCTAGCAAAAAGGCTGAAAATTCCTTTAGCTTCTTTGCAGACTCCAATGAAGCTAACTTCTGTGAGTGGCTCAACAATTCCTGGTGGTCGCATCCAATTCCGGACACTGAAAGCAATTCTTTAGATTGGTGCACTACACGTTGAAGACATTTCTTTTTTAGTTTTGCCATTTTCTGATGCACTGGTGCTTGTGGGACTTCCATGGCTATAGCTACAGAATCCGGTCATTGACTGGTCTGACCAGATCACTCAGTGGGGATCACCTTGTTTTCATAACTTCTACAGAATTCCACCTCACCCACCTTCTCAGAAACTTTGCTCTTCATATGCTGCTTCTAATATTCAGGACTCAACTATATCAAGACTCTGAAGATGTCTTCTCAAAGGATGGGGCCAAAGAGAACTGCAGGGAAGACGTGACCGAGCCTGAATGTCCTTACCTCTGCTTCTTCATTTTCCAACTCGCCACCTGCAGGTCGTCCTGTGGCCCTCAACAGATCTTCTTCTACAATCAAAACAGTTCCTGCTTCTAAACTGAGGGTACTGTTATGCATCTGTATCGGTTCCGCTGAGCTTCATCACCTTCCTCTATTGCTGCTGCCCTCTACTGTGCTCCGTGCCGGGTTTTACAAATGGCCCAGCTTGCCCCCATTATCTGCCTAGGCCTACATAAGGTCCTAGGCAGATGGAACCAAGAGTCTATTTGTTTGACTGTGCACAAACACCTGCTCCATACCTGCTTTCCTGTGTACTTTCTGCTTGCAGCTTCTAGTGCTTCAAGTCCTTGCTCTATATGTCCCTTCTACTGCTGCATCAACATCCGTGATCCATGTGCCCACCTGGACTTGGGCTTAGAAGATCCACATCACAGGGTGAGTCTTATGACAATGGTAGATTCATGAAAATTGACATCAGGTAATGTGAGAGGTGAGAGAGTCCTTTAGTTGCTTAGAGGATACCTTGGGTTTCTTTGTTAGCTCATAGATCATTATACATTGTGCACTTGGAGTGACCTTTGTTAAACAACGACGAAAGGGTATTAATGGTCTTGAATTTACTACATTCATACAAAATCTCTCTCAGGAGTCCAAACTCATTAGAAATAGTTTTGTAACTTACAGTGGGGAAAATAAGTATTTGATACACTGCTAATTTTGCAAGTTTTCCCACCAACAAAAAATGGAGAGGTCTGTAATTTTAATTGTAGGTACACCAATGGTGAAAAACAAAATCTAAAAATAAAAATGAGATCTCGTCTCGTGGGGTAAGGATGATCCTGAGAAAGGTCAGGAATCAGCCCAGAACTACACAGGAGGACCTGGTCAATGACCTGAAGAGAGCTGGGACCACAGTCTCAAACATTACCGTTAGTAACACACCACGCCGTCATGGATTCAAATCCTGAAGGACACGCAACGTCCCCCTTGCTCACGCCAGCACATGTCCAAGATTGTTTGAAGTTCACTAATGATGTGGATGATCCAGAAAAAGCATTTGAGAAGGTTTAGTGGTCAGATGAGGCCAAAATAGAACTTTTTGGTATCAACTCCACTCGCCATGTTTGGAGGAAGAACAAGGATAAGTACAACATCAAGAACACCATCCCAGTACAACCCCAAGAACACCATCACAGCTGTGAAACATGGTAGGTGAAACATCACCCCAAGAACACCATCCCAGCTGTGAAACATGGTAGGTGAAACATAATACTTTGGGAGTGCCTTTCTGCAAAGAGGACAAGACGACTGCACCATATAGAAGGGAGGATGGATGGGGTCATGTATCGCGAGATTTTGGCCAACAACCTCCTTCCCTCAGTAACAGCATTGAAGATGGATCGTGGCTGGGTCTTCCAGCATGACAATGACCCGAAACACACAGCCAGGGCAACTAAGAAGTGGCTGTAAGAAGCATTTTAAGGTCCTGGAGTGGCCTAGCCAGTCTCCAGACCTGAACCCAATAGAAAATCTTTGGATGAAGCTGAAACTCAATGTTGCCCAACGACAGCCTCGAAACCTGAACGATCTGGAGAAGATCTTAATGGAGGAATTGGCCAAAATCCCTGCTGCAGTGTGTGCAAACCTGGTCAAGAACTACAGAAAACGTCTGACCTCTGTAATTGCAAACAATGGTTTCTGGACCAAATATTAAGTTTTGTTTTTCTATTGTATCAAATACTTATTTCATGCAATAAAATGCAAATTAATTATGTAAAAATCATACAATGTGATTTTCTGTTTTGTTTTTTTTTAGATTCTGTCTCTCACAGGTGAAGTGACCTACGATAAAAATTACAGACCTCTCCATTCTTTGTAGGTGGGAAAAATTGCAAAACCGGCAGAGTATAAAATACTTATTTTCCCCACCAATGTTTCTCTGCTAGAAATGGCACATTGTTCAGCACAGATGAGTGATGTTAGTGTGGCACAGGGGTGACATGAAGCAGCTCTGTAACTGTTAGAACCCTCCTGTTTGTTTTTTCCATCTTGTGTTTTGCGGTCACGTGACCATCTGCCTTTATATTCCAGCTCCACCCTTTTGGCTGTGCTGGACTTCAGTGTTTGACTGCATCTCTAGCCAGGTGCTTCGGTGCCTTTCTCTGTCAGTTCGCTTGGTCCTTCTGGGACCTCTAGTACTTTTTGTCAGTTTGTCTTTTTGTGTTCTGCAACAACTTCTCTGTTTAGGAGGTGTCCCATTTTGTCCCAGTCCTTGGTTCTTTTCGGGACCCCTCCCTTAATGCTATAGGTCTTCGTTTAGACTAGCCGAGGACTAAGGCGGGTCTGTTCGCTAGGAACAGGCAGCCCGCTACATCGTAGGGATTCAGCTTAGTCTTACTGTAGGAACAGCTTTCCCCTATCTTTCCTTAGTTTATGTTGCAGATCATAACAGTAAGTCCAGCCAAAAAAAAAAACTAAAAGGAAAGAAATCCGGGGATCAGTATGGTTTCCGTTCAGGATTTGGCTCAACGCCTGCAGGGATTGTCTCTGGAGGTGGCCGAGCTTCAGCAACACGTGAGTAGCTGTTCTGGAGCGCATTTTGTGGAACCCAAGGTAGGACTGCCTGATGTTTTTTATGGTAAACAGCAAGATTTTTTTCCCTTTAAAAATGCTTGTTTGCTATATTTTCGTTTGAGACCAAGGTCCTCTGGGAATGAATCACAGCGCATTGGTTTTATTATGTCACTTTTGCGCAAGGAACCACAGGGGTGGGCCTTTTCTCTCCAACCTAATGATCCGTGTTTTAGGTCGGTAGAAGAGTTTTTTTCTGCTATGGGGCTATTATATGACGATCCTGATCGAATCTCATCTGCTGAGGCAGAACTCAGGCGTTTGAATCAGGGGTCAGATGATGTTGAAAATTATTGCACACACTTCAGAAGGTGGTCCTCAGAAGTTAAATGGAATGATGCGGCGCTTAAATGTTTATTTCTTGCTGGTCTGAGTGGAAGAGTTAAGGATTTGCTAATTGCATTCCCCACACCTGAGACTCTGCAGGATGCCATGCAATTAGCTATACATGTGGACAGGAGACTGAGGTCCAGGGTGAAGGATGTAAAAACTCCTGTAATGTCAGGTCCTAGTCCCCAGAAAATCTGCTCTGACAGCGGAGAACCGATGGAGGTTGGGGCGATGTCACTCCACTCTCAGGAAAGAGACCGGAGGTTTGCCGAGGGATTGTGTCTTTATTGTGGTAAAGCTGACCATTTGATTAAGAATTGTGAGCTTCGTTTAAGTAAAGAAAAAAAAAAAGGTCAGTTACGCCCGTATTGCTTGTTTACGCTCTGCAGGAGTATTTCTTTCAGGGAGTACTACTCCGCAGGAAGATTTGATTGAATTTCAGGTATTTGTGGATTGTGGTTCAACACTTAATGTGATTGATAAAGGGTTTTTGGAAAACCTTAAATTGGAATCCAAACCTTTGTCATCACCTATTTCTGTGATTGCAATTGATAACACTCCCTTGAAATGTATTACTCACAAGGTTGCTGCATTTCCCCACACTATCAATGGAGTTCACCAAGAAATTTTGGACTTGGTTGTATTAGATAATTTACCCTCTCCGGTCGTTTTAGGTTTGCCTTGGTTAAAACTGCACAATCCTTTACTGGACTGGTCTACTAATGTGATTAAGTCTTGGAGTCCGAAGTGTTATGATAAATGTTGTAATGGTCGCATTGCAGCTGTGGAAAAAGGGGAATTACCTGTACCTATTCAGGATTTTTGGAAGGTTTTTTCAGAGGAGGAGTCGCAAGTTTTACCTCCTCATAGGGATTATGATTGCGCCATTGAGTTTGTTCCTGGAGCTACTCTTCCCAAGAGTCGCTTGTTTAATCTGACTATCCCTGAGAGAAAGGCCTTGGAGGAGTACATAGAGACTAGCCTGGTTGCTGGTCACATTAGACCTTCTAAGTCGCCTGTGGCAGTTGGATTTTTCTTTGTTAAAAAAAAAAGGACGGGGGTTTACGTCCATATCTGGATTTTCGTGAAATTAATAAGATTGCCGTACGCAATTCCTATCCATTGCAGTTAATTCCTGACTTGTTTAACCAGTTGGTGGGGGCCAAGTGGTTCTCTAAAATTGATCTCCGGGGGCATACAATTTGTTACGAGTGAAGGAGGGTGATGAATGGAAAACTGCTTTTAACACTCCGGTAGGTCATTTTGAGAATCTGGTGATGCCCTTCGGTCTTACCAATGCACCTGCATTTTTTTAGAACCTTATTAATGACGTCCTGAGACCTCTGATTGGTAAGAATGTGGTTGTGTATTTGGATGACATTTTGATTTATTCACCAGATCTAGAGTCCCATTGGCGGAGCGTACGTGAGGTATTGCAGTTATTGAGTGATAATTCACTGTTTGCTAAGCTGGAGAAAAGTGAGTTCGCTGTGCAGAAAATTAGTTTTTTGTGCTACATTGTCTCCAGCGAGGGCTTTGAGATGGACCCTGTGAAGGTTCAGGCTGTGCAGGAATGGCCTAGGCCTATTGGTTTCAAAGCTATACAGAGATTTTTGGGTTTCGCCAATTATTACAGGAAATTCATTAAGAATTTTTCTAGAATTGTTAAACCTCTAACCGATCTCACCAGGAAAGGTGCGAATACGGTCCAGTGGACTACTGAGGCCATTGAAGCATTTGAGTATCTCAAGGAGAGGTTCAGTTCTGCCCCTATCCTTATGCAGCGTGATGAGACCAAGCCTTTTTTCGTCGAGGTCGATGCTTCATCGGTGGGGGTCGGAGCAGTTTTGTCTCAGGAGAACAAGGGTGGAGTACATCCTTGTACTTTTTTTTCGAAAAAAAATTCGGAAACCGAACTGAATTATGATGTTGGTAACCGGGAGTTGCTGGCTATTAAACTCGCATTTGAACATTGGCATCATTTTTTGGAAGGCGCTAGATTTCCTATTCAGGTTTTCACAGATCATAAGAATTTGATCTATCTGGATGCTGCCAAGAGCTTGAATGCCCGTCAAGCTCGGTGGGCACTTTTTTTTTCTCGGTTTCATTTTTCTGTTACCTATATCCCTGGTACTAAGAATGTTAAAGCCGATGCTTTGTCTCGCAGATTTTCTCTTACGGTTGGTGCCGAGGAGGAGGAGAGCATTTTACAGAAAGGAGTTGTGGTGGCAGCTTTGGACTCCGTTTTGGAGAATGGGATTTTGAAAGCTCAAGATGATGCTCCATCTAACACTCCCCATGGGAGGTTGCTCGTGCCTAGAACCTTTAGGAGAGATTTGTTTGTGGAGTGTCATGAGTCTCGGTTGGCAGGTCATCCAGGAATTTCGGAGACTAAGAGACTGATCAGTCGCAGTTTTTGGTGGCCTGGATGGCAGAAGGAAGTTATCAAGTGGGTGCGTCAATGTACTGTGTGTGCTAGGTCAAAGGCTTCACATACTCCTGCTGCAGGGTTGCTTTGCCCTCTGGAGGTTCCTAGTGCGCCTTGGACGCATCTCACAATGGATTTTATTACTGATCTTCCTGTGTCTGAGGGTTTTTTACTGTCATCTGGGTGGTCGTGGACCGTTTTAGTAAGATGTGTCATTTGGTTCCATTCATTAAGTTGCCCTGCGCCAAGACACTCGCTAAGGCGTTTGTTAAGGAGATTGTCAAGCTCCATGGCTTTCCCACGGATATTGTTTCTGATAGAGGACCTCAGTTTGTGGCTCGCTTTTGGCGTGCTTTTTGTGACCGGTTGGGAGTCCATTTGTCATTTTCGTCTGGTTATCATCCGGAGTCTAATGGACAGACTGAAAGAAAGAACCAGGATGTTGAACAGTTTTTGCGTTGTTTTGTGGCGGACAATCAAGAGGTGTGGTCTGAGTTTCTGCCTCTCGCAGAATTTGCTCTTAACAATCATACATCCTCCTCTGCTGGGTGTTCTCCTTTTTTTGTTGTACTGGGAGACATCCGTCTTTTGGCTCGTTCTCCAAATTGGGGTCGGCGGTGCCGGAGGAGGAGAATTTTTTCGGTGATTTGGAGAGGGTTTGGACTAATGTACGTTGCAACCTTCAAGAGGCTAACAAGAAGTCCAAGAAGTATTTTGACAGGAAACGTAAGGAGGTTTTGTTTACTGTGGGTGACATAGTTTGGTTGTCCTCGAAGAACCTGCGGTTGAGGATTCCCTCTAAAAAACAGGGTCCTAAGTTTGTGGGTCCATTTAAGGTGCTTCAGGTGGTTAACCCGTCTGCTGTTAGGTTGGATGTCCCTACTTCCTGGAAGATTAATCCTGTGTTTCATGTTTCCTTGTTGAAAAAGGCTGACGTATCTGATAGGGATGCCACTGTCACAGTTCCTCCTGTGGTGGAAGACGGCGAATATGAAATTTCTCGTATCTTGAATTCTAGATGGCAAAGAGGAAGATTACAGTATCTTGTCTCCTGGAAGGGTTTCGGTCCCGAAGATAACTCCTGGGTAAGGACAGATGATGTATCTGCTCCTAGGCTTGTTAATGCTTTCCACAGAAGGTTTCCGGAAAAGCCTGGGCCTGGAGGATCCGGAGGATCCTCATAAAAGAGGGGGCACTGTTATAACCCTCCTGTTTGTTTTTCCATCTTGTGTTTTGCGGTCACATGACCATCTGCCTTTATATTCCAGCTCCGCCCTTCTGACTGTGCTGGACTTCAGTGTTTGACTGTTTCTCTAGCCTGGTGCTTCTGTGCCTTTCTCTGTCAGTTCGCTTGGTCCTCTGGGACCTCTAGTACTTTTTGTCAGTTTGTCTTTTTGTGTTCTGCAATAACTTCTCTGTTTAGGAGGTGTCTCATTTTGTCCCAGTCCTTAGTTCTTTCGGGACCCCTCCCTTAATGCTATAGGTCTTCGTTCAGACTAGCCGAGGACTAAGGCGGGTCTGTTCGCTAGGAACAGGCAGCCCGCTACATCGCAGGTATTCAGCTTAGTCTTACTGTAGGGACAGATTTCCCCTATCTTTCCTTAGTTTATGTTGCAGATCATAACAGTAACATGTGCAGGCGAGGAGCAGTCACCGTCCATGCTGCGGATGGTAGCAGGGTTTAAAATTACAGTGATCACTGAAAAGGAGACACTCGTCTTTCACGCTAATGATGTGTTATGTGATAATGACGATCTACTATCGCCGTCTCTTCAGAGTCCCAGGTGAGCAGCATTACTGACACTCAGAGCTGTAATCTCCCATCCTCTCATGTTATTTGGGGGGACGTCTCCATGTTCTGTATTCTGTCACCAAACACTGACATGAGATTAATAGGAGCTAATGGTTTCTGAGTCACAAATTAGGCAAATTCTTTCCTTCATCAGAACTGACATCAGATGATGAAGAAATCGGCCGCTCACATGAGTATAATTCATCTCCCGCTGTATATTATCATCCATATTATAAATGCACGACCTGTGACATCACATATAACAGGATCACATTATTATCTATTCAGATTGTGGCTGAACAGTGAATATTCATCTAAAGCTCCTCACCTGGGCGGTTATCTGTAGGGGTCTCCTCTTTACACCGCTGATCGCCCCTCACATTTCTCTCTGGAGCATTAATATTGTTCAGATCTTTATCCGGATCCAAAAGCTGCAAAACAAATATTGTAAAAGACCCCGATGATTGGAGAAGTCCCCGGGAATAATGGTGAGAAGATCCGGCCATGTCTGTGGTCAGCTGTGATCCTGCCGTCTCCACTGCTCTCATTACACAAGTATAAAACATCTAATACTGGAGGAGAAGACAAGACTGAACACAAGGAGGTCACAGCCGTCTACACATCATAGGGGAGATCTCCATCTACCTGATGGTCCTGTGCAGGAGGAGGAGCGGGACATCTCTCTGGGGTTGTCCTCTTACTGGAGAGACCTGCAGGAGACACAGACAGGACTGACATCATTATTACATACAGAGAATTATAGGCCGTGTGGATTTAGTCCTGTCTATTACCTGGTGATGTGCGGGGCCGGTGCTCCTCCATCATCACCTCCTTGTACCGATCCTTGTGTCCTTCTAGATACTCCCACTCCTCCATGGAGAAATAGACGGTGACGTCCTGACACCTTATAGGAACCTGACACACACAATGATACCGTCATCACCCAGAATCCTCAGTGCCGTCCTGTATAATGTCCCAGCATTCCCAGCAGTGTCACCTCTCCAGTCAGCAGCTCAATCATCTTGTGGGTGAGTTCTAGGATCTTCTGGTTATTGATGTCCTCATGTATCTGGGGGTGAGGTAGAGGCCCCGGGATTGGGCTCAGGGTTCCTCCCCGTCCTTCAGACACAGGGGTCTGACAGCGATCACTAGAGGTCTTCTTCACTACTGTGTAATCCTGAGTGTGGAGACATTATTAATCACTACAGACATTTCCAGAGTCCATCACCTCTCCCATCCTATTACCTGTTATTCCCATAGATAATGATGTCATGTGATGACATCAGAACCTCTCACCTCTCCGGTCATATCACCTGTTATTCCCATAGATAATGATGTCATGTGATGACATCAGAACCTCTCACCTCTCCGGTAAGCTGGAAAATTATCTTTAGAGCGAGGTGTAATATCTCCACAATCTTATCTTTGTACTTATTCATCGTTCATGGGTCAATCAGGAAAAATCTCCTATAAAAAAAACAAACAACAGAAGATCCTTTATTATAAAGATGATGAGATGTTTTTAAAAATTAACAAAAGGGAAAAACACAAAAATGAACTAAGATGGAAAAGGATCATGGGAACATCAGTGTTGGGGGATTTAACAAGTACTTTTAGTTGGCAGCGGATTAATCTCTGTACTGTCCAGCTGTTCCACAGTGAATATATATTAATTCAGGAACAAAGATAACACAGCTTACAACTGGTATTTCTTATAGCTTAGGATCTTAGCATCTTTCTCTCAGCTTGCAAAATACTGTTTTTATTTTTAACACTGCTTTACTGGGAACATAACACTATTTCTGGAGACAGAAAGTCCTGCACTATTAAATAGTAGCTGTAGCAATATACAATAATAAGCATTATTAAAACATTTCAAAAAAACATTTGTCTTATGTATTTTATTTTTTTAACAGAGAGGCAAAGCAATCTAGAGTCACAGAGAGGGAGACTTATGGAATAGACTAAAAGGAAAAACTGATGACTGTTGTTCCCGATATTATATAATCTGCTAATCTGTAACGTGTGATAAAGTAAGAAGTCTTCTATAGATTCATAACGCAGAGGAGCAGACAGAACTCCAAGAGACCGAGACTTTCTGATCTGCTGAGAAAGAATGATTATTGTATATATACTGGAATTTATAGTTCTATTTATTGTGTCACTGTTTACCTATACTCCATATACAGTGCACGGTCAGTCACTCTCTCTCCCATAAACAGTGCAGGGTCTGTCGCTCTCTCTCCCCCATGTGTAGTGCAAGGTCTGTCGCTCTCTCTCCTCCATGTGTAGTGCGGGGTCTGTCGCTCTCTCTCCTCCATGTGTAGTGCGGGGTCTGTCGCTCTCTCTCCTCCATGTGTAGTGCGGGGTCTGTCGCTCTCTCTCCTTCATGTGTAGTGCGGGGTCTGTCGCTCTCTCTCCTCCATGTGTAGTGCAGGGTCTGTCGCTCTCTCTCCTCCATGTGTAGTGCGGGGTCTGTCGCTCTCTCTCCTCCATGTGTAGTGCGGGGTCTGTCGCTCTCTCTCCTCCATGTGTAGTGCGGGGTCTGTCGCTCTCTCTCCTCCATGTGTAGTGCGGGGTCTGTCGCTCTCTCTCCTCCATGTGTAGTGCGGGGTCTGTCACTCTCTCTCCCCCGTGTGTAGTGCAGGGTCTGTCGCTCTCTCCCCCATGTGTAGTGCACGGTCTGTCGCTCCCTCTCCTCCATGTGTAGTGCAGGGTCTGTCGCTCTCTCTCCTCCATGTGTAGTGCGGGGTCTGTCGCTCTCTCTCCTCCATGTGTAGTGCGGGGTCTGTCGCTCTCTCTCCCCCATGTGTAGTACAGGGTCTGTCGCTCTCTCCCCCCATGTGTAATGCACGGTCTGTCGCTCTCTCTCCCCCATGTGTAGTGCACGGTCTGTCGCTCTCTCTCCTCCATGTGTAGTGCGGGGTCTGTCGCTCTCTCTCCTCCATGTGTAGTGCAGGGTCTGTCGGTCTCTCTCCTCCATGTGTAGTGCGGGGTCTGTCGTTCTTTATCATCCATGTGTAGTGCAGGGTCTGTCGCTCTCTCTCCTCCATGTGTAGTGCGGGGTCTGTCGCTCTCTCTCTCCTCCATGTGTAGTGCGGGGTCTGTCGTTCTTTATCCTCCATGTGTAGTGCAGGGTCTGTCGGTCTCTCTCCTCCATGTGTAGTGCGGGGTCTGTCGCTCTCTCTCTCCTCCATGTGTGATGCGGGGTCTGTCACTCTCTCTCCTCCATGTGTAGTGCAGGGTCTGTCGCTCTCTCTCTCCTCCATGTGTGGTGTGGGGTCTGTCGCTCTCTCTCTCCTCCATGTGTGGTGTGGGGTCTGTCGCTCTCTCTCCTCCATGTGTAGTGCGGGGTCTGTCGCTCTCTCTCTCCTCCATGTGTGGTGCAGGGTCTGTCACTCTCTCTCCTCCATGTGTAGTGCAGGGTCTGTCGCTCTCTCTCTCCTCCATGTGTAGTGCAGGGTCTGTCGCTCTCTCTCTCCTCCATGTGTGGTGTGGGGTCTGTCGCTCTCTCTCCTCCATGTGTAGTGCGGGGTCTGTCGCTCTCTCTCTCCTCCATGTGTGGTGCAGGGTCTGTCACTCTCTCTCCTCCATGTGTAGTGCAGAGTCTGTCGCTCTCTCCCCTCCATGTGTAGTGCGGGGTCTGTCGCTCTCTCTCCCCCATGTGAAGTGCAGGGTCTGTCGCTCTCTCTCCTCCATGTGTAGTGCAGAGTCTGTCGCTCTCTCCCCTCCATGTGTAGTGCGGGGTCTGTCGCTCTCTCTCCCCCATGTGAACTGCAGGGTCTGTCGCTCTCTCTCCTCCATGTGTAGTGCAGAGTCTGTCGCTCTCTCCCCTCCATGTGTAGTGCGGGGTCTGTCGCTCTCTCTCCCCCATGTGTAGTGCAGAGTCTGTCGCTCTCTCTCCTCCATGTGTAGTGCGGGGTCTGTCGTTCTTTATCCTCCATGTGTAGTGCAGGGTCTGTCGGTCTCTCTCCTCCATGTGTAGTGAGGGGTCTGTCGCTCTCTCTCTCCTCCATGTGCGGTGCGGGGTCTGTCACTCTCTCTCCTCCATGTGTAGTGCAGGGTCTGTCGCTCTCTCTCTCCTCCATGTGTGGTGCGGGGTCTGTCACTCTCTCTCCTCCATGTGTAGTGCAGGGTCTGTCGCTCTCTCTCTCCTCCATGCGTGGTGCGGGGTCTGTCACTCTCTCTCCTCCATATGTAGTGCGGGGTCTGTCGCTCTCTCTCCTCCATGTGTAGTGCAGGGTCTGTCGCTCTCTCTCCTCCATGTGTAGTGCAGGGTCTGTCGCTCTCTCCCCCATGTGTAGTGCAGGGTCTGTCGCTCTCTCTCCTCTATGTGTAGTGCACGGTCAGTCACTCTCTCTCCCATAAACAGTGCAAGGTCTGTCGCTCTCTCTCCTACATGTGTAGTGCGGCGTCTGTCGGTCTCTCTCCCCCATGTGTAGTGCAGGGTCTGTCACTCTCTCTCCTCCATGTGTAGTGCGGGGTCTGTCGCTCTCTCTCCTCCATGTGTAGTGCGGGGTCTGTCGCTCTCTCTCCTCCATGTGTAGTGCAGGGTCTGTCGCTCTCTCTCCTCCATGTGTAGTGCAGGGTCTGTCGCTCTCTCTCCTCCATGTGTAGTGCGGGGTTTGTCGCTCTCTCTCCTCCATGTGTAGTGCGGGGTCTGTCGCTCTCTCTCCTCCATGTGTAGTGCGGGGTCTGTCGCTCTCTCTCCTCCATGTGTAGTGCGGGGTCTGTCGTTCTTTATCCTCCATGTGTAGTGCAGGGTCTGTCGGTCTCTCTCCTCCATGTGTAGTGCGGGGTCTGTCGCTCTCTCTCTCCTCCATGTGTGGTGCGGGGTCTGTCGCTCTCTCTCCTCCATGTGTAGTGCAGGGTCTGTCGCTCTCTCTCTCCTCCATGTGTGGTGCGGGGTCTGTCGCTCTCTCTCCTCCATGTGTAGTGCGGGGTCTGTCGCTCTCTCTCTCCTCCATGTGTGGTGCGGGGTCTGTCGCTCTCTCTCCTCCATGTGTGGTGCGGGGTCTGTCGCTCTCTCTCCTCCATGTGTAGTGCAGGGTCTGTCACTCTCTCTCCTCCATGTGCAGTGCAGGGTCTGTCGGTCTCTCTCCCCCATGTGTAGTGCAGGGTCTGTCACTCTCTCTCCTCCATGTGTAGTGCAGGGTCTGTCGCTCTCTCTCCTCCATGTGTAGTGCGGGGTCTGTCGCTCTCTCTCCTCCATGTGTAGTGCGGGGTCTGTCGCTCTCTCTCCTCCATGTGTAGTGCAGGGTCTGTCGCTCTCTCCCCTCCATGTGTAGTGCGGGGTCTGTCGCTCTCTCTCCTCCATGTGTAGTGCGGGGTCTGTCGCTCTCTCTCCTCCATGTGTAGTGCGGGGTCTGTCGCTCTCTCTCCTCCATGTGTAGTGCAGGGTCTGTCGCTCTCTCCCCTCCATGTGTAGTGCGGGGTCTGTCGCTCTCTCTCCCCCATGTGAAGTGCAGGGTCTGTCGCTCTCTCTCCTCCATGTGTAGTGCGGGGTCTGTCGTTCTTTATCCTCCATGTGTAGTGCAGGGTCTGTCGGTCTCTCTCCTCCATGTGTAGTGAGGGGTCTGTCGCTCTCTCTCTCCTCCATGTGCGGTGCGGGGTCTGTCACTCTCTCTCCCCCATGTGTAGTGCAGGGTCTGTCGCTCTCTCTCTCCTCCATGTGTGGTGCGGGGTCTGTCACTCTCTCTCCTCCATGTGTAGTGCAGGGTCTGTCGCTCTCTCTCTCTCCTCCATGCGTGGTGCGGGGTCTGTCGCTCTCTCTCCTCCATGTGTAGTGCAGGGTCTGTCGCTCTCTCTCCTCCATGTGTAGTGCAGGGTCTGTCGCTCTCTCTCCTCCATGTGTAGTGCAGGGTCTGTCGCTCTCTCCCCCATGTGTAGTGCAGGGTCTGTCGCTCTCTCTCCTCTATGTGTAGTGCACGGTCAGTCACTCTCTCTCCCATAAACAGTGCAAGGTCTGTCGCTCTCTCTCCTACATGTGTAGTGCGGCGTCTGTCGCTCTCTCTCCCCCATGTGTAGTGCAGGGTCTGTCACTCTCCTCCATGTGTAGTGCGGGGTCTGTCGCTCTCTCTCCTCCATGTGTAGTGCGGGGTCTGTAATTCTCTCTCCTCCATGTGTAGTGCGGGGTCTATCGCTCTCTCTCCTCCATGTGTAGTGCGGGGTGTGTCGCTCTCTCTCCTCTATGTGTAGTGCACGGTCAGTCACTCTCTCTCCCATAAACAGTGCAAGGTCTGTCGCTCTCTCTCCTACATGTGTAGTGCGGCGTCTGTCGGTCTCTCTCCCCCATGTGTAGTGCAGGGTCTGTCACTCTCTCTCCTCCATGTGTAGTGCGGGGTCTGTCGCTCTCTCTCCTCCATGTGTAGTGCGGGGTCTGTCGCTCTCTCTCCTCCATGTGTAGTGCAGGGTCTGTCGCTCTCTCTCCTCCATGTGTAGTGCGGGGTCTGTCGCTCTCTCTCCTCCATGTGTAGTGCGGGGTTTGTCGCTCTCTCTCCTCCATGTGTAGTGCGGGGTCTGTCGCTCTCTCTCCTCCATGTGTAGTGCGGGGTCTGTCGCTCTCTCTCCTCCATGTGTAGTGCGGGGTCTGTCGTTCTTTATCCTCCATGTGTAGTGCAGGGTCTGTCGGTCTCTCTCCTCCATGTGTAGTGCGGGGTCTGTCGCTCTCTCTCTCCTCCATGTGTGGTGCGGGGTCTGTCGCTCTCTCTCCTCCATGTGTAGTGCAGGGTCTGTCGCTCTCTCTCTCCTCCATGTGTGGTGCGAGGTCTGTCGCTCTCTCTCCTCCATGTGTAGTGCGGGGTCTGTCGCTCTCTGTCTCCTCCATGTGTGGTGCGGGGTCTGTCGCTCTCTCTCCTCCATGTGTAGTGCGGGGTCTGTCGCTCTCTGTCTCCTCCATGTGTAGCGCAGGGTCTGTCGCTCTCTCTCCTCCATGTGTAGTGCGGGGTCTGTCGCTCTCTCTCCTCCATGTGTAGTGCAGGGTCTGTCACTCTCTCTCCTCAATGTGTAGTGCAGAGTCTGTCGCTCTCTCCCCTCCATGTGTAGTGCGGGGTCTGTCGCTCTCTCTCCCCCATGTGAAGTGCAGGGTCTGTCGCTCTCTCTCCTCCATGTGTAGTGCGGGGTCTGTCGTTCTTTATCCTCCATGTGTAGTGCAGGGTCTGTCGGTCTCTCTCCTCCATGTGTAGTGAGGGGTCTGTCGCTCTCTCTCTCCTCCATGTGCGGTGCGGGGTCTGTCACTCTCTCTCCCCCATGTGTAGTGCAGGGTCTGTCGCTCTCTCTCTCCTCCATGTGTGGTGCGGGGTCTGTCACTCTCTCTCCTCCATGTGTAGTGCAGGGTCTGTCGCTCTCTCTCTCTCCTCCATGCGTGGTGCGGGGTCTGTCGCTCTCTCTCCTCCATGTGTAGTGCAGGGTCTGTCGCTCTCTCTCCTCCATGTGTAGTGCAGGGTCTGTCGCTCTCTCTCCTCCATGTGTAGTGCAGGGTCTGTCGCTCTCTCCCCCATGTGTAGTGCAGGGTCTGTCGCTCTCTCTCCTCTATGTGTAGTGCGGGGTCTGTCACTCTCTCTCCCATAAACAGTGCAAGGTCTGTCGCTCTCTCTCCTACATGTGTAGTGCGGCGTCTGTCGCTCTCTCTCCCCCATGTGTAGTGCAGGGTCTGTCACTCTCTCTCCTCCATGTGTAGTGCGGGGTCTGTCGCTCTCTCTCCTCCATGTGTAGTGCGGGGTCTGTCGCTCTCTCTCCTACATGTGTAGTGCGGCGTCTGTCGCTCTCTCTCCCCCATGTGTAGTGCAGGGTCTGTCACTCTCTCTCCTCCATGTGTAGTGCAGGGTCTGTCGGTCTCTCTCCTCCATGTGTAGTGCGGGGTCTGTCGCTCTCTCTCCTCCATGTGTAGTGCGGGGTCTGTCGCTCTCTCTCCTCCATGTGTAGTGCGGGGTCTGTCATTCTCTCTCCTCCATGTGTAGTGCGGGGTCTGTCGCTCTCTGTCCTCCATGTGTAGTGCGGGGTGTGTCGCTCTCTCTCCTCCATGTGTAGTGCGGGGTCTGTCGCTCTCTCTCCCCCATGTGTAGTGCAGGGTCTGTCACTCTCTCTCCCCCATGTGTAGTGCAGGGTCTGTCACTCTCTCTCCTCCATGTGTAGTGCAGGGTCTGTCGCTCTCTCTCCCCCATGTGAAGTGCAGGGTCTGTCGCTCTCTCTCCTCCATGTGTAGTGCGGGGTCTGTCGTTCTTTATCCTCCATGTGTAGTGCAGGGTCTGTCGGTCTCTCTCCTCCATGTGTAGTGCGGGGTCTGTCGCTCTCTCTCTCCTCCATGTGTGGTGCGGGGTCTGTCACTCTCTCTCCTCCATGTGCAGTGCAGGGTCTGTAGCTCTCTCTCCTCCATGTGTAGTTCACGGTCTGTCGCTCTCTCTCTCCTCCATGTGTAGTGCGGGGTCTGTCGCTCTCTCTCCTCCATGTGTAGTGCGGGGTCTGTCGCTCTCTCTCCTCCATGTGTAGTGCGGGGTCTGTCGCTCTCTCTCCTCCATGTGTAGTGCGGGGTCTGTCGTTCTTTATCCTCCATGTGTAGTGCAGGGTCTGTCGGTATCTCTCCTTCATGTGTAGTGCGGGGTCTGTCGCTCTCTCTCTCTCCTCCATGTGTGGTGCGGGGTCTGTCACTCTCTCTCCTCCATGTGTAGTGCAGGGTCTGTCGCTCTCTCTCTCCTCCATGTGTGGTGCGGGGTCTGTCACTCTCTCTCCTCCATGTGTAGTGCGGGGTCTGTCGCTCTCTCTCTCCTCCATGTGTGGTGCAGGGTCTGTCACTCTCTCACCTCCATGTGTAGTGCGGGGTCTGTCGCTCTCTCTCCCCCATGTGTAGTGCGGGGTCTGTCGCTCTCTCTCCCCCATGTGTAGTGCAGGGTCTGTCGCTCTCTCTCCCCCATGTGTAGTGCGGGGTCTGTCGCTCTCTCTCCCCCATGTGTAGTGTGGGGTCTGTCGCTCTCTCTCCCCCATGTGTAGTGCGGGGTCTGTCGCTCTCTCTCCCCCATGTGTAGTGCGGGATCTGTCGCTCTCTCTCCCCCATGTGTAGTGCAGGATCTGTCGCTCTCTCTCCCCCATGTGTAGTGCAGGGTCTGTCACTCTCTCTCCCCCATGTGTAGTGTGGGGTCTGTCGCTCTCTCTCCCCCATGTGTAGTACGGGGTCTGTCGCTCTCTCTCCTCCATGTGTAGTGCGGGGTCTGTCGCTCTCTCTCTACCATGTGTAGTGCGGGGTCTGTCGCTCTCTCCTCCATGTGTAGTGCGGGGTCTGTCGCTCTCTCTCCTCCATGTGTGGTGCAGGGTCTGTCGCTCTCTCTCCTCCATGTGTAGTGCAGGGTCTGTCGCTCTCTCCTCCATGTGTAGTGCGGGGTCTGTCGCTCTCTCTCCTCCATGTGTAGTGCAGGGTCTGTCGCTCTCTCTTCTCCATGTGTAGTGCAGGGTCTGTCGCTCTCTCTTCTCCATGTGTAGTGCAGGGTCTGTCGCTCTCTCTCCCCCATGTGTAGTGCGGGGTCTGTCGCTCTCTCCTCCATGTGTAGTGCGGGGTCTGCCGCTCTCTCTCCCCCATGTGTAGTGCGAGGTCTGCCGCTCTCTCTCCCCCATGTGTAGTGCGGGGTCTGTCGCGCTCTCTCTACCATGTGTAGTGCGGGGTCTGTCGCTCTCTCCTCCATGTGTAGTGCGGGGTCTGTCGCTCTCTCTCCTCCATGTGTAGTGCGAGGTCTGCCGCTCTCTCTCCCCCATGTGTAGTGCGGGGTCTGCCGCTCTCTCTCCCCCATGTGTAGTGCGGGGTCTGCCGCTCTCTCTCCTCCATGTGTAGTGCAGGGTCAGTCGCTCTGTCTCCTCCATGTGTAGTGCAGGGTCAGTCGCTCTCTCTCCTCCATGTGTAGTGCGGTGTCTGTCGCTCTCTCTCCTCCATGTGTAGTGCAGGGTCTGTCGCTCTCCCTCCTCCATGTGTAGTGCGGGGTCTGTCGCTCTCTCTCCTCCATGTGTAGTGCGGGGTCTGTCGCTCTCTCTCCTCCATGTGTAGTGCAGGGTCTGTCGCTCTCTCTCCTCCATGTGTAGTGCGGTGTCTGTCGCTCTCTCTCCTCCATGTGTAGTGCAGGGTCTGTCGCTCTCTCTCCTCCATGTGTAGTGCAGGGTCTGTCGCTCTCTCTCCTCCATGTGTAGTGCAGGGTCAGTCGCTCTCTCTCCTCCATGTGTAGTGCGGTGTCTGTCGCTCTCTCTCCTCCATGTGTAGTGCAGGGTCTGTCTCTCTCTCTCCTCCATGTGTGGTGCGGGGTCTGTCGCTCTCTCTCCTCCATGTGTAGTGCGGGGTCTGTCTCTCTCTCTCCCCCATGTGTAGTGCAGGGTCTGTCGCTCTCTCCCCCATGTGTAGTGCGGGGTCTGTCGCTCTCTCTCCTCCATGTGTAGTGCGGGGTCTGTCGCTCTCTCTCCTCCATGTGTAGTGCGGGGTCTGTCGCTCTCTCTCCCCCATGTGTAGTGCAGGGTCTGTCGCTTTCCCTCCTCCATGTGTAGTGCGGGGTCTGTCGCTCTCTCTCCTCCATGTGTAGTGCAGGGTCTGTCGCTCTCTCTCCTCCATGTGTAGTGCAGGGTCTGTCGCTCTCTCTCCTCCATGTGTAGTGCGGGGTCTGTCGCTCTCTCTCCTCCATGTGTAGTGCAGGGTCAGTCGCTCTCTCTCCTCCATGTGTAGTGCGGTGTCTGTCGCTTTCTCTCCTCCATGTGTAGTGCAGGGTCTGTCGCTCTCCCTCCTCCATGTGTAGTGCGTTGTCTGTCGCTCTCTCTCCTCCATGTGTAGTGCAGGGTCTGTCGCTCTCCCTCCTCCATGTGTAGTGCGGGGGCTGTCACTCTCTCTCCTCCATGTGTAGTGCGGGGTCAGTCGCTCTCTCTCCTCCATGTGTAGTGCGGTGTCTGTCGCTCTCTCTCCTCCATGTGTAGTGCAGGGTCTGTCGCTCTCTCTCCTCCATGTGTAGTGCGGTGTCTGTCGCTCTCTCTCCTCCATGTGTAGTGCAGGGTCTGTCGCTCTCCCTCCTCCATGTGTAGTGCGGGGGCTGTCACTCTCTCTCCTCCATGTGTAGTGCAGGGTCTGTCGCTCTCTCTCCTCCATGTGTAGTGCAGGGTCTGTCGCTCTCTCTCCTCCATGTGTAGTGCAGGGTCAGTCGCTCTCTCTCCTCCATGTGTAGTGCGGTGTCTGTCGCTCTCTCTCCTCCATGTGTAGTGCAGGGTCTGTCTCTCTCTCTCCTCCATGTGTAGTGCGGGGTCTGTCGCTCTCTCTCCTCCATGTGTAGTGCGGGGTCTGTCGCTCTCTCTCCCCCATGTGTAGTGCAGGGTCTGTCGCTCTCTCCCCCATGTGTAGTGCGGGGTCTGTCGCTCTCTCTCCTCCATGTGTAGTGCGGGGTCTGTCGCTCTCTCTCCTCCATGTGTAGTGCGGGGTCTGTCGCTCTCTCTCCCCCATGTGTAGTGAGGGATCTGTCGCTCTCTCTCCTCCATGTGTAGTGCGGGGTCTGTCGCTCTCTCTCCCCCATGTGTAGTGAGGGATCTGTCGCTCTCTCTCCTCCATGTGTAGTGCGGGGTCTGTCGCTCTCTCTCCTCCATGTGTAGTGCAGGGTCTGTCGCTCTCTCTCCTCCATGTGTATTGCGGGGTGTGTCGCTCTCTCTCCCCCATGTGTAGTGCAGGGTCTGTCTCTCTCTCCTCCATGTGTAGTGCGGGGTCTGTCGGTCTCTCTCCCCCATGTGTAGTGCGGGGTCTGTCGCTCTCTCTCCTCCATGTGTAGTGCGGGGTGTGTCGCTCTGTCTCCTCCATGTGTAGTGCAGGGTCTGTCGCTCTCTCCTCCATGTGCAGGGTCTGTCGCTCTCTCTCCCCCATGTGTAGTGAGGGATCTGTCGCTCTCTCTCCTCCATGTGTAGTGCAGGGTCTGTCGCTCTCTCTCTCCTCCATGTGTAGTGCAGGGTCAGTCGCTCTCTCTCCTCCATGTGTAGTGCGGTGTCTGTCGCTCTCTCTCCTCCATGTGTAGTGCGGGGTCTGTCGCTCTCTTTCCCCCATGTGTAGTGCGGGGTCTGTCGCTCTCTCTCCTCCATGTGTAGTGCGGGGTCTGTCGCTCTCTCTCCTCCATGTGTAGTGCAGGGTCTGTCGCTCTCTCTCCTCCATGTGTAGTGTGGGGTCAGTCGCTCTCTCTCCTCCATGTGTAGTGCAGGGTCTGTCTCTCTCTCCTCCATGTGTAGTGTGGGGTCTGTCGGTCTCTCTCCCCCATGTGTAGTGCGGGGTCTGTCGCTCTCTCTCCTCCATGTGTAGTGCGGGGTGTGTCGCTCTGTCTCCTCCATGTGTAGTGCAGGGTCTGTCGCTCTCTCCTCCATGTGCAGGGTCTGTCGCTCTCTCTCCCCCATGTGTAGTGAGGGATCTGTCGCTCTCTCTCCTCCATGTGTAGTGCAGGGTCTGTCGCTCTCTCTCTCCTCCATGTGTAGTGCAGGGTCAGTCGCTCTCTCTCCTCCATGTGTAGTGCGGTGTCTGTCGCTCTCTCTCCTCCATGTGTAGTGCGGGGTCTGTCGCTCTCTTTCCCCCATGTGTAGTGCGGGGTCTGTCGCTCTCTCTCCTCCATGTGTAGTGCGGGGTCTGTCGCTCTCTCTCCTCCATGTGTAGTGCAGGGTCTGTCGCTCTCTCTCCTCCATGTGTAGTGCGGGATCTGTCGCTCGCTCTCCTCCATGTGTAGTGCGGGGTCTGTCGCTCTCTCTCCTCCATGTGTAGTGCGGGGTCTGTCGCTCTCTCTCCTCCATGTGTAGTGCGGGATCTGTCGCTCTCTCTCCTCCATGTGTAGTGCAGGATCTGTCGCTCTCTCTCCTCCATGTGTAGTGCGGGGTCTGTCGCTCTCTCTCCCCCATGTGTAGTGCGGGGTCTGTCGCTCTCTCTCCTCCATGTGTAGTGCGGGGTCTGTCGCTCTCTCTCCTCCATGTGTAGTGCGGGGTCTGTCGCTCTCTCTCCTCCATGTGTAGTGCGGGGTCTGTCATTCTCTCTCCTCCATGTGTAGTGCGGGGTCTGTCGCTCTCTCTCCTCCATGTGTAGTGCGGGGTGTGTCGCTCTCTCTCCTCCATGTGTAGTGCGGGGTCTGTCGCTCTCTCTCCCCCATGTGTAGTGCAGGGTCTGTCACTCTCTCTCCCCCATGTGTAGTGCAGGGTCTGTCACTCTCTCTCCTCCATGTGTAGTGCAGGGTCTGTCGCTCTCTCTCCCCCATGTGAAGTGCAGGGTCTGTCGCTCTCTCTCCTCCATGTGTAGTGCGGGGTCTGTCGTTCTTTATCCTCCATGTGTAGTGCAGGGTCTGTCGGTCTCTCTCCTCCATGTGTAGTGCGGTGTCTGTCGCTCTCTCTCCTCCATGTGTAGTGCAGGGTCTGTCTCTCTCTCTCCTCCATGTGTGGTGCGGGGTCTGTCGCTCTCTCTCCTCCATGTGTAGTGCGGGGTCTGTCTCTCTCTCTCCCCCATGTGTAGTGCAGGGTCTGTCGCTCTCTCCCCCATGTGTAGTGCGGGGTCTGTCGCTCTCTCTCCTCCATGTGTAGTGCGGGGTCTGTCGCTCTCTCTCCTCCATGTGTAGTGCGGGGTCTGTCGCTCTCTCTCCCCCATGTGTAGTGCAGGGTCTGTCGCTTTCCCTCCTCCATGTGTAGTGCGGGGTCTGTCGCTCTCTCTCCTCCATGTGTAGTGCAGGGTCTGTCGCTCTCTCTCCTCCATGTGTAGTGCAGGGTCTGTCGCTCTCTCTCCTCCATGTGTAGTGCGGGGTCTGTCGCTCTCTCTCCTCCATGTGTAGTGCAGGGTCAGTCGCTCTCTCTCCTCCATGTGTAGTGCGGTGTCTGTCGCTTTCTCTCCTCCATGTGTAGTGCAGGGTCTGTCGCTCTCCCTCCTCCATGTGTAGTGCGTTGTCTGTCGCTCTCTCTCCTCCATGTGTAGTGCAGGGTCTGTCGCTCTCCCTCCTCCATGTGTAGTGCGGGGGCTGTCACTCTCTCTCCTCCATGTGTAGTGCGGGGTCAGTCGCTCTCTCTCCTCCATGTGTAGTGCGGTGTCTGTCGCTCTCTCTCCTCCATGTGTAGTGCAGGGTCTGTCGCTCTCTCTCCTCCATGTGTAGTGCGGTGTCTGTCGCTCTCTCTCCTCCATGTGTAGTGCAGGGTCTGTCGCTCTCCCTCCTCCATGTGTAGTGCGGGGGCTGTCACTCTCTCTCCTCCATGTGTAGTGCAGGGTCTGTCGCTCTCTCTCCTCCATGTGTAGTGCAGGGTCTGTCGCTCTCTCTCCTCCATGTGTAGTGCAGGGTCAGTCGCTCTCTCTCCTCCATGTGTAGTGCGGTGTCTGTCGCTCTCTCTCCTCCATGTGTAGTGCAGGGTCTGTCTCTCTCTCTCCTCCATGTGTAGTGCGGGGTCTGTCGCTCTCTCTCCTCCATGTGTAGTGCGGGGTCTGTCGCTCTCTCTCCCCCATGTGTAGTGCAGGGTCTGTCGCTCTCTCCCCCATGTGTAGTGCGGGGTCTGTCGCTCTCTCTCCTCCATGTGTAGTGCGGGGTCTGTCGCTCTCTCTCCTCCATGTGTAGTGCGGGGTCTGTCGCTCTCTCTCCCCCATGTGTAGTGAGGGATCTGTCGCTCTCTCTCCTCCATGTGTAGTGCGGGGTCTGTCGCTCTCTCTCCCCCATGTGTAGTGAGGGATCTGTCGCTCTCTCTCCTCCATGTGTAGTGCGGGGTCTGTCGCTCTCTCTCCTCCATGTGTAGTGCAGGGTCTGTCGCTCTCTCTCCTCCATGTGTATTGCGGGGTGTGTCGCTCTCTCTCCCCCATGTGTAGTGCAGGGTCTGTCTCTCTCTCCTCCATGTGTAGTGCGGGGTCTGTCGGTCTCTCTCCCCCATGTGTAGTGCGGGGTCTGTCGCTCTCTCTCCTCCATGTGTAGTGCGGGGTGTGTCGCTCTGTCTCCTCCATGTGTAGTGCAGGGTCTGTCGCTCTCTCCTCCATGTGCAGGGTCTGTCGCTCTCTCTCCCCCATGTGTAGTGAGGGATCTGTCGCTCTCTCTCCTCCATGTGTAGTGCAGGGTCTGTCGCTCTCTCTCTCCTCCATGTGTAGTGCAGGGTCAGTCGCTCTCTCTCCTCCATGTGTAGTGCGGTGTCTGTCGCTCTCTCTCCTCCATGTGTAGTGCGGGGTCTGTCGCTCTCTTTCCCCCATGTGTAGTGCGGGGTCTGTCGCTCTCTCTCCTCCATGTGTAGTGCGGGGTCTGTCGCTCTCTCTCCTCCATGTGTAGTGCAGGGTCTGTCGCTCTCTCTCCTCCATGTGTAGTGTGGGGTCAGTCGCTCTCTCTCCTCCATGTGTAGTGCAGGGTCTGTCTCTCTCTCCTCCATGTGTAGTGTGGGGTCTGTCGGTCTCTCTCCCCCATGTGTAGTGCGGGGTCTGTCGCTCTCTCTCCTCCATGTGTAGTGCGGGGTGTGTCGCTCTGTCTCCTCCATGTGTAGTGCAGGGTCTGTCGCTCTCTCCTCCATGTGCAGGGTCTGTCGCTCTCTCTCCCCCATGTGTAGTGAGGGATCTGTCGCTCTCTCTCCTCCATGTGTAGTGCAGGGTCTGTCGCTCTCTCTCTCCTCCATGTGTAGTGCAGGGTCAGTCGCTCTCTCTCCTCCATGTGTAGTGCGGTGTCTGTCGCTCTCTCTCCTCCATGTGTAGTGCGGGGTCTGTCGCTCTCTTTCCCCCATGTGTAGTGCGGGGTCTGTCGCTCTCTCTCCTCCATGTGTAGTGCGGGGTCTGTCGCTCTCTCTCCTCCATGTGTAGTGCAGGGTCTGTCGCTCTCTCTCCTCCATGTGTAGTGCGGGATCTGTCGCTCGCTCTCCTCCATGTGTAGTGCGGGGTCTGTCGCTCTCTCTCCTCCATGTGTAGTGCGGGGTCTGTCGCTCTCTCTCCTCCATGTGTAGTGCGGGATCTGTCGCTCTCTCTCCTCCATGTGTAGTGCAGGATCTGTCGCTCTCTCTCCTCCATGTGTAGTGCGGGGTCTGTCGCTCTCTCTCCCCCATGTGTAGTGCGGGGTCTGTCGCTCTCTCTCCTCCATGTGTAGTGCGGGGTCTGTCGCTCTCTCTCCTCCATGTGTAGTGCGGGGTCTGTCGCTCTCTCTCCTCCATGTGTAGTGCGGGGTCTGTCATTCTCTCTCCTCCATGTGTAGTGCGGGGTCTGTCGCTCTCTCTCCTCCATGTGTAGTGCGGGGTGTGTCGCTCTCTCTCCTCCATGTGTAGTGCGGGGTCTGTCGCTCTCTCTCCCCCATGTGTAGTGCAGGGTCTGTCACTCTCTCTCCCCCATGTGTAGTGCAGGGTCTGTCACTCTCTCTCCTCCATGTGTAGTGCAGGGTCTGTCGCTCTCTCTCCCCCATGTGAAGTGCAGGGTCTGTCGCTCTCTCTCCTCCATGTGTAGTGCGGGGTCTGTCGTTCTTTATCCTCCATGTGTAGTGCAGGGTCTGTCGGTCTCTCTCCTCCATGTGTAGTGCGGGGTCTGTCGCTCTCTCTCTCCTCCATGTGTGGTGCGGGGTCTGTCACTCTCTCTCCTCCATGTGCAGTGCAGGGTCTGTAGCTCTCTCTCCTCCATGTGTAGTTCACGGTCTGTCGCTCTCTCTCTCCTCCATGTGTAGTGCGGGGTCTGTCGCTCTCTCTCCTCCATGTGTAGTGCGGGGTCTGTCGCTCTCTCTCCTCCATGTGTAGTGCGGGGTCTGTCGCTCTCTCTCCTCCATGTGTAGTGCGGGGTCTGTCGTTCTTTATCCTCCATGTGTAGTGCAGGGTCTGTCGGTATCTCTCCTTCATGTGTAGTGCGGGGTCTGTCGCTCTCTCTCTCTCCTCCATGTGTGGTGCGGGGTCTGTCACTCTCTCTCCTCCATGTGTAGTGCAGGGTCTGTCGCTCTCTCTCTCCTCCATGTGTGGTGCGGGGTCTGTCACTCTCTCTCCTCCATGTGTAGTGCGGGGTCTGTCGCTCTCTCTCTCCTCCATGTGTGGTGCAGGGTCTGTCACTCTCTCACCTCCATGTGTAGTGCGGGGTCTGTCGCTCTCTCTCCCCCATGTGTAGTGCGGGGTCTGTCGCTCTCTCTCCCCCATGTGTAGTGCAGGGTCTGTCGCTCTCTCTCCCCCATGTGTAGTGCGGGGTCTGTCGCTCTCTCTCCCCCATGTGTAGTGTGGGGTCTGTCGCTCTCTCTCCCCCATGTGTAGTGCGGGGTCTGTCGCTCTCTCTCCCCCATGTGTAGTGCGGGATCTGTCGCTCTCTCTCCCCCATGTGTAGTGCGGGATCTGTCGCTCTCTCTCCCCCATGTGTAGTGCAGGGTCTGTCACTCTCTCTCCCCCATGTGTAGTGTGGGGTCTGTCGCTCTCTCTCCCCCATGTGTAGTACGGGGTCTGTCGCTCTCTCTCCTCCATGTGTAGTGCGGGGTCTGTCGCTCTCTCTCTACCATGTGTAGTGCGGGGTCTGTCGCTCTCTCCTCCATGTGTAGTGCGGGGTCTGTCGCTCTCTCCTCCATGTGTGGTGCAGGGTCTGTCGCTCTCTCTCCTCCATGTGTAGTGCAGGGTCTGTCGCTCTCTCCTCCATGTGTAGTCCGGGGTCTGTCGCTCTCTCTCCTCCATGTGTAGTGCAGGGTCTGTCGCTCTCTCTTCTCCATGTGTAGTGCAGGGTCTGTCGCTCTCTCTTCTCCATGTGTAGTGCAGGGTCTGTCGCTCTCTCTCCCCCATGTGTAGTGCGGGGTCTGTCGCTCTCTCCTCCATGTGTAGTGCGGGGTCTGCCGCTCTCTCTCCCCCATGTGTAGTGCGAGGTCTGCCGCTCTCTCTCCCCCATGTGTAGTGCGGGGTCTGTCGCGCTCTCTCTACCATGTGTAGTGCGGGGTCTGTCGCTCTCTCCTCCATGTGTAGTGCGGGGTCTGTCGCTCTCTCTCCTCCATGTGTAGTGCGAGGTCTGCCGCTCTCTCTCCCCCATGTGTAGTGCGGGGTCTGCCGCTCTCTCTCCCCCATGTGTAGTGCGGGGTCTGCCGCTCTCTCTCCCCCATGTGTAGTGCAGGGTCAGTCGCTCTGTCTCCTCCATGTGTAGTGCAGGGTCAGTCGCTCTCTCTCCTCCATGTGTAGTGCGGTGTCTGTCGCTCTCTCTCCTCCATGTGTAGTGCAGGGTCTATCGCTCTCCCTCCTCCATGTGTAGTGCGGGGTCTGTCGCTCTCTCTCCTCCATGTGTAGTGCGGGGTCTGTCGCTCTCTCTCCTCCATGTGTAGTGCGGTGTCTGTCGCTCTCTCTCCTCCATGTGTAGTGCAGGGTCTGTCGCTCTCCCTCCTCCATGTGTAGTGCGGGGTCTGTCGCTCTCTCTCCTCCATGTGTAGTGCAGGGTCTGTCGCTCTCTCTCCTCCATGTGTAGTGCAGGGTCTGTCGCTCTCTCTCCTCCATGTGTAGTGCGGGGGCTGTCACTCTCTCTCCTCCATGTGTAGTGCAGGGTCTGTTGCTCTCTCTCCTCCATGTGTAGTGCGGTGTCTGTCGCTCTCTCTCCTCCATGTGTAGTGCAGGGTCTGTCGCTCTCTCTCCTCCATGTGTAGTGCAGGGTCTGTCGCTCTCTCTCCTCCATGTGTAGTGCAGGGTCAGTCGCTCTCTCTCCTCCATGTGTAGTGCGGTGTCTGTCGCTCTCTCTCCTCCATGTGTAGTGCAGGGTCTGTCTCTCTCTCTCCTCCATGTGTGGTGCGGGGTCTGTCGCTCTCTCTCCTCCATGTGTAGTGCGGGGTCTGTCTCTCTCTCTCCCCCATGTGTAGTGCAGGGTCTGTCGCTCTCTCCCCCATGTGTAGTGCGGGGTCTGTCGCTCTCTCTCCTCCATGTGTAGTGCGGGGTCTGTCGCTCTCTCTCCTCCATGTGTAGTGCGGGGTCTGTCGCTTTCTCTCCTCCATGTGTAGTGCGGGGTCTGTCGCTCTCTCTCCCCCATGTGTAGTGCAGGGTCTGTCGCTTTCCCTCCTCCATGTGTAGTGCGGGGTCTGTCGCTCTCTCTCCTCCATGTGTAGTGCAGGGTCTGTCGCTCTCTCTCCTCCATGTGTAGTGCAGGGTCTGTCGCTCTCTCTCCTCCATGTGTAGTGCGGGGTCTGTCGCTCTCTCTCCTCCATGTGTAGTGCAGGGTCAGTCGCTCTCTCTCCTCCATGTGTAGTGCGGTGTCTGTCGCTCTCTCTCCTCCATGTGTAGTGCAGGGTCTGTCGCTCTCCCTCCTCCATGTGTAGTGCGTTGTCTGTCGCTCTCTCTCCTCCATGTGTAGTGCAGGGTCTGTCGCTCTCCCTCCTCCATGTGTAGTGCGGGGGCTGTCACTCTCTCTCCTCCATGTGTAGTGCGGGGTCAGTCGCTCTCTCTCCTCCATGTGTAGTGCGGTGTCTGTCGCTCTCTCTCCTCCATGTGTAGTGCAGGGTCTGTCGCTCTCTCTCCTCCATGTGTAGTGCGGTGTCTGTCGCTCTCTCTCCTCCATGTGTAGTGCAGGGTCTGTCGCTCTCCCTCCTCCATGTGTAGTGCGGGGGCTGTCACTCTCTCTCCTCCATGTGTAGTGCAGGGTCTGTCGCTCTCTCTCCTCCATGTGTAGTGCAGGGTCTGTCGCTCTCTCTCCTCCATGTGTAGTGCAGGGTCAGTCGCTCTCTCTCCTCCATGTGTAGTGCGGTGTCTGTCGCTCTCTCTCCTCCATGTGTAGTGCAGGGTCTGTCTCTCTCTCTCCTCCATGTGTAGTGCGGGGTCTGTCGCTCTCTCTCCTCCATGTGTAGTGCGGGGTCTGTCGCTCTCTCTCCCCCATGTGTAGTGCAGGGTCTGTCGCTCTCTCCCCCATGTGTAGTGCGGGGTCTGTCGCTCTCTCTCCTCCATGTGTAGTGCGGGGTCTGTCGCTCTCTCTCCTCCATGTGTAGTGCGGGGTCTGTCGCTCTCTCTCCCCCATGTGTAGTGAGGGATCTGTCGCTCTCTCTCCTCCATGTGTAGTGCGGGGTCTGTCGCTCTCTCTCCCCCATGTGTAGTGAGGGATCTGTCGCTCTCTCTCCTCCATGTGTAGTGCGGGGTCTGTCGCTCTCTCTCCTCCATGTGTAGTGCAGGGTCTGTCGCTCTCTCTCCTCCATGTGTATTGCGGGGTGTGTCGCTCTCTCTCCCCCATGTGTAGTGCAGGGTCTGTCTCTCTCTCCTCCATGTGTAGTGCGGGGTCTGTCGGTCTCTCTCCCCCATGTGTAGTGCGGGGTCTGTCGCTCTCTCTCCTCCATGTGTAGTGCGGGGTGTGTCGCTCTGTCTCCTCCATGTGTAGTGCAGGGTCTGTCGCTCTCTCCTCCATGTGCAGGGTCTGTCGCTCTCTCTCCCCCATGTGTAGTGAGGGATCTGTCGCTCTCTCTCCTCCATGTGTAGTGCAGGGTCTGTCGCTCTCTCTCTCCTCCATGTGTAGTGCAGGGTCAGTCGCTCTCTCTCTCCTCCATGTGTAGTGCAGGGTCAGTCGCTCTCTCTCTCCTCCATGTGTAGTGCGGTGTCTGTCGCTCTCTCTCCTCCATGTGTAGTGCGGGGTCTGTCGCTCTCTTTCCCCCATGTGTAGTGCGGGGTCTGTCGCTCTCTCTCCTCCATGTGTAGTGCGGGGTCTGTCGCTCTCTCTCCTCCATGTGTAGTGCAGGGTCTGTCGCTCTCTCTCCTCCATGTGTAGTGTGGGGTCAGTCGCTCTCTCTCCTCCATGTGTAGTGCAGGGTCTGTCTCTCTCTCCTCCATGTGTAGTGTGGGGTCTGTCGGTCTCTCTCCCCCATGTGTAGTGCGGGGTCTGTCGCTCTCTCTCCTCCATGTGTAGTGCGGGGTGTGTCGCTCTGTCTCCTCCATGTGTAGTGCAGGGTCTGTCGCTCTCTCCTCCATGTGCAGGGTCTGTCGCTCTCTCTCCCCCATGTGTAGTGAGGGATCTGTCGCTCTCTCTCCTCCATGTGTAGTGCAGGGTCTGTCGCTCTCTCTCTCCTCCATGTGTAGTGCAGGGTCAGTCGCTCTCTCTCCTCCATGTGTAGTGCGGTGTCTGTCGCTCTCTCTCCTCCATGTGTAGTGCGGGGTCTGTCGCTCTCTTTCCCCCATGTGTAGTGCGGGGTCTGTCGCTCTCTCTCCTCCATGTGTAGTGCGGGGTCTGTCGCTCTCTCTCCTCCATGTGTAGTGCAGGGTCTGTCGCTCTCTCTCCTCCATGTGTAGTGCGGGATCTGTCGCTCGCTCTCCTCCATGTGTAGTGCAGGGTCTGTCGCTCTCTCTCCTCCATGTGTAGTGCGGGGTCTGTCGCTCTCACTCCTCCATGTGTAGTGCAGGGTCTGTCGCTCTCTCTCCCCCATGTGTAGTGCGGGGTCTGTCGCTCTCTCTCCTCCATGTGTAGTGCGGGGTCTGTCGCTCTCTCTCCTCCATGTGTAGTGCGGGGTCTGTCGCTCTCTCTCCTCCATGTGTAGTGCGGGGTCTGTCACTCTCTCTCCTCCATGTGTAGTGCAGGGTCTGTCGCTCTCTCTCCTCCATGTGTAGTGCGGGGTCTGTCGCTCACTCTCCTCCATGTGTAGTGCAGGGTCTGTCACTCTCTCTCCTCCATGTGTAGTGCAGGGTCTGTCGCTCTCTCTCCTCCATGTGTAGTGCGGGGTCTGTCGCTCACTCTCCTCCATGTGTAGTGCAGGGTCTGTCACTCTCTCTCCTCCATGTGTAGTGCAGGGTCTGTCACTCTCTCTCCTCCATGTGTAGTGCAGGGTCTGTCACTCTCTCTCCTCCATGTGTAGTGCAGGGTCTGTCACTCTCTCTCCTCCATGTGTAGTGCAGGGTCTGTCGCTCTCTCTCCCCCATGTGTAGTGCGGGGTCTGTCACTCTCTCTCCTCCATGTGTAGTGCGGGGTCTGTCGCTCTCTCTCCCCCATATACAGTGTAGGGTTACACACATACCTCCACCTGCAGAGCCGGCACCGCCATGTGCTGACAGGACCTGTGTGATGTCACCGTCATGTGATCAGCCACATGAAGGGGAGGAGCCGTGCGTGTAATGTGCACAGAGAAGAGAAAAACCATTAAGAGTCCATGGTAAATGTGAATATTATAATAGAGAGGTGAGAACAAACAACCAGATAGAAAAGCGGACACAAATCCGAGTGTCAGTTGTAGAGATAAATATCAATCCACACAGCGACAGTGACAGCGACATCGCGGGGCGTCGCTGAAGGAGGGAGCTCCCTCTCTGCTCCCATCAGCACAAAGCGATGGGGATCTCATTGTGTTCATGTTCTCCATGGTGACCCCGGGGTCCCAAGATGTCTTTGACCTTTAGGAAAGGTGGGCTGTCAGCTCCTGCTCAGAACAGGAGCTGAGACACCTCCTCCCTTCCTGTCAGATGCCGATTTAATGCCTTGGAATGCAGAAGCATTGCAGAGCATTAGATCAGCGATCTGTCGGGGCTAAGTTGATGTCCCATCTTGGGACAATGTAAAAGAGTAAAGCAAAAAAAAATCAATAAAAAATATAAAATATTTAAAATAAATCACAAAATTAAGAACAAAAAAAAGAAATAATGAAAACAAATATTAATCCAATAAATAAATTTTTGTGCAAAAAAAAAGTACAAGTTTGATATCGCTGCGTCTGGAATAACCCGACCTATAAAGCTGTCCCACGCGTTAACCACTTCAGTGAACATCGTAAAAAAATAAATGAAAAACATGGCAAAATAACGATGCTTTATCATCATACCGCTGAACAAAAAGTTGAATGTAACACAATAAAAAAGATGAATATAAATAAACATGGTATCGCTGAAAACATCATCTTATCCCCCCCAAAAAAACAAGCTGCCACACAGTTCAGTTAGCAGAAAAATAAAAAAGTTACAGCTCACAGAATAAAGCGATGCAAAAATAATTATTTTTTATATGAAACAGTTTTAATTGTGTAAAAGAGCCAAAACATAAGAAAAATGTACAAATGAAGTTTTGCTATAATTGTACTGACCCGAAAAATAAAGCTGCCTTATCAATTTTACCATACGAGAAATGGCATAAAACCCCCCCCAAAAAAATCCTGAATTACTAGGTTTTTTTCATTGTGCTTCACAAAAATCGGAATAGCAAGCAATCAAAAAACGTAATTTGCCTGAAAATGGTACCAATAAAAACGTCAACTCGCCATGCAAAAATCAAGTCCTCACATGACTCTGTCAGCCGAAATATGGAAAAATTATAACTATCAAAATACGGCAATACAAAAACTTGTTTTAACAATATAGCATTTATTAGTGTGTGATAGCAGCCAAACACAAAAACCTGATATAAATCTGGTATCGGTGTAATCGCACCAACCCGAAGAATAAAGTGGTCTAATCACTTATACTACACGACGAAAGGCGTAAAAGATAAATAAAATCAATTGTTCACCTGCTGTTGATTTGTTCCCTCTTCCAAATATGTATCCTGCGCTCTGCGCTGAGCGCTTACAACGGGGGTTTCCGTGCAAATCTCAAATATGTGATCCAAATGGAACCCCCGGTGGAAGATTCCCTATAATGAGGCAGATGGAGGTACTGTGGATTCTGTCTGGCCTGTGATCCAGCAGTGTCTGACTTTTTAGGCGTGCACAAAAGCACAGGCCGCCACAGTTTTGTGCACTTCTGAAAAGAAGGACAATGCTGAACAGAGGCGGATGGAGGATGGAATCAAGAGTAACTCTGCTGCCTCACTATAGTGAATGGATCCCTAGGGGGTTTCATCTGAATCACGTCACTCGGAGATTTTGATGGAGACCCCGATATAAGTGCTCAGCGTAGAGCGCAGGTCAAATATGATCCAAAATGTTATGTAAAATGTTCCCAATAAAAGCTTCAACTAAATTCATAAAAAAGAAAGCCCTCACTCAGGTCTGTCATCTGTTAACAGAAATGTAGGGGGGCTTCCATGTAACAGGTAGTTCAATCGCTCTGGAAAAATGCTATAGCTCCTCGCCCCCCAAAAGAAATTCAGTAAATTCTGTGCTCCAAAATCCAAATGACCCCCTCCCTTCTGAGCCCCACAGTGTGCCTAAACCAAAATAGCATCCACATGTTTGGCATTTCTGTAACGATGAGAGCCAGCCTAATTTACGGGTGCATGTCTCCGGAAGCTCGAGCTGGGCATAAAGTACTGGTCACTACAACTTACTGGTCACTACAACAACAGTTTGCTATTTTCACTCAGCAACATCTACTGCTGGTTGTTTCAGGAAAACATCCATGGAGTCAAAATAGTCATTACACCAGTAGATAAATTCACAAAGGGGTATAATTTCCAAAATGGGGTCACTTGAGGGTGGATTCTGCTCTTCTAGCACGCAGGGGTTCTAGCCCACAAACTATTGTAGGAAATCTGTGCTCCAGGAGGCAAAAAACACTCCGACCCTCCCCAGTCTCACCGTGTGGCTAAGTAGTACTGCACAGCCACATATGGGGTGCTTCTACATTCAGAATAAATTGTGGGACAAATTTTGGTGCCACTTTTTTTTACCCACTTTTCCATGTGAAAATTTAAAATCTGGGGTTAAATGAAAATTTTGGTAGTAAAAATGTAATTATTTTTTCTTTATTTCCCAATGGTATAAAATATTGTGACACACCTGTGGTATCAAAATGATCACTGCACCCCTAGATTAATTTAGTGAGAGGTGTAGTTTGTAAAATTAGGTTACTTATGCGGGGGGGGTTCTGCTGTTCTGGCACCTCAGGGGCTCTTCCAGTGGGTCATGGCACCCTCAAACAAGTCCACAACATCTGAACTCCAATATTGCGCTTCTTCCCTTTTCAGCTTTGCACTGTGCCTCAAAAGTAGTTTTCAACCAAATAGGGGATGTCGGCGTACGCAGGAGAAATTGCACAACAAATTTTGGGGTCCATTTTCTCTTGCTATTCTTGTGAAAATGAAAATATGAAAATATTGGGGGCTAAAACAACATTTTTGTGGGAAAAAAAAAAAATTTTTTTCATTATCACAGATCAACGTTGTAAAATTCAGAAAAGCACCTGTAGGTTCAAGATGCTCACCACACATCTAGATAAATTCTTCGAGGGGTAAAGTTTCCAAAATTGGGCCATTTGTGGGGGGTTTCCACTGGTTAGGCACATCAGGGGCTCTCCAAACGCGACATCACACCCGCAGACCCTTCCATCAAAGTCTGCATTCCAAAACGTTACTCCTTCCCTTCTGATCTCTGCCATGCACCCAAACAGTAGTTTTTCTCCACATATTGGGTATTTGTATACTCAGGCGAAATTGCTCAACTAATTGTATGGTGCATTTTCTCCTGTTACCCTTGTGAAAATAAAAAAATTGGGGCTAAAAGAACATTTTTGTCGGAAAATGTTCTCGGCTCAACGTTATAAACTTCTGTGAAGCACCTGGGGGTTTGAAGTGCTCACCACACATCTAGATAAGTTCCTTGAGGGGTCTAGTTTTCAAAATGCAGACACTTGTGGGGGATTTACACTGTTTAGGCACATCAGGGGCTCTCTAAATGCGACATGGTGTCCGCTAATGATTTCAGCAAATTTTGCATTCAAAAAGTCAAATGGCGCTCCTTCATTTCCGAGCCCTGCTGTGCGCCCAAACAGTAGTATTCCCCCACAATTGGGGTATCAGCGTGCTCAGGAGAAATTGCACAACAAATTTTGGGGTCAATTTTTCCCTGTTACCATTGTAAAAATAAAAAAAATTGGGTCTAAAGTTTTTGGGAAAAAAAGTTAAATGTTCATTTTTTCCTTCCACATTCCATTAATTCCTGTGTAGCACCGGAAGGGTTAATAAAGTTCTTGAATGTGGTATTGAGCACCTTGAGGGGTGCAGTTTTTAGAAAGGTGTCACTTTTGGGTATTTTCTATCATATAGACACTTCAAAGTCACTTCAAATGTTATACGGTCATAAAAAAAAATGGTTTTGTAAATTTTATTGTAAAGATGAGAAATCGCTGGTCAACTTTTAACCCTTCTAACTTCTTGACAAAATTTAAAAAAAAAAAATTGTGCTAATGTAAAGTAGACATGTGGGAAATGTTATTTATTAACTAATTCATGTGACATAAATCTGATTTAAGGGCATAAAATTAAAAGTTAGAAAATTGCAAAATTTTCAACATTTTCGCCAAATTTACCATTTTTTTTTACAAATAAAAGCAAGTCATATCAAATAAATTATACCACTATCATGAAGTACAATATGTCATGAGAAAATAGTCTCAATTGGTGTATTGTATAGGGGGTGCCACTGTGCCCTGACTGGAAGATGGATAAACTACCACGGAAGAAGTAAGTGGCGAAACGCGCGTCATGGTGTGAGGACACCAGGCTGATTTCTCCTGTCATCTTTATCTCACCTACCATATAGGTGTTTCCTCCAGGGCTTTCCTCCTCCACTACTTGTGGGTTATTATTGGCAACTTCTTTTATGCACTGACTAGCTATTGAACCCGTTCTACGCCCGGGTGGCGAGCATTTTTAATGCTATACGGTCTCCCATGCTGGTATGTGCTGCTCCCCTCCTGGTATTTGTGCTGCCCCCATCCTGTCCCCATCATCCTATCCCGGTATGCGTGGCACTCCTCATCCCCAATCCCGGTATGCGTGGCACCCCTCATCCCCAATCCCGGTATGCGTGGCTCCCCTCATCCCCAATCCCGGTATGTGTGGCTCCCCTCATCCCCAATCCCGGTATGCGTGGCTCCCCTCATCCCTATTCCCGGTATGCGTGGTTCCCCTCATCCCCATTCCCGGTATGCGTGGCTCCCCTCATCTCCATTCCTGGTATGCGTGGCTCCCCTCATCCCCATTCCCGGTATGCGTGGCACCCCTCATCCCCGATCCCGGTATGCGTGGCACCCCTCATCCCCGATCCCGGTATGCGTGGCACCCCTCATCCCCGATCCCAGTATGTGTGGTACCTCTCATCCCCGATCCCGGTATGCGTGGCTCCCCTCATCCCCGATCCCGGTATGCGTGGCTCCCCTCATCCCCGATCCCAGTATGCGTGGCTCCCCTCATCCCCGATCCCGGTATGCGTGGCTCCCCTCATCCCCGATCCCGGTATGCGTGGCTCCCCTCATCCCCGATCCCGGTATGCGTGGCTCCCCTCATCCCCGATCCCGGTATGCGTGGCACCCCTCATCCCCGATCCCGGTATGCGTGGCACCCCTCATCCCCGATCCCGGTATGCGTGGCACCCCTCATCCCCACAATCCTGGTATGCGTGGCACCCCTCATCCCCACAATCCTGGTATGCATGGTACCCCTCATCCCCACAATCCTGGTATATGCGTGGTACCCCTCATCCCCACAATCCTGGTATATGCGTGGTACCCCTCATCCCCACAATCCTGGTATGCGTGGTACCCCTCATCCCCACAATCCTGGTATGCGTGGTACCCCTCATCCCCACAATCCTGGTATGCGTGGTACCCCTCATCCCCACAATCCTAGTATGCGTGGTACCCTCATCCCCACAATCCTGGTATGCGTGGTACCCCTCAACCTCACAATCCTGGTATGCGTGGTACCCCTCATCCCCACAATCCTGGTATATGCATGGTCACCTCACCCCACAATTCTGGTATGTGTAGCCCCCTCATCCCTTTCACACTGTACACACATACAAAAAAAATAAACAATTATACTCACCTTTCTTCCCTGTGCTCCAGCGCTGCGTCCCCTTCTGCCGGAGGCCGGGGAAGGAGTGCGGCACCGGAGTACGTGTGTGCCCATACCGCGCTGTCCCAGTAAAATGGCGCCGGATAGCGCTATGCGCATGCGCCGATGCGACGCCTCACTCCGCCCCCGGTCTCCGGCCAGAACAGAGGCACCGCGGCAACGCTCCTCCCGGTCAGGTAAGTATGTAAGTATGGCGCTGGAGTGTGCAAAGTAGTCATCAAAGCAAAAGGTGGCTACTTTGAAGAACCTAGAATATAAGACATATTTTCAGTTGTTTCACACTTTTTTGTTAAGTATATAATTCCACATGTGTTAATTCATAGTTTTGATGCCTTCAGTGTGAATGTACAATTTTCAAAGTCATGAAAATACAGAAAAATCTTTAAATGAGAAGGTGTGTCCAAACTTTTGGTCTGTACTGTATATATTGCTTTCTACCTTGATTGCTTGATCAATACTATGGTGTATCCATTGGGTGGTTGCTTTATTTTATGTCCCCTGCGATATCGTAGATAGGATACAGGTGTGATTCTTTCCCCTCACATATACTTTGGTGATTACACCAATTAATATAAATTTAATCATTTTAGGGACTCTATTGATTTGGTTCTCTGTGATTTATCTTATGGGAAGTCATTTGACTCTATCTAAAAAGTATCTCATATGTTGATTATCACATCCCTAACATTGCAGCAGTTTATCCATCTACCAGCCAGGACAAATTGGCGTCCCCTATACACGGCACTCTGCATGTTTTTTTATTAATGTGTTCCGTTTGTCACCTAAACAAATTAATTTCAGCAAATCCTGTTGACGCTTCACCAAGGCAGTGCTGCATTGCTTCCAGTTTACGACGGATATGGATGACTTGCTCCGAGATGACAATTCGGAGGAGGAGCAGATGCAGGAACTGGTGTAGGAGGTGGAGGGAATCCTGATGGAATTGGGGCCCGTAATTCTCTATGTCAGTAGCACGTGTGCCATCACAGGGTCCTACTCTGTCCCAGCCTCCACAAGGTTTATCCAGTGTGCTATCAGGAAAATCTAGCATCCCTGGTCACAACACATGTCCAGAAGTTGGTCGTTAAGTGGACCTTCCCAGTAACTGCATTGGTCATGGCATGGGAGATATTATGGGACACGTGCTGGTGTTGGGCGGGGATGGCACACCGGGAAAAATAGTGGTGGCTAGGGTCAGAGTACTGATGGCCGCCACCATGAGGTTGTGGAAAGCCTCAGTGTCCACAAGCCTAAACGTCAACATTACCAAGGAAAGCAGTCTGGAAATGTGCCCATTTAGTGCTTGGGCCTGTGGGTGGGTGGCTGGGTATTTTTTCTTGTGTTCCAAGGCCTGGGGTAGCTAAACGCTACTCTGGGACAAAGAATTGGACATAGTTTCTGATGGTGCTTGCGAATGTGCAACAACAGGTGCAGGGCAGGAGGTATCATGACTTCATCGTCCTCCACCACCTCGTCTTCCACTTCCGCACTCTGGTCCTACTGACTTGTTGACTTAACGTCACTTGTTGGCAACTGTGTCTCATCATCATCATCTATCTCTTGAGACACTAATTGCTGTTCCCCACCGTGTTCTTCTCCTCACTGAGGCTGCTCAAATATTAGGATATCACTACACACGATCTCCTCATGTCCCTCTTGAAAGTTCAGTGCGAGAGGCCAGAATCAACAAATAGAAATGTACAGAGCTGTAGCATTTATACAGTGTTTTTTACTGAATTTTTTTTTCTGCGTCCAAACTACTGCATCGTACAGTAGTAGCAGCAAACTGAATGAAATTTCAAAAATCTACTGCACATGCCTTTTTTCCCCTTTCATTTTTTGAGCTTCTGGCGTTTTTGCAGTTTTTCAAACATTCAGATGAATGGGCGAATACGAAAGTATTGTATGCACAGTTTTTCCTGCCTCCACTCATATTTTAATGCAGAAAAAAATAAGGTGAGTGTGGCTTCTCTGGACAAATGACAATGATGACGTATCCCCCGGATAGTTCATTGATATCGCATCAGTGGGGGTCTGACACCCAGCACCCCTGTAATAAGATGTAATAACCTCTGGCAGTGACTGGATGGAAATACACTGCTCAAAAAAATGAAGGGAATACTTAAACAACAGAATATAACTCCAAGTAAATCAAACTTCTGTGAAATCTACCTGTCGACTTAGGAAGCAACACTGATTGACAATCAATTTCACATGCTGTTGTGCAAATGGAATAGACAATAGATGGAAATTATTGGCAATTATCAAGACACCCTCAATAAAGGAGTGGTTCTGCAGGTGGGGACCACAGACCACATCTAAGTACCAATGCTTTCTGGCTGATGTTTTGGTCACTTTTGAATGTTGGTTGTGCTTTCACACTCGTGGGAGCATGAGACGGACTCTACAACCCACAGAAGTTGCTCAGGTAGTGCAGCTCATCCAGGATAGGACATCAATGCGAACTGTGGCAAGAAGGTTTACTGTGTCTGTCAGCGTAGAGTCCAGAGGCTGGAGGTGCTATCAGGAGACAGGCCAGTACACCAGGAGACGTGGAGGGGGCCGTAGGAGGGCAACAACCCAGCAGCAGGATCGCTACCTCCACATTTGTGCAAGGAGGAACAGGAGGCGCACTGCCAGAACCCTGCGAAATGACCTCCAGCAGGCCACAAATGTGCATGTGTCTGCACAAACGGTTAGAAACCGACTCCATGAGGGTGGTATGAGGGCCTGACATCCACAGATGGGGGTTGTGCTCACAGCCCAACACTGTGCAGTACGCTTGGCATTTGCCACAGAACACCAGGATTGGCAAAGTCGCCACTGGCACCCTGTGCTCTTCACAGATGAAAGCAGGTTCACACTGAGCACATGTGACAGACGTGACAGAGTCTGGAGACGCCGTGGGGAGCGATCTGCTGCCTACAACATCCTTCAGCATGACCGGTTTGGCAGTGAGTCAGTAATGGTGTGGCGTGGCATTTCTTTGGAGGGACGCACAGTCCTCCATGTGCTCGCCAGAGGTAGCCTGACTGCCATTAGGTACAGAGATGAGATCCTCAGACCCCTTGTGAGACCATATGCTGGTGGGTTTGGCCCTGGGTTCCTCCTAATGCAGGACAATGCCAGACCTCATGTGGCTGGAGTGTGTCAGCAGTTCCTGCAAGATGAAGGCATTGAAGCTATGGACTGGCCCGCCCGTTCCCCAGACCTGAATCCGATTGAGCACATCTGGGACATCATGTCTCGCTCCCTGGTTTTCTCAATTCTTTATCTTTACCAGTAAGGCCACTTTCACACGTTCAGTATCTTACATCAGTATTTGTAAGCCAAAATCAGGAATGGAACAATCAGAGGAAAAGTATTATATAAACACGTGCACCAATTCTGCATTTTTACAAATACTGATATAAAATATTGACCAAATACTGAACGTGTGAATGTGGACTTGCACTCAGAGTAGCAGGAAGATTAGCTCATCGGAACGTGACCACAAGTCTGCACATCGCATATGAGCGATCATGTGATGAATAAATGAACTGCCACACAGAGCCAAATCCTAACATTGTGTATATTATGCAATTCATAAATATATATTGAAAATAGAAAATTGCCCCAGTCAAAAAAAAAACACTTTAATGGTAATGCATTAGTTTTGTATAGGTGAAAGGTTGGCTCTCAGAATCAAGTCCTCTGGTGGGCCCAATGTTCCCCAATCCAACATTGATTGTTCCTCATGATTTTTGGCACTCAGTATTAGATGCAGTACCAGAATGCATCAGAGATAGGACCATTGGCAACACTTTTGGTAATCGCAAATAGAATTGTGGTCATACCACGGTGCGGGGCTTCATCAGATAAAATAACTTTACCCCAGTCCTCTGCAGTCCCAGGCCTGTGCTTCCTTTAATAATAAATAATAAGTTTTATTTTTATAGCACCAACATATTCCACAGCACTTTACAATTAAGCGGGGACATGTACAGCCAATAAATTCAAATACAGCCAAGGTAAGACAGTTTAAACAGTTCCATTAGGAGCGAGGGTCCGGCTGCTCGCTGCTTACAATCTACAAGGAAATGGGGGGGACACAGTAGGTGAATAGTGCTTGTTATTTCAGGTCTAGCAATTATACTAAATAGGGATTTTCATATAAAGCTGTATGATTCGGTCGTCAGCCCATATGTTTAAGTGCAATAATCAAGTACCGAGTGCAGTTACCTTGTGCATGGAGGGTGTGGAGACAGAGGAATAGGAGGGAGCAGATTCTGAATAATATTTAGAAGGAGGGAACAGGGGAAAGTTAGTTTACTGAGTAGTTGAGGTGGTCGGCTTGTTTAAAGAGATGGGTTTTTAAAGCGCGCTTGAAGACATGGGGGCTAGGCATCAGTCGGATCATCTGGGGTAGAGCATTCCAGAGAACTGGTGCAGCACGAGAGAAGTCTTGGAGACGGAGGTGCGAGGTTCGGATTATAGGGGATGTTAGTCTTATGTCATTTGTAGAATGGAGGGCACGTGTAGGGCGATAGACGGAGATGAGAGAGGAGATATAAGGCGGTGCATAACTGTGGACAGCTTTGTGGGTGAGAGTGATGAGTTTATATTGGACCCTGTAGCGAATGGGTAACCAGTGTAATGACTGGCAGAAGACAGAGGCATCTGTGAAATGGCTGGACAGAAATACGACCCTGGCTGCCGCATTCAGGACGGATTGGAGAGGAGAAAGTTTGGTAAGAGGGAGACCGATCAGAAGAGAGTTGCAGTAGTCCAGACGAGAGTGATTAAAAGCAACAGTCAGAGTTTTAGCAGTTTCAAAGGTGAGAAAAGGTCGGATTCTGGAGATGTTTTTAAGATGCAGGTGACAAGAGCGAGTGAGTGATCGGATATAGGGAGTAAAGGAAAGGTTAGTGTCGAATATGACCCCAAGGCAGCGGGAGTGCTGCTGGGAGTTATGGTTGAACCCTCCAAGGTAATTTCAATGTTAGGTTAGTAGAGGGGAGAAACACAAGGAGTTCAGTTTTGGAGAGATTCAGTTTAAGATAGAGGGAGGACATGATGTTAGACACAGCAGACAGACAATCCTTGGTATTTTCTATAAGGGTAGGGGTGATTTCAGGGGAAGAAGTGTATAATTGGGTGTCGTCAGCATAGAGATGATACTTTTAAATGTCAGTCTGTCCTTTATAATTTCCTTTGGAGAGAAGTGGCTTCTTGACACCAGGCTGCCTTTGCCTCACTGTGCCTGCTGATGTACAGACACCTGCCTTGTGCCATTCCTGAGCAAGCTGCCCTAAATCCTTCTTCCTAGCAGCTGAACCTCTTTTTGGAGTTCTCGATGATCCAATAAATGGTTGATGTAAAAGAAATCATATAAGCAGCAATGTCTTTGCCTGTAAAGCCCATTTGTTGCAAATGCAATGATGACTGTACGTGTTTCTTTGTAGATATCAATGGATAACAGAAGTAAACAATGATTTCTGAAAGTAGTCCCCTTTTAAAGCAATCTGCTCTTATTATTGAATCAGCACAACAGAGTGACATCAGCTGCCTTGTCCTTGTTAACACTTTCTCCTTAGCTGATGAGATGGTCACTGACATGATGTAAGCAGACAACTGAACCAAAATTTGTGGTAGTTTCAGTCTCCACAATGAGTTTTTGATTAACTATTTTTGCTAGGCCAAAAATGCAACATCTTACAGTTCCAGCAAAGTGGATGAGACTTATAGAAATCTCTGCCAAATGTGCTTTTTTATTATGCAGGATAAACTGACCTGAGGTACGTGTTTCCGTTTCTGTGTCAATCTCTCCTGTTTTATCTGCTGATTTTCCCCATAGAATTGTATTAGGAGCAGAAAATCTGCAGGTAGAAAAACACACATAACTATCAATAAAGTTTGTCGAAGCCAAATATCAGGAAGTATCAAAATCAAAGCAGCTTTATTTAAAATACGACAAACCAAAAGTGGGCAAAAATAAAAAGGGGATAAAGACCAAAGCATGCAAATGACCTAACAAGTGCAGAAAATGTGTAACATCAAATACTCATCAAATACTCATCGAGGGAACAAAGCCACAAATGCAAACACACCTCTGCTACATGCACATTACACACACACACAGCTCTACTCCATGCACTGGGTGATATCAGACCTCTACTATGGCAATACAGGGTACAAAAAAGAAAATCTATACATACTTGTATAGCCCATAGCAGAGGTCTGATTGCAGAGAAAAGCACATGGAGCGCGCTTTGCTTCATCCCACCCCCATCTACCTATGCTCTGCACCGCAAGGTTTCTATTGCGCAGGCACCGGGGAAGGGAGGGGGGGGGGGGTCACTGCCACTTTCCGGTGCCTGGGTAATAGAAACCTGCAGTGCAGAGCATAGGTAGATGGGGGTGGGATGAAGCAAAGCGCGCTCCATGTGCTTTTCTCTGCAATCAGACCTCTGCTATGGGCTATACAGGTATGTATAGATTTTCTTTTTTGTACCCTGTATTGCCATAGTAGAGGTCTGATAACCCTGAGGGGGTGACACATTCCCTTTAAGCCAGAGTTATCAAGCAGTTACAGGGGAAACAGTGACCTCCTGTGACCGGAGATTAGTTCTGCAGACAACAATATTTTCAATTGTACATTACTAATACAATAACACAGGAGTTGCAAATTACATGCAAACGGTTAATGGTAGGTGACGGTCAGCGGCATATTCCCCATCACCTTACATGCCACCCCACTAGAGGCTGGCGTCCTCAACAACTCTCCCCATACAAATTCATCTTGTGGATAACACTGTGGAGGTATACCAGCATTGCACCTGGCCGTCCTGTGCAGAGTCGTAGGACAAGGAACGTAGGGCACATTTATTGGAAGAGGGGCTGCTGGCTGTGCAACTCCCTCACCAGGTGGCAAGTCTGCATCGGCCGTGGTCCCCGTTGGTGTTTAGACAGGGACAACCCACCATTCTTCATCTAAGGAGGGTACTATTACAGTCAAAATACGGGTAGGCACCTCCTTCTCGGCCAGGGGCTCTTCAAAAGTGCAGCGTCTTAACATGTTACAGTTAAGGTTCCGCGAGGGTCCCCCAGTCCCTACTGGCTCTACCTCAAACCGGAGTGGCAGAGTCCATCCTCCTCTTCACCGTATATGGGACCACCTCGGGCCACCTCCCACTGCCTCTGCCTCAGTTTGTGACTCACTGGATCTCTCTCGGACCTCCGGTCTTTACATTTTTGGCGTAGTCGTCAGGATCCAGTGCTTGTCATGGACAGAGGCGAGGGAAGAAATGACTCTGCCGCACCAGGAGCCCCCCGCTGGTAGCGGACCCCTGGCAGCCGCGGCGACTTTGGGAGGGAATGTGCCAGTAGGAGCTTTACTCCAGCACATGCCGAAATACGACGGGCGTAACATAGTGTTGCAGGATTGGGCTGAGAGGGTCCGGAGTATTCTGCCGAGCTGAAGGAGCTAAAGCTGGAGGTATCTAAACTGAGAGCTGGGCCTGTCCCTACTCCCACGGAAGGGCCACCCGCCGCGTCCTCTGGAATGGTGGTTCCACAGTCTGCCAAGTCATCCTCCTCGAATGATTCAAGCTCTCATCCACAAGGAGCAGTCACCTGCTGGAGGTGTGGGCGTCAGGGACACATCTAGATGTCTGCAGCCCTGGAGCCTCCTTTGCCGGCATTAAACTCCCAGCCGCTGCTGTGAGAGGGCGAGCAGCAGCGGCCCACCCCCCACAAAGCCCTCGACAGGATGAACAAGATTTGCTCGCATGCAGTCCAGTGCCGGAAGCAGAGTTTGAAGGGCGGAAGATGAGATGCTTGGTTGACACGGGATCCGAATGTACCGTAATGCCCTTACAGGTGTACGAGAGGCACTTCCGTCAACTACTGGTTCCCAAGGACGGCTGAGCGATACGACTTACAACCGCTAACAATGGCCAACTGACCGTGAAGGTGATCATGTGGATGCAACTGAAAATGTTTGGTCAAGAGCTGGGTCAGAAAGGAATTGTGCTGGAGGACCACCCTCCTAGAAGAGGGATGGAGGTGACACTTGGAATGAATGTTCTACGAGATTTAAATCATCAGATGTATGCCAGTGAGGGACCCCGATACTGGGCTCATGCTACCCAACATTGACCCACACAGAGAATGTTACACCGTCTAGTGCTGAGCTGCGATCTCCTGAAAAGTGGGGTGCCTGGTCCGAGTGCCAACGCGGACCACGATCTCGCTAGCGCCCCGACAAGAACTCTTAATGCTACCGGTGGGGGTTGTGCAGAGACTAAATGGGCTTGAACTACTACTCGAACCAGCCCCAGAAGTCCTCATTAACCAAGGCGCATGTGGCCCGGTCTCTGGCGATTGTGAAGAATGGTCGGGTGCCGGTCAGATGTATCAACGTTTTAGAAGAGGCTGTTACAATTCCTGCTGGGACCATTCTGGCTGAACTGTTCATGCCGGCGGGGAAGGTGCCTGACAAGGCAGTGTTTGAACTGCGCCCAGATGAACAATCTTCCTGGACATACGTGATCGAAGTAGGCCGGACCGAACCTCCTACGAAACAATGGAATGGTCGTGTGATCATGGACCAGATGGGATTAGATCGTGAGAAACTGACCCCCGTGCAATTGGAGCAGCTGGAGAGGATCTTGTGGGAACATCAAGAGACCTTTTTGTAACATGCGGAGGACTTCGGTTGTTCCCAGACGATTGAGCATGAGATTCGCATGGGGGATACCCCTCCTATTAGGGAACGTTATCGTCAAATTCAACCGACACTCTATCAAGAGGTGAAGGGCATGGTGGCCAGTATGCTTGACAACCAAGTGATCCGAGAGCCAGAGTCCCTGGGCGGCCCTGTGGTCTTGGTACGGAAGAAGGATGGGACCTTTCGGTTTTGTATGGACTATCGCAAATTGAATGCTCACGCGGTGCAGGACGCATATCCATTACCTCGCATAGAAGAGTCTCTGTCGGCATTGGGTCGGGCCAAATATTTCTCGACGTTCAATTTAGCAAGTGGCTATTGGCAGGTACCAATGGCCGAAAAAGATCAGGCCAAGACGGCGTTTGTCTTACCAATGGGGCTCTATGAATTCCACCGGATGCCCTTCGGGCCCACTAACTCCCCGTGAACTTTCCAATGCCTGATGGAACATTGTTTAGGCAATCTGAATTTTGAATCAGTCCTGATATATCTAGATGACATTGTGGTGTTCGGGACCTCATTTGAAGACCATCTTGAGAAGTTACGTCAAGTTCTCTGGCGGCTCAGTTGCTGCGGCCTAAAAATATAACCAAAGAAGTGCCAACTGTTACAGAGTCAGATTGAGTATTTAGGCAACGTGGTGACTCCGGGCGGGGTGCTGCCCACGACCAGTAAGGTCATAGTCATGCAGGAGTAGCCACCTCCCCATACCCTGCGAGAGGTTCGGGCCTTCTTGGGTTTAGCGGGGTACAATTGGCAATTTGTACCTAAGTTTTCACAAGTAGTGAGTCCCCTGAATGAGCTTTTAAGAGGGATGGCGCAGGGCCCCCAAAATCGGGGACCCCAGCAGCAAAAGACATTTGAGGAGGTGAAGGCCGCCCTAACGAGTGCTCCATTGCTGGCGTATGTCTGGTTTGATGCTCCTTTCCTGTTATACACCGATGGCAGTCTGCATGGGCTGGGGGCGGTACTAGCACAAGTGCAGGATGGTCACAAGCGAGTAATCGCCTATGGCAGCAGGTCTTGAAGAGACACTGAACGCAACCCAGCTAACTACAGCTCATTTCGCCTAGAGCTACTGGCCATGGTGTGGGCGATGACCGAAAGCTTTGCCAAGTATTTAACAGGAGCTAAGGTGCTAGTCATGACTGATAATAACCCTCTGGCTCACCTAGAAAATGCAAAAGTGGGAGCGTTGGAGCGGCGGTGGGTTGCTCGCTTTGCTAAGTTTAATTATCGAATTAAGTTTCGCTCTGAGCAGGAAAACGGAAATGCGGATGCACTGTCAAGGGTGCCCCTTGGGTCCTCGGGGGAAAATGTTGATGACCAGCTTGAGGACACTGAAACCCCTGACTTGTGGCAGGTACCTATCTTCTGAAGTGTGGTACGTTCAAGTGGGGTGGCATCAGGAATGCCGTGTGTTCTGGGAAAAACACCCTCGGATTGGGCGATAGACCAGAACGAGTGCACAGACATTACACTAGTGCACACTTGGGTACCAAATGGAGTCTGGCCGCGTGCAGAGGACAAGACTCAACTGTCCGCGGAAGGAATAAAACTACTGTGACAGTGGGATAAGTTGTGTGTGGAACAGTGCCTCTTGTATCGTAAGGTGTACCTGCCATCTGAGCTGCAGCATCGGTACCAGCTAGTAATCCCTATGGGGATGGGTCAAGTGGTTGCTCACGAGACGCATGAGAAGGTGAGTGAAAAGACACTCCAGTGGCTACAGCGAGTCCTCTATTGTCTTGAATTGGGAGGGATGGTGACAGAAGTGTGTTGGCAGTGTCGGGTCTGTGGGCTCAGGAAGAGTCCTGAGCAGTGGGCACCCGCACAGTCTATTAAGACTTCCGCTCCCTTAGAGCTTGCTCATGATTGACTAGGTCCTGATAGGATACTCAATGTCTGGGTATTCCTATTGATTGGTAATGACAGACCACTTCACTAAGTATGCTGTGGTGCCGACAAGAGATCAGAAGGCGGAGTCGGAGGCTGAGGCCGTGTGACATTTTATCCAGGTGTTTGGGTGTCCGCAAAGAATTAACTCGGATCAAGGGGCATGTTTCCAGGGGATGTTGATGAAGGAGCTGTACCAGCTGTATGGCATTGCACCGTTGAGAACGACACCTTACCATCCCCAAGGTAACAGAGCTTGTGAGCGCCTTAATCGGACTCTGTTGCAGATGTTGAGGATGTTAGTGGGTAAACAGCAGGGACGCTGGCCTGAGTATCTCCCCGAATTGATGTGGGCCTACAATAATAGAGTGCACAGCACTACTGGCTACTCACCACACATATTGATGTTCGGGAGGCCAGGGCGGGACATTAAGGATTTGAGCATGCCAGGTCCCCTCTCCAATCCCCCTCGGACCGCATCAGAATGGGTTTGAGAACATCGGTGGCGACTAAGAGTGGTGCATCAGGTGGTGGGTGGTCGACTCATGCACAGGATGACTTTGAGTGGGGAGGTGTGTCAAGGACACCAACCTCTAGTGGGGTGGCATGTGAGAGTGTGACCTGTAATAGCAGCAGGAGAGCATTAGGACCCTGTGGGTTTTGCCTGGCTGAGCAGAGAGCAGGGGCAAACTGGGAGACCCTGTGTGCTGTGAAGCAGACTGCTGTGTGAGACACAGTAAGCAGAGTCTGAGGAGAAATGTGAGGATTGAACTTCGGTGAGACTCTCTCCACAAGCTTTCCTGTCGGGGTTGTTAACCCTTGTCCCTAGGGAAGCAGTGTCCCTGCTTAAGAATGAGTGCTGAGCTGGGGAAAGCTGTGTGGCTCTTTGGAGTTTTGTGGCAGTCCATGTGGCGTGGACTAGGGACTTTGTGTTGAACGGGCTAAGTGGCAAGGATTCGGAAAGAGATAAAGGATACCATCTCTGTGACGGAGCGCGTGGTCGGTGACCTGGGAAACAGTGAGTGACCGGGAGAGGAGAGACAGGGTCCGGTGCCATTCACATTGAAAGGATACTGACAAGCCTGGTGAAGAGTTCTTCCCGGACCATAACCAAAGGCTACAGGACTAAAGTCCCCGGCATGTGGCCTTGGCATCAGCAGACAAGACAAAAAAAATTTGTTTTTATTTGGCACCAAAGTTTTTCGGGACTAGCTGCAGCCACCGTGAATCACAGGCCTGTGAGAGACCACATCTGAGGTTAACGGTACCGTAACTTTAAGATACCCGGGTATCCCTATACTAGGGGTATAAGAGCAATCGGTGTAGTATCATGTATTGTTATTGTTAATTTTGGTAGGTTTGTACTCAGTGTGCCTTTTCAGGGATTCCCATAGAACACCCTCACTAGATTGACACTGTGTTTAGTTAAAATTGTTCCAGATCTTTAGCGTAACTCACATAACCTGGGAACCTTGGGATTGGCACATTGATTTCAGCTTTTGCCGAGTGTGTGTAACTAGTAGAGACAGTGTCCTAGGTAAAACCTGAGACTGATTCATTCAATACTGAATCGTAGTCTAACTCCTGTTTCAGTAAAGAAAGTGTTGTTTATTTCTGTCTCTGTCTCAGTTTGTGACTCACTCGATCTCTCTCGGTCATTACATGTGCACGCTCCCACTGTAATCCTCATGGTGGGCCTGAGCTCAGGAGTTACCGACCCCTGTCTGGTCGCTGTGTCGTTGCAGAGATGAGCCTGCCTGGATGATGGCTGTTTGACCAAGGGATGACAAGTTTCTAATCGTAGACTTGCATGGACTTGCCGGAGGGCCTTCCGGGTGCTTCATGGATGTTGGATCCCGGGGATTTGGGCTCAGCGGATGGCGCTTGGTGGAGAAGTCACATGTCCTCCTTCTTCCAGTTCTCACCTCGCTATCCTAAAATGGCCACCGAACCAACTCGTTTCAGTCAGGCACTTCCTTCCAATTGTCTACACTGCCCCCTGGCCTGGGGCTCTGTCTGGTTCTGCCCAAAATGTAGTTCACACCAGCAGAACAGAGTCCATTTAACATAACTCAAGTCTTTGCCAGCAGAATAGCTGTTTCTATTTCTCCTCACAGAACCCATTACCTGTCTCTCAATAAAAATCCTGCACAAACCAGTTTAAGCCAGTCATCAAGCAGGTGCAGGGGAAACAATGACCTCCTGTGGCCGCAAGCTAGTACTGCAGACAGCAATATTGTCAATTGTACATCTATATGTATAATCCTCTTATCCCGTCTGTCTGTCTTTCTGTCCAGGAAATCCCGCATCGCTGATTGGTCCGGCCGCGGCCAATCAGCGACGTGGGATTTCAGAAAAATATGGTGGCCGTTAGCGGCTCATCTGCAGGACGGAGGTCAGCGGCGATGCAGCAGGGAGATGACCGGCGCTAGCCGCTCATCTCCCCGCTGCTGGCAGCACAAGTACCCCGACAGGCGGCGCCGCTCACCTCCATGCAGCTAACGTCGGGAGATCAGCGGCTTGGCCCGCTGATCTCCGGAGGGCAAGTGTGAACGGAGGACCGGGGAGCGGCGCCACCGGTCAGGATACTTCTGCGAGTCGCCGCTCATCTCCCGCCTTCTCGCAGCGGAAGTAGCCGCACAGGCAGCGCCGCTCCCCGGTCCTCACTAATACGACGCTGATTGGTCGCGGTCGACATCCGCGACCAATCAGCGATATGGGCGGCAAATTTAAACCACGCTCTGCTGATTGGTCGCGGTGGCCGGCCGCAACCAATCAGCGATTTTGGTGCCAAATTTAAACGCCGCTCTGCTGATCAGCGAGATTAGCGTCAAATTTCAATAACGCTCTGCTGATTGGTCGCGGCCGCCATTACACATGCAAACGGTTAATGGTAGGTGGCGGTCAGCAGCATATTCCTCATCACCTCACACATGGCTCTGCTCCCCGCACATTACACACTCGGCTCCGCTCCGCACATTACACACTCGGCTCCGCTCCGTCCTCCTCTATAATACTATACATCATCCAGCACAGCAGAGTCCTGCAGACACTGAGCAGAGAACCCTGGAGCTCCGCCCCTGATCATGTGACTGATCACATGACGGTGACGTCACACAGGTCCTGGCAGCACACGGCGGTGCCGGCTCTGCAGGTGGAGGTGTGTGTGACTCTACATAGTATATAGGGGAGAGAGAGCGACAGATCCTACACTGTATATGGGGGAGAGAGAGCGACAGACCCTGCACTACACATGGGGGAGAGAGAGCGACAGACCCCGCACTACACATGGGGGAGAGAGAGCGACAGACCCCGCACTACACATGGGGGAGAGAGAGTGACAGACCCCGCACTACACATGGAGGAGAGAGAGCGACAGACCCTGCACTACACATGGAGGAGAGAGAGCGACAGACCCCGCACTACACATGGATGAGAGAGAGCGACAGACCCCGCACTACACATGGGGGAGAGAGAGCGACAGACCCCGCACTACACATGGGGGAGAGAGAGCGACAGACCCCGCACTACACATGGGGGAGAGAGAGCGACAGACCCCGCACTACACATGGGGGAGAGAGAGCGACAGACCCCGCACTACACATGGGGGAGAGAGAGCGACAGACCCCGCACTACACATGGGGGAGAGAGAGCGACAGACCCCGCACTACACATGGGGGAGAGAGAGCGACAGACCCCGCACTACACATGGGGGAGAGAGAGCGACAGACCCCGCACTACACATGGAGGAGAGCGAGCGACAGATCCCGCACTACACATGGAGGAGAGAGAGCGACAGACCCCACACTACACATGGGGGAGAGAGAGCGACAGACCCCGCACTACACATGGGGGAGAGAGAGCGACAGACCCCGCACTACACATGGGGGAGAGAGAGCGACAGACCCCGCACTACACATGGAGGAGAGAGAGCGACAGCCCCCGCACTACACATGGAGGAGAGAGAGCGACAGACCCTGCACTACACATGGAGGAGAGAGAGCGACAGACCCTGCACTACACATGAAGGAGAGAGAGAGCGACAGACCCTGCACTACACATGAAGGAGAGAGAGAGCGACAGACCCTGCACTACACATGGAGGAGAGAGAGCGACAGCCCCCGCACTACACATGGAGGAGAGAGAGCGACAGCCCCCGCACTACACATGGAGGAGAGAGAGCGACAGACCCTGCACTACACATGGAGGAGAGAGAGCGACAGACCCCGCACTACACGTGGGGAACAGAGAGCGACAGACCCCGCACTACACGTGGGGAACAGAGAGCGACAGACCCCGCACTACACGTGGGGAACAGAGAGCGACAGACCCCGCACTACACGTGGGGAACAGAGAGCGACAGACCCCGCACTACACGTGGGGAACAGAGAGCGACAGACCCCGCACTACACGTGGGGAACAGAGAGCGACAGACCCCGCACTACACGTGGGGAACAGAGCGACAGACCCCGCACTACACGTGGGGAACAGAGAGCGACAGACCCCGCACTACACGTGGGGAACAGAGAGCGACAGACCCCGCACTACACGTGGGGAACAGAGAGCGACAGACCCCGCACTACACGTGGGGAACAGAGAGCGACAGACCCCGCACTACACGTGGGGAACAGAGAGCGACAGACCCCGCACTACACGTGGGGAACAGAGAGCGACAGACCCCGCACTACACGTGGGGAACAGAGAGCGACAGACCCCGCACTACACGTGGGGAACAGAGAGCGACAGACCCCGCACTACACGTGGGGAACAGAGAGCGACAGACCCCGCACTACACGTGGGGAACAGAGAGCGACAGACCCCGCACTACACGTGGGGAACAGAGAGCGACAGACCCCGCACTACACGTGGGGAACAGAGAGCGACAGACCCCGCACTACACGTGGGGAACAGAGAGCGACAGACCCCGCACTACACGTGGGGAACAGAGAGCGACAGACCCCGCACTACACGTGGGGAACAGAGAGCGACAGACCCCGCACTACACGTGGGGAACAGAGAGCGACAGACCCCGCACTACACGTGGGGAACAGAGAGCGACAGACCCCGCACTACACGTGGGGAACAGAGAGCGACAGACCCCGCACTACACGTGGGGAACAGAGAGCGACAGACCCCGCACTACACGTGGGGAACAGAGAGCGACAGACCCCGCACTACACGTGGGGAACAGAGAGCGACAGACCCCGGACTACACGTGGGGAACAGAGAGCGACAGACCCCGCACTACACGTGGGGAACAGAGAGCGACAGACCCCGCACTACACGTGGGGAACAGAGAGCGACAGACCCCGCACTACACGTGGGGAACAGAGAGCGACAGACCCCGCACTACACGTGGGGAACAGAGAGCGACAGACCCCGCACTACACGTGGGGGAGAGAGAGCGACAGACCCCGCACTACACGTGGGGGAGAGAGAGCGACAGACCCCGCACTACACGTGGGGGAGAGAGAGCGACAGACCCCGCACTACACGTGGGGGAGAGAGAGCGACAGACCCCGCACTACACGTGGGGGAGAGAGAGCGACAGACCCCGCACTACACGTGGGGGAGAGAGAGCGACAGACCCCGCACTACACGTGGAGGAGAGAGAGCGACAGACCCCGCACTACACGTGGAGGAGAGAGAGCGACAGACCCCGCACTACACGTGGAGGAGAGAGAGCGACAGACCCCGCACTACACGTGGGGGAGAGAGAGCGACAGACCCCGCACTACACGTGGGGGAGAGAGAGCGACAGACCCCGCACTACACGTGGGGGAGAGAGAGCGACAGACCCCGCACTACACGTGGGGGAGAGAGAGCGACAGACCCCGCACTACACGTGGGGGAGAGAGAGCGACAGACCCCGCACTACACGTGGAGGAGAGAGAGCGACAGATCCCGCACTACACGTGGAGGAGAGAGAGCGACAGATCCCGCACTACACGTGGAGGAGAGAGAGCGACAGATCCCGCACTACACGTGGAGGAGAGAGAGCGACAGACCCCGCACTACACATGGAGGAGAGAGAGCGACAGACCCCGCACTACACATGGAGGAGAGCGACAGACCCCGCACTACACATAGGGAGAGAGAGCGACAGACCCTGCACTGTATATGGGGGAGAGAGCGACAGACCCTGCACTGTATATGGGGGAGAGAGCGACAGACCCTGCACTACACATGGAGGAGAGAGAGCGACAAACCCCGCACTCCACATGGGGGGGGGGGGGTAGAGAGGGCGCAACAGACCCCGCACTAGACATGGGGGGGGGGAGAGAGCGCGACAGACCCCGCACTAGACATGGGGGGGGGGGGGAGAGCGCGACAGACCCCGCACTAGGCATGGAGTTTAGGTAAACAGTGACACTATAAATAAAACTATAAATTCCAGTATATATACAACTAGCTATTGAACCCGTTCTACGCCCGGGTGGCGAGCATTTTTATTGGTATATGGTCTCCCATGCTGGTATGTGCTGCTCCCCTCCTGATATTTGTGCTGCCCCCATCCTGTCCCCACCATCCTATCCCGGTGTGCGTGGCTCCCCTCATCCCCAAACTCGGTGTGCGTGCCCCCCCCCCCTCATCCCCAATCCCGGTATGCGTGGCTCCCCTCATCCCCAAACCCGGTGTGCGTGCCCCCCCCCTCATCCCCAATCCCGGTATGCGTGGCTCCCCTCATCCCCAATCCCGGTATGCGTGGCTCCCCTCATCCCCAATCCCGGTATGCGTGGCTCCCCTCATCCCCAATCCCGGTATGCGTGGCTCCCCTCATCCCCAATCCCGGTATGCGTGGCTCCCCTCATCCCCAATCCCGGTATGCGTGGCTCCCCTCATCCCCAATCCCGGTATGCGTGGCTCCCCTCATCCCCAATCCCGGTATGCGTGGCTCCCCTCATCCCCAATCCCGGTATGCTTGGCTCCCCTCATCCCCAATCCCGGTGTGCGTGGCTCCCCTCATCCCCAATCCCGGTGTGCGTGGCTCCCCTCATCCCCAATCCCGGTGTGCGTGGCTCCCCTCATCCCCAATCCCGGTGTGCGTGGCTCCCCTCATCCCCAATCCCGGTGTGCGTGGCTCCCCTCATCCCCAATCCCGGTGTGCGTGGCTCCCCTCATCCCCAATCCCGGTGTGCGTGGCTCCCCTCACCCCCCCAATCCCGGTGTGCGTGGCTCCCCTCACCCCCCCAATCCCGGTGTGCGTGGCACCCCTCACCCCCCCAATCCCGGTGTGCGTGGCACCCCTCACCCCCCCAATCCCGGTGTGCGTGGCACCCCTCACCCCCCCAATCCCGGTGTGCGTGGTACCTCTCACCCCACAATCCTGGTATATGCATGGTCCCCTCACCCCACAATCCTGGTATATGCATGGTCCCCTCACCCCACAATCCTGGTATGTGTGGCCCCCTTATCCCTTTCACACTGTACACACATACAAAAAAAAAAATAAACAGTTATACTCACCTTTCTTCTCTGTGCTCCAGCGCTGCAGCGTCCTGTTCTGCCGGAGGCCAGGGGTGGAGTGCGGTGCCTGAGCACCACGCTGTCCGGCGCCATTTTGCTGAAGACACACTGTAAATGTGGCGCCAGATAGCGCTATGTGCACGCGCTGGTCAGACGCCTTCACTCCGCCCCCGGTCTCCGGCCAGAAGAGAGGCGCCGCGGCAACGCTCCTCCCGGTCAGGTAAGTATGGCGCCGGAGATCGCGGGATGCGTTGTGTCTACGCATCCCGCGATCTCCGGCGTCATACACCTCCTCTTACCTGTAACGTCTGGATGCCTGCTTCTGTCCGGAGCCAGACTGCGCGTCGCGCATGCGCAGTCTATCGAGGCTTCAGACAGAGGGACGCATCCCCGGTTATATTATAGATAGTCATTCTTTCTTAGCAGATCAGAAAGTCTCGGTCTCTTGGAGTTCTGTCTGCTCCTCTGTGTTATGAATCTATAGAAGACTTCTTACTTTATCACACATTACAGATTAGCAGATAATATAATAACCGCAATAACAGTCATCAGTTTTTCTGTTAGTCTATTTCATAAATCTCCCTGTTTGTGATTGATTTTCCTCTCTGTTAAAACAACACCGAAGACAAATGTTTTTTTCTAAGTGTTGGAATAATGATTATTATTGTATATTGCAACAACTACTATTTCCTACTGTTTAATAGTGCAGGAGCTTCTGTCTCCAGTGTTATATTGCCAGTAAAGCAGTGTTAATAAAAGTCAGTTCCAGCTCTCTGTGTGTAGCTGCAGCACATATCACTTTCACTTTGCAAGCCGACAAGATGCTAAGATCCTAAGCTATAAGAAATACCAGTTGTAAGCTGTGTTATCTTTGTTCCTGAATTAATATATATTCACTGTGGAACAACTGGACAGAAAAAACACTTTGGTAAATCCTGCGACTCTCCAACACTGAAACATCTCATCATCTTTATAATAAAGGATCTTCTGTTGTTTTTTTTTTATATTTTTTTTTTTTCCTGACTGACCCAAGAATGATGAATAAGGACAAAGATAAGATTATGGAGAAGATATTAAACCTCACCCTGGAGATAATCTTCCATCTTACCGGAGAGGTGAGAGGTTGTGATGTCATCACATGACATCATTATCTATGGGAATAACAGGTGATATGACCGGAGAGGTGAGAGGTTGTGATGTCATCACATGACATCATTATCTATGGGAATAACAGGTGATATGACCGGAGAGGTGAGAGGTTCTGATGTCATCACATGACATCATTATCTATGGGAATAACAGGTGATGTGACCGGAGAGGTGAGAGGTTCTGATGTCATCACATGACATCATTATCTATGGGAATAACAGGTGATATGACCGGAGAGGTGAGAGGTTCTGATGTCATCACATGACATCATTTTCTATGTGAATAACAGGTGATATGACCGGAGAGGTGAGAGGTTGTGATGTCATCACATGACATCATTATCTATGGGAATAACAGGTGATGTGACCGGAGAGGTGAGAGGTTCTGATGTCATCACATGACATCATTATTTATGGGAATAACAGGTGATGTGACCGGAGAGGTGAGAGGTTCTGATGTCATCACATGACATCATTATCTATGGGAATAACAGGTGATATGACAGGAGAGGTGAGAGGTTGTGATGTCATCACATGACGTCATTATCTATGGGAATAACAGGTGATATGACCGGAGAGGTGAGAGGTTGTGATGTCATCACATGACATCATTATCTATGGGAATAACAGGTGATATGACCGGAGAGGTGATGGACTCTGGAAATGTCTGTAGTGATATTATTAATGTCTCCACACTCAGGATTACACAGTAGTGAAGAAGACCTCTAGTGATTGCTGTCAGGCCCCTCTGTCTGAAGGACGGGGAGGACCCCTGAGCCCAATCCCGGGGCCTCCACCTCACCCCCGGATACATGAGGACATCAATGACCAGAAGATCCTAGAACTCACCCACAAGATGATTGAGCTGCTGACTGGAGAGGTGACACTGCTGGGACATTATACAGGACGGCACTGGAGGATTCTGGGTGATGACGGTATCATTGTGTGTGTCAGGTTCCTATAAGGTGTCAGGACGTCACCGTCTATTTCTCCATGGAGGAGTGGGAGTATCTAGAAGGACACAAGGATCGGTACAAGGAGGTGATGATGGAGGAGCACCGGCCCCGCACATCACCAGGTAATAGACAGGACTAAATCCACACGGCCTATAATTCTCTGTATGTAATAATGATGTCAGTCCTGTCTGTGTCTCCTGCAGGTCTCTCCAGTAAGAGGACAACCCCAGAGAGATGTCCCGCTCCTCCTCCTGCACAGGACCATCAGGTAGATGGAGATCTCCCCTATGATGTGTAGACGGCTGTGACCTCCTTGTGTTCAGTCTTGTCTTCTCCTCCAGTATTAGATGTTTTATACTTGTGTAATGAGAGCGGTGGAGACGGCAGGATCACAGCTGACCACAGACATGGCCGGATCTTCTCACCATTATTCCCGGGGACTTCTCCAATCATCGGGGACTTTTACAATATTTGTTTTGCAGCTTTTGGATCGGGATAAAGATCTGAACAATATTAATGCTCCAGAGAGAAATGTGAGGGGCGATCAGCGGTGTAAAGAGGAGACTCCTACAGATAATCGCTCAGGTGAGTAGTGACCACGGAATAAGAAAAGAAGAGAAGTCACAGATCCTATCGTCTTAGTCCTCTCCCCCCACCTATCGTCTTAGTCCTCTCCCCCCACCTCCGTCATAGTCATCGTGCAACTCATCCTGCAGTCCGGAGCTTTAATTTACCAGTGAAAACCAGATTTTAATGTTATATGGTTTAAAATTTTCAATATCCTGTTCTATTCTTTTGACAGATGATTCTGGTATTATACAGAATACAAACGAAGAGCATCCCATTATCCCAGATATACCCCCAGCGCTTCCCACCCAAGATCTGTCATCTGATGCTTTTAAACATGACCTATCTATCGCTTCACTGCAGAATGTTGAGCAAACTGAAAGCTACATGAAGGGTGTTCAACACCAAAGAGCTGGCAAAGGGGAGAAGCCATACTCATGTTCAGAATGTGGGAAATGTTTTACTCTGAAATCACAGCTTGATAACCATGAAAGAATTCACACAGAAGAGAAGCCATTTTCTTGCACCATATGTGAAAAGTGTTTTATACAAAATTCAACTCTAATAGTACATCAGAGAACTCACACCGGAAAACCATTTTCATGTCCAGAATGTGGAAAATGTTTTATCCACAAATCAAAGCTTTTTAAACATAAAAGAACTCACACCGGGGAGAAGCCGTTTTCTTGTTCAGAATGTGGGAAATGTTTTGTTCACAAATTTGCTTTTGTTAGACATCTGAGAATTCACACAGGGGAGAAACCATTTTTATGTTTAGAATGTGGGAAATGTTATAGCAGTAAATCACTTCTTGCTGAACATCTAAGAATTCACACAGGAGAGAAGCCATTTTCATGTTCTGAATGTGCAAAGTGTTTTATTCGGAAATCACAGCTTACTGCACATATAAAAACTCACACAGGGGAGAAGCCGTATTCATGTTCAGAATGTGGGAAATGCTTTACCCAGAAATCAGATCTTCTTAGACATCAAATAATTCACACAGGGGAGAAGCCATTTTCTTGTACCATATGTGGGAAGTGTTTTAACCAAAAATCAGTTTTAATTGTACACCAGAGAATTCACACAGGAAAACCATTTTCATGCCCAGATTGTGGAAAATGCTTTAGCAACAAATCAAATCTTCTTAGCCATCAAAATACTCATACAGGGAAAAAGTCATTTTCATGTTCAGAATGTAGGAAATGTTTTAATCGGAAATCACAGCTTACTGTACATCTAAAATCTCACACTGGAGAGAAGCCATTTTCTTGTTCAGAATGTGGGAAATGTTTTACCCAAAAATCAGATCTTCTTAGACATCAAATAATTCACACAGGGGAGAAGCCATTTTCATGTTCAGAATGTGGGAAGTGTTTTAACCAAAAGTCAGCTCTAAATGTACATCAGAAAATTCACACAGGAAAACCATTTTCATGCCCAGATTGTGGAAAATGCTTTATCAACAGATCAAATCTTCTTAACCATCAAAATACTCACACAGGGGAGAAACCATTTTCATGTTCCGAATGTGAGAAATGTTTTAATCGGAAATCCCAGCTTACATTACATCTAAAATGTCACACAGGGGAGAAGCCTTTTTCTTGTTCAGAATGTGGGAAATGTTTTGTTCACAAATTTGCTTTAGTTAGACATCTGAGAATTCACACAGGGTAGAATCCGTTTTCAAGAAGGGGGCTGGAGGCAAGGAACCTAGATGGAAGCCCCACATGACCGAGAGGGGACAGGAGGGTGTAATTTGAAATAAAAGGATAGGGATTGGATATAGGTTGAGGTGCGGGCATTTGAGGGGGGAGGGGGGTAGATAAAACAGAAAGGGTGGGAAGAAAGCATTGGAAAAAGTCCCAGAGACAAAAACATTGGAGAACGTCCTTTTGTGTGAAGACACTTACCAAGAAGATGGAAACTGTGGATTCCTTGATCAACAGACTGAGGGAGGCTGCCAGATCCAGAAGTGGAGGGTGGCTGGAGTCCCAGCTGTCCGGATTGCTGGGGAGTTATGGGGCAGAAGCGCCTCCGTCGGGGGCCAGCAGGAGAACGAGGCCCCCCGTTAGGCTTTCTCCGGACACGGTTAGTGCGGGCAGCAGGCGCAGGCCGCGGAGCCCCTCAGGGGACCCTGCGTCCGGCGAGCGTGTTGTCGGAACACCCCATCAGCGTGCTCGCCGCGGCAGGAATCCGCCTAGCCGCCCTGCGGGCTCCATCTGCAGTGTGTCGCAGTCCTCAACTGAAAGACCCTGGTCGGCTGTGGTGCGGCCTGCTCCGGTGTCACGCCACAATACCAGGGCCCAGGCTGCGCCGGAAGCAAGGCCCACGATGCAGCCACGTCAGCTTCCGGTGGGCGGGACATCACCGTAAGTGCTAGCAACGTCACTTCCGGAACCGGCTTCATGTGACGGGGCTACTCAGGAAGTCATCGACGGAGAAATGAAGACGCCCCCAGTGCAAGAAAAGGCGCCAATTCAAAGCGCCGGGACCACATAGGACACGGAGTGGGGGGCAGCAGCAGAAGGACCATTCGCACGGCAGGTACACTTGGTGATGCTCCAGTCGGGGTGCCTGCTAGAAACATCGGGACAGGGAAGCAGCAGCGGAATTTCACGGGCAGGCAGCAGCAATTTGAAGATCTGCTGCCTGGCTTGATGCAACACATTCAAGGCGGTGGAGCGGCGGGCATTAGCACTGGGAACTTGGAACACGACAGGCCGGACACGGGAGTCAGGGTCTGGAAATCGAGGAAGGTCACGGACGGCAGGAAGGACCAGAGCCAGGATTGACGGAGGTCAAGCAGCGGAGACGGTGGCGAGTGCTGAGGTCCCCCCTGGTGACGAGGAGGCCAGGGGCGCGGGCCTTGCGCTGCAGCAGGAGTCGGACGGATCGGAGAGTGGGGAGGATCTAGGTGAATCCAGGCGTCGTCAGGACACAGGAATTTCGGCTGGCAGGTACACAGCACTTGCGCAGCTGGGTGAGTTTGCTTCTATGTCTTGTTTGTCGCCCACTGGGTCATTACTGTATGAGGGAGTTAATAGGCGGTTGGCGGGGCCCAGCGGGCAAAATATTAGGGCAGGTTGCGGGTCAGACATAATGGGTCTTAGAGACATTTTGTTTAATATGTCACAATTCTTGGCTAGAATAGATAGTGGGGGAGTTTATCAGGGTGGATTGGCACCCGCGGCAGCGGTGCCTAGTCAACCGGTGTCTTTGCAGGCGGGAAGCGAGACGGGCAGGTCTGGGGTCAGTGCGGACGTTATACCTTCTGGGGTATCGGTTTGTGTGCAGACGGAGAAGGATAAGGCGGATAGTGTTAGACTGGACGATAGGGTATAAGGGGAAGTTTATGTGTGCTTTGAGGGACCGTTGGGGGCACACCTAAAAAAAGAGGTAAAGGAAAAAATTTGGCGGGATGAGTATGTAGAGATTTTTTCCCTTCTTCCATTGGAAAAGTTTAACCTGGATAAGGGAAAAATGGATGAGAGTAAAAAAGAGGAGGAGGAGAAGCGTAGGTGGAGGTTGATTCCTCAGACGTTTGTAAATTGGTTACAGGCTTTCGCAATATTGGCTAGTGTTATTGGGGAGAAAGCTCCTGATAATTGCTCAAGCTTATTCTGCTACCTTGATGCTATTGGGGAGGCTCATAGGACTTATGGGGGTCAGGCGTGGTTAAGATATGATGAGCAATTTCAGCAGAGAAAATCAGTTCGACCGGAGATCAGATGGGATCAGAAAGACATTGGGTTGTGGTTGAGGGTTATGGCCCCAGTGAGGTATGGGCAGACCTTTCACGGGAGCAACAGTAGCGGGAATCAATCAGCGGGACATGGGGGAGGTAGTCAGGGGGCGCAAAACATTAAAAAGGAAGCGGGAACTTGCTGGCAATTTAATGACGGCCAATGCAAGTATGGGAACTCCTGTAAATTCAAGCATGTGTGCTCCCATTGTAATGGAAGTTCACATGGAGCATCAAAATGCTTTAAGAGAGGAAAAGGAAAGCCGTCAGTGGTTACCGGTCAAGGGGGTTACTCCGGTGAGGGTTCACGCGATGGCCCCCTTTCTAAATAGGTATCCGGATCAGTTGAAGGCTAAAGTTATTGAGGATGGGTTTTTGGATGGTTTAAAGCCCCCGTCTCACATAGCGATATCGCTAGCGAGATCGCTGCTGAGTCAAGGTTTTGGTGACGCAACAGCAACCTCACCAGCGATGTCGCTATGTGTGACACTTTGCAACGATCAGGCCCCTGCTGTGAGGTCGCTGATCGCTGCAAAGTGTCCTGGACCATTTTTTGGTCGTTGGCCTCCTGCTGGCCGGCACACATCGCTGTGTGTGACCAGCGGGACCAACGATCAGGCTGGTATCCATGGTAAACATCGGGTTACTAGGGGCACGCGCGCACTTAGTAACCCGCTGTTTACCATGGATACCACTCTGCTACGGTGCGCGGGAGGTTACCGCTCACCTTAGCAGAGTCGTATCCATGATAAACATCGGGTTACTAAGTGCGCGTATGCCCCTAGTAACCCGATGTTTATCATGGATACGACTCTGCTAAGGTGAACGGTAACCTCCCGCGCACGGTAGCAGAGTGGTATCCATGGTAAACAGCGGGTTACTAGGGGCACACGCGCACTTAGTAACCCGATGTTTATCATGGTTACGAGCCTGCTCCTGCTTCAGCAGCAGGCTGGTAACCGGGAGCAGGACATCGTGGAACGATTCTTTCCACGATATCGCTGCTCCCCTGATCGCTGGTGAGCCTGCCTGTTTGACAGCTCACCAGCGATGTATTAGCGACGCAGCAACGATCCCTGACAGGTCATATCGTTGTCGGGATCGCTGCTGCATCGCTTAGTGTGACGGGGCCTTTAGAATACCTGCTCCTGATCATGTAGTCCCTTTTTTGGTTAAAAATTTAATGTCGGCTTACCGTTATCCAGAGGTGGTTAGGACGAAGTTAGCTAAAGAGGTGGAATTGGGCAGGATGGCGCGACCGTTTCAGGAATTGCCTAGCAACAAGGTGATTATTTCGCCGTTAGGAGTGGTGCCCAAGAAAGAGCTGAATAAGTTTCGCTTGATTCAGCATTTGTCATACCCTAAAGGGCTTTCAGTGAATGATGGCATTGTGCAGGAGTTGTGTTCGGTCGAATATACATCTTTTCATGCGGCAGCACAATGGGTACGGAGGTATGGGCCAGGCTCGTTGCTAGCTAAGACTGATATTGAGTCTGCTTTTAGGTTGTTGCCAGTTCACCTGGATAGCATCCCATTGTTGGGATGTTTTTGGGAAGGGGAATATTATGTTGATAGATGTTTGCCAATGGGTTGTTCAATTTCGTGTTCTTTGTGTGAAACTTTCAGTAGTTTTTTAGAATGGGTAGTGAAGGACCTGGCTTCTGTTAAGTCGGTCATTCATTATTTGGACGACTTCTTGTTTATAGGTCCCCCGCAATCAGTGTTGTGTAGGAATTTGTTAGGTACTATGGAGTGAGTGGCAGAGCATTTTGGCGTACCTTTGGCAGTAGAAAAGACGGAAGGCCCTTGCACAACCCTAAGTTTCCTGGGCATTGTAATTGATACTGAACGGATGGAGTGTCGGTTACCAGATGATAAATTGAGTTTGCTTAAACAGGAGGTCGATAGGATCGGGAGATTGCGCAAGGTGACACTGAAGGAGTTACAGTCATTGTTAGGGCGTTTGAATTTTGCGGGCAGGATTATGCCAATGGGCAGAATATTTTGTCGCAGGTTGGCTGGAGCGACAGCAGGAGTGCGGGCTCCGCATCATTTTATTCGCTTAAATAAAGAACACAAGGAGGATCTGAAGGTTTGGAAGTTGTTTCTGCAAAATTATAACGGAAGATCGTTAATACAGGAGGAGTTTTTGAGCAGTTATGATTGTGAGATATTTACGGATGCTGCAGGAGGTGCTGGTTATGGGGCATACTGGAAAGGACGGTGGAGTGTAGGTGAGTGGCCGAATATGTGGAAAGAGAGGGGTCTTACGAGGAACTTGGCATTTTTGGAGTTGTTTCCTATTGTTGTGGCGGTGAATATTTGGGGGGAGTGTTTTGCCAACAGGAGAATTCGGTTTCACTGCGATAACATGGGAGCAGTATCGGTCATCAACAGTTTGTCGGCCTCGTCGCCACCTGTGATTAGGTTGCTGAGGGAACTTGTACTTTGTTGTCTTAAGTTGAACGCTTGGATTACAGCAGTCCATGTGCCTGGTGTAAAAAATTCCATAGCAGATGCCTTGTCTCGTTTTCAGTGGGATCGTTTTCGGGCACTAACACCAGAGGCAGAGGACGTGGGTCAAGAATGCCCTTCGCGGTTGTGGCAGATGGTTATGGAGGAGCGGGACGGTTAATACAAGAGTCTTATCACAAGGCAGACCTGGGCATCATATGAGGCATCGTGGCGAGTATGGAAAAGTTGGATCCGGGAGTGGGGTGGAGTGGAGAGTGAGGTAGATAGAGAGACGGCGGTGTTGTTTCTGCTGGGAAGGGCGGCGGAGAGCAGATGGTCGGTTTCAAAAGTTGGCAAGTTTGTGGCAGGATTAGCATTTGGTTTTAAATTGCTGGGTATGAAGGATGTTACGAAGGCCTTTTTGGTGAAGCAAGCTTTGAAGGGCTTTAGGAGAGGAGGTAAAGTGTTGGATAAACGTAGGCCGGTAACCTTTAGTATCTTGGAACGTTTGGGTTTGGTAATGGATAAGATTTGTTGTTCATTTTTTGAAGCCGCATTGTTTAGATTGGCTTTTGCATTGGCATTTTTTGGTGCGCTAAGGGTTGCTGAATTGGTGGCATCAAGCAGAAATAAGGTTGGGGGTTTGTTTGCTGAGGATATGAGCGGTCGAGATGGGGGCATTGAATTTTGGATAAGACGGGGGAAGACAGATCAATTGGGTAGAGGAAAACGTGTGGTCTTGGGTGAGGTTAAGGGATCTTTGGTTTGTCCTAGGTCATGTTTAGTGGCTTACTGGCAGGTTTGGTCAGGGAGGAAGGGCCCATTATTGTGTCATGAAAATGGTGAATTTTTATCACGTTTCCAGTTTATAGCGGTGTTTAAGGTATTGCTGAGTTGGGCCTTAACTCTGAGGTATATGGGTCACATTCCTTCAGAATTGGCGTGGCTTCGGAGGCGGATGGTTTGGGGTTAGGCAAGGAAGTGATAAAACGCATTGGGAGATGGAGTTCCGATCGATACCTATCTTATGTAAGGAATTAGGCATTCGGTCTAATGTAATTTTTCTTTTTGGATTTAAATATTTTTGGTTGTCTTGTTGCAGGTCGAGTCCCGTTGTTAGCGTGGATTATGGGGCACTCTTTTGTCCACTGGGGGGCGCTGCGGGCGGACGTGAGGCCCGACGGTAGGCAATTGGGCTTCAGCCGAGAGCAAGTCGTGGTTCGGTGGTTGGGTTTCCGAGGGATGGTGTGGAGAAGAGTACTGCCAGAGTTCCATAAAGCAGCTCGTTTGGATCGGGCACCGGATATTTTAGTGGTGCACATGGGAGGGAATGATTTGGGGGCTCGACCAGTCAGGGAATTGATGAGGGACATTAAAATTGATCTTTTAAGGCTATGGACATCATTTCCTGAGGTGTTGACTGTTTGGTCTGAAGTGGTGCCCAGAAAAAAATGGAGGGAGGCCAGATCATTGAAGGGAATTAATAGGGCACGTATAAAGTTGAACAGAGCCATATCAGCTTTTGTTAACAGGAATGGGGGAGTAAGCGTACGACATCTTGATCTGGAAGCGGGAGTTGGAGAATTTTGGGCAAAGGATGGCGTGCATTTGAATGATATAGGCATCGATTTATGGGCACTGGCCATACAGGGGGGGACTGGAAGGGCTTTGGCGGTGTTGGGGCGCTCACGAGCCTGAGGTGGTCAGGGCTGTTCGTTTGAGGGGGGGGGGGGTTGGGGTTCTTGGAGTTGGCACGGAAGTGTCGGTAAAAAAAAAGGAGATTATAAAGTTACAGGCATTGGCTTGATTAAGTGGGGTGATCTGGCATTTTGGTTTTGGGGGCTCTGGACGGGGTTTTTACCCTGGGAGCTTTTGGTGCCCTTGAGCTGGTGTGGTACGGCTGAGGGTAACATGGTGGTTCAAGTACTGTTTGGTTTATGCCAGATCAATTTTTAACTCCAAGAACCCTTACCCTTGTATTATAATGTTTATATGTTAATATTGTTGTTTGTTAATAAAACGGCCGCTGTGGCCAAATTTATCCAAAGAGAAAATTACAGGTGAGGTGTTTTATTTGGTATGGGTGAAAAAGGGAGGGGGGATGTGAACAATGGAACCCGGGTTGGCCGTACACGGTCATGTACTTTGTGGAAAGTGTTTTAAGAGAAAGTCACTTGTGATTGCACATCAAAGAATTCACACCAAAAAACACATATCCAACAGTCAAATCTCTTTAGACATCATGGAACTCACAGGGAAGCAGACATTTTTATAATTGTTTCAGTCATGTCCCAAGAAGGACAACATCTACAAGGAGTTTGTATGTTTTCCCCGTGTCTATGTGGGTTTCCTCTCACACTCCAAAGACCTACTAATAGCGAGTGTAGATTGTGAACCCCGATGGGGACAGTGATGTCTGATTGTGACTCATCGGTATAAGTAGATGATCGGTTTTGTGCTTTAACACTTCACTGTTCATGTATGTATTGGAAATAAGGGATTCATGGTATTAAGAGCTAATAACATGCGCTCAACTGTTGATAACATTATCGGGTGGTAAAGGAGCTCTTAAATGGGATTTTCTTTAGTGCGAAGAGAAAAAAAGTCATCAGGATAAAAAAGTTTGAAATAGGGAGACAGAGCCCGTCACACACATTAACCCCTTTGCGACCTTGTAAGTAATAGTATGTAGCTGTGCCCTGGGCCTTATGGACCAGCTATGTAGTATTACGCGAATTGCGATCACGCCCGCACACAAGCGCGGTGCTATGTGCACCGCTCCCGGCACATTAACCCCCGCAATGCTGCAATCAAAGTCGATCACAGCATTGCGGTGGCAAGGGGAGGTGATCGCTATACTCACCTCTCCTGCCGGCGTCCAACGATGTCTGCGGCGGCTTCCGGATGTTGCGATGACGACCCGATGTCGTCATGACAACATCCGGGTCACCAGGAGGCAGGACGTTACTTTGGTCATGCGCAGTGCATGACCAAAGTAATGTCTCCCTGTGTGCAGCGCTGACAGGCTGCATGGCATAGGGAGCTGCTGCTCTCTATGCCATGCAGGCTAGGGTTGGGGCTAGAGTTAGGATTATATTAGGGTTGGGATTTTTTTCAAAAGTAAAAAAAGAAAAGAAAGACAATATGGCGACCAGTGTTGAGCGCAAGTGCTCGCTACTTGAGTTTGCATCGGGTGCTTGGGTATGCACTGAGTATCGCGGGTGCTTGAGTGACCTGCTTGAGTCTCTGCCCCATATGCTTCGCGGCCAAAAAAAACGTTGCTGGAATTGCCTGCCATGCACGAGTGATCCCCGCATGTTTTTTTTTTGGGTGTCTAACAACTGTGAAACATGCGGGGCAGGGACTCGAGCATGTCACTCAAGCACCCGCGATACATGGTGCATACCTGAGTACCCGATGCAAACTCAAGTAGCGAACACTTGCGCTCAAGACTAATGACAACTTATTCAATGTGATGATCTAATGTTATCAAATTCTGTCGTACCTCTGGGTTCAACATGTACACTATACCCCTTGATAAAATCCTTGAGGGGTCTAGTTTCCAAAATGGAGTCAATTGTGGGGAGGTTTCCACTATTTAGACACATCAGGGGCTCTCCAAACGCGACATGGCGTCCGCTCTTGATACCAGCCAATTTTGCGTTCAAAAAGTCACACAGTGCTCCTTCCCTTCTGAACCCTGATGTGTGCCCAAACAGTGTATTTTCCCCACATATGGAGTATTGGCGTACTCAGAAGAAATTTCAAAACAGTTTTTAGGTTCCATTTTCTCCTCTTACCCTTGTGAAAATAAAAAATTTGAGGCTAAAAGATCATTTTTGTAGAAAAAGTTAGATTTTTTTTATTTTCATGGCTTCATGTTCTAAACTTCTGTGAAGCACCTGGGGGTTAAGGGTGCTCACCACACATCTAGATAAGTTCCCTGAGGGGTCTAGTTTCCAAAATGGTGTCACTTGTGGGGGGGGGGGGTTTCCACTGTTTAGGCACATCAGCGGCTCTCCAAACGCAACATGGCGTCCGCTAATTATTCAAGCAAATTTTACATTCAAAAAGTTAAATGGCGCTCCTTCCCTTCTGAGCCCTGCCGTGCGCCCAAGCAGTGTTTTTTCCCCACAGATGGGGTATCTGCTTACTCAGGAGAAATTGCACAACAAGTTGCATGGTGCAATTACTCTTGTTACCCTTATGAAAATGCAAAACTGGGGGCTGAAAAACATTTTTGTGGGAAAAATGTGAAAATTTTATTTTTACGGCTCCATGTTATAAACTTCTGTGAAGCACCTGGGGGTTCAAGATGCTCACCATACATCTAGATAAGTTCCCTGAGGGGTCCAGTTTACAAAATGGTATGGGGGGTTTCCACTGGTTAGGCACATCAAGGGCTCTCTAAACGCAACATGGCGTCCGCTAATTATTCAAGCAAATTTTACATTCAAAAAGTCAAATGGTGCTCCTTCCCTTCTGAGCCCTGCAATGCGCCCGAACAGTGTTTTTTCCCCACCTATGGGGTATCTGCGTGCTCAGGGGAAATTGCTCAACAAATTTTGGGGTCCATTTTTTCCTGATACCCCTGCAAAAATAAAAAAAATTGGGGTCTAAATTAACATATTTGTGAAAAAAGTTAAATGTTCATTTTTTTCTTCCCTATTCCAAAAATTCCTGTGAAGCACCTGAAGGGTTAATAAACTTCTTGAGTGTGGTTTTGAGCACCGTGAGGGGTGCAGTTTTTAGAATGGTGTCACTATTTTCTGTCATAAAGGCCCCTCAGTCACTTCATATGTGATGTGGTCCCTAAAAAAATGGTTTTGTAAGTTTTGTTGGAAAAATGAGAAATCGCTGATCAACTTTTAACCCTTATAGCGCACTAATAAAAAAAAATTGGGGTTCCAAAATTGTGCTGATGTAAAGTAGACATGTGGGAAATGTTATTTATTAACTATTTTGTGTAACATATCTCTCTGATTTAACGGAATAAAAATTAAAATTTTGAAAATTGTGAAATTTTCGGGTGCGGCTATCATGGCGAAGTTTGGGATGAACCTTCTGTAGTATCCCACGATTCCTAAAAAGGCTCTAATCTGCTTCTTTGACAATGGTCTCGGCAAAGTTTGAATTGCTTCCACTTTAGTGATTTGATGTTTGATCTCGCCTCTACCCACTACATATCCCAGGTATTTGGCTTCTTCTTTCCCCATGGCACATTTATTTTTGGATTTATTGAAAACCCCGCCTTACTTAGAGCATCAAACACCGCCTGGACCTTTTCCAGATGACATTCCCAGTCTGGGCTGAAGATTACAATATCGTCCAGATATGCCGCGGCGTATTTCTTATGGGGCGCAAGGATTCAATCCATGGCTCTCTGGAAGGTGGCAGGGACCCCCTGCAGTCCAAATGGCATCTGGACATATTGGAAGCATCCGTCCGGCGTAGAAAACACAATCTTCTCGGCTCCCTGTTACATGGGGATCTGCCATTATATTTTGTAAAATCCAAGGTGGTAATGTACCTTGCTGGTCCAAGCTCATCGACGCGCGGCATCGGATATGCGTCAAATTTGGAGACCTCATTCAATTTCCGATAGTCATTACAGAATCTCCATTCGCCATCGGGTTTTGGGACCAGGACAATCGGGCTTGACCAACCCCTCTTGGATTCCTCAATGACCCCGAGTTTCAGCATACGACTCACTTCTTTGAAGATCAACTCTTGTTGGGCTTCAGGTTCACCTGCACATGTGACTCCGTCAGAACCTCGTATTCTATGACCTTTGTGCACTCCGGCAATTCCGAGAACAGATACCTGTTCTTCTGCAGCAAGTCCCGACACTACTGTTTTTGGGCCTTCGTCAGCATCTCCGCTATTGTGACTCCTCCAACCTCGCCTTCTGGTTTGACCAGCAAGCACGGAGCTTCAACAAGCTCTGTCTTGCCACGGCTTGATGAGATTCACGTGGTAGATCTGGTATGGCTTGCGTCGTCCTGGTTGATGAATCTTATAATTCACTTCACCAACCTTTTCCCGCACCTCATACTTCCCTTGCACTTGGCCAAGAACTTACTTTCCATGGTAGGAATCAGTACTAGGACTCTGTCACCAGCATTGAACTGCCGCACTCTGGCTGACCGATTGTAGATCCTGGCCTGCGCCTCTTGTGCCTGAAGGAGATGTACTTTTACAATGGGCATCACTTTTGCAATCCTCTCCTGCATCAGGGCGATGACGCTCCTGTTGGGTGTGACCTCAGCTTCCCAGGTTTCCTTTGCTACATCCAGGAGACCCCGTGGATGTCGGCCATACAGGAGTTCAAATGGCGAGAACCCAGTAGAGGCCTGTGGAACCTCTCCGATTGAGAACAACAGATACGGCAGTAGACAGGCCCAGTCTCCGCCGACCTTTTCTATGGCCTTCCTCAGCATATGCTTCAGAGATTTTTTGAACCTCTCCACGGGGCTATCTGTCTGAGGATGGTATATTGATGTTCTCAGTTGGGAGATTTGCAGTGCCTAACACAATTCCGTCATCACCTTACACATAAAGGGTGTTCCCTGGTCGGTCAGGATCTCCCTTGGTAACCCTGTCTGGGAGAAAACATGGACTAACTCGCGAGCTATACTCTTGCTGGAGGAGTTTCTAAGAGGGATCGCTTCAGGATAGTGAGTGGTATAGTCCAAGATGACCAATATACATTGATGCCCACGAGCAGATTTAACCAGGGAACTGACCAAGTCCATAGCAATTCTCTCCAACGGGACTTCAATGATGGCTAATGGCACGACTGGACTTTGAAAGTGAGAGGTGGGGGAGATTAACTGGCACGTAAAGCAGGCCTGCAATACTTTAAGATTTCCCGTTGTCATCCAGGCCAATAGAACCTCTGTACGATCCGTTCCTGCGTTTTTTCCATTCCCAGATGTCCTGCCAAGGCATATGAATGGGCCATGTCCAACACCCTCCATCTATAGGGTCCCGGCACCAATAACTGTTCCACAAGCTCCTCCCTAGCTTTTGTAACACAGTACAACAACTCCCCACTCAACATGAAATAGGGAAATCTTGTTTCAGCCCCCGACTCCTGTGCAATCCCTTTTATGACCGTGACATTGTTAAAGGCTCCCCTATGTTGGGCAGACCCAAAATTCTCACTGGTCACCCCCAACTCCGGAATGTCAGAATCAGGGGACACTATCTCCTTATCCCCTACAAGAACACAAAAGGGAAATCCGTCTGACTTTGGGTGTGGTGATACCTCTTCAGGGTTAACTGGCTTCTTATCCGAGCCAGCGAACCCTGAACCCTTCCCCCACGGATCCCAAAACAAATAAAAGTCTCGGCCAATAATAATGGGGTGCAACAAGTCTTGGGTGACGCCAACCTCGTGGGACTCAGTAACGTGTGCCGTTTCAATTTCCACTCTGGCCATGGGGTATTTCTTAGCATCACTGTGAATGCATCTTATTCCAACCTTCTTTCCTGGGATCAGTTGGACAGGAAGTGTGGCCTTCACAAGGGACACCAGACTCCCGGAGTCGCTCTACCATCTGCGCAGGCTTAGAGGACTCCGGCTTTAGCCATTTTGGACCAGGTGCAAAAGGTCAAACATTTGGGAGCGAGGGTGGTTGTCCCAATGAAACGCCCAGTGGTGGACCTGCTGTGCCCTGACAGACATAGTCACCCCCAAGCGCGCCAGAATTCTGGTTTTGAATTTGCCATACTCCTTGTCATCCTGCAAAGATAGGTCATAGTAAGCTTTCTGGGGCTCTCGGGTATGGCGCCAGCACCTCTGCCCACTGCTCTGGCGGAAGTTTTTCCCTCTCGGCAACCCTTTCAAACACAGTGAGGAAGGCCTCTATGTCACCCCCCCGGGGTAATTTTCTTCAGGGCTCTCCTTACCGCCTTCCAGATGCAAAAATCGTCCACTGACCTTGTTGGAGCTGTCGCTGTGCAAAGGATCACCTCTGCAAGTACCTCGATCTGCTGCTGCTGCTGTTAACGATGCTGATCCTGTTTCTGCTGCTTCTGGAGCTGGATTTGCTGCATCAGCAGTTTAGCGGTCTTTTGTTGTGCCATTTGTTGCTATGATTATGCTAAGATTAGGTGAAATGGTGAGATGTATAGGGATGAACGAACCCAAAAGCTAGTGTCCAGTACCGTACCCCAAACTTGGACATTTTACTGTATGTCCAGTATCCTGTTCGAGGTTCGACAGTCTAATAAAGCTTGTTGAAAGGCTGCTGCCCAGCCAATCAACAAGCTGTTAGACTGTGGGCACTCCCGGAGCCGCACATTACACGCAAGGCTCCGCTCCACACACATTACACACGCGGCTCCGCTCTGCACATTACACACACGACTCCGCTCCGCACATTACACACTCGGCTCCGCACATTACACACTCGGCTCCGCACATTACACACACGGCTCCGCTCCGCATATTACACACTCGGCTCCGCTCCACACATTACACGCTCGGCTCCGCTCCGCACATTACACGCTCGGTTCCGCTCCCCACATTACACGCTCGGTTCCGCTCCCCACATTACACACACGGCTCCGCTCCGCACATTACACACACGGCTCCGCTCCGCACATTACACACACGGCTCCGCTCCGCACATTACACACACGGCTCCGCTCCCCACATTACACACACGGCTCCGCTCCCCACATTACACACACGGCTCCGCACATTACACACTCAGCTCCACACATTACACACACGGCTCCGCTCCGCACATTACACGCTCGGCTCCGCTCCGCACATTACACGCTCGGCTCCGCTCCGCACCTTACACGCTCGGCTCCGCTCCGCACATTACACGCTCGGTTCCGCTCCCCACATTACACACACGGCTCCGCTCCCCACATTACAAACACGGCTCCGCTCCCCACATTACACACACGGCTCCGCTCCGCACATTACACACACGGCTCCGCTCCCCACATTACACACACGGCTCCGCTCCTCACATTACACACACGGCTCCGCACATTACACGCTCGGCTCCGCTCCCCACATTACACACACGGCTCCGCTCCCCACATTACAAACACGGCTCCGCTCCCCACATTACACACACGGCTCCGCTCCGCACATTACACACACGGCTCCGCTCCCCACATTACACACACGGCTCCGCTCCTCACATTACACACACGGCTCCGCACATTACACGCTCGGCTCCGCTCCGCACATTACACGCTCGGCTCCGCACCGCACATTACACACATGGCTCCGCACATTACACACTTGGCTCCGCTCCGCACATTACACACTCGGCTCCGCTCCGCACATTACACACACGGCTCCGCTCCCCACATTACACACTCGGCTCCGCTCCGCACATTACACACACTGCTCCGCTCCCCACATTACACACACGGCTCCGCTCCGCACATTACACACACGGCTCCGCTCCCCACATTACACACACGGCTCCGCTCCTCACATTACACGCTCGGCTCCGCACGTTACACACTCGGCTCCACTCCGCACATTACACACTCGGCTCCGCTCCCCACATTACACACACGGCTCCGCTCCGCACATTACACACACGGCTCCGCTCCCCACAACACATTACACACACGGCTCCGCTCCCCACATTACACACACGGCTCCGCACATTACACGCTCGGCTCCGCACGTTACACACTCGGCTCCGCTCCCCACATTACACACACGGCTCCGCACATTACACACTCGGCTCCACTCCGCACATTACACACTCGGCTCCGCTCCGCACATTACACACACGGCTCCGCACATTACACGCTCGGCTCCGCTCCGCACATTACACGCTCGGCTCCGCACATTACACACTCGGCTCCGCTCCCCACATTACACACTCGGCTCCGCTCCGCACATTACACACTCGGTTTTGCTCCGCACCTTACACGCTCGGCTCCGCGCCGCACATTACACGCTCGGTTCCGCTCCCCACATTACACGCTCGGCTCTACTCCGCACATTACACACTCGGCTCCGCACATTACACGCTCGGCTCCGCTCCCCACATTACACACACGGCTCCGCTCCCCACATTACACACACGGCTCCGCTCCCCACATTACACACACGGCTCCGCTCCCCACATTACACACACGGCTCCGCACATTACACGCTCCACTCCGCACATTACACGCTCGGCTCCGCACATTACAAACACGGCTCCGCACATTACACACTCGGCTCCGCTCCGCACATTACACGCTCGGTTCCGCTCCCCACATTACACACACGGCTCCGCTCCCCACATTACAAACACGGCTCCGCTCCCCACATTACACACACGGCTCCGCTCCGCACATTACACACACGGCTCCGCTCCCCACATTACACACACGGCTCCGCTCCTCACATTACACACACGGCTCCGCACATTACACGCTCGGCTCCGCTCCCCACATTACACACACGGCTCCGCTCCCCACATTACAAACACGGCTCCGCTCCCCACATTACACACACGGCTCCGCTCCGCACATTACACACACGGCTCCGCTCCCCACATTACACACACGGCTCCGCTCCTCACATTACACACACGGCTCCGCACATTACACGCTCGGCTCCGCTCCGCACATTACACACATGGCTCCGCACATTACACACTTGGCTCCGCTCCGCACATTACACACTCGGCTCCGCTCCGCACATTACACACACGGCTCCGCTCCGCACATTACACACACGGCTCCGCTCCCCACATTACACACTCGGCTCCGCTCCGCACATTACACACTCTGCTCCGCTCCGCACATTACACACACTGCTCCGCTCCCCACATTACACACACGGCTCCGCTCCGCACATTACACACACGGCTCCGCTCCCCACATTACACACACGGCTCCGCTCCTCACATTACACGCTCGGCTCCGCACGTTACACACTCGGCTCCACTCCGCACATTACACACTCGGCTCCGCTCCGCACATTACACACTCGGCTCCGCTCCCCACATTACACACACGGCTCCGCTCCGCACATTACACACACGGCTCCGCTCCCCACAACACATTACACACACGGCTCCGCTCCCCACATTACACACACGGCTCCGCACATTACACGCTCGGCTCCGCACGTTACACACTCGGCTCCGCTCCCCACATTACACACACGGCTCCGCACATTACACACTCGGCTCCACTCCGCACATTACACACTCGGCTCCGCTCCGCACATTACACACACGGCTCCGCACATTACACGCTCGGCTCCGCTCCGCACATTACACGCTCGGCTCCGCACATTACACACTCGGCTCCGCTCCCCACATTACACACTCGGCTCCGCTCCGCACATTACACACTCGGCTCCGCTCCGCACATTACACACTCGGTTTTGCTCCGCACCTTACACGCTCGGCTCCGCGCCGCACATTACACGCTCGGTTCCGCTCCCCACATTACACGCTCGGCTCTACTCCGCACATTACACACTCGGCTCCGCACATTACACGCTCGGCTCCGCTCCCCACATTACACACACGGCTCCGCTCCCCACATTACACACACGGCTCCGCTCCCCACATTACACACACGGCTCCGCTCCCCACATTACACACACGGCTCCGCACATTACACGCTCCACTCCGCACATTACACGCTCGGCTCCGCACATTACAAACACGGCTCCGCACATTACACACTCGGCTCCGCTCCGCACATTACACACACGGCTCCGCTCCCCACATTACACACACGGCTCCGCTCCGCACATTACACACACGGCTCCGCTCCCCACAACACATTACACACACGGCTCCGCTCCCCACATTACACACACGGCTCCGCACATTACACGCTCGGCTCTGCTCCGCACATTACACGCTCGGCTCCGCACGTTACACACTCGGCTCCGCTCCGCACATTACACACTCGGCTCTGCTCCGCACATTACACACTCGGCTCCGCTCCGCACATTACACACTCGGCTCCGCTCCCCACATTACACACACGGCTCCGCACATTACACGCTCGGCTCCGCACGTTACACACTCGGCTCCACTCCGCACATTACACACACGGCTCCGCACATTACACGCTCGACTCCGCTCCGCACATTACACACTCGGTTTTGCTCTGCACCTTACACGCTCGGCTCCGCGCCGCACATTACACGCTCGGCTCTACTCCGCACATTACACACTCGGCTCCGCACATTACACGCTCGGCTCCGCTCCCCACATTACACACACGGCTCCGCTCCCCACATTACACACACGGCTCCGCTCCCCACATTACACACACGGCTCCGCTCCTCACATTACACACACGGCTCCGCACGTTACACGCTCGGCTCCGCACGTTACACACTCGGCTCCGCTCATCACATTACACACACGGCTCCACACATTACACACTCGGCTCCGCTCCGCACATTAGACACTCGGCTCCGCTCCGCACATTACACACACTGCTCCGCTCCTCACATTACACACACGGCTCCGCTCCGCACATTACACACACGGCTCCGCTCCCCACATTACACACACGGCTCCGCTCCGCACATTACACACACGGCTCCGCTCCCCACATTACACACACGGCTCCGCTCCTCACATTACACGCTCGGCTCCGCACGTTACACACTCGGCTCCACTCCGCACATTACACACTCAGCTCCGCTCCGCACATTACACACTCGGCTCCGCTCCCCACATTACACACACGGCTCCGCTCCGCACATTACACACACGGCTCCGCTCCCCACAACACATTACACACACGGCTCCGCTCCCCACATTACACACACGGCTCCGCACATTACACGCTCGGCTCCGCACGTTACACACTCGGCTCCGCTCCCCACATTACACACACGGCTCCGCACATTACACACTCGGCTCCACTCCGCACATTACACACTCGGCTCCGCTCCGCACATTACACACACGGCTCCGCACATTACACGCTCGGCTCCGCTCCGCACATTACACGCTCGGCTCCGCACATTACACACTCGGCTCAGCTCCCCACATTACACACTCGTCTCCGCTCCGCACATTACACACTCGGTTTTGCTCCGCACCTTACACGCTCGGCTCCGCGCCGCACATTACACGCTCGGTTCCGCTCCCCACATTACACGCTCGGCTCTACTCCGCACATTACACACTCGGCTCCGCACATTACATGCTCGGCTCCGCTCCCCACATTACACACACGGCTCCGCTCCCCACATTACACACACGGCTCCGCTCCCCACATTACACACACGGCTCCGCACATTACACGCTCGGCTCCGCACATTACACGCTCGGCTCCGCACATTACAAACACGGCTCCGCACATTACACACTCTGCTCCGCTCCGCACATTACACACACGGCTCCGCTCCCCACATTACACACACGGCTCCGCTCCCCACAACACATTACACACACGGCTCCGCTCCCCACATTACACACACGGCTCCGCACATTACACGCTCGGCTCCGCTCCGCACATTACGCGCTCGGCTCCGCACGTTACACACTCGGCTCCGCACATTACACACTCGGCTCCGCACATTACACACTCGGCTCTGCTCCGCACATTACACACTCGGCTCCGCTCCGCACATTACACACTCGGCTCCGCTCCCCACATTACACACACGGCTCCGCACATTACACGCTCGGCTCCGCACGTTACACACTCGGCTCCACTCCGCACATTACACACACGGCTCCGCACATTACACGCTCCGCTCCGCACATTACATGCTCGGCTCCGCACGTTACACACTCGGCTCCGCTCCGCACATTACACACTCGGCTCCGCTCCGCACATTACACGCTCGGCTCCGCACGTTACACACTCGGCTCCACTCCGCACATTACACACACGGCTCCGCACATTACACGCTCCGCTCCGCACATTACACGCTCGACTCCGCTCCGCACATTACACACTCGGTTTTGCTCTGCACCTTACACGCTCGGCTCCGCGCCGCACATTACACGCTCGGCTCTACTCCGCACATTACACACTCGGCTCCGCACATTACACGCTCGGCTCCGCTCCCCACATTACACACACGGCTCCGCTCCCCACATTACACACACGGCTCCGCTCCCCACATTACACACACGGCTCCGCTCCTCACATTACACACACGGCTCCGCACGTTACACGCTCGGCTCGGCTCCGCACGTTACACACTCGGCTCCGCTCATCACATTACACACACGGCTCCACACATTACACACTCGGCTCCGCTCCGCACATTAGACACTCGGCTCCGCTCCGCACATTACACACACTGCTCCGCTCCTCACATTACACACACGGCTCCGCTCCGCACATTACACACACGGCTCCGCTCCCCACATTACACACTCGGCTCCGCTCCGCACATTACACACTCGACTCCGCTCCGCACATTACACGCACTGCTCCGCTCCCCACATTACACACACGGCTCCGCTCCGCACATTACACACACGGCTCCGCTCCCCACATTACACACACGGCTCCGCTCCTCACATTACACACACGGCTCCGCACATTACACGCTCCGCTCCGCACATTACACGCTCGGCTCCGCACGTTACACACTCGGCTCCGCACGTTACACACACGGCTCCGCACATTACACACTCGGCTCCGCTCCGCACATTACACACTCGCCTCCGCTCCCCACATTACACACACGGCTTCGCTCCCCACATTACACACACGGCTCCGCTCCGCACATTACACACACGGCTCCGCTCCCCACATTACACACACGGCTCCGCACATTACACGCTCGGCTCCGCTCATTACACGCTCGGCTCCGCACGTTACACACTCGGCTCCGCACATTACACACTCGGCTCCGCTCCGCACATTACACACTCGGCTCTGCTCCGCACATTACACACTCGGCTCCGCTCCGCACATTACACACTCGGCTCCGCTCCGCACATTACACACTCGGCTCCGCTCCCCACATTACACGCTCGGCTCCGCACGTTACACACTCGGCTCCACTCCGCACATTACACACACGGCTCCGCACATTACACGCTCCGCTCCGCACATTACACGCTCGGCTCCGCACGTTACACACTCGGCTCCGCTCCGCACATTACACACACGGCTCCGCACATTACACACTCGGCTCCGCTCCGCACATTACACGCTCGGCTCCGCACGTTACACACTCGGCTCCACTCCGCACATTACACACACGGCTCCGCACATTACACGCTCGGCTCCGCACGTTACACACACGGCTCCGCACATTACACGCTCCGCTCCGCACATTACACACTCGGCTCCGCTCCGCACATTACACACTCGGCTCCGCTCCGCACATTACACACACGGCTCCGCTCCCCACAACACATTACACACACGGCTCCGCTCCCCACATTACACACACGGTTCCGCACATTACACGCTCGGCTCCGCTCCGCACATTACACGCTCAGCTCCGCACGTTACACACTCGGCTCCGCACATTACACACTCGGCTCCGCTCCGCACATTACACACTCGGCTCTGTCCGCACATTACACACTCGGCTCCGCTCCGCACATTACACACACGGCTCCGCTCCCCACATTACACACACGGCTCCGCACGTTACACACTCGGCTCCACTCCGCACATTACACGCTCCGCTCCGCACATTACACACTCGGCTCCGCTCATTACACACTCGACTCCGCTCCGCACATTACACACTCGGCTCCGCTCCGCACATTACACGCTCGGCTCCGCTCCGCACATTACACGCTCGGCTCCGCTCCGCACATTACACGCTCGGCTCCGCTCCGCACATTACACGCTCGGCTCCGCTCCGCACATTACACACTCGGTTTTGCTCCGCACATTACACGCTCGGCTCCGCTCCGCACATTACACACTCGGCTCCGCTCCGCACATTACACACTCGGCTCCGCTCCGCACATTACACACACGGCTCCGCTCCCCACATTACACACACGGCTCCGCACATTACACGCTCGGCTCCGCTCATTACACGCTCGGCTCCGCACGTTACACACTCGGCTCCGCACATTACACACTCGGCTCCGCTCCGCACATTACACACTCGGCTCTGCTCCGCACATTACACACTCGGCTCCGCTCCGCACATTACACACTCGGCTCCGCTCCGCACATTACACACTCGGCTCCGCTCCCCACATTACACGCTCGGCTCCGCACGTTACACACTCGGCTCCACTCCGCACATTACACACACGGCTCCGCACATTACACGCTCCGCTCCGCACATTACACGCTCGGCTCCGCACGTTACACACTCGGCTCCGCTCCGCACATTACACACACGGCTCCGCACATTACACACTCGGCTTCGCTCCGCCCATTACACACTCGGCTCCGCTCCGCACATTACACGCTCGGCTCCGCACGTTACACACTCGGCTCCACTCCGCACATTACACACACGGCTCCGCACATTACACGCTCGGCTCCGCACATTACACGCTCCGCTCCGCACATTACACACTCGGCTCCGCTCCGCACATTACACACTCGGCTCCGCTCCGCACATTACACACACGGCTCCGCTCCCCACAACACATTACACACACGGCTCCGCTCCCCACATTACACACACGGTTCCGCACATTACACGCTCGGCTCCGCTCCGCACATTACACGCTCAGCTCCGCACGTTACACACTCGGCTCCGCACATTACACACTCGGCTCCGCTCCGCACATTACACACTCGGCTCTGTCCGCACATTACACACTCGGCTCCGCTCCGCACATTACACACACGGCTCCGCTCCCCACATTACACACACGGCTCCGCTCCCCACATTACACACACGGCTCCGCACGTTACACACTCGGCTCCACTCCGCACATTACACGCTCCGCTCCGCACATTACACACTCGGCTCCGCTCATTACACACTCGACTCCGCTCCGCACATTACACACTCGGCTCCGCTCCGCACATTACACGCTCGGCTCCGCTCCGCACATTACACGCTCGGCTCCGCTCCGCACATTACACGCTCGGCTCCGCTCCGCACATTACACGCTCGGCTCCGCTCCGCACATTACACGCTCGGCTCCGCTCCGCACATTACACGCTCGGCTCCGCTCCGCACATTACACACTCGGTTTTGCTCCGCACATTACACGCTCGGCTCCGCTCCGCACATTACACACTCGGCTCCGCTCCGCACATTACACACTCGGCTCCGCTCCGCACATTACACACTTGGCTCCGCTCCGCACATTACACACTCGGCTCCGCTCCGCACATTACACACTCGGCTCGGCTCCGCACATTACACACTCGGCTCTGCTCCGCACATTACACACTCGGCTCCGCACATTACACACTCGGCTCGGCTCCGCACATTACACACTCGGCTCCGCTCCGCACATTACACACTCGGCTCCGCTCCGCACATTACACGCTCGGCTCCGCTCCGTACATTACACGCTCGGCTCCGCTCCGCACATTACACGCTCGGCTCCGCTCCGTACATTACACGCTCGGCTCCGCTCCCCACATTACACGCTCGGCTCCGCTCCGCACATTACACACTCGGCTCCGCACATTACACACTCGGCTCGGCTCCGCACATTACACACTCGGCTCCGCTCCGCACATTACACACTCGGCTCCGCACATTACACACTCGGCTCCGCTCCGCACATTACACACTCGGCTCCGCTCCGCACATTACACACTCGGCTCCGCTCCGCACATTACACACTCGGCTCTGCTCCGTCCTCCTCTATAATACTATACATCATCCAGCACAGCAGAGTCCTGCAGACACTGAGCAGAGAACCCTGGAGCTCCGCCCCTGATCATGTGACTGATCACATGACGGTGACGTCACACAGGTCCTGGCAGCACACGGCGGTGCGGGCTCTGCAGGTGGAGGTGTGTGTGTGTGACCCTACACTGTATATGGGGGAGAGAGAGTGACAGACCCCTCACTACACATGGGGGAGAGAGAGCGATAGACCGTGCACTACACATGGAGGAGAGAGAGTGACAGACCACGCACTACACATGGAGGAGAGAGAGCGACAGACCCTGCACTACACATGAGGGAGAGAGAGCGACAGACCCTGCACTACACATGGAGGAGAGAGAGCGACAGACCCCGCACTACACATGGAGGAGAGAGAGCGACAGACCCTGCACTACACATGGAGGAGAGAGAGCGACAGACCCCGCACTACACATGGGGGAGAGAGAGCGACAGACCCCGCACTACACATGGAGGAGAGAGAGTGACAGACCCTGCACTACACATGGAGGAGAGAGAGCGACAGACCCCGCACTACACATGGAGGAGAGAGAGCGACAGACCCCGCACTACACATGGGAGAGAGAGCGACAGACCCTGCACATGGAGGAGAGAGCGACAGACCCCGCACTACACATGGAGGAGAGAGAGCGACAGACCCCGCGCTACACATGGGGCAGAGAGAGCGACAGACCCCTCGCTACACATGGAGGAGAGAGAGCGACAGACCCCGCACTACACATGGGGGAGAGAGAGCGACAGACCCCGCACTACACATGGAGGAGGGAGAGCGACAGACCCCGCACTACACATGGGGGAGAGAGAGCGACAGACCCCGCACTACACATGGGGGAGAGAGAGCGACAGACCCCGCACTACACATGGGGGAGAGAGAGCGACAGACCCCGCACTACACATGGAGGAGAGAGAGCGACAGACCCCGCACTACACATGGAGGAGAGAGAGCGACAGACCCTGCACTACACATGGGGGAGAGAGAGTGACAGACCCTGCGCTACACATGGAGGAGAGAGAGCAACAGACCCTGCACTACACATGGAGGAGAGAGCGACAGACCCTGCGCTACACCTGGAGGAGAGAGAGCGACAGACCCTGCGCTACACCTGGAGGAGAGAGAGCGACAGACCCTGCGCTACACCTGGAGGAGAGAGAGCGACAGACCCTGCGCTACACCTGGAGGAGAGAGAGCGACAGACCCTGCGCTACACCTGGAGGAGAGAGAGCGACAGACCCTGCACTACACATGGAGGAGGGAGAGCGACAGACCCTGCACTACACATGGAGGACAGAGAGCGACAGACCCTGCACTACACATGGGGGAGAGAGAGCGACAGACCCCCCCACTACACATGGAGGAGAGAGAGCGACAGACCCTGCACTACACATGGGGGAGAGAGAGCGACAGACCCTGCACTACACATGGGGGAGAGAGAGCGACAGAGCTCACAATCCACATACAGTTAGGTCCATATATATTTGGACAGAGACATTTTTCTAATTTTGGTTCTAGACATTACCACAATGAATTTTAAACAAAACAATTCAGATGCAGTTGAAGTTCAGACTTTCAGCTTTCATTTGAGGGTGTCCACATTAAAATTGCATGAAGGGTTTAGGAGTTTCAGCTCCTTAACATGTGCCACCCTGTTTTTAAAGGGACCAAAAGTAATTGGACAATTGACTCCAAGGCTATTTCATGGACAGGTGTGGGCAATCCCTTCATTATGTCATTCTCAATTAAGCAGATAAAAGGCCTGGAGTTGATTTGAGGTGTGGTGCTTGCATTTGGAAGGTTTTGCTATGAAGTAAACATGCGGTCAAAGGAGCTCTGCATGCAGGTGAAACAAGCCATCCTTAAGCTGCAAAAACAGAAGGAAAAAAAACATCCTAGAAATTGCTACAATATTAGGAGTGGCAAAATCTACAGTTTGGTACATCCTGAGAAAGAAAGCACTGGTGAACTCATCAATGCAAAAAGACCTGGGCGTCCACGGAAGACAACAGTGGTGGATGATCGCAGAATAATCTCCATGGTGAAGAGAAACCCCTTCACAGCAGCCAACCAAGTGAACAACACTCTCCAGGAGGTAGGTGTATCAATATCCAAATCTACCATAAAGAGAAGACTGCATGAAAGTAAATACAGAGGGTTCACTGCACGGTGCAAGCCACTCATAAGCATCAAGAAGAAAAAGCCTAGACTGGACTTTGCTAAAAAACATCTAAAAAAGCCAGCACAGTTTTGGAAGAACATTCTTTGGACAGATGAAACCAAGATCAACCTGTACCAGAATGATGGAAAGAGAAAAGTATGACGAAGGCGTGGTACAGCTCATGATCCAAAGCATACCACATCATCTGTAAAACACGGCGGAGGCAGTGTGATGGCTTGAGCATGCATGGCTGCCAGTGACACTGGGTCACTAGTGTTTATTGATGATGTGACACAGGACAGAAGCAGCCGAATGAATTCTGATGTATTCAGAGCCATACTGTGTGCTCAGATCCAGCCAAATGCAGCCAAACTGATTGGTCGTCGTTTCATACTACAGATGGACAATGACCCAAAACATAAAGCCAAAGCAATCCAGGAGTTTATTAAAGCAAAGAAGTGGAATATTCTTGAATGGCCAAGTCAGTCACCTGATCTCAACCCAATTGAGCATGCATTTCACTTGTTAAAGACTAAACTTCAGACAGAAAGGCCCACAAACAAACAGCAACTGAAAACCACCGCAGTGAAGGCCTGGCCGAGCATCAAAAAGGAGGAAAAACAGCGTCTGGTGATGTCCATGAGTTCAAGACTTCAGGCAGTCATTGCCAACAAAGGGTTTTCAACCAAGTACTAGACATGAACATTTTATTTACAATTATTTAATCTGTCCAATTACTTTTGGTCCCTTCTAAAAACAGGGTGGCACATGTTAAGGAGCTGAAACTCCTAAACCCTTCATCCAATTTTAATGTGGATACCCTCAAATGAAAGCTGAAAGTCTGAACTTCAACTGCATCTGAATTGTTTTGTTTAAAATTCATTGTGGTAATGTCTAGAACCAAAATTAGAAAAATGTTGTCTCTGTCCAAATATATATGGACCTAACTGTAGACGTCTCCATTAATGACCCGGCGCTGTCAGTGCAGGGAGGAATCTTTCTATTACAGGACATTGTTGCAGTCTCTTGATGGCAGCGCTGTCTCTTTCCTTTGTTGTGTGCAGTATCGGTGCAGGACATGGACACGATGCGACATATACTGAGTGGAGGGATAGAAGTGTCCGGGGGGTTTTGTATCAGGGTCCGGAGGTTGTACGTTATTAATATTCTCCATGTGACATAATATCCTGTATGATCAGTAACATTGTGCCTTATTATATAGTTCTGTGGTTTCCGGTGTGACTTTGTGTAGATCTTTAGTTCTCAGAATGCCTGACCTGGATTACACAGGACGTGCTGTCACTTGTAGTTCTGCAGCAGAAGTAGAGCAGGGTCAGTTGTGCTGTCCTGACCCCGGCGGCCTCCACATTACCGGTTATGTCCCCCCTCTAATGTCTCATGTCCGTCAGGTTTATGATTAACTCCTTTATAGCCAGACAATTCTAGGACTGATGGAGAAAGTGTTTGAGTCCCCCATCTCCGCAGTCGCCTCTTCTGATCCTGTTTTACTAACGAGATCGAGCCCGGCGCTCGTCTACAAAGTGATCGAGATAAAAAACACAAGATGGGAACAAAATGAGCAAATACTTTGCTGTAAGAAAGGACGTGATAGTGATAGTGTGTATAAGTAACCCGACGTAGAAACCACTGTGATCAAAACAGCGTAAAACCCACCGCGACCGCGAGAAGGTCCCCAATCAGGATGTCCTATTCTCTAATATTAAAACCTCACCTAGTGTCAAACGACACCAATGTAGATGGGGGAGGGGAGGAGGCGGGGGAGGGGGATACACAGGGAATTCCAGTATATATGCAATAAACATTGTGTCTCGGCCTCTTGGAGTTCTGTCTGCTCCTCTGTGTTATGAATCTGCACAAGACATATTTTATCACACATTACAGATTAGCAGATAATATAATGAGCCGAACAACAGTCATCAGTTTTTCTGTTAGTCTATTTCATAAATCTCCCACTTTGTGACTCTGATTGCTTTCTCTCAGTGTTAAAGACAAATGTTTTTAAAAAAGAAAACAAAAAAAAAATTAACACTTTGTAAATTCCCCGGCACTTCCACACTTTTGTTGCTTTTTTTTAACATCTCATTTTCTTTATAATAAAGGATCTTCTGTTGTGACCCATGAAAGATGAATAAGGACAGAGACAAGATGGCGGAGAGGATAATAAACCTCACCCTGGAGATAATCTTCCATCTTACCAGAGAGGTGAGAGGTTGTGATGTCATCACATGACATCATTATCTATGGGAATAACAGAGGATATGATCGGAGAGGTGAGAGGTTGTGATGTCATCATTATCTATGGGAATAACAGGTGATATGACCGGAGAGGTGAGAGGTTCTGATGTCATCACATCACATCATTATCTATAGGAATAACAGAGGATATGATCGGAGAGGTGAGAGGTTGTGATGTCATCATTATCTATGGGAATAACAGGTGATATGACCGGAGAGGTGAGAGGTTCTGATGTCATCACATGACATCATTATCACAGATGATATGACCGGAGAGGTGAGAGGTTGTGATGTCATCACATGACATCATTATCTATGGGAATAACAGGTGATATGATCGGAGAGGTGATGGACTCTGGAAATGTCTGTAGTGATATTATTAATGTCTCCACACTCAGGATTACACAGTAGTGATGAAGACCTCTAGTGATCCCTGTCAGGCCCCTGTGTCTGAAGGACGGGGAGGAACCCTGAGCCCAATCCCGGGGCCTCCACCTCACCCCCGGATACATGAGGACATCAATGACCAGAAGATCCTAGAACTCACCAACAAGATGATTGAGCTGCTGACTGGAGAGGTGACACTGCTGGGAATGCTGGGACATTATACCGGACGGCACTGAAGGATTCTGGGTGATGACGGCATCATTGTGTGTGTCAGGTTCCTATAAGTTGTCAGGACGTCACCGTCTATTTCTCCATGGAGGAGTGGGAGTATCTAGAAGGACACAAGGATCGGTACCAGGAGGTGATGATGGAGTAGCACCGGCCCCGCACATCACCAGGTAATAGACAGGACTAAATCCACACGGCCTATAATTCTCTGTATGTAATAATGATGTCAGTCCTGTCTGTGTCTCCTGCAGGTCTCTCCAGTAAGAGGACAACCCCAGAGAGATGTCCCGCTCCTCCTCCTGCACAGGACCATCAGGTAGATGGAGATCTCCCCTATGATGTGTAGACGGCTGTGACCTCCTTGTGTTCAGTCTTGTCTTCTCCTCCAGTATTAGATGTTTTATACTTGTGTAATGAGAGCGGTGGAGACGGCAGGATCACAGCTGATCACAGACATGTCCGGATCTTCTCACCATTATTCCCGGGGACTTCTCCAATCATCGGGGACTTTTACAATATTTGTTTTGCAGCTTTTGGATCCGGATAAAGATCTGAACAATATTAATGCTCCAGAGAGAAATGTGAGGGGCGATCAGCGGTGTAAAGAGGAGACTCCTACAGATAACCGCCCAGGTGAGTGGTGACCGCGGGATAAGAAGAGAAGTCACAGATTCCTCTCTGTCACCGAATACAAATTTTTTTTATGCTCTTCGCTCTATCCGGTTTTCAGTAGTGTATTTTCCCTTCCTCCTTCACCCGTCATAAAAATACAAATTAAATATCAAAGAATCTGTGATACCGGTGCAGGCGATAACATGGGGTGTGCAGTTATATTATAGATGAAAAATCCAGCTGGAGATGAATTCTGCCCGTGTGAACGAGGTCTAGATCAGTTTCCTATTATCCGCTATCAGTACTGATGAGGTAAAGGTATTTGCCAAATTTAGGGACTAAGAAACCATTAGCTCCTATTAACCTCAGTGTGTGACAGAATATAGAACATGGAGACGTCCCCCCAAATAACAGGAGAGGATGGGAGATTACAGCTCTGAGTGTCAGTAATGCAGCTCACCTGGGACTCGCGAGAGACAGAGATGGTAGATCGTCATTATCACATAACAAACCTCATAGTTACATGAAAGACAAGTGTCATCTCTTAGATATAACCCATTGTGTCCTGGTAGGATGTCTGGGGCTCAGCAATTTAATCATATAGGGAAAATACACTGCTCAAAAAAATAAAGGTAACACTGAAATACCACATCCTAGATCTGAATGAATGAAATATTCTCATTGAATACTTTGTTCTGTACAAAGTTGAATGTGCTGACAACAAAATCACACAAAAATCATCAATGGAAATCACATTTATTAACCAATGGAGGCCTGGATTTGGAGTCACCCCCAAAATTAAAGTGGAAAAACACTACAGGCTGATCCAACTTTGATGTAATGTCCTTAAAACAAGTCAAAATGAGGCTGAGTATTGTGTGTGGCCTCCACGTGCCTGTATGACCTCCCTACAACGCCTGGGCATGCTCCTGATGAGGCTGAGTATTGTGTGTGGCCTCCACGTGCCTGTATGACCTCCCTACAACGCCTGGGCATGCTCCTGATGAGGCTCAGTATTGTGTGTGGCCTCCACGTGCCTGTATGACCTCCCTACAATGCCTGGGCATGCTCCTGATGAGGTTGAGTATTGTGTGTGGCCTCCACGTGCCTATATGACCTCCCTACAATGCCTGGGCATGCTCCTGATGAGGCTGAGTATTGTGTGTAGCCTCCACGTGCCTGTATGACCTCCCTACAACGCCTGGGCATGCTCCTGATGAGGTTGAGTATTGTGTGTGGCCTCCACGTGCCTGTATGACCTCCCTACAACGCCTGGGCATGCTCCTGATGAGGCTGAGTATTGTGTGTAGCCTCCACGTGCCTGTATGACCTCCCTACAACGCCTGGGCATGCTCCTGATGAGGTTGCGGATGGTCTCCTGTGGGATCTCCTCCCAGACCTGGACTAAATCATCCGCCAACTCCTGTACAGTCTGTGCTGCAACGTGACGTTGGTGGATGGAGCGAGACACGATGTCCCAGATGTGCTCAATCGGATTCAGGTCTGGGGAACGGGCGGCCAGTCAATAGCTTCAATGCCTTCATCTTGCAGGAACTGCTGACACACTCCAGCCACATGAGGTCTGGCATTGTCCTGCATTAGGAGGAACCCAGGGCCAACCGCACCAGCATATGGTCTCACAAGGGGTCTGAGGATCTCATCTCGGTACCTAATGGCAGTCAGGCTACCTCTGGCAAGCACATGGAGGGCTGTGCGGCCCTCCAAAGAAATGCCACCCCACACCATTACTGACCCACTGCCAAACCTGTCATGCTCAAGGATGTTGCAGGCAGCAGATCGCTCTCCACCGCGTCTCCAGACTCTGTCACGTCTGTCACATGTGCTCAGTGTGAACCTGCTTTCATCTGTGAAGAGCACAGGGCACCAGTGGCAACTTTGCCAATCCTGATGTTCTGTGGCAAATGCCAAGCGTCCTGCACAGTGTTGGGCTGTGAGCACAACCCCCATCTCTGGACGTTGGGCCCTCATACCACCCTAATGGAGTCGGTTTCTAACCGTTTGTGCAGACACATACCCATTTGTGGCCTGCTGGAGGTCATTTTGCAGGGCTCTGGCAGTGCTCCTCCTGTTCCTCCTTGCACAAAGGCGGAGGTAGCGGTCCTTCTGCTGGGTTATTGCCCTCCTACGGTCCCCTCCACGTCTCCTGGTGTACTGGCCTGTCTCCTGGTAGCGCCTCCAGCCTCTGGACACTACGCTGACAGACACAGCAAACCTTCTTGCCACAGCTCGCATTGATGTGCCATCTTGGATGAGCTGCACTACCTGAGCAACTTCTGTGGGTTGTAGAGTCTGTCTCGTGCTACCACGAGTGTGAAAGCACAACCAACATTCAAAAGTGACCAAAACATCAGCCAGAAAGCATTGGTACTGAGATGTGGTCTGTGGTCCCCACCTGCAGAAGCACTCCTTTATTGAGGGTGTCTTGATAATTGCCAATAGTTTCCATCTATTGTCTATTCCATTTGCACAATAGCATGTGAAATTAATTGTCAATCAGTGTTGCTTCCTAAGTGGACAGTTTGATTTCACAGAAGTTTGATTTACTTGGAGTTATATTCTGTTGTTTAAGTGTTCCCTTTATTTTTTTGAGCAGTGTATATATTCTTGTACCAATTTAATCATGAAATTCTTGAACGATTGTTCCACTAAAGTAATTTCATCAGGGAAATGTGCAGGATACGAGTTTAAATATAGGGAAAAGGATAAAATATTTCTATATATTTTTTTTGGGGGGGAGAAAAATTTACAGGTTTTATTTTTTTTTTCACAAGGCGCTAAAATATCTGCTTGGTTGTACATTTCTGTTGCGGATTCTGCCATCCGTATAGAATCTTTAGACACTCTTAAAGTCTTATTCCTCTTATGTCGCCTTCTATAAGGTAGATATGGATATTATTCTTCTGGTATCTTGTATGAGATTCTGGATATATTCAATATTATTAATTGTCTGTGTGATTTCAATTTTGCATTTTTGAAGAGTCGTATTGGTAATAAGATCATCGTTATCTGGGCACTGCAAGTGATCCTGCAGTCAGTGGTCTGAGTTTACCAGTGATTACCAGGTTTTAATGTTATATGGGTTAAAATTTACAAAATGTGTATTATTCTTTTGACAGATTATTCTAGTATTATACAGAATACATATGAAGAGCATCCCGTTATCCCAGATATACCCCCAGCGCTTCCCACCCAAGATCTGTCATCTGATGCTCTTAAACAAGTCCTATCTCCTGCTTCACCACCGAATGTGGAGCAAAATAAAAGTCACACGAAGGGTGTTCAACACCAAAGAGCTGGCAAAGGGGAGAAGCCATACTCATGTTCAGAATGTGGGAAATGTTTTACTCGGAAATCATATCTTGATAACCATATAAGAATTCACACAGGGGAGAAGCCTTTTTCTTGTACCATATGTGGAAAGTGTTTTAGACAAAATTCAGCTCTATTTATACATCAGAGAACTCACACTGGAAAACCATTTTCATGTCCAGAATGTGAGGAACGTTTTATCAATAAATCAAATCTTTTTCAACATCAGAAAACTCACACAGGGGAGAAGTCGTACTCCTGTTCAGAATGTGGGAAATCTTATACTCAGAAATCTCCGCTTGTTGCACATTTAAAAACTCACACAGGGGAGAAGACGTACTCATGTTCAGAATGTGAGAAATGCTTTACCCAGAAATCACATCTTCTTAGACATCAAAGAATTCACAAAGGGGAGAAGCCGTACTCATGTCCAGAATGTACAAAATGTTATACTGAGAAATCAGTGCTTGCTGCACATATAAAAACTCACACAGGGGTGAAGCCATATTCATGTCCAGAATGTACAAAATGTTATACTTATAAATCACAGCTTGCTGCACATATAAAAACTCACACAGGGGTGAAGCCGTATTCATGTTCAGAATGTGAGAAATATTTTAATCGGAAATCCCAGTTTATATTACATCAAAAATCTCACACTGGGGAGAAGCCATTCTCATGTCCAGAATGTGGAAAATATTATACTGAGAAATCACTATTTATTTCACATATGAAAACTCACACAGGGGAGAAACCATTTTCATGTTCAGAATGTGGGAAATGTTTTACCCGGAAATCATCTCTTGAAAACCATGAAAGAATTCACACAGAGGAGAAGCCATTTTCTTGTACCATATGTGGAAAGTGTTTTAGAGATAATTCAACTCTAATTGTACATCGGAGAACTCACACCGGAAAACCATTTTCATGTTCAGAATGTGAGAAATGTTTTATTCGGAAATCCCACCTTACTGTACATCTAAAATCTCACACCGGGGAGAAGCCATTCTCTTGTTCAGAATGTGGGAAATGTTTTGTTCACAAATTCGCTTTTATTAGACATCTGAGAATTCACACAAAGTAGAATCCATTTTCATGTAATCTATGTGGAAAGTGTTTTAAGCAAAAGTTACTTGTAATTGCACATCAAAAAAAAACTTACACCGAAAAAAATATATCCAGCTGCCAATTTTTTTTATAGACATCATAGAATTCACACACAGAGAAGCTGATGTTTTTTTTTAATTGTTTCAGTCAAATCCCATGAAGGACAACATCTACACGGAGTTTGTATGTTCTCCCCGTGTTTGCGTCTGTTTTCTCCCACACTCCAAAGACCTACTAATAGGGTGTGCAGATTGTGAGCCCTCATGGGGACAGTGATGTCTGATTGTAACTAAGGGATCGGTTTTGTGCTTCTAACACTTTACTGTTCATCTACAGTGGTGGGAAAAAGTGTTCGTTCCCTTCCTGATTTTTTATTCTTTTGCATGTTTGTCACTTAAATGTTTCAGATCACAAAACAAATTTAAATATTAGACAAAGATAACACAAGTAAATAAAAAAAATCAGTTTATAAATGAAGTTCTTTATTATTAAGGGAAAAAGAAATCCAAACCTACAGGGCCCTTTATGAAAATGTGATTGCCCCCTAAACCTAATAACTGGTTGGGCAATTAGCAGCAACAACTGCAATCAAGCGTTTGCGATAACTGGCAATGATTTTTTTACAACGCTTTGGAGGAATTTTGGCCGCTCATCTTTGCAAAAATCCACAGCATCTCTTAACGGATTAAGGTGGGACTTTAACTAGGCTACTCCAAAGTCTTAATTTTGTTTCTCTTAAGCCATTTAAAGGTGGACTTGCTGGTTTGTTTTTGACAAAGCTGTAGCTTCAGGTCACGAACAGATAGCCGGACATTCTCCTTTAGGATTTTTGGTAGGCAGCAGAATTCATTGTTCCATTTACCACAGCAAGTCTTCCAGGTCCTGAAGCAGCAAAACAGCCCCAGACCATCACACTACCACCACCATGTTTTACTGTTGGTATGATGTTCCTTTTCTGAAATGTTGTGTTACTTCTACGCCAGATCTAATGGGACATACACCTTCCAAAAACTTAAACTTTTGTCTTGTCAGTCCACAGAGTATTCTCCCAAAAGTGTTATGTTCATTTTGCTCAGCAGTAGTTTTCGTCTTGAAACTCTGCCATACATACCATTATTGCCCAGTCTCTTTCTTATGGTGGAGTCATGAACACTGACCTTAACTGAGCCAAGTGAGACCTGCAGTTAATAATATTTTTATTTATATAGCGCCAACATATTCCACAGCTCTTTACAATTCAGACAATTTCCAGACATTATCGGCACTGTGCCCATTGGGGCTCACAATCTACATTCCCTATCAGTATGTCTTTGGAGTGTGGGAGAAAACCGGATAACCCGGGATAAACCCACGCAAACATGGGGAGAACATACAAACTCCTTGCAGATATTGTCCTTCGTGGGATTTGAACCCAGGACCCCAGCGCTGCAAGGCTGCAGTGCTAACCACTGATGCACTGTGCTGCCCTGTTGTTTGGATGTTCTTGTGGGGTCTATTGTGACCTCCTGGATGCGTCGTCGCTGCGTTCTTGGGGTAATTTTGGTCTGGGAAGTTTCACCACTGGTCCATGTTTTCTCCATTTGTGGATCGCTGGCATCTTAAAGCCTTAGAAATGGTTTTATAACCTTTTCCTGACTGATAGATCTCAATTACTTTGTTTCTCATTTGTTCCTAAATTTCTTTGGGTCGCAGCATGATGTCTAACTTTTGAGGATCTTATCGTCTACTTCAATTTGTCAGGCAGGTCCTATTTAAGTGATTTCTTGATAGAGAACAAGTGTGGCAGTAATCAGGCCTGTGTGTGGCTAGGGAAACTGAACCCAGCTTCCCCAAGACGTGATAAACCACAGTTAATTTATGTCTTGTGTGAGCTCTTCTGAATGGAACCCCGCCCACAACATTAAGCCATGCCCAGATGCCAGTTTCCAGAGCTGAAATCTCAGAGAGATCTTGATGTGACATCACAAGAAGTCAGGAGATTCTCAGGCAGAGATCAGATGATCAGAAGAGCAGATCAAGGTACAGACGGATTTGAGAAAGCAAAGTATTTTTTTTTTTCATATTGCAGACCTCTTCATCTCCGAAAGCAAAGTATTTACAAAAGAGCTCATCTATTGCAGTTAATTCACATGAAAAGTGTAAAGTTGTGACCAACCCCTTTTATAGAATATTTTGAATATTGTTCCTCTGTTATGGTCATTTCAAACAACATGTTCTCATTTAATAGTATTGGTGACGTTAGAGACAGACTCCGCTGATCTCTCCTTCATTAAATGGAAGTTAATACATTTTCAATATTCAGATTAAACTCTTTCTTGTCAGCCTGTGTGATGATTTCTGGGGTTTTGTTAATATATTTGTGCAACTACACAACATATTAAGAAAAACAGTGATTTAGCACAGACTTCTAGTTTGTAACTGAAGGACAAGTGGTCATCATGAGAACAGTATGTCACGGACATGTCGCGCACAATGTGGGAAAGATAAGTGCAACACGAAGGGAAGGGGGAGGAAGCCCAGACACTAGGGAAAGGGGGAGTGGAGACCCCTAGGCAGATCTAATAACACCCTGCCTCCCCTTCTGTCCCTATATTGGTTCCACACCAATCGCCAAACAGGAAACCTAAACCCTGTATATCCTTAGAGCTAGGCCCTGGATAGGAAAGGGGGGATGAGCACTGGTTAGTCCCCACTATAAACTAAAGACAACAAGGGAGACAAACAGAGGGGGAGAAACTTACCTCTCTGGAGTCTGCTCAAGCTAACACCAAACGTCCTCCAAGGCACCAGAGAGGAAGTAAGCCGACTGCTAAAGCTCGAAGCGTTCACAACAGAAGATGTGAATATGATCGGCACCTCCCTGGAGCAAACAAAGTATTTAAACATCCTAGGGTGTGTCAAACAGAGCAGGAGGGAGGTTGCTTCTGAGTCCTAAAGTAAGGATTAAGAAGGCGTCTGCAATGCAAAACTAAGTGACTGTCTGTAGCATTTGACACACCCATGACAGGCCATTTCTCCCCGCTTTATATAGCACATGAAGAGATCACAGTTAAATAGATGAAATGTTTTCAGTCTCAGTGTGACCTCAGGCTTCTCCTCTTAGCCTGGATCACCCCTTTCATTTGAGATGGGTAAGGCTATGTGCCCACTATGCAGAAATGCTCCGGATTTTTTCCTGAGCGTTTCTGCATCTCCCTGGCAGAAAAAAACGCATGCGGATTGTACATGTGGATTGTACATGTGGATTGTACATGCACTTTCCTGCCAGGGACATGCGGATGTGAAGCGTTCTTCACTTGCATTTCCGCATGCGGGTTGTCAAGCGCTTTCCAAGCGATTTTAGCATCACTTGGAAAGTGCTTGTCAACTTGGTCACACTATATAAATCCATGCAAACAGCATGGATTTATATAGTGTGACCCGAGAGAATGTCAAAAAAGAAAAAATAAACCTATACTTACCTTCCGATGGCCCCCGAGACTTGCTGCGCTCCTGTGCTGGCTGCCGGCAGATCGCGGTACACTGCACTGAAGGACCTGCCATCACATGACTGACGTCAGCGCAGGTCCTTCAGTCCTGCGCGATCTGTAGGCAAGCACAGGGAAGGAGTCCGGGGGCCGTCGGAAGGTGAATATAATCTTTATTTTTTATTTTATTCTTTTTTTTACAGCTTTTAGGGTACCTGGGTGAGAGTCTCCTGTCCTCTACACCCGGGTACCATCCGCACATTAGAATGCGCCAATTACGCAAGTACAGATGCAGTCTTGCGGAATTGGCGCGTTCTAATGCAAGTCAATGGCTGCGAAAACGCAGCGCTTCCGCAAAATAATTGGTAGTGCTGCGTTTTTTTCCGCAATGATAATCCGCAGCGCAAATTTCCGCAGCATGTGCACAGCACATGCGGATTATCATTGGGGGACATGGCAGACCTTCTACCATGCGTCTTTTAAGCGTTTCTGCAGCGTTTTTGCCGCTGTGGAAACGCTTAAAAAATGCATCGTGGGCACACAGCCTTATAGAGGAATTTCTGCTGGCAGCCCAGTAAAATATTACATTTAATTAACTGGGATCTGTTTATGTGGTTTATAAAATATATGATGCAAGCAAAATGCCAAAGTGGAGGGCACAGTGTGCAGGGGCATTTGCCCCATGTAGTTCAATCACACTCCCATCACCCACATTTTATCCATAACAATAATGGCCAATTGCCTTTAGATACAGAGCACTGCTGCAAATTCTGCTTCTGTGTATTTATACCATTGTCACTATTTCACATGCAAATATGCAGTTAATAGCGTTCTGAAGCGATGTGACCAGTGCACTGAGTCCCGCTGCCAGCAATAATTATACTTTATTCCCCTCAGTTGCCTCAGGCTTTCCGCCATAGCATGGCTTTATGGCTGTAACCACATCCTAGCGCTCAGCATTAGGCAAGATTCACACGGTACCGGAAATATCCGTGTGTCCGTGTGCCACATCAGGATCACACAGACCGGCGCCTGGGAATCCGTGTACAGTTAGCGCTGTTCCCAAGCACAGGGTGCTGAACACTGCTCTCTCAATGTCCCTGTGTAAAAATAAGAATAAAATAATAAAATCCTTATACTCACCTGTCCGGAGATGTCCCCCCCTGTAATCCTCCGACCGCTGAAGTCGAGGAGCCGGGTAGAATGAGCCGCTCCAGCGAGTGGGCCCCGGAGCTGTGCTGAGCTCAGGAGCAGTGTCCTGTCACTCACTGAGCGCAGCTCCGGAGTAGCTCATTCTCCCATCAGCGGTCAGAGGATTGCAGCGGGGGACATCTCCGGACAGGTGAGTCTATGGATTTTATTATTTTATTCTTATTTTTACACAGGGACACAGCAAGAGCTGACCCTACTACCACCATCATTGTCCCTGCTGGTGCTGATCGCAGGGACAATCGGCGCTTGGGAACAGTGCTAACTGTGGCGCTGGTTCCCAGGCGCCGGTACGTGTCACACAGATGTCATCCGTGTGGGATGTTTTGCGGACCATGCATCCACAAAAAAAACGGACATGTCAGCGTGTGGAGCACATGGACACACAGTCTGTGGAAACACACAGACATGTGCACAGACCCATTCATTTGAATGGGTCTGCGTGTGTCAGTGTCTCCAGTACGTGTGGAAACTGTCACCTGTTATATACTCCTGTCACCTGTTATATACTCCTGTCAGGTATATATTATTGGAGGCAGCAGAATCTATGGGCTCCTGTCAGGTATATATTATTGGAGGCAGCAGAATGTATGGGCTCCTGTCAGGTATATATTATTGGAGGCAGCAGAATCTATGGGCTCCTGTCAGGTATATATTATTGGAGGCAGCAGAATCTATGGGCTCCTGTCAGGTATATATTATTGGAGGCAGCAGAATGTATGGGCTCCTGTCAGGTATATATTATTGGAGGCAGCAGAATGTATGGGCTCCTGTCAGGTATATATTATTGGAGGCAGCAGAATCTATGGGCTCCTCTCAGGTATATATTATTGGAGGCAGCAGAATGTATGGGCTCCTGTCAGGTATATATTATTGGAGGCAGCAGAATCTATGGGCTCCTGTCAGGTATATATTATTGGAGGCAGCAGAATCTATGGGCTCCTGTCAGGTATATATTATTGGAGGCAGCAGAATGTATGGGCTCCTGTCAGGTATATATTATTGGAGGCAGCAGAATCTATGGGCTCCTGTCAGGTATATATTATTGGAGGCAGCAGAATGTATGGGCTCCTGTCAGGTATATATTATTGGAGGCAGCAGAATGTATGGGCTCCTGTCAGGTATATATTATTGGAGGCAGCAGAATGTATGGACTCCTGTCAGGTATATATTATTGGAGGCAGCAGAATCTATGGGCTCCTGTCAGGTATATATTATTGGAGGCAGCAGAATCTATGGGCTCCTGTCAGGTATATATTATTGGAGGCAGCAGAATCTATGGGCTCCTGTCAGGTATATATTATTGGAGGCAGCAGAATCTATGGGCTCCTATCAGGTATATATTATTGGAGGCAGGAGAATGTGTGGGCTCCTGTCAGGTATATATTATTGGAGGCAGGAGAATCTGTGGGCTCCTGTCAGGTATATATTATTGGAGGCAGGAGAATGTATGGGCTCCTGTCAGGTATATATTATTGGAGGCAGGAGAATCTATGGGCTCCTGTCAGGTATATATTATTGGAGGCAGGAGAATGTATGGGCGCCTGTCAGGTATATATTATTGGAGGCAGGAGAATGTATGGGCGCCTGTCAGGTATATATTATTGGAGGCAGGAGAATGTATGGGCTCCTGTCAGGTATAAATTATTGGAGCCAGCAGAATGTATGGGCTCCTGTCAGGTATATATTATTGGAGGCAGCAGAATGTATGGGCTCCTGTCAGATATATATTATTGGAGCCAGCAGAATCTATGGGCTCCTGTCAGGTATATATTAATGGAGGCAGCAGAATGTATGGGCTCCTGTCAGGTATATATTAATGGAGGCAGCAGAATATATGGGCTCCTGTCAGGTATATATTATTGGAGGCAGGAGAATGTATGGGCTCCTGTCAGGTATATATTATTGGAGGCAGGAGAATGTATGGGCTCCTGTCAGGTATATATTATTGGAGGCAGGAGAATGTATGGGCTCCTGTCAGGTATATATTAATGGAGGCAGCAGAATGTATGGGCTCTGTCAGGTATATATTATTGGAGGCAGCAGAATGTATGGGCTCCTGTCAGGTATATATTATTGGAGGCAGCAGAATGTATGGGCTCTGTCAGGTATATATTATTGGAGGCAGCAGAATGTATGGGCTCTGTCAGGTATATATTATTGGAGGCAGCAGAATGTATGGGCTCCTGTCAGGTATATATTATTGGAGGCAGCAGAATCTATGGGCTCCTGTCAGGTATATATTAATGGAGGCAGCAGAATGTATGGGCTCCTGTCAGGTATATATTAATGGAGGCAGCAGAATGTATGGGCTCCTGTCAGGTATATATTATTGGAGGCAGCAGAATCTATGGGCTCCGGTCAGGTATATAGTATTGGAGGCAGCAGAATCTATGGGCTCCTGTCAGGTATATATTATTGGAGGCAGCAGAATGTATGGGCTCCTGTCAGGTATATATTATTGGAGGCAGCAGAATGTATGGGCTCCTATCAGGTATATATTATTGGAGGCAGAAGAATCTATGGGCTCCTGTCAGGTATATATTATTGGAGGCAGCAGAATGTATGGGCTCCTGTCAGGTATATATTATTGGAGGCAGCAGAATGTATGGGCTCCTGTCAGGTATATATTATTGGAGGCAGCAGAATGTATGGGCTCCTGTCAGGTATATATTATTGGAGGCAGGAGAATGTATGGGCTCCTGTCAGGTATATATTATTGGAGGCAGCAGAATGTATGGGCTCCTGTCAGGTATATATTATTGGAGGCAGCAGAATCTATGGGCTCCTGTCAGGTATATATTTTTGGAGGCAGCAGAATCTATGGGCTCCTATCAGGTATATATTTTTGGAGGCAGCAGAATGTGTGGGCTCCTGTCAGGTATATATTATTGGAGGCAGGAGAATCTATGGGCTCCTGTCAGGTATATATTATTGGAGGCAGGAGAATGTATGGGCGCCTGTCAGGTATATATTATTGGAGGCAGGAGAATGTATGGGCTCCTGTCAGGTATATATTATTGGAGGCAGGAGAATCTATGGGCTCCTGTCAGGTATATATTATTGGAGGCAGGAGAATGTATGGGCGCCTGTCAGGTATATATTATTGGAGGCAGGAGAATGTATGGGCTCCTGTCAGGTATAAATTATTGCAGCGAGCAGAATGTATGGGCTCCTGTCAGGTATATATTATTGGAGGCAGCAGAATGTATGGGCTCCTGTCAGGTATATATTATTGGAGCCAGCAGAATCTATGGGCTCCTGTCAGGTATATATTAATGGAGGCAGCAGAATGTATGGGCTCCTGTCAGGTATATATTAATGGAGGCAGCAGAATGTATGGGCTCCTGTCAGGTATATATTATTGGAGGCAGGAGAATGTATGGGCTCCTGTCAGGTATATATTATTGGAGGCAGCAGAATGTATGGGCTCCTGTCAGGTATATATTATTGGGGGCAGCAGAATGTATGGGCTCCTGTCAGGTATATATTATTGGAGGCAGCAGAATGTATGGGCTCCTGTCAGGTATATATTATTGGGGGCAGCAGAATGTATGGGCTCCTGTCAGGTATATATTATTGGAGGCAGGAGAATGTATGGGCTCCTGTCAGGTATATATTATTGGAGGCAGCAGAATGTATGGGCTCCTGTCAGGTATATATTATTGGGGGCAGCAGAATGTATGGGCTCCTGTCAGATATATATTATTGGAGGCCGCAGAATATATGGGCTCCTGTCAGGTATATATTATTGGAGGCAGGAGAATGTATGGGCTCCTATCAGGTATATATTATTGGAGGCAGGAGAATGTATGGGCTCCTGTCAGATATATATTATTGGAGGCAGGAGAATGTATGGGCTCCTGTCAGGTATATATTATTGGGGGCAGCAGAATGTATGGGCTCCTGTCAGGTATATATTATTGGGGGCAGCAGAATGTATGGGCTCCTGTCAGGTATATATTATTGGAGGCAGCAGAATGTATGGGCTCCTGTCAGGTATATATTATTGGAGGCAGCAGAATGTATGGGCTCCGGTCAGGTATATATTATTGGAGGCAGCAGAATGTATGGGCTCCTGTCAGGTATATATTATTGGAGGCAGGAGAATGTATGGGCTCCTGTCAGGTATATATTATTGGGGGCAGCAGAATGTATGGGCTCCTGTCAGGTATATATTATTGGGGGCAGCAGAATGTATGGGCTCCTGTCAGGTATATATTATTGGAGGCAGCAGAATGTATGGGCTCCTGTCAGATATATATTTTTGGAGGCAGCAGAATGTATGGGCTCCGGTCAGGTATATATTATTGGAGGCAGCAGAATGTATGGGCTCCGGTCAGGTATATATTATTGGAGGCAGCAGAATGTATGGGCTCCTGTCAGGTATATATTATTGGAGGCAGGAGAATCTATGGGCTCCTGTCAGGCATATATTATTGGAGGCAGGAGAATCTATGGGCCCCTGTCAGGTATATATTATTGGAGGCAGCAGAATGTATGGGCTCCTGTCAGGTATATATTATTGGAGGCAGCAGAATCTATGGGCTCCTGTCAGGTATATATTATTGGAGGCAGCAGAATGGATGGGCTCCTGTCAGGTATATATTATTGGAGGCAGGAGAATCTATGGGCTCCTATCAGGTATATATTATTGGAGGCAGGAGAATGTATGGGCTCCTATCAGGTATATATTATTGGAGGCAGGAGAATGTATGGGCTCCTGTCAGGTATATATTATTGGAGGCAGGAGAATGTATGGGCTCCTGTCAGGTATATATTATTGGAGGCAGGAGAATGTATGGGCTCCTGTCGGGTATATATTATTGGAGGCAGCAGAATGTATGGGCTCCTGTCGGGCATATATTATTGGAGGCAGGAGAATGTATGGGCTCCTGTCGGGTATATATTATTGGAGGCAGGAGAATGTATGGGCTCCTGTCGGGTATATATTATTGGAGGCAGCAGAATGTATGGGCTCCTGTCGGGTATATATTATTGGAGGCAGTAGAATGTATGGGCTCCTGTCCGGTATATATTATTGGAGGCAGTAGAATGTATGGGCTCCTGTCCGGTATATATTATTGGAGGCAGGAGAATGTATGGGCTCCTTTCGGGTATATATTATTGGAGGCAGCAGAATGTATGGGCTCCTGTCGGGTATATATTATTGGAGGCAGGAGAATGTATGGGCTCCTGTCAGGTATATATTATTGGAGGCAGGAGAATGTATGGGCTCCTGTCAGGTGTATATTATTGGAGGTAGGAGAATGTATGGGCTCCTGTCAGGTATATAGTATTGGAGGCAGGAGAATCTATGAGCTCCTGTCAGGTATATATTATTGGAGGCAGGAGAATGTATGGGCTCCTGTCAGGTATATATTATTGGAGGCAGCAGAATCTATGGGCTCCTGTCAGGTATATATTATTGGAGGCAGGAGAATGTATGGGCTCCTGTCAGGTATATATTATTGGAGGCAGCAGAATCTATGGGCTCCTGTCAGGTATATATTATTGGAGGCAGGAGAATGTATGGGCTCCTGTCAGGTACATATTATTGGAGGCAGCAGAATGTATGGGCTCCTGTCGGGTACATATTATTGGAGGCAGGTGAATGTATGGGGTCCTGTCGGGTATATATTATTGGAGGCAGGAGAATGTATGGGCTCCTGTCAGGTATATATTATTGGAGGCAGCAGAATGTATGGGCTCCTGTCGGGTATATATTATTGGAGGCAGCAAAATGTATGGGCTCCTGTCAGGTATATATTATTGGAGGCAGGAGAATGTATGGGCTCCTGTCAGGTATATATTATTGGAGGCAGGAGAATGTATGGGCTCCTGTCAGATATATATTATTGGAGGCAGGAGAATGTATGGGCTCCTGTCAGGTATATATTATTGGAGGCAGGAGAATGTATGGGCTCCTGTCAGGTATATATTATTGGAGGCAGGAGAATCTATGGTCTCCTGTCAGGTATATATTACTGGAGGCAGGAGAATGTATGGGCTCCTGTCGGGTATATATTATTGGAGGCAGGAGAATGTATGGGCTCCTGTCAGGTATATATTATTGGAGGCAGCAGAATCTATGGGCTCCTGTCGGGTATATATTATTGGAGGCAGCAGAATCTATGGGCTCCTGTCAGGTATATATTATTGGAGGCAGGAGAATGTATGGGCTCCTGTCAGGTATATATTGTTGGAGGCAGGAGAATCTATGGGCTCCTGTCAGGTATATATTATTGGAGGCAGCAGAATCCATGGGCTCCTGTCAGGTATATATTATTGGAGGCAGCAGAGTGTATGGGCTCCTGTCAGGTATATATTATTGGAGGCAGGAGAATGTATGGGCTCCTGTCAGGTATATATTATTGGAGGCAGCAGAATCTATGGGCTCCTGTCAGGTATATATTATTGGAGGCAGCAGAATCTATGGTGTCCTGTCAGGTATATATTACTGGAGGCAGGAGAATGTATGGGCTCCTGTCAGGTATATATTATTGGAGGCAGCAGAATCTATGGGCTCCTGTCGGGTATATATTATTGGAGGCAGCAGAATCTATGGGCTCCTGTCAGGTATATATTATTGGAGGCAGGAGAATGTATGGGCTCCTGTCAGGTATATATTGTTGGAGGCAGGAGAATCTATGGGCTCCTGTTAGGTATATATTATTGGAGGCAGCAGAATCTATGGGCTCCTGTCAGGTATATATTATTGGAGGCAGCAGAGTGTATGGGCTCCTGTCAGGTATATATTATTGGAGGCAGCAGAGTGTATGGGCTCCTGTCAGGTATATATTATTGGAGGCAGGAGAATATATGGGCTCCTGTCAGGTATATATTATTGGAGGCAGCAGAGTGTATGGGCTCCTGTCAGGTATATATTATTGGAGGCAGCAGAGTGTATGGGCTCCTGTCAGGTATATATTATTGGAGGCACAGAATGTATGGGCTCCTGTCAGGTATATATTATTGGAGGCAGCAGAGTGTATGGGCTCCTGTCAGGTATATATTATTGGAGGCAGGAGAATATATGGGCTCCTGTCAGGTATATATTATTGGAGGCACAGAATGTATGGGCTCCTGTCGGGTATATATTATTGGAGGCAGCAGAATCTATGGGCTCCTGTCAGGTATATATTATTGGAGGCAGGAGAATGTATGGGCTCCTGTCAGGTATATATTGTTGGAGGCAGGAGAATCTATGGGCTCCTGTCAGGTATATATTATTGGAGGCATCAGAATCTATGGGCTCCTGTCAGGTATATATTATTGGAGGCAGCAGAGTGTATGGGCTCCTGTCAGGTATATATTATTGGAGGCAGCAGAGTGTATGGGCTCCTGTCAGGTATATATTATTGGAGGCAGGAGAATATATGGGCTCCTGTCAGGTATATATTATTGGAGGCAGCAGAGTGTATGGGCTCCTGTCAGGTATATATTATTGGAGGCAGCAGAGTGTATGGGCTCCTGTCAGGTATATAATATTGGAGGCACAGAATGTATGGGCTCCTGTCAGGTATATATTATTGGAGGCAGCAGAGTGTATGGGCTCCTGTCAGGTATATATTATTGGAGGCATGAGAATATATGGGCTCCTGTCAGGTATATATTATTGTAGGCACAGAATATATGGGCTCCTGTCAGGTATATATTATTAGAGGCAGCAGAATGTATGGGCTCCTGTCAGGTTTTTATTACTGGAGGCAGGAGAATGTATGGGCTCCTGTCAGGTATATATTATTGGAGGCAGCAGAGTGTATGGGCTCCTGTCAGGTATATATTATTGGAGGCAGGAGAATGTATAGGCTCCTGTCAGGTATATATTATTGGAGGCACAGAATGTATGGTCTCCTGTCAGGTATATATTATTAGAGGCAGCAGAATGTATGGGCTCCTGTCAGGTTTTTATTACTGGAGGCAGGAGAATGTATGGGCTCCTGTCAGGTATATATTATTGGAGGCAGGAGAATCTATGGGCTCCTGCCAGGTATATATTATTGGAGGCAGCAGAATCTATGGGCTCCTGTCAGGTATATATTATTGGAGGCAGGAGAATGTATGGGCTCCTGTCAGGTATATATTATTAGAGGCAGCAGAATGTATGGGCTCCTGTCAGGTATATATTATTGGAGGCAGGAGAATGTATGGGCTCCTGTCAGGTATATATTATTGGAGGCAGCAGAATCTATGGGCTCCTGTCAGGTATATATTATTGGAGGCTGGAGAATGTATGGGCTCCTGTCAGGTATATATTATTGGAGGCAGGAGAATGTATGGGCTCCTGTCAGGTATATATTATTGGAGGCTGGAGAATGTATGGGCTCCTGTCAGGTATATATTATTGGAGGCTGGAGAATGTATGGGCTCCTGTCAGGTATATATTATTGGAGGCAGGAGAATGTATGGGCTCCTGTCAGGTATATATTATTGGAGGCAGAGGAATCTATGGGCTCCTGTCAGGTATATATTATTGGAGGCAGCAGAATCTATGGGCTCCTGTCAGGTATATAGTATTGGAGGCAGCAGAATGTATGGGCTCCTGTCAGGTATATATTATTGGAGGCAGGAGAATGTATGGGCTCCTGTCAGGTATATATTATTGGAGGCAGGAGAATGTATGGGCTCCTGTCAGGTATATATTATTGGAGCCAGCAGAATGTATGGGCTCCTGTCAGGTATATATTATTGGAGACAGGAAAATGTATGGGGTCCTGTCAGGTATATATTATTGGAGGCAGCAGAATCTATGGTGTCCTGTCAGGTATATATTATTGGAGGCAGGAGAATGTACGGGCTCCTGTCAGGTATATATTATTGGAGGCAGCAGAATGTATGGGCTCCTGTCGGGTATATATTATTGGAGGCAGGAGAATGTATGGGCTCCTGTCAAGTATATATTATTGGAGGTAGGAGAATGTATGGGCTCCTGTCAGGTATATAGTATTGGGGGCAGCAGAATCTATGGGCTCCTGTCAGGTATATATTATTGGAGGCAGGAGAATGTATGGGCTCCTGTCAGGTATATATTATTGGAGGCAGCAGAATGTATTGGCTCCTGTCGGGTATATATTATTGGAGGCAGCAGAATGTATGGGCTCCTGTCGGGTATATATTATTGGAGGCAGCAGAATGTATGGGCTCCTGTCAGGTATATATTATTGGAGGCAGCAGAATGTATGGGCTCCTGTCAGGTATATACTATTGGAGGCAGGAGAATGTATGGGCTCCTGTCAGGTATATACTATTGGAGGCAGCAGAATGTATGGGCTCCTGTCGGGTATATATTATTGGAGGCAGCAGAATCTATGGGCTCCTGTCAGGTATATATTATTGGAGGCAGGAGAATGTATGGGCTCCTGTCAGGTATATATTATTGGAGGCAGGAGAATGTATGGGCTCCTGTCAGGTACATATTATTGGAGGCAGGAGAATGTATGGGCTCCTGTCAGGTATATATTATTGGAGGAAGAGGAATCTATGGGCTCCTGTCAGGTATATATTATTGGAGGCAGCAGAATCTATGGGCTCCTGTCAGGTATATATTATTGGAGGCAGCAGAATGTATGGGCTCCTGTCAGGTATATATTATTGGAGGCAGCAGAGTGTATGGGCTCCTGTCAGGTATATATTATTGGAGGCAGGAGAATATATGGGCTCCTGTCAGGTATATATTATTGGAGGCACAGAATGTATGGGCTCCTGTCAGGTATATATTATTAGAGGCAGCAGAATGTATGGGCTCCTGTCAGGTTTTTATTACTGGAGGCAGGAGAATGTATGGGCTCCTGTCAGGTATATATTATTGGAGGCAGCAGAGTGTATGGGCTCCTGTCAGGTATATATTATTGGAGGCAGCAGAGTGTATGGGCTCCTGTCAGGTATATATTATTGGAGGCAGCAGAGTGTATGGGCTCCTGTCAGGTATATATTATTGGAGGCAGGAGAATATATGGGCTCCTGTCAGGTATATATTATTGGAGGCAGCAGAGTGTATGGGCTCCTGTCAGGTATATATTATTGGAGGCAGCAGAGTGTATGGGCTCCTGTCAGGTATATATTATTGGAGGCACAGAATGTATGGGCGTATGGGATCCTGTCGGGTATATATTATTGGAGGCAGCAGAATGTATGGGCTCCTGTCAGGTATATATTATTGGAGGCAGCAGAATGTATGGGCTCCTGTCAGGTATATACTATTGGAGGCAGGAGAATGTATGGGCTCCTGTCAGGTATATACTATTGGAGGCAGCAGAATGTATGGGCTCCTGTCGGGTATATATTATTGGAGGCAGCAGAATCTATGGGCTCCTGTCAGGTATATATTATTGGAGGCAGGAGAATGTATGGGCTCCTGTCAGGTATATATTATTGGAGGCAGGAGAATGTATGGGCTCCTGTCAGGTACATATTATTGGAGGCAGGAGAATGTATGGGCTCCTGTCAGGTATATATTATTGGAGGCAGAGGAATCTATGGGCTCCTGTCAGGTATATATTATTGGAGGCAGCAGAATCTATGGGCTCCTGTCAGGTATATATTATTGGAGGCAGCAGAATGTATGGGCTCCTGTCAGGTATATATTATTGGAGGCAGCAGAGTGTATGGGCTCCTGTCAGGTATATATTATTGGAGGCAGGAGAATATATGGGCTCCTGTCAGGTATATATTATTGGAGGCACAGAATGTATGGGCTCCTGTCAGGTATATATTATTAGAGGCAGCAGAATGTATGGGCTCCTGTCAGGTTTTTATTACTGGAGGCAGGAGAATGTATGGGCTCCTGTCAGGTATATATTATTGGAGGCAGCAGAGTGTATGGGCTCCTGTCAGGTATATATTATTGGAGGCAGCAGAGTGTATGGGCTCCTGTCAGGTATATATTATTGGAGGCAGCAGAGTGTATGGGCTCCTATCAGGTATATATTATTGGAGGCAGGAGAATATATGGGCTCCTGTCAGGTATATATTATTGGAGGCAGCAGAGTGTATGGGCTCCTGTCAGGTATATATTATTGGAGGCAGCAGAGTGTATGGGCTCCTGTCAGGTATATATTATTGGAGGCACAGAATGTATGGGCGTATGGGCTCCTGTCAGGTATATATTATTGGAGGCAGGAGAATATATGGGCTCCTGTCAGGTATATATTATTGGAGGCACAGAATGTATGGGCTCCTGTCAGGTATATATTATTGAAGGCAGCAGAATCTATGGGCTCCTGTCGGGTATATATTATTGGAGGCAGCAGAATCTATGGGCTCCTGTCAGGTATATATTATTGGAGGCAGGAGAATGTATGGGCTCCTGTCAGGTATATATTGTTGGAGGCAGGAGAATCTATGGGCTCCTGTCAGGTATATATTATTGGAGGCAGCAGAATCTATGGGCTCCTGTCAGGTATATATTATTGGAGGCAGCAGAGTGTATGGGCTCCTGTCAGGTATATATTATTGGAGGCAGCAGAGTGTATGGGCTCCTGTCAGTTATATATTATTGGAGGCAGGAGAATATATGGGCTCCTGTCAGGTATATATTATTGGAGGCAGCAGAGTGTATGGGCTCCTGTCAGGTATATATTATTGGAGGCAGCAGAGTGTATGGGCTCCTGTCAGGTATATATTATTGGAGGCACAGAATGTATGGGCTCCTGTCAGGTATATATTATTGGAGGCAGCAGAGTGTATGGGCTCCTGTCAGGTATATATTATTGGAGGCAGGAGAATATATGGGCTCCTGTCAGGTATATATTATTGGAGGCACAGAATGTATGGGCTCCTGTCAGGTATATATTATTAGAGGCAGCAGAATGTATGGGCTCCTGTCAGGTTTTTATTACTGGAGGCAGGAGAATGTATGGGCTCCTGTCAGGTATATATTATTGGAGGCAGCAGAGTGTATGGGCTCCTGTCAGGTATATATTATTGGAGGCACAGAATGTATGGTCTCCTGTCAGGTATATATTATTAGAGGCAGCAGAATGTGTGGGCTCCTGTCAGGTTTTTATTACTGGAGGCAGGAGAATGTATGGGCTCCTGTCAGGTATATATTATTGGAGGCAGGAGAATCTATGGGCTCCTGCCAGGTATATATTATTGGAGGCAGCAGAATCTATGGGCTCCTGTCAGGTATATATTATTGGAGGCAGGAGAATGTATGGGCTCCTGTCAGGTATATATTATTGGAGGCAGCAGAATGTATGGGCTCCTGTCAGGTATATATTATTGGAGGCAGGAGAATGTATGGGCTCCTGTCAGGTATATATTATTGGAGGCAGCAGAATCTATGGGCTCCTGTCAGGTATATATTATTGGAGGCTGGAGAATGTATGGGCTCCTGTCAGGTATATATTATTGGAGGCAGGAGAATGTATGGGCTCCTGTCAGGTATATATTATTGGAGGCTGGAGAATGTATGGGCTCCTGTCAGGTATATATTATTGGAGGCAGCAGAGTGTATGGGCTCCTGTCAGGTATATATTATTGGAGGCAGGAGAATGTATGGGCTCCTGTCAGGTATATATTATTGGAGGCAGCAGAATCTATGGGCTCCTGTCAGGTATATATTATTGGAGGCAGCAGAATCTATGGTGTCCTGTCAGGTATATATTACTGGAGGCAGGAGAATGTATGGGCTCCTGTCAGGTATATATTATTCGAGGCAGCAGAATCTATGGGCTCCTGTCGGGTATATATTATTGGAGGCAGCAGAATCTATGGGCTCCTGTCAGGTATATATTATTGGAGGCAGGAGAATGTATGGGCTCCTGTCAGGTATATATTGTTGGAGGCAGGAGAATCTATGGGCTCCTGTCAGGTATATATTATTGGAGGCAGCAGAATCTATGGGCTCCTGTCAGGTATATATTATTGGAGGCAGCAGAGTGTATGGGCTCCTGTCAGGTATATATTATTGGAGGCAGCAGAGTGTATGGGCTCCTGTCAGGTATATATTATTGGAGGCAGGAGAATATATGGGCTCCTGTCAGGTATATATTATTGGAGGCAGGAGAGTGTATGGGCTCCTGTCAGGTATATATTATTGGAGGCAGCAGAGTGTATGGGCTCCTGTCAGGTATATATTATTGGAGGCACAGAATGTATGGGCTCCTGTCAGGTATATATTATTGGAGGCAGGAGAATATATGGGCTCCTGTCAGGTATATATTATTGGAGGCAGCAGAGTGTATGGGCTCCTGTCAGGTATATATTATTGGAGGCAGCAGAGTGTATGGGCTCCTGTCAGGTATATATTATTGGAGGCACAGAATGTATGGGCTCCTGTCAGGTATATATTATTGGAGGCAGCAGAGTGTATGGGCTCCTGTCAGGTATATATTATTGGAGGCAGGAGAATATATGGGCTCCTGTCAGGTATATATTATTGGAGGCACAGAATGTATGGGCTCCTGTCAGGTATATATTATTGGAGGCAGCAGAATCTATGGGCTCCTGTCGGGTATATATTATTGGAGGCAGCAGAATCTATGGGCTCCTGTCAGGTATATATTGTTGAAGGCAGGAGAATCTATGGGCTCCTGTCAGGTATATATTATTGGAGGCAGCAGAATCTATGGGCTCCTGTCAGGTATATATTATTGGAGGCAGCAGAGTGTATGGGCTCCTGTCAGGTATATATTATTGGAGGCAGCAGAGTGTATGGGCTCCTGTCAGTTATATATTATTGGAGGCAGGAGAATATATGGGCTCCTGTCAGGTATATATTATTGGAGGCAGCAGAGTGTATGGGCTCCTGTCAGGTATATATTATTGGAGGCAGCAGAGTGTATGGGCTCCTGTCAGGTATATATTATTGGAGGCACAGAATGTATGGGCTCCTGTCAGGTATATATTATTGGAGGCAGCAGAGTGTATGGGCTCCTGTCAGGTATATATTATTGGAGGCAGGAGAATATATGGGCTCCTGTCAGGTATATATTATTGGAGGCACAGAATGTATGGGCTCCTGTCAGGTATATATTATTAGAGGCAGCAGAATGTATGGGCTCCTGTCAGGTTTTTATTACTGGAGGCAGGAGAATGTATGGGCTCCTGTCAGGTATATATTATTGGAGGCAGCAGAGTGTATGGGCTCCTGTCAGGTATATATTATTGGAGGCACAGAATGTATGGTCTCCTGTCAGGTATATATTATTAGAGGCAGCAGAATGTATGGGCTCCTGTCAGGTATATATTGTTGGAGGCAGGAGAATCTATGGGCTCCTGCCAGGTATATATTATTGGAGGCAGCAGAATCTATGGGCTCCTGTCAGGTATATATTATTGGAGGCAGGAGAATGTATGGGCTCCTGTCAGGTTTTTATTACTGGAGGCAGGAGAATGTATGGGCTCCTGTCAGGTATATATTATTGGAGGCAGGAGAATCTATGGGCACCTGCCAGGTATATATTATTGGAGGCAGCAGAATCTATGGGCTCCTGTCAGGTATATATTATTTGAGGCAGGAGAATGTATGGGCTCCTGTCAGGTATATATTATTGGAGGCAGCAGAATGTATGGGCTCCTTTCAGGTATATATTATTGGAGGCAGGAGAATGTATGGGTTCCTGTCAGGTATATATTATTGGAGGCAGCAGAATCTATGGGCTCCTGTCAGGTATATATTATTGGAGGCTGGAGAATGTATGGGCTCCTGTCAGGTATATATTATTGGAGGCAGGAGAATGTATGGGCTCCTGTCAGGTATATATTATTGGAGGCTGGAGAATGTATGGGCTCCTGTCAGGTATATATTATTGGAGGCAGGAGAATGTATGGGCTCCTGTCAGGTATATATTATTGGAGGCAGCAGAATCTATGGGCTCCTGTCAGGTATATATTATTGGAGGCAGCAGAATCTATGGTGTCCTGTCAGGTATATATTACTGGAGGCAGGAGAATGTATGGGCTCCTGTCAGGTATATATTATTGGAAGCAGCAGAATCTATGGGCTCCTGTCGGGTATATATTATTGGAGGCAGCAGAATCTATGGGCTCCTGTCAGGTATATATTATTGGAGGCAGGAGAATGTATGGGCTCCTGTCAGGTATATATTGTTGGAGGCAGGAGAATCTATGGGCTCCTGTCAGGTATATATTATTGGAGGCAGCAGAATCTATGGGCTCCTGTCAGGAATATATTATTGGAGGCAGCAGAGTGTATGGGCTCCTGTCAGGTATATATTATTGGAGGCAGCAGAGTGTATGGGCTCCTGTCAGGTATATATTATTGGAGGCAGGAGAATATATGGGCTCCTGTCAGGTATATATTATTGGAGGCAGGAGAGTGTATGGGCTCCTGTCAGGTATATATTATTGGAGGCAGCAGAGTGTATGGGCTCCTGTCAGGTATATATTATTGGAGGCACAGAATGTATGGGCTCCTGTCAGGTATATATTATTGGAGGCAGCAGAGTGTATGGGCTCCTGTCAGGTATATATTATTGGAGGCAGGAGAATATATGGGCTCCTGTCAGGTATATATTATTGGAGGCACAGAATGTATGGGCTCCTGTCAGGTATATATTATTGGAGGCAGCAGAATCTATGGGCTCCTGTCGGGTATATATTATTGGAGGCAGCAGAATCTATGGGCTCCTGTCAGGTATATATTATTGGAGGCAGGAGAATGTATGGGCTCCTGTCAGGTATATATTGTTGGAGGCAGGAGAATCTATGGGCTCCTGTCAGGTATATATTATTGGAGGCAGCAGAATCTATGGGCTCCTGTCAGGTATATATTATTGGAGGCAGCAGAGTGTATGGGCTCCTGTCAGGTATATATTATTGGAGGCAGCAGAGTGTATGGGCTCCTGTCAGGTATATATTATTGGAGGCAGCAGAGTGTATGGGCTCCTGTCAGGTATATATTATTGGAGGCAGGAGAATATATGGGCTCCTGTCAGGTATATATTATTGGAGGCAGCAGAGTGTATGGGCTCCTGTCAGGTATATATTATTGGAGGCAGCAGAGTGTATGAGCTCCTGTCAGGTATATATTATTGGAGGCACAGAATGTATGGGCTCCTGTCAGGTATATATTATTGGAGGCAGCAGAGTGTATGGGCTCCTGTCAGGTATATATTATTGGAGGCATAAGAATATATGGGCTCCTGTCAGGTATATATTATTGGAGGCACAGAATATATGGGCTCCTGTCAGGTATATATTGTTAGAGGCAGCAGAATGTATGGGCTCCTGTCAGGTTTTTATTACTGGAGGAAGGAGAATGTATGGGCTCCTGTCAGGTATATATTATTGGAGGCAGCAGAGTGTATGGGCTCCTGTCAGGTATATATTATTGGAGGCACAGAATGTATGGTCTCCTGTCAGGTATATATTATTAGAGGCAGCAGAATGTATGGGCTCCTGTCAGGTTTTTATTACTGGAGGCAGGAGAATGTATGGGCTCCTGTCAGGTATATATTATTGGAGGCAGGAGAATCTATGGGCTCCTGCCAAGTATATATTATTGGAGGCAGCAGAATCTATGGGCTCCTGTCAGGTATATATTATTGGAGGCAGGAGAATGTATGGGCTCCTGTCAGGTATATATTATTGGAGGCAGCAGAATGTATGGGCTCCTGTCAGGTATATATTATTGGAGGCAGGAGAATGTATGGGCTCCTGTCAGGTATATATTATTGGAGGCAGCAGAATCTATGGGCTCCTGTCAGGTATATATTATTGGAGGCTGGAGAATGTATGGGCTCCTGTCAGGTATATATTATTGGAGGCAGGAGAATGTATGGGCTCCTGTCAGGTATATATTATTGGAGGCTGGAGAATGTATGGGCTCCTGTCAGGTATATATTTTTGGAGGCAGCAGAGTGTATGGGCTCCTGTCAGGTATATATTACTGGAGGCAGGAGAATGTATGGGCTCCTGTCAGGTATATATTATTGGAGGCAGCAGAATCTATGGGCTCCTGTCGGGTATATATTATTGGAGGCAGCAGAATCTATGGGCTCCTGTCAGGTATATATTATTGGAGGCAGGAGAATGTATGGGCTCCTGTCAGGTATATATTGTTGGAGGCAGGAGAATCTATGGGCTCCTGTCAGGTATATATTATTGGAGGCAGCAGAATCTATGGGCTCCTGTCAGGTATATATTATTGGAGGCAGCAGAGTGTATGGGCTCCTGTCAGGTATATATTATTGGAGGCAGCAGAGTGTATGGGCTCCTGTCAGGTATATATTATTGGAGGCAGGAGAATATATGGGCTCCTGTCAGGTATATATTATTGGAGGCAGGAGAGTGTATGGGCTCCTGTCAGGTATGTATTATTGGAGGCAGCAGAGTGTATGGGCTCCTGTCAGGTATATATTATTGGAGGCATGAGAATATATGGGCTCCTGTCAGGTATATATTATTAGAGGCTGGAGAATGTATGGGCTCCTGTCAGGTATATATTATTGGAGGCAGCAGAATCTATGGGCTCCTGTCAGGTATATAGTATTGGAGGCAGCAGAATGTATGGGCTCCTGTCAGGTATATATTATTGGAGGCAGGAGAATGTATGGGCTCCTGTCAGGTATATATTATTGGAGGCAGGAGAATGTATGGGCTCCTGTCAGGTATATATTATTGGAGCCAGCAGAATGTATGGGCTCCTGTCAGGTATATATTATTGGAGACAGGAAAATGTATGGGGTCCTGTCAGGTATATATTATTGGAGGCAGCAGAATCTATGGGCTCCTGTCAGGTATATAGTATTGGAGGCAGCAGAATCTATGGGCTCCTGTCAGGTATATAGTATTGGAGGCAGCAGAATGTATGGGCTCCTGTCAGGTATATATTATTGGAGGCAGGAGAATGTATGGGCTCCTGTCAGGTATATATTATTGGAGGCAGGAGAATGTATGGGCTCCTGTCAGGTATATATTATTGGAGCCAGCAGAATGTATGGGCTCCTGTCAGGTATATATTATTGGAGACAGGAAAATGTATGGGGTCCTGTCAGGTATATATTATTGGAGGCAGCAGAATCTATGGTGTCCTGTCAGGTATATATTATTGGAGGCAGGAGAATGTATGGGCTCCTGTCAGGTATATATTATTGGAGGCAGCAGAATGTATGGGCTCCTGTCGGGTATATATTATTGGAGGCAGGAGAATGTATGGGCTCCTGTCAAGTATATATTATTGGAGGTAGGAGAATGTATGGGCTCCTGTCAGGTATATAGTATTGGGGGCAGCAGAATCTATGGGCTCCTGTCAGGTATATATTATTGGAGGCAGGAGAATGTATGGGCTCCTGTCAGGTATATATTATTGGAGGCAGCAGAATGTATGGGCTCCTGTCGGGTATATATTATTGGAGGCAGCAGAATGTATGGGCTCCTGTCGGGTATATATTATTGGAGGCAGCAGAATGTATGGGCTCCTGTCGGGTATATATTATTGGAGGCAGCAGAATGTATGGGCTCCTGTCAGGTATATATATATTGGAGGCAGGAGAATGTATGGGCTCCTGTCAGGTATATACTATTGGAGGCAGCAGAATGTATGGGCTCCTGTCGGGTATATATTATTGGAGGCAGCAGAATCTATGGGCTCCTGTCAGGTATATATTATTGGAGGCAGGAGAATGTATGGGCTCCTGTCAGGTATATATTATTGGAGGCAGGAGAATGTATGGGCTCCTGTCAGGTACATATTATTGGAGGCAGGAGAATGTATGGGCTCCTGTCAAGTATATATTATTGGAGGTAGGAGAATGTATGGGCTCCTGTCAGGTATATATTATTGGAGGCAGGAGAATGTATGGGTTCCTGTCAGGTATATATTATTGGAGGCAGGAGAATGTATGTGCTCCTGTCAGGTATATATTATTGGAGGCAGGAGAATGTATGGGCTCCTATCAGGTATATATTATTGGAGGCAGGAGAATGTATGGGCTCCTGTCAGGTATATATTATTGGAGGCAGGAGAATGTATGGGCTCCTGTCAGGTATATATTATTGGAGGCAGGAGAATGTATGGGCTCCTGTCAGGTATATATTATTGGAGGCAGGAGAATCTATGGGCTCCTGTCAGGTATATATTATTGGAGGCAGGAGAATGTATGGGCTCCTGTCAGGTATATATTATTGGAGGCAGGAGAATCTATGGGCTCCTGTCAGGTATATATTATTGGAGGCAGCAGAATGTATGGGCTCCTGTCAGGTATATATTATTGGAGGCAGGAGAATGTATGGGCTCCTATCAGGTATATATTATTGGAGGCAGGAGAATCTATGGGCCCCTGTCAGGTATATCTTATTGGAGGCTGGAGAATGTATGGGCCCCTGTCAGGTATATATTATTGGAGGCAGGAGAATCTATGGGCTCCTGTCAGGTATATATTATTGGAGGCAGGAGAATGTATGGGCTCCTGTCAGGTATATATTATTGGAGGCAGCAGAATCTATGGGCTCCTGTCAGGTATATATTATTGGAGGCAGGAGAATGTATGGGCTCCTGTCAGGTATATATTATTGGAGGCAGGAGAATGTATGGGCTGCTGTCAGGTATATATTATTGGAGGCAGGAGAATGTATGGGCTCCTGTCAGGTAAATATTATTGGAGGCAGGAGAATGTATGGGCTCCTGTCAGGTGTTTATTATTGGAGGCAGCAGAATGTATGGGCTGCTGTCAGGTATATATTATTGGAGGCAGGAGAATTTATGGGCTCCTGTCAGGTATATATTATTGGAGGCAGGAGAATCTATGGGCTCCTGTCAGGTATATATTATTGGAGGCAGCACAATGTATGGACTCCTGTCAGGTATATATTATTGGAGGCAGCAGAATGTATGGGCTGCTGTCAGGTATATATTATTGGAGGCAGGAGAATCTATGGGCTCCTGTCAGGTATATATTATTGGAGGCAGGAGAATGTATGGGCTCCTGTCAGGTATATATTGTTGGAGGAAGCAGAATGTATGGGCTCCTGTCAGGTATATATTATTGGAGGCAGCAGAATGTATGGGCTCCTGTCAGGTATATATTATTGGAGGCAGGAGAATGTATAGGCTCCTGTCAGGTATATAGTATTGGAGGCAGGAGAATGTATGGGCTCCTGTCAGGTATATATTATTGGAAGCAGGAGAATGTATGGGCTCCTGTCAGGTATATATTATTGGAGGCAGCAGAATGTATGGGCTCCTGTCAGGTATATATTATTGGAGGCAGGAGAATGTATAGGCTCCTGTCAGGTATATAGTATTGGAGGCAGGAGAATGTATGGGCTCCTGTCAGGTATATATTATTGGAGGCAGCAGAGTGTATGGGCTCCTGTCAGGTATATATTATTGGAGGCAGGAGAATATATGGGCTCCTGTCAGGTATATATTATTGGAGGCAGGAGAGTGTATGGGCTCCTGTCAGGTATATATTATTGGAGGCAGCAGAGTGTATGGGCTCCTGTCAGGTATATATTATTGGAGGCACAGAATGTATGGGCTCCTGTCAGGTATATATTATTGGAGGCAGCAGAGTGTATGGGCTCCTGTCAGGTATATATTATTGGAGGCAGGAGAATATATGGGCTCCTGTCAGGTATATATTATTGGAGGCACAGAATGTATGGGCTCCTGTCAGGTATATATTATTGGAGGCAGCAGAATCTATGGGCTCCTGTCGGGTATATATTATTGGAGGCAGCAGAATCTATGGGCTCCTGTCGGGTATATATTATTGGAGGCAGGAGAATGTATGGGCTCCTGTCAGGTATATATTGTTGGAGGCAGGAGAATCTATGGGCTCCTGTCAGGTATATATTATTGGAGGCAGCAGAATCTATGGGCTCCTGTCAGGTATATATTATTGGAGGCAGCAGAGTGTATGGGCTCCTGTCAGGTATATATTATTGGAGGCAGCAGAGTGTATGGGCTCCTGTCAGGTATATATTATTGGAGGCAGGAGAATATATGGGCTCCTGTCAGGTATATATTATTGGAGGCAGCAGAGTGTATGGGCTCCTGTCAGGTATATATTATTGGAGGCAGCAGAGTGTATGAGCTTCTGTCAGGTATATATTATTGGAGGCACAGAATGTATGGGCTCCTGTCAGGTATATATTATTGGAGGCAGCAGAGTGTATGGGCTCCTGTCAGGTATATATTATTGGAGGCATGAGAATATATGGGCTCCTGTCAGGTATATATTATTGGAGGCACAGAATATATGGGCTCCTGTCAGGTATATATTGTTAGAGGCAGCAGAATGTATGGGCTCCTGTCAGGTTTTTATTACTGGAGGAAGGAGAATGTATGGGCTCCTGTCAGGTATATATTATTGGAGGCAGCAGAGTGTATGGGCTCCTGTCAGGTATATATTATTGGAGGCACAGAATGTATGGGCTCCTGTCAGGTATATATTATTAGAGGCAGCAGAATGTATGGGCTCCTGTCAGGTTTTTATTACTGGAGGCAGGAGAATGTATGGGCTCCTGTCAGGTTTTTATTACTGGAGGCAGGAGAATGTATGGTCTCCTGTCAGGTATATATTATTAGAGGCAGCAGAATGTATGGGCTCCTGTCAGGTTTTTATTACTGGAGGCAGGAGAATGTATGGGCTCCTGTCAGGTATATATTATTGGAGGCAGGAGAATCTATGGGCTCCTGCCAAGTATATATTATTGGAGGCAGCAAAATCTATGGGCTCCTGTCAGGTATATATTATTGGAGGCAGGAGAATGTATGGGCTCCTGTCAGGTATATATTATTGGAGGCAGCGGAATGTATGGGCTCCTGTCAGGTATATATTATTGGAGGCAGGAGAATGTATGGGCTCCTGTCAGGTATATATTATTGGAGGCAGCAGAATCTATGGGCTCCTGTCAGGTATATATTATTGGAGGCTGGAGAATGTATGGGCTCCTGTCAGGTATATATTATTGGAGGCAGGAGAATGTATGGGCTCCTGTCAGGTATATATTATTGGAGGCTGGAGAATGTATGGGCTCCTGTCAGGTATATATTTTTGGAGGCAGCAGAGTGTATGGGCTCCTGTCAGGTATATATTACTGGAGGCAGGAGAATGTATGGGCTCCTGTCAGGTATATATTATTGGAGGCAGCAGAATCTATGGGCTCCTGTCGGGTATATATTATTGGAGGCAGCAGAATCTATGGGCTCCTGTCAGGTATATATTATTGGAGGCAGGAGAATGTATGGGCTCCTGTCAGGTATATATTGTTGGAGGCAGGAGAATCTATGGGCTCCTGTCAGGTATATATTATTGGAGGCAGCAGAATCTATGGGCTCCTGTCAGGTATATATTATTGGAGGCAGCAGAGTGTATGGGCTCCTGTCAGGTATATATTATTGGAGGCAGCAGAGTGTATGGGCTCCTGTCAGGTATATATTATTGGAGGCAGGAGAATATATGTGCTCCTGTCAGGTATATATTATTGGAGGCAGGAGAGTGTATGGGCTCCTGTCAGGTATATATTATTGGAGGCAGCAGAGTGTATGGGCTCCTGTCAGGTATATATTATTGGAGGCATGAGAATATATGGGCTCCTGTCAGGTATATATTATTGGAGGCTGGAGAATGTATGGGCTCCTGTCAGGTATATATTATTGGAGGCAGCAGAATCTATGGGCTCCTGTCAGGTATATAGTATTGGAGGCAGCAGAATGTATGGGCTCCTGTCAGGTATATATTATTGGAGGCAGGAGAATGTATGGGCTCCTGTCAGGTATATATTATTGGAGGCAGGAGAATGTATGGGCTCCTGTCAGGTATATATTATTGGAGCCAGCAGAATGTATGGGCTCCTGTCAGGTATATATTATTGGAGACAGGAAAATGTATGGGGTCCTGTCAGGTATATATTATTGGAGGCAGCAGAATCTATGGGCTCCTGTCAGGTATATAGTATTGGAGGCAGCAGAATCTATGGGCTCCTGTCAGGTATATAGTATTGGAGGCAGCAGAGTGTATGGGCTCCTGTCAGGTATATATTATTGGAGGCAGGAGAATGTATGGGCTCCTGTCAGGTATATATTATTGGAGCCAGCAGAATGTATGGGCTCCTGTCAGGTATATATTATTGGAGCCAGCAGAATGTATGGGCTCCTGTCAGGTATATATTATTGGAGACAGGAAAATGTATGGGGTCCTGTCAGGTATATATTATTGGAGGCAGCAGAATCTATGGTGTCCTGTCAGGTATATATTATTGGAGGCAGGAGAATGTATGGGCTCCTGTCAGGTATATATTATTGGAGGCAGCAGAATGTATGGGCTCCTGTCGGGTATATATTATTGGAGGCAGGAGAATGTATGGGCTCCTGTCAAGTATATATTATTGGAGGTAGGAGAATGTATGGGCTCCTGTCAGGTATATAGTATTGGGGGCAGCAGAATCTATGGGCTCCTGTCAGGTATATATTATTGGAGGCAGGAGAATGTATGGGCTCCTGTCAGGTATATATTATTGGAGGCAGCAGAATGTATGGGCTCCTGTCGGGTATATATTATTGGAGGCAGCAGAATGTATGGGCTCCTGTCGGGTATATATTATTGGAGGCAGCAGAATGTATGGGCTCCTGTCGGGTATATATTATTGGAGGCAGCAGAATGTATGGGCTCCTGTCGGGTATATATTATTGGAGGCAGCAGAATGTATGGGCTCCTGTCAGGTATATATATATTGGAGGCAGGAGAATGTATGGGCTCCTGTCAGGTATATACTATTGGAGGCAGCAGAATGTATGTGCTCCTGTCGGGTATATATTATTGGAGGCAGCAGAATCTATGGGCTCCTGTCAGGTATATATTATTGGAGGCAGGAGAATGTATGGGCTCCTGTCAGGTATATATTATTGGAGGCAGGAGAATGTATGGGCTCCTGTCAGGTACATATTATTGGAGGCAGGAGAATGTATGGGCTCCTGTCAGGTATATATTATTGGAGGCAGAGGAATCTATGGGCTCCTGTCAGGTATATATTATTGGAGGCAGCAGAATCTATGGGCTCCTGTCAGGTATATATTATTGGAGGCAGCAGAATGTATGGGCTCCTGTCAGGTATATATTATTGGAGGCAGCAGAGTGTATGGGCTCCTGTCAGGTATATATTATTGGAGGCACAGAATGTATGGGCTCCTGTCAGGTATATATTATTGGAGGCAGGAGAATGTATGGGTTCCTGTCAGGTATATATTATTGGAGGCAGCAGAATGTATGGGCTCCTGTCAGGTATATATTATTGGAGGCAGGAGAATGTATGGGCTCCTGTCAGGTATATATTATTGGAGGCAGCAGAATGTATGGGCTCCTGTCAGGTATATATTATTGGAGGCAGCAGAATCTATGTGCTCCTGTCAGGTATATATTATTGGAGGCAGGAGAATGTATGTGCTCCTGTCAGGTATATATTATTGGAGGCAGGAGAATGTATGGGCTCCTATCAGGTATATATTATTGGAGGCAGGAGAATGTATGGGCTCCTGTCAGGTATATATTATTGGAGGCAGGAGAATGTATGGGCTCCTGTCAGGTATATACAGTTATATGAAAAAGTTTGGGCACCCCTATTAATCTTAAGCTTAATGTTTTTTAAAAATTGGTGTTTTTGCAACAGCTATTTCAGTTTGATATATGTAATAACTGTTGGACACAGTAATGTTTCTGCCTTGAAATGAGGTTTATTGTACTAACAGAAAATGTGCAATCTGCATTCAAACAAAATTTGACAGGTGCATAAGTATGGGCACCTCACCAGAAAAGTGACATTAATATTTAGTAGATCCTCCTTTTGCAAAAATAACAGCCTCTAGTCGCTTCCTGTAGCTTTTAATGAGTTCCTGGATCCTGGATGAAGGTATTTTTGACCATTCCTCTTTACAAAACAATTCCAGTTCAGTTAAGTTTGATGGTCGCTGAGCATGGACAGCCCTCTTCAAATTATCCGACAGATGTTCAATGATATTCAGGTCTGGGGACTGGGATGGCCATTCCAGAACATTGTAATTGTTCCTCTTCATGAATGCCTGAGTAGATTTGGAGCGGTGTTTTGGATCATTGTCTTGCTGAAAGATCCATCCCCTGCGTAACTTCAACTTTATCACTGATTCTTGAACATTATCGTCAAGAATCTGCTGATACTGAGTGGAATCCATGCGTCCCTCAACTTTAACAAGATTCCCCGTGCCGGCATTGGCCACACAGCCCCAAAGCATGATGGAACCTCCATCAAATTTTACTGTGGGTAGCAAGTGTTTTTCTTGGAATGCTGTGGTTTTTTGCCGTCATGCATAACGCCTTTTTGTATGACCAAACAACTCAATCTTGGTTTCATCAGTCAACAGGACCTTCTTCCAAAAAGAAATTGGCTTCTCCAAATGTGCTTTTGCATACCTCAGCCGACTCTATTTGTGGCGTGCTTTCAGAAACGGCTTCTTTCGCATCACTCTCCCATACAGCTTCTCCTTGTGCAAAGTGCGTTTATAGTTGACCGATGCACAGTGACACCATCTGCAGCAAGTTGATGCTGCAGCTCTCTGGAGGTGGCCTGAGGATTGTCCTTGACTGATCTCACCATTCTTCTCCTCTGCCTTTCTGATGTTTTTCTTGGCCTGCCACTTCTGGCCTTAACAAGAACTGTCCCTGTGTTCTTCCATTTCCTTACTATGTTCCTCACAGTGGAAACTGACAGGTTAAATCTCTGAGACAGCTTTTTGTATCCTTCCCCTGAACAACTATGTTGAATAATCTTTGTTTTCAGATCATTTGACAGTTGTTTTGAGGAGCCCATGATGCCACTCTTCAGAGGAGATTCAAACAGGAGAACAACTTGCAAGTGGCCACTTTAAGTAGCTTTTCTCATGATTGCATACACCTGGCTATGAAGTTCAAAGCTCAATGAGGTTACAAAACCAAAAAAAGTGCTTTAGTACGTCAGTAAAAAGTAGGTAGGAGTATTTAAAACAAGAAAATGATAAGGGTGCCCATACTTATGCACCTGTCAAATTTTGTTTGAATGCAGATTGCACATTTTCTGTTAGCACAATAAACCTCATTTCAAGGCAGAAACATTACTGTGTCCAACAGTTATTACATATATCAAACTGAAATAGCTGTTGCAAAAACACCAATTTTTAAAAAAACATTAAGCTTAAGATTAATAGGGTGCCCAAACTTTTTCATATAACTGTATTATTGGAGGCAGGAGAATCTATGGGCTCCTGTCAGGTATATATTATTGGAGGCAGCAGAATGTATGGGCTCCTGTCAGGTATATATTATTGGAGGCAGGAGAATGTATGGGCTCCTATCAGGTATATATTATTGGAGGCAGGAGAATCTATGGGCCCCTGTCAGGTATATCTTATTGGAGGCTGGAGAATGTATGGGCCCCTGTCAGGTATATATTATTGGAGGCAGGAGAATCTATGGGCTCCTGTCAGATATATATTATTGGAGGCAGGAGAATGTATGGGCTCCTGTCAGGTATATATTATTGGAGGCAGCAGAATTTATGGGCTCCTGTCAGGTATATATTATTGGAGGCAGGAGAATGTATGGGCTCCTGTCAGGTATATATTATTGGAGGCAGGAGAATGTATGGGCTGCTGTCAGGTATATATTATTGGAGGCAGGAGAATGTATGGGCTCCTGTCAGGTGTTTATTATTGGAGGCAGGAGAATGTATGGGCTCCTGTCAGGTGTTTATTATTGGAGGCAGCAGAATGTATGGGCTGCTGTCAGGTATATATTATTGGAGGCAGGAGAATTTATGGGCTCCTGTCAGGTATATATTATTGGAGGCAGGAGAATGTATGGGCTCCTGTCAGGTATATATTATTGGAGGCAGCACAATGTATGGACTCCTGTCAGGTATATATTATTGGAGGCAGGAGAATCTATGGGCTCCTGTCAGGTATATATTATTGGAGGCAGCACAATGTATGGACTCCTGTCAGGTATATATTATTGGAGGCAGCAGAATGTATGGGCTGCTATCAGGTATATATTATTGGAGGCAGGAGAATCTATGGGCTCCTGTCAGGTATATATTATTGGAGGCAGGAGAATGTATGGGCTCCTGTCAGGTATATATTGTTGGAGGAAGCAGAATGTATGGGCTCCTGTCAGGTATATATTATTGGAGGCAGCAGAATGTATGGGCTCCTGTCAGGTATATATTATTGGAGGCAGGAGAATGTATAGGCTCCTGTCAGGTATATAGTATTGGAGGCAGGAGAATGTATGGGCTCCTGTCAGGTATATATTATTGGAAGCAGGAGAATGTATGGGCTCCTGTCAGGTATATATTATTGGAGGCAGCAGAATGTATGGGCTCCTGTCAGGTATATATTATTGGAAGCAGGAGAATGTATGGGCTCCTGTCAGGTATATATTATTGGAGGCAGGAGAATGTATAGGCTCCTGTCAGGTATATATTATTGGAGGCAGCAGAATCTATGGGCTACTGTCAGGTACATATTATTGAAGGCAGCAGAATGTATGGGCTCCTGTCAGGTATATATTATTGGAGGCAGGAGAATGTATGGGCTCCTATCAGGTATATATTATTGGAGGCAGGAGAATCTATGGGCCCCTGTCCGGTATATCTTATTGGAGGCTGGAGAATGTATGGGCCCCTGTCAGGTATATATTATTGGAGGCAGGAGAATCTATGGGCTCCTGTCAGATATATATTATTGGAGGCAGCAGAGGGTATGGGCTCCGGTCAGGTATATATTATTGGAGGCAGCAGAATGTATGGTCTCCTGTCAGGTATATATTATTGGAGGCAGGAGAATCTATGGGCTCCTGTCAGGTATATATTATTGGAGGCAGGAGAATCTATGGGCTCCTGTCATGTTTATATTATTGGAGGCAGGAGAATCTATGGGCTCCTGTCAGGTATATATTATTGGAAGCAGCAGAATGTATGGGCTCCTACCAGGTATATATTATTGGAGGCAGCAAAATCTATGGGCTCCGGTCAGGTATATATTATTGGAGGCAGGAGAATGTATGGGCTCCTGTCAGGTATATATTATTGGAGGCAGGAGAATGTATGGGCTCCTGTCAGGTATATATTATTGGAGGCAGGAGAATGTATGGGCTCCTGTCAGGTACATATTATTGGAGGAAGGAGAATGTATGGGCTCCTACCAGGTATATATTATTGGAGGCAGCAGACTGTATGGGCTCCTGACAGGTATATATTATTGAAGGTAGCAGAATGTATGGGCTCCTGTCAGGTATATATTATTGGAGGCAGCAGAATGTATGGGCTCCTGTCAGGTATATATTATTGGAGGCAGCAGAATGTATGGGCTCCCGTCAGGTATATATTATTGGAGGCAGCAGAATGTATGGACTCCCGTCAGGTATATATTATTGGAGGCAGGAGAATGTATGGGCTCCCGTCAGGTATATATTATTGGAGGCAGCAGAATGTATGGGCTCCCGTCAGGTATATATTATTGCAGGCAGCAGAATGTATGGGCTCCCGTCAGGTATATATTATTGGAGGCAGGAGAATGTATGGGCTCTTGTCAGGTATATATTATTGGAGGCAGCAGAATGTATGGGCTCCTGTCAGGTATATATTATTGGAGGCAGGAGAATGTATGGGCTCCTGTCAGGTATATATTATTGGAGGCAGCAGAATCTATGGGCTCCTGTCAGGTATATATTATTGGAGGCAGGAGAATCTATGGGCTCCTGTCAGGTATATATTATTGGAGGCAGGAGAATGTATGGGCTCCTGTCAGGTATATATTATTGGAGGCAGCAGAATGTATGGGCTCCTGTCAGGTATATATTATTGGAGGCAGCAGAATGTATGGGCTCCTGTCAGGTATATATTATTGGAGGCAGGAGAATGTATGGGCTCCTGTCAGGTATATATTATTGGAGGCAGGAGAATGTATGGGCTCCTGTCAAGTATATATTATTGGAGGCAGCAGAATGTATGGGCTCCTGTCAGGTATATATTATTGGAGGCAGGAGAATGTATGGGCTCCTGTCAGGTATATATTATTGGAGGCAGCAGAATCTATGGGCTCCTGTCAGGTATATATTATTGGAGGCAGCAGAATCTATGGGCTCCTGTCAGGTATATATTATTGGAGGCTGGAGAATGTATGGGCTCCTGTCAGGTATATATTATTGGAGGCAGGAGAATGTATGGGCTCCTGTCAGGTATATATTATTGGAGGCAGGAGAATGTATGGGCTCCTGTCAGGTACATATTATTGGAGGCAGCAGAATCTATGGGCTCCTGTCAGGTATATAGTATTGGAGGCAGCAGAATGTATGGGCTCCTGTCAGGTATATATTATTGGAGGCAGGAGAATGTATGGGCTCCTGTCAGGTATATATTATTGGAGGCAGGAGAATGTATGGGCTCCTGTGAGGTATATATTATTGGAGCCAGCAGAATGTATGGGCTCCTGTCAGGTATATATTATTGGAGACAGGAGAATGTATGGGGTCCTGTCAGGTATATATTATTGGAGGCAGCAGAATCTATGGTGTCCTGTCAGGTATATATTATTGGAGGCAGGAGAATGTATGGGTTCCTGTCAGGTATATATTATTGGAGGCAGCAGAATGTATGGGCTCCTGTCGGGTATATATTATTGGAGGCAGGAGAATGTATGGGCTCCTGTCAAGTATATATTATTAGAGGTAGGAGAATGTATGGGCTCCTGTCAGGTATATAGTATTGGGGGCAGCAGAATCTATGGGCTCCTGTCAGGTATATATTATTGGAGGCAGGAGAATGTATGGGCTCCTGTCAGGTACATATTATTGGAGGCAGCAGAATGTATGGGCTCCTGTCGGGTATATATTATTGGAGGCAGCAGAATGTATGGGCTCCTGTCGGGTATATATTATTGGAGGCAGCAGAATGTATGGGCTCCTGTCAGGTATATATTATTGGAGGCAGCAGAATGTATGGGCTCCTGTCAGGTATATACTATTGGAGGCAGGAGAATGTATGGGCTCCTGTCAGGTATATACTATTGGAGGCAGCAGAATGTATGGGCTCCTGTCGGGTATATATTATTGGAGGCAGCAGAATCTATGGGCTCCTGTCAGGTATATATTATTGGAGGCAGGAGAATGTATGGGCTCCTGTCAGGTATATATTATTGGAGGCAGGAGAATGTATGGGCTCCTGTCAGGTATATATTATTGGAGGCAGGAGAATGTATGGGCTCCTGTCAGGTATATATTATTGGAGGCAGGAGAATGTATGGGCTCCTGTCAGGTATATATTATTGGAGGCAGGAGAATGTATGGGCTCCTGTCAGGTATATATTATTGGAGGCAGCAGAATCTATGGGCTCCTGTCAGGTATATATTATTGGAGGCAGGAGAATGTATGGGCTCCTGTCAGGTATATATTATTGGAGGCAGGAGAATGTATGGGCTCCTGTCAGGTATATATTATTGGAGGCAGGAGAATGTATGGGCTCCTGTCAGGTATATATTATTGGAGGCAGGAGAATCTATGGGCTCCTGTCAGTTATATATTATTGGAGGCAGGAGAATGTATGGGCTCCTGTCAGGTATATAGTATTGGAGGCAGGAGAATCTATGGGCTCCTGTCAGGTGTTTATTATTGGAGGCAGCAGAATGTATGGGCTTCTGTCAGGTATATATTATTGGAGGCAGCAGAATGTATGGGCTCCTGTCAGGTATATATTATTGGAGACAGCAGAATGTATGGACTCCTGTCAGGTATATATTATTGGAGGCACAGAATGTATGGGCTCCTGTCAGGTATATATTATTGGAGGCAGGAGAATGTATGGGCTCCTGTCAGGTATATATTATTGGAGGCAGGAGAATGTATGGGCTCCTGTCAGATATATATTATTGAAGGCAGGACAATGTATGGGCTCCTGTCAGGTATATATTATTGGAGGCAGCAGAATCTATGGGCTCCTGTCAGGTATATATTATTGGAGGCTGGAGAATGTATGGGCTCCTGTCAGGTATATATTATTGGAGGCAGCAGAATGTATGGGCTCCTGTCAGGTATATATTATTGGAGGCAGCAGAATGTATGGGCTCCTGTCAGGTATATATTATTGGAGGCAGGACAATGTATTGGCTCCTACCAGGTATATATTTTTAGAGGCAGCAGAATCTATGGCCTCCTGTCAGGTATATATTATTGGAGCCAGCAGAATCAATGGGCTCCTGTCAGGTATATATTATTGGAGGCAGGAGAATGTATGGGCTCCTGTCAGGTATATATTATTGGAGGCAGGAGAATGTACGGGCTCCTTTCAGGTATATATTATTGGAGGCAGGAGAATGTATGGGCTCCTGTCAGGTATATATTATTGGAGGCAGGAGAATGTATGGGCTCCTGTCAGGTATATATTATTGGAGGCAGGAGAATGTATGGGCTCCTGTCAGGTATATATTATTGGAGGCAGGAGAATGTATGGGCTCCTGTCAGGTATATATTATTGGAGGCAGGAGAATGTATGGGCTCCTGTCAGGTATATATTATTGCAGGCAGCAGAATGTATGGGCTCCTGTCAGGTATATATTATTGGAGGCAGGAGAATGTATGGGCTCCTGTAAGGTATATATTATTGGAGGCAGCAGAATCTATGGGCTCCTGTCAGGTATATATTATTGGAGGCAGGAGAATCTATGGGCTCCTGTCTGGTATATATTATTGGAGGCAGCAGAATGTGTAACGGTTCGGGGAGGCGGAACCTCTGAGCAACTATACAAGGGGGCGGTCCTTGTAAGGAAGCGGGTGGCTCCCGGGGAAGACGGGCAGATAGTTTCGGCAAGTGACAGGGACAGTCTCTGGGTAGAAGGGCAGGTAGTCACGGCAAGTGACAGGGACAGTCTCTGGGTAGAAGGGCAGGTAGTCACGGCAAGTGACAGGGACAGTCTCTGGGTAGAAGGACAGCAGGCAGGTAGCAGATGAGCGCTCCCAGGTGAGCGGGCAGGCTGGTCCATAGACAGACTGACAGGTGTCGGAAGGCAGACCATCGGACCGCAGGCTTGCTAGCAGGTAAACGGATATCAGGCAGGTATCAAGCAGGAATCTGGCAGGTGACTGGCAGGTAACTGGTAACGGGACCTGAGGGCTGAATCAGAGTGAAGGCTTTGCAACAACATTGCTCTGGCACCTCCATTGTGGAGGAGGTGCCTTATATATGGTGAGGTCCTCCGGCCATTGGCCGGGGACTCCTTAGGACGGCGCGCGCGGCCCCTTTAAGAGAGGGGGAGCGTGCGCGCTCGCGCCCTAAGCACAGTGGCCGGGAAGCAGCGCGCGCTGCCAGCAGAGCGGGAGGAGGACGCCGGGCCCGGAGTGGAGAGGTGAGGGGAACAGCGTCCCTGCCTAGCAGGAGGCAGGGACGCCGACGCTACAGTACCCCCCCCTTTAGGCCCCCCCTTTTTTAGGCCAGACAGAAATTTATCAAGGATGAGAGGGGCATGGATGTTCTCCCGGGGCTCCCACGTTCTCTCCTCAGGACCAAACACCTTCCAATTTACCAGAAAAAAAGGTTTTTCCTCTTACCCTTTTGGTGGCCAGAATGTTCTCTACCTCAAACTCGTTTTCAGCCGAAACCGGAGCAGGAGGCGTACCTGTAGACTTGGAAAAAGAGTTAAGTACCACGGGTTTGAGGAGAGATACATGGAAGGAGTTAGGGATCCGCAAGTTGGCCGGGAGTTTCAATTTATAGGCCACTGGGTTGATTTGTTTGATAACTTCTAGTGGGCCGATGAACCGAGGCCCTAACTTGTAGGAAGGAATCTTGAGCCGGACATACTTGGACGAGAGCCAGACTTTATCTCCAGGACGGAATTGTGGGGGATCCAGGCGTTTTTTGTCAGCGTGTTTTTTCATCCGCTCGGACGACTGAAGGAGTGCGGATCGGGTACTCTCCCAAATGGAGGAAAATTTGCTAACGAGAGATTCCGCAGCCGGATTGTCCACCAGTAGTGCCGGGTGATAAGCTGGAGGGTCTTTTTCTGACCGGCATGGCCAGCAAGCTTAGACGAGTGACCCCAGTGTAGGATCTTCTCCCGATCAGGTACCGTTAAGAACGTCTTACCGGGAGGGAGACGATTTAGACTCACGGGGGCCACCTGCATTACTCTGGCGGGATCGATGATGTGTTTAGGTTCCTCCTCAAGATCAGACACCAGGAAGGATCGGGACAAGGCGTCAGCTTTGATGTTTTTGTCAGCTGGGCGAAAATGAAGAACAAAATCAAAGCGAGCAAAAAACAAGGACCACCGGGCTTGGCGCGGGTTAAGTCTCTGGGCACTCTGGAGGTAAGCCAAGTTCTTGTGGTCCGTGTAAATTATTACCGGGTGAAGAGCCCCCTCGAGCAGGTAACGCCACTCCTCCAATGCCAGCTTAATGGCCAATAATTCTCGGTCTCCTATAGAATAGTTGCGCTCGGAAGAGGAGAAGAGTTTGGAGAAGAAGCCGCAAGTTACCATTCTCCCGGAAGACGATTTTTGGGAAAGTACCGCTCCGGCTCCAGAGGAGGAGGCGTCAACTTCCAGGAAGAATTGCTTGTTGCCGTCCGGGCGATGCAGCACCGGGGCGGAAGAGAAAGCCTGTTTTAAGGAAAGAAAGGCTTCCTCAGCTTCGGGCGGCCATTCTCTGGGATTAGTGGCCTTACGGGTGAGCGCAGATATTGGGGCAGTCCGGGAAGAGAAGTGCGGTATGAAGAGGCGGTAGTAGTTGGCGAAGCCCAGGAACCGCTGAATAGCCTTCAACCCCTCTGGTCGAGGCCACTTCTCGATGGCAGACAGTTTCTCAGGATCCATTCGTAGGCCGGTCTGAGAAATTATGTAGCCCAAAAACGGAAGCGAGGTCTGCTCAAAGAAGCACTTCTCATATTTAGCGTAGAGGTGGTTCTGCCTGAGCCTGAGCAGAACCTGACGAACATCCCTCCGGTGTGTGGGGAGATCCGGAGAGAAGACCAAGATGTCGTCCAGGTACACCACTACGCAGGAGTAGAGAAGGTCCCGGAAGATGTCATTGACCAACTCTTGAAAGACGGCGGGGGCGTTACAGAGACCGAAGGGCATTACTAGGTATTCATAGTGGCCGTCCCGGGTGTTGAATGCCGTCTTCCATTCATCCCCCTGACGGATAAGGACCAGGTTATACGCCCCACGGAGGTCCAGCTTGGTGAAGATTCTAGCCCCCCTCAGATGGTCAAATAATTCCGGAATGAGCGAAAGGGAATATTCTTCACCGTGATCTGGTTAAGGCCTCTATAGTCTATACAGGGACGGAGTGAGCCATCCTTCTTTTTGACGAAGAAGAAGCCTGCTCCCGCCGGGGAAGTAGATTTCCGGATGAATCCTCGGGCCAGATTCTCCTCAATATATTCTGACATGGATCGGGTCTCAGCAGCGGACAAAGGGTAAATGCGCACACGGGGAGGAGTAGCGCCGGGCATCAGGTCGATTGGGCAGTCGTATGGTCTATGAGGGGGTAATGTCTCTGCCTCCTTTTTATTAAAGACGTCCGCATACGACCAATAAGGAGCCGGAAGACCAGGTAGATTGGCTGGAGTAGGAGAAGGACGGACAGGATGGACGGGAACTAAACAAGTCTTATGGCAGTCCTGTCCCCAGCGAAGGACTTCTCCGGTCTGCCAATCAAGCACGGGTGCATGTTTCTGAAGCCAAGGTAGGCCTAGCAATAGGGCGTGAGAGAGTCCAGGCAGAACATGAAAGAAGATGCTCTCAGAGTGCAGCATTCCCACCTGCAGGGTTATGGATTCGGTGATGAGTTGGATGGGATGTGGTAAGAGGCTAGAGGTTTGGTGGGAATGCGATATTTCTCTACCAGAGACTGAGAAATGAGATTTCCGGCAGCTCCAGAATCTAGTTGGGCTAGTTCAAAATAACGGTTCTCCCCGCAGATGATAGAGACCGACAGCAACAGAGATGGAGAGGGTTTACTCTTGTCTAGGACGACCTCTCTGAGCGATCCTAGACACAGGCGTTTCCCGACCTCTCCGGGCAGGAACGGATCCGGTGCTCCTTACTGCCACAGTAGAAGCAGCTCCACTCGGCACGGCGTAACTCTTGACGGGTTTTGACCATCTTGGTCTGGCCGACCTGCATAGGCTCGGTTGAGTGCGCCTGGGGAGTAGCAGGAGAAGGGACAGGTTTCTGAAAGGTAGGGGCTAGACGTGGAAACCTCCTCTCACGTGTGACCTCTTTGGCGCGTTCCTGGAACCGGATGTCAATCCGGGTGGCAAGAGTTATTAAGTCGTCGAGAGTGGTAGGTATGTCCCGACCGGCGAGTTCATCTTTAATACGGCCGGACAGACCCTCCCAGAAGACGGACACCAGGGCGTCGTTATCCCAGGCCAGCTCCGAAGCAAGGGTACGGAACCGTATGGCATATTGGCCCACGGTGAGATTTCCTTGATGGAGACGTAGCAGTGATGATGCGGATGAGGTCTTCCGTCCGGGTTCGTCGAAGACTTTCCGGAAAGCCGTGAGAAAGGCTGGCAGGTTGGACACCAGGGGGTCTCCTCTCTCCCATAGAGGATTTAGCCAAGCCAGTGCCTCCCCCGTGAGATGGGACATGATGAAGGCTACTTTGGCCCGGTCGGAGATAAACTGGTGGGACAGGAGTTCAAAATGCAGGGTGCACTGGTTTATGAAGCCCCGAGCTTGAGCGGGGTCGCCTCCGAAGCGAGGAGGTGCAGAAAGCCGGGGTCCGGGGCAGGATGCCATGGTATTGGTGGGCAGCGGCGCTGCAGGGTGGCGAGTCATGACATTAGCGGTGGTTGCTGGTGGAGCAGTCAGAGTGTCCAGGCGAGAGTTGACATTCCGCAGATGACTCAGGATGGAGTCCTGTTGGGACCGCTGACGGGACAGTTCATGACATAGGTCCGAGAGCGAGGGAGCTTGGGTGCCACCGGGTTCCATGGCCCGAGCAAACTGTAACAGGTCTGGGAGGCGGAACCTCTGAGCAACTATACAAGGGGGCGGTCCTTGTAAGGAAGCGGGTGGCTCTCGGGGAAGACGGGCAGAAAGTCACGGCAAGTGACAGGGACAGTCTCTGGGTAGAAGGGCAGGTAGTCACGGCAAGTGACAGGGACAGTCTCTGGGTAGAAGGGCAGGTAGTCACGGCAAGTGACAGGGACAGTCTCTGCGTAGAAGGACGGGTACTCACGGCAAGTGACAGGGACAGTCTCTGGGTAGAAGGACAGCAGGCAGGTGGCTGGTGAGCGCTCCCAGGTGAGCGGGCGAGAGTCTTTGGACAGGCAGGTGGTCACAGCAAGTGACGGCAGAGCCTCCAGGTAGGCTAGCAGGCAGGTAGCAGGTGAGCGCTCCCAGGTGAGCGGGCAAGAGTCTCTGGACGGGCAGGTGGTCACGGCAAGTGATGGCAGAGCCTCCAGGTAGGCTAGCAGACAGGTAGCAGGTGAGCAGGCAAGAGTCTCTGGACAGGCAAGTGGTCACGGCAAGTGACAGCGGAGCCTCCAGGTAGGCTAGCAGGCAGGTAGCAGATGAGCGCTCCCAGGTGAGCGGGCAGGCTGGTCCATAGACAGACTGACAGGTGTCGGAAGGCAGACCGTCGGACCGCAGGCTTGCTAGCAGGTAAATCAAGCAGGAATCTGGCAGGTGACTGGCAGGTAACTGGTAACGGGACCTGAGGGCTGAAGCAGAGTGAAGGCTTTGCAACAACATTGCTCGGGCACCTCCATTTTGGAGGAGGTGCCTTATATATGGTGAGGTCCTCCGGCCATTGGCCGGGGACTCCTTAGGATGGCGCGCGCGGCCCCTTTAAGAGAGGGGGAGCACGCGCCCTAAGCACAGTGGCCGGGAAGCAGCGCGCGCTGCCAGCAGAGCGGGAGGAGGACGCCGGGCACGGAGTGGAGAGGTGAGGGGAACAGCGTCCCTGCCTAGCAGGAGGCAGGGACGCCGACGCTACAGAATGTATGGGCTCCTGTCAGGTATATATTATTGGAGGCAGCAGAATGTATGGGCTCCTGTCAGGTATATATTATTGGAGGCAGCAGAATGTATGGGCTCCTGTCAGGTATATATTATTGGAGGCAGGAGAATGTATGTGCGTCTGTCAGGTATATATTATTGGAGGCAGGAGAATGTATGGGCTCCTGTCAGGTATATATTATTGGAGGTAGCAGAATGTATGGGCTCCTGTCAGTTATATATTATTGGAGGCAGCAGAATCTATGGGCTCCTGTCAGGTATATATTATTGGAGGCAGGAGAATGTATGGGCTCCTGTCAGGTATATATTATCGGAGGCAGCAGAATGTATGGGCTCCTGTCAGGTATATATTATCGGAGGCAGGAGACTGTATGGGCTCCTGTCAGGTATATATTATTGGAGGCAGCAGAATCTATGGGCTCCTGTCAGGTATATATTATTGGAGGCTGGAGAATGTATGGGCTCCTATCAGGTATATATTATTGGAGGCAGGAGAATGTATGGGCTCCTATCAGGTATATATTATTGGAGGCTGGAGAATGTATGGGCTCCTGTCAGGTATATATTATTGGAGGCTGGAGAATGTATGGGCTCCTGTCAGGTACATAGTATTGGAGGCAGCAGAATGTATGGGCTCCTGTCAGGTATATAGTATTGGAGGCAGCAGAATGTATGGGCTCCTGTCAGGTATATAGTATTGGAGGCAGCAGAATGTATGGGCTCCTGTCAGGTATATATTATTGGAGGCAGGAGAATGTATGGGCTCCTGTCAGGTATATATTATTGGAGGCAGGAGAATGTATGGGCTCCTGTCAGGTATATATTATTGGAGGCAGGAGAATGTATGGGCTCCTGTCAGGTATATATTATTGGAGCCAGCAGAATGTATGGGCTCCTGTCAGGTATATATTATTGGAGACAGGAGAATGTATGGGGTCCTGTCAGGTATATATTATTGGAGGCAGCAGAATCTATGGTGTCCTGTCAGGTATATATTATTGGAGGCAGGAGAATGTATGGGCTCCTGTCAGGTATATATTATTGGAGGCAGCAGAATGTATGGGCTCCTATCAGGTATATATTATTGGAGGCAGGAGAATGTATGGGCTCCTATCAGGTATATATTATTGGAGGCTGGAGAATGTATGGGCTCCTGTCAGGTATATATTATTGGAGGTAGGAGAATGTATGGGCTCCTGTCGGGTATATATTATTGGAGGCAGCAGAATGTATGGGCTCCTGTCGGGTATATATTATTGGAGGCAGCAGAATGTATGGGCTCCTGTCGGGTATATATTATTGGAGGCAGCAGAATGTATGGGCTCCTGTCGGGTATATATTATTGGAGGCAGCAGAATGTATGGGCTCCTGTCGGGTATATATTATTGGAGGCAGCAGAATGTATGGGCTCCTGTCGGGTATATATTATTGGAGGCAGGAGAATGTATGGGCTCCTGTCAGGTATATATTATTGGAGGCAGGAGAATGTATGGGCTCCTGTCAGGTATATATTATTGGAGGCAGGAGAATGTATGGGCTCCTGTCAGGTATATATTATTGGAGGCAGGAGAATGTATGGGCTCCTGTCAGGTATATATTATTGGAGGCAGGAGAATGTATGGGCTCCTGTCAGGTATATATTATTGGAGGCAGCAGAATCTATGGGCTCCTGTCAGGTATATATTATTGGAGGCAGGAGAATGTATGGGCTCCTGTCAGGTATATATTATTGGAGGCAGGAGAATGTATGGGCTCCTGTCAGGTATATATTATTGGAGGCAGGAGAATGTATGGGCTCCTGTCAGGTATATATTATTGGAGGCAGGAGAATCTATGGGCTCCTGTCAGTTATATATTATTGGAGGCAGGAGAATGTATGGGCTCCTGTCAGGTATATAGTATTGGAGGCAGGAGAATCTATGGGCTCCTGTCAGGTGTTTATTATTGGAGGCAGCAGAATGTATGGGCTTCTGTCAGGTATATATTATTGGAGGCAGCAGAATGTATGGGCTCCTGTCAGGTATATATTATTGGAGACAGCAGAATGTATGGACTCCTGTCAGGTATATATTATTGGAGGCACAGAATGTATGGGCTCCTGTCAGGTATATATTATTGGAGGCAGGAGAATGTATGGGCTCCTGTCAGGTATATATTATTGGAGGCAGGAGAATGTATGGGCTCCTGTCAGATATATATTATTGAAGGCAGGACAATGTATGGGCTCCTGTCAGGTATATATTATTGGAGGCAGCAGAATCTATGGGCTCCTGTCAGGTATATATTATTGGAGGCAGGAGAATGTATGGGCTCCTGTCAGGTATATATTATTGGAGGCAGGAGAATGTATGGGCTCCTGTCAAGTATATATTATTGGAGGCAGGAGAATCTATGGGCTCCTGTCAGGTATACAGTTATATGAAAAAGTTTGGGCACCCCTATTAATCTTAAGCTTAATGTTTTATAAAAATTGGTGTTTTTGCAACAGCTATTTCAGTTTGATATATGTAATAACTGTTGGACACAGTAATGTTTCTGCCTTGAAATGAGGTTTATTGTACTAACAGAAAATGTGCAATCTGCATTCAAACAAAATTTGACAGGTGCATAAGTATGGGCACCTCACCAGAAAAGTGACACTAATATTTAGTAGATCCTCCTTTTGCAAAAATAACAGCCTCTAGTCACTTCCTGTAGCTTTTAATGATTTCCTGGATCCTGGATGAAGGTATTTTTGACCATTCCTCTTTACAAAACAATTCCAGTTCAGTTAAGTTTGATGGTCGCCGAGCATGGACAGCCCTCTTCAAATGATCCCACAGATGGTCAATGATATTCAGGTCTGGGGACTGGGATGGCCATTCCAGAACATTGTAATTGTTCCTCTGCATGAATGCCTGATTAGATTTGGAGCGGTGTTTTGGATCAATGTCTTGCTGAAAGATCCATCCCCTGCGTAACTTCAACTTTATCACTGATTCTTGAACATTATTGTCAAGAATCTGCTGATACTGAGTGGAATCCATGCGTCCCTCAACTTTAACAAGATTCCCGGTGCCGGCATTGGCCACACAGCCCCAAAGCATGATGGAACCTCCACCAAATTTTACTGTGGGTAGCAAGTGTTTTTCTTGGAATGCTGTGTTTTTTTTGCCGCCATGCATAATGCCTTTTTGTATGACCAAACAACTCAATCTTGGTTTCATCAGTCCACAGGACCTTCTTCCAAAAATAAATTGGCTTCTCCAAATGTGCTTTTGCATACCTCAGCCGACTCTATTTGTGGCGTGCTTGCAGAAACGGCTTCTTTCGCATCACTCTCCCATACAGCTTCTCCTTGTGCAAAGTGCGTTGTATAGTTGACCGATGCACAGTGACACCATCTGCAGCAAGTTGATACTGCAGCTCTCTGGAGGTGGTCTGAGGATTGTCCTTGACTGATCTCACCATTCTTCTTCTCTGCCTTTCTGATGTTTTTCTTGGCCTGCCCCTTCTGGCCTTAACAAGAACTGTCCCTGTGTTCTTCCATTTCCTTACTATGTTCCTCACAGTGGAAACTGACAGGTTAAATCTCTGAGACAGCTTTTTGCATCCTTCCCCTGAACAACTATGTTGAATAATCTTTGTTTTCAGATCATTTGACAGTTGTTTTGAGGAGCCCATGATGCCACTCTTCAGAGGAGATTCAAACAGGAGAACAACTTGCAAGTGGCCACTTTAAGTAGCTTTTCTCATGATTGCATACACCTGGCTATGAAGTTCAAAGCTCAATGAGGTTACAAAACCAAAAAAAGTGCTTTAGTAAGTCAGTAAAAAGTAGGTAGGAGTATTTAAAACAAGAAAATGATAAGGGTGCCCATACTTATGCACCTGTCAAATTTTGTTTGAATGCAGATTGCACATTTTCTGTTAGTACAATAAACCTCATTTCAAGGTAGAAACATTACTGTGTCCAACAGTTATTACATATATCAAACTGAAATAGCTGTTGCAAAAACACGAATTTTTATAAAACATTAAGCTTAAGATCAATAGGGGTGCCCAAACTTTTTCATATAACTGTATATTATTGGAGGCAGCAGAATGTATGGGCTCCTACCAGGTATATATTATTGGAGGCAGCAAAATCTATGGGCTCCGGTCAGGTATATATTATTGGAGGCAGGAGAATATATGGGCTCCTGTCAGGTATATATTATTGGAGGCAGGAGAATGTATGGGCTCCTGTCAGGTATATATTATTGGAGGCAGGAGAATGTATGGGTTCCTGTCAGGTATATAGTATTGGAGGCAGCAGAATGTATGGACTCCTGTCAGGTATATATTATTGGAGGCAGGAGAATCTATGGGCTTCTGTCAGGTATATATTATTGGAGGCAGGAGAATGTATGGGCTCCTGTCAGATATATATTATTGGAGGCAGGAGAATGTATGGGCTCCTGTTAGGTATATATTATTGGAGGAAGGAGAATGTATGGGCTCCTACCAGGTATATATTATTGGAGGCAGCAGACTGTATGGGCTCCTGACAGGTATATATTATTGGAGGCAGCAGAATGTATGGGCTCCTGTCAGGTATATATTATTGGAGGCAGCAGAATGTATGGGCTTCCGTCAGGTATATATTATTGGAGGCAGCAGAATGTATGGGCTCCCGTCAGGTATATATTATTGGAGGCAGCAGAATGTATGGGCTCCCGTCAGGTATATATTATTGGAGGCAGCAGAATGTATGGGCTCCTGTCAGGTATATATTATTGCAGGCAGCAGAATGTATGGGCTCCTGTCAGGTATATATTATTGGAGGCAGGAGAATGTATGGGCTCTTGTCAGGTATATATTATTGGAGCCAGCAGAATCTATAGGCTCCTGTCAGGTATATATTATTGGAGGCAGGAGAATCTATGGGCTCCTGTCAGGTATATATTATTGGAGGCAGGAGAATGTATGGGCTCCTGTCGGGTATATATTATTGGAGGCAGGAGAATGTATGGGCTCCTGTCAGGTATATATTATTGGAGGCAGGAGAATGTATGGGCTCCTGTCAGGTATATATTATTGGAGGCAGGAGAATGTATGGGCTCCTGTCAGATATATATTATTGAAGGCAGGACAATGTATGGGCTCCTGTCAGGTATATATTATTGGAGGCAGGAGAATGTATGGGCTCCTGTCAGGTATATATTATTGGAGGCAGGAGAATGTATGGGCTCCTGTCAGGTATATATTATTGGAGGCAGCAGAATGTATGGGCTCCTGTCAGGTATATATTATTGGAGGCAGCTGAATGTATGGGCTCCTGTCAGGTATATATTATTGGAGGCAGGAGAATGTATGGGCTCCTGTCAGGTATATATTATTGGAGGCAGGAGAATGTATGGGCTCCTTTCAGGTATATATTATTGGAGGCAGGAGAATGTATGGGCTCCTGTCAGGTATATATTATTGGAGGCAGGAGAATGTATGGGCTCCTGTCAGGTATATATTATTGGAGGCAGGACAATGTATGGGCTCCTACCAGGTATATATTATTAGAGGCAGCAGAATCTATGGGCTCCTGTCAGGTATATATTATTGGAGCCAGCAGAATCAATGGGCTCCTGTCAGGTATATATTATTGGAGGCAGGAGAATGTATGGGCTCCTGTCAGGTATATATTATTGGAGGCAGGAGAATGTATGGGCTCCTGTCAGGTATATAGTATTGGAGGCAGCAGAATGTATGGACTCCTGTCAGGTATATATTATTGGAGGCAGGAGAATCTATGGGCTTCTGTCAGGTATATATTATTGGAGGCAGGAGAATGTATGGGCTCCTGTCAGGTATATATTATTGGAGGCAGCAGAATGTATGGGCTCCTGTCAGGTATATATTATTGGAGGCAGGAGAATGTATGGGCTCCTGTCAGGTATATATTATTGGAGGCAGGAGAATGTATGGGCTCCTGTCAGGTATATATTATTGCAGGCAGCAGAATGTATGGGCTCCTGTCAGGTATATATTATTGGAGGCAGCAGAATCTATGGGCTCCTGTCTGGTATATATTATTGGAGGCAGGAGAATGTTTGGGCTCCTGTCAGGTATATATTATTGGAGGCAGCAGAATGTGTAACGGTTCGGGGAGGCGGAACCTCTGAGCAACTATACAAGGGGGCGGTCCTTGTAAGGAAGCGGGTGGCTCCCGGGGAAGACGGGCAGATAGTTTCGGCAAGTGACAGGGACAGTCTCTGGGTAGAAGGGCAGGTAGTCACGGCAAGTGACAGGGACAGTCTCTGGGTAGAAGGGCAGGTAGTCACGGCAAGTGACAGGGACAGTCTCTGGGTAGAAAGGCAGGTAGTCACGGCAAGTGACAGGGACAGTCTCTGGGTAGAAGGGCAGGTAGTCACGGCAAGTGACAGGGACAGTCTCTGGGTAGAAGGACAGCAGGCAGGTGGCTGCTGAGCCCTCCCAGGTGAGCGGGCGAGAGTCTTTGGACAGGCAGGTGGTCACGGCAAGTGACGGCAGAGCCTCCAGGTAGGCTAGCAGGCAGGTAGCAGGTGAGCGCTCCCAGGTGAGCGGGCAAGAGTCTCTGGCCAGGCAAGTGGTCACGGCAAGTGACAGCGGAGCCTCCAGGTAGGCTAGCAGGCAGGTAGCAGATGAGCGCTCCCAGGTGAGCGGGCAGGCTGGTCCATAGACAGACTGACAGGTGTCGGAAGGCAGACCATCGGACCGCAGGCTTGCTAGCAGGTAAACGGATATCAGGCAGGTATCAAGCAGGAATCTGGCAGGTGACTGGCAGGTAACTGGTAACGGGACCTGAGGGCTGAATCAGAGTGAAGGCTTTGCAACAACATTGCTCTGGCACCTCCATTTTGGAGGAGGTGCCTTATATACGGTGAGGTCCTCCGGCCATTGGCCGGGGACTCCTTAGGACGGCGCGCGCGGCCCCTTTAAGAGAGGGGGAGCGCGCGCGCTCGCGCCCTAAGCACAGTGGCCGGGAAGCAGCGCGCGCTGCCAGCAGAGCAGGAGGAGGACGCCGGGCCCGGAGTGGAGAGGTGAGGGGAACAGCGTCCCTGCCTAGCAGGAGGCAGGGACGCCGACGCTACAGTACCCCCCCCCTTTAGGCCCCCCCTTTTTTAGGCCAGACAGAAATTTATCAAGGATGAGAGGGGCATGGATGTTCTCCCGGGGCTCCCACGTTCTCTCCTCAGGACCAAACACCTTCCAATCTACCAGAAAAAAAGGTTTTTCCTCTTACCCTTTTGGTGGCCAGAATGTTCTCTACCTCAAACTCGTTTTCAGCCGAAACCGGAGCAGGAGGCGTACCTGTAGACTTGGAAAAAGAGTTAAGTACCACGGGTTTGAGGAGAGATACATGGAAGGAGTTAGGGATCCGCAAGTTGGCCGGGAGTTTCAATTTATAGGCCACTGGGTTGATTTGTTTGATAACTTCTAGTGGGCCGATGAACCGAGGCCCTAACTTGTAGGAAGGAATCTTGAGCCGGACATACTTGGACGAGAGCCAGACTTTATCTCCAGGATGGAATTGTGGGGGATCCAGGCGTTTTTTGTCAGCGTGTTTTTTCATCCGCTCGGACGACTGAAGGAGTGCGGATCGGGTACTCTCCCAAATGGAGGAAAATTTGCTAACGAGAGATTCCGCAGCCGGATTGTCCACCAGTAGTGCCGGGTGATAAGCTGGAGGGTCTTTTTCTGACCGGCATGGCCAGCAAGCTTAGACGAGTGACCCCAGTGTAGGATCTTCTCCCGATCAGGTACCGTTAAGAACGTCTTACCGGGAGGGAGACGATTTAGACTCACGGGGGCCACCTGCATTACTCTGGCGGGATCGATGATGTGTTTAGGTTCCTCCTCAAGATCAGACACCAGGAAGGATCGGGACAAGGCGTCACCTTTGATGTTTTTGTCAGCTGGGCGAAAATGAAGAACAAAATCAAAGCGAGCAAAAAACAAGGACAACCGGGCTTGGCGCGGGTTAAGTCTCTGGGCACTCTGGAGGTAAGCCAAGTTCTTGTGGTCCGTGTAAATTATTACCGGGTGAAGAGCCCCCTCGAGCAGGTAACGCCACTCCTCCAATGCCAGCTTAATGGCCAATAATTCTCGGTCTCCTATAGAATAGTTGCGCTCGGAAGAGGAGAAGAGTTTGGAGAAGAAGCCGCAAGTTACCATTCTCCCGGAAGACGATTTTTGGGAAAGTACCGCTCCGACTCCAGAGGAGGAGGCGTCAACTTCCAGGAAGAATTGCTTGTTGCCGTCCGGGCGATGCAGCACCGGGGCGGAAGAGAAAGCCTGTTTTAAGGAAAGAAAGGCTTCCTCAGCTTCGGGCGGCCATTCTCTGGGATTAGTGGCCTTACGGGTGAGCGCAGATATTGGGGCAGTCCGGGAAGAGAAGTGCGGTATGAAGAGGCGGTAGTAGTTGGCGAAGTCCAGGAACCGCTGAATAGCCTTCAACCCCTCTGGTCGAGGCCACTTCTCGATGGCAGACAGTTTCTCAGGATCCATTCGTAGGCCGGTCTGAGAAATTATGTAGCCCAAAAACGGAAGCGAGGTCTGCTCAAAGAAGCACTTCTCATATTTAGCGTAGAGGTGGTTCTGCCTGAGCCTGAGCAGAACCTGACGAACATCCCTCCGGTGTGTGGGGAGATCCGGAGAGAAGACCAAGATGTCGTCCAGGTACACCACTACGCAGGAGTAGAGAAGGTCCCGGAAGATGTCATTGACCAACTCTTGAAAGACGGCGGGGGCGTTACAGAGACCGAAGGGCATTACTAGGTATTCATAGTGGCCGTCCCGGGTGTTGAATGCCGTCTTCCATTCATCCCCCTGACGGATAAGGACCAGGTTATACGCCCCACGGAGGTCCAGCTTGGTGAAGATTCTAGCCCCCCTCAGATGGTCAAATAATTCCGGAATGAGCGAAAGGGAATATTCTTCACCGTGATCTGGTTAAGGCCTCTATAGTCTATACAGGGACGGAGTGAGCCATCCTTCTTTTTGACGAAGAAGAAGCCTGCTCCCGCCGGGGAAGTAGATTTCCGGATGAATCCTCGGGCCAGATTCTCCTCAATATATTCTGACATGGATCGGGTCTCAGCAGCGGACAAAGGGTAAATGCGCACACGGGGAGGAGTAGCGCCGGGCATCAGGTCGATTGGGCAGTCGTATGGTCTATGAGGGGGTAATGTCTCTGCCTCCTTTTTATTAAAGACGTCCGCATACGACCAATAAGGAGCCGGAAGACCAGGTAGATTGGCTGGAGTAGGAGAAGGATGGACAGGATGGACGGGAACTAAACAAGTCTTATGGCAGTCCTGTCCCCAGCGAAGGACTTCTCCGGTCTGCCAATCAAGCACGGGTGCATGTTTCTGAAGCCAAGGTAGGCCTAGCAATAGGGCGTGAGAGAGTCCAGGCAGAGCATGAAAGAAGATGCTCTCAGAGTGCAGCATTCCCACCTGCAGGGTTATGGATTCGGTGATGAGTTGGATGGGATGTGGTAAGAGGCTAGAGGTTTGGTGGGAATGCGATATTTCTCTACCAGAGACTGAGAAATGAGATTTCCGGCAGCTTCAGAGTCTAGTTGGGCTAGTTCAAAATAACGGTTCTCCCCGCAGATGATAGAGACCGACAGCAACAGAGATGGAGAGGGTTTACTCTTGTCTAGGACGACCTCTCTGAGCGATCCTAGACACAGGCGTTTCCCGACCTCTCCGGGCAGGAACGGATCCGGTGCTCCTTACTGCCACAGTAGAAGCAGCTCCACTCGGCACGGCATAACTCTTGACGGGTTTTGACCATCTTGGTCTGGCCGACCTGCATAGGCTCGGTTGAGTGCGCCTGGGGAGTAGCAGGAGAAGGGACAGGTTTCTGAAAGGTAGGGGCTAGACGTGGAAACCTCCTCTCACGTGTGACCTCTTTGGCGCGTTCCTGGAACCGGATGTCAATCCGGGTGGCAAGAGTTATTAAGTCGTCGAGAGTGGTAGGTATGTCCCGACCGGCGAGTTCATCTTTAATACGGCCGGACAGACCCTCCCAGAAGACGGACACCAGGGCGTCGTTATCCCAGGCCAGCTCCGAAGCAAGGGTACGGAACAGTATGGCATATTGGCCCACGGTGAGATTTCCTTGATGGAGACGTAGCAGTGATGATGCAGATGAGGTCTTCCGTCCGGGTTCGTCGAAGACTTTCCGGAAAGCCGTGAGAAAGGCTGGCAGGTTGGACACCAGGGGGTCTCCTCTCTCCCATAGAGGATTTAGCCAAGCCAGTGCCTCCCCCGTGAGATGGGACATGATGAAGGCTACTTTGGCCCGGTCGGAGATAAACTGGTGGGACAGGAGTTCAAAATGCAGGGTGCACTGGTTTATGAAGCCCCGAGCTTGAGCGGGGTCGCCTCCGAAGCGAGGAGGTGCAGAAAGCCGGGGTCCGGGGCAGGATGCCATGGTATTGGTGGGCAGCGGCGCTGCAGGGCGGCGAGTCATGACATTAGCGGTGGTTGCTGGTGGAGCAGTCAGAGAGTCCAGGCGAGAGTTGACATTCCGCAGATGACTCAGGATGGAGTCCTGTTGGGACCGCTGACGGGACAGTTCATGACATAGGTCCGAGAGCGAGGGAGCTTGGGTGCCACCGGGTTCCATGGCCCGAGCAAACTGTAACGGGTCTGGGAGGCGGAACCTCTGAGCAACTATACAAGGGGGCGGTCCTTGTAAGGAAGCGGGTGGCTCTCTGGGTAGAAGGGCAGGTAGTCACGGCAAGTGACAGGGACAGTCTCTGCGTAGAAGGACGGGTACTCACGGCAAGTGACAGGGACAGTCTCTGGGTAGAAGGACAGCAGGCAGGTGGCTGGTGAGCGCTCCCAGGTGAGCGGGCGAGAGTCTTTGGACAGGCTGGTGGTCACAGCAAGTGACGGCAGAGCCTCCAGGTAGGCTAGCAGGCAGGTAGCAGGTGAGCGCTCCCAGGTGAGCGGGCAAGAGTCTCTGGACGGGCAGGTGGTCACGGCAAGTGACGGCAGAGCCACCAGGTAGGCTAGCAGACAGGTAGCAGGTGAGCAGGCAAGAGTCTCTGGACAGGCAAGTGGTCACGGCAAGTGACAGCGGAGCCTCCAGGTAGGCTAGCAGGCAGGTAGCAGATGAGCGCTCCCAGGTGAGCGGGCAGGCTGGTCCATAGACAGACTGACAGGTGTCGGAAGGCAGACCGTCGGACCGCAGGCTTGCTAGCAGGTAAATCAAGCAGGAATCTGGCAGGTGACTGGCAGGTAACTGGTAACGGGACCTGAGGGCTGAAGCAGAGTGAAGGCTTTGCAACAACATTGCACGGGCACCTCCATTTTGGAGGAGGTGCCTTATATATGGTGAGGTCCTCCGGCCATTGGCCGGGGACTCCTTAGGATGGCGCGCGCGGCCCCTTTAAGAGAGGGGGAGCGCGCGCGGCCCCTTTAAGAGAGGGGGAGCGCGCGCGGCCCCTTTAAGAGAGGGGGAGCGCGCGCGGCCCCTTTAAGAGAGGGGGAGCGCGCGCGGCCCCTTTAAGAGAGGGGGAGCGCGCGCGGCCCCTTTAAGAGAGGGGGAGCGCGCGCGTGCACGCCCTAAGCACAGTGGCCGGGAAGCAGCGCGCGCTGCCAGCAGAGCGGGAGGAGGACGCCGGGCACGGAGTGGAGAGGTGAGGGGAACAGCGTCCCTGCCTAGCAGGAGGCAGGGACGCCGACGCTACAGAATGTATGGGCTCCTGTCAGGTATATATTATTGGAGGCAGCAGAATGTATGGGCTCCTGTCAGGTATATATTATTGGAGGCAGCAGAATGTATGTCCGTCTGTCAGGTATATATTATTGGAGGCAGGAGAATGTATGGGCTCCTGTCAGGTATATATTATTGGAGGTAGCAGAATGTATGGGCTCCTGTCAGGTATATATTATTGGAGGCAGCAGAATCTTTGGGCTTCTGTCAGGTATATATTATTGGAGGCAGGAGAATGTATGGGCTCCTTTCAGGTATATATTATTGGAGGCAGCACAATGTATGGGCTCCTGTCAGGTATATATTATTGGAGGCAGGAGAATGTATGGGCTCCTGTCAGGTATATGTGGCACCCCAGGGGTCTGGTTGCCACAGTGATAGAAATATCACGTCTGAGAGCAAGTGGGAGTTTCCTGGTCAGGAGCCCTTAAACATGCAACACCTCCTGTCCCAGACCAGATAGGGGAGGAACCTGCCCTATATAAACTGGGTCTGGGGCGGGGTTAGCAGAGAGAACAGAGATAGAGTTCAGAGAGAGTGAAGTTCCAGACACAGGGAAAGCAACAGCTAGGAGCTCTGTAGGAGCAGGAGCTGAGTGCCAGGGACTGGAAGCTGATATTGCTCGTCCTGGCTGAAGACACTACGACCGGACACAGGAGTCCGAGGCTGTGAGGACTTATATATCCAGCAGCGGAAACCAGCCGGCAGGGGATTTCAGGTCCTCTGGCCATAGGAAGCCCGGAGGCTCAGTCACACACAAGGGACCGGTACCGACATCGAAGAGCGGAAGATGCCAGAGGGTCCAAGTCACCAACCATACGGGTGAGCACCACACGGTATACTCAGGGACGTGGGCTACTTCCACTCGCTTACAGCAAGGTAGCCAGGAAGAGTGCAGACAGACGGGGAGGCCTACAACTCCACCTGGCCAGGGGAACTCCTGTTTGTTCACAGACTGCCGAGGCCTCTTATGCTAGCCAGTACTCCCGGGAGGGTCTGCCTTATCAACATCAGTAAAGACCCTGAACTGCACTGCAAAGACTCTGAGTCGTTCCTGCTTCACCCATGCACCATCACTCCCATCATCCACACTCACTGCCCTGAGGCTATACTCGTCCCATGGGGAGTTATCCCATCCTCTGCTGCGCACACAACACCAGCCTCAGCAGTCTGCCTCGCAGCGGCGGTACACCCTGACCGCAATCCACGGGTGGAGTAGTCGGACATTAAATCATAAAAACCCTATAAAAGACTGCCACTGGTTTGACCACCCTGAGCCATGGGACCGGGTCGCCGCCACGGAGACTACAACCCCCAGAGACCCGGCTCCGGGTAACCCACAAGCGTGCACACACAGCCCAGGGGGCGCGTCATATATGTTATTGGAGCCAGCAGAATCTATGGGCTCCTGTCAGGTATATATTATTGGAGGCAGCAGAATCTATGGGCTCCTGTCAGGTATATATTATTGGAGGCAGCAGAATCTATGGGCTCCTGTCAGGTATATATTATTGGAGGCAGCAGAATCTATGGGCTCCTGTCAGGTATATATTATTGGAGGCAGCAGAATCTATGGGCTCCTGTCAGGTATATATTATTGGAGGCAGGAGAATCTATGGGCTCCTGTCAGGCATATATTATTGGAGGCAGGAGAATGTATGGGCTCCTGTCAGGTATATATTATTGGAGGCAGCAGAATGTATGGGCTCCTGTCAGGTATATATTATTGGAGGCAGGAGAATCTATGGGCTCCTGTCAGGTATATATTATTGGAGGCAGGAGAATCTATGGGCTCCTGTCAGGTATATATTATTGGAGGCAGGAGAATGTATGGGCTCCTGTCAGGTATATATTATTGGAGGCAGGAGAATCTATGGGCTCCTGTCAGGTATATATTATTGGAGGCAGGAGAATCTATGGGCTCCTGTCAGGTATATATTATTGGAGGCAGCAGAATCTACGGGCTCCTGCCAGGTATATATTATTGGAGGCAGCAGAATCTATGGGCTCCTGTCAGGTATATATTATTGGAGGCAGGAGAATGTATGGGCTACTGTCAGGTATATATTATTGGAGGCAGCAGAATCTATGGGCTACTGTCAGGTATATATTATTGGAGGCAGGAGAATCTATGGGCTCCTGTCAGGTATATATTATTGGAGGCAGGAGAATCTATGGGCTCCTGTCAGGTATATATTATTGGAGGCAGGAGAATCTATGGGCTACTGTCAGGTATATATTATTGGAGGCAGGAGAATCTATGGGCTCCTGTCGGGTATATATTATTGGAGGCAGGAGAATCTATGGGCTCCTACCAGGTATATATTATTGGATGCAGGAGAATGTATGGGCTCCTGTCAGGTATATATTATTGGAGCCAGCACAATGTATGGGTTCCTGTCAGGTATATATTATTGGAGGCAGGAGAATGTATGGGCTCCTGTCAGGTATATGTGGCACCCCAGGGGTCTGGTTGCCACAGTGATAGAAATATCACGTCTGAGAGCAAGTGGAAGTTTCCTGGTCAGGAGCCCTTAAACATGCAACACCTCCTGTCCCAGTCCAGATAGGGGAGGAACCTGCCCTATATAAACTGGGTCTTGGGCGGGGTTAGTAGAGAGAACAGAGATAGAGTTCAGAGAGAGTGAAGTTCCAGACACAGGGAAAGCAACAGCTAGGAGCTCTGTAGGAGCAGGAGCTGAGTGTCAGGGACTGGAAGTTGATATTTCTCGTCCTGGCTGAAGACACTACGACCGGACACAGGAGTCCGAGGCTGTGATTACTTATATATCCAGCAGCGGAAACCAGCCGGCAGGGGATTTCATGTCCTCTGGCCATAGGAAGCCCGGAGGCTCAGTCACACACAAGGGACCGGTACCACCATCGAGGAGCAGAAGATACCAGAGGGTCCAAGTCACCAGCCATACGGGTGAGCACCACACGGTATACTCAGGGACGTGGGCTACTTCCACTCGCTTACAGCAAGGTAGCCAGGAAGAGTGCAGACAGACGGGGAGGCCTACAACTCCACCTGGCCAGGGGAACTCCTGTTTGTTCACAGACTGCCGAGGCCTCTTATGCTAGCCAGTACTCCCGGGAGGGTCTGCCTTATCATCATCAGTAAAGACCCTGAACTGCACTGCAAAGACTCTGAGTCGTTCCTGCTTCACCCGTGCACCATCACTCCCATCATCCACACTCACTGCCCTAAGGCTATACTCGTCCCATGGGGATTTATCCCATCCTCCGCTGCGCACACAACACCAGCCTCAGCGGTCTGCCTCGCAGCGGCAGTACACCCTGACCGCAATCCACGGGTGGAGTAGTCTGACATTAAATCATAAAAACCCTATAAAAGACTGCCACTGGTTTGACCACCCTGAGCCACGGGACCGGGTCGCCGCCACGGAGACTACAACCCCCAGAGACCCGGCTCCGGGTAACCCACACGCGTGCACACACGGCCCAGGGGGCGCGTCATATATGTTATTGGAGGCAGCAGAATCTATGGGCTCCTGTCAGGTATATATTATTGGAGGCAGCAGAATCTATGGGCTCCTTTCAGGTATATATTATTGGAGGCAGGAGAATGTATGGGCTCCTGTCAGGTATATATTATTGGAGGCAGGAGAATGTATGGGCTCCTGTCAGGTATATATTATTGGAGGCAGGAGAATGTATGGGCTCCTGTCAGGTATATTTTATTGGAGGCAGGAGAATGTATGGGCTCCTGTCAGGTATATATTATTGGAGGCAGCAGAATGTATGCGCTCCTGTCAGGTATATATTATTGGAGGCAGCAGAATGTATGCGCTCCTGTCAGGTATATATTATTGGAGGCAGCAGAATGTATGGGCTCCTGTCAGGTATATATTATTGGAGGCAGGAGAATGTATGGGCTCCTGTCAGGTATATATTATTGGAGGCAGCAGAATATATTGGCTCCTGTCAGGTATACATTATTGGAGGCAGCAGAATGTATGGGCTCCTGTCAGGTATATATTATTGGAGGCAGGAGAATGTATGGGCTCCTGTCAGGTATATATTATTGGAGGCAGGAGAATGTATGGGCTCCTGTCAGGTATATATTATTGGAGGCAGGAGAATGTATGGGCTCCTGTCAGGTATATATTATTGGAGGCAGGAGAATGTATGGGCTCCTGTCAGGTATATATTATTGGAGGCAGGAGAATGTATGGGCTCCTGTCAGGTATATATTATTGGAGGTAGGAGAATGTATGGGCTCCTGTCAGGTATATATTATTGGAGGCAGCAGAATGTATGGGCTCCTGTCAGGTATATATTATTGGAGGCAGGAGAATGTATGGGCTCCTGTCAGGTATATATTATTAGAGGCAGCAGAATGTATGGGCTCCTGTCAGGTATATATTATTGGAGGCAGGAGAATGTATGGGCTCCTGTCAGGTATATATTATTAGAGGCAGCAGAATGTATGGGCTCCTGTCAGGTATATATTATTGGAGGCAGGAGAATGTATGGTCTCCATCCAGGTCTTGACTGCAGCCCATACATTCTAGCCGTTTCACTGTTAAAGACACTATAATGTAAGGGCTCCTGGTGGTATATAATAGTGAAGTCATCACAATATATTGGCTCCTGCCAGGTATACAATAGAACATCAGAATCAGGGGCGTAATTTACCCGGCGGATAAGGGGCTCGCCGGCGCCATCCCCTATTTCAGCTGAATGTGCATCATCGGACACACATTCAGCTTAAGTGTATTGCAGCGCAAAAACTTGCCAGATCCGTGCTCCGCAATACATGCTGCTGGCCAATCAGAGGCGTCCGGGGGCGCATGGCAGTGACGTTATGCGCTCCTGTCAAAATCAACCAAAATCAGCTGCCAGCTTCAGATGTGGACGCCGCACAGCATGGTGAGTGCTAGGAAGGTGAGTAGGAGCGTTTGTTTTTTTCTGTTTATTGACCAACAGCGGGGCCATATATCAGAATGGGGGCTCAGGATGGGGCCATATACCAGGATGGGGGACATATACTAGGATGAGGGCCATATTCTAGGATGGGGCCATATACCAGGATGAGGGCCATACACCAGGATGGGGAATATATACCAGGATGAAGGCCATATATCAGGATGGGGGCTCAGGATGGGGCCATATACCAGGATGGGGGACATATACCAGGATAAGGCCCAGGATGAGGGCCATATTCTAGGATGAGGGCCATACACCAGGATGGGGCACATATTTCAGAATGGGCTGTGCATTATACTATACAGAGGACTATAGGCTGTGCATTATACTACATGCATGACTATAGGGTGTGCATTATACTCTTTGGTGGATTATTGAGGGTGAATTATACAATATGGAGGACTATGGGCTGTGCATTATACTGTATGGAGTACTATGGGGTTCATTATAGTGTATGGAGGAGTATGGTGAGTGCATTATAGTATAAGTAGAAGCATAATACTGTAGGGGGGACTATGGGGCACTATGACTTCCGTGTTCACCCCTGCGGAGTGTAATGCTTTACTTTTTTTTTCTATACGGTAAAGAACAGTACCAGAATGGGGGATATATACTGTATATACCAGTATGGGGCTCTAAGATAAGGGACCATAATGAGGGACATATATGTATGGGTTCCTGTTCGGGATATGTTAGTGAGCAGAGATGAGCAAATGTTTCAATCTTCGGGTCAGATTTCGATTGTCGAATTTGCAAAATTCGTCGAACATCATAGGATTCATTGGGGGCCAACACAACAAACGCATACACAACACTTACCTTCAAACTGGTCCAAAAGCTGCCAAAACACATCAAATTATGGGCTGACACCAGGAAAGTGCCATCAATTGACCCAGAGTACAAGTACTATAATTATTATTATTATAGCGACATTTATTCCTTTGTGCTTTACATGTGAAAAGGAGTCACTGACTGGTACAAGAGGAGAGAGGACCCTGCCCGCGAGGGCACACAAACAATCTACAAGGGATGGGTGAGGATACAGTATGTCAGGGTGCAGCTAGTCATGGAGCAGTATGGTGGAGTGAGGGTTACCGTAGATTGTACACTTGTCAGAAGTGGGTCTTCAGCTTCCTTTTCAAAGTTTCCAGGGTAGGCAAGAGTCTGATGTGTTGGGGTACAGTTACACAGTAGGGGAGAAGTACGAGACAAATCATGTATGCGATTGTGGCAAGAAGAGATAAGAGGGGAGTAGAGAAGATCTTGGAAGGATGGGAGGTTGCGTGCAGGGAGACTAGGTCACACATGTATGGAGGAGACATGTTTTTGATGGCTTGGTATGCCAAACTTAGGCTTTTCAACTGGAGTCTCTGGGCAACGGGGAGCCAGCGCAGGGATTGACAGAGAAAGGGGAGAAGCCGGGGAATAGCGGGATGACATGTGGATTAGCCGGCCAACACAGTTTAGGATAGATTGGAGGGGTGCGAGAGTGGTAGAAGGGAGGCCACAGAGTCGGAGCTTGCAGTAATCGAGGCGGGAGAGGATGAGGACATGCACTGGTGTTTTTGTAGATTCATGGTTGAGGAATGTGTGGATACCGGAGATATTTTGGAGTTGTAGTCAGCAGCAATTGGAAAGGGCTTGGATCTTACGTTTGAAGGACAGATCAGAGTGGGCAGCCATTGACTTTGATGGATAGGTCAGTTGGGGGGGGGGGTAAATGAGATGGTGGAAAGATGATGAATTTGGTTTTATCCATGTAAAGTTTTATAAATCTAGCAGAGAAGAAAGTTGAAATAGCGGACAGACATTGTGGGATTCTGGTTAGTATGGAGGAGATATCAGGTCCAGAGAGGTAGATCTGTGTGTCATCAACATAGAGGTGATACTAAAAGCCTTGAGACTGTAGGAGCTGTCCCAGGCCGAAGGCGTAGATGGAGAAGAGCAGAGGTCCTAGAACTGAATCTTGGGGGACACAGACACATAGGGGGGGAGATGAGGAGGTGGTGTGTGAGTGGGAGACACTAAATGTCCAGTAGGTTAGGAATGAAGAGATCCAAGCTAGGGCCAAGTCGGTGATGCAGAGACAGCGGTACACTTTGTAGATGAGGGACAGAAAGAATATGTGCTCCAATGGATGACAAGCGTGGCATCAAGTGGCCTCTGCTCCTCTTCCTCCACTTTAACATCACACACAGTATAGTCCTCAGAGGTGGCACCCCAATTACCCTTGTTTTTCCCCGCATCACAACTCTCCAACTACCTAACTGACTGTGGGGAACTACAAATGGGCGAGTCTGCAGAACTGTGCACACATTCTATTCCGGGGAATCAGAGGTGTGATGCAAAGCTTCACAGACTCAAGAGATGGGGAAAGCATGCGTAGCAATGCCCAAAATTTTTTTCAGTTGATCCGGGCCCGGACGAAGTAGACTCCGAACAGAATCCAAACCCTCGTCATCAGACGTTAACCCCTGGGGTGGGCATGGATGGGTTGGAGAACGAACCAAATACACACCAGAACATGGAGAACTAAACTAATATACAACAGGTGTTGGAAAACTAAACTACTAAACAGCTAGGGTTGGAGAACTAAAGTACTATACACCAGGGGATGGAGAACTAAACCACTAGACACCAGAAGATGTAGAACCAAACTAATAGACAACAGGGGTTGGAGAACTAAAACAGCTAAGGTTGGAGAATGAAACAAATGCACACCAGAACATGGAGAACTAAACTAATAGACAACAGGGGTTGGAAAACTAAACAGCTAGGTTTGGAGAACTAAACTACTACACACCAGGGGATGGAGAACTGGAACACTAGACATCAAGGTGTCACTAGACAGCAAGTGTTGGAATCCTCAAGGCTTGTGGGACAAACCTCTATATTTAACGCTTTGTCCGATGCCTCTGCCTCCTCTAGGGCCTCCACCTGCGCCCTCAACCTCTGCCTTAATAAGACACATGTTCCAACAATGCAGAAAGAATCTCCCCACCTCCGTACTGAGCAGCCATGGCTCACCGCAATCCGGCAGTGTTAAAATTAATATGCCTTGGAGATCGTAGTCATACAGCTGAAGAGTTGTGGACAGCTCTCCAGGCCGAGTTTGAGCAATGGCTATCTCCACTGAACCTGGAGCAAGGGAAAGACGTGTGCAATAACGGTGCAAATGTAGCACCCTGAGGATTCGGCTGCTACAGGGGTATTACACCTCAAGCCAGAGGTGTGGTATTCCACTCCCGGGTAAGGATGGAGTGTGGAACTGAGCTCAGATAGCTGCATACACTACATACATCCCATTTCCGGGGGACAGATCGACGGTACTCCCACCAATATATGTGCAGGTACGATAGTGTCTGTCCCTGGCTGGAGTGGGAGGGGGGTGGAACATCCCAGTAGTGTAGGGGCAGATAGGGGGAGCAGTCTGGGTAATGCTAGGAGCTCATTGGGTGCTGGTCACCTGAGCTCACACATAGAGGGAGTATATAAGGTGGGCACCATCTTAGGACAGGGTCTTTTGTAGAGAGAGTTCAGTCAGGCAAGAGGAGCAGAGCAGAGCAGCTCAGCCAGAAGGGCTGACAGGGAGTTGTGGTTCCGGCTGGGCCCAGCTCCAAGGCCAAGTCTGAGAGAGAGAGAGGAGTCAGAAGGACCCAGAGAGAAGAAGAAGGAACCCCAAGACCCCAGAATACAAACAGCAGGGTGAAGGGTTGGCACCCAGGGTACCGGATCCCAAGCTGGCAGAGAGAAAAGCACACCTTAGCCAGAGGCCGGAGGTCGTGGGCAGGATCTGCCACGACCCTCACTAAATCCACTAGGAAGGCATACCAAGGATAGGGTCAGGGAACCCAGAAGAGGTGTACCCACCAAGAGACCCGAGGGAGCCGGACATAAGTGGATCCCTAGTGAGAACGGCCAGAAGAGAGGGAAAGTCAGAAAGGGAGCTCAGGACCACGCTCCAGAATTACTTGGGGGTTGGCCGAGTCCAGGACCTGGTGGACGCAGCACGGCTCGGGTGGTCGCTTCAGGCCAGAGTGACCATAAGAACACCCGTAAGTAAAAACCCCTGAACTGCACAGCCCGACTCTGAGTCTTCTTGCTGATTTATCCTGCACCTTCACAACCACCATCCTCTACATCTGACCCCCTGAGGCTAATACCCCTCCCGTTGGGGGTTATACTATCACAGCTGCACACACACCACCAGCCTCAGCGGACCCTTCTGCAGCGGCGGCCTTTTGACCGCAAATCAACGGGTGGCGTAGTCGACACTAAGGACCTTTAACAACATCTGTAAAGACTGCCACACACTGAGTTTGACACCCTGGGCACGGACCGGGTCGCCGCCACTCGGAGACTACAACCCCCATCTGATCCGGCTCCGGGTAATCCCCAAACAGCACTGGCCCAGGGGGCGCGTCAACTTTGGCGTAGTCGGCAGGATTTCGTGCCCACAACCACCGGGTACTGCGTGCCTGAAGAGAAGTTCAAATTTACCTTAAGAAGAAGTCTCCCGCCGGTTCCAGAGGGTCCCCGCCATGGGACGCCATCACGGATCGTTTCCCGCCGGTTGCCCGCCATCTGCAGCTTTTTCCCGCCATCCACGGAGTTTCCCGCCACTGGGAGACGATTCCCGCCATTTCCAGAAGATTTCCCGCCTTGGAAGAGCGGACGCCATTATGGGCGTGCCAGAGGGTGGCAAGAGGTCACCTCCCATCGTGGGCCAGGTCAAGGAATGGCGCCAAAAGCGGAAACCGCCCCCACCAACAGAGACTGTGATGCTAGAGATGTCCATCAGCGTGAGAGAACTGCCCCTGGAACTGACAATCACAAAGTTGCCCCGGGACCACCTTCAATGTGGGCGGAGACAGAACAAAAGAGAGAAGATGGGTGCAGCCTGGAGGAGTCTGGAGAGAGCGCACCCGGAGACAAGAAGTCTGGAGAGGACTCCGGAGGAGCCGTACCCGGAGATGGAGGGAGAGGCAGGCAGCACCGACCCAGTGGTCAGGAGCCTGTTGCAAGCGACAACCCCAGAAGGCCTGGTGGAGATCCTGGCACAGCTCCCCCGAGACCGGGAGCATGCACAGACCGCACTGGAGGGCTTGGCTCAGAGGATGGCCCGAGTGCAGCGGGACGTCCTGGCCGCATGGGGCAGAGAGATGGCCCTGCAGGCAAGAACCCGCCAGCAAAGCACGCCACCCGAGACGAGGAGACAGACCGCCTCTGAGGATGGTGCAGGAGGAGTGAAGGCCGGAGACGGCGCCGAGAAGGGAGCTGAACAGATGGAGGCAAGTAAAGGGGACGTCACTACCCCGAGCCGAGAAACCGCGTGCCTGCCCCAGCTCCCCGTCGCAGAGCCCGAAATTCCCCCTGCCGTGCCCGTTGCTGCATCGTCACCGCTCCAGACAAGGCCTCAAGCAGAAGCCACGGCCGCGACCCCTGTGACGTCATGCGCCTCAACCCTGAGCGCGGCAAAGCAGGAAACACCACCGGCCTGGTCGCAAGGTCTAGTACCCCCGGGCGCCGCAGTACCAACAGCGCCCTCTACCTCCACTGAGCCACCGGCCTGGTCGCTGGGCCAAGTAACCCCGGGCGCCGCCGTCTTCACGGTGCCCTTTACCTTCAGGGTGCCCCAAGCCTGGTCGCAAGGCCTAGTGAACCCGGGCGCCGCTACCACCACCGCGCCCTCAACATCTAGAGTGCCGCACCTGGGTGAAGACTTGTTTGCCCAGCACACGTGCCCGGATGGGCAGCCCTTTGTGTGGCCACCGGAGTTCCACCATCCCCGACTCCGGAAAGAAAGACCCCTAGATGAGCCCCTGATTCCGGTTCCGAAGCCCGTTAAGATCACCCCACTCTCGTTGGAGGAAGCGCAGTTTGCGTGGGACCCCACCGGAGGAGACCTCATGGGATTCACCCAAGAGACTCGGGCAGCCGCAGCTGAGCGTGCGGAGTGCTGCCGGCAGCAGTTAGAGGTCTTTGACCGGGAGCGAAGAGAGAGGCGGGTCCGAGAGCAGCGGCTGCAGGAACAGAGTGCAGAGCAGAAGAGCCGGACCAGGAGGAACCCCCGTGCAGCCCACGGTCCCCGTGCCACCGGGACTGTAATTAAATTCCAACTGCAGCACGGTTGGGGTTTCATCAGGGATCATCACACCCCCGGCGACGTCTTTGTCACCAGAAGAGACGTGGAGTCCCATCTGCCGGAGGGACACAGAGGTCGTGACCTATATGTAGGGGACGAGGTCACGTTCACCCGGCACAAGTGTGCCAAAGGACCCTACGCTCTCCATGTACACCGGCTGACGGAGGAGGAGCTACGGTGTGAAGAGGAGCAAGAGGATCCGGACGGGTCTGAAGGAGGAGCAGGAGTACGCCGTCATTAAAGTACGGTAAAGAGACTGTACATAGTTACCCGTCAGAGTATATGCCATGCTGCTAACTTAAAATATAGTCCCCGTTGGGACCAGCAAATTGAACTGTTCCAGTGTGTCCCATCTCCCCACAGGCTGAGGACTGTGAGCAGCCATCCCTTTTCCCCACTGGTCGAGGACTGAGAGCGGCCACCTTCCCTTGTATATAGTTGCGCTTTCTAAGGCGCCCCCTACCGGTTTTATAGGAAACTGTTGTTTTTACTACAAGAGACTGTCGCACTTTACCCGGTCACAAGTTGCACCGTGGCCGGAGGAACAAAAATGTTATATGAAAAAGTTTTATGCTGATAATATATGATGTTTTATATGTTTATGTTTTATGAAAAAAATGTATGTTTGTGGATGTTTTTGTTCTCTTACAGCCCGAGGACGTGCTGTGATTTACCAGGGGGGAATGTAGCACCCTGAGGATTCGGCTGCTACAGGGGTATTACACCTCAAGCCAGAGGTGTGGTATTCCACTCCCGGGTAAGGATGGAGTGTGGAACTGAGCTCAGATAGCTGCATACACTACATACATCCCATTTCCGGGGGACAGATCGACGGTACTCCCACCAATATATGTGCAGGTACGATAGTGTCTGTCCCTGGCTGGAGTGGGAGGGGGGTGGAACATCCCAGTAGTGTAGGGGCAGATAGGGGGAGCAGTCTGGGTAATGCTAGGAGCTCATTGGGTGCTGGTCACCTGAGCTCACACATAGAGGGAGTATATAAGGTGGGCACCATCTTAGGACAGGGTCTTTTGTAGAGAGAGTTCAGTCAGGCAAGAGGAGCAGAGCAGAGAAGCTCAGCCAGAAGGGCTGACAGGGAGTTGTGGTTCCGGCTGGGCCCAGCTCCAAGGCCAAGTCTGAGAGAGAGAGGAGTCAGAAGGACCCAGAGAGAAGAAGAAGGAACCCCAATACCCCAGAATACAAACAGCAGGGTGAAGGGTTGGCACCCAGGGTACCGGATCCCAAGCTGGCAGAGAGAAAAGCACACCTTAGCCAGAGACCGGAGGTCGTGGGCAGGATCTGCCACGACCCTCACTAAATCCACTAGGAAGGCATACCAAGGATAGGGTCAGGGAACCCAGAAGAGGTGTACCCACCAAGAGACCCGAGGGAGCCGGACATAAGTGGATCCCTAGTGAGAACGGCCAGAAGAGAGGGAAAGTCAGAAAGGGAGCTCAGGACCACGCTCCAGAATTACTTGGGGGTTGGCCGGGTCCAGGACCTGGTGGACGCAGCACGGCTCGGGTGGTCGCTTCAGGCCAGAGTGACCATAAGAACACCCGTAAGTAAAAACCCCTGAGCTGCACAGCCCGACTGAGTCTTCTTGCTGATTCATCCTGCACCTTCACAACCACCATCCTCTACATCTGACCCCCTGAGGCTAATACCCCTCCCGTTGGGGGTTATACTATCACAGCTGCACACACACCACCAGCCTCAGCGGACCCTTCTGCAGCGGCGGCCTTTTGACCGCAAATCAACGGGTGGCGTAGTCGACACTAAGGACCTTTAACAACATCTGTAAAGACTGCCACACACTGAGTTTGACACCCTGGGCACGGACCGGGTCGCCGCCACTCGGAGACTACAACCCCCATCTGATCCGGCTCCGGGTAATCCCCAAACAGCACTGGCCCAGGGGGCGCGTCACAAACCTGGTGGCGGCCCTACGCCGGGGCAACCTCACAGACCAGGGCAACCTCACACACGTGCCTTGCATCCTCTACCTGATGGTACAGCAATTTCTCCGCCACTATCCCGGTCTGGATGCGCTGCTGCAGAAACCACGGTCTGTGTATGCTCATTTAAAATTATAAAATCAGTAGGATCTTTAGTATAAAAACCAGACTCGCCAATGTAACCTCTTAATCCTCACAAGCTTCAACACAAAGTTCACAAGGTAGACAACAGCAGTGATCGGTCCCCTAGACCAGTGATTTTCAACCAGTGTTCCGCGGCACACTAGTTTCCCGGCAATGCGCTCGATGCGCAGTCACGCCTTCTTACAATGTAGGAGACGTGTACAATAACACATGCGCAAGCTTTGAACCTCGCGCGACTTAATGACGTCACCGAGGCCGGCGCGTCATCCTGAGAGCGGAGAGACTCTCGCATTTGCCCGCCGCCAAGGTAATGCCCGCCAATAATGCTGAGTATATGAACTGTTGGCAGAATACTCAGCATATGAGCTGGTACTTTTAGTACTCCAGCAGTATACTGCATATAACAATGAGAAATGTAAAATGAGAAATACTATAGTTATGAGGCTGGAGTACTACAAGTACCAGCTCATATGCTGAGTATATGAGCTGGCACTTGTACTCTGGCCTCATGGCCATAGTACTTCTCATTGTACCCCTTTATATTGCAGTATATGAGCCACATAATAATCAGCACCATATACTGTGGCGCTGTACAGTGCACATCACCACAGTATATGATGCTGATAATCATGTGCTCATATACGTGGGACTGTATTTATGAGGTTACATGGGATTGAATATATGAGGGGGTTATCCTTTTTTATAATAAATAATTTATTGAAAGGACCTCTGCCAGGCATATTTCACTCTTGAGGGCTAAAAAAGTAGCTCTTGTGGTGGTAAGAAGCTGATTTAAAACCCCCAAGAGTGAACTTCGTGAGAGTTGTATGCATGGAATAATAAATGATATTAGTACCGTTCTTCAGCAGTCATGTCCTGCTTGAATTGACTCTAGTGGTGTAGCACTTGGCAGCCGGCTCTATTCTACTTATAGAGAAAGCTGAGTGCTACGTCACTAGTGTCAATTCAAGCAGGAACTGCAGACCGTAGTAATATAAGTTATCACACACATACAGCTCTCGAGAAGTTCACTCGTGGGGGGTTTAAATCAGCTTCTTGTCACCACGAGAGCTGCTTTTTAAGCCCTCAGGAATGAAATATGCCTAGCAGAGGTCCTTTAAGTGTGGCAGATAATGTAATACTCTTCTATTTTAGTGTGTGGCTGCGCACACTATCTCAGCAGTGATGGAGAAGTATTTGAGAATGGAAAAGGCAAATGCCGAACAGGACCCTGGACACAATTCTAACCCAAAGAAGGCCCTAGTATGAGAGTTCGACAAAAGAAAAAAGACAAGACGGTGAGCTCAAGGCAATACAGTGAAAGCTATCTTTCATTTGGATTTACTTCTACTGGGGATGCGACAGCACCAACACCACTATGCTTGGTGTGTGGTGAGAAGCTTTCCAATAGCGCTATGGTGCCAAGCAAACTTAAACGCCATCTCCAAACGAAACACCCTTCCGTTCAAAATAAACTGATGGAGTATTTTGTACGCTTACGTACAAACAATGAGAAAGGGGCAACTTTTTTGAGAAAAAGCACAAAGGTAAATGAGAGAGCCCTCAAAGCTAGCTACCTTGTTGCTGAACTCATAGCTAAATCAAAAAAGTCCCACACTGTGGCAGAAACATTACTACTACCAGCTTGTAAAGCTATTGTAGATGAGATGCTTGGCCCTGAAGCAGCTAAAGAGATAGCTAAAGTGCCTCTCTCTGATAACTCAATTGCCAGACGGATTGATGACTTGTCTGCGGACATTGAAACAGTTGTTTTGGAAAAGGTGCGCATCAGTAAGAAATTTGCCTTGCAACTTGATGAGTCGACGGATATCAGTGGACATTGTCAGTTGTTGGCCAATGTGCGTTTTGTGGATGGTGAAGCCATTAGAGAAAACTTCCTATTTTGCAAGGCACTGACAGAAAAATCAACAGGAGAGGCAATATTCCAAGTCACATTGGAAGATCTTGATAAAAGTGGACTTGCATGGGAAAACTGCACAGGTGTCTGCACTGATGGAGCCGCAGCCATGGTCGGGCGCATCAAAGGCTTTGTAAGTAGGGTTAATGAAAGAAACCCAGATGTTCTTGCTACCCACTGTTTCTTGCACCGTGAGGCCCTCGTTGCAAAGACCTTACCAGCAGATCTAGCTCCTGTGTTGGATGATGTTGTGCGCATAGTGAACTTTGTGAAGACGCGACCTTTGAGATGTCGCTTATTTGCGTCTTTGTGTACAGAAATGGGAGCGGAACATAAAATCTTATTGCTCCACATGGAGGTCAGGTGGCTGTCACGCGGCAAAGTGCTGGCCCGTGTGTATGAGTTGCGAGAGGAACTTAAAATATTTCTTACAAACGAGAGGTCCGATTATTCAAAGCTGCTTGCAAGTGATGAGTGGTGTGCAAAGCTGGCATACCTGGCTGATATATTTCAATATCTGAATGAACTAAACACACGGATGCAAGGTCGAAATGAAAATCTGCTTACAAGCACTGATAAAATGAACGGATTCCGTTTAAAGGGCAGCTCTGGCAACAACAGTGCAGGGTGGCAACCTTCAGATGTTCCCACTCACCGAGAAACTGCATGATGACAATACTGCTGCAATGTGCGAAGCGATTGGCAGACATTTGAAAACTCTTGAGGAGAAGTTATCGTTCTATTTCTCTTCAGCCTTCACAGAATGCCTTGACTGGGTTAGGGACCCATACAGCTCATTATCTGTTGCTGGAAAGGACATGACTTTAAAGGAGCAAGAGGAACTCGTTGAACTGAAGCAAGATCGCGGTTTAAAGCTAAAGTTTGATCTTCCTTTGGACAGTTTTTGGTTATCTGTTGCCAAGGAGTTCCCCATTCTGGCCAACAAAGCTATTTTGACATTACTCCCATTTTCAACCACATATCTATGTGAGCTGGGCTTCTCAAGCTTGACTGCGATAAAAACTAAAAACAGGGAGAAACTGAGAACTGTTGAGGAAGAGCTTCGTGTGCGTCTTTCCACCATTCCTGCCAGGATATCCCTTTTGTGTTTATTGAAACAGGCCCAGGTTTCACACTGAGTGAGTAAAATAAATTTAGAATCTATATTATTAACTATATGTATAATATGACTGTTTTAGTGTCATTTTGTGCTATTTTGGTTGGTGGTGTGCCCCAGGATTTTCTAAGTATAAAAAGTGTGCCGCGGCTCAAAAAAGGTTGAAAATCACTGCCCTAGACAACGAGCAAACTCCTTCATGATAACAGAGGCCACTATCTCCTTAGCTTGCTGCTGGTACTTTTCTGTGGGAATGAGCTGGTCTCCAACCAGTCAGGAATATCCAGTGAATGGCACACCACGGTTTGGTATTAGCACCCAGTACCAGAAACAAAGCCATCCACTATTTCCATATGTCAGGAATTTTATTTGGTAGAATGGCTGCCCAAATATTAGTTTCTCACAAAGGAGCTGAAGACACTGAGTGGCAGTAGGTGCAAGTTACTCCAGCATGTTAGACCGAAGATAACGAAAGGGAATATAGCGAGATTAATTCAGAGATGTACGGAGGAAAAAGGTTATGGATGGCTTTGTAGGTCAGTGTTAGTAGTTTGAACTGGATTCGCTGGGTAATTGGGAGCCAGTGAATGGATCTTATAGATTGCAATGTTATAGATTGCTGGAGCCAGTCCACAGTAAAAAAGTAGCCATAGAGTGTCCGGGAACCTTGGCCAGGGATGCTTCTTGGCAGCGTTGCACGGGCCCACCAAAGAACCGGAGACTCCCCCAGTGGGCCCTAGCTTCTCCTTCAGGAGAGTTCATAATGCAAACCTTGCAGCTGCTATGGGGCTCTTGCGCAGGGGAGAAAGGTGGGCCCTCAGAATCAAATCCTCTGGTAGGCCCAATGTTCTTCAGTCTGACTTCTTGGTGACAGTTGTATTTCACCACAGCCATATTCTTTAGCTCGGTGAAAGGACTGGCATAGAGGGAAACCGTATCTACACCGGCTGTCATTTCTCCCAGGAAAGTCCTTTAACCGCTTCCAGACCGCCCACTGTACATAAACGTCGGCGCTGCTTGGGCTCTGTGCAGCACCGACGTTTATGAACGGTCGGTGGTCCCGCAGCCCTCAGGACCCCCAGGGTCCTGCAAGCGCTGCGGGTGCGGTGCAGAGCGACAGCTCTGACAGGGGACATCATTGGGACCTGATTGGATCAGGTCCCAATGATGTTAACCCTTTGCTATCTTCTATATGCTGCGATCTATAGTGATCGCGGCATTTAGAAGATAGTGAGAGGAGAGGGGGTCGTCCACTTACCTCTCCGACGGCCCCCTGATGTCTTACAGGACCTGCCACTGTCATGGCAGCCGGAGGTGACATGACCGCCTCCGAATCTGCCATATATGGTGTCCTGCTAGGCTCAGCCTGCAGCTGAAGTCTAGCAGGAGACAGACAGTGTAAAACTGTCAGCAGAGCTCTCATGCAATGCAATATATGTATATTGCATTGCATGAGAATAGTGATTAGAAAAATAAAAATTAATGTCCCATACAGGGACTAAGTAAAAATGTAAAAAAAAGTCTAAAAAATGTTTTCAAACTGTTAAAAAAAAAATAAAAAAATAAAAAATAAAAAAAAATAAAAATCACAAAATAAATAAAAATAAATAAATAAAATATTAAACCAATAAATCCGTATATTTATACAAAAACAAAAAAAGTACACATATTTGGTATCGCCGCGTCCAAAACAACCCGATCTATAAAAGTGTCACACTAATTAACTCCTTCTGTGCACACCGTAATAAAAATAAATAAAAAACGGAGCAAAAAACTATGCTTTTTCATCATATTGCCAAACAAAAAGTGGAAAAAAAATGTGATCAAAAAGCAAAATGGAAATAAAAATGGTACTGCTGAAAACGTCATCTTGTTCCGCAAAAAAAAAAGCCACCATACAGCTTCAGCCAAAAAATAAAAAAGTTATAGCTTTCAGAATAAAGCGATGCAAAAAAAATACTTTCTATAAAATTGTTTTATTGTGTAAAAGCGCCAAAACATAAAAAAATATACAGTAATTGTAGTATCGCTGTAAACGTACTGACCCGAAGAATAACGCTGCCTGATCACTTTTACCACACGCAGAACGGCATAAAAAAAAAACCTCAAAACACAATTCCTGAATTGTTGGTTTTTGTTAATTTTACCTCCCAAAAAACGGAATAGAAAGCGATCAAAAAAGTCACGTACTCAAAAATGGTACCAATAAAAATGTCAACTCGTCCCGCAAAAAAACAAGCAGTCACATGACTGTCGGCCGAAATATGGAAAAATTATAGCTCTCAAAATATGGTGATTCAAAAACTAGATTTTGCAAAAAAGCGTTTTTTAGTGTGTGACAGCTGTCAGTCATAAAAACCCGATATAAATCTGGTATCTCTGTAATCGCACCGACCCGAAGAATAAAGTAATCTCATCACTTGCTACTGATTTGTTTATTATGTCTCCCAAGGATTGCAGTAAGGCTCTGCTCACATTTATCCTGCGCTCTGCGCTGAGCACTTACACCAGAGTTTCCGTGTAAATCTCTGAAATACGTGATTCAGACGATGATGGAAGATTCCCTGTAATGAGGCAGATATAGGCCACTGTGGATGCCGTCTGGCCTGTGATCCCACGGTGTCAGTTTTTTAGGCGTGCATAAAAGTGCGGTTGGCCACAGTTTTGTGCAGTTCTGAAAAAAAGGACACCGCTACACAGAGGCCAGACGGAGTCCAGAGTAACTCTGCTGCCTCATTACAGTAAATGGATCCTGCAGGGGTGTCATCTGAATTACATCACTTGGAAATTTAGATGGAAACCCCGATGTAAGTGCTCAGCCTCGAGCGCCGGATAAATGTTACGTAAAATGTTCCCAATAAAAGCTTCAACTCAGTCCTCAAAAAAAGCTAGTCCCCACTCAGGTCCATTATCTGTTAAAAATATAAGGGACTTCCAAGTTACTGGTAGCAGAAAGGCTCTGGAAAAGCGAAATGGCCCTTGCCCCCCAAAAGAAATTCAGAAAATGTTGTGCTCCCAAATCCAAATGCCTATTCTACAATAATTTGTTCTCTAATAGTCAAATAGCTCTCCGTCCCTCCCGGGTCTTGCAGTATGGCTAAGCAGTACGGTACAGCCACATATCGGTTATTGCCACGTTTAGAAGAAATTGTGCGACACATTTCGGCACCATTTTTACCCATTGCCCTGTGTGAAAATGTAAAATCTGAGGGTAAAACATTTTTTGTGGTAAAAATATAATTATGTTTTCTTCACTGCCCAATGGTATAAATTTAAAAATTAAAAAATACTCACTACTTCCCTAGATGAATTCCTTGAGAGGTGTAGTTTACAAAATGGGGTCACTTGTGGGGGTTTCTGCTGTTTCGGCATGTCAGCGACTCTTCAAATGTGACATGGTGTCTGCAACCTATCCCAGCCAACATAGCGCTCCTTTCTCTTCCGAACCCGGCCATACACCAAAGCAGTGGTTTTTCCCCACATATGGGGTATCAGCGTACTCAGGAGAAATTGCACAACAAATTTCATGGTGCAATTTCTCCTGTTACCCTTATGATAATGCAAAATTAGGGGATGAAAAACATTTTTTGTGGGAAAAATGTGAAAATTTTATTTTTACGGCTCAATATTATAAACTTCTGTGAAGCACCTGGGGCTTCAAGGTGCTCACCACACATCTAGATAAGTTCCCTAAGGGGTCTAGTTTCCAAAATGGTGTCACTTGTGGGAGGTTTCCACTGTTTAGGCACATCAGGGACTCTCCAAACGCAACATGGCGTCTGCCAATTATTCAAACAAATTTTACATTCAAAAAGTCAAATGGCGCTTCTTCTCTTCCGAACCCTGCAGTGTACCCAAATAGTGGTTTTCCCTCACATATGGGGTATCAGCATGCTCAAGAGAAATTGCACTACAAATTGTGTAGTCCATTTTTTCCTGTTACACTTGTGAAAATGAAAAAATTGGGTCTAAAGTAACATTTTTGTGAAAAAAAGTTAAATGTTCATTGTTTTCTTCCACATTCCAAAAATTCCCGTGAAACACCTGAAGGGTTAATAAACTTCTTGAATGTGGTTTTGAGCACCTTGAGGGGTGCAGTTTTTAGAATGGTGTCACTTTTGGGTATTTTCTGTCATAAAGGCCCTTCAAAGTGACTTCAAATGTGATGTGGTCGCTAAAAAAAAAAAAAATGTTTTTTGTAAATTTTGTTGGAAAAATGAGAAATCGCTGGTCAACTATTAACCCTTATAGCTTCTTAACAAAAAAAAAATGTTGTGCTGATGTAAAGTAGACATGTGGGAAATGTTATTAACTATTTTGTGTGACATATCTCTGATTTAAGGGCATGAAAATTCAAAGTTCGAAAATTGCTAAATTTTCGCCAAATTTCCGATTTTTTCACAAATAAACACAAGTGATATCAAAGAAATTTTACCACAATCATGAAGTACAATATGTCACGAAAAAAAAACAAACAATCTCAGAAACAGGGGGATCCGTTGAAGCGTTCCACAGTAATTACTTCATAAAGTGACAGTGGTCAGAATTTAAAAAATTGGCCCGGTCACGAAGGCAAAAACAGGCTCTGGCGCGAAGTGGTTAATGCAGCTTCTTCCATAAGCAATGACAGTCCGTCCAACATCAGCTCTCACTTCTTGGTGGTGCTTCAACACACAAAGATGTTTCTTTGCACTTTGAATTTCATGACTACAGAGTTGGGCAATGGCCTGATCTACAATGCGTTTTCAGAAATAACGTGCATAAGCAAAGCCACTGAAGGTCATCATTAAGCGAAACTCATACAGCTTTCCCACAGACTGAAAGAGGGGTATTAAAACTTCCAAGAAAGCCAAGACTTCCCTGTCCTCACGAAGAGGACGACTGTCCATGTTCTCCTCCTCCTCATTATCACCCAATCCGCCTTGAGATAAGATGAGGATGGGCTGTGTAGCATCACCCTGTATAGTTCCTTGCTCTGCCTGCAAGGCCTTGTCTTTGTGAGCTGCGAGCGTTTCAATAGACAGAGAAGCGGGATGGTGACGCTAATTATGGCATCATCGCCACTCACCATCTTGGTGGAGTCCTCAAAGTTTTGGAGACAACACAGATGTCAAACATCCAACAACTGCCCTCTGCTGCTCACAAATCCTTCCCAACATCTGCAACGTTGATTTCCAACGTATGGTCACATCGCACACCAGTCGGTGAGCTGGAAGCTGCAAACGCTGCTGAAGCACTGCTAGGGTGCCGACAGCTGTAGCGGACTTTCTAAAATGGGCACACACGCGGCGTTTTCATGAGCAGCTCTGGGTAATTTTTGAGAAACCGCTGAATCACTAAGTTGAGCACATTTAGAGCTCGCTCATCACTAATGGGTACCCCTGTCTGGAGAACAATATCATCACCAAAGAATTAAAAGATGAAATGTAGCCTGCTTTATATACCACAGTACTAAGAAAACCAATTTCAATTATATCATGTGTACTCCTGTGACAACAATATCTGTACCAAAGAATTAATTTCACTAGATATAGAACTAGTATAATGGGGACCGACAACTCTTCCCCTACAGCCAATCCAGCAGATGGAGTGTTCACATTTCAAAAAATTAGGGCCTGACACCACCATTTCCGTGGCCAACAGATTGGAGATTGTGGAGTTCAATCTCTTAGCTTTGTCATGTGTAGGAAGAAACAATCTTTTGCTGGCTGCAGTGCTGAGAGAGGGCGGAGTACGGTGGACCGGACAAACAGCTGGACCGTGAGTGAGGTGCAGGCGGAGATGTTACGATGGATAAGGTTGTGGTGTGCTCGTTCTCTGAGATCGGTCAAAAACAGCAGGCATGTCCGCTTCCATTACAGGTGATGGGCTCTCACTCAGCCTGACTGAAGTGGGTAAAGAACCGGAGGTTCAGCAGTCAGAGACCTGCTTGACAATACTTGGCACGGTAACAAAAGAGGAGGAAGAAGCAGCAGATGCGTTTGATGGGGTGGCTGAAGGTTGTTTATTGAAAATCAATTTTGAGTTTAACATGTTTGTGTACCCCTGTGTGATCAATATCTGCACCAAAAAATGAATTTCACTAAAGTATAACTATGATAATAGAGACCAAAACCTCTTCCACTACAGGCAACCCAGCAGATGGAGACCCAACCAGGAGTGTTCATATTAAAAATATTAGGGCCTGACACCACTGAAGTGGCATCTATTTCAGTAGATTAGGAGTAGTATAATGGGGACAGACACCTCTTCCACTACAATCAACCCAGCAGATGGAGACTCATGCAGGAGTGCACCATCCTCTCCAGTCATTCATGTGTCAGACTTGTACTCTGTTATGCTGGTGCACGAGCTGGTCTAAAAAAATGTGTGAAAGGACTCACAGAAATTGCTTCTGCCACTTACACTACTGCTGCTACTAATATTTTTGCGTTGATAAATTGACCTGCCAGAGGTTGGAAGTGTAGAGCTGCAATGCACTCTGTGCCTCATTGCTGTCTTGGGAAAAACCTCTCTTAAGGTTGTGTAAAAACGTGTTTCAATACTCCAGCATTCGCGGGTCCCTTTCCAGGGCGGGAAGCATGTGGCAAAATTTACTCTTATAACATGGATCTAACAGAATTGCAAGCCAGTAGTCAGCACTATTTAGAATCATAACTATGAGGGTATCATGTTGCAGATAGTGCAGAAAAAAGGCACTCATATGTTGGGCTCTTCCATGAGGTTTAAGCCCATCCCCTCCCACCAAACATGAACAGAGAGGGGATTATCCTCTTCATGTTCAGACTGTTGCTCGCCCCCATCACCTCTTCCTCCTCCATTTGTTCCTCGCCTCTTGCACCTTCACTAACAAATTTGTCTGGTATCACCAACCCCCCTTCAATCGCAGTGAACCACCCTCCCTTGGCACCCTGAGATGTCCCCCAGTGTATGACGTTAGTAACAGAAGAAAGTATTTTAGTGTGGATGAGGCCTCTAACATAGCAGATATGCTCTAAACTATTTCAAGCTGAGTTGTCTTCTGCTGTATAACGTTAGGAACAGAAGAAAGTATTTTTTTTTTTTACTGTGGATGAGGCCTGTATAACATGGAATATATGCTCCAAGATATTTCAAACTCAGATCTAGCCTGCTGTATCACGTTAGTCACAGCAAAAAAATAGATTTTGTTTTTACTCTGCATACAGCTGAATTTTACCACCACAAAAGGACTAGGTGGACTCTGGCTAGGAACTGAAAAAAAATATATCTTTTTTTTTTACTGTGCATACAAATGAATTTCACCCCCAAAAACTGATAATGTGGGCTACTATAGCTTGCGCTATCACATTAGCAAATTAAAAAATATATATTTTTGTGCTCTGCACTCAGCTCTGTATAACAGCTGAATTTCAAACCCACAAAATGAAAAGGTGTGCTAGTCTCTATTAAAGCCGTAAAAATTAAATAAAATGTAACACTAAAGCCATGTTCACACAACATAAAGACTGCGTTTTTTATGCAGGTGTCCGCACCATACAACAAAATAATCTTATTATTGTGTGTTTGCTGAGTTTCTTTTGAGTTTCCCCCCTTAAAATGTGTTTTGGTGTAGCTGTGAATCTACATTTTTAATAACAGAGAAAAACTGAGTTTTGAGCTTAAAAATGATTTTTTTTTTTTTACAGGCTCCACATAGGCTTATACACTGCTCAAAAAAGTAAAGGGAACACTTAAACAACAGAATATAACTCCAAGTAAATCAAACTGTCCACTTAGGAAGCAACACTGATTGACAATCAATTTCACATGCTGTTGTGCAAATGGAATAGACAATAGATGGAAATTATTGCCAATTATCAAGACACCCTCACTAAAGGAGTGGTTCTGCAGGTGGGGAGCACAGACCACATCTCAGTACCAATGCTTTCTGGCTGATGTTTTGGTCACTTTTGAATGTTGGTTGAGCTTTCATACTCGTGGTAGCATGAGACGGACTCTACAACCCACAGAAGTTGCTCAGGTAGTGCAGCTCATCCAGGATGGCACATCAATCCGAGCTGTGACAAGAAGGTTTGCTGTGTCTGTCAGCGTAGTGTCCAGAGGCTGGAGGCGCTACCAGGAGACAGGCCAGTACACCAGGAGACGTGGAGGGGACCGTAGGAGGGAAACAACCCAGCAGCAGGACCGCTACCTCCACCTTTGTGCAAGGAGGAACAGGAGGAGCACTGCGAGAGCCCTGCAAAATGACCTCCAGCAGGCCACAAATGTGCATGTGTCTGCCCAAACGGTTAGAAACCGACTCCTTGAGGGTGGTATGAGGGCCCGACGTCCACAGATGGGGGTTGTTCTCACAGCCCAACACCGTGCAGGACGCTTGGCATTTGCCACAGAACACCAGGATTGGCAAAGTCACCACTGGCGCCCTGTGCTCTTCACAGATGAAAGCAGGTTCACGCTGAGCACGTGACAGATGTGACAGAGTCTGGAGACGCCGTGGAGAGCGATCTGCTGCCTGCAACATCCTTCAGCATGACCGGTTTGGCAGTGGGTCAGTAATGGTGTGGGGTGGCATTGCTTTGGAGGGCCGCACAGCCCTCCATGTGCTCGCCAGAGGTAGCCTGACAGTCATTAGGTATCGAGATGAGATCCTCAGACTCCTTGTGAGCCCATATGCTGGTGCGGTCGGCCCTGGGTTCCTCCTAATGCAGGACAATGCCAGACCTCATGTGGCTGGAGTGTGTCAGCAGTTCCTACAAGATGAAGGCATTGAAGCTATGGACTGGCACGCCCGTTCCCCTGACCTGAATCTGATTGAGCACATCTGGGACATCATGTCTCGCTCCATCCACCAATGTCACGTTGCACCACAGACTGTCCAGGAGTTGGCGGATGCTTTAGTCCAGGTCTGGGAGGAGATCCCACAGGAGACCATCCGCAACCTCATCAGGAGCATGCCCAGGCGTTGTAGGGAGGTCATACAGGCACGTGGAGGCCACACACAATACTGAGCCTCATTTTGACTTGTTTTAAGGACATTACATCACAGTTGGATCAGCCTGTAGTGTGTTTTTACACTATAATTTTGGGGGTGACTCCAAATCCAGGCCTCCATTTGTTAATAAATGTGATTTCCATTGATGATTTTTGTGTGATTTTGTTGTCAGCACATTCAACTTTGTACAGAACAAAGTATTCAATGAGAAGATTTCATTCATTCAGATCTAGGATGTGTTATTTGAGTGTTCCTTTTATTTTTTTGGTGTGTGTGCGTGCGTGCGTGCGTGCGTGCGTGATCTGCATAGTTCAGCAGCGTCTTTAGCTGCACTGCAGGCGTAGATTTCATTATATCACATCCACTGTGCTTGGACATTTAGGCCGTGTTCAGATGTAGCATAAATGCGGTGTTTTTTTCAGCTGGTTTTTTGGAACAGTCATTTTGCAGCATTTAATTGGCCAAGAAAAGTGGATGCGATTTCATGAAAACCGCTCTGTGGTCTAAAGACGCTGCTGATCTGTACGGTTATGTTTTATTTTACGTCTAGAGGTTTCTATGTGGAGTCTAAAAAGAGAAAACGGATGTAAAAAGACTGCAGTTACTATAAGTGCAGAATCAAAGCTATTCTGTATTATAAAAAAAAAAAAACAAAATTAAGAATGCGGCTTCACATCAAATAAGGGGGAAAAGGCATAAAAAAAATGCAGCAAGTATGCAATAATCAGAGAAGATTGTTATTGTGCAGTTGGGTGCGGATATCTGCAGAAAACAAAAAAAATACAGTATTTATTCAACATGTGAACACGGCCTTGCAGACACAAAAAGCCAGATGTCAAATTGTGAAGCTACATAAAGATGAGAAAGTTGAATGAACAGAAAATAAATCCATAGATCCCAACCGAAAGAAGCACGACGCACATATGACATCATGCCAGCCCTGGTCAATCAAAAGTCACGCCGGATGAAGTAAGGTTAGTAATGTTGCATGAGCGTGCTCGGTTAACCCTTTCACAGAACACGCTCGGGTGCTGCTCGAGCATGTGTCGCGGCTGTTAGACAGCTGTGACACATGCAGGGATTGCAGGTTTGTTAGGCAATCCCTGCATGTGTCACAGCTGTCTAACAGCCCCAGTGGCTCCAGCATAGATACCAAGCACGCCGAAAATACTCAGGCAGCACCCAAGTGTGCTCTGTGAAAGGGTAAACAGAGCACGCTCGTGCAACACTATAGGTAAGAGATTCGTGGCCTCCTGTCCAGCGTCCCATGAATTGATCCGTTCAGCTGTAGTTCCAACTAGCTGTGGAATCCGTTCTACGCCCAGGTGGAGAGCATCTTTATTGGCATATGGCCTCCCATGCTGGTATGTGCTGCCCCCGCCATCCTTTCCTAGTATGAATGGGGCCCCCTCATTCCTTTCAAGCTGCACACATACCAAAAAATAAACACATACTCACCTTTCTTCCCTGTGCTCCAGCGCTGCTGTGTCCTGTTCTGCCGGGGGAGGAGTGCCCATACCGCACTGTCCGGTGCCATTTTGTTGAAAACACACTGCAAATGTGTCTTCAGTAAAATGGTGCAGGATAGCGCTATGCACATGCGCCGATTCCGATGCCTAACTCCTGCCCCGGTCTCCGGCTAAGAGACGCGCCGCAGCAACGCTCCTCCTGGTCAGGTAAGTATGGCGCCGAAGATCGCAGTATGCATCCAGTGTCTACACATACCGCGATCTCCGGCGCCATACACTCCTCTCACCTGTAACGGCTGGATGCGTGATTCTGTCTGGAGCCAGACTGCGCATGCGCAGTCTATAAAGTCTTAAGACAGATACGCATCTCCAGTTATATTATAGATAACTGCCTTGCTGCAGCGTGTGGTCTGGGGCACTATCCAGTACCGTCCTCCCGTGTGGTCTGGGGCACGGCCGCCACTATATCTAGTACCGTCCTCCCGTGTGGTCTGGGGCACGGCAGGCACTATATCTAGTACCGTCCTGCCGTGTGGTCTAGGGCGCGGCAGGCACTATATCCAGTACCGTCCTCACGTGCGGTCTAGGGCATGGCCGGCACTATATCTAGTACCGTCCTCCAGTAGGGGCCTGGGGCACGGCCGGCACTATATCTAGTACCGTCCTCCCGTGTGGTCTAGGGCGCGGCAGGCACTATATCCAGTACCGTCCTCCCGTGGGGCCTGGGGCACGGCAGGCACTATATCCAGTACCGTCCTCCCGTGGGGCCTGGGGCACGGCAGGCACTATATCCAGTACCGTCCTCCCGTGGGGCCTGGGGCACGGCAGGCACTATATCCAGTACCGTCCTCCCGTGGGGCCTGGGGCACGGCAGGCACTATATCCAGTACCGTCCTCCCGTGGGGCCTGGGGCACGGCAGGCACTATATCCAGTACCGTCCTCCCGTGGGGCCTGGGGCACGGCAGGCACTATATCCAGTACCGTCCTCCCGTGGGGCCTGGGGCACGGCAGGCACTATATCCAGTACCGTCCTCCCGTGGGGCCTGGGGCACGGCAGGCACTATATCTAGTACCGTCCTGCCGTGTGGTCTAGGGCACGGCAGGCACTATATCTAGTACCGTCCTGCCGTGTGGTCTAGGGCGCGGCAGGCACTCCTCCCGTGTGGTCTAGGGCGCGTCAGGCACTATATCCAGTACCGTCCTCACGTGTGGTCTAGGGCGCGGCCGGCACTATATCTAGTACCGTCCTCCAGTAGAGGCCTGGGGCACGGCCGGCACTATATCTAGTACCGTCCTCCCGTGTGGTCTAGGGTGCGGCAGGCACTATATCCAGTATCGTCCTGCCGTGGGGCCTGGGGCACGGCCGGCACTATATCCAGTGCCGTCCTCCCGTGGGGCCTGGGGCACGGCCGGCACTATATCCAGTACCGTCCTCCCGTGGGGCCTGGGGCACGGCCGGCACTATATCCAGTACCATCCTCCCGTGGGGTCTAGGGCACGGCAAGCACTATATCTAGTACCGTCCTCCCGTGGGGTCTAGGGCACGGCAAGCACAATCTAGTAACGTCCAGTCCAATGGATGTAGCTGGTCTTCATCCGACTCTGTCCTCCTTCTCTGCTTCATGTGGATTACACGTCCAACGTCAGCCACACAGCCTCTGCCATCACGCTCCTGCGCAGGCACACTTCTCTGCTCTGTGCGGGGAAAGGGCAGAGAGAAATGCGCCAGCGCAGGAGCGCGATGTAAGACACTGTGTGGATGATGTAGGACACGTCATCCACTTGAAGAAACGAGGACGGCAATCTCAGGAGGAGGCGCCGGATTAACACTAGAGAAACCCATTGGACGGGACCGCCCTGTAGGAGAGTCTAATATAAGGGTTTTTTTTACGTTATGCAGATCGGATTGGGGACTTATATACAGCATTCTAGGGCATACAGGTGGTGGTCATACTTTATATGGGGAAAACCAGGTGACAGGTTCCCTTTAAGCAGGTTTTCATCTATGCAGCTTGTACAAGTGAACTCCATTGTTTCAAAAGTGGGTTACCTGTCTAAGCCATGTTATTATAGTACCTTTTACATGGTTTACACAGATGCATCATGGGCTTTTCCTGCCCTATGAGTAAAATGAAAGGCTAAAATACAATGTGGAAACTTAATCAGAAATGTTTTATTTACATTCAGAACAAGTTTAAAAGAAACAAGTGACCATTACCACAGAAATCTAACGTTTAATTGTAGAAATAACATTAACATCATGTATAGAAATAATTCTAATTTTATAAAAGTGCATTTATGGGAGGATTGTGGGTAAGGTCTTAGGCTTTGCCCCGACCCCTCGGCCTAAAACGGATTAGCTTCATGCCAGTTGATGATGCACCCTTCTGGGGAAGAGCTAAGCATTTTTTGCATAGTGTCAGCAACATACACCAATGGTTTTTTGTGTCCCCCAATGAAACATTAACCCACCACCCCAAATCCCCCCACATCAACCAGAGGGCCCCAAAGCATAAACCCGCACCCCAAATCCCAGCAGACTGCTCTCTACAAACATTACCCCCCCCCTCCAGAGGCCCCAAAAGCATGCACCATCCCCCACAGGCGTGCACCATCATCCCGCCCCCCCCCCCCTTCCCCAGAGCCCCCCCCCTTCCTCAGAGCCCCCACAGGCGTGCACCATCATTCCACCCCCCCCCCCCTTCCTCAGAGCCCCCACAGGCGTGCACCATCATTCCACCCCCTCTTCCCCAGAGCCCCCACAGGCTTGTACCATCATTCCACCCCCCCCCCCCTTCCCCAGAAGCCCCACAGGCTTGCACCATCATTCCACCCCCCCCCCCCCAGAAGCCCCACAGGCTTGCACCATCATTCCACCCCCCCCCTTCCCCAGAAGCCCCACAGGCTTGCACCATCATTCCACCCCCCCCCCTTCCCCAGAAGCCCCACAGGCTTGCACCATCATTCCACCCCCCCCCCCTTCCCCAGAAGCCCCACAGGCTTGCACCATCATTCCACCCCCCCCCCCTTCCCCAGAAGCCCCACAGGCTTGCACCATCATTCCACCCCCCCCCCCCTTCCCCAGAAGCCCCACAGGCTTGCACCATCATTCCACCCCCCCCCCCTTCCCCAGAAGCCCCACAGGCTTGCACCATCATTCCACCCCCCCCCCCTTCCCCAGAAGCCCCACAGGCTTGCACCATCATTCCACCCCCCCCCCCTTCCCCAGAAGCCCCACAGGCTTGCACCATCATTCCACCCCCCCCCCCCTTCCCCAGAAGCCCCACAGGCTTGCACCATCATTCCGCCCCCCCTTCCCCAGAAGCCCCACAGGCTTGCACCATCATTCCGCCCCCCCTTCCCCAGAAGCCCCACAGGCTTGCACCATCATTCCGCCCCCCCTTCCCCAGAAGCCCCACAGGCTTGCACCATCATTCCGCCCCCCCTTCCCCAGAAGCCCCACAGGCTTGCACCATCATTCCGCCCCCCCTTCCCCAGAAGCCCCACAGGCTTGCACCATCATTCCGCCCCCCCTTCCCCAGAGGCCCCACAGGCTTGCACCATCATTCCACCCCCCCTTCCCCAGAGGCCCCACAGGCTTGCACCATCATTCCGCCCCCCCTTCCCCAGAGGCCCCACAGACTTGCACCATCATTCCGCCCCCGTTCCCCAGAGCCCCCACAGGCTTGCACCATCATTCCGCCCCCCCCTTCCCCAGAGGCCCCACAGACTTGCACCATCATTCCGCCCCCGTTCCCCAGAGCCCCCATAGGCGTGCACCATCACCCCCCCTTCCCCAGAGCCCCCACAAACCCCCCAGAGCCCCCATAAACCCCCCAGAGCCCGCAGCATGCCCCCCAGAGCCCCCAAAAAACTGCAGCATGCCCTCCCAGAGCCCCCACAAACCCACAGCATGCCCCCCCCAGATCATCCCCACAGAGCACCCAGAGCCCGCAGCATGTCCCAAGAGCCCGCAGCATCCCCCACATAGCCCCCAAGCATGCATCCCACCCAGAGCCCCCACAAACCTGCAGCATCCCCCCAGAGCCTGCAGCATGCCCCCCCCCCCCAAGAGCCCACACAAACCCGCAGCATGCCCCCAGAGCATACCCACAGAGCACCCAGAGCCCGCAGCATGTCCCCAGAGCCCGCAGCATCCCCCACATACCCCACATACCCACCACCAGCCCCCAAGCGTGCATCCCACCCAGAGCCCCCACAAACCCGCAGCATCCCCCCCATTGGCCCCAGCATGCCCCCACAAACCCGCAGCATCCCCCCCAGAGGCCCCAGCATGCCCCCACAAACCCGCAGCATCCCCCCCAGAGGCCCCAGCATGTCCCCTTCAAGAGCCCCCACAAACCCGCAGCATCCCCCCCAAGAGCCCCCACAAACTCGCAGCATGCCCCCAGAGCGTCCCCACAAGCCCGCAGCATGCCCCCACATAGCCACCACCAGCCCCCACAGAGCTCCCAAGCGTGCAACCCACCCAGAGCCCCCATAAATCCGCAGCATGTCCCCACAAACCCATAGCATGCCCCCAGAGCCACCACAAACCCGCATCATCCACCCAAAGCCCCCACAAACCCGCAGCCTCCCCCCGAGCCCGCAGAATGCCCCAGAGCACCCAGCATGTCCCCAGAGCCCGCAGCATCCCCCACATAGCCGCCACCACCAGCCCCCACAAACCCGCAGCACTGACCTCCTCCTGCAGCTTCACCAGCATCTTGTCTCCCAGTCCCTCTGCATGAGGCTATGGCGTCTGCAGCTAAACTAGAACACGCCCTTAATGCACATTCAGGACACGCCCCCCGGAAATGACGTCATACCTGGAAGGAGCCCACGCATTCTAGCGTTTACCGTCCTGGTTGTGCGCAGCTCTTGCTCTCTGGTATCAGCCAGCAGCAGGTTTCCGCTTCCCGCCATTCCGGTGAGATTACAGGGAGGGTTTGTGGTGAATCTGTGAGAGGAGAGTGTGGGGTGAGATCAGAGCTGTTCCTGTGGAGGCTCCTGCTCCATGTGACTGCGGCTCCTCAGTGTTGTAGGGGGGATGTGCAGCGGCTCCTCCTCACCGCCCCCGCTGGAGGTGGAGTTACCACGGTGACCGTCCTCTGCTGGAGGTGTAGTTACCACGGTGACCGTCCTCTGCTGGAGGTGGAGTTACCACGGTGACCGCCCCAGCTGAAGGTGGAGTTACCATGGTGACCGCCCCCGCTGGAGGTGGAGTTACCACGGTGACCGTCCCCCGCTGGAGGTGTAGTTACCACGGTGACCGTCCTCTGCTGGAGGCATAGTTACCACAGTGACCATCCCCTGCTGGCGGTGTAGTTACCACGGTGACCGACCCCCGCTGGCGGTGTAGTTACCACGGTGACCGTCCTCTGCTGGCGGCGTAGTTACCACGGTGACCGTCCTCTGCTGGAGGCGTAGTTACCACGGTGACCGTCCCCCGCTGGCGGTGTAGTTACCACGGTGACCGTCCCCCGCTGGCGGTGTAGTTACCACGGTGACCGTCCGATGCTGGCGGTGTAGTTACCACGGTGACCGTCCTCTGCTGGAGGTGTAGTTACCACGGTGACCGTCCTCTGCTGGAGGCGTAGTTACCACGGTGACCATCCCCTGCTGGCGGTATAGTTACCACGGTGACCGACCCCCGCTGGCGGTGTAGTTACCACGGTGACCGTCCTCTGCTGGCGGCGTAGTTACCACGGTGACCGTCCTCTGCTGGAGGCGTAGTTACCACGGTGACCGTCCCCCGCTGGCGGTGTAGTTACCACGGTGACCGTCCCCCGCTGGCGGTGTAGTTACCACGGTGACCGTCCGATGCTGGCGGTGTAGTTACCACGGTGACCGTCCTCTGCTGGAGGTGTAGTTACCACGGTGACCGTCCTCTGCTGGAGGTGTAGTTACCACGGTGACCGTCCCCCGCTGGCGGTGTAGTTACCACGATGACCGTCCTCTGCTGGCGGTGTAGTTACCACGGTGACCGTCCTCTGCTGGCGGTGTAGTTACCATGGTGACCGTCCTCCTACGAGGCTGATAATGAGCGGTCAGATCGGCGGAGGAGGCCGCGGTGGAGTTTGTGGCTTTTCCTCCAGTTTCTTCCTGATAAATGTCGGATATTTGGGGCAGAATTCAGTGATTGTCGTTCTATCGTCCCCTGTGATCTCCATCTTCTCCTTTATCATGAAGACGCCGGCAGGACGAGATCCCTCCAGCTGATCCAGTGCTCATCCCTCCTTCTCCTGAATGACCCCGAGGATGGACGAGGACGAGACCACCAGAAGATTATTACACTTCACCCTGGAGATCATCTCCCTGCTGAGCGGAGAGGTAACTCCTCTACATTTCTATCAGCTTTATTGTGTTATGTAACAAGTCCGACATCGGGAAGAGGAAATCCAGAAGAGGAAGAGAAGGATTCTTTACTGTAAGAGCAGTGATTGTATGCAGCTCTCTGCCAGGAGGAGTTGTCATGGGGATTCCCTATAAGAGTTGTAGAGGATCCTGGATGTCTGTCCTGAGTGTAATAATATTCCAGGTTATGGCCCCAGATTACTGGAGACGGTTATTGATCCCGGGATTTCTACTGATTGTCCGATCTGGAGTCGGGAAAGAATTCTTCTCCCTAAGTGTCTCTCTCCATACACAGGATTACACAATAGTGAGGAAGACACCGGGGGAGGGTGTGACTCCCATCATCCATCTCCAGGAGTCAGGAGGGCGGAGTCCGGGCCCCATCACAGAGCCTCCCCCGCACCCCCCTATACATGAGAGGAAGAAGAAGATCCTAGAGCTCAGCAACAAGATGATTGAGCTGCTGAGCGGAGAGGTGACTGCTGGGACATTATACAGGACAGCACTGGAGGATTCTGGGGGATGAGCGGAGAGGTGACTGCTGGGACATTATACTGGAGAGCACTGGAGGATTCTGGGTGATGACCGGAGAGGGGAATGCTGGGACATTATACAGGACAGCACTGGAGGATTCTGGGTGATGACTGGAGAGGTGACTGCTGGGACATTATACAGGACAGCACTGGAGGATTCTGGGTGATGAGCGGAGAGGTGACTGCTGGGACATTATACAGGACGGCACTGGAGGATTCTGGGGGATGAGTGGAGAGGTGACTGCTGGGACATTATACAGGACAGCACTGGAGGATTCTGGGGGATGAGCGGAGAGGTGACTGCTGGGACATTATACAGGACAGCACCGGAGGATTCTGGGTGATGACCGGAGAGGTGACTGCTGGGACATTATACAGGACAGCACTGGAGGATTCTGGGTGATAAGCGGAGAGGTGACTGCTGGGACATTATACAGGACAGCACTGGAGGATTCTGGGTGATGACCGGAGAGGTGACTGCTGGGACATTATACAGGACAGCACTGGAGGATTCTGGGTGATGAGCGGAGAGGTGACTGCTGGGACATTATACTGGAGAGCACTGGAGGATTCTGGGTGATGACCGGAGAGGGGAATGCTGGGACATTATACAGGACAGCACTGGAGGATTCTGGGTGATGACTGGAGAGGGGAATGCTGGGACATTATACAGGACAGCACTGGAGGATTCTGGGTGATGAGCGGAGAGGTGACTGCTGGGACATTATACAGGACGGCACTGGAGGATTCTGGGTGATGAGCGGAGAGGTGACTGCTGGGACATTATACAGGACAGCACTGGAGGATTCTGGGTGATGACCGGAGAGGTGACTGCTGGGACATTATACAAGACAGCACTGGAGGATTCTGGGTGATGACTGGAGAGGTGACTGCTGGGACATTATACAGGACAGCACTGGAGGATTCTGGGTGATGAGCGGAGAGGTGACTGCTGGGACATTATACAGGACAGCACTGGAGGATTCTGGGTGATGACCGGAGAGGTGACTGCTGGGACATTATACAGGACAGCACTGGAGGATTCTGGGTGATGACCGGAGAGGTGACTGCTGGGACATTATACAAGACAGCACTGGAGGATTCTGGGTGATGACCGGAGAGGTGACTGCTGGGACATTATACAGGACAGCACTGGAGGATTCTGGGTGATGACCGGAGAGGTGACTGCTGGGACATTATACAGGACAGCACTGGAGGATTCTGGGTGATGACGGTGTCGTTGTTGTCAGGTTCCTATAAGGTGTCAGGACGTCGCTGTCTATCTCTCCATGGAGGAGTGGGAGTATCTAGAAGGACACCAGGATCGGTACCAGGAGGTGATGATGGAGGAGCTCCGGCCTCTGACATCACCAGGTGAGAGGAGACTCTTGTTGGCTCCGGTGGATGTGATGACGTCTCTCGGCCTCATCCTATAATAGATGATTTTTCTCCAGACTTGCTCTGGTTTTCTCTACATTTTCTCACAGCTTTCATTCCCTGATTATTCTCTTCTGATCTGAGTCGCGGTTTCTCCACTGTTTTCTTCATCAGTCTTGAGTCTTCGTCCTCGGCGGCTTCTTTCAGATTCTTTCACCTTCCTTAGAGCATCGGTCACATTTTGTCTGCAGATGTCCCAGCGCTTCTGTCCGTTCTCTCCTGTGAGATCTTTCGGTACGTGACTCTGTCATGGATTGTTACTCGGCAGAGTCGGGGTTAATTTACTGATGATTTTCCCCCCTAATCCGCTGTCGCTCCTCCGTCCCTCAGAATCGGTTCAGGCTCAATGTCGTCATCAGTCGTGGTCGGGCGTCCAGCTCCTCCCTCTTGGCTGACACTTGTGTGACCTTCCTTGGTCTCCTCCGTTCATTCTTCTTCTTTGTGACAAATCACTTTCTCCGTACTGAGCACAAAGTCCTGGATAAATATCGGCACCGGACCGTCCCTCAGACCTCGAAGCACGAGTCCTGACATGAAGATGGAGCGTGGTGGAGCCGATCACCCACCAGAGCCTGACATGGAGGCTCCAGCAGTTCTCGGCCCCCGCGTCTATTCACCACTCGCTCTGCAGGTGTAGAAGCACAGAACTTTCCGTACTGGAGGAGAAGGTCGGATCACCGCGCACTCCTCTCTATAGGGGGAATGTTTCTCCTGGAGGAGAGCGGAGATTCTGAGTACAGAGAGTTATAGGCCATGCAATGCCCCATGGGAAATAAGATATGCAAATGTCTTTTTCCTAGATGCAGATAACTGTGTCTGTATCGCCACCTATAGGACACAGCAATTCTAGGGGTCAATATCAATGTTTCAACTCCACCCTGATGGGGCCAATTTCTATTTTTGCATTTTTTCTTCTTCTTCTATAAGATAGAATTTTTGTATTTTTTCATCCACAGATGTTTGACGTCTTCTGTGTATTTTGCAGGATGCATTTTGCATTTTACCTTATAATGTGATGAAAAACAGGAAAAAAAATCCAGCCTAGCTGATACAGTTAATAAAAAAAAACCCACAGAAACAAAAAAACCCCCACAATTACACGTCTTTTTTTGGGTTTTGTTTCTCGGCATTTATTGGGCTTTAAGAATAACCTTGCTGCTATTTTCCAGTTTGGTTTTGGCGACACCAATCTTGTGTGGTTTTTTTTTTGTTGTTGTTTTTTTAGAATATATTTCACAGAATTAAATATTCAGAACTGTTCCTGACACCCATCACTTTATCTTCCGTTATCGGAGCTGTGTGAGGGCTTCTCTTCTTGAATGGCGCACTGACCCTTTATTGGTACCATATTGGGGGAACCTGTGACTTTTTGATCGTTGTTTTTTCATTGCATTTTTGGGGGAGGTGTTTTTGATTTTTTTATGTTTTTTCTTTTCTTATGGCGTTTACCGTATGGGATAAATTCTGATGTGACAATGCCAAATATATTTGTTTATAAATTATTATTATTATTTTTTTTTTCTTTCTCTTATTTTTGGAGACAAAGCAAAAATAATGCGGACTTCAACCTGAGATCCTATTCATACCGGGCTTCATAGGAAAACCTTGGCGGCAGGGACAGGGGTCTTCTGCAGGCCCCTGTTTTTGGGACCCTGCGATTTAGTGACTGATTGGCAGGAGAATTCGAAGCCCAAGCACATAAAGGGAACCTGTCATGTAAAATAACACTATTAACCTGCAGATATGGGGTCAACCTGCAGGTTAATAGTGTTTGGAACCCTCCTGGCGCCTGCACGGAGAGCCCCGCTGCCAGGAGGAAATGAACCTTATTCCACTCCGCATTGTTCGCGCAGCTACAGTCACTGCTCAGTGTATATAGAGCTGCGGCGGTTACCGCGCCCCTCAGCACTGACTGACAGTCGGCTGTAATGCTGAGCCCTAATGCTGAGCTGGCTGTCAGTCAGTGCCGGGGGAGCTGAGCGGAGCTCTCAGTGCGGGCGCCGGGGAAGTTCAAAATGTTATTAACTTGCAGATTAACCCCATATCTGCAGGTTAATAGTGTTATTTTACACGACAGGTTTCCTTTAAATGCCACTGTCAGGCTGTCAGCAGCAGTGATGTGGTTAAATGGCAGCAATCGGAGCTCGCTCCACATGAACACCAGATATCATCTGGCTGACGAGGGTCTTCTCTGTCCCTCTCCTCGGGGTCCTCATCCTCCGAGTGCAGAGCAGAGAGCATTAGGCTTTGGCCTTGCTGATTATCACTTCATACTTGAGGCCGACAATGTGCTGGGACCTCGGTACCGGGGGTGAGGACCACAACAATGTAATTTATTCCCTGATACATAAACCTAGAATTACCGGTTCTGAGAGACGAGTCTCATATACACACGTGGTCAAAATTGTTGGTCCCCCCTCGTTTAATGAAAGAAAACCCCACAATGGTCACAGAAATAACTTGAATCTGACAAAAGTAATAATAAATTAAAAATCTATGAAAATGAACAAATGAAAATCAGACATTGCTTTTCTGCTTCCACAGAGTTTTTTTTTACAAAATTTAACTCCTGAAATAGGCCTGGACAGACATGATGGTACCCCTGAAAATAATGTGACAAAAGGGACATGTTAAATCAAGTTGTGTCCACTAATTATCATCACAGGTGTCTACCATCTTGTAATCAGTCAGTGGGCCTGTATATAGGGCTACAGATACTCACTGTGCTGTTTGGTGACATGGTGTGTACCACACTCAACATGGACCACAGGAAGCAAAGGAAAGAGTTGTCTGAATCATTAGATTTTTTATTTATTATTACTTTTGTCAGATTCAAGTTATTTCTGTGACCATTGTGGGGTTTTCTTTCATTAAACGAGGGGGGACCAACAATTTTGACCACGTGTGTATAGACAGATACACGGCAGGTCATGTATTCAGTCTGTGTGTCTCCACAGTTGGATCCAGGAGGAGAAATCCACCAGAGAGATGTCCCCGTCCCCTGTATCCCCAGGACTGTCCAGAGGAGAATCACAACATCCCGGAGGATCATCAGGTAGATGACACTGAAGTCCCCACAACATCTGACCATGAAGTGATGGGACCTGAGCTCATCTTACATTGTTCTTTTTAGGGTGAAGATCTGATTGATATTAAGGTTGAGTTTATACATGGAGCACAAGAGGCGACCACAATATGGGCCGATCAGCAGGGTGAGGAGGGGAGACTGTCATGTCGGTTCTGTGGGCACCTACTACTACTCCCATCATCACATGACACAACCTACAGTGTCATGTAAAAGTGTAGGCATCCCTGGTCAGAATGATGATTTTTTTACATTTTAAAATTTTCAAAAAGGAAAATGGGCCGATGCAAAAGTTTGGGCACCCTTGGAGATTTGTGTGCTCAAATAACTTCGACCAAGGTTTCAGACCTTACTTAGCCTGTTAGGGTTATGGCTCGTTTACGATCATCGTTAGGAAAGACCAGGTGATGCAAATTTCCAGCTTTATAAATCCAGCCTCCTCTAACATTGTGCCAAAAACAGCAGCCATGGGTTCTTCTAAGCAGCTGTCGAGCACTCTGAAAATGGTGGAGGCCACAAAGCAGGAGAAGACTATAAAAGAACAAAGCGTTTTCAAGTTGCCCTTTCCTCAGTTTGAAATGTAATATAGAAATGGCAGGTACCAGGAACAGTGGAGGTCAAGATAAGATCTGGAAGACCAAGAAAAATTTCAGTGAGAGCTGCTGGTAGACTTGCTAGAGAGGCAAATCAGAACCCCTGCTTGACTGCAAAAGACCATCAGAAAGATTTAGCAGACCCTGGAGTTGTGGTACATTGTTCTACTGTTCAACAACACCTGCACAAATATGGCCGTCATAGAAGAGTCATCAGAAGAAAACCTCTCCTGCATCCTCACTATGAAATTCAGTGTCATAAGTATGCAAAAGTACATCTAAGAAGGTCTGATGCATTTTTTGAAACAAGTCCTGTGGACCGATGAGGTTAAAATAGAAAATGATCAAAGGTATGTGTGGAGAAAAAAGGGCACAGAATTTCAGGAAAAGAACATCTCGCCAACCATTAACCATGGGGGTGGATCAATCATGCTTTGGGGTTGTGCTACAGCCAATGGCACGGGGAACATTTCACGGGTAGAGGGAAGAATGGATTCAATGAAATTTCAACAAATTCTTGATGCAAAAATAACACCATCTATAAAAAAGCTGAAGGTGAAAAGAGGATGGCTTCTACAAATGGATAATGATCCTAAAAACACGTCAAAATCCACAATAGACGACCTCAAAAGACACAAGCTGAAGGTTTTACAATGGCCCTCACAGTCCCATGATCTGAACATCATTGAAAATCTGTGGCTAGACCTCAAAATAGCAGAGGATGCAAGACGGCCCAGGAATCTCACAGAACTGGAAGAATTTTCCAAGGAAGAAAGGATGAAAATCCCTCACACAAGAACTGAAAGCCTCTTGTCTGGCTACAAAAAGCATTTGCAAAAACTGATAATTGCAGGGGGGGGGGGACATTACTAGGTACTAACCATGCAGGGGGCACAAACTTTTACATCCCAATGTATTCCATCACTGTGTGTTTCCTACAGATGGACTCATGGAAAGAAATCCACCAGAGAGATGTCCCCGTCTTCTGTATTCCCAGGACTGTCCAGAAGAGAATCACAACATCCTGGAGAATCATCAGGTAGATGGTGCTGAGCCCTGTACCGGATCTGTGTATGGGGGATTGGGCAATTCTGGTCCTGTGGTCATTGGTGTCATAGATTTTGGTGGTTTCTTGTATTGTGCTGATTGTTACATCTGATATATCAGGAGGAAGATCCGACTAAGAATAAAGTGAAGGATGAGACAGAAGAAGAAGCGATAACGAGGGGGGATCAGCCGTGTGTGAGGGACGTGAAGGAGGAGATTCTGGTAGATGTTTCCACAGGTGTGTAATAATGTCCAGTGTATAATAATGACTGGCTTTTATATTACTTCCATCCTTTACTTCCATTTTTTTCTTACACAAGTCCCATGTTGCCATATAAATGATTGAGCTTGTGAGTCAGACAGAACCTCCCAGACAGATTACCTATGAGGCAGATGGAGACATTGTGAACGCCGTCTGACCTGTGATCCGGCTGTGTCCGTCTTTTTAAGCGTGCATAAAAGCACGGACCGCCACAGTGTTGTGCATCTCTGAAAAGAAGGACTACGCTAAACAGAGGCCTGACGGTGTCCAGAGTAACTCTGCTGCCTCATTATAGTGAATGGATTCCTCTCGGGTGTCATCTGAATCACGTATTTTGTACATTTAGATGGAAACCCCGATGTAAGTGCTCAGCGTAGAGTGCAGGATAAATGCGACCCAAAATGTTTTGTATTCCAAAATGTCACCAATAAAAGCTTCTACTAAACCCACAAAAAAGCAAGTCCCTACTCAGGTTCATCATCGGTTAACAGAAGTATAGGGGGCGTCCACATTACTGGTAGCTCAAAAGCTCTGGAAAAGTGACGTGGCTCCCACTAAAAGAAATCCAGCAAAATCTGCGTTCCCAAATCCAAATACCCCCCCTCCTCCTGGGCCCCACAGTGTGTCTAGACCGCAGTTAGCATCCACATGTTTGTCATTACTGTAGCAAGGAGAGCCCACTTAATTTTCAGGGTGTGTGACTCCAGAAGCGCGAGCTGGGTATGATGTATTGGCGCTACAATGTAAAGGTACTGCAATGTACTGGGCACTATAATGGCAGATTTGCATTTTAACTTGGCAACATCCATTGCTGATAGTTTCTGCAAAACAGCCATGGAGTCAAATTCATCATTGCACCTGTACATAAATTCCCAGAGGGGGGTTATTTCCAAAAATGGGGTCAGTTGAGGGGGGATTCTGCTCTTCTGCCACTTAGGGGCTTTGTATATGGAGACCGTAAACTATTCTATACAAATTTGTTCTCCAAGAGTCAAATATTGCTCCTTCCCTCCCGAGTCTCACCGTATGGCTAAGCAGTACAGTACAGACACATATGGGGTATTGCCCCGTTCAGCAGAAATTGTGTAACAAATTATGTGGTCATCTTTACCCATTTACCTTTGTGAATATGTAAAATCTGGGGCTAAAACAACATTTTAGTGGTAAAAATGTATATTTTTTTTCTTTACTTCAGTGGTATAATACTTTGTAAAATACATATGGAGTCAATATGATCACTGCACCCCTAGATGATTTCTTTGTGAAAATAGAAAATTTGGAGCTAAAACAACATTTTTTGGGAAAAAACGTCATTTTTAATTTTCACAGTCCAATGTTTTGAAACTTTGTGAAGCACCTGTGGCTTCAAAATACTCACCATACCTTTAGATAAATTCCTTCAGGGGGTGTAGTTTTCAAAATGGGGTCAGTTGTGTGGGGTTTGCACTGTTTAGCCACATCAGGGGCTCTGCAAGCACAACATGGCGTCTGCTATCTATTTCAGCTGATGTTGCACTTCAAAAGTCAAATGGCGCTCCTTCCCTCCTGAGCCCTGCCGTGCGCCCAAACAGTAGTTTTCCCCCACATATAGGGTATCGGCGTACTCAGGAGAAAGTGCATAACAAATGGTATGGTCCATTTTCTCCTGTTATCCTTGTGAAAATGCTAAATTTGGGGCTAAAGCAACATTTTTGTGGGAAAAGTAAAATTTTCATTTTTTTCTTTCCACATTGCTTTAATTCCTGTGAAGCACCTGAAGGGTTAATAAACTTATTGAATGTGGTTTTGAGCACTTTGAGGGGTGCAGTTTTATTGAATGGTGTCACTTGGGGTATTTTCTGTCACATAGGCCCCTCAAAGTCTCTTCAAATGTGATGTGGTCCCTAAAAAAAAAATTGGTTTTGTAAATTTTGTTGTAAAAATGAGAAATCGCTGATAAAATTTTAACCCTTATAACTTCCTAACAAGAAATTGTTTTAGAAATGATGCTGATATAAAGTAGATATAGCGGAAATGTTATTTATTGACTGTTTGGTGGTAAAACTATCTGGTTTAAGGATATAAAAACTCAACGTTTCTAAACTGCAAAATACTCTTTTTTTTTTTTTTGTTACATTTTTTTTTATATTTTCATAAATAAATGCAAATAATAACGACCGAAATTTACCAGTGACATGAAGAGCAATGTGCCAGGAAGCCACAGTCTCCGAATCGCTGGGATGTGCGGCCGCTCCAGAGTTATCACCACATAAAGGGACGCCGGTCAGAATTGTACAATGAGGCCGGGTCCTTAAGGGATTAATGTGCCTTCAGTGCTATTACTGTGTTCTGATATTTCCCATCATGCCTTTAGACATACTGAGGACATGATGGCGGCGGCCGGAGCTCGACGGCTCCCGGATGTACGGCCGCCTGTGTCACTCGTCAGTCTCATTTACATACATTAATGAAAGATTAAAACTCCATTGTTAATTGCGTGGACACTTTTCTACACTAAGAGCATGATGGGAAGAACGAGAGAGTGAAATGGCACTGGTGGTACATTAAGGGGTAAATGCTGATGACAGGTTCCCTTTAAGAACTGTCTATTTGCTGTCTAATCTCTGCCACCCCTGACTTGTGCCAATGTCACCAGATTATAAGTGTCATTCACTTTACCTGTCATTGTGTTAATGTGATGGCATGTAGTTGTCCCCCTTATCACCGGTACTTTCACTGACGAGGGTCTTCATTGTGAGATCCAGAAAATACATTGAGAAATCTCTCGTGTTGTAGAAAAATTCCCATCGAATCTATTCAGATGCTAAATCCATTAGTGTCCTGCTGCTCTGTGTAATAGGGGGGTGATAGGGGGGCTCAGAGGCTGATTAATACTTTCTATCTAGGGAGAGTGAATCACTGATGTGGTGGGGGTCCGACGAGGATGAGCCCCAGCAGGTCGCATTAGAGCTTGAAGCCGTTGGGGCAAATGTGCAATATATGGATTAATGGATAAAGAGTAATAGTGACCTCTGCAATAGGAGGCTGAGAGCATCAGGCAGCAAGGCTGAAGCTGCAATGTAAGGACTAGGGTCCAATAAGTAATATGCACCTTGTTAGAGGAGGTTAAGTGCTATGACAGTTATTGCCTCAAAAGGTTCAACAAAATATTAAGTTAAGAAGAACCATCATTTCTGTCCAGGCCGATTTCATGAGTGAGCAGAAAAGCAATGTCTGACTTTCATTTTGTTCATTTTCATAGATTTTTAATTTATTAGTTTTGTCAGATTCAAGTTATTTCTGTGACAATTGTGGGTTTTTCTTTCATTAAATGAGGGGTACCAACAATTTTGACCACGTGTGTGTATATATAATATATACAGAACAGACCCAAAGTTTGGACACACCTTCTCATTTAAAGATTTTTTTTCTGTATTTTCATGACTATGACAATTGTACATTCACACTGAAGGCATCAAAACTATGAATTAACACATGTGGAATTATATACTTAACAAAAAAGTGTGAAACAACTGAAAATATGTCTTATATTCTAGGTTCTTCAAAGTAGCCACCTTTTGCTTTGATGACTGCTTTGCACACTCTTGGCATTCTCTTGATGAGCTTCAAGAGGTAGTCTCCGGAAATGGTTTTCACTTCACAGGTGTGCCCTGTCAGGTTTAATAAGTGGGATTACCTTGCCTTATAAATGGGGTTGGGACCATCAGTTGTGGTGTGCAGAAGTCTGGTGGATACGCAGCTGATAGTCCTACTGAATAGACTGTTAGCTGCTTTTTTCTTGCCATAATACAAATTCTAAGTAAAGAAAAACAAGTGGCCATCATTACTTTAAGAAATGAAGGTCAGTCATTGCGAAAAATTGTGAAAACTTTGAAAGTGTCCCCAAGTGCAGTTGCAAAAACCATCAAGCGCTACAAAGAAACTGGCTCACATGAGGACCGCCCCAGGAAAGGAAGACCAAGAGTCAACTCTGCTTCTGAGGATAAGTTTATCTGAGTCACCAGCCTCAGAAATCGCAGGTTAACAGCAGCTCAGATTAGAGACCAGGTCAATGCCACACAGAGTTCTAGCAGCAGACACATCTCTACAACAACTGTCAAGAGGAGACTTTGTGCAGCAGGCCTTCATGGTAAAATAGCTGCTAGGAAACCACTGCTAAGGACAGGCAACAAGCAGAAGAGACTTGTTTGGGCTAAAGAACACAAGGAATGGACATTAGACCAATGGAAACCTGTTCTTTGGTTTGATGAGTCCAAATTTGAGATCTTTGGTTCCAACCACCGTGTCTTTGTGCGACACAGAAAAGGTGAACGGATGGACTCTACATGCCTGGTTCCCACCGTGAAGTATGGAGGAGGAGGTGTGATGGTGTGGGGTGAGCTGGACCGCAGAGTGAAGGCAAAAGGGCCAACAAGTGCTAAGCATCTCTGGGAACTCCTTCAAGATTGTTGGAAGACCATTTCCGGTGACTACCTCTTGAAGCTCATCAAGAGAATGCCAAGAGTGTGCAAAGCAGTCATCAAAGCAAAAGGTGGCTACTTTGAAGAACCTAGAATATAAGACATATTTTCAGTTGTTTCACACTTTTTTGTTAAGTATATAATTCCACATGTGGTAATTCATAGTTTTGATGCCTTCAGTGTGAATGTACAATTTTCATAGTAATGAAAATACAGAAAAATCTTTAAATGAGAAGGTGTGTCCAAACTTTTGGTCTGTACTGTGTATGTATATGTGTATATATATATATATATATATATATATATGTGTGTATGTATGTATGTGTGTATATATATATATATATATATATATATATATATATATATATATATATTTGTTTTTAACCAGGTGTATATAATATATATAGATATGTATGTATATATATTTGTTTTTAGCTAGGTTGTCTCCATTTCTTTAGTCTGTGTCTCCTGATGAGTTGCCCTAATCGGAGCGACGAGACAGCGTATTTTAATCTAGAGTAGATTTGTGGGTAGTTTGTGGTTTTGTTTTTTGTTGTCTCTTGTCAATTCTGTCACTCTAGGAATTGAAACACATGAGTGCGTCATGTTGTATGTCATAGGGGTTATTTTAAAAAAAAGTTTGAATAAAAGTTATGTTTTAGCATCCATTTCAGTGAGTCCAATCTATCTTTCATCCTTACAGGAAATCCTTGTGAGAATAACGGTTTATCACTAAATTGTAAAAAAGAAGATATCAGGAAGCACTCTAATGGAGAAAACCTCATCACCCTTCCTGCACCTCCTGGACTTCACAGCACTTCACTTTTTTATAATCCTGCTGATCATGAGGAATCATCTCCTGAACAATCTCACATTGTTACCACTATTCCAGGTGACACAGTGGATACAAGATTTCAGTGTGACCAGCAATTTACTAAAAGCTCAGCTCAGACACAAAGAAAACACAAAGGAGAGAAGCCATACTGCTGTTCAGAATGTGGGAAATGTTTTATATATAAATCAGTCCTTGCTAGACATGAGAGAATTCATATAGGAGAAAAGCCATATTCATGTTCAGAATGTGGGAAATGCTTCACAATTAAAGGGAATCTTAATACACATCAGAGAATTCACACAGGAGAGAAGCCGTATTCATGTTCAGAATGTGGGAAATCCTTCACAGATAAATCAAGTCTTGTGACACATGAGAGAAGTCATACACAACAGAAGCCGTATTCATGTTCAGAATGTGGCAAATCTTTTTTTAATAAATCATACCTTGCTATACATCAGAGAATTCATACAGGAGAGAAGCCATTTTCATGCTCAGAATGTGGGAAATGTTTTAGAAATAAATCACATCTTGTTAAACATCAAAAAATTCACATAGGAAAGGAGCCGTATCCATGTTCAGAATGTGGGAAAACTTTTATATATAAATCACACCTTGCAAAACATGAGAGAAGTCATACGGGAAAGAAACTGTCATTATATTCTATAAATTTGAATAAACATTACTCAGCATAAATGAGTACACCCCCTTTGATGAGTAAGATTTTAATTAATATCTCACTGAACACAAGATCAATTTCTAACATTTTGCCAACACTAAGTTTCATAGAACATGTTTTTGTAATCAAAACATGAAAGTAAGGTTAATAATATAACTCTCATTACAAAATCCTCAGTTTTACTCAAAATAATTAAAGGGAATCTGTCACCACTTTGAAGTTATCAGACCGCTACTATGGGCATACAGGTAATAGAAAAGTAATTCTATACATACCTGTATGGCCCATAGCAGAGGTTTGATTGCAGAGATTCCGTTTCATACAGGCTTGGCTTCCGGGGGACGCCAAGAAATCCCCGCCCATCTCATTATTATTCCCCAAAATACCTACCTATATGGTTATTTATCATATTCCCCCCTCCCTGTGACGTGCACTGTGCTCCCTCCTCACATTGAGAGCGCTTTGCTTCCTCCCGGCCCTGGCTGCCTGTGCTCTGCGTCGCAGGTTTCTATTGCGCAGGCGCCGGGGAGTTACTGTCACTTCCCGGCGCCTGCGCAATAGAAACCTGCAGCGCAGAGCACAGGCAGATGGGGCCGGAAGGAAGCAAAGCGTGCTCTATGTGAGCGGGGCTTTGCGCATGCCCAGGAAGTCATGGAGAACTTAACCATATAGGCGGGGATTTTGGGGAATAATAAAGAGATGGGCGGGGATTTCTAGGTGTCCCCGGACGCCAAGCCTGTACAAAACAGAATTGATTAAAACACTTTGCTCTGCAATCAAACCTCTATTATGGGCCATACAGGTATGTATAGATTTACTTTTCTATAACCAGTATGCCCATAACAGAGGTCTGATAACTCCAAAGTTATGACAGATTTCCTTTAATGCAAAAATGAGTACACCCTACGTCGAAAGCTACTACATCTAGTATTTTCCACGGCCTCAATAATTTTTCAGGACAGCACCAAGTCTTTTAGGCCTGGAATGAACTAGTTAGGAACATAATACTACATCTATCTTTCTTCCCTTCTTCAAGCTCGAGCTCTCTTGGAGCCTGGATGCTGGATGGAGCGATGACTACTTGTCTCTACAGAATTCTCCATAGGTGTTTGGTTGGGTTCAGATCAGGAGACACTTTCCCATCTCCAAGATCCTATCCCAATATATAGTAGGTGTAATAATAATAATATTAGCAAATGCCTCTAATTATAAATGTAGTACCTTTTTCTGATTCCTCTTTCCTCATGTACAGGCAATGCAGGACCTTAGGTATCCATGGTTACAACCACTAGCAACTAACCGTCACTATATCAGTGGCAGTAACCATGGATACCTAAGGTCCTGCATTGCCTGTACATTAGGAAAGACACAGCGAATCAAAAAAACTATAATACATTTCTAATTGGAGATATTTGGTCATATTATTATTATTACACCTACTACATATTGGGATAGGATCTTGGAGATGGGAATACCCCTTTAGGTTCTGACCGTGCCCCCCACATATTGCAGCAGACAAGCTTCACATTGTATGGTGTCAATGACGTGTGGAGCTACAACTAATGAGATGTCGGATATTATAGGGTTTATTATGGTTAGTAGATGCAGACATTTTTGCTTTGTGCACAGACTTGCACAAACCACATTTATTTCTCCCACATTCAATGAAACCTTTGGTGTTTGTCCTCCACGTGTCAGTTGTCTTTCTTGTTGCTGGATCCTTGTCGGTGTATAACATAGGTAAATGTTTTCTGGTAATATTCACTATATTATAGGAATCTTCTCTGCAGCCAGTATTGAATGTATCTCCAGACTGATGGATGTTTCCTTCTTTGTGAGTTTTCGGTAATGTATGAAATATTGGACATTGTGGGTGATTTTCCTTTAGTCTTTCTATTTGTTTGGCATTAAGTACAGCCGATACCAAACCCTCCTCCAAAAGACAATGTAAGGGGGTATTGTATGAATTAGTAGGATCTCCATCTAGAGTGCGGCATATATTAGTATCGTCATCCATGTTCATAACCTCCGGCTCATACAACCCACTATCCAGAGCTGTGATCGAGCCCCCTTTATCTGCAGCTCTAATGACTTTATTAGGGCTGTGCTCAGGGCCGTATCTGGCATTCTTGCTGCCCTAGGTACTTTAAGTGATCACGCCCCCTACTGGTAATTCATACTAAAAGTGCTCATACCCTTTAGGCCCCCTTCACACGTACCGGAGACACACACGTACACCCATTATAATCTATAGGCTGCGCACATGGTCACACGGACCGGACATGTCCGTTTTTTGTCTGCAGCTCGGACGTCAGTACGTCCTGTACACAGATGACATAAAGTGTGACATCCGCACACACGTCTGTGTGACACGTGCCGGAAGAGAGTGCAGAATAGAAATGACAGATATTTAGGTGTTAGATGTGCAAAGATCAAGATAGATGATAGATATCCGTCAGATATATAATTAGTGCCCTGTGTGTGGAGTTTACTGTACTTGTATTTAGCTAATAAATAAAAAAAAAACGACGTTCCCCCCCCTTCCCAGCCTAAAAATATCAGCCCTCAGCCGCCCCAGAAATGGCGCATCCATTACATGCTACAATTCTGACGCTTCGCACGGCTCTTCCCGATTGCCCTGGTGCGGTGGCGATCGGGGTAATGGTGGTTGGGGTTGATGGCAGCTGTGATTTGTCAAAAATCACAGCTGTCTTCAAGCCCTGGGGTTAGTAGTGGAGAGGCATCGATCAGACGCCCCCATTACTAACCCGGCAATAAAAAAAAAACACAGAAAAAATACTGTGAGTAAAGTCTCCCCGCACTATCCCTCACTCACCAATTTATTGAAAAAAAAATCCCCTGCAGGTCCGCCGTATCCCACCGAATCCATTGTAGTCCAGAAATGGAAACCTGAAAAATATAAAATGAGAGAAATAAAAACGAGAGACAGTCCCTCTTTCACCAATTTATTACCAAAAATTTTCCCACAAAGCTCCGATGTCCACGTTCCCTGAAACTGGCTCCGGCGTCTGTGAATAGCAGTAAAGTAACCGCTATCCACAGGCGCCAGGTACAGACTACAACTCTCATCAGAGCCGGCGGTTTTCGCTGAGCACAGTGTGAGCCAGCGACTCTTTAAGATGCATCTACACCGGCCAATAATCGGATACTGATCGGCCGATCTAAACCGGCTGACAGTCACCCGATGTACGAGCAAAACATTAGTTCGTCGGGTGAAATCATTAAGCTTAAATATCACTGCTCTGGGCAGCAGATCATCCGGTGTAAACGTGCTGCCGAGATACTGCGCAATATGAAAGATCTGACTCAGATTATTCAGGAGGATCTAAAGAATTTCTCTACATTTGAATTCTCTTGGATGAGTAATTAATAATATTCAAAATGTGTCTACTTCCCAAAATTTTAGGGCGATTCCTTTACTTTATCTACTTAAATATATTAAAAATCTTCAAGATCTGTTGAATAAATTCATTTGGAATCAGGGTGAACCTAGAGTTTCAAAATTACTCTTATGAAGAGCAAATTAACAGGAGGATTTGGACTTCCCAAATTTGGTAGCATATTATTACACCAATTTGATTAAACCAACACAAAACTGGTTTAAAAATAATTATTTATCGGCTTGGGTAGACTATGGATCTTCTCTAAGTGAAAAATTACCAATAAGCTCTCTTATGCTATCCTTTTTATTAAAATCTAACTTTCCAATACCAATCTCAAAAACTATCCTTGCTTCATTGACTGCTTGGATCTTCCATTAAAACTGATCATTATAATAATTAACAAGGATATTTTGTCTTCATGGAACGGACTAGGATTAAAATTTATGAAAAACATTCATGAGAGTTCAAGAGAAATGAGAGTGACTCTTGATGGGCCAGATGGATGGGCCAGAGGCTGGATCAGTAAAGGGCAGAGAGCGCCACTCCGACTCAGATGCCAGCAAGGTGGAGGTGGGGTACTGGTATGAGCTGGTATCATCAAAGATGAACTTGTGGGACCTTTTCGGGTTGAGGATAGAGTGAAGCTCAACTCCCAGACCTGCTGCCAGTTTCTGGAAGACAACTTCTTCAAGCAGTGGTACAGGAAGAAGTCGGTATCGTTCAAGAAAAACATGATTTTCATGCAGGACAATGCTCCATCACATGCATCCAACTACTTCACAGCGTGGCTGGCCAGTAAAGGTCTAAAAGAAGAAAAAATAATGACATGTCCCCCTCGTTCACCTGATCTGAACCCCATAGAGAACCTGTGGTCCATCATAAAATGTGAGATCTACTGAGAGGGAAAACAGTACACCTCTGGGAACAGTGTCTGGGAGGCTGTGGTGGCTGCTGCACGCAATGTTGATCGAAAACAGATCAAGCAACTGACAAAATCTATGGATGGAGGCTGCTGAGTGTCATCATAAAGAAAGGTGGCTATATTCATCACTAATTTTTTTGGTTTTTGTTTTTGCATGTCAGAAATGTTTATTTCTAAATTTTGTGCACTGATATTGGTTTACCTGGTGAAAATAAACAAGTGAGATGGGATTATATTTGGTTTTTATTAAGTTGCCTAATAATTCTGCACAGTAATAGTTACCTGCACAAACAGATATCCTCCTAAGATAGCCAAATCTAAAAAAAAACACTCCAACTTCCAAAAATATTAGGCTTGGATATTTATGAGTCTTTTGGGTTGATTGAGAACATAGTTGTTGATCAATAATAAAAATAATCCTCTAAAATACAACTTGCCTAATAATGCTGCACACAGTGTATGACCACCACACCGTTTCTCCATCTGCTCTAGATGCAGACAATATGGCGCCGTGCTAGTGGCAGCCCATTGCAGCAGCTCCCCTGTTTGTTCTAGTTACAGTTTGTTGTTTTTATGTTTCTTTTGGAACTTTTTTCTTTTTTTCTGAACCTTTCATTCTGAGCTTTGGATCCCCTGGAATTGTTCTATTCTGGGGATTGCACTGTACCTGTGTGCTGGACGGTGGTGGGATGGAGGAAACCAAACACCCTGGGGAGGATGGAGGAGAGGACGAACAAAGCACGGTGGAGTGAACCAGGGGGTCAGGAGAGAGCCAGGGTACCGCGAGAACGTGGCACAGTGAGACTGAATACCAAGCGCTACCTGCACCTGGGAAAGCACGGCATGGAAGAACATGGCCGCACGGATGCTGTATCCAAGGTGAACCCCAGGAAGTTGCGGAGCGGCAAAGTCCAGAAGAAGATGGATTAAACCTGTGGTCCCGGTCCATTATCATGGGTAATGTACTCTCACTTGGAAATAAGTCAGATGAATGGCTGGCACTGATTCACACCCAGAGGGATACAGAGAATGCCGTCTGATGTGTTTTACCAAAACTTGGTTACATGGAGAGGTCTCTGATTCAAATGTCTCGGTGCCAGGGTTTCACATGGTCCGGGCGGATGTACCACCATCAGCGAACCATGAGGCAGCTAGGGAAGTGCTGTCAGGGGTTATGGCTCGGCTCCAGACGAAACACCCTAACTCTGTAACTGTAATTTCTGGGGATTTTAATCGAGCTAAGATCTCAACTGCTTTATCAAAGTTCTATGAATATTTCAGATGTACGACACATGACAACAGGATATTGGATCTCATCTATGCTAATGTTAAGAATGCTTATTCTTCATCTGCCCTGCCCCCCATGGGGAAATCCAACCATAAGCTTATACTATTGTCACCAGCTTATGAACTAGTTATTAATAGACAAACTGCTACAATTAAAAAAAATCTGTAATTGGTGTCCGGAGGCAGAAGAAGCGTTACAAGGATGCCTTGACCTTACAGACTGGGACTTGTTGTGTGCAGCTGGGGGAGAGGATGTTAATGAAGCTGATGTAAATGAGGTGGTTGGTAGAATTACTGATTGCATTAACTTTTGTACTGATATGCTGGTGCCTGTAAAGGAGATTTGGTGTTTTGTAAATAACAAGCCCTGGATAACTAGAAAATCAAAATACTTACTAAACAGGAAAGAAACTGGCATTTAAAATGAGGGAGAAAGAGAAAATTAAAATGATACAAAGAGACTTGAAGAACAGAATAAAAGATGCTCGGTAGGCGCTTTCAGAATAAAAGTAGAAAGTAGTGTTTTTCAAAAGATTAAGCAATACATGCGCAGAACCAACAGGGAGGCGAGATGGAGCTAGGAAACGATCTGCAACATTGATATTGGGGGACGAACGGACTGATTTCAGAGTGTCCTAAAATCATGTGAGGAGACAGTTTAGGAAACTAAACGTAGGCAAAGCAGCAGAGTCAGATGGACTCAGTCCACGTGTCCTTAAAGTGTGTGCTAACCAGCTGTCTTTCAGTACCTGTTTACCTTGAGCCTACAATCACAGAGGGTACCAGTGTTATGGAAGACTTCCGGCCTGGTTCCGGTACCCAAGACTACTTTCCCAGCATCCCTAAACGACTATCGCCCTGTAGCCTCAACATCGCATGCGATTAAGTCCTTGGAAGGATTAGTGCCTGCTTACTTGAGTCTGAGGGTGAGGGTTTTTGCTGACCCCCTATAGTTTGCTTACCAGCACAGATTGGGGGTGGATGATGCTGTTATGTCTCTGGTACATACAGTACATTCATTTTTGGACAATGATGAAACCACTGTACGTGCAATGTTCCGTGACTTCTCCAGTGCGTTCAATACCTCACAGCCACTATGTCTTACTATGCAAAGAGATGACTGATATGAAGATGGAGGAGGGGATAAGAAATTGGATAAGGGACGACCTGTCTGACATGCCACAGTGTGTACAGGTGGGAGTAGTTATGTCTGGCAGATTATTGAGCAATGCAGGTGTCCCTCAGGGAACCGTGCTGTCGCCCTTTCTTTACACGTTGCATACAGCAGATTTTTTCAGTATAAATCTGATTTTTACAATCTCCAAAACTTCTCGGATAACTCCGTGGTAGTTGGATGCAATAGGGGGTAGAGGCCAAGGTGAGGAGAAATATGGGAAGGTTGTATCGGATTTTGTGGATTGGTGCCAGGCTGACTATATACAACTAAACATAAAGAAAACTAAGGAGCTTGTGGTGAACTACAGCAGGAGAAAGGTGGACGGTTCACCGGTCACTATTGCTGGTCAGGAAGTGGAGCAGGTCGAGATTTACAGATGTTTGGGGGATGAGCAAACTCTACTTCCTACGGAAACTAAGGTCATTCAATGTGTGCAGCAAAATGTTAGAAATGTTCTACCAGTCCGTAGGGGCAAGTGCCATCTTTGTTTGCAATCATATGCTGGGGAAGCCGTGTGCAGGTGTCTCATGCTAAGAAGTTGAAAAAATCTTATCAAGAAGGCGAACTCCACTGGTGGCCGCCATCTTGACGCTTTTGAGGAGGTAGTGGAGGAAAGAATTCAGAAGAAGTGTTTGGTGATAATGAGAAATAACGCACACCCATTATACGAGCTGTTGTTCATGAGGTAGAGGAGACCTTCAGTCACTGTCTAATCCTACTAAGGTGTAAGAAGGAAATATACAGGAATCAGTGTGCCAACTGCTACGGGAATGTGCAACAACTGCCTAACTGTGAAATTCTCCAAGTGACTGGTGTATTATTGGCGTCTAATTGTATATAGCACTGACCGGTCATCAATAGGAAAGTATGAGATTATACCTGAGAAATTCTACTGTTATGTTGTAATTCATGTCTATGTTCTGCTGCTGTGATACTGTAATTTACCTCGGGATCAATGAACTGTATAATATTGTATTGTATAAACTATGGCCCCCACACTGTCCTCTCCTATGAACAATAACTGCCAAACCATCACCCCCTTAACAACTATGGCCTACACACTGTTCATCCTACACACTATACCTATGTTATTACCTATAGCCTCCACACTGTATCCATCTGCAGTGTCCCTCCCCACAATGCCCCCTCTCCATACTGTGCCCCATCTTCACACTGTACTCCCTCCATATTGTGCCTACACAATGTCCCTCCTTATACACTGCCTCCCATACTGTGTCCTTACTGAACCTTCAGCTCCACGTAGGAGCACTTAGCTTCCCCTCTTTTGTGGCGCTCTATCACACAGCCAGTACCCTATGTACCCCCTACACAGCCAACACCTCATGTACCCCCACATGTAGCCAGCACCCCATGTTCCCCCCACACAGCCAAAACCCCATGTACCCCCCAAGCAGCCAGCACCCCATGTACTTACCACACAGCCAACACCCCCATTAACCACCATCCCAATGCACCCCACATACAGCCTGCCACCCACTATGTACCGCCCTTATACAGCCTGCACCCATGTACCGCCCATATACCACCTGCACCACATGTATCCCCCAGTGTTAGTTTTCTGCCACACATGGCATTTTGCATTTAGCGCAGAAAATTATACTTTGGTCTCATCTGACCACTGCCCCTTCTTCCACATCCTCGCTGTGTCCCCTACATAGTATTTTACAATGGGAAATCTTATGACTTGCTGTCAAAAATGTCTTTCTTCTTGCTACACTTCCATAAAGGCCAGATTTGTGGAGCATACGACGAATAGTAGCCCTGTAGACAGATTCTCCCCCTGAGCTGTGGATCTGCAGCTCCTCCTCAGTGACCATGAGCCTCTTGCCTTCTTCTCTAATCAGTGCTCTCCTGGCTTGGGATGTCAGGTTAGGTGGACGACCATGTCTTGGTACGATTGCAGTTGTGCCATACTCCTTCCATTTTTGGATGATGGATTGAACAGTGCTCCATGAGATGTTCAGAGATTGGGATATTTTTATAACCTAACCCTGCTTTACTCTTCTTCACAGCTTTATCCCTGACCTGTCTGGTGTGCTCCTTGGTTTTCATGATGCAGTTTGATCCCTAATGTTGTCACACAACTTATGAGGCTTTCACATAACAGCTGTAGTTATACTGAGAAGAAATCACACCCATGTGGACTCAATGTACTAATTATGTGACTTATGGAGGCAATTGGTCACTCAGGACATTATTTGAGGGCATCAGAATACAGGGGGCTGAATACAAATGCTCAGATTTATATTTTTTAAATACTGTAAAAGCCCTGTACCATTTCCTTTACACATCACAAATACTTGCTACTAAGTGTTAATATCCTATAAAATCCCAATAAAATACATCTTCTATTCTGCTATACCCCTAAATAAAATCCTGAGTCACCAATTACCTTTAAAAGTCACATAATTAGTAAATTGAGTCCCTCTGTGTGTGATTTATTCTCATCATAACTGATATGGAGTTGTTGTACGGAGGACGTCCTTATAGACAGTACTGTGTGCGCAGACATCATGAGCCTCTGTGCAGCAACTCCGATCTAGTCATCTCTGTAGTGAGACAGCGAGAATGGAGTTGCTGTATGGAGTTTGATTATTCCTTGGGAGACAATTACACAGGATTACTGCCCAGATACCAGGGCTGTGAAGTCAGAGTCGGTGTCCATTTTGGTAGAGTCGGTACAAAATGGACTGACTCCGAAAATATATAATAAATTGGGTTCAGTACAATGCAGCATGTGCTGTAAATGTTTTCATAATAATTTGGGAAAGTTATGAAATGTCCTATAAATGTCTGTTCTATTCCTGATCTAAGGATCTCGGCTTTTAGTTGAGATAAATCTGTGCTGCACTTTATGTACATGCTCAGTAGTGAGGCAGTGCTGTGGAGTTGGAGTCGTGAGTAAGGGAAATTGAGGAGTCGGTGCCGATGGTTTGGCTTATCGACTCCACAGCCCTGCCCGATACATGAAAGCTGACATTCAACATGCCAGTAGACATGAGCGAACCCATGGATGTTTGGGTTTTACGAATGTTACACGCACGTTGCCTAAGTTCAGATAGGGGTGAGACCGGTTACGTGAATTTGTTGGAATCCTGGGGGAACCGTTACTCAAGGTGTATAGGGTGCAGCTTCTCTCAGGCACACAATAGATTCAGTTGCTGACCAGACACATCTGACAAGAGTCCTCAGAAATGGTAGAACAGTAACATTTAATGAGGCACGGCCAGTGCAATGTAAATGTCTTTTTGAGCAACAGGCTCCAGTACTAACAGTACAATCTCCTTTGCAGCACAGCAGTACAAAGTCTATTTTCCTGTAGCACAGTACAGCACAGTTTTAATGCATACACAACCACAGGCTTTTCCTTCACAAGGACTCAACTGTACACAGCATTCTTTATCCTGCATGGAGATGGAGGGGGGAGGGTTTTATGAGGCAGATGATCTCTGTGACACAATTCCTTCCAGTCCTTATCTTCCTGCCCGATGATAGACTTCCTGAACTAAATGTGCAGGGTATCTGACCTGTGTTCAGCTTCACCCTGGACTTGAATCCTGTTCTCTTTCCTGCACTTTTGTGAGATACAGATCACACACACACCACTTCTCCCTTTGGCTGCAGCCAGAATGTAAACAACTTCCCCACAATCACCCTGGGGCTCTGCTAAACACTCCCCTTCCCCTATGACTGTGTTAACCCCTCTAGTTGCTGGATGCTTCTGGAGCACAACACTTCCTGTCTCATGTGCTTGTGTTACTTCTAATAATTGCTGAATGCTTTTAAAGCAACAGCAGTACTTCTTCATGTCACACTCTTCCCTCCTTTTTGAATGTTGTTCTCGACATTCGTCTTAATTGGTCAATCTGACCAATTCTGAGACAGTGGTGAAAGTTGGATAACTTTATATACAAATTGGTATTGTGAAATTAGCATAACGTTCATAAACACTGATAACAACCTAATCTCACAACCTTTTTCTTGTAGGATGCCTGTAAGAAATAAACAATTAATACAATTACAACAATCAGTATCTCTTCAGCTGGAGCTTTTCGTATGTCTTCAACCACCCCTCTCTCTCTCTATGCTTTAACAGTTCTTTATTTCTACAAAGTCTTTTAAGGAAAATCAAAGCATGAAAACAAGTCTTTCCACCAGGCAACATCTTCCATACTGCCTCTCGGTGGTGAATACCACTCAAGTGGGCTTAACTGGTCTGCAGGCAGAGATACCTGTTTCCAGTCGACAGTCCTTGGTACTTGACTCAGTTCACCAAGTGTCTCGTACGTCAGCATCACGGGCCTCCTCACTTCTCGAGTCGACATACTCCTGGTGGGTTGTTCGTCAGAGACTACGGGTTCTTCAGTCACAGAAGTTTCTTCTGCCGCACTCATTTCCCGTGCTTCCTCAGATGCTCTTGGAGCTGCCTCTGTAAGTTCCTGCATTTCTCCTGAGTCGCTTGTTTCCTCATGGTCTGGTAATTCCGCTCCTCCTAAGTGTTGATTGGTCTCTTCAGGGGCCGGTGTTCGATCATCAGATCTGAATTGGACTTCATCTGTACTCCTTGGTACAAACTATGAAGCCTCAGGACTTAGTTCACTCTCCTGAGGATGGTACATCCCTCTCCTTGCGGGTCCGAGAAATACAATGGTGTGTTCTTCTCCATAGGAACTTTCAAGGTCACTATCCACCTCCCGAGCTTCAGTCTGTGGTGGTCCCTTAGTCGATCTCGGATGATGTCGGTCTACTTCTGGGAGGTCTTGTTGTGGTGGGAGATAATCACAGGGTAGTAGTAAATTCCAATGGACTATTCTGGCTTTCTTGTCTCCCGTTTCCAATCGGATTTCATACACTGGGCTGTCATCAGCTTTCCTCCTTACGACCACATACACCTTGTCTTCCCAGTATGAACGAAGTTTTCCTGGATCACCTTTCTCACGTACGTTCTTGACTAGCCCCCCGCTTCCTGGTGCCAATTCTGCTCCATAACATTTTCGATCATAGTACTCCTTACTCTTGCTCTGTCCTTGCGTAACTACTTTGGACGCTATGTTGTATGCCTCTACCATCCGTTCCTTCCATTTCCGAACGTACTCCAGATACATTCTGTAAGTCTCTGACACCAGAGTATCAAACATGATGTCGATTGGCAGTCTTGGCGATCATCCATACAATAGGAAAAAGGGTGAGTAACACGTTGCATCGCTCTTTGTACAGTTATAGGCATGTACCACTTTTTAGACATCTTAGACCTCAGTTCACATTGCCTGTTTTTTTGTCTTGTTTGCATTCTGTGCAATTTAAGGGTGTGGCATCCCCTTTGTTGAGCTGACTGGTATATATGTAGCTTACCACGGGCCTGGGTGGTCTGGAGTTGGGACCCGGTCCTATTTGTCTACCCTTTTATATGCATTACTTCAACTTTGATATACAGTAAGGTTTTTAATATAGGCAGTATAGGTACCGTCCCAATTTAGGGTCACCTTGCCGCTGGTGGGACGGCTTGTATACTTTTTTTGATCAAAAATAGTTCACTAAGTACCCTATATTTATTATGCAACTTTGCTTTACATTTATATATAATGATGGTAGGGTATGAGATATATTTTTGTCTTTTGTAGGTTTTGTTTCTTTTTTGCTAGTGTGAACATGCTCCTATTTCTTGCATGTCTACCATCTTAGACCTCAGTTCACATTGCCTGGTTTTATGTACCACTTTTGACAGAGAACTCTTACAGTCTTTCTTCTCATCAGCTGTTAAAGTGCGCAACAATGACAATGATGTCCGGTTAAAACGTTCCACTTGTCCATTATCCTCTGGGTGATAGGGCATTGTGTGGGATCTCTAAATTCTACAGTACTTTCCTAGCTTGGCATAGAGCTGGTTCTCAAATTCTCTTCCTTGATTGTGGTGTAACTTCGAAGGGAACCCAAACCTCAAAGCAAAATAATAATAATAATCTTTATTTTTATATAGCGCTTTACATACATTATCATCGCTGTCCCCATCGGGGCTCACAATCTAGATTCCCTATCAGTATGTCTTTGGAGTGTGGGAGGAAACTGGAGAAACCCAGAGGAAACCCACGCAAACACGGGGAGAACATACAAACTCCTTGCAGATGTTGTCCTTGATGGGATTTGAACCCAGGACCCCAGCGCTGCAAGGCTGCAGTGCTAACCACTGAGCCACCGTGCCGCCCAAAATCATTGAAGATCTTCTCTGCCGCTGTTCAACCCGATTTATTGGTGGTGGCATATGCTTGAGCAAATCGAGTGAAATGGTCCATCACCACCAAGATGTATTCGTAACCACCCTTGCACGGCTCGAGATGTAGAAAGTCTATTGAGACCATCTCAAACAGATACGTAGTTTGGATGTTGCCCATAGGTGCCCGGGTTGCTGTGCTGGGACGTTTATCTTTCAGACACCCACACTCCCTGGTCACGTACCTCTCAATATCTCTCTGCCTGTACGGCCAGAAGAAACGTTCACGGATCAAATTTGTTGTCCTTTCCACTCTCAGGTGTCCCATGTTTTCATGGAGTTCTTTGAAGACCAACCTACGGAATACTCTGGGTAGTACCAACTGCCGGTTTTGTCCTCCTTTACGATAGAGGATACTGAGGTAAAGCTTCGTCTATTCTTTAATTAAAACAGATACTGCTGGTGACTCATTGTCTCTCTCCCGTTTACTTGGAAACCAATTTTGGTCCACATAAAGTAGTATTCTACCAATTATCTTATCTTTCCGTTGTGTTCTACGGATTTTCCCTTTTGGTAGTTGTTGAATAGACAGGAAGTGATCTTGTTCTCTCGCTTTTATGGTGGTTCCCACCATCAATGGACACCACAATGGTGTGTCTTCCTCCTAATATGCTTGTACTGCTTGGGTAGTGCTCTCAATTGTGTCCAGACTGACTTCCTCTAAGCATTCTTGCATGAACTTCTCAGGCTCTAGTGGCCTTCTCGACAATCCGTCAGCAGCCGCATTGCTTTTCCTGGCCTGTACTTGATGCTGAAATTGAAGTCAGCTAGTTCAGCGACCCATCTCTGACCCGTTGCATTCAGTCTGATAAAACTGAAACCAGCCCTACTATGGTGGCTGCTCCATCTCCAACCGATTAATTATGCCTATAGACAAGTGAGTAGGGCATATGTGGAAGGCTGATTACTGGTTTCAGTTTTATCAAACTTTATCCTATATCCATCCATTTTTTTATGCGTGTACATATTGATGCTATCCAACTAGGTACACTTTCTGGTGTGTTTAGGGAGCGCAGTAGTACGGTTTCAGTTTTTCCTTTCTTTTCAGGACAGGTTATTCAAACAGAGCCTGCGTCACTACCAGCAGCTGCACACAGTTCAAGCAGTGCAGCGCAAGCCTGTTTTTATATATTATTTGTTGTTTCTTCTGTGTGACACACTCTGCTGCACGCACGTGGCTATTAATTCCTTGTTTGATGACAGTGGCAAATCCATGATTTTTTTTACCCAGAGCTACCCACCTATGGTAGAGACCGATGAGGTTGAAGCTCTACTTAGATCCCTGGAACGTCTTTTATTCAGTGAAATGAGAGACCTATGGGAGTTGGCATCATTAGAGAGATACCAACAGGTAGGGTTTGTCCCCAGAGGATTGGTGGTGTCCAAAACCCTTGCCAGTGATTTTGGGGATCCATCTGTTCAGAATGAGTGGGAGGAGATGTTCTCCAGATTTTCAAGTAAAACACTTAAATTTATATTTGATAAACGGAGGGATGCGGAGCCTGCCGTGTGCTGCAAGAGCTGTGCTGTGTGTGGAGAGAGCTCCTGGGAAGGGAGGAGAGCCAGGCGGAGGTGACCGAGCGGACCGGGAGGACCAGTAGGAGGCGACCGGAGGGACGAGCGCAAGAGAGCGCTGTGGCAGCGTGCAGTGCCGGCCGGCGGAGGGTGCCAGGTGGTGGTGACCAGGAGGTGATCAGGAGGACCGGTAAGAGGCGACCGGAGGGACGAGCGCGCTGTGATAGCGAGCAGCGTCCCTAGAGGAGGTGAGTGAGGGGCAGGAGGCCGCGATAAGCAGCCCTACTGAACCCAAGTGTGTACTGTACTGTAATGTATTTGTATCTGTATTGTAATTGTATTGTATTCCCTAGTCCATATTTAATTGATTACCCCCCGTCCATATTTAAATTGATTCCCCTGAACACCCCCGTCCATATCTAACTGATCCCTCTGACCACATTAAATTGACCCCCCCGTCCTCATTTAATTGATCCCGACCACCCCCCGTCCATATTAAAGTGATCCCCCTGACCACATTTAAATGATTGACCCCCCCAGCCCATAATTGATTGATCCCCTTGTCCTATTTAATAGATTCCCCTTGTCCACTTTTACTCATCCCCAGTCCCTATCTATTTGCCTTATCCCCCACCATATTTAATTAACCCCTGTCCATAATTAATTGATTGATTCCCCAGACCACAATTAATTATTTCCCCAGTCCATATTTATTGATATTATTGATACTTATTGATCCCCAGTCCTTAGTTAATTGACCCACCGTCCATACCTATTTATTTGCTTTACCCCCCATCCTATTTAATTAAACTCCCTGTCCATAATTAATTGATTGATTCCCTAGTCCACAATTAATTATTTCCCCAGTCCATACTTATTGATCCCAGTCCATAGTTAATTGACACACCGTCCATACTTAATTAATCCACCTGACCCACTCAGCTGATCCCCCGTCCATAATTAATTGATACTTAATTGATCCCCCGTCCATACTTAACTGATCCCGCGCCGATATCTAATCGATACACTTGCACATCCCTAATTGATCCCCGTCCATACACCTATATATAAATAATTGTGTTTTGTACTTGTACATATATACTGACTGTATCCCCATATTTAGAATGACGTCCATGTTGGCCGGAGCCGTGCAGTGTACATCTTGCGCAATGTATGCATTCCCTGAGCTACCGCTCAAGGATCCATACTGCTGCGAGAGATGTGAGCATATCGTGCGCTTGGAAGCCCAAATCCTGGATCTAAGTGCTCAGATAGCGGTACTGAGGAGCATCGACAACATGGAACGGAGTTTGCTGCTCACCGAGCAGACACTCAATGGGTCAACACTGGGGGTGGAGCTTAGTGGGGAAGCGCAGGCTGAACAGGCAGGGAGCTGGGTAACAGTTAGAAGGGATAGAGGGAAGAAGTATAGGAAGGCTGGTTCAGAACCGGCATTATTGGAGCACGACAGATCCTCTGACCGCCGGGGGAGTGTATGCTCCAGTAATGAGGGGGAGGGGGGAAGTGTAGGGCAGGCTAGACAGGTCCTGGTAGTGGGTGACTCTATTATTAGGGGGACAGACAGGGCAATCTGTCACAAAGACCGGGATCGCCGAACGGTGTGCTGCCTCCCTGGCGCTCGAGTCCGGCACATCACGGATCGGGTTGACAGGTTACTGGGTGGGGCTGGCGAAGACCCAGCGGTCATGGTCCACATTGGCACCAATGACAAAGTGAGTGGTAGATGGAGGGTCCTTAAAAATGATTTCAGGGATCTAGGTAGGAAGCTTAGGGCAAGGACCTCCAAGGTAGTTTTCTCAGAAATACTACCAATCCCGCGAGCCACACAGGAGCGCCAACGGGAGGTTAGGGAGGTGAATAAGTGGCTAAAGAGTTGGTGCAAGGCAGAAGGGTTTGGGTTCATGGAGAACTGGGCCGACTTCGCTGTCGGCTACAGGCTCTACCGTAGGGACGGGCTGCACCTCAATGGGGAGGGTGCAGCGGTGCTGGGGAAGAAGATGGCTAATAGGTTGGAGGAGTTTTTAAACTAGAGACGGGGGGGGGAACCAAGGAAATAGGTGGGATGTGAGGCAAGCAAGGGGGAAGGGGAGAAGTGAATATAATGAGGGTGGAGAGGGGGTGGGGATAGTACAGTTAGATCGTTAGAGAAGAATAGGATGCTAAATAACCCCAAAGTTTTATCTTGCATGCTGACCAACGCAAGAAGCCTGACCAATAAGGCGGATGAGCTGCGGGCGCTTATATCGGAGGAGAGGTATGACATCGTAGGTATAACAGAGACTTGGCTAGACGATAGCTACGACTGGGCGGTAAATTTAATAGATTATAGTTTATTTAGAAGGGACCGGAAACAGGGGAAAGGCGGAGAAGTCTGCTTATATGTAAAGTCATGTCTAAAGCCCAGACTAAGGGAAGATATAGGAGAGGGAGAAGAGGGGGTCGAGTCCATGTGGGTAGAGATAGAGGGGGCAAAAAATAATAATAAAATATTACTGGGGGTCTGCTATAAGCCATCCAATATAACAGAGGAGAATGAGAAACTGCTATTAGGACAAATAGATAAAGTAGCAAAACATAATGAGGTGATTGTAATGGGGGATTTCAACTACCCGGATATTGACTGGGAAACAGAAACCTGTAGATCGCAGAAAGGAAAAAGGTTCTTGACAAATATCAAGGATAATTATCTCTCCCAACTAGTGCAGGAACCCACGAGAGGGAAGGCAGTGTTGGACTTAATATTGACTAATAGGCCTGATAGAATAACTGAGGTACAGATATGGGGGCACCTAGGTAATAGCGATCATAATATTATCAATTTCAAAATGCCCTTCAGTAGGGTTATCAATAAGAGAACAACTAAAACATTAAACTTTAGGAGGGCGAAGTTTGGTCAGCTGAAAGAAAACCTTCAACTTATTGACTGGGACAAAGTTCTTAATCAAGGAAATACGAATAGTAAATGGGAAACCTTCAAAAGAATTCTGAATACTCAGTGCGAGAGGTATATACCGTATGGGAATAAAAGGGCCAGAAATAAGAGGAAACCAATATGGTTGAACAAGAACGTAAAAGGGGCGTTAAATAGCAAAAAAGAGGCATTCAAGAGATTAAAACAGGAAAACAGTAAGGAGGCACTAATGTGTTACAAGGAAAAAACGAGAACCTGCAAAAAACAAATAAAAATAGCGAAGGAGGAAACAGAGAGACGTATTGCTAGGGAAAGTAGATCAAATCCCAAACTGTTCTTTACGTATATAAATAGTAAAAGGATTAAATTGGATAATATTGGACCGATAAAAAGTGAAGAAGGCAAAATCATAGAGAAAGATGAGGATAAAGCTAATCTATTAAATACATTTTTTTCGTCAACTTTCACAAAGGAAAAAGAACTAACAGGCGAAATGAGAAGTGACAAGCTGAATCCTCCACTAAGCATGACAAATCTAACCCAAGCTGGGGTACAGAAACGCCTCAGTAACATTAAAATAAACAAATCACCAGGACCTGATGGCATACACCCACGGGTACTAAGGGAACTAAGTAATGTGATAGACAGACCGTTATATCTTATATTTAAGGACTCTGTTGAGACTGGGTCTGTACCACTTGATTGGCGACAGGCGAATGTAGTGCCAGTATTCAAAAAGGGAGCGAAAAGTGACGCCGGAAACTATCGGCCGGTGAGTCTGACGTCCGTTGTGGGCAAAATTTTTGAAGGCTTTATTAATGAGGCAATTACGGAGCATCTTGATGCTAATAATCTTTTAATCCCGAACCAACATGGATTCATGAGGAATCGCTCCTGCCAAACAAACCTGATTGACTTCTACGAGGAGGTTAGCTCTCGAGTAGATCAGGGGGAACCAGTGGATGTCGTGTATCTCGACTTCTCAAAAGCGTTCGATAGCGTGCCACATAATAGGTTGGTATACAAAATGAGAATGATGGGGCTGGGGGAAAATGTCTGCAAGTGGGTAGCTAACTGGCTAAAGGATAGAAGGCAGAGGGTGGTTATAAATGGAATATACTCAGATTGGGTAAGCGTCACTAGTGGGGTACCACAGGGGTCTGTACTAGGCCCAATGTTATTTAATATCTTTATTAACGACATAGTCAACGGGATAAATAGTAAAATATCAATATTTGCAGATGACACAAAGTTATGTAAAACAATTAATACAAAAGAGGACAGTGCAGACCTACAGAGGGATTTGGATAAGCTGGGTAGGTGGAGCATTAAATGGCAAATGAGGTTTAACGAGGAGAAATGTAAGGTCATACATATGGGAAGGAAAAATGGAAGTCACCAGTACTCACTGAATGGGAAATCATTGGGGAATTCAGAGATGGAGAAGGACTTGGGCATCTTGATTGATAGCAAACTAAATTGGAGTGCCCAAAGTCAGGCCGCTGCTGTAAGGGCAAACAGGGTAATGGGATGTATCAGAAGAGGTATAGCTGCAAAGGATGAGAACATTGTTCTTCCTCTGTTCAAAGCCTGGTCAGACCACACTTGGAATACTGTGCTCAGTTATGGGCCCCAATATATAGAAAGGATATAAATGAGCTTGAAAAGGTACAAAGGAGGGCAACAAAATTAATAAGGGGAATGGAGGGACTGCAATACCCAGAGAGGTTGGCAAAACTAGGACTATTCAGCCTGGAAAAGAGAAGGTTGAGGGGGGACATAATAAATGTGTACAAATATGTTAGGGGACAGTATAGAGATCTAGCCCGGGATTTGTTCAAAAGGAGGGATATTACGGTAACAAGAGGGCATTCACTAAGACTGGAAGAGAAAAGGTTTCAGCACCAGCATAGGAAGGGGTTCTTTACGGTAAGAGCAGTGAGAATATGGAATTCACTGAGTGAGGAGACGGTAATGTCGGATTCACTACACAAGTTCAAGCGGGGACTGGATGCATTTCTAGATACCAGGCAGATTTCTGCATATACTTAAAAATAAAATAAAATAGTAGGTTGATACAGGGATTTATTCTGACTGCTGGTTTCAGAGTCGGGAGGGAATTTTTCCTCAGGTGAAGATTGGCCAAATCATTTGGGGTTTTTGCCCTCCTCTGGATCAACTTTAGCAATTACAGAACTAACAGGTCGAACTTGATGGACGCAAGTCTTTATTCGGCTTTACTAACTATGTAACTATGTAAATATATCATTTAATCAAAACTGGGATTCGTATTTCCCAGTTGTTTAAACAACTCAAACATTTCAATAACCTTAATGAAATTCAGGACCTTTCAACTAGCATCATGAATAGGTTGAAAGGCACGGAGAAAACAATCATCCAAAAAAAGTTAAAGAAATTCTCCTGGGACAATATAGCCCATGAGGTACACCCCCATTCACCTTACGCCACCACTTTGCCAGATATACCAACCCATGTCCAGAGCAAATCGAGAGAATTGATTGTTCTGGACGAGTATAATGCCACACCAGTACATGTATCGGTTATTTCAATAGTTTTTTCCACATACACTAATACCAACTCCACCCAATATACTCCGGTGTCATTGCACACCAGATCTAATCTTAGGATGGATAATATTGTAGAATCGGATATCCCTATCACTCCAGGTAATTCGATTAATGCTAATTTGATCCTTATGGATTATTCTACCCAGCAAGAGTTGGTTAGTGGTGGGGAAGTGGTGAACGTCCCCACAGCCCATAGATATTCTCAGTTTTCTTCGTTGGCAGAGGCTACTACCAATGAAAGGGACAATAGTACTGTTGAAAAATCAAACAGCATTTCCGATATAACCAAATGGGGGAAGAATCCAAGGCTTAATATAAAGCTTAATGTATCTAACACACCAAAGTATAGTAATAACAATCAGCAACCCCATACCACTTGAAATAATGGGAGCTTACTGGGTAATAGGGCTAATGGACACCTGTCTACCCAAAAGAGAGGGGGGAGAGTGCATCCACAACCCAAGATAAATCAGGATTTTTTCAGGTCAAAAGTTGGAGGGGGGAAACTCTCCAAAACAAAAACAGAAATAGAGGTACCTCCCCAGAAAATCTACGACCTAAGCACCCATGTACTTAGCAAGGAGGAAGAAACCCTCCTCCAAAAAGGACTGAAATTTGCTCCAACAACCGATGCCCACACTTTCAATGTATACATCAGCATGAATAAATATTTGCGCAATTTAGCTCTTAAAAAAATATTTTATAAAAAAAAAAGAGAACCACGGTACTGGTTTTACAGACACTAATCAGAGGGACAGATTTGCCCACACTACGTTGTCCAAGAATTCAATCTTTAATCCATTGAATGAGTATTCCGGCGCATTTGTCACTTTTGACAACATGGTTACCTCCGACATCAGGAAAATTAAAAAGAGAGACCCCAAGTATATCCCTCAGAACCTGAGTAAAAAAGGAAAAATGGCAATTACGCAATTACAAGATAACCATGATATAGCTATTCCACCAGCCGATGAAGGAGGCGAGATTGTCGTTTTAAGTAAAACCATGTTTGACGATGAATCCTTATGTCTCCTAAGGCTGAGTTCACACGATGCGTTTTTCATGCGTTTCCGCGGCGTTTTTGCAGTTGCGTAAACGCCACGGAAATGCATGAAAAACGCATGTTAGAAGGGAAGCAATGTTCCCCAATTGAAATCCGCATGTGCTGTGCCCATGATGCGGATTTTTCCGCAGCGTAAACGCTGCGTTCAAAAATCCGCAGCATGTCATTTAATTTTGCGGAAACGCGGCGTTTTCACCGCCATTGACTTGCATTAGAACGCGCCAATTCCGCAAGACTGCATCTGTACTTGCGTTATTGGCGCGTTCTAATGTGCGGATGGTACCCGGGTGTGGAGGAGAGGAGACTCTCATCCACACCCAGGTACCATTAAAAAAGCTGTAAAAACAAGAATAAAATAAAAAAATATATATATACTTACCATCTGTCGGCCCGCGCAGCGCTCCCTCTTGGTTCCCGGCACGTGCAGTGAGTTGTAGGACCTGCGGTGACGTCAGAGTCATGTGACGGGTCACGTGACGCTGACGTCGGCAGGTTTTTCTATTCAAAGTTGCCGGCAGCCGGGAGAACGGAGTGTAAGCAGGACAGCGCGGGCCGTCAGACGTAAGTATATACACTCTCTCGGGTCACACTATATAAATCCATGCCGGTTGCATAGATTTATATAGTGTGACCTAGTTGTCAAGCACTTTCCAAGTGATGCTAAAATCGCCTGGAAAGCGCTTGTCAATCTGCATGCGGAAACGCATGTGAATCTGCATGTGGATCCGCATGTATTCTGCAGGAAAAACACATGCACAATCTGCATGCGTTTTTTCTGCCAGGGAGATGCAGAAATGATGCAGAAATTTTCTGCTTCATTTCTGCATCGTGTGCACATACCCTTAGGGATTCAATCACCTATAAAAAACTGCTAAGTGACCCCACTGCAAAATTTATAAAAGAATTAGGTGAATTAGCATCCAAAGGGAAATCCTTCGGTGTTTTAAATAAAAAGGAGTATTATTTTATACTCAATATAACTCAGAGTCTAGCAGTGTTCTATCACATCCCCAAACTCCATAAGAACATCACATGTCCACCAGGCAGACCTATAATTTCAGGTATAAATTGCCTTACGGCAAATTTATCAAAATATGTGGACACACATCTACAGAAATGTGTTCCACTTTTACCTGCATTTCTAAAGGATACTGGTTATGTTCTTCAAATCTTAGACTCACTCGAGTGGAAAAATGGATATACTTTAGGGACTTTGGATATCAAATCCCTATTTACAGTCATTGATCAACAAAAAGGGTGTGAATCAGAGGGTTATTTTCTGCATAAGACCTATATATATGAGAACACCCAAATTCAATTAATTGTTTATAGCATTAAATTCATCTTAACACACAATTATTTCATGTACAACCGTCAATTTTATTTGCAAACGTGGGGGACCGCAATGGGGACGCTTTTCTCCCCCAGTTATGCAAATTTATATGTGGCCAAGTGGGAGGAAACCTGTATTTTTATTAACGGACAACTACAGAACAACTTAGTTACGTGGTGAAGATTTATTGATGATGTTCTCTTTATCTGGGATCTCAAACTAGTCCAACATTCATTACTAGTTTAAACAAAAATAGTTTTGGAATTCACCCCGACAATAAGCCAAGTTGGTGTAAATTTTTTAGACCTGACTATTTTTGTAGATCAGGGTAGACTCATTACTAAATGTTTCCGTAAACCTGTGGACTCCTATAGTTTCATACATATTACCAGCTGCCACCTACTAGTATGGTTAATTAACATCCCGAAAGGACATTTTACACGCATTCGGCATAACTGCACTAAGGTGGAGGCCTACATTGTGGAAACTGATTATTTGAAACATCAATTTTTAAGTAAAGGGTATGAGGAGCACGATCTGGAAAATTCTATTCAGGAAATATTACACATTCCCTGTGAAGATTTGGTGTTCAAACAAAAAGGGTACATTAAACTGAACGACATCGCCGAACAGATTAATGAATTACCAATAATTACTCAATACCATTCAAACCACCAGATTTTTCGGAATATTATTAACAAATATTGGCCGATCTTGAAACAAGATAGATCCATAGGCCACTTATTAACGGACCACCCTCTGTATACAGAAAAGCTCAAACTATTGGTAATCTTGTAGCCCCGTTAATAAAAGTAAAATCTAACGCCTTAATACAATCTAGGGCCATTTTGGGGAATTTGGGAGTATCGAATATAGGTTTTACTCCATGTGGAAAGTGCCCCTGTTGTACCCCCACGAAAATGCATAAGAGAGTTCAGAGTACTTTTTTCTAACTTTAATGGGACTCGGCTCTTTTCTATTAAGGAAGCCATCTCCTGTTACACAATGGGGGTAATCTATATCAGAGGTCCCCAACCGCCGGTCCGCAGACCAGGACCGGGCCGTTGGGGTTTTTCAGCCGGTCCGCGGCACCGCCACAGACAATCACTAAACATTGACAGTGTGCTCTGGTCTGCGGTGGCTCAGAGCACACTGTGTGGGGTGGATGCTGCCCGCTGTTCTAGACTCCCGCAGGGTAGACCTGTAGAGGACCTGTGATGACATCAAGGTACATAACTGTGATGTCACCACAGGTCCTGAAGCAGGATGAAGCAGGGGCGGAACTACCGCCCGTGCAGCTGGTTCATTGAACGGGGGCCCCGAGGGAGAGGGGGCCCCTCCAGCCTCCAGCAGGGCCGCCATCAGGGCATGACTGCCCTGACTCCAGTATGGGGCCCGGCCGGTAAGAGCCCCCTCGGAGCCCCCCTCTTGTGCGTCTCTCTCCTCATGGGGCCCCCGGCCCCATGCAAAGCGCCGGGTCCAGGACATCTCATAATTCCTCTGACTTCCGGTCATGTGACGGCGCCGTCACATGACCGGAAGGCAGGAGAACCTGGTGTCAGTGATTTGGACGAGCGCCAGGATTCTGCAGGGATCGCATGGGGGTAAGTATAACAAGTTTTATTTTTTTTTAAATACAATTAACTAGGAGTGGGGGGAATGGGAGATGCACATGGGGGGAGGGGAGAGATGAGAGATCCACATGGGGGGGAGGGGAGAGATGAGAGATCCACATGGGGGGGAGGGGAGAGATGAGAGATGCTCATGGGGGGAGGGGAGAGATGAGAGATGCACATGGGGGAGGGGAGAGATGAGAGATCCACATGGGGGGGAGGGGAGAGATGAGAGATGCACATGGGGGGAGGGGAGAGATGAGAGATGCACATGGGGGGGAGGGGAGAGATGAGAGATGCACATGGGTGGAGGGGAGAGATGAGAGATGCACATGGGGGGCAGGGGAGAGATGCACATGGGGGGGAGATATGAGAGATGCACATGGGGGGAGGGGAGAGATGAGAGATGCACATGGGGGGAGGGGAGATATGAGAGATGCACATGGGGGGGAGGGGAGAGATGAGAGATGCACATGGAGGGAGGGGAGAGATGAGAGATGCACATGGGGGGAGGGGAGAGATGAGAGATGCACGGGGGGGATGAGAGATGCACGGGGGGGATGAGAGATGCACGGGGGGGATGAGAGATGCACGGGGGATGAGAGATGCACGGGGGGATGAGAGATGCACGGGGGGGTGAGAGATGCACGGAGGGGGATGAGAGATGCACATGGGATGAGAGCTGCACATGGGGGGGTGAGAGATGCACATGGGGGGGGTTATGTTTACATAACTTTGTTGCCTTATGAAGGGAGGGGGGACCCCCAAAAATTTCTTGCACAGGGGCCCACTACAGTCTGTGTCCGCCCCTGGGATGAAGTAAATGCAGCTGAACAGCAGCTGTCAGGACAGCTGCCCTGTCCTGCTGCAGGGCGTGATGGGGCCTCAGTGATGCGGCTCCTGGCACAGCACATTATGTGGGGCTCCTGGCATAGCTCCTGGCGGGGACCTGGTCTACACTATATGATAAGTATGCACTAAACTCCAAATCCCTCCATTACCCCGCCCCCATATGACCAAAGCCCCGCCCACCCCACCCCCTCCTTGCTGGGCCATGGAAAAATGATCTTGCTTCAAGCCGGTCCCTGGTGCAAAAAAGGTTGGGGACCACTGATCTATATGATTCGTTGTCAATGTAACAAAATATATATAGGTCGCATTAAACGAAAACTCTCGGTACGTATTAAAGAGCATTTGGACAATACTGAAAAGGGGTATAAGGTACACCTGTTATCTCGCCACTTCTCCGAATATCATGGTCGATCATGTATAGGTATTTACTTTTGTGGGATTCAAAGAGTCCAACCAAATTGAAGGGGTGGGGATTTTTTTAAAACAAATGTCAAGGGTGGAATACAAATGGATTTTCACACTAGACAGTTTGGCTCCTAGAGGACTCAATCATGAGATCGAATTATACGCTTTTAAATAGTATTGTCAACTATAGGGCCCTCTTTCCGGGTCGTATTTTGGGGGATCTCCCCTCTTCACTGCTTTTCTTTTATTATATATGTACTACATAGTTTTATTTACCCTATTTATTGTCTTTGCAGGATCAATAAGGGTGATTAAAGATTGATCCATCTAGTGGCATAATACCACTTTTTATTATATATTTTTTTATCATCCTGCAATGGGGGGTTGTTTAAGCGTATAATCATACAGATGAACAGTACAAAAAGACAAAAAACAAATCCAGTCCATATTTAGTAGGGATTTTTTAATCGTTAATTATATAATTTTATGTACTTATTAGAATAAAGCATATTTTGTAACAGTACACTTTTTTATCATTGTTTATATGTAAATATACTTTTTGGCTCATTCTCCTCTTTTTGGTTGATTGCGTAGTTGCAGTTGCCAGAATCTTCCTATCACATCTAATTTTTAAGTCTTTATAGGTCCCCTGTAGGTTTTTTTGTTAGCCACACCCGCTGATCCCGCTATAGGTCTGATTAGTGGGGCTATATAAATCTGGATCAGTGTATGAAGGCCACACCCTGATGAAGAAGGACAACGTCCTTCGAAACGCGTCGGTCTGTGTGGCCTGTTCTAGGTGCCGTAGCCCCTTTTTGTGACGTCACCATTTTTTCACGGCCCCTGCTCGCAGTGTCAGTCAGCAGCGTTGCTTCCGGCCGGAGCATGCTGTCTCTTCACACAATGTCTACCGCGCGCTGAGTGGAGCTTTTCCGGGAGGACATCTGACTTCTACAGCGGGACTAACGCGATGGCAGCAACGCCAGTCCATGAAACACCCGGGCACTTACAAGGTATCGGGCCATTTACTTGCTGAACAATTACCATCATCCTTGCCTTTCTGTGCATATAACTACGTATGTGCCAAACACTATCAGTGATCTTTTACATATGCCCTACTCACTTGTCTATAGGCATAATTAATTGGTTGGAGGTGGAGCAGCCACGATAGTGGGGCTGGTTTCAGTTTTATCAGACTTTATCCTATATCCATCCATTTTTTTATGCGTGTACATATTGATGCTATCCAACTAGGTACACTTTCTGGTGTGTTTAGGGAGTGTGAGGGTGGTAGTACGGTTTCAGTTTTTCCGATAAATAATTATTTTTAAACCAGTTTTGTGTTGGTTTAATCAAATTGGTGTAATAATATGCTACCAAATTTGGGAAGTCCAAATCCTCCTGTTAATTTGCTCTTCATAAGAGTAATTTTGAAACTCTAGGTTCACCCTGATTCCAAATGAATTTATTCAACAGATCTTGAAGATTTTTAATATATCTAAGTGGATAAAGTAAAGGAATCGCCCTAAAATTTTGGGAAGTAGTCACATTTTGAATATTATTAATTTACTCATCCAAGAGAATTCAAATGTAGAGAAATTCTTTAGATCCTCCTGAATAATCTGAGTCAGATCTTTCATATTGCGCAGTATCTCGGCAGCACGTTTACACCGGATGATCTGCTGCCCAGAGCAGTGATATTTAAGCTTAATGATTTCCCCCGACGAACTAATGTTTTGCTCGTACATCGGGTGACTGTCAGCCGGTTTAGATCGCCCGATCAGTATCCGATTATTGGCCGGTGTAGATGCATCTTAAAGAGTCGCTGGCTCACACTGTGCTCGGCGAGACCCGCCGGCTCTGATGAGAGTTGTAGTCTGTACCTGGCGCCTGTGAATAACCATCACTTTATTACTATTCACAGACGCCGGAGCCAGTTTCAGGGAACGTGGACATCGGAGCTTTGTGGGAAAATTTTTGGTAATAAATTAGTGAACGAGGGACTGTCTCTTGTTTTTATTTCTCTCGTTTTATATTTTTCAAGTTTCCATTTCTGGACTACAATGGATTCGGTGGGATACGGCGGACCTGCAGGGGATTTTTTTTTAATAAATTGGTGAGTGAGGGATAGTGCGGGGAGACTTTACTGAAACTATTTTTTTCTGTGTTTTTTTTTTATTTTTATTGCCGGGTTAGTAATGGGGGCGTCTGATCGATGCCTCTCCATTACTAACCCCAGGGCTTGAAGACAGCTGTGATTTTTGACAAATCACAGCTGCCATCAACCCCAACCACCATTACCCCGATCGCCACCGCACCAGGGCAATCGGGAAGAGCCGTGCGAAGCGTCAGAATTGTAGCATGTAATGGATGCGCCATTTCTGGGGCGGCTGAGGGCTGATATTTTTAGGCTGGGAAGGGGGGGGACGTCGTTTTTTTTTTATTTATTAGCTAAATACAAGTACAGTAAACTCCACACACAGGGCACTAATTATATATCTGACGGATATCTATCATCTATCTTGATCTTTGCACATCTAACACCTAAATATCTGTCATTTCTATTCTGCACTCTCTTCCGGCACGTGTCACACAGACGTGTGTGCGGATGTCACACTTTATGTCATCTGTGTGCAGGACGTACTGACGTCCGAGCTGCAGACAAAAAACGGACATGTCCGGTCCGTGTGACCATGTGCGCAGCCTATAGATTATAATGGGTGTACGTGTGTGTCTCCGGTACGTGTGAAGGGGGCCTAAAGGGTATGAGCACTTTTAGTATGAATTACCAGTAGGGGGCGTGATCACTTAAAGTGCCTAGGGCAGCAAGAATGCCAGATACGGCCCTGAGCACAGCCCTAATAAAGTCATTAGAGCTGCAGATAAAGGGGGCTCGATCACAGCTCTGGATAGTGGGTTGTATGAGCCGGAGGTTATGAACATGGATGACGATACTAATATATGCCGCACTCTAGATGGAGATCCTACTAATTCATACAATACCCCCTTACATTGTCTTTTGGAGGAGGGTTTGGTATCGGCTGTACTTAATGCCAAACAAATAGAAAGACTAAAGGAAAATCACCCACAATGTCCAATATTTCATACATTACCAAAAACTCACAAAGAAGGAAACATCCATCAGTCTAGAGCAGGGGTCTGAAATTCGACTAAGTATATGGGTTGCACATAGAAAAAAATGTGAATTTGAAGGGCCGTATTCTTTGCAGAATGATATGAAATTTTTAATGATACCCTATTGTTTTTCTCTATACACCATTTGGATCATTTTTTGAAAAGTTTTGGCTTTTTTTATTCTATTCTTTTAAATGGCATTCATTTTATGGGCTATGGTACAGTTTGACAGTTTTACAATTTTTATTTCCTTTTTGTGTTTCCTAATTGGCCATTTACAGTGATTTTATTTTCTTAAAATTAGCAGCATTTCTGACCAAATTCTTATAGCAATGTCCCCATCTTGTAGTAATGTCCCCATCTTGTAGTTGTTTCCTCATCTTGTAGTAATGTGCCCATCCTGGTCCCCCATCTTGTAGTAATGTGCCCATCCTGGTCCTCATCTTGTAGTAATGTCCCCATCCTGGTCCCCCATCTTGTAGTAATGTGCTCATCCTGGTCCTCATCTTCTAGTAATGTGCCCATCCTGGTCCCCCATCTTGTAGTAATGTGCCCATCCTGGTCCTCATCTTCTAGTAATGTGCCCATCCTGGTCCTCCTCTTGTAGTAATGTGCTCATCCTGGTCCTCATCTTCTAGTAATGTGCCCATCCTGGTCCTCCTCTTGTAGTAATGTGCCCATCCTGGTCCCCATCTTGTACTAATGTGCCCATCCTGGTCCCCATCTTGTAGTAATGTGTCCATCGTGGTCCTCATCTTGTAGTAATGTCCCCATCCTGGTCCCCCATCTTGTAGTAATGTGCCCATCCTGGTCCCCCATCTTGTAGTAATGTGCCCATCCTGGTCCTCATCTTCTAGTAATGTGCCCATCCTGGTCCCCCATCTTGTAGTAATGTGCCCATCCTGGTCCTCATCTTCTAGTAATGTGCCCATCCTGGTCCTCCTCTTGTAGTAATGTGCCCATCCTGGTCCCCATCTTGTACTAATGTGCCCATCCTGGTCCCCATCTTGTAGTAATGTGTCCATCGTGGTCCTCATCTTGTAGTAATGTGCCCATCCTGGTCCCCATCTTGTACTAATGTGCCCATCCTGGTCCCCATCTTGTAGTAATGTGTCCATCCTGTTCCTCATCTTGTAGTAATGTGCCCATCCTGGTCCTCATCTTGTAGTAATGTGCCCATCCTGGTCCCCCATCTTGTAGTAATGTGTCCATCCTGGTCCCCATCTTGTAGTAATGTGCCCATCCTGGTCCCCCATCGTGTAGTAATGTGCCCATCCTGGTCCTCATCTTGTAGTAATGTGCCCATCCTGGTCCCCATCTTGTAGTAATGTGCCCATCCTGGTCCCCCATCGTGTAGTAATGTGCCCATCCTGGTCCTAATCTTGTAGTAATGTGCCCATCCTGGTTCTCATCTTGTAGTAATGTGCCCATCCTGGTCCCCATCTTGTAGCAATGTGCCCATCCTGGTCCTCATCTTGTAGTAATGTGCCCATCATGGTCCCCATCTTGTAGTAATGTGCCCATCCTGGTCCTCATCTTGTAGTAATGTGCCCATCCTGGTCCCCATCTTGTTGTAATGTGCCCATCCTGGTCCCCCATCTTGTAGTAATGTGCCCATCCTGGTCCCCATCTTGTAGTAATGTGGCCATCCTGGTCCCCCATCTTGTAGTAATGTGCCCATCCTGGTCCCCATCTTGTAGTAATGTGGCCATCCTGGTCCCCCATCTTGTAGTAATGTGCCCATCCTGGTCCTCATCTTGTAGTAATGTGCTCATCCTGGTCCCCATCTTGTAGTAATGTGCCCATCCTGGTCCTCATCTTTTAGTAATGTACCCATCCTGGTCCCCATCTTGTAGTAATACCTCATCCTGTTCCTCATCTTGTAGTAATGTGCCCATCCTGGTCCCCCATCTTGTAGTAAAGTGCCCATCCTGGGCCTCATCTTGTAGTAATGTGACCTTTACTACAAGATGAGGACCAGGATGGGCACATTACTACAAGATGGGGACCAGGATGGGCACTTTACTACAAGATGAGGACCATAATGGGCACATTACTACAAGATGGGGACCAGGATGGGCACATTACTACAAGATGGGGACCAGGATGGGCACTTTACTACAAGATGAGGACCAGGATGGGCACATTACTACAAGATGGGGACCAGGATGGGCACATTACTACAAGATGAGGACCAGGATGGGCACATTACTACAAGATAGGGATCAGGATGGACACATTATTACAAGATGAGGACCAGGATGGGCACATTACTACAAGATGAGGACCAGGATCGGCACATTACTACAAGAGGAGGACCAGGATGGGCACATTACTACAAGATGGGGGACCAGGATGGGCACATTACTGCAAGATGAGGACCAGGATGGGCATATTACTACAAGATGGGGGACCAGGATGGGCACATTACTACAAGATGGAGGACCAGGATGGGCACATTACTACAAGAGGAGAACCAGGATGGGCACATTACTAGAAGATGAGGAACAGGATGGGCACATTACTAGAAGATGAGGACCAGGATGGGCACATTACTAGAAGATGAGGACCAGGATGGGCACATTACTACAAGATGGGGACCAGGATGGGCACATTACTACAAGATGGGGGACCAGGATGGGCACATTACTACAAGATGAGGACCAGGATGGGCACTTTACTACAAGATGAGGATCAGGATGGGCACATTACTACAAGATGGGGACCAGGATGGGCACATTACTACAAGATGGGGACCAGGATGGGCACTTTACTACAAGATGAGGACCAGGATGGGCACATTACTACAAGATGGGGACCAGGATGGGCACATTACTACAAGATGAGGACCAGGATGGGCACATTACTACAAGATGAGGACCAGGATGGGCACATTACTACAAGATGAGGACCAGGATGGGCACATTACTACAAGATGAGGACCAGGATGGGCAAATTACTACAACATGGGGGACCAGGATGGGCACATTACTACAAGATGAGGACAAGGATGGGCACATTTCTACAAGATGGGGACCTGGATGGGCACATTACTACAAGATGGGGGACCAGGATGGGGACATTACTACAAGATGAGGACCAGGATGGGCACATTACTACAAGATGAGGACCAGGATGGGCACATTACTACAAGATGGGGGACCAGGATGGGCACATTACTACAAGATGGGGGACCAGGTTGGGCACATTACTACAAGATGAGGACCAGGATGGGCACATTCCAAAAGATGGGGACCAGGATGGGCACATTACTACAAGATGAGGACCAGGATGGGCACATTACTACAAGATGGGGGACCAGGATGGGCACATTACTACAAGATGAGGACCAGGACGGGCACATTACTACAAGATGGGGGACCAGGATGGGCACATTACTACAAGATGAGGACCAGGATGGGCACATTACTACAAGATGGGGACGAGGATGGGCACATTACAACAAGATGGGGGACCAGGATGGGCACATTACTACAAGATGAGGACCAGGATGGGCACATTACTACAAGGAGGCTGTATAGGGATGTTAGGGGGAGACAGGGTGATGCTAGTCCAGATTAGGAGGCCACCTCTTCCCCCTTTCTGGTCCTTATCTCGCAGTAATGTGCCCATCCTGGTCCTCCTCTTGTAGTAATATGCCCATCCTGGTCCTCATCTTGTAGTAATATGCCCATTCTGGTCCCCCATCTTGTATTAATATGCCCATTCTGGTCCCCCATCTTGTATTAATATGCCCATCCTGGTCCTCATCTTGTTATAATGTACCCTTCCTGGTCCCCCATCTTGTAGTAATGTGCCCATCCTGGACCTCATCTTGTAGTAATGTGCCCATCCTGGACCTCATCTTGTAGTAATGTGCCCATCCTGGACCTCATCTTGTAGTAATGTGCCCATCCTGGTCCTCATCTTGTAGTAATGTGCCCATCCTGGTCCTCCTCTTGTAGTAATGGCCCATGCTGGTCTCTATCTTGTAGAACTGTCACGGGTGTGTCAGAGGTGACAGACAGTCACCCTGCAGTGGTTTGCAGGAGATCTCCACATTTGGCATTGCAGACAGGTGCCTAGATAGGTGGCTGTGTTTAGGACCCAGCGACTACCTCCCTTTAGTCTGCGTGTATATATACCTGGTGTGTCTAGGTGGGCGTCGCCGGTTATATTCATTTCTACTTGGAACTTGGCTGAAGCAGCATCACGTCCTCTCTGGAGTCTTGAGGCCGTGTGCCCTGTTGGAGTTTCTTCTAAAGCTAAGTTATTATTTCTCTGTGTTGTCTTCCCCTTTTGTCTTTAGAGTGCTAGCGGAGGTTGACTAGTGCTCATCTCCTTCCACCCCCAGCTTTAGCCTTATGCCAGGGATCGTAGGGTGAGGCACGTGATCGGCGACAGCTGCGGAGGCTGTATAGGGACGTTAGGGGTAGACAGGGTGACGCTAGTTGAGATTAGGAGGCCACCTCTTCCCCCTTTCCCTTAGTGTCTGGGCTCCCTTTCCCTTCTGTGTTACATGCACACCTGGCGTGACTCCCTGTGTTGCACGCACACCTGGCGTGACAAGAACATTCAACTGAAAAGAATCACTCACTTCGATGGCAGTCACGACTAGGCCGCAATCATTACGGGGGGCTCTGGTGCCTGAGGGCCGCATTAAGCAGTCTTAGGGGCTGCGTGTTTGAGACCCCTGGTCTTGCGTTACATTCAATACTGGCTGCAGAGAAGATTCCTATAATATAGTGAATATTACCAGAAAACATTTACCTATGTTATACACTGACAAGGATCCAGCAACAAGAAACGCAACTGACACGTGGATGACAAACACCAAAGGTTTCATTGAATGTGGGAGAAATAAATGTGGTTTGTGCAAGTCTGTGCACAAAGCAAAAATGTCTGCATCTACTAACCATAATAAACCCTATAATATCCGACATCTCATTAGTTGTAGCTCCACACGTCATTGACACCATACAATGTGAAGCTTGTCTGCTGCAATATGTGGGGGGCACGGTCAGACCCTTACGTCACCGCATTGGGGGACACGTTAGGGACGTTCTTGGCCCCACAACACGTAATACATCTCCAGCATCACAACATCTCATACAACACAATAGGGATTAATCACTTTACAGTTGTGGGTATTGAATATGTCACCAGACCAGCTAAGGGGGAGATTGGTATAAAAAGTACACCCCAGAGAAGCCTTGTGGATTCTGGAATTGGACCCCAGATTCCCCAGTGATATGAAGCTTCATTCAGACCTTGTATCCATTTACTGAATTGTGTTTTTTCCTCTATTATAGTAATTATACATAATATACACATTATAGATGCAGACACTTCATTCTTCTATTGCATGGATGCTTTTTGTTGTGGACATATGATCATCCATAGGGGTAATGTAGACATACTTGCACATGTCCATTTGGGGCTGGGGGTCTCCGCTGTGCATTAGACCCTATGATGTGTATAAGAAGCCGGTTACTGGTGATTTATTATGTCATGAAGAAGAACTGAACACAAATACCAGGTAGAAACGCAGAGATGTTTTGCTCCTATCTGTTTTTTTAATGTTTCTATGATTTTAATTTGGATTTTTCAATAAAAGTTTTTGTTTTTATTCACACTGGAAAACAAGTGCTGGATTATCAGTAACTTTCTAAGTCCCGTCCATTCCTTCTTCCTCCGAGCACTTCCCATGGATCTCACCAAGCACCGAGAGATGAGCTGAAAGCAGACACATTTTTCTATAGAGGAATGGCAGACATGGGTGTTGTCTACATAGAAAGCCTCTCCTGAATCCCATGGACAAAAAAGCCGACCTACAATCTGCCAGGACACAAGCGGAAACATATGAAGATTCCTGGGACTTTATACTCTGGAGTGATGAGACCAAGATAAATGGTGGATAAATGAGGAATACAATGAGAAATGCATTGTGTCTACAGTGAGACCTGGTGGTGGCCGTGTCCTTATGTGGGGCTGCTTGAGCGCTGCTGGTGTCGGGGAGCTACAGGTCATTGATGGTATCATGAATTCACAGATGTTCTGCTCTATAGTGGAAAAGAAGATGCTGCCATCACTCCGTGCCCTTGGTAGATCGGCACTTTCCAACACGACTGATCCAAAACACACATGTAAACCCACGGTTGCACGGTAAAGAACAGGATGAAAGTAATTCAGTGGCCAAGTGGCTCAGGATCTGAACCCAACCAAACACCTATGGGGAATTCTGAACAGACAAATTGTCATTAGTGATGAGCATGCATGCTCGTTACTCGAGATTTACGAGCATGCTCAGGTGCTTTCCGAGCATCTTCGGCGTGGTCGGGTGTTATGTTTGAGTCACTCCATGCACATGATTTGCAACTGTTTGACAGCTTTAATACATGTGAGGAGTGACTGTTTCTTAGGCATTCCTCACATGTATTAAAGCTGTCAAACAGTCGCAAATCATGAACACAGCAGTGATTCAAACATAACACCCGAGCACGCTGAAGATACTCGGCGAGCACCTGAGCATGCTCTCCAAAAGGGTTAACAGGACATGCTCCCTCATCACTAGTTGTCAACACTCTATATCCAGAATCCAGGCTCTAAGAGAGCTTGTTCTTGAAGAAGGGAATAAAGATAGATGATGCATTATATCACTAACTTGTTCATTCCAGGCCTTCAAGATTTGGTGCTGTCTTTAAAAATCATGGAGGCCATACAAATTACTAGATATAGTAGCTTTTGATGTGGGTGTACTCATTTTTTGCATTAACTAATTTGAGTTAAACTGAAAATTTTGCAATGATAGTTATATTAATAACCTTACTTTCATGTTTTGATTACAAAAAAATGTTCTATGAAACTCAGTGTTGGCAAAATGTTAGAAATATTTCTTGTGTTCAGTGAAATATTAATTAAAATCTTACTCATCAAAGGGGGTGTACTCATTTATGCTGAACAGTGTTTATTAAACTTTATAAAACACAGTGAACATAATTACACTTTCTTTCCCATATGACTTGTCTCATGTTTTGCAAGGTATGATTTATGTATAAAAGATTTCCCACATTCTGAACATGAATACGGCTTCTCTCCTGTGTGAATTCTCTGATGTGTATTGAGATTCCCTTTCTTTGTGAAGCATTTCCCACATTCTGAACATGAATACGGCTTCTCTCCTGTGTGAATTCTCTGATGTGTATTAAGACTCCCTTTATCTGAGAAGGACTTCTCACATAGTGAACATGAAAATGGCTTCTCTCCTGTGTGAATTCTCTGATGTGTACTAAGATTCCCTTTCTTTGTGAAGGACTTCCCACATTCTGAACATGAATACGGCTTTTCTCCTGTGTGAGTTCTCTGATGTGTAACAAGTTGTGATTTCTCTGTAAAGCACCTTCCACATTGTAAACATGAATACGGCTTCTCTCCTGTGTGAATTCTTTGATGTTCAACAAGATTTGATTTATATATAAAAGATTTCCCACATTCTGAACATGAAAATGGCTTTTCCTTTGTGTGAATTCTCTCATGTGCAGAAAGATTTGATTTATTTATATAAGATTTCCCACATTCTGAACATGAAAATGGCTTTTCGCCTGTATGAATTCTCTCATGTGTAGCACGGTGTGATTTACTTAAAAAAGATTTCCCACATTCTGAGCATGAATACGGCTTTTCTCCTGTATGAATTCTCTCATGTGTAGCAAGGAGTGATTTATATATAAAAGATTTCCCACATTCTGAACATGGATATGGCTTCTCTCCTGTATGACTTTTCTCATGTTTCCTAAGACTTGATTTATTTGTAAAGCATTTCTCACAGAATGAACATGAATACGGCTTCTCTCCTGTGTGAATTCTTCTTTGATGTCTAACAAGCTCTGAATTATCTCTAAAACATTTCCCACATTCTGAACATGAATACGGCTTTTCTTCTGTGTGAATTCTCTGATGTGTATTAAGACTCCCTTTATCTGTGAAGCATTTCTCACATAGTGAACATGAAAATGGCTTCTCTCCTGTGTGAATTCTCTGATGTCTAATAAGATTCCCTTTTTCTGTAAAGTATTTCCCACATTTTGAACATGGATATGGTTTATCTCCTGTGTGAATTTTCTGATGTCTAATAAGACTTCCTTTATCTGTAAAGGACTTCTCACATTCTGAACATGAAAATGGAATTTCCCTTGTGTGAATTCTTAGATGTGTAATAAGATTCCCTTTAACTGTAAAGCATTTCCCACATTCTGAACAGGAGTATGGCTTTTCTCCTTTGTGCTTTTTTTGTGTTAAAAAATCTAAACTTCTAGTAAATTGCTTGTCACACTGAAATCTTGTATCCACTGTGTCACCTGGAATAGTGGTAACAATGTGAGATTGCTCAGGAGAGGGTTCCTCATGATCAGGAGGATTATAAGAAAGTGAAGTGCTGTGAAGTCCAGGAGGTGCAGGAAGGGTGATGAGGTTTTCTCCATTAGAGTGCTCCCTGATATCTTCTTTTTTACAATTTAGTGATAAACCGTTATTCTCACAAGTATTTCCTGTAAGGATGAAAGATAGATTGGACTCACTGAAATGCATGCTAAAACATAACTTTTATTCAAACTTTTTTTTAAAATAACCCCTATGACATACAACATGACGCACTCATGTGTTTCAATTCCTAGAGTGACAGAATTGACAAGAGACAACAAAAAACAAAACCACAAACTACCCACAAATCTACTCTAGATTAAAATACGCTGTCTCGTCGCTCCGATTAGGGCAACTCATCAGGAGACACACACTAAAGAATTGGAGACAACCTAGTTAAAAACAAAATATATATAAAATATACTGTATATAGTGGATTCCAATCCTCTCATATGTCGGTTTCTCAAGTATAACAGACCTAGAATCTCCACTCTAGAATGGGGAGAACACTATGCTTTTAATTAGCTATATTAACCCATTAACGACCACCGTAGTGCATTTTTATGGTGGAAGTTAAGGGTGCCTATGAGGAATAAGAGAATAGCACCACCTGTCTGTGACAGCTGACACCCTGCAGTTTCGGCCCCGGCCAGTTTCGATGCTGATCGGGGCCGATTAACTCCTTAAATGCCGCTGTCAATTGTGACAATGCTATTTAATTGGTGAAAAAAGGGGTCGGAAGACCCCCTTATTAACTATCGGACCCCCGCAATGAGAATTGCAGGTCCCGATGGTTACCATGGTACCATGAGATCATGTGAACAAAAAAAAAAAAAATACCAACCCAAGGAACAAATCGGTCTTATCACTTTTACTGCATGGTGAACGGTGCAAAAAATAAAAACAATAACTGAATTCCTGTTTTTTTTTGTTCATTCTGTGTCTGAAAAATCTGAATAAAAAGCAATCAAAAATTACTATGTGCCCCAAGATGGTACCAAAAAAATCTGCAACTCGTCCCGCAAAGAATTAGCCATCATACAGCTCTGCTCACCAAAAAATAAAAAAGTTACAGCTCAGAGAATATGGCGACGAAAAAAACCTACTTTTTATATATATGAAATATATAAAAAGCATTTTTACTGTGTGTCAGCAGCAAAACCTAAAAAAAATACCATATCAATATGGTATCGCTGTAATCGCAATGACCCGAAGAATAAATCCGACTCAGTTACCGCACGGTGAGCGGTGCAAAAATAAAAATAAATATTCTAGAACTGCTGTCTATATGTTCATTCTGCCTCACATTTATCCTGCGTTCTCCGCTGAGCGCTTACGTCGGGGTTTCCATGTAAATTCCCCAAAACCGCAATTCAGACAAACCCCAGAAGGAGACGGAGACACTCACTTATGAAGTCAGTGGAGTCCCTTTAGACTGGTCTGTGTTCCGGCTGCGTCCCATCATTTTAGCCATTTTTTAGCGCATAAGTGTGGGTGACCACAGATCTGTGTTCACCTAAAAAGATGGAGACCACTGGATCAGACGTCAAACTGACTCTAATGTGTCTCCATCTGCCTCATTATGGTGGGTGGTTCCATCGGGGTTTCGTCTGAATCACATTTTTGTGGGATTTACATGGCAACTCCGACGTAAGTGTTCAGTGTAGCCTGGCGATCCAGTCTTATTCTGGAAGCAATCAAAAATTATGTAGTTCAAAATGTTATCAATAAAACCCCTAATTTATCCCACACAAAACCAGCCCCCTCTCAGGTCCGTCATCTGTCACTGCAACTATAGGGGGTCCCACATTACTGGAAGAATAAAGACTCTGGAAAAGCGACAGCTCCCGTCCCCTTAAATAAAATCCAGTGAATTCTGCGCTCCCAAATCCAAATGCCCCCCTCCTTCTGAGCCCCACTGTGCCAAACCGAAGTAAGCAGTCACATGTTTGGCATTATTGTAGTGGGGAGAGTACTTAATTTACGGAGTGCATGTCACCAGGAGAAATGTATGGGGGCGCTACAGTATATGGGGGCACAATGTGTGGGCACTAAACTTGCATATCTGCAATTCTCCAGAATAAAGCCTGGCGTGGATGTTACATAATAGTCACTGCAGCAGTAGATGAATTCATTGAGATGTGTAATTTCTATAATGGGGTCACTTTTGGGGTTCTGGCACCTTTGGGGCTCCGCAAATGTCGTCCATAAACTATTCTACCAACGTCTATGCACCAAAAGCCAAATAGCGCTCCTTCCTTCTCAGCCCTGACGTGTGGCCTAACAGTAATTTCTGATGACATATGAGGCATTATCAAGTTCTGGAGAAAGTGCATAAAAATTATGGGGGTTCGTTTTCTATTATCCATTGTAAAAATTACAAATTTGGAGCTAAAACTACATTTTCGTGAAAAAATGAAAATTTTCAATATGATGACCTAATGTTATCAAATTCAGTGTAGTACCTGTGGGTTCAAAATGCTCACTATACCCCTGGATAAAATCCTTGAGTGGTGTAGTTTCCAAAATCGGGTAACTTGTCAGTTTTCCACTGTTTAGGCATATCAGGGGCTCTCCAAACGCAACAGGACGCCAGCAGACCATTCCATCAAAGTCTGTGTTCCAAACGTCACTCCTTCATTTACAAGCCCTGCCGTGCGCCCAAACAATGGCTTTCCCCCACATACTCAGGAGCAATTGCACAACAAATTTTGGGGTCCATTTTCTCCAGTTATCCTGGAATGGGGTTAAAAGTAGATTTTTGTGGGGAAAATGAGAGATTTTTTATTAGGGCGTTGAAGGTTCCTTGGGAAGGCAGCCCCCTCCATACTGGGGGTCCCAACAGGGGGCGGAGGCCCAAAATGGGGTGGGCATCCATGGTCCAAAGGGGCAGGGGAGGTAATGCCAAAAGGTCCCTGCTAGCGATATTATATGCTGGAAATGCCACGGCCCAGGCCATATAGCAGCCCGTTGTGCCCTGACCACCAAGCAAATGGACTGCAGCCTGGAATGCCACTGTTCAAACTATGCGTATCCGGCCTGCAGTGTGAACTGTCCACCCAGCGAGGGGCCACAAGCTTGTCCCGTAAAGGTAAATAGTTGGCAAGTAACTGGATTGCTAGACTCAGGGAGCCTGTGACCCTTGTGAGGGCCACATTTCTCTCCACCTGATCCCAGGGAAGAAGGTTGGCGTCCGGTGCATTCATGGTGATGCTAAAGACTACCCCTTGGACAGAGTGGACACTGAAACTGCCCATGGTACGGAGTGCCACGAGGTCGGCGTCGTCCAGGACTTATTGCACCCTATTATTATATGCTGGGAATTTTGTTTGTTTTGGGGATCTGTGGGGGAAGGGTTCAGAGCTCGATGGTTGGATACGAAACCGGTTGGCCCTAAAGAGGTATCAACACACCCAGAGTCGGACGGGTTTCCTTTCTGTCTCCTTGTGGGGGATAAGGAGGTAGTGTTCCCTGAAACTGACATTCCTGAGTTAGGTGTGACCAGCGAAAATTTTAGGTCCACCCAACATAGGGACCGGACTCTGAGGGAAGCATTTAACAATGTCACAGTCATAAATGGTATTGCGCAGGAGCCAGGGGCTGAAACGAGATTTCCCTATTTTATGCTGAGTGGGGAGTTATTGTACCGGGTTACAAAAGTGAGGAGGAGCTTGTGGAACAGTTATTAGTACCAGGGCCTTATAGACGAAGGTGTCACGGGTGTGTAAGATGTAACAGACAGTCGCTCTGGATCTGGCTGCAGAAGGTCACTGCGTTTGACATTGCAGACGCCTTCTTAATTTTTTACCTAGCGGCAAACTACCTCCTCTGATTGACACACCCTGGTCTGGGTGTTTACCTGGTCTGGGTGTTTATAAACTCTCAGTCTGCTTCAGGGAGTAGTCGGTGATATTCTCATTTTCCCTTATGAAGGCATGGAGCAATAGCAGTCGGGTAGCTTCCTCTCTAGTGCCCTTGGAGGACGTTTGGTGTTATCTCTCTGGTGTCTACTCAAGCTAAGTTTTCCCCCCTTTGTTTGCCTCCCTTGTTGTCTTTAGTTTATAGTGGGACTGACCAGTGTTCACCCCCCTATTTGGGCCTAGCTCTAGGAATATACAGGGATTATGTTTCCTGTTCCGCGATAGGTGCGGAACCTATATAGGGACGGTAGGACAAGTAGGGTGATGTTAGATCTGCCTAGGGGTCTCCACTCCCCCTTTCCCTAGTGCTTGGGCTACCCTCCCCTCATCCCTTGCACTTAGTCTTTCCCACACCATGCATCAGGGCTGTGGAGTCGGAGTCGGTGTCCATTTTGGTGGAGTCGGAATCGGTATAAAATGGACTGACTCCAACTCCTATAATATATAATAAATTAGGTACAGTAGTTCAATGCAGTTTGTGGGGAAAATTTTTTTCATAAGAATTTGGGAAAGTTATGAAATGTCCTATAAATGTCTGTTCTATTCCTGATCTAAGGGTCTAGACTTTTAGTTGAATCTGTACTACAGTAAATGTATAATTTAAATATGAGCCATGTATGAGGGAGTCAGAGTCGGTGTCATGGAAATTGAGGAGTCGGAGTTGGAGTCGGAGGTTTGGCTTTCCAACTCCACAGCCCTTCCGTGCGTGACAGAAGGGTGTTGGACATGGCCCATTTACATGTCTTGGGTGGCCATCTGGGGGTGTAAAAAACTCGGAAACGGATCATGCAGAGGTTCTATTGGCCTGGATGTCACCGGGAAAGTATTGCAGGTCCTGTCCTACTTGCCAGTTAACCGCCCCACCTCTCACTTTTGAAGTCCCCTTATGCCATTGCCGATCATTGAAGTGCCGTTTGAGAGAATTGCCATGGACTTGGTCGGTCCCCTGGTTAAATTTGCTTGTGGGCATCAATATATATTAGTCATCTTGGAGTATGCCACATGCTATCCAGAAGCGATTCCCCTGAGAAACTTTTCGGCAAAGGAGTATAGCTCGTGAATTGGTCCACGTTTTTTCCCGGACAGGATTACCAAGGGAGATGCTGACCAACCAAGGAACACCCTTTATGAGGAAGGTGATGATGGAATTGTGTAAGACCCTGCAAATCATCCAACTAAAGACATCAGCATACTATCCTCAGACAGATGGCCTTGTGGAAAGGTTCAATAAAACTCTGAAGAGTATGTTGAGGAAGGCCATAGAAAAGGATGGCAGAGACTGGAGCTGTCGCCTACCATATTTGTTGTTCTCTATCCGAGAGGTTCCACAGGCCTCTACTAAGTTCTCGTCATTTGAACTTTTGTATGGCCAGCATCCGTGGGGGTCTCCTTGATATAGCAAAGGAAAACTGGGAAGCCGAAGTCACGCCCCACAGGAGCGTCGCTGAGCACGTCACACGCACAGATGTAGGAGAGGATTGCGAAGGTAATGCCCATCGTAAAAGGACATCTCCTCCAGGCATAAGAGGCTCAAGCTAGGGTCTACAACCAATCAGCCAGAGTGAGGCAGTTCAATCCTGGAGACCAAGTCCTCATAATTATTCCTACTGTGGAAAGCAAATTCTTGGTCAAGTGGCAAGGGCCGTATGAGGTGGTGGAAAAGCTTGGTGAAGTGAATTACAATATTCATCAACCGGGAAGCCGTAAATCCTACCAGATCTACCACTCTCATCAAGCATTGGCAATAGAGAGAGCCTGTTGAAACTCCATGTTTGCTGATCAAGCCAGAAGCCGAGGTTGGAAGAGTGGCAATAGCGGAGACGCTGTCAAAGGCTTAAAAACAGCAATGTCGGGGATTGCTACAGAAGAACATGGACCTGTTCTCAGAACTATATACCAAAACAGTTCCTCCTTTTACTATATTAATAAAATCATCTGAAGTAGTCATATAATAGTTAATTATATATAGTATTTTATTTAACACAGCAAGCAAAACCAATTAAAAATGTACTGCCCCTAAAAAATCCCAATTAAAACCAATAGGCAGTGTGGTCTACAAACAATCTTATGACATACAGGTAAGTATATATACCATTATATAGGTGTACATTATTGTATACAGTTCAAATTGCCATATCATAAATACACATAATAAATAGGTTTCTAAGACCAGTTGGGCACCGGCTTAGACAGTATATAGTTAATCACAAGAATACAGACCATATGTCATAGTGATAGCCCCACACTGCCCAGCACCCCTACGAGCGTTTTGCATGTTTTCTTCCTCGGGGGGTACTGAGGAAGCAAATTTTACCTAAGAACAACACATCTGGACCCTCACCTAATCAAATTGATTCAACAGCTCCTTAATTTTGTGTTGAGACATCATTTATTTTTATTTAAGGATAGGATATACCTACAGGAAAGAGGAACCGCAATGGGGGCGTATTGTGCGCCCTCTTATGCGTGCCTCTTTCTTGGGTATTGGGAGCATAATATCATAATATCCAGCAGAAGAAAACGGTGCGGTCCAGATGTGGGTAAGATTAATTGATGATCTGTTTATCATATGGCAGGGGGACAGTGAACTTGTTGAAATTTTTTTTTCAAGAACTAAATGTTAATCCGTACAACATTCGGTTGACCAGTGTCTCAAGCCCTGAGGAGATTGACTTTTTGGATCTAAAAATTAGGAAGGAGGAATAATCTCCACTGATATTTATAGGAAAAGTACGGCTGTTAATGCCATCTTAAATGCCAAATCATCTCATCTCCCACAAGTTATTAGATCAATACCTACTGGTCAGTTCCTCCGGGTCTCGACGCATATGCTCAACCGATGTTTTGTTTGATTTGAAGATGCTCGTCATTATAGGGGTGATGTTATCCAGAATGGCTACCAGAGAGAAAAATTGACGACTAGGGATGAACTCCTAAAACCTAGGGATAAAAAGCAGGATCAGAGGGTGAGACTTATTACCCCCTACTACGCTCAGTGGAGGGAGATGCATGATATTATAAACAGATATTGGCCCATTCTCCGCTCTGATCCTGTTCTAAACCGGGTTATTTCGTCAAAACCTTCCATGACACCAAAAAGATCTGAAACACTAACAGATATTTTGGTAAGAAGTCACTATATCCCCCCCCCCTGACACCACAAAGTCCACTTCCTGGTACCATAGCTCAAAGACGCGGGTGCTTTTCATGTGGATCACGTGGTGTTTGTCCCCAAATTGATAGAGCAAAGGAATTTTGTTTTGATTCATCAAAAAGCAAGATATTTAAGATCTTTTAAATTTATCAATTGCAGATCGACCGAGATAATTTACTGGGCAACTTGCCCGTGCGAACTAATTTACGTGGGGCTGTCATCACGTGAATTCCGGGTAAGAATACTCGAACATATTAAAGATATCAAAAAAATGCAGCAAAATGTGATAAACCTGAAGAACTAGCTACTTTAAAAAATGTTCCAAAACATTTTAGGGAACACCGTAACTGTAATTGGAGATTATTGCGCTTTAGAGGTATTGATAAGGTTAACCCTGGAGCAAGAGGGGTTAATTTAAAAAGAATACTGGAACAAAAAGGAAATAAAAAATGCATTATTACTTTGGACACGGTAAAATCTAAAAGGATTAAACGACATGATTACCTTTGCTCCTTTCCTTACGTAACTCACGACACTGATGCTGGGGGGATTTAATATTAATGGGGGTCTATCTGATTTGAATGACTGAAAATATCTCTTATTGGTTTTGATGCAATCTGATATATGTGGTAGCGTCGGGGATATGAGAGGTATTGATATTTACGGAAAAAAATTGGATCAGTCGTCCATATGACTGTTAGCTGTATGTAGATGTAAATGGCCGATAAACATGGTTGGATAACCGGAAGTGGTTAATAAACAAATGAAAGGTATATATCTGATATGGTGACACTGTGTTATTACTAATTTTACTGTTTATTTCAACTATAGTCTGGACAATATATTCAATGTCGGCAATACAGGAAAAATCCACAAGAGGGAAACCTACTAAAAGAAAATGAAATAAAAGACTAATGCTGCAATACTGGGATTGATTGTTTAATTAATGAGCGTCGTAATTTCTATAATGGTATTCATATTTATATGCATTTTTCAGCTCTATTATGGTTATGGGTATGACATGCCCATTGCCCATTAACATCATGGCGTCCCGATGCTCTTTGTGGGCGCGCGCGCGCGCTGTGCCGCCGAGTCTCTCCCTCTGTGCCCGGCGTCCAATCGGATGTTCTGATGCGCACGCATGCGCGGTCGGGCTTCCGGGACGCCGGCCGCAGGGGGCGATGCAAGGTGGACAGCGTGGATGCGCCGATATACACATACAGCATGCGGAATGGATAAAAACTTTCCATTTTCTCTCTGAACCCATTAGGGACGTAAGTAATCAGTGATGATTATATTAATGAAACATGATGATAGGTTCTACCTTATGCCCAACCCTCCAGTACTAGTATATGTATTCAGCCTGCACACTGCCTCAGTACCCCCCGAGGAAGCAAACACGCAAAACGCGCGTAGGGGTACTGGTGTAGGGCTATCACTATGGCATATGGTCTGTATTCTTGTGATTAACTATATACGGTCTAAGCCAGTGCCCAACTGGTCTTAGAAACCTATTTATTATGTGTATTTATGATATGGCAATTTGAACTGTATACAATAATGTACACCTATATAATGGTATATATACTTACCTGTATGTCATAAGATTGTTTATAGACCACACTGCCTATTGGTTTTAATTGGCATTTTTTAGGGGCAGTACATTTTTAATTGGTTTTGCTTGCTGTGTTAAATAAAATACTATAAATAATTAACTATTATATGACTACTTCAGATGATTTTATTAATATAGTAAAAGGAGGAACTGTTTTGGTATATGATTGAATTGGGATACTCCTTATGTACAGCTAATGGATCTATATATCCTTTTTGTGCTAATTAATTCTGTTCTCAGAACTGCCTGGATGTACAAAGGTTATAGAACATGCGGTTTTGACGGAGCCACATGTGCGGGTGAACTTGAAACCCTATCGAATTCCCGAGGCCCAACAAAAGCTGATCTCCAAGGAAGTGAGTTGTATGTTGAAATTTGGAGCCCGATTGTCCTGGTTCCAAAACCCGATGACGAATAGAGATTCTGAAACGATTATAAAAAGTTGAATTTAGTCTCTAAATTCGACGCATATCCAATGCCGCGTGTCGATGATCTGATCGAGAGACTTGGGCCGGCAAGGTACATAACCACCTTGGATTTAACGAAAGGATATTGGCAAATCTCCATGTCACAGGGAGCCAAGGACTGCTTTTTTTTTACGCCCGACAGGTGCTTCCAATATGTCTGGATGCCATTTGGACTGAAGGGAGCTCCGGCCACCTTCCATAGGGCCATGGACTGGATCCTCATACCGCATAAGAAGTACACCATGGCATACCTGGACGATATTGTAATCTTCAGCCCGGACTGTGGAAGTCATCTAGAGAAGGTCCAGGTGGTGTTTGATGTGCTTAAGAAGGCGGGGTTTACGATAAATCAAAAAAAAAAAGTGCCATGGGGAAAGAAGAGGCCAAATACCTGGGATATGTAGTGAGTAGAGGTGAGATCAAACCCCAAATCAGTTAAGTGGATGCAATCCAAAACTGGCCAAGACCACTCTCAAAGAAGCAGGTTAGGGCCTTTCTAGGAATCGTGGGATACTACAGGAGATTCATCCCAAACTTTGCTATGATGGCCACACCCCTGACGGACCTCCTTGAAGGGACAAAATCAGTTATGGCCAAATGGACTGTGGAGGTAGAGATGGCCTTTCAAGAACTGAAAATGGCTCTGTGTAAGCAACCAGTCCTGCTTGCCCAAGTGTTCAAGAGGGAATTTGTACTCCAGAAGTCGGTTTAGGAGCAGTTCTTTCTCAAGAAATACATAGGGAGGAGCACCCTGTTCTCTACCTGAGTAGGAAGCTATCTGCATGTGAAAAGAATTATTCCATTGTAGAAAAGGAATGCTTGGCCATAAAGAGGGCGCGGGACACATTATGTTTAAATTAGTATCAGACCATGCCCCACTCAGGTGGATGAGAGAGAAAAGGGGAAAAATGCTAGGGTCACCAGCTGGTTTTTATCCCTACAGCTTCCATCTGGAACATAGAGCTGGGAAGCTACATGGTAATGCCGATGCCCTCTCGAGAATCTCCTGTCTAGTAGAAGGTGCCAAGCCCCATGGCATTAGGCAGAGGGGGGAGGTATGTAAGGCAGCTTCCGGACATATAATTGACGGAAGGTATGTGTCACAGAGATGGTTCTCATCTGTGATGTAATCCTGGAGTGTTGCTTTAGTGCACATAGCACTAAGAGGATTGTTTGGTGCATCCGGGCCCAGGTTTTACGGGCAGCCTGAGAGACAGGCGAGTCTGGCTGCTCACATGCCTCACCTCTGTGTGTGGTTAAGAGGTTAAAATGGAGTCCTTAGTTTGACACATGGTCTGTGTGTGTGGAGGGAAAAGGCCTCCTGTGTAATATCCAGACTGAGCCAGTGTACTGGATGCTACCCATCCCAACTGTGTGGCCACAGGACTGGCTAACCAGAGACTTTGTCTAAAGAACTGTTTTCTTTGTTTTGCCTGCACTGAAGGCTGTTTGTTTTCCCTTTTGCTTGTGGATGGTTTATGGCGCAATAAACCGACTTGAACATTTAAACGGAAACGCTTCCGGTTTTGCCTCCCGATGCACCCAAGTGAGTAGAAACCCCACAATATATAGTGGATTCCAATCCTCTCATATGTTGGTTTCTCAAGTATAACAGACATAGAATTTCCACTCTAGAATGGGGAGTAAAGTACAAACACTACGCTTTTAATTAGCTATATTAAGCCTAAGTGGTGTTCCTCAATTTCATTCAAAGGGGAAGTAGCACTTTATATAGCAGCATCTTACTGACGTGCAACAATTGGAGCTGATCTCATAGACAATAAATCTCTGTGCTTATCTTTATGCAACAAAGATACAGTCTAGATACTGAGTATAACTCAATGTACCGAGCAACTGTTAAATATTGCTGTAATACTTAACCTCCTCTAATAAGGTCAATATTACTTATTGGACCCTAGTCCTTAAATTGCAGCTTCACCCTTGCTGCCTAATGCTCTCAGCCTCCTATTGCAGAGGTCACTATTACTCTTTATCCATTAATCCATATATTGCACATTTGCCCCAGCGGCTTCATGCTCTAATGCGACCTGCTGGGGCTCCTCCTCGCCGGACCACCACCACATCAGTGATTCACTCTGCCTAGATATAAGTGTTTCTCACTAAATCAGAATATCAAAGAGTTAATTTATTTCAGTTCTTAAATAAAAAGTGAAGCTCCTATATTATATAGAGTCATTACACACAGAGGGATCTATTATATAGAGTCATTACACACAGAGGGATCTATTATATAGAGTCATTACACACAGAGGGATCTATTATATAGAGTCATTACACACAGAGGGATCTATTATATAGAGTCATTACACACAGAGGGATCTATTATATAGAGTCATTACACACAGAGGGATCTATTATATAGAGTCATTACACACAGAGGGATCTATTATATAGAGTCATTACACACAGAGGGATCTATTATATAGAGTCATTACACACAGAGGGATCTATTATATAGAGTCATTACACACAGAGGGATCTATTATATAGAGTCATTACACACAGAGGGATCTATTATATAGAGTCATTACACACAGAGGGATCTATTATATAGAGTCATTACACACAGAGGGATCTATTATATAGAGTCATTACACACAGAGGGCTCTATTATATAGAGTCATTACACACAGAGGGATCTATTATATAGAGTCATTACACACAGAGGGATCTATTACATAGAGTCATTACACACAGAGGGCTCTATTATATAGAGTCATTACACACAGAGGGATCTATTATATAGAGTCATTACACACAGAGGGATCTATTATATAGAGTCATTACACACAGAGGGATCTATTATATAGAGTCATTACACACGGAGGGATCTATTATATAGAGTCATTACACACGGAGGGGTCTATTATATAGAGTCATTACACACAGAGGGGTCTATTATATAGTCATTACACACAGAGGGATCTATTATATAGAGTCATTACACACAGAGGGATCTATTATATAGAGTCATTACACACAGAGGGAATTATTATATAGAGTCATTACACGCAGAGGGATCTATTATAAAGAGTCATTACACGCAGACGGATCTATTATATAGAGTCATTACACGCAGAGCGATCTATTATATAGAGTCATTACACGCAGAGCGATCTATTATATAGAGTCATTACACGCAGAGGGATCTATTATATAGAGTCATTACACGCAGAGGGATCTATTTCACGTGTTTATTTCTGTTAATGTTGATGATTATGGCTTACAGCCAATGAAAACACAAAAGTCATTATCTCAGTAAATTAGAATACTTTATAACAACAGCTTGAAAAATTATTTTAAAATCCGAAATATTGTCCTACTGAAATGTATGTTCAGTAAATGCCTCAATACTTGGTCGGGGCTCCTTTTGCATCAATTACTGCATCAATGCGGCAATGTGGCATGGAGGCGATCAGCCTGTGGCTGCTGAGGGGTTATGGAATCCCAGGTGGCTTTGATAGCAGCCTTCAGCTCGTCTGCATTGTTGGCTCTGGGGTCTCTCATCTTCCTCTTGACAATACCCTATAGATTCTATAGAATAGATTCTCTATGGGGTTAAGGTCAGGCGAGTTTGCTGCCAATCAAGCACAGTGATACTGTTGTGTAAACCAGGTATTGGTACTTTTGGCCGTGTGGACAGGGGCCAAGTCCTGCTGGAGAATGACATTTCCATCTCCAAAAAGCTTGTCGGCAGAGGGAAGCATGAAGTGCTGTAAAATGTCCTGGTAGACGGCTGCGCTGACTTTGGTCTTGATAAAACACAGTGGACCTCCACCAGCAGATGACATGGCTCCCCAAACCATCACTGATTGTGGAGACTTCACACTAGACCTCCAGCAGCTTGGATTGTGGCCTCTCCACTCTTCCTCCAGACTCTGGGACCTTGATTTCCAAATGAAATGCAAAATTTACTTTCATCTGAAAACATTTCCTTGGACAACTGAGCAGCAGTCCAGGTCTTTTTCTCCTTGGCCCAGGTAAGACGCTTCTGGCGTTGTCTATTGGTCATGAGTGGCCTGACACAAGGAATGTGACACTTGTAGCCGATGTCCTGGATAAGTCTGTGTGTGGTGGCTCTTGAAGCAATGACTCCAGCAGCAGTCCACTCCTTGTGAATTTCCCCCTAATTTTTGAATGGCCTTTTATTAACAATCCTTTCCAGGCTGCGGTTATCCCGGTTGCTTGTGCACCTTTTTCTACCACACTTTTTCTTTCCACTCAACTTTCCATTAATCTTCTTGGATACAGCGCTCTGTGAACAGCCAGCTTCTTTAGCAATGACCTCTTGTGGCTTACCCTCCTTGTGGAGTGTGTCAATGACTGCCTTCTGGACATCTGTCAAGTCAGCAGTCTTCCCCATGATTGTGGAACCTACTGAAACAGACTAAGGAACCTTTTTAAACACGTAGGAAGCCTTTGCAGGTGTTTTTTGTTAATTATTCTAATTTACTGAGATAATGACTTTTGTGTTTTCATTGGCTGTAAGCCAGAATCATCAACATACACAGAAATAAACACGTGAAATAGATCCCTCTCCCTCTGTGTGTAATGACTCTATATAATAGATCCCTCTGTGTGTAATGACTCTATATAATAGATCCCTCTGTGTGTAATGACTCTATATAATATGAGTTTCACTTTTTGTGTTGAAGAACTGAAATAAATTAACTTTTTGATCATATTCTAAGTTAATGAGAAGCACCTGTAGAAAGTATTAATCAGCCTCTGAGCCCCCCGATCACCCCCCTATTACACAGAGCAGCAGGACACTAATGGATTTAGCATCTGAATAGATTCGATGGGAATTTTTCTACAACACGAGAGATTTCTCAATGTATTTTCTGGATCTCACAATGAAGACCCTCGTCAGTGAAAGTACCGGTGATAAGGGGGACAACTACATGCCATCACATTAACGCAATGACGGGTAAAGTGAATGACACTTATAATCTGGTGACATTGGCACAAGTCAGGGGTGGCAGAGATTAGACAGCAAATAGACAGTTCTTAAAGGGAACCTGTCACCAGCATTTACCCCTTAATGTACCACCAGTGCCATTTCACTCTCTCGTTCTTCCCATCATGCTCTTAGTGTAGAAAAGTGTCCACGCAATTAACAATGGAGTTTTAATCTTTCATTAATGTATGTAAATGAGACTGACGAGTGACACAGGCGGCCGTACATCCGGGAGCCGTCGAGCTCCGGCCGCCGCCATCATGTCCTCAGTATGGCTAAAGGCATGATGGGAAATATCAGAACACAGTAATAGCACTGAAGGCACATTAACCCCTTAAGGATCGAGCCTCATTGTACAATTGTGACCGGCGTCCCTTTATGTGGTGATAACTCTGGAGCGGCCGCACATCCCAGCGATTCGGAGACTGTGGCTTCCTGGCACATTGCTCTTCATGTCACTGGTAAATTTCGGTCGTTATTATTTGCATTTATTTATGAAAATATCAAAAAAAAAGTAACAAAAAAATTGAGTATTTCGCAGTTTTCAAACGTTGAATTTTTATGTCCTTAAACCGGATAGTTTTACCACCAAACAGTCAATAAATAACATTTCCGCTATATCTACTTTATATCAGCATCATTTCTAAAACACTTTCTTGTTAGGAAGTTATAAGGGTTAAAATTTTATCAGCAATTTCTCATTTTTACAACAAAATTTTACCAAACTAATATTTTTTTAGGGACCACATCACATTTGAAGAGACTTTGAGGGGCCTATGTGACATAAAATACCCCAAGTGACACCATTCAATAAAACTGCACCCCTCAAAGTGCTCAAAACCACATTCAATAAGTTTATTAACCCTTCAGGTGCTTCACAGGAATTAAAGCAATGTGGAAAGAAAAAAAAATGAAAATTTTACTTTTCCCACAAAAATGTTGCTTTAGCCCCAAATTTAGCATTTTCACAAGGATAACAGGAGAAAATGGACCATACCATTTGTTGTGCACTCTCTCCTGAGTAGCCGATACCCTATATGTGGGGGAGAACTACTGTTTGGGCGCACGGCAGGGCTCAGGAGGGAAGGAGCGCCATTTGACTTTTGAAGTGCAACATCAGCTGAAATTGATAGCAGAGGCCATGTTGTGTTTGCAGAGCCCCTGATGTGCCTAAACAGTGGAAACCCCCCACACAAGTGACGCCATTTTTAAAACTACACCCCCTGATGAAATTTATCTAAAGGTATGGTGAGTATTTTGAAACCACAGGTGCTTCACAAAGTTTCAAAACATTGGACTGTAAAAATCAAAAATGACGTTTATTCCCCCAAAAAAAGGTTGTTTTAGCTCCAAATTTTCTATTTTCACAAAGAAATCATCTAGGGGTGCAGTGATCATATTGACTCCATATGTATTTTACAAAGTATTATACCACTGAAGTAAAGAAAAAATATACATTTTTACCACTAAAATGTTGTTTTAGCCCCAGATTTTACATTTTCACAAAGGTAAATGGGTAAAGATGACCACATAATTTGTTACACAATTTCTGCTGAACGGGGCAATACCCCATATGTGTCTGTACTGTACTGCTTAGCCATACGGTGAGACTCGGGAGGGAAAGAGCAATATTTGACTCTTGGAGAACAAATTTGTATAGAATAGTTTACGGTCTCCATATACAAAGCCCCTAAGTGGCAGAAGAGCAGAATCCCCCCTCAACTGACCCCATTTTTGGAAATAACCCCCCTCTGGGAATTTATCTACAGGTGTAGTGATGAATTTGACTCCATGGGTGTTTTGCAGAAACAATCAGCAATGGATGTTGCCAAGTTAAAATGCAAATCTGCCATTATAGTGCCCGGTACATTGCAGTACCTTTACATTGTAGCGCCAATACATCATGCCCAGCTCGTGCTTCACACACCCTAAAAATTAAGTGGGCTCTCCTCGCTACAGTAATGACAAACATGTGGATGCTAACTGCGGTCTAGACACACTGTGGGGCCCAGGAGGAGGGGGGGGGGGGTATTTGGATTTGGGAACGCAGATTTTGCTGGATTTCTTTTAGTGGGAACCATGTCACTTTTCCAGAGCTTTTGTTCTACCAGTAATGTGGACACCCCCTATACTTCTGTTTACAGATGATGAACCCGAGTAGGGACTTGTTTTTTGTGGGTTGAGTAGAAGCTTTTATTGGTGGCATTTTGGGGTACAGAACATTTTGGATCACATTTATCCTGTGCTCTACGCTGAGCACTTACATCGGGGTTTCCATCTAAATCTACAAAATACGTGATTCAGATGACACCCGAGAAGAATCCATTCATTATAATGAGGCAGCAGAGTTACTCTGGACACCGTCAGGCCTCTGTGCACCGATGTCCTTCTTTTGAGAAGTGCACAAAGCTGTGGCGGTCCGTGCTTTTATGCACGCTTAAAAAGACGGACACTGCCGGATCACAGGTCAGTCTGCGTCCACAATGTCTCCATCTGCCTCATTATAGGGAATCTTCCCCCGGGGTTTCTGTCTGAATCACAAGCTCAGTCATTTATATGGCAGCACGGGACTTGTGTAAGAACAATATGGAAGTAAAGGATGGAAGGAATATTAATGGCAGTCATTATTATACACTGGACATTATTACACACCTGTGGAAACATCTACCGGAATCTCCTCCTTCACGTCACTCACACACGGCTGATCCCCCCTCGTTATCGCTTCTTCTTCTGTCTCGTCCTTCACTTTATTCTTAGTCGGATCTTCCTCCTGATATATCAGATGTAACAATCAGCACAATACAAGAAACCACCAAAATCTGTGACATCAATGACCTCAATCAGAAATATCCCCCCATATACAGATCCGGTACAGGGCTCAGCACCGTCTACCTGATGACTCTCCGGGATGTTGTGATTCTCCTGTGGACAGTCCTGGGGATACAGAGGACGGGGACATCTCTCTGGTGGATTTCTTTCCATGAGTCCATCTGTAGGAAACACACAGTGACAGAATACAGTGACATGTAAGAGTTTGGGCACCCCTGGTCAAAATTCCTGTTATTGTGAACAGTTAAGTTGAAGATGAAATAATCTCTAAACGGCCTAAAGTTACAGATGACATTTCCTTTCAATTTTAGGCAAAACAAGTATATATTTTAATCTTTTACATTTTAAAAATTTCAAAAAGGAAAATGGGCCGATGCAAAAGTTTGTGCCCCCTGCATGGTTAGTACTTACTAGCGCCCCCCTTTGCAATTATCAGATTTTGTAAACGCTTTTTGTAGCCAGACAAGAGGCTTTCAGTTCTTGTGTGAGGAATTTTCATCCTTTCTTCCTTGGAAAATTCTTCCATTTCTGTGAGATTCCTGGGGCGTCTTGCATCCTCTGTTATTTTGAGGTCTAGCCACAGATTTTCAATGATATTCAGATCAGGGGATTGTGAGGGCCATTGTAAAAGCTTCAGCTTGCGCCTTTTGAGTTCGTCTATTGTGGATTTTGACGTGTGTTTAGGATCATTATCCATTTGTAGAAGCCATCCTCTTTTCACTTTCACCTTTCTTATACAACCCCTGGCAAAAATTATGGAATCACCGGGCTCGGAGGATGTTCATTCAGTTGTTTAATGTTGTTGAAAAAAAGCAGATCACAGACATGGCACAAAACTAAAGTCATTTCAAATGGAACTTTAGGGCTTTAAGAAACACTAAAAGAAATCAAGATTAAAAATGTGGTACTCAGTAAGGGTAATTTTTTACTGACCAAGCAGAAGGAAAAATGATGGAATCACTCAATTCTTAGGAAAATATTATGGAATCATGAAAAACAAACACACAAAAGAACACTCCAATACATCACTAGTATTTTGTTGAACCACCTCTGGCTTTAATAGCAGCTTGCAGTCTCTGAGGCATGGACTTAATGAGTGACAAACAGTACTCTTCATCAATCTGGCTCCAACTTTCTCTGATTGCTGTTGCCAGATCAGCTTTGCAGGTTGGAGCCTTGTCATGGACCATTTTCTTCAACTTCCACCAAAGATTTTCAATTGGATTAAGATCCGGACTATTTGCAGGCCATGACATTGACCTTATGTGTCTTCTTTCAAGGAATGTTTTCACAGTTTTTGCTCTATGGCAGGATGCATTATCATCTTGAAAAATGATGTCATCATCCCCAAACATCCTTTCAATTGATGGGGTAAGAAAACTGTCCAAAATATCAATGTAAACTTGGGCATTTATTGAAGATGTAATGACAGCCATCTCCCCAGTGCCTTTACCTGACATGCAGCCCCATATCATCAATGACTGTGGAAATTTGCATGTTCTCTTCATGCAGTCATCTTTATAAATCTCATTGGAACGGCACCAAACAAAAGTTCCAGCATCATCACCTTGCCCAAAGCAGATTCGCGATTCATCACTGAATATGACTTTCATCCAGTCATCCACAGTCCACGATTGCTTTTCCTTAGCCCATTGTAACCTTGTTTTTTTCTGTTTAGGTGTTAATGATGGCTTATGTTTAGCTTTTCTGTATGTAAATCCCATTTCCTTTAGGCGGTTTCTTACAGTTCGGTCACAGACATTGACTCCAGTTTCCTCCCATTCGTTCCTCATTTGTTTTGTTGTGCATTTCCTGTTTTGGAGACATATTGCTTTAAGTTTCCGGTCTTGACGCTTTGATGTCTTCCTTGTTCTACCAGTATGTTTGCCGTTAACAACCTTCCCATGTTGTTTGTATTTGGTCCAGATTTTAGACACAGCTGACAGTGAACAACCAACATCTTTTGCAACATTGCGTGATGATTTACCTTCTTTTAAGAGTTTGATAATACTCTCCTTTGTTTCAATTGACATCTCTAGTGTTGGAGCCATGATTCATGTCAGTCCACTTGGTGCAACAGCTCTCCAAGGTGTGATCACTCCATTTTAGATGCAGACTAAAGAGCAGATCTAATTTGATGCAAGTGTTAATTTTGGAAATGAAAATTTACAGGGTGATTCCATAATTTTTTTCCTCAGAAATTAGTGATTCCATAATTTTTTCCCTCTGCTTGGTCTGAAAAAAATTACCCTTACTGAGTACCACATTTTTAATCTTGATTTCTTTTCTTCTTAAAGCCCTAAAGTTGCCATTTGAAATGACTTTAGTTTTGTGCCATGTCTGTGATCTACTTTCCTTCAATAACATTAAACAACTGAATGAACATCCTCCGAGCCCGGTGATTCCATAATTTTTGCCAGGGGTTGTAGATGGTGTTATTTTTGCATCAAGAATTTGTTGAAATTTCATTGAATCCATTCTTCCCTCTACCCGTGAAAGGTTTCCCGTGCCGTTGGTTGCAACACAACCCAAAAGCATTATTGATCCACCACCATGCTTAATGGTTGGAGAGATGTTCTTTCCTGAAATTCTGTGCCCTTTTTTCTCCACACATACTTCTAATCATTGGGGCCAGAGTTCTATTTTAACCGCATTGGTCCACAGGACTTGTTTCCAAAATGAATGCATCAGGCTTGTTTAGATGTACTTTTGCAGACTTCTGACGCTGAATTTCATGGTAAGGTCGCAGGAGAGGTTTTCTTCTGATGACTCTTCCATGAAGGCCATATTTGTACAGGTGTCTCTGAATCGTAGAACAATGCACCACAACTGCAGAGTCTGCTAAATCTTTCTGAAGGTCTTTTGCAGTCAAGCAGGGGTTCTGATTTGCCTCTCTAGCAATCCTACGAGCAGCTTTCAGTGAAATTTTGCTTGGTCTTCCAGACCTTATCTTGACCTCCACTGTTCCTGGTAACTGCCATTGCTTAATTACATTTCAAACTGAGGAAAGGGCAACTTGAAAACGCTTTGCTATCTTCTGATAGCCTTCTCCTGCTTTGCGGCCTCCACCATTTTCAGAGTGCTCGGCAGCTGCTTAGAAGAACCCATACCTGCTGTTTTTGGTACAAGGTTAGAGGAGTCTGGTTTTTATAAAGCTGGGAAATTTGCATCACCTGGTCTTTCCTAACGATGATTGTGAACAAGCTATAAGTTATCTGAGCACACAAATCTCCAAGGGTGCCCAAACTTTGCATCAGCCCATTTTCCTTGATGTAATTTTTAAAATGTAAAAATTGACATATATAATATTATATATACAGTTAGGTCCATATATATTTGGACAGAGACAACATTTTTCTAAGTTTGGTTCTAGACATTACCACAATGAATTTTAAACAAAACAATTCAGATGCAGTTGAAGTTCAGACTTTCAGCTTTCATTTGAGGGTATCCACATTAAAATTGGATGAAGGGTTTAGGAGTTTCAGCTCCTTAACATGTGACACCCTGTTTTTAAAGGGACCAAAAGTAATTGGACAGATTAAATAATTGTAAATAAAATGTTCATTTCTAGTACTTGGTTGAAAACCCTTTGTTGGCAATGACTGCCTGAAGTCTTGAACTCATTGACATCACCAGACGCTGTGTTTCCTCCTTTTTGATGCTCTGCCAGGCCTTCACTGCGGTGGTTTTCAGTTGCTGTTTGTTTGTGGGCCTTTCTGTCTGAAGTTTAGTCTTTAACAAGTGAAATGCATGCTCAATTGGGTTGAGATCAGGTGACTGACTTGGCCATTCAAGAATATTCTACTTCTTTGCTTTAATAAACTCTTGGGTTGCTTTGGCTTTATGTTTTGGGTCATTGTCCATCTGTAGTATGAAACGACGACCAATCAGTTTGGCTGCATTTGGCTGGATCTGAGCACACAGTATGGCTCTGAATACATCAGAATTCATTCGGCTGCTTCTGTCCTGTGTCACATCATCAATAAACACTAGTGACCCAGTGCCACTGGCAGCCATGCATGCCCAAGCCATCACACTGCCTCCGCCGTGTTTTACAGATGATGTGGCATGCTTTGGATCATGAGCTGTACCACGCCTTCGCCACACTTTTCTCTTTCCATCATTTTGGTAGTGGTTGATCTTGGTTTCATCTGTCCAAAGAATGTTCTTCCAGAACTGTTCTGGCTTTTTTAGATGTTTTTTAGCAAAGTCCAGTCTAGCCTTTTTCTTCTTGATGCTTATGAGTGGCTTGCACCGTGCAGTGAACCCTCTGTATTTACTTTCATGCAGTCTTCTCTTTATGGTAGATTTGGATATTGATACGCCTACCTCCTGGAGAGTGTTGTTCACTTGGTTGGCTGTTGTGAAGGGGTTTCTCTTCACCATGGAGATTATTCTGCGATCATCCACCACTGTTGTCTTCCGTGGGCGCCCAGGTCTTTTTGCATTGATGAGTTCACCAGTGCTTTCTTTCTTTCTCAGGATGTACCAAACTGTAGATTTTGCCACTTCTAATATTGTAGCAATTTCTCGGATGGGTTTTTTCTGTTTTTGCAGGTTAATGATGGCTTGTTTCACCTGCATGGAGAGCTCCTTTGACCGCATGTTTACTTCACAGCTAAACCTTCCAAATGCAAGCACCACACCTCAAATCAACTCCAGGATTTTTATCTGCTTAATTGAGAATGACATAACGAAGGGATTGCCCACACCTGTCCATGAAATAGCCTTGGAGTCAATTGTCCAATTACTTTTGGACCCTTTAAAAACAGGGTGGCACATGTTAAGGAGCTGAAACTCCTAAACCCTTCATCCAATTTTAATGTTGATACCCTCAAATGAAAGCTGAAAGTCTGAACTTCAACTGCATCTGAATTGTTTTGTTTAAAATTCATTGTGGTAATGTCTAGAACAAAAATTAGAAAAATGTTGTCTCTGTCCAAATATATATGGACCTAACTGTATATATATTGCCTAAAATACAAAGGAAATGTTTCATCTTTAGGCCTTTTAGAGATCATTTAATCCTGCTTAACTGTTCACAATACACTGTGTGCAGCATTATTAGGCAACTGAGTATTTTGCTCACATGATACTTTTTATACATGTTGTCCTACTCCAAGCTGCATAGGCTTAAGAGCCAACTACCAATTAAGTAAATCTGGTGATGTGCATCTCTGTAATGAGGAGGGGTGTTGACTAATGACATAAACCCCCTATATAAGGTGTGCTTAATTATTAGGCAACTTCCTTTCATTTGACAAAATGGTCAGAAGAGAGATTTGACGGGTTCTGAAAAGTCACAATTGTGAGATGTCTTGCAGAGGGAGGCAGCAGTCTTGAAATTTCCAAACTTTTGAAGCGTGATCACCGAACAATCAAGCGTTTCATGGCAAATAGCCAACAGGGTCGCAAGTAGCGTGTTGGCCAAAAAAGGCGCAAAATAACTGCCCATGAATTGAGGAAAATCAAGCGTGAAGCTGCCAAGATGCCATTCACCACCAGTTTAGCCATATTTCAGAGCTGCAACGTTACTGGAGTATCAAAAAGCAAAAGGAGTGCGATACTCAGGGACATGGCCAAGGTAAGGAAGGCTGAAATACGACCACCTTTGAACAAGAAACATAAGATAAAATGTCAAGAATGGGCCAAGAAATATCTTAAGACTGATTTTTCAAAGGTTTTATGGACTGATGAAATGAGAGTGACTCTTGATGGCCAGATGGATGGGCCAGAGGCTGGATCAGTAAAGGGCAGAGAGCTCCACTCCGACTCAGATGCCAGCAAGGTGGAGGGGGGGTACTGGTATGGGCTGGTATCAAAGATGAACTTGTGGGATCTTTTCGGGTTGAGGATGGAGTGAAGCTCAACTCCCAGACCTACTGACAATTTCTGGAAGACAACTTCTGCAAGCAGTGGTACAGGAAGAAGTTGGTATCATTCAAGAAAAACATGATTTTCATGCAGGACAATGCTCCATCACATGCATCCAACTACTTCACAGCGTGGCTGGCCAGTAAAGGTCTAAAAGAAGAAAAAATAATGACATGGCCGCCTTGTTCACCTGATCTGAACCCCATAGAGAACCTGTGGTCCATCATAAAATGTGAGATCTACAGGGAGGGAAAACAGTACACCTCTCGGAGCAGTGTCTGGGAGGCTGTGGTGGCTGCTGCATGCAATGTTGATCGAAAACAGATCAAGCAACTGACAGAATCTATGGATGGAGGCTGCTGAGTGTCATCATAAAGAAAGGTGGCTATATTCATCACTAATTTTTTTGTTTTTTGTTTTGGCATGTCAGAAATGTTTATTTCTAAATTTTGTGCACTGATATTGGTTTACCTGGTGAAAATAAACAAGTGAGATGGGATTATATTTGGTTTTTATTAAGTTGCCTAATAATTCGGCACAGTAATAGTTACCTGCACAAACAGATATCCTCCTAAGATAGCCAAATCTAAAAAAAACCCACTCCAACTTCCAAAAATATTAAGCTTGGATATTTATGAGTCTTTTGGGCTGATTGAGAACATAGTTGTTGATCAATAATAAAAAATAATCCTCTAAAATACAACTTGCCTAATAATTCTGCACACAGTGTAAGTCATTTTGGTCAGAGGAGCCCATACTTTTACATGACACTGTAGATTGTGTCATGCAATGATGGGAATAGTTGTAGGTGACCACAGAACAGACATGACAGTCTCCCCTCCTCACCCTGCTGATCGGCCCATATTGCGGTCGCCTCTTGTGTTCCATGTATAACCTCAACCTTAATATCAATCAGATCTTCACCCTAAAAATATAAATGTAAGATGAGCTCAGGTCCAATCACTTCATGGTCAGATGTTGTGGGGGCTTCAGTGTCATCTACCTGATGATCCTCCGGGATGTTGTGATTCTCCTCTGGACAGTCCTGGGGATACAGAGGACGGGGATTTCTCCTCCTGGATCCAACTGTGGAGACACAGAGACTGAATACATGACCTGCCGTGTATCTGTCTATATATGAGACTCATCTCTCAGAACCGGTAATTCTATGTTTATGTATCAGGGAATAAATTACATTGTTGTGGTCCCCACCACCGGTACCGATGACCCAGCGCATTGTGGGCCTCAAGTATGAAGTGATAATCAGCGAGGCCAAAGCCTAATACTCTGCACTCGGAGGATGAGGACCCTGAGGAGAGGGACAGAGAAGACCCTCGTCAGTCAGATGATATCTGGTGTTCATGTGGAGCGAGCTCCGATTGCTGCCATTTAACCACTTCACTGCTGCTGACAGCCTGACAGTGGCATTTAAAGGGAATCTGTCGTGTAAAATAACACTATTAACCTGCAGATATGGGGTTAATCTGCAAGTTAATAACATTTTGAACCTCCCCGGCGCCCGCACTGAGAGCCCCGCTCAGCTCCCTCGGCACTGACTGACAGCCAGCTCAGCATTAGGGCTCAGAATTACAGGCGGCTGTCAGTCAGTGCCGAGGGCGCTGTAACCGCCGCAGCTCTATATACACTGAGCAGTGACTGTAGCTGCGCGAGCAATGCGAAGTGGAATAAGGTTCATTTCCTCCTGGCAGCGGCGCTCTCCGTGCAGGCACCAGGAGGGTTCCAAACACTATTAACCTGCAGGTTAACCCCATATCTGCATGTTAATAGTGTTATTTTACATAACAGGTTCCCTTTATGTGGTTGGGTGTCCCATTCTTCTGTCAATCAGTCACTAAATCGCAGGGTCCCAACAACAGGGGCCTGCAGAAGACCCCTGTCTCAGCCGGCAAGGTTTTCCTATGAAGCCCGGTATGAATAGGATCTCAGGTTGAAGTCCGCATTATTTTTGCTTTGTCTCCAAAAATCAGAGCAAAAAAAATTTTTTTTAGAAACAAATATATTTGGCATTGTCACGTCAAGATTTATCCCACACGGTAAACGCCATGAGAAAAAAAAAAACATCAAAAACATGAAAAACACCTCCCCAAAACTGCAATGAAAAAACAACGATCAAAAAAGTCACCAATAAAAAGGTCAGTGCGCCATTCAAGAAGAGAAAACCTCACACAGCTCCGATAATGGAAGATAAAGTGATGGGTGTCAGGAACAGTTCTGAATATTTAACCCATAAAATATATTCTAAAAAATAAACCCGACAAGTTTGGAATTGCTGTAACTGTACTGACCTGGAAAATGGCAGCGAGGTTATTCTTACCGCCCAATAAATGCTGAGAAACAAAACCCCAAAAAGACGTGTAATTGTGTTTTGTTTTTTTTTGTGGGGTTTTTTATTAACTGTTTCAGCTCAGCTGAAATTTTTTTCCTGTTTTTCAGCACATTATATGGTAAAATGCAAAATGCATCCTGCAAAAAACACAGAAGACGTCAAACATCTGTGGATGAAAAAATACAAAAGTTCTGTCTTATAGAAGAAGGAGAAGAAAAAAATGCAAAAATGGAAATTGGCCCCATTAGGGTGGGGTTGAAACATTGATATTGACCCCTAGAATTGCTGTGTCCTATACTGTAGGTGGCGATACACACCCAGTTATCTGCATCTGGGAAAAAGAAATTTGCATATTGTATTTCCCATGGAGCATTGCATGGCCTATCCTCAAGGAGAAACATTCCTCCTATAGAGAGGAGTGCGCGGTGATCCGACCTTCTCCTCCAGTGCGGAAAGTTCTGTGCTTCTCCGCTTGCAGAGCGAGTGGTGAATAGATGCGGGGGCCGGAGAACTGCTGGAGCCTCCATGTCAGGCTCTGGTGGGTGATCGGCTCCACCACGCTCCATCTTTATGTGAGGACTCGTGTTTGGTGGTCTGAGGGACGGTCCAGTGCCGATATTTATCCAGGACTTTGTGCTCAGTACGGAGAAAGTGATTTGTCACAAAGAAGAAGAATGAACAGAGGAGACCAAGGAAGGTCACATAAGTGTCAGCCAAGAGGGAGGAGCCAGACGCCCGACCACGACTGATGAAAATCATCATTAAGGCTAAGTGCCTATGATGCAGAAATGCTGCATATTTTTTCCGCTTCTCCCTGGCGGGAAAAACGCATGCGGTTTTTACATGCGTTTTTCCTGCCAGGTAGAAGCGTTTGTCGAGCGTTTTTTGCAGCATTTCCGCATGCGGGTTATCAAGCGCTTTTCGCATCACTTGGAAAAGTGCTTGACAACTTGGTCACACTATATAAATCCATGCAACCGGCAACCGGAATGGATTTATATAGTGTGACCAAGTAATAGTTAAAAAAAGAATAAAAATGGTAAAAAATAAAGATTATACTCACCTTCCGATGGCCCCCGGTATTTTCTCTGCTACGTCCGGATTATCATTGGGGACCAAGGGGCACGTATTAGCAAGAGTTTATTAAGTGTTTTCGCGGCGGAAATTCCGCGGCACAAACGCTTGAAAAACGCATAGTGAGCACGCAGCCTGAGCCTGCACAGATTCTGAGGGACGGACGAGCGACAGCGGATTAGGTGGAAAATCATCAAATTAACCCCGACTCTGCTGAGTAACAATCCACGACAGACTCAGATACCGAAAGATCTCACAGGAGAGAACGGACAGAAGAGTTGGGACATCTGCAGTCAAAATGTGACCGATGCTCTAAGGAAGGTGAAAGATTCTGAAAGAAGCCGCCGAGGACGAAGACTCAAGACTGATGGAGACGACAGCGGAGAAACCGCGACTCACAGATCAGAAGAGAATAATCAGGGAATGAAAGCTGTGAGAAAATGTAGAGAAAACCAGAGCAAGTCTGGAGAAAACTCATCTATTATAGGACGAGGCTGAGAGACGTCATCACATCCACCGGAGCCAACAAGAGTCTCCTCTCACCTGGTGATGACAGAGGCCGGAGCTCCTTCATCATTACCTCCTGGTACCGATCCTGGTGTCCTTCTAGATACTCCCACTCCTCCATGGAGAGATAGACAGCGACGTCCTGACACCTTATAGGAACCTGACAACAACGACACCGTCATCACCCAGAATCCTCCAGTGCCGTCCTGTATAATGTCCCAGCAGTCACCTCTCCGCTCATCACCCAGAATCCTCCAGTGCTGTCCTGTATAATGTCCCAGCAGTCACCTCTCCAGTCATCCCCCAGAATCCTCCAGTGCTGTACTGTATAATGACCCAGCAGTCACCTCTCCGGTCATCACCGAGAATCCTCCAGTGCTGTCCTGTATAATGTCCCAGCAGTCACCTCTCCGCTCATCACCGAGAATCCTCCAGTGCTGTCCTGTATAATGTCCCAGCAGTCACCTCTCCGCTCATCATCCAGAATCCTCCTGCGCTGTCCTGTATAATGTCCCAGCAGTCACCTCTCCAGTCATCCCCCAGAATCCTCCAGTGCTGTTCTGTATAATGTCCCAGTAGTCACCTCTCCGCTCATCCCCCAGAATCCTCCAGTGCTGTCCTGTATAATGTCCCAGCAGGCAGTCACCTCTCCGCTCATCACCCAGAATCCTCCAGTGCTGTCCTGTATAATGTCCCAGCAGTCACCTTTCCAGTCATCACCCAGAATCCTCCAGTGTTGTCCTGTATAATGTCCCAGCAGTCACCTCTCCGCTCATCACCCAGAATCCTCCAGTGCTGTCCTGTATAATGTCCCAGCAGTCACCTCTCCGGTCATCACCCAGAATCCTCCAGTGCTGTCCTGTATAATGTCCCAGCAGTCACCTCTCCGCTTATCACCCAGAATCCTCCAGTGCTGTCCTGCATAATGTCCCAGCAGTCACCTCTCCGGTCATCACCCAGAATCCTCCAGTGCTGTCCTGTATAATGTCCCAGCAGTCACCTCTCCAGTCATCACCCAGAATCATCCAGTGCTGTCCTGTATAATGTCCCAGCAGTCACCTCTCCGGTCATCACCCAGAATCCTCCAGTGCAGTCCTATATAATCTCCCAGCAGTCACCTCTCCAGTCATCACCCAGAATCCTCCAGTGCTGTCCTGTATAATGTCCCAGCAGTCACCTCTCCAGTCATCACCAAGAATCCTCCAGTGCCATCCTGTATAATGTCCCAGCAGTCACCTCTCCGCTCATCACCCAGAATCCTCCAGTGCCGTCCTGTATAATGTCCCAGCAGTCACCTCTCCGGTCATCACCCAGAATCCTCCAGTGCCGTCCTGTATAATGTCCCAGCAGTCACCTCTCCGGTCATCACTCAGAATCCTCCAGTGCCGTCCTGTATAATGTCCCAGCAGTCACCTCTCCGGCCATCACCCTGAATCCTCCACTGCCGTCCTGTATAATGTCCCAGTAGTCACCTCTCCGGTCATCACCCAGAATCCTCCAGTGCCGTCCTGTGTAATGTCCCAGCAGTCACCTCTCCGGTCATCACCCAGAATCCTCCAGTGCCGTCCTGTATAATGTCCCAGCAGTTACCTCTCCGGTCATCACCCAGAATCCTCCAGTGCCGTCCTGTATAATGTCCCAGCAGTCACCTCTCCAGTCATCACCCAGAATCCTCCAGTGCCATCCTGTATAATGTCCCAGCAGTCACCTCTCCAGTCATCACAAAGAGTCCTCCAGTGCCGTCCTGTATAATGTCCCAGCAGTCACCTCTCCGGTCATCACCCAGAATCCTCCAGTGCTGTCCTGTATAATGTCCCAGCAGTCACCTCTCCGGTCATCACCCAGAATCCTCCAGTGCTGTCCTGTATAATGTCCCAGCAGTCACCTCTCCAGTCATCACCCAGAATCCTCCAGTGCCGTCCTGTATAATGTCCCAGCAGTCACCTCTCCGGTCATCACCCAGAATCCTCCAGTGCCGTCCTGTATAATGTCCCAGCAGTCACCTCTCCGGTCATCACCCAGAATCCTCCAGTGCCGTCCTGTATAATGTCCCAGCAGTCACCTCTCCGGCCATCACCCTGAATCCTCCAGTGCCGTCCTGTATAATGTCCCAGTAGTCACCTCTCCGGTCATCACCCAGAATCCTCCAGTGCCGTCCTGTGTAATGTCCCAGCAGTCACCTCTCCGGTCATCACCCAGAATCCTCCAGTGCCGTCCTGTATAATGTCCCAGCAGTCACCTCTCCGGTCATCACCCAGAATCCTCCAGTGCCGTCCTGTATAATGTCCCAGCAGTCACCTCTCCAGTCATCACCCAGAATCCTCCAGTGCCATCCTGTATAATGTCCCAGCAGTCACCTCTCCAGTCATCACAAAGAGTCCTCCAGTGCCGTCCTGTATAATGTCCCAGCAGTCACCTCTCCGGTCATCACCCAGAATCCTAAAGTGCTGTCCTGTATAATGTCCCAGCAGTCACCTCTCAGGTCATCACCCAGAATCCTCCATTGCTGTCCTGTATAATGTCCCAGCAGTCACCTCTCCGCTCATCACCCAGAATCCTCCAGTGCCGTCCTGTATAATGTCCCAGCAGTCACCTCTCCGGTCATCACCCAGAATCCTAAAGTACAGTCCTGTATAATGTCCCAGCAGTGACCTCTCCAGTCATGACCCAGAATCCTAAAGTACAGTCCTGTATAATGACCCAGCAGTCACCTCTCCGGTCATCACCCAGAATCCTCCAGTGCTGTCCTGTATAATGTCCCAGCAGTCACCTCTCCGGTCATCACCCAGAATCCTCCAGTGCTGTCCTGTATAATGTCCCAGCACTCACCTCTCCGGTCATCTCCCAGAATCCTAAAGTGCTGTCCTGTATAATGTCCCAGCAGTCACCTCTCTGGTCATCACCCAGAATCCTCCAGTGCTGTCCTGTATAATGTCCCAGCAGTCACCTCTCTGGTCATCACCCAGAATCCACCAGTGCTGTCCTGTATAATGTCCCAGCAGTCACCTCTCCGGTCATAACCCAGAATCCTCCAGTGCTGTCCTGTATAATGTCCCAGCAGTCACCTCTCCGGTCATCACCCAGAATCCTCCAGTGCTGTCCTGTATAATGTCCCAGCAGTCACCTCTCCGGTCATCACCAAGAATCCTCCAGTGCCGTCCTGTATAATGTCCCAGCAGTCACCTCTCCGGTCATCACCCTGAATCCTCCAGTGCCGTCCTGTATAATGTCCCAGCAGTCACCTCTCCGGTTATCACCCAGAATCCTCCAGTGCCGTCCTGTATAATGTCCCAGCAGTCACCTCTCCGGTCATCATCCAGAATCCTCCAGTGCCGTCCTGTATAATGTCCCAGCAGTCACCTCTCCGGTCATCACCCAGAATCCTCCAGTGCCGTCCTGTATAATGTCCCAGCAGTCACCTCTCCGGTCATCACCCAGAATCCTTCAGTGCCGTCCTGTATAATGTCCCAGCAGTCACCTCTCCGGCCATCACCCAGAATCCTAAAGTACAGTCCTGTATAATGTCCCAGCAGTCACCTCTCCAGTCATGACCCAGAATCCTCCAGTGCTGTCCTGTATAATGTCCCAGCAGTCACCTCTCCGGTCATCACCCAGAATCCTCCAGTGCTGTCCTGTATAATGTCCCAGCAGTCACCTCTCCGGTCATCACCCAGAATCCTCCAGTGCCGTCCTGTATAATGTCCCAGCAGTCACCTCTCCCGTCATCACCCAGAATCCTCCAGTGCTGTCCTGTATAATGTTCCAGCAGTCACCTCTCCGGTCATCACCCAGAATCCTCCAGTGCTGTCCTGTATAATGTCCCAGCACTCACCTCTCCGGTCATCTCCCAGAATCCTAAAGTGCAGTCCTGTATAATGTCCCAGCAGTCACCTCTCCGGTCATCACCCAGAATCCTCCAGTGTCATCCTGTATAATGTCCCAGCAGTCACCTCTCCCGTCATCACCCAGAATCCTCCAGTGCTGTCCTGTATAATGTCCCAGCAGTCACCTCTCCGGTCATCACCCAGAATCCTAAAGTGCAGTCCTGTATAATGTCCCAGCAGTCACCTCTCCGGTCATGACCCAGAATCCTCCAGTGCTGTCCTGCATAATGTCCCAGCAGTCACCTCTCCGGTCATGATCCAGAATCCTCCAGTGCTGTCCTGTATAATGTCCCAGCAGTCACCTCTCCGGTCATCACCCAGAATCCTCCAGTGCAGTCCTGTATAATGTCCCAGCAGTCACCTCTTCGGTCATCACCCAGAATCCTCCAGTGCTGTCCTGTATAATGTCCCAGCACTCACCTCTCCGGTCATCTCCCAGAATCCTAAAGTGTAGTCCTGTATAATGTCCCAGCAGACACCTCTCCAGTCATGACCCAGAATCCTCCAGTGCTGTCCTGTATAATGTCCCAGCAGTCACCTCTCCGGTCATGACCCAGAATCCTCCAGTGCTGTCCTGTATAATGTTCCAGCAGTCACCTCTCCGCTCATCACCCAGAATCCTCCAGTGCTGTCCTGCATAATGTCCCAGCAGTCACCTCTCCGGTCATCACCCAGAATCCTCCAGTGCTGTCCTGTATAATGTCCCAGCAGTCACCTCTCCAGTCATCACCCAGAATCATCCAGTGCTGTCCTGTATAATGTCCCAGCAGTCACCTCTCCGGTCATCACCCAGAATCCTCCAGTGCTGTCCTGTATAATCTCCCAGCAGTCACTTCTCCAGTCATCACCCAGAATCCTCCAGTGCTGTCCTGTATAATGTCCCAGCAGTCACCTCTCCAGTCATCACCAAGAATCCTCCAGTGCCGTCCTGTATAATGTCCCAGCAGTCACCTCTCCGCTCATCACCCAGAATCCTCCAGTGCCGTCCTGTATAATGTCCCAGCAGTCACCTCTCCGGTCATCACCCAGAATCCTCCAGTGCCGTCCTGTATAATGTCCCAGCAGTCACCTCTCCGGTCATCACCCAGAATCATCCAGTGCTGTCCTGTATAATGTCCCAGCAGTCACCTCTCCGGTCATCACCCAGAATCCTCCAGTGCTGTCCTACATAATCTCCCAGCAGTCACCTCTCCAGTCATCACCCAGAATCATCCAGTGCTGTCCTGTATAATGTCCCAGCAATCACCTCTCCACTCATCACCCAGAATCCTCCAGTGCTGTCCTGTATAATGTCCCAGCAGTCACCTCTCCAGTCATCACCAAGAATCCTCCAGTGCCGTCCTGTATAATGTCCCAGCAGTCACCTCTCCGCTCATCACCCAGAATCCTCCAGTGCCGTCCTGTGTAATGTCCCAGCAGTCACCTCTCCGGTCATCACCCAGAATCCTCCAGTGCCGTCCTGTATAATGTCCCAGCAGTCACCTCTCCGGTCATCACCCAGAATCCTCCAGTGCCGTCCTGTATAATGTCCCAGCAGTCACCTCTCCGGCCATCACCCTGAATCCTCCAGTGCCGTCCTGTATAATGTCACAGCAGTCACCTCTCCGGTCATCACCCAGAATCCTCCAGTGCCGTCCTGTGTAATGTCCCAGCAGTCACCTCTCCGGTCATCACCCAGAGTCCTCCAGTGCCGTCCTGTATAATGTCCCAGCAGTCACCTCTCCGGTCATCACCCAGAATCCTCCAGTGCCGTCCTGTATAATGTCCCAGCAGTCACCTCTCCAGTCATCACCCAGAATCCTCCAGTGCCATCCTGTATAATGTCCCAGCAGTCACCTCTCCAGTAATCACAAAGAGTCCTCCAGTGCCATCCTGTATAATGTCCCAGCAGTCACCTCTCCGGTCATCACCCAGAATCCTCCAGTGCTGTCCTGTATAATGTCCCAGCAGTCACCTCTCCGGTCATCACCCAGAATCCTCCAGTGCTGTCCTGTATAATGTCCCAGTAGTCACCTCTCCGGTCATCACCCAGAATCCTCCAGTGCCGTCCTGTATAATGTCCCAGCAGTCACCTCTCCGGTCATCACCCAGAATCCTAAAGTACAGTCCTGTATAATGTCCCAGCAGTCACCTCTCCAGTCATGACCCAGAATCCTCCAGTGCTGTCCTGTATAATGTCCCAGCAGTCACCTCTCCGGTCATCATCCAGAATCCTCCAGTGCTGTCCTGTATAATGTCCCAGCAATCACCTCTCCGCTCATCACCCAGAATCCTCCAGTGCCGTCCTGTATAATGTCCCAGCAGTCACCTCTCCGGTCATCACCCAGAATCCTCCAGTGCTGTCCTGTATAATGTCCCAGCAGTCACCTCTCCGGTCATCACCCAGAATCCTCCAGTGCTGTCCTGTATAATGTCCCAGCACTCACCTCTCCGGTCATCTCCCAGAATCCTAAAGTGCTGTCCTGTATAATGTCCCAGCAGTCACCTCTCCGGTCATCACCCAGAATCCTCCAGTGCTGTCCTGTATAATGTCCCAGCAGTCACCTCTCTGGTCATCACCCAGAATCCTCCAGTGCTGTCCTGTATAATGTCCCAGCAGTCACCTCTCTGGTCATCACCCAGAATCCTCCAGTGCCGTCCTGTATAATGTCCCAGCAGTCACCTCTCCGGTCATAACCCAGAATCCTCCAGTGCCGTCCTGTATAATGTTCCAGCAGTCACCTCTCCGGTCATCACCCAGAATCCTCCAGTGCCGTCCTGTATAATGTCCCAGCAGTCACCTCTCCGGTCATCACCCAGAATCCTCCAGTGCCGTCCTGTATAATGTCCCAGCAGTCACCTCTCCGGTCATCACCCAGAATCCTCCAGTGCCGTCCTGTATAATGTCCCAGCAGTCACCTCATTGGCCATCACCCAGAATCCTAAAGTACAGTCCTGCATAATGTCTAAGCAGTCACCTCTCCAGTCATGACCCAGAATCCTCCAGTGCTATCCTGTATAATGTCCCAGCAGTCACCTCTCCGGTCATCACCCAGAATCCTCCAGTGCTGTCCTGTATAATGTCCCAGCAGTCACCTCTCCAGTCATCACCCAGAATCCTCCAGTGCCGTCCTGTATAATGTCCCAGCAGTCACCTCTCCGGTCATCACCCAGAATCCTCCAGTGCCGTCCTGTATAATGTCCCAGCAGTCACCTCTCCGGTCATCACCCAGAATCCTCCAGTGCCGTCCTGTATAATGTCCCAGCAGTCACCTCTCCGGCCATCACCCTGAATCCTCCAGTGCCGTCCTGTATAATGTCCCAGTAGTCACCTCTCCGGTCATCACCCAGAATCCTCCAGTGCCGTCCTGTGTAATGTCCCAGCAGTCACCTCTCCGGTCATCACCCAGAATCCTCCAGTGCCGTCCTGTATAATGTCCCAGCAGTCACCTCTCCGGTCATCACCCAGAATCCTCCAGTGCCGTCCTGTATAATGTCCCAGCAGTCACCTCTCCAGTCATCACCCAGAATCCTCCAGTGCCATCCTGTATAATGTCCCAGCAGTCACCTCTCCAGTCATCACAAAGAGTCCTCCAGTGCCGTCCTGTATAATGTCCCAGCAGTCACCTCTCCGGTCATCACCCAGAATCCTAAAGTGCTGTCCTGTATAATGTCCCAGCAGTCACCTCTCAGGTCATCACCCAGAATCCTCCATTGCTGTCCTGTATAATGTCCCAGCAGTCACCTCTCCGCTCATCACCCAGAATCCTCCAGTGCCGTCCTGTATAATGTCCCAGCAGTCACCTCTCCGGTCATCACCCAGAATCCTAAAGTACAGTCCTGTATAATGTCCCAGCAGTGACCTCTCCAGTCATGACCCAGAATCCTAAAGTACAGTCCTGTATAATGACCCAGCAGTCACCTCTCCGGTCATCACCCAGAATCCTCCAGTGCTGTCCTGTATAATGTCCCAGCAGTCACCTCTCCGGTCATCACCCAGAATCCTCCAGTGCTGTCCTGTATAATGTCCCAGCACTCACCTCTCCGGTCATCTCCCAGAATCCTAAAGTGCTGTCCTGTATAATGTCCCAGCAGTCACCTCTCTGGTCATCACCCAGAATCCTCCAGTGCTGTCCTGTATAATGTCCCAGCAGTCACCTCTCTGGTCATCACCCAGAATCCACCAGTGCTGTCCTGTATAATGTCCCAGCAGTCACCTCTCCGGTCATAACCCAGAATCCTCCAGTGCTGTCCTGTATAATGTCCCAGCAGTCACCTCTCCGGTCATCACCCAGAATCCTCCAGTGCTGTCCTGTATAATGTCCCAGCAGTCACCTCTCCGGTCATCACCAAGAATCCTCCAGTGCCGTCCTGTATAATGTCCCAGCAGTCACCTCTCCGGTCATCACCCTGAATCCTCCAGTGCCGTCCTGTATAATGTCCCAGCAGTCACCTCTCCGGTTATCACCCAGAATCCTCCAGTGCCGTCCTGTATAATGTCCCAGCAGTCACCTCTCCGGTCATCATCCAGAATCCTCCAGTGCCGTCCTGTATAATGTCCCAGCAGTCACCTCTCCGGTCATCACCCAGAATCCTCCAGTGCCGTCCTGTATAATGTCCCAGCAGTCACCTCTCCGGTCATCACCCAGAATCCTCCAGTGCCGTCCTGTATAATGTCCCAGCAGTCACCTCTCCGGCCATCACCCAGAATCCTAAAGTACAGTCCTGTATAATGTCCCAGCAGTCACCTCTCCAGTCATGACCCAGAATCCTCCAGTGCTGTCCTGTATAATGTCCCAGCAGTCACCTCTCCGGTCATCACCCAGAATCCTCCAGTGCTGTCCTGTATAATGTCCCAGCAGTCACCTCTCCGGTCATCACCCAGAATCCTCCAGTGCCGTCCTGTATAATGTCCCAGCAGTCACCTCTCCCGTCATCACCCAGAATCCTCCAGTGCTGTCCTGTATAATGTTCCAGCAGTCACCTCTCCGGTCATCACCCAGAATCCTCCAGTGCTGTCCTGTATAATGTCCCAGCACTCACCTCTCCGGTCATCTCCCAGAATCCTAAAGTGCAGTCCTGTATAATGTCCCAGCAGTCACCTCTCCGGTCATCACCCAGAATCCTCCAGTGTCATCCTGTATAATGTCCCAGCAGTCACCTCTCCCGTCATCACCCAGAATCCTCCAGTGCTGTCCTGTATAATGTCCCAGCAGTCACCTCTCCGGTCATCACCCAGAATCCTAAAGTGCAGTCCTGTATAATGTCCCAGCAGTCACCTCTCCGGTCATGACCCAGAATCCTCCAGTGCTGTCCTGCATAATGTCCCAGCAGTCACCTCTCCGGTCATGATCCAGAATCCTCCAGTGCTGTCCTGTATAATGTCCCAGCAGTCACCTCTCCGGTCATCACCCAGAATCCTCCAGTGCAGTCCTGTATAATGTCCCAGCAGTCACCTCTTCGGTCATCACCCAGAATCCTCCAGTGCTGTCCTGTATAATGTCCCAGCACTCACCTCTCCGGTCATCTCCCAGAATCCTAAAGTGTAGTCCTGTATAATGTCCCAGCAGACACCTCTCCAGTCATGACCCAGAATCCTCCAGTGCTGTCCTGTATAATGTCCCAGCAGTCACCTCTCCGGTCATGACCCAGAATCCTCCAGTGCTGTCCTGTATAATGTTCCAGCAGTCACCTCTCCGCTCATCACCCAGAATCCTCCAGTGCTGTCCTGCATAATGTCCCAGCAGTCACCTCTCCGGTCATCACCCAGAATCCTCCAGTGCTGTCCTGTATAATGTCCCAGCAGTCACCTCTCCAGTCATCACCCAGAATCATCCAGTGCTGTCCTGTATAATGTCCCAGCAGTCACCTCTCCGGTCATCACCCAGAATCCTCCAGTGCTGTCCTGTATAATCTCCCAGCAGTCACTTCTCCAGTCATCACCCAGAATCCTCCAGTGCTGTCCTGTATAATGTCCCAGCAGTCACCTCTCCAGTCATCACCAAGAATCCTCCAGTGCCGTCCTGTATAATGTCCCAGCAGTCACCTCTCCGCTCATCACCCAGAATCCTCCAGTGCCGTCCTGTATAATGTCCCAGCAGTCACCTCTCCGGTCATCACCCAGAATCCTCCAGTGCCGTCCTGTATAATGTCCCAGCAGTCACCTCTCCGGTCATCACCCAGAATCATCCAGTGCTGTCCTGTATAATGTCCCAGCAGTCACCTCTCCGGTCATCACCCAGAATCCTCCAGTGCTGTCCTACATAATCTCCCAGCAGTCACCTCTCCAGTCATCACCCAGAATCATCCAGTGCTGTCCTGTATAATGTCCCAGCAATCACCTCTCCACTCATCACCCAGAATCCTCCAGTGCTGTCCTGTATAATGTCCCAGCAGTCACCTCTCCAGTCATCACCAAGAATCCTCCAGTGCCGTCCTGTATAATGTCCCAGCAGTCACCTCTCCGCTCATCACCCAGAATCCTCCAGTGCCGTCCTGTGTAATGTCCCAGCAGTCACCTCTCCGGTCATCACCCAGAATCCTCCAGTGCCGTCCTGTATAATGTCCCAGCAGTCACCTCTCCGGTCATCACCCAGAATCCTCCAGTGCCGTCCTGTATAATGTCCCAGCAGTCACCTCTCCGGCCATCACCCTGAATCCTCCAGTGCCGTCCTGTATAATGTCACAGCAGTCACCTCTCCGGTCATCACCCAGAATCCTCCAGTGCCGTCCTGTGTAATGTCCCAGCAGTCACCTCTCCGGTCATCACCCAGAGTCCTCCAGTGCCGTCCTGTATAATGTCCCAGCAGTCACCTCTCCGGTCATCACCCAGAATCCTCCAGTGCCGTCCTGTATAATGTCCCAGCAGTCACCTCTCCAGTCATCACCCAGAATCCTCCAGTGCCATCCTGTATAATGTCCCAGCAGTCACCTCTCCAGTAATCACAAAGAGTCCTCCAGTGCCATCCTGTATAATGTCCCAGCAGTCACCTCTCCGGTCATCACCCAGAATCCTCCAGTGCTGTCCTGTATAATGTCCCAGCAGTCACCTCTCCGGTCATCACCCAGAATCCTCCAGTGCTGTCCTGTATAATGTCCCAGTAGTCACCTCTCCGGTCATCACCCAGAATCCTCCAGTGCCGTCCTGTATAATGTCCCAGCAGTCACCTCTCCGGTCATCACCCAGAATCCTAAAGTACAGTCCTGTATAATGTCCCAGCAGTCACCTCTCCAGTCATGACCCAGAATCCTCCAGTGCTGTCCTGTATAATGTCCCAGCAGTCACCTCTCCGGTCATCATCCAGAATCCTCCAGTGCTGTCCTGTATAATGTCCCAGCAATCACCTCTCCGCTCATCACCCAGAATCCTCCAGTGCCGTCCTGTATAATGTCCCAGCAGTCACCTCTCCGGTCATCACCCAGAATCCTCCAGTGCTGTCCTGTATAATGTCCCAGCAGTCACCTCTCCGGTCATCACCCAGAATCCTCCAGTGCTGTCCTGTATAATGTCCCAGCACTCACCTCTCCGGTCATCTCCCAGAATCCTAAAGTGCTGTCCTGTATAATGTCCCAGCAGTCACCTCTCCGGTCATCACCCAGAATCCTCCAGTGCTGTCCTGTATAATGTCCCAGCAGTCACCTCTCTGGTCATCACCCAGAATCCTCCAGTGCTGTCCTGTATAATGTCCCAGCAGTCACCTCTCTGGTCATCACCCAGAATCCTCCAGTGCCGTCCTGTATAATGTCCCAGCAGTCACCTCTCCGGTCATAACCCAGAATCCTCCAGTGCCGTCCTGTATAATGTTCCAGCAGTCACCTCTCCGGTCATCACCCAGAATCCTCCAGTGCCGTCCTGTATAATGTCCCAGCAGTCACCTCTCCGGTCATCACCCAGAATCCTCCAGTGCCGTCCTGTATAATGTCCCAGCAGTCACCTCTCCGGTCATCACCCAGAATCCTCCAGTGCCGTCCTGTATAATGTCCCAGCAGTCACCTCATTGGCCATCACCCAGAATCCTAAAGTACAGTCCTGCATAATGTCTAAGCAGTCACCTCTCCAGTCATGACCCAGAATCCTCCAGTGCTATCCTGTATAATGTCCCAGCAGTCACCTCTCCGGTCATCACCCAGAATCCTCCAGTGCTGTCCTGTATAATGTCCCAGCAGTCACCTCTCCGGTCATCACCCAGAATCCTCCAGTGCCGTCCTGTATAATGTCCCAGCAGTCACCTCTCCCGTCATCACCCAGAATCCTCCAGTGCTGTCCTGTATAATGTCCCAGCAGTCACCTCTCCGGTCATCACCCAGAATCCTCCAGTGCTGTCCTGTATAATGTCCCAGCACTCACCTCTCCGGTCATCTCCCAGAATCCTAAAGTGCAGTCCTGTATAATGTCCCAGCAGTCACCTCTTCGGTCATCACCCAGAATCCTCCAGTGCCGTCCTGTATAATGTCCCAGCAGTCACCTCTCCCGTCATCACCCAGAATCCTCCAGTGCTGTCCTGTATAATGTCCCAGCAGTCACCTCTCCGGTCATCACCCAGAATCCTCCAGTGCTGTCCTGTATAATGTCCCAGCACTCACCTCTCCGGTCATCTCCCAGAATCCTAAAGTGCAGTCCTGTATAATGTCCCAGCAGTCACCTCTCCGGTCATGACCCAGAATCCTCCAGTGCTGTCCTGCATAATGTCCCAGCAGTCACCTCTCCGGTCATGATCCAGAATCCTCCAGTGCTGTCCTGTATAATGTCCCAGCAGTCACCTCTCCGGTCATCACCCAGAATCCTCCAGTGCAGTCCTGTATAATGTCCCAGCAGTCACCTCTTCGGTCATCACCCAGAATCCTCCAGTGCTGTCCTGTATAATGTCCCAGCACTCAACTCTCCGGTCATCTCCCAGAATCCTAAAGTGCAGTCCTGTATAATGTCCCAGCAGACACCTCTCCAGTCATCACCCAGAATCCTCCAGTGCTGTCCTGTATAATGTCCCAGCACTCACCTCTCCGGTCATCTCCCAGAATCCTCCAGTGCCGTCCTGTATAATGTCCCAGCAGTCACCTCTCCAGTCATCACCCAGAATCATCCAGTGCTGTCCTGTATAATGTCCCAGCAGTCACCTCTCCGGTCATCACCCAGAATCCTAAAGTGCAGTCCTGTATAATGTCCCAGCAGTCACCTCTCCGGTCATGACCCAGAATCCTCCAGTGCTGTCCTGCATAATGTCCCAGCAGTCACCTCTCCGGTCATGATCCAGAATCCTCCAGTGCTGTCCTGTATAATGTCCCAGCAGTCACCTCTCCGGTCATCACCCAGAATCCTCCAGTGCAGTCCTGTATAATGTCCCAGCAGTCACCTCTTCGGTCATCACCCAGAATCCTCCAGTGCTGTCCTGTATAATGTCCCAGCACTCACCTCTCCGGTCATCTCCCAGAATCCTAAAGTGTAGTCCTGTATAATGTCCCAGCAGACACCTCTCCAGTCATGACCCAGAATCCTCCAGTGCTGTCCTGTATAATGTCCCAGCAGTCACCTCTCCGGTCATGACCCAGAATCCTCCAGTGCTGTCCTGTATAATGTTCCAGCAGTCACCTCTCCGCTCATCACCCAGAATCCTCCAGTGCTGTCCTGTATAATGTCCCAGCAGTCACCTCTCCGGTCATCACCCAGAATCCTCCAGTGCCGTCCTGTATAATATCCCAGCAGTCACCTCTCCGGTCATCACCCAGAATCCTCCAGTGCCGTCCTGTATAATGTCCCAGCAGTCACCTCTCCAGTCATCACTCAGAATCCTCCAGTGCCATCCTGTATAATGTCCCAGCAGTCACCTCTCCAGTCATCACAAAGAGTCCTCCAGTGCCATCCTGTATAATGTCCCAGCAGTCACCTCTCCGGTCATCACCCAGAATCCTCCAGTGCGGTCCTGTATAATGTCCCAGCAGTCACCTCTCCGGTCATCACCCAGAATCCTCCAGTGCCGTCCTGTATAATGTCCCAGCAGTCACCTCTCCGGTCATCACCCAGAATCCTCCAGTGCCGTCCTGTATAATGTCCCAGCAGTCACCTCTCCGGTCATCACCCAGAATCCTCCAGTGCCGTCCTGTATAATGTCCCAGCAGTCACCTCATTGGCCATCACCCAGAATCCTAAAGTACAGTCCTGCATAATGTCCAAGCAGTCACCTCTCCAGTCATGACCCAGAATCCTCCAGTGCTATCCTGTATAATGTCCCAGCAGTCACCTCTCCGGTCATCACCCAGAATCCTCCAGTGCTGTCCTGTATAATGTCCCAGCAGTCACCTCTCCGGTCATCACCCAGAATCCTCCAGTGCCGTCCTGTATAATGTCCCAGCAGTCACCTCTCCCGTCATCACCCAGAATCCTCCAGTGCTGTCCTGTATAATGTCCCAGCAGTCACCTCTCCGGTCATCACCCAGAATCCTCCAGTGCTGTCCTGTATAATGTCCCAGCACTCACCTCTCCGGTCATCTCCCAGAATCCTAAAGTGCAGTCCTGTATAATGTCCCAGCAGTCACCTCTCCGGTCATCACCCAGAATCCTCCAGTGCCGTCCTGTATAATGTCCCAGCAGTCACCTCATTGGTCATCACCCAGAATCCTAAAGTACAGTCCTGTATAATGTCCCAGCAGTCAACTCTCCAGTCATGACCCAGAATCCTCCAGTGCTGTCCTGTATAATGTCCCAGCAGTCACCTCTCCGGTCATCACCCAGAATCCTCCAGTGCTGTCCTGTATAATGTCCTAGCAGTCACCTCTCCGGTCATCACCCAGAATCCTCCAGTGCCATCCTGTATAATGTCCCAGCAGTCACCTCTCCCGTCATCACCCAGAATCCTCCAGTGCTGTCCTGTATAATGTCCCAGCAGTCACCTCTCCGGTCATCACCCAGAATCCTCCAGTGCTGTCCTGTATAATGTCCCAGTACTCACCTCTCCGGTCATCTCCCAGAATCCTAAAGTGCAGTCCTGTATAATGTCCCAGCAGTCACCTCTCCGGTCATGACCCAGAATCCTCCAGTGCTGTCCTGTATAATGTCCCAGCAGTCACCTCTCCGGTCATGATCCAGAATCCTCCAGTGCTGTCCTGTATAATGTTCCAGCAGTCACCTCTCCGGTCATCACCCAGAATCCTCCAGTGCTGTCCTGTATAATGTCCCAGCAGTCACCTCTCCGGTCATCACCCAGAATCCTCCAGTGCTGTCCTGTATAATGTCCCAGCACTCACCTCTCCGGTCATCTCCCAGAATCCTAAAGTGCAGTCCTGTATAATGTCCCAGCAGACACCTCTCCAGTCATGACCCAGAATCCTCCAGTGCTGTCCTGTATAATGTCCCAGCAGTCACCTCTCCAGTCATGACCCAGAATCCTCCAGTGCTGTCCTGTATAATGTCCCAGCAGTCACCTCTCCGGTCATCACATAGAATCCTCCAGTGCTGTCCTGTATAATGTCCCAGCAGTCACCTCTCTGGTCATCACCCAGAATCCTCCAGTGCTGTCCTGTATAATGTCCCAGCACTCACCTCTCCGGTCATAACCCAGAATCCTCCAGTGCTGTCCTGTATAATGTCCTAGCAGTCACCTCACCGGTCATCATCCAGAATCCTCCAGTGCCATCCTGTATAATGTCCCAGCAGTCACCTCTCCGGTCATCATCCAGAATCCTCCAGTGCTGTCTTGCATAATGTCCCAGCAGTCACCTCTCCGGTCATCACCCAGAATCCTCCAGTGCTGTCCTGTATAATGTCCCAGCACTCACCTCTCCGGTCATCTCCCAGAATCCTAAAGTGCAGTCCTGTATAATGTCCCAGCAGTCACCTCTCCAGTCATGACCCAGAATCCTCCCGTGCCGTCCTGGATAATGTCCCAGCAGTCACCTCTCCGGTCATCACCCAGAATCCTCCAGTGCTGTCCTGTATAATGTCCCAGCAGTCACCTCTCCGGTCACCACCCAGAATCCTCCAGTGCCGTCCTGTATAATGTCCCAGCAGTCACCTCTCCGGTCATCACCCAGAATCCTCCAGTGCTGTCCTGTATAATGTCCCAGCAGTCACCTCTCTGGTCATCACCCAGAATCCTCCAATGCTGTCCTGTATAATGTCCCAGCACTCACCTCTCCGGTCATCACCCAGAATCCTCCAGTGCCGTCCTGTATAATGTCCCAGCAGTCACCTCTCCAGTCATCACTCAGAATCCTCCAGTGCTGTCCTGTATAATGTCCCAGCAGTCACCTCTCCGGTCATCACCCAGAATCCTCCAGTGCTGTCCTGTATAATGTCCCAGCAGTCACCTCTCCGGTCATCACCCAGAATCCTCCAGTGCCATCCTGTATAATGTCCCAGCAGTCACCTCTCCGGTCATCACCCAGAATCCTCCAGTGCTGTCCTGTATAATGTCCCAGCAGACACCTCTCCAGTCATGACCCAGAATCCCCCAGTGCTGTCCTGTATAATGTCCCAGCAGTCACCTCTCCGGTCATCACCCAGAATCCTAAAGTGCAGTCCTGTATAATGTCCCAGCAGTCACCTCTCCAGTCATGACCCAGAATTCTCCAGTGCGGTCCTGTATAATGTCCCAGCAGTCACCTCTCCAGTCATTACCCAGAATCCTCCAGTGCGGTCCTTTATAATGTCCCAGCAGTCACCTCTCCGGTCATCACCCAGAATCCTCCAGTGCTGTCCTGTATAATGTCCCAGCAGTCACCTCTCCGGTCATCACCCAGAATCCTCCAGTGCTGTCCTGTATAATGTCCCAGCAGTCACCTCTCCGCTCATCACCCAGAATCCTCCAGTGCTGTCCTGTATAATGTCCCAGCAGTCACCTCTCCGCTCATCACCCAGAATCCTCCAGTGCTGTCCTGTATAATGTCCCAGCAATCACCTCTCCGGTCATCCCCCAGAATCCTCCAGTGCTGTCCTGTATAATGTCCCAGCAGTCACCTCTCCGCTCAGCAGCTCAATCATCTTGTTGCTGAGCTCTAGGATCTTCTTCTTCCTCCTCTCATGTATCGGGGGGTGCGGGGGAGGCTCTGTGATGGGGCCCGGACTCCGCCCTCCTGACTCCTGGAGATGGATGATGGGAGTCACACCCTCCCCTGGTGTCTTCCTCACTATTGTGTAATCCTGTGTATGGAGAGAGACACTTAGGTAGAAGAATTCCTTCCCGACTCCAGATCTGACAATCAGTAGAAATCCCGGGATCAATAACCGTCTCCAGTAATCTGGGGCCGTAACCTGGAATATTATTACACTCAGGACAGACATCCAGGCCCCTCTACAACTCTTATAGGGAATCCCCATGACAACTCCACCTGGCAGAGAGCTGCACACAATCACTGCTCTTACAGTAAAGAATCCTTCTCTTCCTCTTCTGGATTTCCTCTTCCCGATGTCGGACTTGTTCCATAACACAATAAAGCTGATAGAAATGTAGAGGAGTTACCTCTCCGCTCAGCAGGGAGATGATCTCCAGGGTGAAGTGTAATAATCTTCTGGTGGTCTCGTCCTCGTCCATCCTCGGGGTCATTCAGGAAAAAGAGGGATGATCACTGGATCAGCTGGAGGGATCTCGTCCTGCCGGCTGATAACAGAGAGCAAGAGCAGCACACAACCAGGACGGAGCTGCAGCACTGAGAGCTGGAGGACCTGTGGTGACGTCACCGCCATGTGATCAGGGGGCGGAGCTTCGGTTAGTGATTGGCTCCTGCAGTATTTCTTCTCTTTTCTCCTTTTCTGTCTGATGTTTCCTCACAGACTGTAATGATTCTATAACAAGCATCCAGGGTTGCGGAGCGGCGTTGGAAGAAAACACATACTCAAGATGACTTCACTGCATTCAAACAAGCAACGCTCGCATTCAAATCAGCACTCACCTCTGCTAAACAGGCCTACTTCACAACCCTCATATCCTCCCTATCCTACAACCCCAAACAACTATTCAACACTTTCAACTCCCTCCTCCGCCCTCCGCTGCCCCCTCCAACCTCCATCATCTCTGCTGAGGAGTTTGCAACACACTTCAAAAACAAGATTGACCAAACACGGCAATTCTTTACTGTCCGACCACCACCACCCCTCTGTCTTCCACACCACTTCCCCACCCCTATAGCCTCCCTTCCCAACATCACGGAAAGAGAACTTACTCGTCTCCTCTCCAAATCACACCTCACCACATGTGCACTCGACCCCATCCCATCCCACCTCCTCCCTAACATCACCCCCACACTCGTCCCATCCCTAACCCATCTCTTCAACCTATCACTATCCTCTGGTACTTTCCCTGCTGCCTTCAAACATGCCACAATCACACCCATCCTCAAAAAGCCATCCCTCGACCCAACCGCCCTGTCCAGCTATCGCCCCATATCGCTGCTCCCATTTGCCTCCAAACTCCTTGAGCAACACGTTCACGCTGAACTTTCCTCCCACTTTTCATCTAACTCTCTCTTCGACAAACGACAATCCGGCTTCCGCCCCCACCATTCCACCGAAACTGCCCTTACCAAAATCACCAATGACCTACTTACAGCCAAAGCTAACAGACAATTCTCTGTACTTGTTCTACTTGACCTGTCTTCTGCTTTCGATACAGTTGACCACTGCCTCCTACTGCAGATCCTCTCTTCCTTTGGCGTCAAAGACCTTGCCCTATCCTGGATCTCCTCATACCTTTCTAACCGCACATTTAGCGTCTCCCACTCCCACGCTACCTCCTCACCCATCCCCCTCTCTGTTGGAGTCCCTCAAGGCTCTGTCCTAGGACCCCTACTCTTCTCAATCTATACCCTTGGCCTGGGACAGCTCATAAAATCCTATGGCTTCGAGTACCATCTGTACGCTGATGACACCCAGATCTACCTCTCTGGCCCAGACGTCACCTCTCTGCTGTCCAGAATCTCAGCATGTCTAGCAGCCATATCCTCCTTCTTCTCCTCCCGCTACCTCAAGCTCAATGTGGACAAAACTGAACTCATTATCTTTCCCCCATCTCGCATATCTTCCCCACCTGATCTATCTATCACAATAAACGACATCACTCTTTCCGTTGTACCGACAATCCGCTGCCTCGGAGTAACCCTTGACTCTGCCCTGTCCTTCAAACCCCACATCCAAGCTCTCGCCACCTCCAGCTCAAAAGCATTTCCAGAATCCGTCCTTTCCTCAACCCTAACTCTACTAAACTGCTTGTGCATGCCCTCATCATCTCCCGCCTCGACTATTGCAACATCCTCCTCTGTGGCCTCCCTGCTAACACTCTCGCACCCCTCCAGTCCATCCTCAACCCTGCTGCACGACTTGTTCATCTCTCGCCTCGCTACTCCTCTGCTAAGCCCCTTTGCAAACCGCTTCACTGGCTCCCAATTGCCCAGCGCATCCAGTTCAAACTACTAACACTGACCTACAAAGCCATCCATAACCTCTCTCCTCCGTACATCTCTGAACTAATCTCCCGATAAATTCCCTCATGTAACCTCCGGTCCTCCCACGACCTCCTTCTCTCCTCCACACTTATCCGTTCCTCACGCAATCGCCTCCAAGATTTCTCCCGAATATCCCCCATCCTATGGAATTCTGTGCCTCAACACGTCCGATTATCCACCACATCCGGATCCTTCAGACGGAACCTGAAAACTCATCTATTCAAGAAAGCTTACAGCCTGCAATGACCCCGCTGCCTCCTCAACAACGCCGAAGCTACTACTACTGCAACCCCCCAACCTACTGTCTCCTCCCTATTCCCGTAGAATGTAAGCCCGCAAGGGTAGGGTCCTCTTCCCTCCGTACCAGTCTATCATTGTTAGTTTGTTTACTGTAGTGATATTCTTATTTTGTATGTAACCCCCTTATGTACAGCACCATGGAATCAATGGCGCTATATAAATTAATAATAATAATAATAAACTATAAAGTTATTATAATGGTGAAGGAGCTGTGATGAGGATCCGGTCATGTGACAGTGATGACGTCACCACAGCTCCTCCCCCTCAGTGCAGCAGACTCTTCCTCGTTGTTCTTAGTGATGGGCAGTCCGGCTCAAAAAACGGCTCTTCTTGCAAATAATACTAATTATCTCACTGTTATAACTCCAGTCCTTTGACTGTAAAGCCAGAACCTCATTACACACCTGTATCGGCATCTATTGAAGCAGTACAGATTGCTTTTTGCCCGGTCCTCAGAGTGTCAGCTCCTGTACAGACTGCTCACTCCTGGTTATTGCTGACCTGTGTTATTGTCTAGTATCTGATATTGCTTGTAAATGTCCGTTCTGCATCAGTCAGTGCTGTGACATCTCCTAGCGCTGGAGAAGATTCAGATTCTTAAGAATAAGTACTTGGAGATGCATTAGGGTATGTGCACATGGTTGGTATTGGCAGCGCTTTGAACGCAGTATACTTCATGCTGCATCCAAAACGCTACACTCAGGTGAATCCGCATGTGTTCATTGAACCATGCGGATTCACTGCATCCTAAACATTACAGTGATCTAATTTCTCTTGCGGAGTCGCTAGTCTCCGCCAGAGAAATTGACATGCTGCGGTCTGTGAAGACGCGCCACATGTCCATGTCCACGGGTAATCCGCAGATGCACGGAGACAAATAGTGGACATGGGATTTCTTGAAATCCCATCCACTATGCTCTAACATCTGGTCGCTGCGGTTTGCACTGCGTCCAATCCACAGCGATTGCTGATCGTGTGCACATACCCTTACAGGCTCTTACAGACTAACTATGATCTGTGCACCACACACGCAGTGTTAGGCCAGTTTCACATGTCCTGATATTTCCGGTACTGGAAAAAACAGGACCAGAGATATCCGTGTGTACTTGTGTTGCAGCCGTACCGCATCAGTTAGCGCTGTTCCCAAGTGTCGGCTGCTGAACGCTGCCCTCATCATTGTCCCCTGCTGATGATGAAATCAGCACACGCAAGGGACAATGAGTGATGAGTAGTATTCTGCTACTGCTGTGTCCTGATGTAAAAATAAGAATAAGATAAAAAAAATCATTATACTCACCTGTCCAAAGATGTCCCCCACTGTAACCCATCTGACCGTTCACGCCGAGGAGCCAGGGAGAATGACTTCTGCAGCACTGATGCTGTGCTCAGTGAGCGGTGTTCTGTCACTCACTGAGCGCAGCGGAGGTTCGGTTACAAAAAAAAAAGGAAGGAGGGAGGGAAAGACGAAAGCGCAGAATTTAAAAAGAAAAAAAACAACATTATTATTGTAATAACATAGCCCACTGCTTATGGGGTTAAATGCTCGGCCATGTCAGGTAGGGCCGTGTGACACTCAGTGCTGCTTATTATTCTCTATTTTATATATATATACCTCCATTTATTACCCTGAGCTGCTGCCCCCTCTCCTGCCGCACATCCACCCCCTGTCTTGTCTGATGCTGATAATAGAAGTGTCACACTGCTGTCAGTGACTCCAGTCTCCTGTACTTTATATATTATGGCAGGCATTGCCAGCGCTTTCAGCAAATTTACATCAGGACCTTAATGATGTCACTGACCATGTGTGTAGTAAGCAGCCAATCACAATCAGAGTAAGCGTTCATTAGGGAGGAGCCCAGTCACAGGTATTGTCAATCATCCCACATGGCCACACCCCCTGCTCGCCTGCATCTCCTCCCAGCCCCCAGTCATGCCTGAATAAGCCAGCAAACGGCTCTGTGGCTCAGCTCTCAGTGGTAAGCTGGCTCCCGACGTTCACATCAAAGAACCGACTCTTTGTCTCGGATCATTCGCGAACGACACATCACTAATTGTTCTGGCTCCTGTGAGATTCTCCTCCAGCAGCTCCAGTGTAGACGGCTCAGCGGTGACAGGAGCAGAATGGAGGAGATTCCGGCAGCTCCAGTGTAGACGGCTCAGCAGTGACAGGAGCAGAATGGAGGAGATTCCGGCAGCTCCAGTGTAGACGGCTCAGCGGTGACAGGAGCAGAATGGAGGAGATTCCAGCAGCTCCAGTGTAGACGGCTCAGTGGTGACAGGAGCAGAATGGAGGAGATTCCAGCAGCTCCAGTGTAGACGGCTCAGCGGTGACAGGAGCAGAATGGAGGAGATTCCAGCAGCTCCAGTGTAGACGGCTCAGCGGTGACAGGAGCAGAATGGAGGAGATTCCGGCAGCTCCTGTGTAGACGGCTCAGCGGTGACAGGAGCAGAATGGAAGAGATTCCGGCAGCTCCAGTGTAGATGGCTCAGCGGAGACAGGAGCAGAATGGAGGAGATTCCAGCAGCTCCAGTGTAGACGGCTCAGCGGTGACAGGAGCAGAATGGAGGAGATTCCAGCAGCTCCAGTGTAGACGGCTCAGTGGTGACAGAAGCAGAATGGAGGAGATTCCGGCAGCTCCAGTGTAGACGGCTCAGTGGTGACAGGAGCAGAATGGAGGAGATTCCGGCAGCTCCAGTGTAGACGGCTCAGCGGTGACAGGAGCAGAATGGAGGAGATTCCAGCAGCTCCAGTGTAGACGGCTCAGCGGTGACAGGAGCAGAATGGAGGAGATTCCAGCAGCTCCAGTGTAGACGGCTCAGTGGTGACAGGAGCAGAATGGAGGAGATTCCAGCAGCTCCAGTGTAGACGGCTCAGCAGTGACAGGAGCAGAATGGAGGAGATTCCAGCAGCTCCAGAGTAGACGGCTCAGCGGTGACAGGAGCAGAATGGAGGAGATTCCGGCAGCTCCAGTGTAGACGGCTCAGCGGTGACAGGAGCAGAATGGAGGAGATTCCGGCAGCTCCAGTGTAGACGGCTCAGCGGTGACAGGAGCAGAATGGAAGAGATTCCGGCAGCTCCAGTGTAGATGGCTCAGCGGTGACAGGAGCAGAATGGAGGAGATTCCAGCAGCTCCAGTGTAGACGGCTCAGCGGTGACAGGAGCAGAATGGAGGAGATTCCAGCAGCTCCAGTGTAGACGGCTCAGCGGTGACAGGAGCAGAATGGAAGAGATTCCAGCAGCTCCAGTGTAGACGGCTCAGCGGTGACAGGAGCAGAATGGAAGAGATTCCAGCAGCTCCAGTGTAGACGGCTCAGCGGTGACAGGAGCAGAATGGAGGAGATTCCAGCAGCTACAGTGTAGACGGCTCAGCGGTGACAGGAGCAGAATGGAGGAGATTCCAGCAGCTCCAGTGTAGATGGCTCAGCGGTGACAGGAGCAGAATGGAGGAGATTCCAGCAGCTCCAGTGTAGACGGCTCAGCGGTGACAGGAGCAGAATGGAGGAGATTCCGGCAGCTCCAGTGTAGACGGCTCAGCGGTGACAGGAGCAGAATGGAGGAGATTCCAGCAGCTCCAGTGTAGACGGCTCAGCAGTGACAGGAGCAGAATGGAGGAGATTCTAGCAGCTCGAGTGTAGACGGCTCAGCAGTGACAGGAGCAGAATGGAGGAGATTCCAGCAGCTCCAGAGTAGACGGCTCAGCGGTGACAGGAGCAGAATGGAGGAGATTCCGGCAGCTCCAGTGTAGACGGCTCAGCGGTGACAGGAGCAGAGTGGAGGAGATTCCGGCAGCTCCAGTGTAGACGGCTCAGCGGTGACAGGAGCAGAATGGAGGAGATTCCGGCAGCTCCAGTGTAGACGGCTCAGCAGTGACAGGAGCAAAATGGAGGAGATTCCAGCAGCTCCTGTGTAGACGGCTCAGCGGTGACAGGAGCAGAATGGAGGAGATTCCGGCAGCTCCAGTGTAGACGGCTCAGCGGTGACAGGAGCAGAATGGAGGAGATTCCAGCAGCTCCAGTGTAGATGGCTCAGCGGTGACAGGAGCAGAATGTAGGAGATTCCAGCAGCTCCTGTGTGGACGGCTCAGCGGTGACAGGAGCAGAATGGAGGAGATTCCAGCAGCTCCAGTGTAGACGGCTCAGCAGTGACAGGAGCAGAATGGAGGAGATTCCAGCAGCTCCTGTGTAGATGGCTCAGCTGTGACAGGGGCAGAATGGAGGAGATTCCAGCAGCTCCAGTGTAGACGGCTCAGCGGTGACAGGAGCAGAATGGAGGAGATTCCGGCAGCTCCAGTGTAGACGGCTCAGCAGTGACAGGAGCAGAATGGAGGAGATTCCGGCAGCTCCTGTGTAGACGGCTCAGCAGTGACAGGAGCAGAATGGAGGCGATTCCGGCAGCTCCAGTGTAGACGGCTCAGCGGTGACAGGAGCAGAATGGAGGAGATTCCAGCAGCTCCAGTGTAGATGGCTCAGCGGTGACAGGAGCAGAATGGAGGAGATTCCAGCAGCTCCTGTGTGGACGGCTCAGCGGTGACAGGAGCAGAATGGAGGAGATTCCAGCAGCTCCAGTGTAGACGGCTCAGCAGTGACAGGAGCAGAATGGAGGAGATTCCAGCAGCTCCTGTGTAGACGGCAAAGCGGTGACAGGGGCAGAATGGAGGAGATTCCAGCAGCTCCAGTGTAGACGGCTCAGCGGTGACAGGAGCAGAATGGAGGAGATTCCAGCAGCTCCAGTGTAGATGGCTCAGCGGTGACAGGAGCAGAATGGAGGAGATTCCAGCAGCTCCTGTGTGGACGGCTCAGCGGTGACAGGAGCAGAATGGAGGAGATTCCAGCAGCTCCAGTGTAGACGGCTCAGCAGTGACAGGAGCAGAATGGAGGAGATTCCAGCAGCTCCTGTGTAGACGGCAAAGCGATGACAGGGGCAGAATGGAGGAGATTCCAGCAGCTCCAGTGTAGACGGCTCAGCGGTGACAGGAGCAGAATGGAGGAGATTCCGGCAGCTCCAGTGTAGACGGCTCAGCAGTGACAGGAGCAGAATGGAGGAGATTCCGGCAGCTCCTGTGTAGACTGCTCAGCAGTGACAGGAGCAGAATGGAGGAGATTCCGGCAGCTCCAGTGTAGACGGCTCAGCGGTGACAGGAGCAGAATGGAGGAGATTCCAGCAGCTCCAGTGTAGACGGCTCAGCGGTGACAGCAGAAGAATGGAGGAGATTCCGGCAGCTCCAGTGTAGACGGCTCAGCGGTGACAGGAGCAGAATGGAGGAGATTCCGACAGCTCCAGTGTAGATGGCTCAGCGGTGACAGGAGCAGAATGGAGGAGATTCCAGCAGCTCCAGTGTAGACGGCTCAGCGGTGACAGGAGCAGAATGGAGGAGATTCCGGCAGCTCCAGTGTAGATGGCTCAGCGGTGACAGGAGCAGAATGGAAGAGATTCCGACAGCTCCAGTGTAGACGGCTCAGCGGTGACAGGAGCAGAATGGAGGAGATTCCGGCAGCTCCAGTGTAGACGGCTCAGCGGTGACAGGAGCAGAATGGAGGAGATTCCGGCAGCTCCAGTGTAGACGGCTCAGCGGTGACAGCAGAAGAATGGTGGAGATTCCGGCAGCTCCAGTGTAGACGGCTCAGCAGTGACAGGAGCAGAATGGAGGAGATTCTGACAGCTCCAGTGTAGACGGCTCAGCGGTGACAGGAGCAGAATGGAGGAGATTCCAGCAGCTCCAGTGTAGACGGCTCAGCGGTGACAGGAGCAGAATGGAGGAGATTCCGGCAGCTCCAGTGTAGACGGCTCAGCGGTGACAGGAGCAGAATGGAGGAGATTCCGGCAGCTCCAGTGTAGACGGCTCAGCGGCGACAGGAGCAGAATGGAGGAGATTCCGGCAGCTCCAGTGTGGACGTGTCAGGACTGCAAATATTTTTAATTAAATTTTGGCCCTTTTTGCCCTCTTTCAAGATGGTGTCTTTTGTCTCATGTGCCCCTTGTCTTCCTGCTTTATAACTCCACCCCAGACTCTAATCAGTGCTAGAGTATTCTGCCTGTGATCTGCTCCAGGTGGTTTCCTAGTTTCCTGCTCTACCCTGCAGACTTGTTTGGATCTTCTGTTACCTGCTCTCAGAGACTCTGCTGAATTCAGTTGTTACCAGTATTCCTCCTTCTCCTGGCTGCTCCTGCTGCTACCTCTGAGCCTCAGTCTTCACCTGCATTCTGCTAACAAGTAAGCTGGTTTCTGCTCTGACTCACCTGCTTTGATAAAGACTTCCTTGTTTTCTAGCATCCTCTAGTGTGAATTGTGCTTTACAGATTGCTTTACTGATTACATTTAGAGCACGAGACTGTGCTGCATTATCTGGGACTTCCTACCCAGGCCTCCCTGGATTATATAATATATATTGTTTGGACTTGATAAAGACTTCCTTGTTTTCTAGCATCCTCTAGTGTGAACAGTGCTTTACAAACTGCTCTGCTAATTGCATTTTCCCCTGAATGTTTATGGACTTTGTGTTTTCGTCTGCACTTGTTTAAAACACCGTGTGTTTATAATATACACTTTGACACCTATAAGTTGTTTTCTGTTGTATCTTTGTTCCACGCAAAAAGACTCCTGTGGTATCCATTATAATTATTACAGGATACTCTAGCCCAAAAAATAAGGAGTCTGCTGGAACAATGTCTGCAGAAAGCAAATTAGAGCAGGTGTATTCCGTAATTAGATCTCTTCAGAAGGAGGTGGAAGGTCTGCAAAAGAAACTTGGAGGCATTGAACGTAATGAACAAGCATTTGGACAAACTTTACAGGACTTAAATACCCGAATGGCGGCCCAGGAAAACAAACTTGCGGGCTTGGACTCCCAGTACGGACAGGCTTTCCAGGACATTAGTACTCAAATGGCGGCACAAGTGACTTTACCTTCTGGGATACCGCCACCAGCTAGCCCACCTAAGTTGCCTCCATTCAGATTTAATGGTGAACGTGACAAATTTCATGGCTTTGTTAATCAGTGTATGCTATATTTTGATGTACATGCTGACCGCTTCCCTACTGATAGATCTAAGGTATTGTGTGTAATTATGCTGCTGACCTCACGAGCACTCGCCTGGGCGAATCCGATGATCGAGTCTCGTGACCCACGGTTAAATAATTTGGATGATTTCTTAGCCGCTATGGCATTAATGTTTGATGACCCTAACCGCCATGCTACCGCTGAGTCTGCTTTACTATCTTTACGCCAGGGTAAGCGTTCAGTTATTGAATATGCTACTGAATTTAGGAGATTAGCGGTAGATACCAACTGGGACAGTTATGCAAAATTACCTATTTTTAAGAGAGGTCTGTCTAGCATTGTAAAAAATGAATTGGCCCGCTCTGAGTCACCACAAGAGCTAGAAATGTTTATACAGCATTGTGTACGCATAGACATACGCCTTACTGAACGTAGGCAGGAGAAATTGGCTGTATTCAATCGTATGTCTAACTTTTCCCTTCCTCCCAAAGAGCCTGCAGGTAAAACATCTCGGGAGGTAGAAGAAGCGCCCATGCAAATAGATTCTGTGCAGAGGCGTGAGAGTAATGAGCGCCGGGAGAACCGCCTGCGAGAGAGGCTATGTTTCTACTGCGGCCAATCTGACCACTTTCTAATCAACTGTCCCAAGCGGCCTAACAAGGTGTTAGCAGCGGTAGGAGAGTATGATAACACTGATGGTGAATCTGACATCTCTGAATGTAGCCTGCCATTAAATGCTGTATTCCATTCTCTCTCTACGACTACACATCCCAAGGAGTTGAAGGAAAAGCACTCTCACTGTTCACTCCCTATTAAGATCCTGTGTTCAGGGCAGTGGATTTCCAGTGCAGCTATGATTGACTCTGGTGCAGGGGGCAACTTTATGGACATTACATTTGCCCAAAAACATGGCATTGAGATACAGCGAAGATCCTCTCCAATTACCATGGAAACAGTGGATGTGTCACCTTTAATCTCCGGGCCTGTGGATCAGGAGACTGTACCTCTTAAGATTTTGTTGGAGCCTAATCATCAGGAGCAACTTTCTTTCTTGTTAATTTCTTCTCCTCATTTCCCTGTAATTTTAGGCATCCCTTGGTTGCGTTCTCAGAACCCGACTATCAACTGGGAGACCAAGGAGATTATTTTTCCGACTAGGAGCAACCCAGCGATAACTGAAGCTGTCCCTGAGTCCACGGATACAAAATCTACTTGTTATGATCTGCTACAAGCACTAAGGAAAGACAGGAGATCTGTCCCTACAATAGAACTAAGCTATATCCCTACGATGTAACGGGGAACCTGATCCTGCGATCAGACCCGCTAAAGTCCTCAGCTAGTCTGAACGAAGACCTATAGATGTGAGGGAGGGATCCCTACAAGAACTAGGGACTGGGAGAGAGATGGACACCTCCTAGCAGAAATTGTAGCAGGAAAAAGACAAACAAACAACATAGAACATAGAGGTCAAAAGACCTAGCTAAACTGACTGAGAAAGGAAACAAAGCACCTGGCTAGCTTAAGAGTAGAATTTACAATGAAGTCCAGCAAGGCCAGAAGGGCGGAGCAGGATTAAATAGGCAAAAACGGTCATGTGACCAGCATAATAGAAAAAACCTAACAGGAGAGTTCTAACAGTACCCCCTCTTCTATGAGGATCCTCCAGATCCCCTAGGCCCAGGCTTATCAGGAAACCTCTTGTGAAACGCTGTGACAAGTCTGGAAGCAGAAACATCATCTGCCCTCACCCATGAGTTATCCTCGGGACCGAAACCCTTCCAAGCGACGAGATACTGCAAACTCCCTCTATACCGTCTAGAATTAAGGATGCGGGAAATTTCATATTCCCCGTCCTCCACCACCAGAGGAACAGTGGCAGTGGCGTCTCTATCTGATACATAAGCTTTTTTCAATAGAGAAACATGAAACACCGGATTAATCTTCCAGGAGGTAGGAACCTCCAACCTAACAGCAGATTGGTTAACTACCTGAAGCACCTTAAAGGGCCCTACAAACTTGGGACCCAATTTTTTAGAAGGAATCCTCAACCCTAGATTCTTAGAGGACAACCAAACCATGTCACCAACCGTAAACAAAACCTCTTGACGTTTCCTGTCAAAGTACCTCTTAGATTTTTTGTTAGCCTCCTGAAGATTACCATGCACATCAGTCCAAACTCTTTCCAAATCACCGGAAAAACTCTCCTCCTCAGGCACAGCCGAAACCAATTTGGAGAATGACCCAAAAGACGGATGTCTCCCAGAACAACAAAAAAAAGGCGAACACCCAGCAGAAGAGAATGTATGGTTGTTAAGAGCAAATTCAGCAAGCAGCAGAAACTCAGACCATCCCTCTTGATTGTCTGCCACAAAACAACGCAAGAACTGCTCAACATCCTGGTTCTTCCTTTCTGTCTGGCCATTAGACTCAGGATGATATCCGGATGAAAACGACAAATGAACTGCCAACCTGTCACAAAAGGCACGCCAAAAACGAGCCACGAACTGAGGTCCCCTATCAGAAACAATGTCAGTAGGAACACCATGGAGTCTGACAATCTCCTTGACAAAGGCCTTAGCGAGTGTCTTAGCGCAGGGCAGTTTGATGAAGGGAACCAAGTGACACATCTTGCTAAAAAGGTACACGACCACCCAGATGACCGTGAAACCCTCAGAGGGGGGAAGGTCAGTAATAAAGTCCATAGCCAGATGTGTCCAAGGTGCACTAGGAACCTCCAGAGGGCAAAGCAACCCCGCAGCAGGAGTATGTGAAGACTTAGATCTAGCACACACAGTACATTGACGCACCCACTTAATGACCTCCTTCTGCCATCCAGGCCACCAAAAACTGCGACCCACAAGTCTCTTGGTCTCAGAAATTCCAGGATGACCTGCCAACCGAGACTCATGACACTCAACAAACAAATCTCTCCTAAAGGTCCTAGGCACAAACAACCTCCCATGGGGAGTGTTAGATGGGGCATTCTCCTGTGCTTTAAGAATCTCATCTTCCAAAACGGAGTCCAATGCAGCAATCACAACACCTTCTTGTAAAATGCTCTCCTCCTCCTCAGCACCGACCATGGGAGAAAAGCTGCGAGACAAAGCATCAGCTTTAACATTCTTGGTACCCGAAATGTAAGTAACGGAAAAATTAAACCGCGAAAAAAAAGTGCCCACCTAGCCTGACGGGCATTCAAGCGCTTGGCAGCATCAAGATAGATCAGATTTTTATGATCAGTGAAAACCTGAATGGGAAAATCAGCACCTTCCAAGAGATGACGCCAATGTTCAAATGCGAGTTTAATCGCCAGCAATTCCCGATTACCAATATCGTAATTAAGTTCAGTCTCAGAAAATTTAAAAAAAAAACAAAACACAGGGATGTACTCCATCCTTGTTTTCCTGAGACAACACCGCACCGACCCCCACAGAAGAAGCATCAACCTCAACCAAAAACGGCTTAGTCACATCAGGCTGCATAAGGATGGGAGCAGAGGTGAACCTCTCCTTTAGAAACACAAAAGCTTCAATGGCCTCAGTAGTCCACTGAACCGTATTAGAACCTTTCCTGGAGAGATCGGCCAGTGGTTTAATAATAATAGAAAATTTTTTAATGAATTTTCTGTAATAATTGGCGAAACCCAAAAACTTCTGTATCGATTTCAAACCAATAGGCCTAGGCCATTCCTGCACAGCTTGAACTTTCACCGGGTCCATCTCAAAGCCCTCGCTGGAGATAATGTAGCCCAAAAAACTAATTCTCTGTACAGCGAACTCACATTTCTCCAGCTTAGCAAAAAGCGAATTGTCAATCAATAACTGCAATACCTCACGTTTGCTCCGCCAATGAGACTCCAGGTCAGGCGAATAAATCAAAATGTCATCCAAATACACAACCACATTTTTGCCGATCAAAGGTCTAAGGATATCATTAATAAGATTCTGAAAAAATGCTGGAGCATTGGTAAGACCAAAAGGCATAACCAGATTCTCAAAATGACCCACAGGAGTGTTAAAAGCAGTCTTCCATTCATCACCCTCCTTCATGCGCAACAAATTGTATGCCCCCCGGAGATCAATTTTAGAGAACCACTTGGCCCCCACTAACTGGTTAAACAAATCAGGAATCAATGGCAGTGGGTAGGGATTGCGTACAGTAATTTTATTAATCTCGCGAAAGTCCAAACAAGGACGTAAACCGCCGTCCTTTTTTTTAAGAAAAAAAAATCCAACAGCCACAGGTGACTTAGAGGGTCTGATATGACCGGCGGCCAAGCTCGTCTGTATGTATTCCTCCAAAGCCTTTCTCTCAGGAATAGTCAGATTAAATAAATGACTTTTAGGAAGAGTCGCTCCAGGGACAAATTCAATGGTACAATCATAGTCTCTATGGGGAGGCAAAATTTGCGACTCCTCCTCAGAAAAAACTTTCCAAAAATCCTGAATAGGTACAGGTAATTCCCCTTTATCCACAGCAGCAATGCGCCCGTTACAACACTTGTCATAACACTTAGGGCTCCAGGACTTAATTTCATTGGTAGACCAATCCAGTACAGGATTGTGCAATTTTAACCAGGGCAACCCCAAAACTACTGGAGAAGGCAAATTATTTAATACCACTAAATCCAAATTTTCTTGGTGAATACCATTAATAGTGAGGGGAAATTCATAAACCTTGTGAGTAACACATTTCAAGGGAGAGCCATCGACAGAAACCACGGCAATAGGGGATGACAAAGGTTTGGGTTTTAAATTAAGTTTTTCCAAGAATCCCCCATCAATCACATTCAGAGTTGAACCACAATCCACAAATACCCGAAATTCAATTAATTCTTCCTGAGCTGCGGTAGTAGCAGAAAGAAATACACCCTTAGTGTTTAAACAGGCTATACGGGCGTAACTGACCTTTTTTTTTTCTTTGTTCATATGAAGCACACAGTTCTTAATGAAATGGTCAGATTTGCCGCAATAAAAGCACAAACCTTCAGAAAACCTGCGGTCTTTTTCCTGAGAGCGGGGTGACATCGCCCCAATCTCCATCGACTCTCCAGTGTCAGTACAGACCCTCTCAAGATTCGGAGCTGACATGGCAGAGGATTTACTCTCATTAACCCTTGCACGCAGTCTCCTGTCCACCCGTATAGCTAATTGCATTGCCTCCTGCAAGTTTCCAGGTGTAGGATAAGCAATCAGCAGATCCTTAACCCTTTCACCTAGCCCAGCAAGAAACAAACTTTTCAGAGCTGAATCGTTCCACCCCACCTGAGCAGACCACCGACGGAAGTGAGTACAATAATTTTCCACATTACCTGATCCCTGCCTCAAATGTCTCAATTCCGTCTCAGCTGATGAGACACGATCAGGATCATCATGCAACAACCCCAAAGCAGAAAAAAAACTTTCCACTGATCTAAAGCACCGATCACTAGGTTGGAGAGAAAAGGCCCATCCCTGAGGTTCTTTACGCAAAAGTGACATTATGAACCCTATGCGCTGTGATTCATCACCAGAGGATCTGGGTCTCAAACGAAAATACAATAAACAAGCATTTTTAAAGGAAAAAAAATCTTGTTGTTCACCAAAAAATAAATCAGGCAATCGTACCTTTGGCTCCACAAAATGCGCTCCAGAACTCACGTGTTGTTGGAGCTCGGCCACCTCCAGAGAGAGTCCCTGCAGGCGTTGAGCCAAATCCTGAACCGACACCATGATGGAAACTGGAGGTCTTTCCTTAGATAAATTTTTTGGGTTGGACTTACTGTTATGATCTGCTACAAGCACTAAGGAAAGACAGGAGATCTGTCCCTACAATAGAACTAAGCTAGATCCCTACGATGTAACGGGGAACCTGATCCTGCGATCAGACCCGCTAAAGTCCTCAGCTAGTCTGTACGAAGACCTAATAGATATGAGGGAGGGATCCCTACAAGAACTAGGGACTGGGAGAAAGATGGACACCTCCTAGCAGAAATTGTAGCAGGAAAAAGACAAACAAACAACATAGAACATAGAGGTCAAAAGACCTAGCTAAACTGACTGAGAAAGGAAACAAAGCACCTGGCTAGCTTAAGAGTAGAATTTACAATTAAGTCCAGCAAGGCCAGAAGGGCGGAGCAGGAATAAATAGGCAAAAACGGTCATGTGACCAGCATAATAGAAAAAAACTAACAGGAGAGTTCTAACACTACTGTACAGGTATTCACTTTACCTTCAGCGTATAAAGCATTCTCTGACATCTGTGACAAGAAGAAAGCAGATCAGCTTCCTCCACATAGGCATTATGACTGTCCCATTGAGCTGCTTCCTGGGGCGGCTATTCCTTTTAGCAACGTATATCCTTTAGCAGCACCTGAACTTCAAGCCTTGAAGGAGTATATTGATGAAAATCTGGCCAAAGGCTTTATACGTCCTTCTTCCTCACCAGCAGGGGCGCCTATATTTTTTGTAAAAAAGAAGGATGGGACCCTAAGACCCTGTATTGACTATCGGGAACTCAATAAGGTAACCATACGGAATCGTTATCCTTTGCCTTTGATTCCAGAATTATTGGAAAGAGTCCGCCATGCCAAGGTGTTCTCTAAACTAGATCTTTGTGGGGCTTATAATTTGGTGTGTATTCGTTCCGGTGATGAATGGAAGACAGCATTCAGATGGCGGTATGGACACTTTGAATATCTGGTGATGCCCTTCGGGCTTTGTAACGCCCCTGCGACTTTTCAACATCTGGCTAATGACTTTTTAGAGATTTATTGGATCAGTTTGTGGTGATTTATTTGGACGATATTTGAATTTTTTCTGACTCTCTACAGGAACATGAAGAACATGTCAAAACTGTTTTGAAACGTCTGAAAGAGAACCATCTGTATATTAAGCCCGAGAAGTGTGAGTTCCATCATTCTGAGATACAGTTTTTAGGTTATGTCATCTCTCCTCAGGGGCTGAACATGGAATCTGGTAAGATTCAGGCAATCCTTGACTGGCCAGTACCCAGGAACGTTAAAGAGGTCCAACGTTTTATTGGTTTTGCAAATTTCTATAGACGTTTTATTAGAAATTTTTCTGACATTGTCCGTCCCATTACTTCCTTGACAAAGAAGGAAAAGCCCTTTAAGTGGCCATCACAGGCTCAAGAGGCTTTTGATCGACTTAAGTTTTGTTTCACCTCAGCAAAGCTGTTGATCCACCCAGACCCAGCACTTCCTTTCATTGTGGAGGTGGACGCTTCTGATAATGCGAACTGGAGATAACTCTGCTACACCCTTGTGCTTTCTTTTCCCGTAGACTTACTTCAGCTGAGAAAAACTACGATGTGGGAGACAAAGAACTGCTAGCTATTATTGTAACTTTCAAAGAATGGAGGCATCATCTGCAAGGAGCCACACAACAGATCGTAGTGCTGACTGACCATCGCAATTTGGAGTTTCTCAGATCCGCTAGATGTCTTTCTCCTCGTCAGGCTCGTTGGAACCTATTTTTAAATCAATTTAATTTTGTTATTTCGTACCATCCAGGTTCTCGTAATGGGAAGGCTGATGCTTTATCCCGAATCCATGCTGCGGATTCCGTACCTGGAGCCCCGTCCAAGACCATTCTATCTGATGCCAACTTCATCGGAGTTATCCACGATCAGGACTTGTGGAAGGAGTTCAAGGAGGCCTATGATGGTGATGTATTTCTGGCCAATCCACCTGTTGATATTAATCTTGTCCTTAAGGGTGGCATGTGGTTCAGGGATCGACGTATCTACGTCCCTGAGGCCGTTCGTCTGCAGATCCTCAAGTAGGTCCATGACTCCAAGGTGGCTGGTCACAGGGGGGTACAGAAGACACAAGAGTTCCTAAGCCGATTTTTCTGGTGGCCGACTTGCCTGAAGGATACTAAGGACTATGTTCTCTCTTGTGAGGTATGTGCTCATTATAAGACTCCTCGTATGTCACCTATGGGTCTTCTTCAACCATTACCTGTTCCGTCCTGCCCATGGGGGTCTATCTCAATGGACTTCATTGTGGAGCTGCCTACATCAGGTGGCATGAATACGATCCTGGTGGTAGTGGATCGCCTGACTAAAGCTGCTCATTTTGTTCCTTGCCCCGGTCTTCCCTCAGCTAAGGAAACAGTGAACTTGGTTATACAGAATGTTTTTCGGCTGCATGGGGTCCCGAATGAAATCATCTCTGACCGTGGAGTGCAGTTTACCTCAAGATTCTGGAAGGAGTTTTGCTCTGCACTCAATATTAATGTCTGTCTTTCTTCCGCTTATCACCCCCAGACGAACGGTCAAACCGAGCGTACCAACCAGACCTTGGAACAATATCTATGATGCTATGTCAGTCATCTTAAGGATGATTGGTTGGAGTTACTTCCATTAGCTGAATTCTCATATAACAATTACCAGAGTGTCTCCACTAAGTTTACACCTTTCTTTGCCAATCTGGGTTACCATCAGAGTATCTTACCTAGGTCTCCGATGAATGCTCCGGTTCCAGCTGTAGAGGAGAGGCTGACTGCGATGAAGCAAAATCTGGAGGTTCTGAAGGAATCTTTGACCTCAGCTCAGGAACGTTACAAGAAATCGGCTGATAGATTTCGTAAACCGGCACCCATGTTCAAGGTAGGAGATTCCGTGTGGTTATCCACTAAAAATCTGAAGTTGAACGTTCCTTCACAGAAACTTGGACAGAAATTCATCGGCCCTTTCAAGATCAACGGTATTGTGAGCTCTGTGGCCTGCCGTCTGAAGTTGCCTAGGACTATGAAGGTACACCCAGTTTTCCATGTTTCTTTACTAAAGTCTGTATCTCCTAATACCTTCCAGGGACGTGTTGTCCCACCTCCGCAGCCTGTGGTGATTGATGGGCAGGAACAATTTGTGGTGGAAGAGATTATTGATTCTAGGATTCGCAGGAATCGGCTCCAATATCTGATAAGATGGCAAGGGTATCCCCCTGAAGAAGACTCTTGGGAACCTGTGGAAAACATCAATGCCCAAAAGAAGATTTCTCGTTTCCATCAGAGATTTCCTGAGAAACTGGGTCCAGGATCGTCCTGAGGCCGCTTCTAAGGAGGGAGTAATGTCAGGACTGCAAATATTTTTAATTACATTTTGGCCCTTTTTGCCCTCTTTCAAGATGGTGTCTTTTGTCTCATGTGCCCCTTGTCTTCCTGCTTTATAACTCCACCCCAGACTCTAATCAGTGCTAGAGTATTCTGCCTGTGATCTGCTCCAGGTGGTTTCCTAGTTTCCTGCTCTGCCCTGCAGACTTGTTTGGATCTTCTGTTACCTGCTCTCAGAGACTCTGCTGCATTCAGTTGCTACCAGTATTCCTCCTTCTCCTGGCTGCTCCTGCTGCTACCTCTGAACCTCAGTCTTCACCTGCATTCTGCTAACAAGTAAGCTGGTTTCTGCTCTGACTCTCCTGCTTTAGATAGTGCAGCACAGTTCCGTGCTCTGCAGCTATCAGGGACTTCCTACCCAGGCCTCCCTGGATTATCTAAATATTGTATGGACTTCCTTGCATGGACTTGATAAGGACTTCCTTGTTTTCTAGCATCCTCTAGTGTGAATTGTGCTTTACAGATTGCTTTACTGATTACATTTAGAGCACGAGACTGTGCTGCATTATCTGGGACTTCCTACCCAGGCCTCCCTGGATTATATAATATATATTGTTTGGACTTGATAAAGACTTCCTTGTTTTCTAGCATCCTGCTCTGCTAATTGCATTTTCCCCTGAGTGTTTATGGACTTTGTGTTTTCGTCTGCACTTGTTTAAAACACCGTGTGTTTATAATATACACTTTGACACCTATAAGTTGTTTTCTGTTGTATCTTTGTTCCACGTAAAAAGACTCCTGTGGTATCCATTATAATTATTACAGGACGGCTCAGCGGTGACAGGGGCAGAATGGAGGACATTCCAGCAGCTCCAGTGTAGACGGCTCAGCGGTGACTGGAGCAGAATGGAGGAGATTCCAGCAGCTCCAGTGTAGACGGCTCAGCGATGACAGGAGCAGAATGGAGGAGATTCCAGCAGCTCCAGTGTAGACGGCTCAGCGGTGACAGGAGCAGAATGGAGGAGATTCCGGCAGCTCCAGTGTAGACGGCTCAGCGGTGACAGGAGCAGAATGGAGGAGATTCCAGCAGCTCCAGTGTAGACGGCTCAGCGGTGACAGGAGCAGAATGGAGGAGATTCCAGCAGCTCCAGTGTAGACGGCTCAGCAGTGACTGGAGCAGAATGGAGGAGATTCCAGCAGCTCCAGTGTAGACGGCTCAGCAGTGACAGGAGCAGAATGGAGGAGATTCCAGCAGCTCCATTGTAGACGGCTCAGCGGTGACAGGAGCAGAATGGAGGAGATTCCAGCAGCTCCAGTGTAGACGGCTCAGCAGTGACTGGAGCAGAATGGAGGAGATTCCAGCAGCTCCAGTGTAGACGGCTCAGCGGTGATAGGAGCAGAATGGAGGAGATTCCGGCAGCTCCAGTGTAGACGGCTCAGCAGTGACAGGAGCAGAATGGAGGAGATTCCGGCAGCTCCAGTGTAGACGGCTCAGCAGTGACAGGAGCAGAATGGAGGAGATTCCAGCAGCTCCAGTGTTGACGGCTCAGCGGTGACAGGAGCAGAATGGAGGAGATTCCAGCAGCTCCAGTGTAGATGGCTCAGCAGTGACAGGAGCAGAATGGAGGAGATTCCGGCAGCTCCAGTGTAGACGGCTCAGCGGTGACAGGAGCAGAATGGAGGAGATTCCAGCAGCTCCAGTGTAGACAGCTCAGCGGTGACAGGAGCAGAATGGAGGAGATTCCAGCAGCTCCAGTGTAGACGGCTCAGCGGTGACAGGAGCAGAATGGAGGAGATTCCAGCAGCTCCAGTGTAGATGGCTCAGCAGTGACAGGAGCAGAATGGAGGAGATTCCAGCAGCTCCAGTGTAGACGGCTCAGCGGTGACAGGAGCAGAATGGAGGAGATTCCAGCAGCTCCAGTGTAGACGGCTCAGCGGTGACAGGAGCAGAATGGAGGAGATTCCAGCAGCTCCAGTGTAGATGGCTCAGCAGTGACAGGAGCAGAATGGAGGAGATTCCAGCAGCTCCAGTGTTGACGGCTCAGCGGTGACAGGAGCAGAATGGAGGAGATTCCAGCAGCTCCAGTGTAGATGGCTCAGCAGTGACAGGAGCAGAATGGAGGAGATTCCGGCAGCTCCAGTGTAGACGGCTCAGCGGTGACAGGAGCAGAATGGAGGAGATTCCGGCAGCTCCAGTGTAGACGGCTCAGCGGTGACAGGAGCAGAATGGAGGAGATTCCAGCAGCTCCAGTGTAGACGGCTCAGCGGTGACAGGAGCAGAATGGAGGAGATTCCAGCAGCTCCAGTGTAGACGGCTCAGCGGTGACAGGAGCAGAATGGAGGAGATTCCGGCAGCTCCATTGTAGACGGCTCAGCGGTGACAGGAGCAGAATGGAGGAGATTCCGGCAGCTCCAGTGTAGACGGCTCAGCGGTGACAGGAGCAGAATGGAGGAGATTCCGGCAGCTCCAGTGTAGACGGCTGAGCGGTGACAGGAGCAGAATGGAGGAGATTCCAGCAGCTCCATTGTAGACGGCTGAGCGGTGACAGGAGCAGAATGGAGGAGATTCCAGCAGCTCCAGTGTAGACGGCTCAGCGGTGACTGGAGCAGAATGGAGGAGATTCCAGCAGCTCCAGTGTAGACGGCTCAGCAGTGACAGGAGCAGAATGGAGGAGATTCCAGCAACTCCATTGTAGACAGCTCAGCGGTGACAGGAGCAGAATGGAGGAGATTCCAGCAGCTCCAGTGTAGACGGCTCAGCGGTGACAGGAGCAGAATGGAGGAGATTCCAGCAGCTCAAGTGTAGACGGCTCAGCAGTGACAGGAGCAGAATGGAGGAGATTCCGGCAGCTCCAGTGTAGACGGCTCAGCAGTGACAGTGTAGCATCAGCGTCTCTGCCCCTTGCTAGGCAGAGACGCCGTCCCTCTCACCTTCCCGCTCCTGGCGCGGCGTCCTCCAGCGCTTCTCCCCCCGCTGCTGCCGGCGCGCGCTCCTTCCCCGGCACTGTGCTTAGGGCGCGCGCGCGCTCCCCCTCTCTTAAAGGGACCGCGCGCGCCGTCCTAAGGAGTCCCCGGCCAATTGCCGGAGGACCTCCCATATATAAGGCACATCCTCCAAAATGGAGGTGCCCGAGCAAAGTTGTTGCACAGTTTCTTATCTCTGCTTCAGCCCTCAGGTCCCGCTGCTAGCCTGACTCCTCGTCCTGCCTGCCAGCCTGTTATCTGCCCGTTACCTGCCGAGCCTGCCAGACTGCTCACCTGGAGCGCTCACCTGTTACCTGCCTGTTACCTGCCTTGGCTGTCTGTCCGCTCACCTGGGAGCACCAGCCTGTTACTTGCTGTGTCCGTCATCCCGCTCACCTGGGAGTGCCCACCTGTTACCTGCCTTGGCTGTCAGTCCGCTCACCTGGGAGCGCCCGCCTGTTACCTGCTGTGTCCGTCAGCCCGCTCATCTGGGAGCGCCCACCTGTTACCCGCTTGTTACCTGCCTTGTCTGTCGGCCCGCTCACCTGGGAGCACCCACCTGTTTCCTGCCAGCCTGCCTGGAGACTCTGCCGTCACTTGCTGTGACCACCTGCCTGGTAAACCTAGAGACTACTACTCGCTCTGCTGTCACGTACCGTGACCACCTGTCAGCTAACCAGAGACTTCTGCCTGCTTGCCGTGTCCATCCGTTATACCGGTCAGTCACAGCTATCTGACCCGTGGGAGCCACCTGCTCTCTTACAAGGTCGTCCTCAGAGTAGCACCTGGTCCCTCTGCCCGGATCCTCCCTGGTCACGGAGTCGTTAGCCGCCGTCCGACCAGGGTCGGTTCGGGTTGATACTTAGTTACGCCCCTCTGGGTCCCTCCTTGCACCGCGGCACAGAGGTTCCACCACCCGGACCCGTAACAGACAGGAGCAGAATGGAGGAGATTCCGGCAGCTCCAGTGTAGACGGCTCAGTGGTGACAGGAGCAGAATGGAGGAGATTCCGACAGCTCCAGTGTAGACGGCTCAGCGGTGACAGAAGCAGAATGGAGGACATTCCAGCAGCTCCAGTGTAGACGGCTCAGCAGTGACAGGAGCAGAATGGAGGAGATTCCGGCTGCTCCAGTGTAGACGGCTCAGCGGTGACAGGAGCAGAATGGAGGAGATTCCAGCAGCTCCAGTGTAGACGGCTCAGCAGTGACAGGAGCAGAATGGAGGAGATTCCGGCAGCTCCAGTGTAGACGGCTCAGCGGTGACAGGAGCAGAATGAAGGAGATTCCGGCAGCTCCAGTGTAGACTGCTCAGCAGTGACTGGAGCAGAATGGAGGACATTCCAGCAGCTCCAGTGTAGACGGCTCAGCAGTGACAGGAGCAGAATGGAGGAGATTCCAGCAGCTCCAGTGTAGACGGCTCAGCGGTGACAGGAGCAGAATGGAGGAGATTCCAGCAGCTCCAGTGTAGACGGCTCAGCGGTGACAGGAGCAGAATGGAGGAGATTCTGGCAGCTCCAGTGTAGACGGCTCAGCGGTGACCGGAGCAGAATGGAGGAGATTCCAGCAGCTCCAGTGTAGTTGGCTCAGCGGTGACAGGAGCAGAATGGAGGAGATTCCGGCAGCTCCTGTGTAGACGGCTCAGCGGTGACCGGAGCAGAATGGAGGAGATTCCGGCAGCTCCAGTGTAGACGGCTCAGCGGTGACAGGAGCAGAATGGAGGAGATTCCGGCAGCTCCTGTGTAGACGGCTCAGCGGTGACAGGAGCAGAATGGAGGAGATTCCAGCAGCTCCAGTGTAGACGGCTCAGCGGTGACAGGAGCAGAATGGAGGAGATTCCGGCAGCTCCAGTGTAGATGGCTCAGCGGTGACAGGAGCAGAATGGAGGAGATTCCGGCTTCTCCAGTGTAGACGGCTCAGCAGTGACAGGAGCAGAATGGAGGAGACTCCGGCTTCTCCAGTGTAGACGGCTCAGCGGTGACAGGAGCAGAATGGAGGAGATTTCAGCAGCTCCTCACAGACTCCATTCTAGTGGCCACATTACAGACCAGACTGGAGTCACCACAGGGAGCTGGATAATGACCATCTGTAATCCACTCTCCCCATCTGCTTCCCCCCCGTTTATCTCTATCCTCCTCTTTTGGCCTTTCACAGCTTACTAACTCTCCTAGTCACAAAGATGGAAACATGCTGGACCTAATCAGTGCATGATTTTGCTAACTCCCACTCTCTGACCACAACCTTCTTCCATTCTCTGTCAGTAACTGTCACCCCGCTCAGAACACCCTCACTTTCCACACTTATAGGAATATACGCGGCATTAACACCCAGAAACTTATTAAGAAATTGCAGTCATCATTGGCCTGATCTCCTCCCTCTCATTTCCTGACTCTGCACTGAAACATTATAATGATACATTGCAGAGAACCCTGGCTCGCGCTGCAAACATGTATTGCTCAAGGTGCACTGATTGTCTGTGGACAAAATCCAATCTGGCCGAAGATTTCCTCCATTATAAGTTTATGCTTAAAACATACAACTCCGCCCTTCACTTCTCCAAACAAACCTCTTTCAACACCTTCATCACCTCACTTTCCAACAATCCTAAATGCCTCTTTGACACTTTTCATTCCCTCCTCCATCCAATAGTGGAAGCCCCGACTACCGACCTCAGCACTGACGATCTGTCCAATTATTTCAAAGAAAAAATTGACCATATCAGATAGGAAATCTTCTCCCAATACCCTAAGACCATGCACGGTCTTCCCTCCCCCATTGCATCTAGCTCACTCTCTGTCTTTGAACCTGTCACGGAAGAAGTGACCCAGCTCCTTGCATCTTCTCGCCCTACTACCTATACCAGTGACCCTATTCCTTCACATCTCCTCCAGTCCCTCTCCCTAGCTGACACTACTCACCTAACTAAAATATTTAACCTCTCTCTCATCTGGGATCTTTCCCTCATTTAAACACTCTAGCATACATCCATTACTTAAAAAAACATCCCTCGACCAAAACTGTGTTCCCAGCTACAGACCTGTGTCTAATCTTTCCTTCATCTCTACACTCCTGGAACGCTTGGTCTACTCTCGTCTAATCCGCCATCTCTCAGATAACTCCCTTCTTGACCCTCTACAATCCGGTTTCTGCTCTACACTCCACTGAAACTGCCCTCACTAAAGTCTCTAATGATCTACTAACAGCTAAATCTAATGGTCACTGCTCCCTGCTGATTCTCCTGGATCTCTCTGCAGCATTTGACACTGTGGATCACCAGCTCCTCCTCATGATTCTCCGCTCTATCGGGCTCAAGGACACCATTCTCTACTGGTTCTTCTCCTACCTCTCTGACCGCTCCTTCACTGTATCTTTTGCTGGCTCCTCTTCCTCCCCTTTTCCCCTTACTGTCGGGGTTCCTCAATGATCAGTCCTAGGCCCCCTCCTCTTCTCCTTGTATACTGCTCCTATTGGACAAGCAATCAGCAGATTCGGTTTTCAGTACCATCTCTATGCTGATGACACCCAATTATACACATCGTCTCCTGACCTTACCCCTAAGTTATTACAAAACACCAGTGATTGTCTTTCCGCTGTCTCTAACATTATGTCCTCCCTCTATCTGAAACTGAACCTGTCAAAAACTGAACTTCTTGTGTTTCCTCCCTCCACTAACCTATCCTTGTCCAATGTTGCTATCTCTGTGTGTGGCTCCACCATTACTCTCCAGCAACAAGCTCGCTGTCTTGGGGTCACACTTGATTCAGATCTTTCATTCTCCCCCCACATCTGATCAATCGCCCGCTCATTTCATCTTCACCTCAAAAACATTTCTAGAATTCGACCTTTTCTTACCTTTGACTCTGCAAAAACTCTTACTGTCACTCTGATTCATTCTCGTCTGGAATGCTGCACCTCTCTACTAATCGGCCTCCCTCTTACTAAACTCTCCCTTCTCCAATCTGTCCTTAACGCAGCAGCCAGGATCATATTCCTCGCCAACCGCTACACCGATGCCTCCACCTTGTGCCAGTCATTGCACTGGATACACATCTGCTACAGAGTTCAATATAAACTCATCACTCACCCACAAAGTGCTCCATGCTTCAGCACCGTCCTACATCTCCTCCCTCGTCTCAGTCTACCAAACTACCCGTGCCCTTAATTTTGCTAATGACCTAAGGTTAACATCCTCAATAATCCAAACCTCCCACTCCCGTCTCCAAGACTTCTCACGTGCTGCGCCAATTCTTTGGAACGAACTACCCAGGACACTTCGATTAATCCCCAATATCCACAGTTTTAAGCGTGACCTAAAAATATATTTCTTCAGACTGGCCTATCGCCTCACCTCACTTATCTAACTATCCCTTTTTTTCCCGTACAACATTTCCTTACAAATCAGGACCCTCGTATCATCTGTTCAAACCCCCCCATGCACTTAATAGGCTTCTTTGTCTGTACTTGTTCACATACTGGTTGGTGACCGGTTCATTCAGCATTATGTGATTACCCTATCTATTACATTGATGGTTGACCGTATAATAAGCACTTGTTATCATCCACCTTTCGTGTCTCCCCTATTTCCTCATAGATTACAGCTTGCGAGTAGCAGGGCCCTCTCTCCTCCTGGCATCTGTTAATTTATGTGATTATTGTTATTCTGTAATGTCTTTTATTGTCTGTACAAGTCCCCTCTAAAATGTAAAGTGCTGCGGAATATGTTGGCGCTATAAAAATTATAATGAGGAGGCGCGGGGAGGAATTCTATAGGAATTCTATATATTTGTACATGGGATTATTTAGTGGCTTTTTTTGTTATTGCTAAAGTTTTTAATGCAGTAAAGATCAGAGGTTTTACATGAGTTTTTTTTTACACTTTTATATTTGTTTCTACAACAACAAATTTTGTTTTTCCTCCTTAATAAAACTTACATTTTTCTTATAGCTTTATATAAAACATTACATGCAGCGCTTACTGTTGAGTTTTGACCTTTTCTATTGTACACAAATCTCAGCCCTGCCATTTTGAAGAGTGGATTGAGCTTCATGGGGAGAGGCGCCAATAGTCATCATAAATTACAACACAAAAGTGACATCAATTATGACATTAATGTCCGGGGTCACTGGAGGACATTTCTGTGGTCATTTGTGCCACTTTTGTGATCTAAATTATGATGATTCTCACCTCCATGACGGTCACGCCTTCCCATACAAAGCTCCGTCCACTCTTCATTATGGTGGTGCTGGCCGAGACTTGTGTATAAACGGGCAAAGTCAAAGTCTATCAAAACTGAACAATCAGCGCTAATAATAAAATTACTGTATTACAAAAAGCGATAAAAAATAATGTAAATTTTATTAATTGCAAAAAGAAAAAAGATGCTCAAACTGCCACAGCTTTCCCCAGCTATAACTTTATTAAAACTGGTATATAGGGAAAACCGGAAAGTTTGATGTTCATAACGGACACCCAGTGACCGGTACCAAACCCCAAACATGGATTGCATGCTCAGCTTCCTGGTCGGGTTTGTGAGTCTAATAAAGCTTGCTGACAAGTTGCAGCTCAGCCAATCAACAGCCTTTTGGACTGTGGGCACTTCCGAAGCCATCACAGCCATGCCAAATATTGGCAGGAGTTGTGGACTGGGATCAAACAGCAGACAGATGAGTGATTGAAATCTCACGGGAGCTCTGGGTCGAGCCGGTTTGACGCACATCCCTTGCCTGGCACATGAAGAACTTGGTGGTGCAGAGCTTCCAGAAAAACTACCCACACATGTCAGAGCTGCTGTTGAAAGTGCGGGCAGTGTGTGCGCACTTTCAGCATTCTCACTCTGCTACTGCTCACCTGTCTGCACTGCAGCGCCACTTCTACCTTCCCCCTCACTGGCTGATATGTGACGTACGAACAAGGTGGAAACTCCACCTTGCATAAACTGGAAAGACTGCGAGTAGCAGCAGGCAATAGTGGAGTTTCAGCTGCAGCATGCACGGCTGAGTCGGACTGCAGAACAACACTTCACCACCAATGAGTGGTCCTTCATGTGGGACATGTTGCACTGCTTTGAATATTCCACCAATATGGCCAGCGCTCATGACACTATTATACACACATGGCTCAGAGACTGGGTTACTGTCCCAACATCAGCCAAGTACCCAACTGTACAGGCATGGGACAGTTTGGGAGGATAATGGTGATGAGGAGGCGGGGAGGAGGAACAACCGTTTTCACAGCAGGGTGGCACTCAGATCAGCTCACGGGCATCACTGGAGCGAGGCTTCGGGGATACAGAGTACCCAGACGATATACCTTCCACCGAGGAAAGCTTGTCGTTCTCTCTGGGCAGCCTGGTACACATGAGCCAATACATGCTGCAGTGCTTGCGGAATGACCGCTGAGTTGCCCATATTGTTACCAGTGCAGATTACTGGGTGGCCTCCCTGATGGATTCCGGTTACAAGGATAACGTACCATCATTACTTCTGTCACTCTAGAGGGATCGCAAAATGCTTGAATACAAAGCTACACGTTGGTAGAAAAACTACTAATGGCTTTCCCATCGTGTAGCGGGGGCTCAGTGGAACAACAAGGAGGAGGAGGAAGTTGCCAACGTAGCTGGGGCACCACCAGCACCTCAGAAGGCAGTGTTAGCATGGCCAAAATATGGTAAAACTTTCTTCTCTTCTTACAGGTATATATATCTCACTCCTCTGCTACGTGTTAGTTCTTCTGAAATCTGTATTTTATGTCCATGTTACTTGCAATGCTCTGCAGCTAATCACTGGTATATATATCTCATTCATCTACATTGTTTAATCCATGATACTGTAATGTCATCACACTTACTTTAACAGTTTATGATCCATATTGAGTTGCCAGTCTGTTTTTTTTCTGCAGTTTTATTGTCTCCTGTTGTCTTAAGCTAGCTGATTGATTGCTAACGAGTTAAATCTGCGTAGATCTAAGCAGATCCATCCTTATATATTGAGACATAGTCAAGGGGCAGCATTTATGCGGGGGCATTTATGCATATAGCATTTATGCATACTTTATCGAAGTGCCATAGTTTATCAAAGTGCCACGGCAGTTAGATATCGCAGTGCCATAGTTTATCAAAGTGCCACGGCAGTTAGAGATGGCAGTGCCATAGTTTATCAAAGTGCCATGGCAGTTAGATATCGCAGTGCCATAGTTTATCAAAGTGCCACGGCAGTTAGAGATGGCAGTGCCATAGTTTATCAAAGTGCCATGGCAGTTAGATATGGCAGTGCCATAGTTTATCAAAGTGCCACGGCAGTTAGATATGGCAGTTGGACAGGGCAGGAGACAGGTAAGACAATTAAACAAACTTGCTTCCAGGTCATCTGTTTTGCAAACAGTATTCACCATTTGTATTTGTGCCATTTACGTTCTGGCTGCTACAATCATCCACATTCACCGTTCTCCTACAAATTCTGCACACTTCATCCATATTAACCCCTCTCTCCTCTCTTCTCCTATGTACAGCTGTCATGCTCTCTTCACAATGTTATACCACACAGATCCATTCATTCCCACCATACAACACAGGAAACGCTCTCACAAATCACTCAACAATCTGCTCACTCTCTGTATCTTCCTTCTCTTAGTCGCAGGTGATATTTCTCCTAATCCAGGACCCTCCAGTAATAATAACACTAACTCTTTCCCTGTTACATTCGGAAACCCTGCTAATCTCATTAATATTCCCTGCATATCTTCTGTCTCATTCAACTGTGCCCTTTGGAATGCGCGCTCAGCATGTAATAAACTCTCTTACATCCATGACTTTTTCCTCTCTAATTCCCTCAACCTTCTGACTCTCACCGAAACCTGGATCCAGCAGTCGGACACCACCGCCCTTCAGCTTTCTCCTATGGTGGCCTACTCTTCTCTCATACCCCGAGACCTGACAACAGATCAGGTGGAGGTGTTGGTCTGCTTCTTTCAACAAAATGTACTTTTCAGGTTATCCCCCCAGTACCCTCCCTTATCTTCCCTTCTTTTGAGGTCCACACAGTCAGACTCTACCGGCCCTTCTCCCTGCGAGTGGTGGTTGTCTATCGCCCTCCAGGTCCCTCCCGTCAGTTCCAGGATCACTTTGCTGCCTGGCTTCCAAATTTTCTATCCTGCGACATCCCCGCGATAATCATGGGAGATTTTAACATCCCAATTGGCGATTCTCTTTCCCCATCTGCCGCTCATCTTTTATCACTAACCTCCTCCTTCGGCCTTTCACACCTTGCTAATTCTCCTACACATGAAGACAGGAACACATTGGACCTGATCTGCTCCCGGCTTTGCTCAGTACATGACTTTACTAACACTCCCCTTCCACTCTCTGACCACAATCTTCTTTCATTCTCTGTCAAGAACTGTGACTCTACTCAAGACACCTCCACTTTGCACACTTATAGAAATATACGCGCCATTAACACCCAGAAATTTATGAAAAAAGTTGCAATCATCTTTGGCCGACTCTGCATTGAAACATTATAACGAAATATTGCTATGCGCCCTGGATGAAGCCGCACCTCCTACACAAAGAACAATTCGGCATAGACGGCGACAACGCTGGCACACCCCTCAAACATGTCTTCTCCAGCGGTGCTCCAGGTGCGCTGAACGGCTGTGGAGAAAATATAATCTGCCCAAAGATTTCCTCCATTATAAATTTATGCTGAAAACATATAACTCTGCCCTTCACCTCTCCAAACAAACCTACTTTAACAACCTCATCATCTCACTTTCCAATAATCATAAATGCCTCTTTGACACGTTTCATTCTCTCCTCAATCAAACAGCACAGGCCCCGACCACTGACCTCAGCGCTGACGATCTGGCCAATTATTTCAAAGAAAAAATTGACCATATCCAACAGGAAATTTTCTCCCAATCCCCAAACGTTATGCATGCTCTCCCCCGCCACATTGTATCTTGCTCACTTTCTGACTTCACTTCATCTTCCGTGACTGGTTTGATCAGGCTCCTTGCATCTTCTCGCCCTACTACCTGCACCAGTGACCCTATTCCCTCACATCTCCTTCAGTCCCTTTCTCCAGCTGTCACCACTCACCTAACTAAAATTTTCGACCTCTCCCTCTCATCTGGTATCTTTCCTTCTTCTTTTAAACACGCCAGCATACATCCATTACTTAAAAAAACATCCCTTGGCCAGAACTGCACTGCCAACTACAGACCTGTTTCCAATCTTCCATTTATCTCTAAACTTCTAGAATGCCTGGTCCATTCCCGTCTAATCCGCTATCTCTCAGACAACTCTCTTCTTGACCCTTTACAATCTGGTTGCCGCTCTTTACATTCTACTGAAACTGCCCTCACTAAAGTCTCTAATGATCTACTAACAGCTAAATCTAATGGTCACTATTCGCTGCTGATTCTCCTGCATCTCTCTGCAGTATTCGACACTGTGGGTCACCAGCTCCTCCTCACTATGCTCCGCACTATTGGCCTCAAGGACACTGTTCTCTCTTGGTTCTCCTCCTATCTCTCTGACCGCTCTTTCTCTGTTTCTTTTGCCGGCTCCTCCTCCTCTCTCCTTCCCCTTACTGTCGGGGTTCCTCAAGGATCAGTCCTAGGCCCCCTCCTTTTTTCATTATACACCGATCCTACTGGACAAACAATCAGCAGATTCGGTTTTTAGTACCATCTCTATGCTGATGACACCCAATTATACACCTCTGCTCCGGACATCACCCCTGCATTACTACAAAACCAGTGATTGTCTTTCTTCTGTGTCTAACATTATGTCCTCCCTCTATCTAAAACTGAATCTGTCAAAAACTGAACTCCTCGTCTTTCCTCCCTCCACTAACCTACCTGTGCCCGATATTGCCATTCCCGTTTGTGGCTCCACCATTACTCCCCAGCAACAAGCCCGCTGTCTTGGGGTCATTTTTGATTCAGATCTTTCCTTCACTCCTCACATCAAATCACTCGCTCGTTCATGTCATCTACACCTCAAAAACATCTCAAGAATCAGGACTTTTCTCACCTTTGACTCTGCAAAAACTCTTACTGTAGCTCTTATTCATTCTCGTCTCATCTATGGCAACTCTCTACTAATTGGTCTCCCTCTTACTAAACTCTCCCCTCTCCAATCCGTCCTTAACGCAGCAGCCAGGATCATATTCCTCGCCAACCCCTACACCGATGCCTCTTCCCTGTGCCAGTCATTGCATTGGTTGCCCATCCAATAGAGTTCAATTTAAACTTATCACGCTTACCTTGCTACAGTACCCCCCTACATCTCCTCCCTTGTCTCAGTCTACCACCCTACACGTGCCCTCCGTTCTGCCAATGACTTAAAACTAAAATCCTCCATAATCCGAACTTCCCACTCCCGTCTCCAAGATTTCTCGCGTGCTGCACCAATTCTTTGGAATGCATTACCCAGGACAGTTCGATTAATTCCCAATACCCACAGTTTCAAGCGGACCCTAAAAACCCATTTCTTTAGACTGGCGTATCGCCTCCACACACTATCTGTCCGTCACAGTTTTCCCCCATATTAAACTCTTCTTCAATTTCAGGTTCATACCAACCATGCACATAATAGCCTCGGTCAGGACTGTACACACAATGGCAGGCGACCAGTCCATGTATTATTATTTATCCTATTTAGTAAATCAAGGCTGCATTATACAATATATGTACTTTTTACCTTTTGTGTCTCCCCCATTTCCTCATAGACTGTAAGCTTGCGAGCAAGGTCCTCACTCCTTTTGATTTGAGATATGCTTATTCTGTATTGTTTGTATAAGTCCCGACCAAAAATGGTAAAGTGCTGCAAAATATGTTTGCGCTATAAAAATAAAAATAATTATTATTATTATGAGCACGCCACAATATCCAACACCACCGTCTGATACGGTCCATATTAGCAGAACAAAGCTGTACTGAGGGACAGTTAAGTATTGTGTGCGCAGTTTTACAAAAACACTATCTATGTGTACTCTGCACCCGTGTCTTTGATAGTACCGTGCACATCCACTGTGTGCATTATTGAACCCATATCTGTGGGAGTAATGTGCCTTTAAGCCGCTGTGTGTATTCTTGCACTCATATCTGTGGGAGTATACTGTGTGCAGAATTATTAGGCAAGTTGTATTTTAGAGGATTATTTTTTATTATTGATCAACAACTATGTTCTCAATCAACCCAAAAGACTCATAAATATCCAAGCTTAATATTTTTGGAAGTTGGAGTGGGTTTTTTTTAGATTTGGCTATTTTAGGAGGATATCTGTTTGTGCAGGCAACTATTACTGTGCAGAATTATTAGGCAACTTAATAAAAACCAAATATAATCCCATCTCACTTGTTTATTTTCACCAGGTAAACCAATATCAGTGCACAAAATTTAGAAATAAACATTTCTGACATGCCAAAACAAAAAACAAAAATATTAGTGATGAATATAGCCACCTTTCTTTATGATGACACTCAGCAGCCTCCATCCATAGATTCTGTCAGTTGCTTGATCTGTTTTCGATCAACATTGCGTGCAGCAGCCACCACAGCCTCCCAGACACTGCTCCGAGAGGTGTACTGTTTTCCCTCCCTGTAGATCGCACATTTTATGATGGACAACAGGTTCTCTGTGGGGTTCAGATCAGGTGAACAAGGGGGCCATGTCATTATTTTTTCTTCTTTTAGACCTTTACTGGCCAGCCACGCTGTGGAGTAGTTGGATGCATGTGATGGAGCATTGTCCTGCATGAAAATCATGTTTTTCTTGAACGATACCAACTTCTTCCTGTACCACTGCTTGAAGAAGTTGTCTTCCAGAAACTGGCAGTAGGTCTGGGAGTTGAGCTTCACTCCATTCTCAACCCTAAAAGATCCCACAAGTTCATCTTTGATGATACCAGCCCATACCAGTACCCCACCTCCACCTTGCTGGCGTCTGAGTCGGAGTGGAGCTCTCTGCCCTTTACTGATCCAGCCTCTGGCCCATCCATCTGGCCCATCAAGAGTCACGCTCATTTCATCAGTCCATAAAACCTTTGAAAAATCAGTCTTAAGATATTTCTTGGCCCATTATTGACGTTTTATCTTATGTTTCTTGTTCATAGGTGGTCGTTTTTTCAGCCTTCCTTACCTTGGCCATGTCCCTGAGTATCGCACACCTTGTGCTTTTTGATACTCCAGTAACGTTGCAGCTCTGAAATATGGCAAAACTGGCGGCGAATGGCATCTTGGCCGCTTCACGCTTGATTTTCCTCAATTCATGGGCAGTTATTTTGCATCTTTTTTGGCCAACACGCTTCTTGCGACCCTGTTGTCTATTTGCCATGAAACGCTTGATTGTTCGGTGATCACGCTTCAAAAGTACTGCTGCATCCCTCTGCAAGACATCTCACAATTTTGGACTTTTCAGAGCCTGTGAAATCTCTCTTCTGACCCATTTTGCCAAAGGAAAGGAAGTTGCCTAATAATTAAGCACACCTTATATAGGGTGTTGATGTCATTAGTCAACACCCCTCCTCATTACAGAGATGCACCTCACCAGATTTACTTAATGGGTAGTTGGCTCTGAAACCTATGCAGCTTGGAGTAGGACGACATGTATAAAAAGTATCATGTGATCAAAATACTCATTTGCCTAATAATTGTGCACGCAGTGTATATTGCCAAAAGCCACTGTTTGTACTCTGCAACCCTGCCTGTGGGGGTACTGTGGACCATTGTCTGGGTGTGAAATTTGTTATCAGATTCCATGGGGGAAATGTGCAAACATGCTCGGTGGGTGCAATTTTTAACCGGACTCCCGGCCTCGCTGCAGACCGCCAGCTTGATCCAAGATCGTACTAAAATCTTTTCATCAGTGGCATTTGGAACATACAGTTATGCTAAAAATTTACATACCCCAGCAGAATTTTTCCTTTCTTGGCCTTGTTTCAGAGAATATGAATGATAACAAAAAACTTTTTCTCCACTCATGGTTATTGGTAGGGTGAAGCCATTTATTGTCAAACTACTGTGTTTTGGATCATTGTCATGTTGGAACGTCCAAGTACGTCCCATGCGCAGCTTCCTGGCTGATGAGTGCAAATTTGCCTCCAGTATTTGCTGATAACGTGCTGCATTCATCTTTCCTTCAACTTTTACCAAGTTTCCTGTGCCTTTGTAGATCACACATCCCCAAAACATCAGCGATCCACCTCCGTGCTTTACAGTAGGAATGATGTTCCTTTCATCATAGGCCTTGTTGACCTCTCTCCAAATGTAACGTTTATGGTTGTGGCCAAAAAGTTCAATTTTGGTCTCATCACTCCAAATTACCTTGTTCCAGGAGTTTTCAGACTTGTCTCTGTGCTGTTTGGCGTATTGTAGGCGAGATGCTTTGTGGCATTTGCGCAGTAATGGCTTTCTTCTGGTGACTCGACCATGCAGCCCATTTTTCTTCAAGTGCTTCCTTATTGTGCATCTTGAAACAGTCACAGTGCTAGTTTTCAGAGAATCCTGAATTTCAGCTGATGTTATTTGTGGGTTTTTCTTTGCATCCCGAACAATTTTCCTGGCAGTTCTGGTTGAAACTTATGTTGGTCTACCTGACTGTGGTTTGGTTTTTACAGAGCCCCTGATTTTCCATTTGTTAATCACAGTTTGAACGCTGCTGACTGGCATTATCAATTCCTTGGATATCTTTTTGTATCCGTTTTCTGTTTCATACAGTTGAACTACCTTTTCCTGTAGATTGGTTGACAATGCTTTTTCTTTCCCCATGACTCAAAATCCAGAAACATCAGTGGCTGGAAGAAAGATGCAAGAGTCTGTCTGGATCCCAGAAACTCACTCAGCTTTTATGCACACACACTGATTACAAGCAAACAGGTCACAGGTGAGGATGTTACTTTTAGTAGATATTCAAACCTTGTGTGTCAAATTCTGTGCATGTTATCAGGCCAAAATCACCAGGGTATGTGAACTTTTGATCAGGGTCATTTGGATGTTTTTGGTTGTCATTAAGATTTAAAAAGAGAAAACACAGTAGTTTGACAATAAATGGCTTCACCCAACCAATAACCATGAGTGGAGAAAAAGTTTTTTTGTTATCATTCATATTCTCTAAAACAAGGCGAAGAAAGGAAAAATTCTGCCCGGGTATGTAAAATTTTGATCACAACTGTATATCTGTAGAAAGTTGTGTGTTTCAACATGCATCCAAGGGTAACATTAACTGGGATAGACCAGAGTGCATTCCCTGAAATGGCAGTGGCTGTGAGGGTCTTGTAAGTAGTAGTGGTAGATTAGGGTATAGCGTTTTTGCAGTGTATCCGTAGGCAGTTGTCAATGTTTGGGTGCCATAGCCAATGAAAGATATCCATCCTCCATCGTACCAATGCACTATGTCCTCCATGTCCACCAGTGTTACCTTAAGGTGTTGCTCCTGGGGTTCACCTTGGATACAGCATCCGTGCTGCCATGTTCTTCCATGCCGTGCTTTCCCAGGTGCAGGTAGCTCTTGGTATTCAGTCTCACTGTGCCACCTTCTCGCGGTACCCTGGCTCTCTCCCGACCCCTTGGTTCACTCCACCTTGCTTTGTTCGTCCTCTCCTCCATCCTCCCCAGGGTGTTTGGTTTCCTCCATCCCACCACCGTCCAGCACACAGGTACAGTGCAATCCCCAGAATAGAACAATTCCAGGGGATCCAAAGCTCAGAATGAAAGGTTCAGAAAAAAAGAAAAAAGTTCCAAAGGAAACTTAACAAACTGTAACTAGAACAAACAGGGGAGCTGCTGCAATGGGCTGCCACTAGCACGGCGCCATATTGTCTGCATCTAGAGCAGAGGGAGGGACGGTGTGGTGGATATAGTATATAAAGGATGACGGTGTGGGGGCCATAGTTTATGGGGGAGGGACGGTGTGGTGGATATAGTATATAAAGGATGATGGTGTGGGGGCCATAGTTTATGGGGGAGGGACGGTGTGGTGGATATAGTATATAAAGGATGACGGTATGGGGGCCATAGTTTATGGGGGAGGGACGGTGTGGTGGATCTAGTATATAAAGGATGATGGTGTGGGGGCCATAGTTTATGGGGGAGGGACGGTGTGGTGGATCTAGTATATAAAGGATGACGGTGTGGGGGCCATAGTTTATGGGGGAGGGACGGTGTGGTGGATATAGTATATAAAGGATGATGGTGTGGGGGCCATAGTTTATGGGGGAGGGACGGTGTGGTGGATATAGTATATAAAGGATGACGGTATGGGGGCCATAGTTTATGGGGGAGGGACGGTGTGGTGGATATAGTATATAAAGGATGACGGTATGGGGGCCATAGTTTATGGGGGAGGGACGGTGTGGTGGATCTAGTATATAAAGGATGATGGTGTGGGGGCCATAGTTTATGGGGGAGGGACGGTGTGGTGGATCTAGTATATAAAGGATGACGGTGTGGGGGCCATAGTTTATGGGGGAGGGACGGTGTGGTGGATATAGTATATAAAGGATGACGGTATGGGGGAGGGACGGTGTGGTGGATCTAGTATATAAAGGATGACGGTGTGGGGGCCATAGTTTATGGGGGAGGGACGGTGTGGTGGATCTAGTATATAAAGGATGACGGTGTGGGGACCATAGTTTATGGGGGAGGGACGGTGTGGTGGATCTAGTATATAAAGGATGACGGTGTGGGGGCCATAGTTTATGGGGGAGGGACGGTGTGGTGGATATAGTATATAAAGGATGACGGTGTGGGGGCCATAGTTTATGGGGGAGGGACGGTGTGGTGGATCTAGTATATAAAGGATGATGGTGTGGGGGCCATAGTTTATGGGGGAGGGACGGTGTGGTGGATATAGTATATAAAGGATGACGGTATGGGGGCCATAGTTTATGGGGGAGGGACGGTGTGGTGGATCTAGTATATAAAGGATGATGGTGTGGGGGCCATAGTTTATGGGGGAGGGACGGTGTGGTGGATCTAGTATATAAAGGATGACGGTGTGGGGGCCATAGTTTATGGGGGAGGGACGGTGTGGTGGATCTAGTATATAAAGGATGACGGTGTGGGGGCCATAGTTTATGGGGGAGGGACGGTGTTGTGGATCTAGTATATAAAGGATGACGGTGTGGGGGCCATAGTTTATGGGGGAGGGATGGTGTGGTGGATATAGTATATAAAGGATGACGGTGTGGGGGCCATAGTTTATGGGGGAGGGACGGTGTGGTGGATATAGTATATAAGGGAGGACGGTGTGCAGGCAATATTTTATAGGAGAGGAGGTCATGTATCATAAGAGGGACAGTGTGGATGTCATTTGTTGTGTATGGAGCACAGGGAGGCGCTGTTATTTATTCAGCACAGGCTCATTTAGGGCAGCTATTTTTATGCAGGCGACATTATAATGAAATGCTAATATGCAGTGATCACCATATGCAAAAGATATATGAAAAAATGTATACATTTTATTAAGTGCATGTCACAGAGCAAAACCAAAAATTGTTAAAACCACAAGTAAAAACCCAATAAACACCACACTGGTTGGTAGCCCATCCAACATCAGACTATCCAGGCAAAATCTACGTGAATGATACAGATAGAATATACATATGCTGTTTCTGATGATCAAAGATCGTTATGATACTAAACTCCCCACAATAAATAAAGAAACCAATAACTGCTGTAGTTATGGGGCAACAAAGGTAACGCAGTGCCAGATGGATGAGCACAGACCTGCAGAACTAATGCAAACGTAGCTGCACGTCTGTGCACAACAAGGCCTGTTCAGCCATACATACCCAGCAGAGACCACCAGATTCAGGCGTATATTGTAAACCAGAACCCTGTTCAGAATACCTGGTCAGCCCATGAAAGACGGTCTCAGCTGGAGCAGGCAGCAGCACTGACCAAAGTGCCCCATAAAATCATAAAGACATAATCAAGTAAGGAGAAGAAAAATCACAAGTGGATGTGCAAACAATCTCGCCTACGCGTGTCGCCACATAAGTGGCTTCATCAGGGGCCTGGGAGGGAGCGGTCCGGAGCGATGTGCAGCGGAGGCCGGAAGCGCAACCTTTATGCCGGAAGTGTTTGACTTGTGTTTGTCAGTACAGATTCTGCGCATGTGTGCAGGCCACAGGTCCGTATGGTGGACGCGAGGCTTCCATCATCATGGCAACACAGGTTTATAGCCTCTGATGTACTCATGTTGTGTGTGCTGCTAGTCACAGAACGGTGGCCACGTAATCACTATCAAGAAAATCCCCCAATGCTGCACAAAGACGGTCACTACAGATTCCTCTTTGATGGCCAGCAACTCAGAAAAACAGTATATATAGATCACAATCATATTAGAAATCCCTAAGAGTGCACAGCGAGGTGTGCTATAGTAAATATACTAGACGAGGCCACAGGTAAGTACTCTGAGTCTGAATAGGGGCAGAGATATCACACCATCCAATAGACCAACATGCATGTTACAAAGGACAGAGCGAAGGTAACAGGTAAGAGAAAAAAAAGAAGTTGAATGTGAACCAAGTCAAAGTCAGGTCCAGTCAAAGAGTCCAAGTCAGGGTCGGGTCCAGTACATCAAGTCCATATGTTCTGTACCAAGTGTTGAACCGCAGTAGTCTAAAGATATGTGCACGAGGGGTAACCTCCCCCACACACATATACTGAAGAAACCCCTGGCTCGATGGGCCACACGAAAAAAAAAAGAAAGAAAGAGTTCTGCTACCTGATATAATGAACGAGGTGACTGTCAACAAGATTATTTGAGCAAATAAAATCCCGGTTGGTAAACTCTGAAGTTGGAGGAGCGGTAACTAAATATCCTGGATTGCCCCCCACCATCACCCCTTCCATCAGGGGTGACAGCCTGCCCAGCTCTTATGTATTGTGGTCAGTTCTGGGGCATGATCATGACCGCTGTTGACCTCATACTGAGCGGTAACCAAGATTCGGGCTATTGAGCATGACTCTCAGCCTTATATGCCCGACCTATCCAGATGGGTGATGGGGGGCAATCCAGGATATCTACTTACCGCTCATCCACCTTAAGAGTTTGCCAACCGGGACCAGTGTAAATGCAGCCTTAGATCCCGGTACCTTATAGGAGACGTCTTCTCTGGTTGCTCACATCCTTTTCTTCTTCATCTGCCCCTGATTCCAGGGTAAGTGTTCACATCCGCAGCTCGTCTCCACATACGTCCCTTTTCTTCGGTCTTCAGCACATGCCGACACACTGCCCGTAAAAATAACTGTCATTATAATGTCTAGTATGCACAGGCGGAGGGGGGCACCATCTGATCAATGGGATCCACATGTAGCATGCCACAAAGACTGAAAATAAGCTAGAAGAAGAAGAGCTTATATGCCCCCGACTGGTTATATGGAGCCGATCGGCAGTCGTTTAATCGCCTGTGAACCTTAATATGATGGTTCTGTGCGCAGAGAATAGCACTGTCCTCGGCAGCACGTTTACACAGGATGATCTGCTGCCCAGAACAGTAATAATAATAATCTTTTTATTTATATAGCGCAACATATTCCACAGCGCTTTACAATTCAGACAATTTGCAGACATTATGGGCACTGTCCCCATTGGGGCTCACAATCTAGATTCCCTATGTCTTTGGAGTGTGGGAGGAACCCGGGGGAAACCCACGCAAACACGGGGAGAACATACAAACTCCTTGCAGATGTTGTCTTTCGTGGGATTAGAACCCAGGACCCCAGCGCTGCAAAGCTGCAGTGCTAACCACTGAGCCACCGTACAGTGCTAACCACTGAGCCACCCTGCTGCCTCAACAGTGATATTTAAGTTTAAAAATGATTTAATGACGAACTAATGTTTTGCTCGTACATCGGGTGACTGTCAGAATGATTAGATCGGCCGATCAGTATCCGATTATTGGCCGGTGTAGATGCATCTTAAAGAGTCACTGGCTCACACTGCGCTCAGCGAGAACCGCCAGCTCTGATGAGAGTTGTAGTCTGTACCTGGCACCTGTGGATAGCGGTCACTTTACGTCTATTCACAGACGCCGGAGCCAGTTTCAGGGAACGTGGACATCGGAGCTTTGTGGGAAAATGTTTGGTAATAAATTAGTGAACGAGGGACTGTCTCTCGTTTTTATTTCTCTCTTTTATATTTTTCAGGTTTCCATTTCTGGACTACATTGGATTCGGTGGGATACGGCGGACCTGCAGTGGATTTTTTTTTTCAATAAATTGGTGAGTGAGGGATAGTGCGGGGAGACTTTACTCACAGTATTTTTTCTGTGATTTTTCTTTTATTGCCGGGTTAGTAATGGGGGCGTCTGATCGATGCCTCTCCACTACTAACCCCAGGGCTTGAAGACAGCTGTGATTTTTGACAAATCACAGCTGCCATCAACCCCAACCACCATTACCCCGATCGCCACCGCACCAGGGCAATCGGGAAGAGCCGTGTGAAGAGTCAGAAATGGTGCATCTAATGAATAACATCCGCACAAAGCTGTCTGCTTTACCTTTGCTGGTTATTAAAAATAAGGGGGACTCCACGTCGTTTTTTTTTTTTTTTATTAGCTAAATACAAGTACAGTAAACTCCACACACAGGGCACTAATTATATATCTGACGGATATCTATCATCTATCTCGATCTTTGTACATCTAACACCTAAATATCTGTCATTTCTATTCTGCACTCTCTTCCGGCACGTGTCACACAGACGTGTGTGCGGATGTCTCACTTTATGTCATCTGTGTACAGGACGTACTGACGTCCGAGCTGCAGGCAAAAAACGGACATGTCCGGTCCGTGTGACCATGTGCGCAGCCTATAGCTTATAATGGGTGTACGTGTGTGTCTCCGGTACGTGTGAAGGGGGCCTAAAGGGTGTGAGCACTTCTAGTATGAATTACCAGTAGGGGGCGTGATCACTTAAAGTACATAGGGCAGCATGAATGCCAGATACGGCCCTGAGCACAGCCCTAATAAAGTCATTAGAGCTGCAGATAAAGGGGGCTCGATCACAGCTCTGGATAGTGGGTTGTATGAGCCGGAGGTTATGAACATGGGTGACGATACTAATATATGCCGCACTCTAGATGGAGATCCTACTAATTCATACAATACCCCCTTACATTGTCTTTTGGAGGAGGGTTTGGTATCGGCTGTACTTAATGCCAAACAAATAGAAAGACTAAAGGAAAATCACCCACAATGTCCAATATTTCATACATTACCGAAAACTCACAAAGAAGGAAACATCCATCAGTCTAGAGATACATTCAATACTGGCTGCAGAGAAGATTCCTATAATATAGTGAATATTACCAGAAAACATTTACCTATGTTATACACTGACAAGGATCCAGCAACAAGAAAGACAACTGACACGTGGATGACAAACACCAAAGGTTTCATTGAATGTGGGAGAAATAAATGTGGTTTGTGCAAGTCTGTGCACAAAGCAAAAATGTCTGCATCTACTAACCATAATAAACCCTATAATATCCGACATCTCATTAGTTGTAGCTCCACACGTCATTGACACCATACAATGTGAAGCTTGTCTGCTGCAATATGTGGGGGGCACGGTCAGACCCTTACGTCACCGCATTGGGGGACACGTTAGGGACGTTCTTGGCCCCACAACACGTAATACATCTGCAGCATCACAACATCTCATACAACACAATAGGGATTAATCACTTTACAGTTGTGGGTATTGAATATGTCACCAGACCAGCTAAGGGGGAGATTGGTATAAAAAGTACACCCCAGAGAAGCCTTGTGGATTCTGGAATTGGACCCCAGATTCCCCAGTGATATGAAGCTTCATTCAGACCTTGTATCCATTTACTGAATTGTGTTTTTTCCTCTTTTATAGTAATTATACATAATATACACATTATAGATGCAGACACTTCATTCTTCTATTGCACGGATGCTTTTTGTTGTGGACATATGATCATCCATAGGGGTAATGTAGACATACTTGCACATGACCATTTGGGGCTGGGGGTCTCCGCTCTGCATTAGACCCTATGATGTGTATAAGAAGCCGGTTACTGGTGATTTATTATGTCATGAAGAAGAACTGAACACAAATACCAGGTAGAAACGCAGAGATGTTTTGCTCCCATCTGTTTTTTTAATGTTTCTATGATTTTAATTTCGATTTTTCAATAAAAGTTTTTGTTTTTTATTCACACTGGAAAACAAATGCTGGATTATCAGTAACTTTCTAAGTCCCGTCCATTCCTTCCCAACTGTGATTTTCCCTCCAAGCACTTCCCATGGATCTGGTGTCGGGGAGCTACAGGTCATTGATGGTATCATGAATTCACAGATGTTTTGCTCTATAGCGAAAGAAAAAATGCTGCCATCACTCCGTGCCCTTGATAGACCTCCACTTCTCCAACATGACAATGATCCAAAACACACATCTAAGGCCACTGTTGCATTTCTGAAGAACAGGGTGACAGTGATTCAGTGGCCAAGTGTCTCCTGATCTGAACCCAACCAAACACCTATGGGGGATTCTGTAGAGACAAGTTGTCATCACTCCATCCAGCATCCAGGCTCCAAGAGCTCATTATCGAAAGACAGAAAAAAGATAGATGTAGTATTATGTTGCCAACTTGATCATTCTATGCCTAGAAAACTTGGTGCTGTCTTGAAAAACCATGGAGGCCGTGCAAAATCATAGATGTAGTAGTTAGTTTTTGATGTGGGGTGTACTCATTTTTGCATCAACTAATTTGAGTAAAACTAAAGATTTTGTAATGAAAGTTATATTATTAACCTTACTTTCATGTTGTTGATTAAAAAAAGTTCTATGAAACTCAGTATTGGCAACATTTTGGAAATTAATTTTATGTTCAGTGAGATATAAATAGGGCGATGTCCTCATTTATGCTGAGCACTGTTTATTAAAATTTATAAACACAATAAACATAATTACTATTTCTTTGCTGTATGACTCCTCTCATGTACAGTAGTACAGACCAAAAGTTTGGACACACCTTCTCATTTAAAGATTTTTCTGTATTTTCATGACTATGAACATTGTACATTCACACTGAAGGCATCAAAACTATGAATTACCACATGTGGAATTATATACTTAACAAAAAAGTGTGAAACAACTGGAAATATGTCTTATATTCTAGGTTCTTCAAAGTAGCCACCTTTTGCTTTGATGACTGCTTTGCACAATCTTGGCATTCTCATGATGAGCTTCAAGAGGTAGTCACCGGAAATGGTTTTCACTTCACAGGTGTGCCCTGTCAGGTTTAATAAGTGGGATTTCTTACCTTATAAATGGGGTTGGGACCATCAGTTGTGTTGTGCAGAAGTCTGGTGGATACACAGCTGATAGTCCAAAAAATTGGGCAAACTTTGAAAGTGTCCCCAAGTGCAGTTGCAAAAACCATCAAGCACTACAAAGAAACTAGCTCACATGAGGACCGCCCCAGGAAAGGAAGACCAAGAGTCACCTCTGCTTCTCAGGATAAGTTTATCCGAGTCACCAGCCTCAGAAATCGCAGGTTAACAGCAGCTCAGATTAGAGACCAGGTCAATGCCACACAGAGTTCTAGCAGCAGACACATCTCTACAACAACTGTTAAGAGGAGACTTTGTGCAGCAGGCCTTCATGGTAAAATAGCTGCTAGGAAACCACTGCTAAGGACAGGCAACAAGCGGAAGAGACTTGTTTGGGCTAAAGAACACAAGGAATGGACATTAGAACAGTGGATATCTGTGCTTTGGTCTAATGAGTCCAAATTTGAGATCTTTGGTTCCAACCACCGTGTCTTTGTGTGACGCAGAAAAGGTGATCGGATGGGCTCTACATGCCTGGTTCCCACCGTGAAGCATGGAGGAGGAGGTGTGATGGTGTGGGGGTGCTTTGCTGGTGACACTGTTGGGGATTTATTCAAAATTGAAGGCATACTGAACCAGCATGGCTACCACAGCATCTTGCAGAGGCATGCTATTCTATCCGGTTTGCGTTCAGTTGGACCATCATTTATTTTTCAACAGGACAATGACCCCAAACACACCTCCAGGCTGTGTAAGGGCTATTTGACCAAGAAGGAGAGTGATGCGGGGCTACGCCAGATGACCTGGCCTCCACAGTCACCAGACCTGAACTCAATCGAGATGGTTTGGGGTAAGCTGGACCGCAGAGTGAAGGCAAAAGGGCCAACAAGTGCTAAGCATCTCTGGGAACTCCTTCAAGATTGTTGGAAGACCATTTCCGGTGACTACCTCTTGAAGCTCATCAAGAGAATGCCAAGAGTGTGCAAAGCAGTCATCAAAGCAAAAGGTGGCTACTTTGAAGAACCTAGAATATAAGACATATTTTCAGTTGTTTCACACTTTTTTGTTAAGTATATAATTCCACATGTGTTAATTCATAGTTTTGATGCCTTCAGTGTGAATGTACAATTTTCATAGTCATGAAAATACAGAAAAATCTTTAAATGAGAAGGTGTGTCCAAACTTTTGGTCTGTACTGTATAAGATGATTTGATGTATTTATAAAAGATTTCTTAGATCGTGAACATGAATACGGCTTCGCTCCTGTGACTTCTCTCATGTGTAATAAGACTTGATTTATATATAAAAGATTTCACACATTATGAACATGAATATGGAGTCTCTCCTGATGTCGAATAAGACCCCTTTTCTCAATGAAGGACTTTCTACATATTGAACATGAAAATGTTTTTTCTCCCATGTGAATTTTCTCATGTGAAACTAAATGTGTTTTTTGTGTAAAACATTTCCCACACAGTGAACATGAATACGGCTTCTCTCCAGTGTGAGTTTTCTCATGTACAGTAAACTTTGATCTATATTTAAGATTTCCCACATTCTGGACATGAATACGGCTTCTCTGCTGTATGACTTTTCTCGTGTCTCACAAGACTTAAATTTTCTGTAAAGCCTTTCCCACAGAGTAAACGTGAAAATGGTTTCTCCCCGGTGTGAACTTTATGATGTTTAACCAGTTGTGATTTATTTCTAAAATATTTCCCACATTCTGAACATGAATATGGCTTCTCTCCTGTGTGAATTCTCAGATGTCTAATAAGATTCCCTTTATCTCTGAAGGACTTCCCACATTCTGAACATGAACACGGCTTTTCTCCTGTGTGAACTTTCTGATGTTTAACAAGATTACATTTTCCTGCAAAGCACTTTCCACATTCTAAACATAAATACGGTTTCTCCCCTATGTGATTTCTTTCGTGTGTATCAAGATGTGATTTCCTTTCAAAACATTTCCCACATTCTGAACATGAATACGGTGTCTCTCCTGTATGAATTCTCTGATGTATAATAAGACTCCCTTTATTTGTGTAGGACTTCCCACATTCTGAACATGAATATGGCTTTTCTCCTGTGTGAATTCTCTTATGTAAAACAAAATTTGATTTTTGCGTAAAACATTTCCCACACACTGAACATGAATAAGGCTTCTCTCCAGTGTGAATTCTATAATGTGTATCAAAACTTGATCTATATTTAAAAGATTTCCCACATACTGAACATGAATACTGCTTCTCTCCTGTGTGATTACTCTCATGTTTCACAAGACTTGCTTTAGCTGTAAAGCATTTCTCACAGTGCGAGCATGAAAATGGCTTTTCTCCTGTGTGAATTCTCTCATGTATAACAAATTTTGATTTATTTGTAAAGCATTTCCCACATTCTGAACAGGAGTATGGCTTTTCTCCTTTGTACTTTTTTTGTGTTAAAAAATCTGAGCTTTTAGTAAGTTGCTTTTCTGACATCAGAAATCTTTTATCCACCTTGTCTCCTGGAATTGTGGTAACAATGTGAGATTGCTCAGGAGAGGGTTCCTCGTGATTAGGAGGATTATAAGAAGGTGAAGTGCTGTGAAGTCCAGGAGGAGCAGGAAGGGTGATGAGGCTTTCTCTATTAGAGTGCTCCCAGATATCTTCTTTTCTACAACTTCGTGATAAACCGTTATTATCACAAGGATTTCCTATAAGGATGAAAGATAGATTGGATGTGAACACTTAAAGGATTTCTAAATGTATTTTATGGATCTCACAATGAAGACTCTCGTCAGTGAAAGTACCGGTAATAAGGAAGACAACTACATGCCATAACATTAACACAATGACGGGTAAAGTGAATAACACTTATAAACTGGTGACATTGGCACATGTCAGACAAATTGACAATCCTTAAAGGGAACCTGGCATCAGGATTTACCCACTTAATGTACCACCAGTGACATTTCACTCTCGTAGCAAGCTTCCTATCATGCAATTAGTATAGAAAAGTGTCCACACAATTAAAAATTGAGTGTCAATATTTCAGCACCATATACAAATGAAACTGACTTGTCACAAAGGTGGCCCTACATCCAGGAGTAGTCAAACTCCAGCCACCATAATCATATCCACAGCACGCCTAAGGACATAATAGGAAATCTTACAAGGAGACAGAAATAGTACTGAAGATACATTAAGAGGGTGAATCCTAATTACAGGTTTGACAGAGAGAAAGAGTGGCCCATCTGTCAATCCATTGTCTCCCCCGCAATATGATCCTGGGATGGCGATGAGTTGCTTTGCCAACTAGAAGCTTACCAATGGCCTAAGGCTCGGCAACGTTCAACAGATTACAAGATTGGACGTGAGACTGAGTCTAATAAGCTACATGCCAGGATAACAATGACAGTATTTTGGGGAGAAAAATTGGCATTTTGCTCGGTCTGGGCTCATCCAGCATACCAAGAGGAGATACCTGAAGCATGTTCATATCCACAATGCCTTGGGCGAGAACATTCCTTTTACACTATACATGTTGATTGTTGACTCAAGGATCATTTGCTATGGTTTGGTATCGTTGCATTGCTTTAATGATTTTTTGTGTTATTATGGTACCCTCTCTGCCACGGAAATGCAATTTATGACTGAGCCTGTTGGCATTGGCTCGAAGTACCACGGTGATGCACCTTGTAGTTTTTGTGCCTCCTTGCCCTGATGTGTGACCCTGGTCCAGTTGCTATGGTGTATTAGGTGCATGTAATGTGCCTTATGTGTTTGGCACTGTTCTCTTCTTATACCACTAACAGGTATATTTATACTGTCTTGCTGCTATTCAGGAATATTTATATTTTTATATAAATATATATATATACATATATATATTTTTAAAACAATTCCCCCTTTTTTTTTTTTTTTTTTTTTACCTGATTAACCTGAGTAAATAAAATGTTATTGTAGCCCCAAACTTTTCATTTGGGACCACACAATTTGTTGTTCAATTACTCCAGAGTACAACAGTACCCCAAATTGTGGTTAGAAACTACTGCTTGGATGCACAGCAGGACTTGGAAGGGAAGGAGCATCATTTGAATTTTAGAGCTGCCATTTTTGGCTGGAATAGTTTGCGGATGCCAAGTCACATTTAAAGAATCCTTGAAAAAAAAAACTGCAGAAATCCCGACAAACGTCCATATCAGTCTGTGGGCAACTGCACCATCGTGTTCTTGTGGGAGTGGCAATGGCTTTGCTCTCTATGGCTCTGGTCTGTATTTGGACTCACACAGACAGGTATATACAGAGCCTGCTGCTTGCAAACCAACACTGACACGCCCAGCCCTTACCTGAAAGTTTAAATCGGAATCGTGGACGCGCCACTTCTAAGACCCGGACTGGAGGAAGAGATCTGTCCCACTACCTTCTCCAAAAATAAAAGCCCATGTCAGGCTTTCCTAAATCTGACTTTGTCAAATAGCTTGGCCAAGTCCACACTCACTTTCATTATGCGTTGTAACCACAGCTGTGGCTGTAATTAACATGCTCTCCAGTGGGTTCAATATTTTTCAATGCACATCCTGGGTCACACATAGCAACCCTCAAATATGGATTCCACTCACTGCCTGACATACCCCTCCCCCCCATTCAAACTTGGGAGGCTGAATACCTATTACCATACAGAGTGCTCGTAACAGGGCATCCGCATTTCCTTGCGGCTTCCCAGCTCGATGTTCCACTGTGAAACTAATTTCTCATCCAGTGCAGGGGTGAATGTTCCGTTACCAGGTGAAACGGTCACCAGAGTAAGTAATAGCATAGGGACTCCAAGGCCCACTAGATGGCCAAGAACTCCTGCTCCACTACGCTATAGTTTTTCTCTGCCGAGGTAAATTTCTTACTCAAATACAATACACACCAAAAGTTTGGACACACCTTCTCATTTAAAGATTTTTCTGTATTTTCATGACTATGAAAATTGTACATTCACCCTGAAGGCATCAAAACTATGAATTAACACATGTGGAATTATATACTTAACAAAAAAGTGTGAAACAACTGAAAATATGTCTTATATTCTAGGTTCTTCAAAGTAGCCACCTTTTGCTTTGATGACTGCTTTGCACACTCTTGGCATTCTCTTGATGAGCTTCAAGAGGTAGTCACCGGAAATGGTCTTCCAACAATCTTGAAGGAGTTCACAGAGATGCTTAGCACTTGTTGGCCCCTTTTGCCATCACTCTGCGGTCCAGCTCACCCCAAACCATCTCGATTGGGTTCAGGTCTGGTGACTGTGGAGGCCAAGTCATCTGGCGTAGCACCCCATCACTCTCCTACTTGGTCAAATAGCCCTTACACAGCCTGGAGGTGTGTTTGGGGTCATTGTCCTGTTGAAAAATAAATGATGGTCCAACTAAATGCAAACCGGATGGAATAGCATGCCTCTGCAAGATGCTGTGGTAGCCATGCTGGTTCAGTATGCCTTCAATGAATTTTTGAATAAATCCCCAACATTGTCACCAGCAAAGCACCCCCACACCATCACACCTCCTCATCCATGCTTCAAAGTGGGAACCAGACATGTAGAGTCCATCCGTTCACCTTTTCTGCGTCGCACAACGACACGGTGGTTGAAACCAAAGATCTCAAATTTGGACTCATCAGACCAAAGCACAGATTTCCACTGGTCTAATGTCCATTCCTTGTGTTCTTTATCCCAAACAAGTCTCTTCCGCTTGTTGCCTGTCCTTAGCAGTGGTTTCCTAGCAGCTATTTTACCATGAAGGCCGGCTGCACAAAGTCTCCTCTTAACAGTTGTTGTAGAGATGTGTCTGCTGCTAGAACTCTGTGTGGCATTGACCTGGTCTCTAATCTGAGCTGCTGTTAACCTGCGATTTCTGAGGCTGGTGTCTCGGATAAACTTATCCTCAGAAGTAGAGGTGACTCTTGGTCTTCCTTTCCTGGGGCGGTCCTCATGTGAGCCAGTGTTTTTGTAGCGCTTGATGGTTTTTGCAACTGCACTTGGGGACACTTTCAAAGTTTGCCCAATTTTTTGGACTGACGGACCTTCATTTCTTAAAGTAATGATGGCCACTTGTTTTTCTTTACTTAGCTGCTTTTTTCTTGCCATAATACAAATTCTAACAGTCTATTCAGTAGGACTATCAGCTGTGTATCCACCTGACTTCTGCACAACACAACTGATGGTCCCAACCCCATTTATAAGGCAAGAAATCCCACTTATTAAACCTGACAGGGCATACCTGTGAAGTGAAAACCATTTCCGGTGACTACCTCTTGAAGCTCATCAAGAGAATGCCAAGATTGTGCAAAGCAGTCATCAAAGCAAAAGGTGGCTACTTTGAAGAACCTAGAATATAAGACATATTTTCAGTTGTTTCACACTTTTTTGTTAAGTATATAATTCCACATGTGTTAATTCATAGTTTTGATGCCTTCAGTGTGAATGTACAATTTTCATAGTCATGAAAATACAGAAAAATCTTTAAATGAGAAGGTGTGTCCAAACTTTTGGTCTGCACTGTAGGTGACTAGATATTCCTCTCATTGCACCACCTGCAACAAAACCACTCCTAGGCCTACTCCAGAGGCATCCATTTGAACAATGAAACTATTTCTAAAGTTGGGGCTGGTGAGGATGGGCACAAAGCCAATTTCATGGACTAGAATACTTTCTCTGCCTGAGGGTTCCACCGAACCATGAACGATTTCCTTCCCTTTAGGAGATGAACCAAAGGTGCCAGTCTCCCGGCAAAATTAGATATAAATTGTCAGTAATACCCAATAATGCCATAGAATGCTCTTCCTGTTTCGTAGTATGAGGCCGGGGACAGTTTTGAATGGCTTGAATTTTGTTTATTTGGGGTTTGATAACCCGAAGTAATGGCCTTCCTTGAGACCTACTGCACATTTTTTTGGGGTTCACCGTCAAGTCCGCAGGTCTGAGCAAATCCACTACCGCTTGTACCTGGGACAAATAGGTACGGCAGTTGTTACTATTGATGATATCATCTAGTTACGCCGACGCATACTTTTGATGGGGCTGTAACACTATGTCCATCAGGCTCTGAAACCGTCAAGGGGGTGTCAGAGGTGACAGACAGTCGCCCTGCAATGGTTTGAAGGAGATCTCCACGTTTGGCAGTGCAGACAGCTGCCTAGATAGGAGGCTGTGTTTAGGACCCAGGAACTACCTCCCTTTAGTCTGGGTGTATATATACCTGGTGTGTCTAGGTGGGCGTCGCCGATTATACTCATTTCTACTTGGAACTTGACTATCATCCGATTCGCACCCAGAGCGTCGGTATCAGTCCGTTGCTGTGGGCGACTGTACCACCGTATACTCATGGGTGCTGCAATGGCTTTACTCTTTCTGGCTCTGGTCTGTGTTTAGTCTCACAAATAGGCATATACATAGCCTCCTGTTCTGCTGCTTGCAAATCAACACTGACCCACCCAACACTTACCTGATAGTTCAAATGTGAATCGTGGCCATGGGCCATGCCCAAGACCCGGACTGGAGGTAGAGATCTGTCCCACTACCTTCCTACAGATCTCTCCAAACACACAGCTGTGGCTTTAATTACAAAGCTCTCCAGCGGGTTCAGTATCTCTCGATTCACGTCCTGGGGGACACGAAAAAACCCTCGTATATAAAATTCCCCTTTCTGCCTCACAGGGTGAAGTGATCATATTGACATCATGGGTGTGTCACAAAATGTTATACCATTGGGCAATGAAGAAAAAATAATTACATTTAGCACAAAAATTTTGTTTTAGCCCCAGATTTTACATTTTCACATGGGAAATTGGTAAAAATGGCACCAAAATGTTTCCCACAATTTCTGCTGAATGTGGAAATACCCCATAGATGTGGCTATACAATACTACCTAGCCACACGGCAAGATTCAGGAGGGACGGAGCGCTATTTGACTCTTGGAGCGCAGATTTTCCTAGAATAGTTTGCGGACTCCATATACAGAGACACTACGTGCTAGAAGAGCACCAATCCCCCTCAAGTGACCCCATTTTGGAATTATACTTCTTTGTGAAATTATCTATAGGTGTATTTTGACTCCATGGGTGTTTTCCAGAAACAACCAGCAGTGGATGTTGCTGAGTGAGAATTGCAAATCTGCCATTGTAAAACCCGTCCATTGTGCCCAGCTCATGCTTCTGGAGACATGTACCCGTAAATTAAGAAATGCCAAACGTGGACTAAACACTAGGTAGAAAGTAGAGCAAATAGGGTCAGGATAAATGTGAGCTGAGCCTTACTGCGATAATTGAGAGGCAGCATGAACAAATCAACAGCAGGTGAAGAATTGGTTTTATTTATTTTTACGCCGTTCCAAATAAGTGATTAGACGACTTTATTATTGTTTTATTTTTTGCTATCACAGACTGAAAAACGCATTTTTTTTCCATCGCCAGATTTTGATAGCTGTAATTTTTCCATATTTCTGCCGACAGAGTCATGTGAGGGTTTGTTTTTTGCGGGACGAGTTGACGTGGTTATTGGTACAATTTTTGGGCACATGACAATTTTTGATCGCTTTCTATTCTGATTTTTGGGAGGCAAAATGAACAAAGACCAGCAACTCAGGATTTGTTTTATTTATTTATTTATTTTTTATGCTGTTAACACTTTTACCATATGGTAAAGGCAGCTTTATTCTTCAGGTCATCATAGCGATACCACTTTTATATCATTTTTTTTTAGGTTTTGGCGCTTTTACACAATAGCAATTTTATAGTAAAATTTATTGTTTTTGCATCGCGGTATTCAGAGAGCTGTAGCTTTTTTTATTTTTCGGATAATGGAGCTGTATGGTGTTTTTTTTTTGCGGGACAAAATTAAGTTTTCAGATATACCAGTTATATTTACATTTGTCTTTTTGGTCTTATTTTATTCCACTTTTTTTGGTGATATGATAAAAAAGGATAGTTTTTTGCCATGTTTTTATTTTTTATTTTTTTAACTAGTGTGACAGTTGTATAGATCGGGTTGTTCCAGACGTGGTGATACCAAATATGTGCACTTTTTAGATTATTTTTGTTTTTACATAAATATACGTATTTATTGGTATAGTGTTTTTTCATTGTTTTTGTTCTTTATTTTGTAAATATTTTTACAATCTTTTTAAAACTTTCTTTTTTTACCTCTATGGTACTAACTTCTATTCCTCTGATCGCTGGTATAATGCACCAGCATTGCAATGCATTATACCTGACAGTGTGACACTGATAGAACACCTTTTAGACCATTCATGGTCCTGGCATGATCTAACAGGCCATTCTAGCTGGCAGACCCGGCGGTCACTATTTGACCTTATGCTGTCATGGCAACCATTGGGCCCCGGTGATCATGTTGTGGGGGTGCCGATCGGATGGGAGAGGGAGCCCCCTCCCTTTCCTTACCTTTCAATTGCTGCGATCGCTATGGATCATGTCATTTAGAGGGTTAAACAGCCAGAGTTAAGCTATCACTTAAGCAGAGCTCATAGCGGCATTCATACAGGCACAGCTCCTGCGCCCGCACAATCACCATGACGTATCCAGGAATGAGATTCAAATTTTTAACAGGTTCCCTATTTGTGTTTGGAAACCACGTCCAATTTTAAAACACGCCTATTTGGGGGCCACACCCATTTTCACTCACACTTTGATACATTTAATGGTAACTGAAAGGAAAAGCGCTTTACCCTTGTTACCCTACTTATACCTTTATTTATAGTTCATTGCCTCCTGGCAAGTACATGATGTTCCAGTCACTTCTTAGTATGCGGACTAGCGTTAAAGGGGTACACCGGGGAAAAAAAAAATTATTCTAATGGCTATGCCTTCATAAGCCGTAAAGATAGCATCTGTAGTGCTGTTTCCCATCCTCTCACTGCCTGCGATCCTGAGTGATGGTGGACCGGCTGCTCCTTGGTGCTCCCCCTCCCGTATGGGACGTCAAGTCACAGATAAGGGGGTGAGGTCTGCTTCTAATAGTTACCAGCCCCCTGATACTATCTGCTTCTATGCAGTCTGAGATCAGGGGGCGTGGTGGGGGACGTGGCCAGTCCCTGCAAGCAGCGGCAAATCTATGTAATGCTAATACATGCTGCGATCCTCTGCAGTGCAGCCATGACAGTCCGTAATGTGTACTGTCATGTGTCAGCCAGGGAGCACAGGCAGAGCACTGCATTGCCTTATTCAGTACTGCCACGGTCAGTCTCCCCTCACCCCATATCAACTTGGTTGTGTCCTGACCTCTACAACTTTATCACTCTGGATTCTGTCAGACATTGTAAACCCCCCACCAAGTCCCATTATGGGTTTATAGTCTGTTTATCTATATATTCTATCCATCTATTTACCTATCCTTCTTCCTATGTATCTTTCCATTTATCCTTCTATTCATCTATCTAGCCTTCTATCTTTCTGATGAGGAGAGATGGAGGATAGTTAGGACGCACAGAATGTTTCACCGGCAAGGAGTCAGCGTTGCAATATGGAGCCATGCATATAACTTTTTAAACAAATGCACCACATTTTTAATGTTCTTGGAAATGTCAGCTCTTTTTTCTTCATCCTTTCCTACTAAATAAACCCTGCTCAAATAGGAAAGGACGAGCCCCTGTCCATCTGTCACCTCAACTGTCTGCGGCACCTAATCTGTCGCCTCAGCGGACACAGGCACAATATATCTGTATATGTACAAACTATTCAACCCGTACTACACCCGAGCATTTTTATTGGTATATGGTCTCCATCCTGGTCCATGCTCCACCACCCTGGTCCCACATCCTGTCATGTGCTGCCCTCATCCCGCGCCCCCATCCTGTCATGTTCTCCCCCATCCTCTCATGTGCTGCCCCCATCCTGTCATGTGCTGCCAGCATCACGCGCCCCCATCCTGTCATGTGCTGCCAGCATCACGCGCCCCCATCCTGTCATGTGCTGCCCCCATCCTGTCATGTGCTGCCCCCATCCTGTCATGTGCTGCCCCCATCCTGTCATGTGCTTCTCCCATCCTGTCATGTGCTTCTCCCATCCTGTCATGTGCTTCCCCCATCCTGTCATGTGCTTCCCCATCACGCGCCCCCATCCTGTCATGTGCTGCCCTCATCCTGTCATGTGCTCCCCCATCCTATCATGTGCTCCCCCCATCCTGCGCCCCCATCTTGTCATGTGCTGCCCCGATCCCGCGCCTCCATCCTCTTATGTGCTTCCCCCATCCTGTCATGTGCTCCCCTATCCTGTTATGTGCTTCCCCCATCCTGTTATGTGCTCCCTCATGCTGTCATGTGCTTTCCCCATCCTGTCATGTGCTCCCCCATCCTGTCATGTGCTGCCCCCATCCTGTCATGTGCTGCCCCCATCCTGTAATGTGCTGCCCCCATCCTGTAATGTGCTGCCCCCATCCTGTCATGTGCTGCCCCCATCCTCTTATGTGCTTCCCCCATCCTGCGCCCCCATCCTGTCATGTTTTGCCCCCATCCGGGCATGTGCTGCCCCCATCCGGTCATGTGCTGCCCCCATCCGGTCATGTGCTGCCCCCATCCGGTCATGTGCTGCCCCCATCCGGTCATGTGCTGCCCCCATCCTGTCATGTGCTCCCCCATCCTGCCATCTGATTTCCTATCCTGCCATGTGCTACCCCCATCCTGTCATGTGCTTCCCCCATCCTGTCATGTGCTGCCCCCATCCTGTTATGTGCTCCCTCATGCTGTCATGTGCTTTCCCCATCCTGTCATGTGCCCCCCCATCCTGCTCCCCCATCCTGTCATGTGCTGACCCCATCCTGCTCCCCCATCCTGTCATGTGCTTCCCCCATCCTGTCATGTGCTGCCCCCATCCTGCTCCCCCATCCTGTCATGTGCATCCCCCATCACGCGCCCCCATCCTGTCATGTGCTGCCCCCATCCTGCTCTCCCATCCTGTCATCTGATTTCCTATCCTGCTCCCCATTCTGCCATGTGCTTCCCCCATCCTGTCATGTGCTGCCCCCATCCTGCTCTCCCATCCTGCCATCTGATTTCCTATCCTGCCCCCATCCTGTTATGTGCTCCCTCATGCTGTCATGTGCTTTCCCCATCCTGTCATGTGCCCCCCCATCCTGTCATGTGCTCCCCCATCCTGTCATGTGCTGCCCCCATCCTGTCATGTGCTGCCCCCATCCTGTAATGTGCTGCCCCCATCCTGTAATGTGCCCCCCCATCCTGTCATGTGCTTCCCCCATCCTGTCATGTGCTGCCCACATCCCGCCCCGATCCCGCGCCTCCATCCTCTTATGTGCTTCCCCCATCCTGCTCTCCCATCCTGCGCCCCCATCCTGTCATGTGCTGCCCCCATCCTGTCATGTGCTGCCCCCATCCGGTCATGTGCTGCCCCCATCCGGTCATGTGCTGCCCCCATCCTGTCATCTGATTTCCTATCCTGCCATGTGCTACCCCCATCCTGTCATGTGCTTCCCCCATCCTGTCATGTGCTTCCCCCATCCTGTCATGTGCTTCCCCCATCCTGCTCCCCCATCCTGTCATGTGCTGCCCCCATCCTGTTATGTGCTCCCTCATGCTGTCATGTGCTTTCCCCATCATGTCATGTGCCCCCCCATCCTGTCATGTGCTGACCCCATCCTGCTCCCCCATCCTGTCATGTGCTTCCCCCATCCTGTCATGTGCTGCCCCCATCCTGCTCCCCCATCCTGTCATGTGCTGCCCCCATCCTGTCATGTGCATCCCCCATCACGCGCCCCCATCCTGTCATGTGCTTCCCCCATCCTGTCATGTGCTGCCCCCATCCTGCTCTCCCATCCTGCCATCTGATTTCCTATCCTGCTCCCCATTCTGCTATGTGCTTCCCCCATCCTGTCATGTGCTGCCCCCATCCTGCCATCTGATTTCCTATCCTGCCCCCATCCTGTCATGTGCTGCCCCCATCCTGCCATCTGATTTCCTATCCTGCTCCCCATTCTGCCATGTGCTTCCCCCATCCTGCTCTCCCATCCTGTCATGTGCATCCCCCATCACGCGCCCCCATCCTGTCATGTGCTTCCCCCATCCTGTCATGTGCTGCCCCCCATCCTGTCATGTGCTGCCCCCATCCTGTCATGTGCTGCCCCCATCCTGTCATGTGCTGCCCCCATCCTGCTCTCCCATCCTGCCATCTGATTTCCTATCCTGCTCCCCATTCTGCCATGTGCTTCCCCCATCCTGCTCCCCCATCCTGTCATGTGCTGACCCCATCCTGCTCCCCCATCCTGTCAACGTGCTGCCCCCATCCCGCGCCCCATCCTGTCATGTGCTGCCCCTATTCTGTCATGTGCTCCCCCATCCTGCTCCCCCATCCTGTCATGTGCTGCCCCCATCCTGCTCCCCCATCCTGTCAACGTGCTGCCCCCATCCTGCACCCCCATCCTGTCATGTGCTGCCCCCATCCTGTTATGTGCTCCCCCATCCTGTCATGTGCTGCCCCCATCCTGTCATGTGCTCCCTCATGCTGTCATGTGCTTTCCCCATCCTGTCATGTGCCCCCCCATCCTGTCATGTGCTGACCCCATCCTGCTCCCCCATCCTGTCATGTGCTTCCCCCATCCTGTCATGTGCTGCCCCCATCCTGCTCCCCCATCCTGTCATGTGCTGCCCCCATCCTGCACCCCCATCCTGTCATGTGCTGCCCCCATCCTGCTCTCCCATCCTGTCATGTGCTGCCCCCATCCTGCTCTCCCATCCTGCCATCTGATTTCCTATCCTGCTCCCCATCCTGTCATGTGCTGCCCCCATCCTGTCATGTGCTGCCCCCATCCTGTCATATGCTGCCCCCATCCTGTCATATGCTGCCCCCATCCTGTCATGTGCTGCCCCCATCCTGCACCCCCATCCTGTCATGTGCTGCCCCCATCCTGCTCCCCGATCTTGTCATGTGCTTCCCCCATCCTGCTCCCCCATCCTGTCATGTGCTGACCCCATCCTGTCATGTGCTTCCCCCATCCTGCTCCCCCATCCTGTCATGTGCTTCCCCCATCCTGTCATGTGCTTCCCCCATCCTGCTCCCCCATCCTGTCATGTGCTTCCCCCATCCTGCTCCCCGATCTTGTCATGTGCTTCCCCCATCCTGCGCCTCCATCCTGTCATGTGCTGACCCCATCCTGCTCCCCCATCCTGTCATGTGCTGACCCCATCCAGCACCCCCATCCTGCCATGTGCTGCCCCCATCCTGCCCCCCCAGCCTGGCCCATTGAAAAATAACCTGGGTAAAATCATAGAGGGCGATGAGGGTAAAGCAAACCTACTCAATAGCTTCTTCTCCACTGTTTTCACAAAAGAAAACAATTTATCGGAGGAAATGCAGAGTGATAAAGTAAACCCTCCGCTAAATATCACCCACCTAACCCAGGAGGAAGTTCAGAAACGCCTAAATAATAACAAAATAGACAAGTCACCAGGCCCAGATGACATACACCCCCGGGTACTAAAAGAATTAAGTAATGTGATAGACAGACCGCTGTATCTTATATTCAAGCACTCTTTATGGACAGGGACTGTCCCACTAGACTGGCGCCAAGCAAATGTGGTACCAATATTCAAAAAGGGGTCTAAAAGTGACCCTGGGAACTATAGACCAGTCAGCTTAACATCTGTTGTGGGTAAATTGTTTGAAGGATTTCTTAGAGATGCTATTGTAGAATATCTTAATGATAATAACTGTCTAACTCCATATCAACATGGATTCATGAGAGATCGCTCCTGCCAAACAAACCTGATGGCCTTCTACGAGGAGGTGAGCTCACAGCTGGACCGGGGAGAGGCAGTGGATGTTGTATACCTTGACTTCTCCAAAGCGTTTGATACCGTGCCACACAAAAGGTTGCTCTATAAAATGAGAATGCTTGGTCTGGGGGATAATGTGTGCAAGTGGGTGAATAGCTGGCTGAGTGATAGAAAGCAGAGGGTGGTTATCAATGGAGTAAGCTCAGGGTGTGTCAGGGTTACTAGCGGGGTGCCTCAAGGGTCTGTCTTGGGCCCTATATTATTTAATATATTTATTAATGATCTACTGGAAGGGTTGCATAGTAAAATAGCAATATTTGCAGATGATACTAAACTTTGTAAAGTAGTTAATACAGATGAGGATAGGGCACAGCTACAGGAGGATTTAGATAAATTGGGGAGTTGGGCCAAAAAATGGCAAATGGGGTTCAATGCCGATAAATGTAAGGTCATGCACATGGGAAAGAAAAACAGCAGTCACCCATACATATTAAATGGGAAACCGTTGGGGAAATCTGACATGGAGAAGGACCTGGGCGTCTTGGTTAATAGCAAATTAAATTGGAGTGCCCAGTGTCAGGCAGCAGCTGCGAAGGCAAATAGAGTCATGGCATGCATCAGAAGAGGAATAGGGGCATATGATGAGAACATTGTTCTTCCTCAGTATAAAGCGCTGGTAAGGCCGCACTTAGAATATTGTGCACAGTTCTGGGCTCCGGTGCTCAGGAAAGACATATTGGAGCTAGAGAGGGTACAAAGGAGGGCGACTAAGGTAATAAAGGGAATGGAGGGACTAGAATACCCAGAGAGGTTGTCAAAATTAGGCCTATTTACGTTGGAAAAGAGAAGGCTTAGGGGAGACCTCATAAACATGTATAAATACATCAGGGGGCAGTACAGAGATCTCTCCCATGACCTGTTTATACCAAGGATTGTGACAAAGACGAGGGGGCACACTATGCGTCTGGAGGAAAGGAGGTTCCTGCACTAGCATAGAAGGGGATTCTTTACGGTCAGAGCCGTGAGACTCTGGAACTCTCTGGGAGAGGAAGTGGTGATGTCCAACTCACTTAATGAGTTCAAGAGAGGCCTGCACGCCTTTCTTGAGAACAATAAAATTACATCTTATGCTTAGTGATAGTTAATTAATCCAGGGATTTAATCTGACTGCCAGATTGGAGTCGACCGCATGGTTTTTTTTTTGCCTTCCCCTGGATCAACGCTGCGGAATAGCTGCAGTGCACAAAAAATAGGCTGAACTGGATGGACGCTTGTCTTTTTTCGGCCTTATAAACTATGTAACTATGTAACTATGTGCTTCCCCCATCCTGCTCCCCCATCCTGTCGTGTGCTTTCCCCATCCTGTTGTTAAAGATAAGATTCTAAAATCTACTAAAAAACATTATATGAAACTCTGATGTATACTAAATATCTATACTTATATTCTGTTATATGTTATCAATCTTGTTTTGCATATATCTGTTATATTGGATATCATTTAGTCATATATATACCCTCACTTTAATATATATATTATGAAAACCTTGATATATATATATCAGATATCTGTACTCGTGTGTCACTATATATATATATATATATATATATATATATACCCTGAAAGGTTTAGTTGGAGCTGGTTATAGAAGTGGACTTTCAAATTGTTTACAAGAAGGAGACGAGACAAAGGATTCAACATGACTAGTGTTGAGCGATACCTTCCGATATCAGGAAATATCGTATCGGATTGGATCGGGCCGATACCCAAAAAGTATCGGATATCGCCGATTCCGATACCGGAAACCAATGCAAGTCAATGGGACACAAATATCGGAATGAAAATAAACCCTTTCTTTCCTTGTAGGTTAATTCTACATGAAGTAAAACAACTAAGAATAATGTAGAATGACATGAAAAGCCGGCAATTCATCAGCGGCATACACCAGTACCCGACAATTTACAACAGAAAGAATAGAGCTTCACACATAGATTAGATAGATAGAAACATGTCAGTCACATATATATGAAGTACTGTGACAGTGTTGCTTACTGTACTTGTCATTTAGTGTAAAGGATTTATTTTAAAAAATATTAGTGTTTTCGTGCACCGTCTCTTTAAGAAAGCCGGCCGGCAATTCAGCATCTGTACCCGACAATTTAGAATAGAAAGAATAGAGAATCACACATAGATTAGATAGATAGAAACATGTCAGTCACATATATATGAAGTACAGTGACAGTGTTGATTACTGTACTTGTCATTTAGTGTAAAGGATTTATTTAAAAAAATATTAGTGTTTTCGTGCACCGTCTCTTTAAAAAAGCCGGCCGGCAATTCAGCAGCGGTACTCGACAATTTATAACAGACAGAATAGAGCTTCACACATAGATTAGATAGATAGAAACATGTCAGTCACACATATATGAAGTACAGTGACAGTGTTGATTACTGTACTTGTCATATAGTGTAAAGGATTTATTTAAAAAAATATTAGTGTTTTCGTGCACCGTCTCTTTAAAAAAGCCGGCCGGCAATTCAGCAGCGGTACCCGACAATTTATAACAGACAGAATAGAGCTTCACACATAGATTAGATAGATAGAAACATGTCAGTCACATATATATGAAGTACAGTGACAGTGTTGATTACTGTACTTGTCATTTAGTGTTAAAATAAAGGATTTATTTAAAAAAAAAATTGGCGTGGGGTTCCCCGTAATTTTAGGCTCTAGCGGAGGTTAAGCAGACGGCTGGGGCAGATGTTTGAAGCCTGGGAAGGGGGTAATACCCACGGAGCTTCCCAGGCTACTAATATCAGCCCCCAGCTGAATACCTAGCCTTTACTAGCTATTAAAATGGGGGAACCCCCCCAAAAAAATAACGTGGGGTCCCCCCTAATTTAATAGCTAACAAAGGCTAGGCAGACAGCTGGGGGCTGATATTAATAGCCCAGGAAGGGAGCCATGAATATTGGCCCCCTCCCAGGCTAGAAACACCAGCCGTCAGCCGCCCCAGAAATGGCGCATCCATAGGATGCGCCAATTCTGGCACTTAGCCTCGCTCTTCCATGCTGCCCTGGTGCGGTGGCAGGGGGTAATAGGGCTGGGGTTGATGTCAGCTTATAATGCCAGCTGACATCAAGCCCAGGTTAGTAATGGAGAGGCGTCTATAAGACACCCCCATTACTAACCCCATAGTCAAAGTTACAAAAAACACAAACACCCAGAATAAAGTCCTTTAATTGAAATAAACACACAATTCTTTATTGTTCTAAATTAAACCATACTTACTGGCACGCCCATTCCAGCTGAAGCCAACGATCTCCTGCAATAAAAGAAAAATAATAAAGCAACCTCATCCTTACCTTTCCATGGTTCCCACGACAGCTTCAGCTCTGCTACATCGAGATGACAGGCTGGACCGCAGCAGAACGCTGCCATCCAGCCTGTCATCCCGCAGACACTGAGAAGAGCAGGCATGCTTGCGCTCCTCAGTGTCTCTCTGTGACGTCATCCAGATGAGCCGAGTTCATGTCCAATGAACTCAGCTCACCTCATGCACGTCACTGACAGCGTGGGAAAATTCTCACGCTGAAGCGCTGAGTGCAGGAGAATTTTCCCACGCTGTCAGTGACGTGCATGAGGTGAGCTCATGTCCAATGAACTCAGCTCACCTCATGCACATCACTGACAGCGTGGGAAAATTCTCACGCTGAAGTGCTGAGTGCAGGAGAATTTTCCCACGCTGTCAGTGACGTGCATGAGGTGAGCTGAGTTCATTGGACATGACCTCGGCTCATCTTTATGCCGTCACAGCCAGACACTGAGGAGTGGAAGCATGACTGCGCTTCTCAGTGTCTTCGGGATGACAGGCTGAATGGCAGCGTTCTGCTGCGGTCCAGCCTGTCATCTCGATGTAGCAGAGCTGAAGCTGTCGTGGGAACCATGGAAAGGTAAGGATGATGTTGCTTTATTATTTTTCTTTTATTGCAGGAGATCGTTGGCTTCAGCTGGAATGGGCGTGATGGTAAGTATGGTTTAATTTAGAACAATAAAGAATTGTGTGTTTATTTCAATTAAAGGACTTTATTCTGGGTGTTGTGTTTTTTTAAATACTTTACTAGAAATTCATGGTGGTCATGTCTAATATTGGCGTGACCCCATGAATTTCGGGCTTAGGGCCAGCTGATAATGCCAAGCTGGCCTTAACCCCTTTATTACCCAGTGAGCCACCGCACCAGGGCCCTGGATGAGTTGGGTAGAGCGCCAGAAGATGGCGCTTCTATGAACGCGCCATTTTCTGGGGCAGCTGCGGACTGCAATTTGCAGCGGGGGTGGCCCAGAAAGCTTGGGCCTCCCTGCGCTGCGGATTCCAGCCCCCAGCTGCCTAGTTGTACCTGGCTGGACACAAAAATAGGGCGAAGCCCCACGCATTTATTTTTTTAATTATTTCATGAAATTCATGGAATAATTAAGAAAAAAAGGGTTTCCCTATATTGTTGTGTCCAACCAGGTACAAATAGGCAGCTGGTGGTTGGGGGCAGCCCATTCCTGCCTGCTGTACCTGGCTGGACACAAATATAGTGCGAAGCCCCACGTCAATTTTTTTTTAATTATTTCATGAAATAATTTTTTTAAAAAAGGGCTTCCCTATATTGTTGTGTCCAACCAGGTACAAATAGGCAGCTGGTGGTTGGGGGCAGCCCGTTCCTGCCTGCTGCACCTGACTGGACACAAATATAGTGCGAAGCCCCACGTCAATTTTTTTTAAATCATTTCAGGAAATTAATGAAATAATTAAAAAAAATTGATGTGGGGCTTCGCCCTATATTTGTGTCCAGTCAGGTACAGCAGGCAGGAACGGGCTGCCCCCAACCACCAGCTGCCTATTTGTACCTAGCCGGACACAACAATATAGGGAAGCCCTTTTTTTCTTAATTATTCCATGAATTTCATGAAATAATTAAAAAAAAAAATACGTGGGGCTTCGCCCTATTTTTGTGTCCAGCCAGGTACAACTAGGCAGCTGGGGGCTGGAATCCGCAGCGCAGGGAGGCCCAAGCTTTCTGGGCCCCACCCGCTGCAAATTGCAGTCCGCAGCCGCCCAGGAAAATGGCGCGTTCATAGAAGCGCCATCTTCTGGCGCTGTACCCAACTCATCCAGGGCCCTGGTGTGGTGGCTCACTGGGTAATAAAGGGGTTAAGGCCAGCTTGGCATTATCAGCTGGCCCTAAGCCTGAAATTCATGGGGTCACGCCAATATTAGACATGACCGCCATCAATTTCTAGTAAAGTATTTAAAAAAAACACAAACACCCAGAAGAAAAGTCCTTTAATTGAAATAAAGACACAATTCTTTATTGTTCTAAATTAACCATACTTACCATCACGCCCATTCCAGCTGAAGCCAACGATCTCCTGCAATAAAAGAAAAATAATAAAGCAACCTCATCCTTACCTTTCCATGGTTCCCACGACAGCTTCAGCTCTGCTACATCGAGATGACAGGCTGGACCGCAGCAGAACGCTGCCATCCAGCCTGTCATCCCGCAGACACTGAGAAGCGCAGGCATGCTTGCGCTCCTCAGTGTCTGGCTGTGACGGCATAAAGATGAGCCGAGGTCATGTTCAATGAACTCAGCTCACCTCATGCACGTCACTGACAGCGTGGGAAAATTCTCCTGCACTCAGCGCTTCAGCGTGAGACTTCTCCCACGCTGTCAGTGACATACATGAGGTGAGGTCATGTCCAATGAACTCAGCTGACCTCATGCACGTCACTGACAGCGTGGGAAAATTCTCACGCTGAAGCGCTGAGTGCAGGAGAATTTTCCCACGCTGTCAGTGACGTGCATGAGGTGAGCTGAGTTCATTGAACATGACCTCGGCTCATCTTTATGCCGTCACAGCCAGACACTGAGGAGCGCAAGCATGCCTGCGCTTCTCAGTGTCTGCGGGATGACAGGCTGGATGGCAGCGTTCTGCTGCGGTCCAGCCTGTCATCTCGATGTAGCAGAGCTGAAGCTGTCGTGGGAACCATGGAAAGGTAAGGATGAGGTTGCTTTATTATTTTTCTTTTATTGCAGGAGATCGTTGGCTTCAGCTGGAATGGGCGTGATGGTAAGTATGGTTAATTTAGAACAATAAAGAATTGTGTCTTTATTTCAATTAAAGGACTTTTTTCTGGGTGTTTGTGTTTTTTTTAAATACTTTACTAGAAATTCATGGCGGTCATGTCTAATATTGGCGTGACCCCATGAATTTCGGGCATAGGGCCAGCTGATAATGCCAAGCTGGCCTTAACCCCTTTATTACCCAGTGAGCCACCGCACCAGGGCCCTGGATGAGTTGGGTACAGCGCCAGAAGATGGCGCTTCTATGAACGCGCCATTTTCCGGGGCGGCTGCGGACTGCAATTTGCAGCGGGTGGGGCCCAGAAAGCTTGGGCCTCCCTGCGCTGCGGATTCCAGCCCCCAGCTGCCTTGTTGTACCTGGCTGGACACAAAAATAGGGCGAAGCCCCACGTATTTTTTTTTTTAATTATTTCATGAAATTCATGGAATAATTAAGAAAAAAAGGGCTTCCCTATATTGTTGTGTCCGGCTAGGTACAAATAGGCAGCTGGTGGTTGGGGGCAGCCCGTTCCTGCCTGCTGTACCTGACTGGACACAAATATAGGGCGAATTCCCACATAATTTTTTTTTAATTATTTCATGAATTTCCTGAAATAATTAAAAAAAATTGACGTGGGGCTTTGCACTATATTTGTGTCCAGCCAGGTACAGCAGGCAGGGACGGGCTGCCCCCAACCACCAGCTGCCTATTTGTACCTGGTTGTACACAACAATATAGGGAAGCCCTTTTTTTCTTAATTATTCCATGAATTTCATGAAATAATTGAAAAAAAAAAAAACGTGGAGCTTCTCCCTATTTTTGTGTCCAGCCAGGTACAACTAGGCAGCTGGGGGATGGAATCTGCAGCGCAGGGAGGCCCAAGCTTTCTGCCCCCCGCTGAAAATTGCAGTCCGCAGCCGCCCCGGAAAATGGCACGTTCATAGAAGCTGGATGCTGTACCTGGCTGGCATACAAAAATATGGCGAAGCCCACGTCAAAAGTTTTGGGAAAAATTTATTAAAAAATAAATAATAATTTAGGGACTGCATCTTTATTAACTCCTCAAATGTCATTTAGTGTTAAAATAAAGGATTTATTTAAAAAAAAAAATGACGTGGGATCCCCCATAATTTTAGTCTCTAGCGGAGGTTAAGCAGACGGCTGGGGCAGATGTTTGAAGCCTGGGAAGGGGGTAATACCCACGGAGCTTCCCAGGCTACTAATATCAACCCCCAGCTGAATACCTAGCCTTTACTAGCTATTAAAATGGGGGACCCCCCCCAAAAAAATGACGTGGGGTCCCCCCTATTTTAATAGCTAGCAAAGGCTAGGCAGACAGCTGGGGGCTGATATTAATAGCCCAGGAAGGGTGCCATGAATAATAGCCCCCTCCCAGGCTAGAAACACCAGCCGTCAGCCGCCCCAGAAATGGCGCATCCATAGGATGCGCCAATTCTGGCACTTAGCCTCACTCTTCCACGCTGCCCTGGTGCGGTGGCAGGGGGTAATAGGGCTGGGGTTCATGTCAGAGCCAGCTGCCATGAAGCCCAGGTTAGTAATGATGGGCGTCTATAAGACACCCCCATTACTAACCTACAAAGTGTTAAAAAGAAAAAACACACTACACCCAGAAAAAAATAATTTATTTGAAATAAAACACACCATTTTATTTAATTCTTAGTTTACTAAAAATAATAGTTACCTGTCCACGTTCCTGCGCTGATCTCCCATGCACAGCTGTCACATCTGGAGATGGTGACAGCTGTCATGGCTGCTGTAAGCTCACGCTGCCGGGAACACGTCCGCTCCCGGCAGCGGGAGCCACTGACTGAGGTCACCGGAGTGCATTCAGTCAGCGCAGCTCCGGAGACCCCCTTTACGGCACTGCTGTACCGTGGGAATTTCTCACGATACAGCAGGGCCGTAAAGGAGCTAACCGGAGCAGCGCTGCCTGAACTCCGGTGAACCCTTACGGCCCCGTCATTCTAGCGGCGGCAGCGGTTCAGAGCGGTCACATTCTATGTGGCTGCTCTGAACTGGAGATCATCGTGGGACACTCGTGGACTGCTACGGAGGGGTAAGGATAAGGTTGTGGTTTATTATTTTATATTTTATTACAGGAGATCGATGGCTTCGGGGAATTAGGTGTCTAGGTGAGTATAGGTGTAGTTTTTTATTTTTTACTTTATTTTAGGTGGCGATCGGCGGGGACAGGTAATGTATGAACTAATTTATTGTAGGTAACCACTGGCCACCAATGACATGTATTTAAAATTTATTGGGGACACAGTAGGGCAATTTATATAGCAGGATCAGGCTGATGGGAACTACTGCTCCCATCGAGCTGATCCTGCTGGCATGAGTGGACGGGGGACAGACATAGGCCCCGTCACATCGGCCTATGTCTGCCTGCACGCACACACCCGCACACACTCGCAGACATCGCACAGACACCGCGCACACCCGCACACATCGCACACACACTAATCATGACGGGCTGATGGTCTGGGAGGTGAGGCTGACCTGTGCGGCCGTGGGAAAGTTCATGTGAGTTCATGCAGTCAAGCATGAACTCACATGAACCCTCTGAGGGCACCGCGGCGACTTCAAATGAACAGCTGATCGGCATCACCTGATACCTCAGCTGTTCATTTGAAATAACCGGCGGGAAAGCGCAGCACAGAACGGGAAAGCCGGCGGTGAAGTCTTTTCATTGCCGGCTTCCCCGCCCGGGTCCTTCGCTCCTTGGTGCTGCGCTCCCCGCCCGGTCCTAGCTTACGATCGGGATGGGAGGTGGCGAGGGGAGCGGAGGATCGGGGTGGGAGGCTGCGGGGAAGCAGTATGGGGCTGTGTGATTGTTTAAAAGCCGGCGGCTTTTTACCGCCCGCCGGCTTTTAAACAATCAGGAGAATTCTCCCACGCTGGGATGGCATTCTGATGACAGGCTGGATCTCAGCTGAGCGCTGCCATCCAACTTGTCATCCTTCAGAGACACTGCAGAGCACAGGCATTATGGGAACTTCCGATTCCGGTATCCGATATTGTCAAAGTATCGGAATTAAGTATCGGAATTCCGATACCGCGAATATCGGCCGATACCCGATATTACAGTATCGGCCGATACCCGATATTTCAGTATCGGAATGCTCAACACTAAACATGACACCTCCCAAGAGAATATCCTGAGGAATGAGGAGAATATCTGGGGAGGAAACATTTAACCCCATAGGACAAGATAATGAGACTTATCTATACCATGGGCCAGAGACTACTGTGATTGCTCAATTGCCTCAGGGCGACACCCTATTGGGACTTTCCTCCATACTGAACATATATATGTTATGCTGGAATAATAAACACATCTTTCCTGCGCCATTTCTCTTCAAGAGAAGTTCAGTATCTGACTCTGTCCGATATCAAAGCTTCACGTATACACTTGAATAAGTTAATTTGGCAAGGGATAAGCAAAGGGTTGGGGTCCTTTGAACCTCACTTCCACAATTGGCGCAACCAATGTGGGGCACCACACCAGGGCAGACCGAATGAAGGTGTCCAGCTGTGGATCGTGGATGACTGGATGGGCCTGATCACCCCCCTTACACGGTAAGTCTAGTTAATTACACTGTAATTACAGACTTGCTTGTGTTTCCAGTCGTTCATAGATTAGCAGAGGGCACGAGTCGGTCTGTTGTGGTAATCCTTAAGTGGGGGTAGGTGTGACCCTGCTGGTGTTATCGAAACCCACTCACATTCCAATCCACTGTAACCTTTGCTTATTCTAATTTGTTTGTGTTTGAGACTGACTTAGTGGATGGGCTGTCGTGTGTGACTTGTGAACGGAGTATTCTCCTGGATGGAATCCCACATTGCATCTCCATATACCTCCTGTTCTTGAGAGAACGTAGGGGGGATGATTTGAGGAAGGTTTTAAAAAAAAAAAAAAAAAGAAGTTTTGCAGTTCTGTATCGCTCCCTAAAAAAACGTCCTGTTCTTGGAAGATAGAACGTACGAGGGTAGGAAACAGAAGCTAGGCTAGCCAGCTAGTATCTGAGGTTATTATAAGGAGATTATTCTGTTTCATTGAGTCATACTGACACAAGAATTCACTTTGTCTGGTCCGTCTTTCTGTTTGTATTGTGTCAACGTTCGTCAGCCATGCAGAAATTCTTGAGACTGTTCACAAAGAAAGTTGGTGTCAAATAACAGCTATATGGCTCACACACTGGTGGCCGGCCAACAAGGAAGGGGTTAAGTATGTTGCTAGGGTTAAACAGTTAATGGACATTGTAGGAATGAATAGGAGGGGAAGACTTCAGCAGGGGCTGTGGAAAATAGCTTTAAAGAGAAAAAAAAAGAAAAAAAAGGGGGTAAACTAGAAGATACAGGTTTATTATCTGCGGCTATGGCCTGGGGTCGTATAGCAAATGACATAGCAAAAGAGGGATGGGAAGAGGAAGAGAGAACAGATGATAATGAGGATGTATATTACATGTATGTTAAGAACCATGTTTTTAATGTTGCTTTGAAAACTGTTGAGCCACCACCTTATAATGGCCTCAGGGGGTGGACATGTTCTAGGAGTGATGTGCAAATTTTAGACTCTGGGGACAATGGTTTACATTGTGGAGTTCATAGACCATCCCCCCTCCCCACTGACTTTGTAGCCACAGCGCCTTCTCTTGACTGCTCTTGGACAGACACGCCACCCAGGTGCCCTTCCACCTTTGGAATGCATGACTGAAAGGAAGTCCCACCCACAGGTACTTCCTGTGGTGGCCATCTTACTCCACCCGGAAAGCCTGATAACAAGGAGACGACAGATATTCCAAAGCCTAATGCCCAATTAGTTTCTCCACCAGTTTCTATATATCCGGTTGTGACTATGAAAGGACAATATTACACCCCACCTCAGCAATCTACCTCAGCATCTCCCCCACCAATGTTCCCAGCTCTTACATCACCTGTCCCTCAGTCAGGTGAAGGGGCTCCATCTGTTGCCCCATCATATCAACATGTGGATAATGGCAGCTTTGTGTCGGGCCCCCCAGAGGACTTGGATCCTATTTTTGAGAAAATGATTACCCAGTGTCAGACAGGGGCTGGGGTACTAATCTCTGTGGGTGTAGGGAACATGGTCACTCAGCGGGTGGATGCTATAGTGAATGCTACCAATAGCCACCTGCAGCACAGGGGTGGCCTGGCTAGAGATATTGTTACATAGTTACATAGTTTATAAGGCCGAAAAAAGACAAGCGTCCATCCAGTTCAGCCTATTTCTTGTGCACTGCAGCTATTCCGCAGCGTTGATCCAGGGGAAGGCAACAAAAAAACCATGCGGTATAGGCCAATTTACATCATTGAGGAAAAATTCACTTCCCGACACCAATCTGGCAGTCAGATTAAATCCCTGGATTAATTAACTAAGCATAAGATGTAATTTTATTGTTCTCAAGAAAGGCGTCCAGGCCTCTCTTGAACTCATTAAGTGAGTTGGACATCACCACTTCCTCTCCCAGAGAGTTCCAGAGTCTCACGGCTCTGACCGTAAAGAATCCCCTTCTATGCTGGTGCAGGAACCTCCTTTCCTCCAGACGCATAGTGTGCCCCCTCGTCTTTGTTACCATCCTTGGTATAAACAGGTCATGGGAGAGATCTCTGTACTGCCCCCTGATGTATTTATACATGTTTATGAGGTCTCCCCTAAGCCTTCTCTTTTCCAACGTAAATAGGCCTAATTTTGACAACCTCTCTGGGTATTCTAGGCCCTCCATTCCCTTTATTACCTTAGTCGCCCTCCTTTGTACCCTCTCTAGCTCCAATGTCTTTCCTGAGCACCGGAGCCCAGAACTGTGCACAATATTCTAAGTGCGGCCTTACCAGGGCTTTATACAGAGGAAGAACAATGTTCTCATCATATGCCCCTATTCCTCTTCTGATGCATGCCATGACTCTATTTGCCTTCGCAGCTGCTGCCTGACACTGGGCACTCCAATTTAATTTGCTATTAACCAAGACGCCCAGGTCCTTCTCCATGTCAGATTTCCCCAACGGTTTCCCATTTAATATGTATGGGTGACTGCTGTTTTTCTTTCCCATGTGCATGACCTTACATTTATCGGCATTGAACCCCATTTGCCATTTTTTGGCCCAACTCCCCAATTTATCTAAATCCTCCTGTAGCTGTGCCCTATCCTCATCTGTATTAACTACTTTACAAAGTTTAGTATCATCTGCAAATATTGCTATTTTACTATGCAACCCTTCCACTAGATCATTAATAAATATATTAAATAATATAGGGCCCAAGACAGACCCTTGAGGCCCCCCGCTAGTAACCCTGACACACCCTGAGCTTACTCCATTGATAACCACCCTCTGCTTTCTATCACTCAGCCAGCTATTTACCCACTTGCACACATTATCCCCCAGACCAAGCATTCTCATTTTATAGAGCAACCTTTTGTGTAGCACGGTATCAAACGCTTTGGAGAAGTCAAGGTATACAACATCCACTGACTCTCCCCGGTCCAGCTGTGAGCTCACCTCCTCGTAGAAGGCCATCAGGTTTGTTTGGCAGGAGCGATCCCTCATGAATCCATGTTGATATGGAGTTAGACAGTTATTATCATTAAGATATTCTACAATAGCATCTCTAAGAAATCCTTCAAACAATTTACCCACAACAGACGTTAAGCTGACTGGTCTATAGTTCCCAGGGTCACTTTTAGACCCCTTTTTGAATATTGGTACCACATTTGCTTGGCAACAGTCTAGTGGGACAGTCCCTGTCCATAAAGAGTGCTTGAATATAAGATACAGCGGTCTGTCTATCACATTACTTAATTCTTTTAGTACCCGGGGGTGTATGCCATCTGGGCCTGGTGACTTGTCTATTTTGATATTATTTAGGCGTTTCTGAACTTCCTCCTGGGTTAGGTGGGTGATATTTAGCGGAGGGTTTACTTTATCACTCTGCATTTCCTCCGATAAATTGTTTTCTTTTGTGAAAACAGTGGAGAAGAAGCTATTGAGTAGGTTTGCTTTACCCTCATCGCCCTCTATGATTTTACCCAGGTTATTTTTCAATGGGCCAACGCCATCAGTTTTAATCCTTTTACTGTTTATATAGTTAAAGAACAGTTTGGGATTCGTTTTACTTTCCTTGGCAATTAGTCTCTCTGTCTCCTCTTTTGCTATTCTTATTTGTTTCTTACAGATTTTGTTTTTTTCCCTATAAGATATTAGCGCTTCCTCGCTGCCTTCTTGTTTAAGTTTACCGAAAGCCCTTTTTTTGTTTTTCATTGCCCTCTTGACTTCCTTATTTAGCCACATTGGCTTCCTCCTATTCCTAGCCCTTTTATTCCCATAAGGTATGTACCTTCTACAGTGACTATGTAGGACTGTTTTGAAAATTTCCCATTTTCTATCCGTGCTCCTATTACTAAAGATACTATCCCAGTCTATAAGGTAAAATAAACACAATTCATAAGCAGGGTAGTATATAGATCACCATATGAGTATATATATATATATATGAACTATTATAAGCTCAAAAAATACTACCACATAATGGACTGAATACGCTCCATCGTCAGAAAGGGTATACAAAACAAAAAAAGAGAAAAAAAGACGAAACCAGAGCCTCAAATTATAAACATATTAAATTCATAAGTTTATTATAAATATGCATACAACAGACAAGGGGGTAATGTGTGCAAAATATGCGAAGTATAAAATATCCCACCCCACATGACACAACTTAACGACAGATCCTCAATTGCGCAATTTAAAACGCAACATATCCATATTCATTAATAATTCGGCTAAATGATTGCACCTATTAGTGACTACTGCCCTTTACTACCTCCAATTCCAATCTCTAATCATTCATAGTATGGTAGTGATGTACATACCAAAGGTCACTATATATTGAAGACGATACGATCCTGGTGGCTGCTGATGTTGAGTCACTCTACACAAATATTAGACATGTTGACGGTCTTGCAGCTGTGAAATTCTTTTTGGGCACCTCTACCTTACCTATGGCATTACAGTTTTTTATTCTTGAGATTCTTACATTTGCTTTAAGTCATAATTTTTTCACTTTTAAGGGGTCCTTCTTCCTGCAGCTCCAGGGGACAGCAATGGGCGCGGCCTTTGCGCCCGCCTATGCTAATCTGTTCCTGGGGCTGTGGGAAAGGGACCTCTGCCTGTCAGATCGTGAGGTGTCAATGTGTCATGTCCTTCTCTGGACGCGCTACATTGATGACATCCTCATGATCTGGCAGGGCTCTGAAGTATCCTTACAAAAATTTATGGACCAACTGAATATTAATGATTGTAATATACATCTTACTTACCAATCTAACACACGGCAGGTTGAATTTTTGGATGTATCTTTGAGACGGGATGATACCAATTGTTTGCAAACTACTTTGTTTCGTAAACCAACCTCTACCAACATGCTTCTGCATTCTAAATCTGCACACCCGAAACATATGACACAATCTGTTCCGGTGGGGCAGTTCCTCCGTATCCGGAGGATCTGCTCCACTGATGCTGATTTCGAGAGACAAGCTATTGAACTCAAGGAGAGATTTTATGCCAGAGGCTATAGCCATCGTAGTGTTAAGAAGGCATATAATAGAGCTAAATCTGCTTCTCGACATGAATTAATATATGGCAGTAAAAATATAAGGGATGGCAATGAGAAGGTGAGGTTTGTAACCAATTTCCACTCCCAATTTTCACGTATGAGGAAGATCTTGGCCCGTTCATGGCATATCCTTAAAGCTGATAATATTTTATCAAGATGTATTCCAGATAGACCATCTATTTCGATTAGGCGTTCTAGGAATCTACGTGATTACCTGGTACATTCACACTATGAGGGTCCAAAGGTTTTTACCTTTTTGGATGGGCAGACTAAAAAAAGTGGATGTGCTCCTTGTGGTCGGTGCGTAGCATGCCCGAACATTGTTAAATGCGACACTTTCTTCAAATCTGACGGGTCTAAAATCTATAATATCAACAGATCAATAACCTGCACCACAAAGCATGTGATATATTTTGCTACCTGCCCTTGTGGACTGATATATGTGGGCATGACCACCCGTCAGTTTAAGGTTCGTGTTCGTGAACATGTTTTGGGAATTATGGCTGCGGCCGACCAGACGGACACGTCCACCTTAAAGACCATACCCCGTCATTTCAGGACCCATCATAATTGTGATGCCTCTGGATTTAAAGTTAGGGGTATAGATTGTATTATGCCCAATATACGAGGTGGTAGAATGGGACTTAGACTTGCCCAAATGGAGTCTCGTTGGATCTGGACTCTTGATACCTTGCATCCCAATGGATTAAATGAAAGTATTAGTTACTCCTCCTTTCTGTAGTCAACTTATATACTCATGGATGCATGATATATTTGCATGTGCATGTATTGATGTGTATGTTTTTGGTACTTTACACTGATAACTGGCCCAATATGCTTGAGGTTTTGTTTTTAATTTTTTAATTTTTATTTGTGTTCTATTCTTACTTACCTATTATCTTTTTCTGCATTATGTAGGACCTCTTTTCTTCTGTTAGTATTGTGGTTCTTTGCCGGGATCGTCGCCTTCTTTTCATCAAGTCTTCATGTCCGGATGTGACTATGAGAGAGCATACATTATGGATGAATACGGACAAGATAGTAACATATACACCAATGCTTTATGTGGCGTATACACTCATAACCTTTCTGTATAACTGTTCCATTGTATAACGTTGAGTTAAATGACATAGATGGCATATAATTAAATAAGTATATATATCTATGTCTGCGTAAAGGAATGTGGTTGTATTGGTCCATGTGAATATTGTTGACTATCTAGATATTTATATTTTCATATTCAGACCTAAATAGGGATTCTCTCTGATTTTGATGTAGGTTGACCTGCTGGTGACCCCATATATATTGATGTGATATGTTGAGACTAATAATTCCATTTGCGATTGACCCTATAGTTATATCACTCGTCCTGGTACTATGCACGTAGTCTTAATGGTATTTCTATTACTTAGACCTGGCACGCATGCGCATTATGTGGGTCTCGGCGCTCTCCGGCTCTCCGTGTCTGTATTGGCGTTCGGCGCCGGGGCTCGTTGCCCCGCCTCCGGATGTCATGTGACGCGGACGCCGGCCGGCGTCTTGATTCCCATGGTGACGCATGCGTCACTTCCGGTCTTTAGTGCCGCCCGGCACCTATAAATTCTAACACAAAGTTTCTACTATACGCCCCCTGACGAAGGGAAGACCGAAACGCGCGTCGGGGCTTTTCCTGCCCCACGTGTACACTCCTTGGACGGACCCTTATCTTTCCCTGTGACTGCCTAGTGACCTTTGGTATGTACATCACTACCATACTATGAATGATTAGAGATTGGAATTGGAGGTAGTAAAGGGCAGTAGTCACTAATAGGTGCAATCATTTAGCCGAATTATTAATGAATATGGATATGTTGCGTTTTAAATTGCGCAATTGAGGATCTGTCGTTAAGTTGTGTCATGTGGGGTGGGATATTTTATACTTCGCATATTTTGCACACATTACCCCCTTGTCTGTTGTATGCATATTTATAATAAACTTATGAATTTAATATGTTTATAATTTGAGGCTCTGGTTTCGTCTTTTTTTCTCTTTTTTTGTTTTGTATACCCAGTCTATAAGGTGAAGGGCATCTCTTAGCTGAAGTTCAGTGTTTTTGTGACTCCCTTGCTGGGCACCTACTGAAGCACATGTGGAATTGTATAATGTTGTGGTCACTATTTCCCAGGTGCCCCCCGACCTGCACCTCAGTTATTCTGTCTGGCCTGTTAGTTAATATTAAGTCTAAAAGGGCCGTCCCTCTAGTTGGTTCCTGCACAAGTTGTGACAAATAATTGTCTTTGATAATTGACAGAAACCTGTTTCCTTTCTGAGATCTACAGCTTTCGGTTTCCCAGTCTATGTCGGGGTAGTTGAAGTCCCCCATAATAATCACCTCGTTATTTTTTGCTACTTCGTCTATTTGTCTCATTAATAGACTTTCCGTGGCTTCTGCTATATTTGGTGGTTTATAACAGACTCCTATGATAATTTTATTATTGTTTTTTGCCCCATGTATCTCCACCCATAAGGACTCGACCTCCTCATTTCCCTCCCATACATCCTCCCGTATTGTAGGCTTTAGACACTGTCTCCCCCTGTTATGGCAGGGGGAGACAGTATTCAAAGGGAAAGTGATAATATTGTATGACGACATGGTCCTTTCCAGCCAGCAATGGTCACAGTTACAGAATCAGGCGATTTACCCTGTAACACTATTATTCATGCAGTGGGGCCCATCTATGACTCTTCCTATCCAGAAAATAGTGCACGGCTCTTGTGCCAGACTGTACACGCAGCATTAGACATTGCAAACAAGACTGCTGGCATTAAGACTATAGCACTTCCTTTAATTAGCTCCGGTATCTTTGGATACCCAGTCAGAGCATGTGCAAGGGAGCTAGTACAGACAGTGATAGAAGAAGCCTCTAAGCCTTCTTGCCATTTAACTGAGATACACCTAGTCAGTAAACAGACTGACACTACAAGGGCAATGAAAGATGCTTGTCAAACACATGTGACTCCCATCACACCAGTACCAATTAAAAATGATGTGGATGAAGAAAAGTTGCTGCCAAGCCTACCTAGACCACCATCTAATTTAACCCTTAAGCCTATCATACCACCACCTGCTCTTGGCAAACCAGAACCTATCATGTATGTAAAATTCACACCGACTCAAGCCATGACACTCTGCAACCAATTGCCAGACCCAGAGAAACAACCCATGACTTTCTATCGTGCAATTTTGGCTATTCAGAAGACATACTCAGCTACGTGGCAAGATTTGTCCTCTCTTGTGTCTGTTAAAGCAGGAGATGCATATTGGCCTGTAATAGAAAGATCTCTGGATGATGTCAGGTTAGTCTCTGATACTACATGAGAATCGGGACAGGATTTCTGCCAGCAACTTAAAACATGGGCCCAGGAGAAATTAAGCGACCAGTCGAAAAATTTATCAGATATTACACAGGAGGAGAAAGAATCAGTGGAAAGGTATGCAGCCAGAATGACTCAAATGTTCCAAGACGTGGGCTTCAGTGAACAAATTAAAGTTAGCTAAAAGAAGCCATAGTATCTGCCCCAGCCTTGGGCATACCTGTTTATATCAAGCCCTTCTACCTGTTTATACACGAAGTCAAGGGACATGCCTCTGGAGTTTTCGCCCAGAAACATGGAGGCAGCATGAGACCTGTTGCCTACTACTCAGCAAGGCTTGATCCTGTTGCCAGAGCCGCCCCTCATGTCTCAGAGCTGTTCAGTCTGCACACTTGCTTCTTGACAAGACGGCTGATGTGATCCTTGGACATGAAACCCGTGTTATGGCTCCTCATGACCTCAAGGCTATCCTTGCTCAGACACAGCCAAGATTCCTATCTGCGCAAAGACATGTCCGTCTTGAGTGTTCCCTTTTGCTTCCTGAGAACATCACTCTCCACAGATGTACAGTACTCAACCCTGCCACTCTGCTGCCTCTTTCCAGGGGGGATGATGTGGACAATTCTCCTCCCGTTAATCTCAGGCCCCATGATTTTGACCCAGATGGCCCGAATATAGATCTTCTTGAGCATGATTGCATTGAACAGATGATGTCAGAAGTACAACATAATTTGAAGATCCAAGAAGAGCCCCTCCCCAATTCAGACCTCCAGATGTGGACGGATGGCTCTAGGTTTGCTGATAAGCAGGAAGATTCCACACGGGCTACGCAGTAGTCACAATGGACCAGCCTGTCTCAATAGGCCCATTGCCCCCGTCCATGTCAGCTTAGGAGGTGGAGCTAGTTGCACTCACTAAGGCTTGCAAGGCAGGGGAGGGCAAGAAGATTAATATCTATACGGATTCGAACTATCCTTTGGTGTGGCACATGATTTCTGTTATCTGTAAGAACAGAGGATTTCTTACAGCCACTGGGACACCCATCAAACACGCAAGTCTTGTAAAAGACCTTTTGGAGGCATTGAAGTTGCCAGAAGAAGTAGCTGTCATGAAAGTCCAAGCACACAGACGCTTGGATACAGAAGAAGCCCTGGGTAATCATTATGAGGATGAAGCAGCCAAGGACGCGGCCCTTCAGTGGTGCCCAGGGAAAGAGACAGCAGAAGTGGCATGGCAGGAACAACAAATCCCAGCCCAAACAATGGTTATGACAAGAAGTCAGAGACAAATCCAAGATCAGAATGAGAATGAACATATACACCACCATGGACCTTACTATACAAACATCAGGCAGAAGCTGGAGCAGAAGAAAAAGAAGAGTGGAAGAAGTCGGGAGCCAAGCAGGACAAGTATGGCCTATGGATGTTAGGTCCAAGAGTATGCCTTCCACGAACACTATATCCAGCGGCAATCTCATGGGCTCATGGAGCCACACACTTGGGAAAAGATCAGATGTTCCAAAAGATAAACAAATTATACTTGGCACCTGGAATATCAACACCCATTCTGCGATACACAAAGGCCTGCTTGATCTGTGCAACTTGCAATCCAGGAAAAACAGAGAAGACTCCACCAAAACATCTGGCAAAACCACTGTACCCATTTCAGAGAATCCAAGTTGACCATATTCAGATGCCCAAAGTAGGGAAATATGAATATGTTCTGGTAATAGTGGATATGTTTTCAGGCTGGCCTGAGGCCTACCCAGTCACTAACATGACAGCCCGTACCACAGCTAGCTAAGAAACTGATGACAGAGGTTGTGTGTAGGTTTGGGGTACCAGAAGTAGTAGAAAGTGACCAGGGACCAGCATTCACGGCCCAACTCTACAGGGATCTGTGGAGTATGGTAGGAACTAGCTTAGGTCTTCATACGCCTTACAATCCCAAAAGTAGTGAGAAGGTTGAGAGACTGAATGGTACTTTAAAGTCCAAATTGTTGAAGATTAATCAGGAGACACAAATTCCCTGGCCAGACGGTCTTCCCATTGCCCTGTACTCAATCAGAAACACTCCGACAGGCCAACACAAACTGACTCCCTATGAGATTTTGTTTGGAGGAGCCCCAAGGTTGGGAGGGTATTTCCCCCAAGAGATGGTTGCAGTTAGTGATACCATTGTTAACTATGTAATACAATTGTCCAAAGAACTTGCAATAACACATGCTGCAGTCTTGTCTTCAATCCCAGATCCTGACAGTGACGAGCATACTCACTCAATCAATCAAACCTGGAGACTGGGTGGTAGTTAAGAAGCACGTCCGGAAGTCCTCTCAGATACGAGGGCCCATTCCAAGTGATCTTGGTGACACCTACATCAGTCAAAGTCGAAGGGAAGGCCACTTGGATCCACGCTTCACATTGCAAGAAGACCCCAGCACCAGCACAGCCATCAGACTGTATATCCTTTACTGCATTGTTTTTGTGAGCGTTCAGAATCCCAAGTCCCAGGTAGCAATTACTCAGGAAAGAAGGGGGCGTATGTCAGATGTTCGGGGACTCTTGTTGTACCTATATTCCAGATAATGTTGGCCCTACAGGCAAAGTAACAATTGCTCTAAAGAAACTTACTAGTTTATCAGAAGAACTTAAAGAAAATTCAGGGATCAAGGATCCATGGGACCAGTATTTCTCATGGATGAGTGGCTGGCAGAAATGGTTAGTTCAGGTGGGGATGGCGATTCTTGTAATAATGATTATACTAGCGATGATGGCATGTTGTGTTGTTCCTTGTATATGGAAACTAATACAAAAAAACTGTGGATCCTATAATGGTAATGACTGATGAGGAAACTAATAACTGGACAGAAGAATCTTTGACAACAATCCAGATTAAAGAGTCAGTCTTAAGTAATAAGTCTAAAGGCCCCGTCATGCAGTAGCGATTTCGCTGGCGATCTCGTTATGTGTGAAGGGGCCTTAACACTTGATTGTGGCAGCTGTATGGTTCCCTTGTTTGTGGTGGTTTGTGTGTGTTTGTGTCCATCCGGCAGTGTAGCGGACAGGCTTGTCTGGGGAATCCGGCCTCGGCTGGCTCCTCCCACTAGGGGCGGAGAAGTACGTGGGCGGGTCTGTGTGTTTGCACTTCGGCTGGATCGTTCACCCACTGCCAGAGGAGAAGGGAGCTGTGAAAGCAGTATTCATTTACTTATATCTAGAATTTATATTATTAAATGTAACCTCTAGATTCTTTTGTGTGAAATTTTTGCTATGTATTTCTACAAGTGCTAAGCAGAGAGGGGGTCTGATGAAGGGTTTCAAAAATGTTTTTAGGGGGGACTGTTAAAGATAAGATTCTAAAATCTACTAAAAAACATTATATGAAACTCTGATGTATACGACATATCTATACTTATATTCTGTTATATGTTATGAATCTTGTTTTGCATATATCTGTTATATTGGATATCATTTAGTCATATATACCCTCACTTTAATATATATATTATGAAAACCTTGATATATATATATCAGACATCTGTACTCTTGTGTCACTATATATATATATATATATATATACCCTGAAAGGTTTAGTTGGAGCTGGTTATAGAAGTGGACTTTCAAATTGTTTACAAGAAGGAGACGAGACAAAGGATTCAACATGACACCTCCCAAGAGAATATCCTGAGGAATGAGGAGAATATCTGGGGAGGAAACATTTAACCCCATAGGACAAGATAATGAGACTTATCTATACCATGGGCCAGAGACCACTGTGATTGCTCAATTGGCTCAGGGCGACACCCTATTGGGACTTTCCTCCATACTGAACATATATAGGTTATGCTGGAATAATAAACACATCTTTCCTGCGCCATTTCTCTTCAAGAGAAGTTCAGTATCTGACTCTGTCCGATATCAAAGCTTCACGTATACACTTGAATAAGTTAATTTGGCAAGGGATAAGCAAAGGGTTGGGGTCCTTTGAACCTCACTTCCACACTGTCATGTGCTGACCCCAACCTGCTCCCCCATCCTGTCATGTACTGCCCCCATCCGGCGCCCCCATCCTGTCATGTGCTGCCCCTATTCCGTCATGTGCTTCCCCCATCCGGTCATGTGCTGCCCCCATCCTGCACCCCCAACCTGCCATGTGTTCCCCCCATCCAGCTCTCCCATCCTGTCATGTACTGCCCCCAACCTGCGCCCCCATCCTGTCATGTGCTGCCCCCATCCTGTCAAGTGCTTCCCCCATCCTGTCATGTGCTTCCCCAATCCAAAATATATGACACCAATGAACCTTTTTCTTACTGCATGCTGGCCCTCACTGACCCTTTTTCTTACTGCATGCTGGCCTTCACTGACCCTTTTTCTTATTGCATGCTGGCCCTCACTGACCCTTTTTCTTACTGCATGCTGGCCTTCACTGACCCTTTTTCTTACTGCATGCTGGCCCTCACTGACCCTTTTTCTTACTGCATGCTGGACCTCACTGACCCTTTTTCTTACTGCATGCTGGACCTCACTGACCCTTTTTCTTACTGCATGCTGGCCCTCACTTACCCTTTTTCTTATTGCATGCTGGCCCTCATTGACCCTTTTTCTTACTGCATGCTGGCCCTCACTGACCCTTTTTCTTATTGCATGCTGGCCCTCACTGACCCTTTTTCTTACTGCATGCTGGCCTTCACTGACCCTTTTTCTTACTGCATGCTGGCCCTCACTGACCCTTTTTCTTATTGCATGCTGGCCCTCACTGACCCTTTTTCTTACTGCATGCTGGCCTTCACTGACCCTTTTTCTTACTGCATGCTGGCCCTCACTGACCCTTTTTCTTACTGCATGCTGGCCCTCACTGACCCTTTTTCTTACTGCATGCTGGACCTCACTGACCCTTTTTCTTATTGCATGCTGGCCCTCATTGACCCTTTTTCTTACTGCATGCTGGCCCTCACTGACCCTTTTTCTTACTGCATGCTGGCCCTCACTGACCCTTTCTCTTACTGCATGCTGGCCCTCACTGACCCTTTTTCTTACGGCATGCTGGCCCTCACTGACCCTTTTTCTTACTGCATGCTGGCCCTCACTGACCCTTTCTCTTACTGCATGCTGGCCCTCACTGACCCTTTTTCTTACTGCATGCTGGCCCTCATTGACCCTTTTTCTTATTGCATGCTGGCCCTCACTGACCCTTTTTCTTATTGCATGCTGGCCCTCACTGACCCTTTTTCTTATTGCATGCTGGCCCTCACTGACCCTTTTTCTTATTGCATGCTGGCCCTCACTGACCCTTTTTCTTATTGCATGCTGGCCCTCATTGACCCTTTTCTTACTGCATGCTGGCCCTCATTGACCCTTTTTCTTACTGCATGCAGACCCTCATTGACCCTTTTTCTTACTGCATGCAGACCCTCATTGACCCTTTTTCTTACTGCATGCAGACCCTCATTGACCCTTTTTCTTACTGCATGCTGGCCCTCACTGACCCTTTCTCTTACTGCATGCTGGCCCTCACTGACCCTTTTTCTTATTGCATGCTGGCCCTCACTGACCGTTTTTCTTATTGCATGCTGGCCCTCACTGACCCTTTTTCTTATTGCATGCTGGCCCTCACTGACCCTTTTTCTTATTGCATGCTGGCCCTCACTGACCCTTTCTCTTACTGCATGCTGGCCCTCACTGACCCTTTTTCTTACTGCATGCTGGCCCTCACTGACCCTTTTTCTTACTGCATGCTGGCCCTCACTGACCCTTTCTCTTACTGCATGCTGGCCCTCACTGACCCTTTTTCTTACTGCATGCTGGCCCTCACTGACCCTTTTTCTTACTTCATGCTGGCCCTCACTGACCCTTTCTCTTACTGCATGCTGGCCCTCACTGACCCTTTTTTTTACGGCATGCTGGCCCTCACTGACCCTTTTTCTTACTGCATGCAGACCCTCATTGACCCTTTTTCTTACTGCATGCTGGCCCTCACTGACCCTTTTTCTTACTGCATGCAGACCCTCATTGACCTTTTTCTTACTGCATGCTGGCCCTCATTGACCCTTTTCTTACTGCATGCTGGCCCTCATTGACCCTTTTTCTTACTGCATGCAGACCCTCATTGACCCTTTTTCTTACTGCATGCAGACCCTCATTGACCCTTTTTCTTACTGCATGCTGCTCACTGGCTTTATAGATTGTAAGCTGGCGAGCAGGGCCCTCGCTCCTGTAAATGTTGAATGGTATTACATTGTATTGTTTTTGTGGTCTGCACATGTCCCTGCTTAATTGTAAAGTGCTGCGGAATATGTTAGCGCTAAATAAATAAAACTTATTATTTATAATCACTGACCCTTTTCTTGCCTTTATAACCCACAGCTTGTTGGCCCTCACTGTCCCTTTCTCCTCACTCAGGACAACATTTTGTCTGTAAATACAGTGAATCAAGGTTGTTCCCAAAACCACAATGTGATTTTATAATAAACTACATAAAAATGTCTTTTGTTTTTATTAAAGTTTGACTGTATAACGCATTTTTAAATCTGTCCTGTTTTGCACATATCACCACTTTAAGGATGCCCCCCCCCCCCCTCCCGGGACAGAGGAGTGACTAAACATCTGTCATGTATTGTCACCTACCTGGTGTCCTCCACTTGCCTCCAACTGAGATCTGTGTTCAGGTCCTCCTACATCCAACATATTCATCGGTGCACAGCCGGACTTTCTGTAGCAGCTGCGCCATCACCGGACCAGAGACTCACACACAAGATATCACTCACTGATCATCATCATCATCACACGCCGGTCATTATTACACACCTGTGGGAACATCTACAGGAATCTCCTCCTTCGCGTCACTCACACACGGCTGATCCCCCCTCGTTATCGCTTCTTCTTCTGTCTCGTCCTTCACTTTATTCTTAGTCGGATCTTCCTCCTGATATATCAGATGTAACAATCAGCACAATACAAGAAACCACCAAAATCTATGACATCCATGACCTCGATCAGAAATGTCCCCCATATACAGATCCGGTACAGGGCTCAGCTCCATCTACCTGATGACTCTCCGGGATGTTGTGATTCTCCTCTGGACAGTCCTGGGGATACAGAGGACGGGGACATCTCTCTGGTGGATTTCTTTCCATGAGTCCATCTGTAGGAAACACATAGTGATGGAATAGATTGTGTCACGTGATGATGAGATGATGGGAGTAGCAGTAGGTGACCACAGAACAGTCATGACAGTCTCCCCTCCTCACCCTGCTGATTGGCCCATAAATCCATCATCTCTTCTTCTTCATCTATAACCTCAATCTTAATATCAATCAGATCTTCACCCTAAAAAGACAAGAAAAATGTAAGATGAGCTCAGGTCCCATCACTTTATGGTCAGATGTTGTGGGGACTTCAGTGTCGTCTACCTGATGATCCTCCGGGATGTTGTGATTCTCCTCTGGACAGTCCTGGGAATACAGAGGACGGGGACATCTCTCTGGTGGATTTCTCCTCCTGGATCCATCTGTGGAGACACAGAGACTGAATACATGACCTGCCGTGTATCTGTCTATATATGAGACTCGTCTCTCAAAACTAGTATGTCAAGGATAACAGCCGAGAGATCATGCAGATCCCATCACTGCCACCAACAAGTCAGGGAACAACACTCCGCCGCCTCTAATCGTCAGGACAATTATGAAATTGACTCATGAGTGATGGAAGAGGCTGTAACTGTTTTCACAACTAGGCCGGTTATTAGGGAATTCACATGGTACATACACCTCCGATTCCAACGCATGGAATATATATTAAGTAAATATATTTCCAAAGGTCCTATTGACATGAAATTCTCACCAGATGTCGATAACAACCCGTCCGATCCACACAGGAAAATAATTTATGGACATCTATCGTTTGCTTTATGTGTAATAATGAGAAACGGCTCACAGAAAAGGACAGAAAAAAAAAACAGCCTTACCGACACCAGGTCAGATTACCAAAGCACAAGCTGCAGAGGTACGAAATACTGGATGCGACAGCGACCCCCTTCATGAATTGGCACATATGTGAGTGGCTGTGTAGCATCACAACTGCACAAAAATGCAGCTTATATAAGACGCCAGTCACACAGATAGGTGTGGTGCAGTGTCCGGCTTACAGCCTATTAATGACGCCCAGAATTTTAAATCGAGCGGGCTGCCCGGCAGTATATACTTACACCCCACACGTGTGCAGCCCCTGCCTTTATTATGGGGGTCTGCCGCATACTGCTTGTGCTTTGGTAATCTGACCTGGTGTTGGTAAGGCCGTCTTTTTCTGTAATAACGAGAAATGACACAGGGAAAAAAGTATTGAACACATGAAGAAGAGAGGTGTAAAAAGTCCTGGAAAGTCCTGACACCGGCTGAGATCCATCAGTAATTAGAAAGCAATCCTGCCAATTAGTGACAAAATACTGTAATATCATCCGGATGATGAAGATGAAACGAGGGTGGACATTTCAGCAAGACAATGATCCAAGGAAACTCTTAATTGGTTTCAGAAAAAGAAAATAAAGCTGCTAGACTGGTCCAGCCAATCACTAGACCTGAATCAAATAGAAACTGTATTGAAGGAGCAACGGCTCAAAGTTCACAGAAGGAGACCACAGACGCTTTAGGATGTGAAGGGTGTTTGTGTGGAAGAATAGGCCAAAATCACACCTGAGCAATGCCTGCGACTAGTTTCTCCATACAGAAGGTGTATTGAAACCCTATACCTAATACCATTCTTCGGCGCAGTAATGTGGCTCCCGTAAAGGAGCCACAACGTCCTGCTGCCGACGCTGGGTCTGGGCAGTACGCCTAGTCAGGCACCTCAGCTGAAGCCTGTCTGCCTGCGGTGTCCCTCCAAAGAACCACAAATACACAATAACACATCAAATACACATAAGAGACAAAAACAATCAGCATAAATAAATAGAAACATAAAGGGCTCAAAGAATATGTCAAAAAAATCCCAGCCAACTAATGGTAAAGTAAAGTGCCCAAACAATATGGATATTCAGTGCCCAAATACTGACAACCAAATAATACCAAAATATAGTAGCCAAGAATACCAATATACAGAGCCAAATAATACCAAATACAAATATACAGCGCTCAAATAATGGCAATCAAATAAATGACATACAGTGTCCATATAATACAAACTAAATACTGATATCTGGTGCTCAGATACCAAAATATACCAATATACAGTGCCCAAATAATACCAAAATATACCAATATACAGAGCCCAAATAATACCAAAATATACCAATATACAGTGCCCAAATAATACCAAAATATACCAATATACAGTGCCCAAATAATACCAAAATATACCAATATACAGTGCCCAAATAATACCAATCTATAGTGCCCAAATATTACAAATCAATACTGATGTAGTGTTCATATAATACCAACAATACAAATACCAACATGGAACGCCCAAATAATACCAAGTATTACAAACCAAATATTACCAACAAACAGTCCCCAAATAATACCAGCAAAGTAAAAGCAACCCTGTAATACTAATATACAATACTCCTGTCCACCAGAGAAGACGTCAGGTCCTGAACATCAGCTCGACAGTACGGCCTGTGGCTTACATCGAAAACTGCTCCCCCCCTGCAATGTATTGTGAGGCAGACAGAAAATGCACACAACAAGTACACTCTATACAATGCAAAAATAATACCGATATACAGAGCCCAAATAATACCAACATATAGCGCTCAAATAATATGCATCAAAAAATCCCAGTCAAATACGGTGTTCATATAATGCAAAACAAATACCAATATACAGTGAAACAATTCCCAATACACAATGCCCAAATATGTACCGAAAAACCGGTCCAATTAATACCAGTGTACAGTGCTCAAAAATTCCCAATATACAGCCCAAATAATACAGAACAAAAACAAATATAATATCAAAATACGGTAAAATGCAAAATTCATCCTGCAAAGAAAAACACGAGACCTCAAACATCTGTGGATGGAAAAAAAAGTATGGCTTATGGAAGAAGGGGAGGAAAAAAAAAAAAAAGCAAAAATGGAAATTTTCCCAATGGGGTGTCATGGGTGTGTCATATGTGACAGACAGTCGCCCTGCAGTTGGTTGCAGAAGATTTCTTCGTTTGGCATTACAGACACCTTCTTAGATTTGTCTCACTCTAGGACCCAGCAGCTACCTTCCTCTTGCTAATTAACACCCTGGCCTGGGTGTATAAATACTTTCACTTTGCAATAGGGAGGCACCTGTGATATTCACATGACCCCTTGTGAAGGCCTGGAGCAAGTGCAGTTCTTACTTCCTCTCTGGTGCTAAGAGGACGTGTGTGCCATCTCTCTGAAGTCAACTCAACCTAAGCTACTTCCCCTGTGTCTGTCTACCCTTGCTGTCTTTAGTTGTTAGTGGGGATCGACTAGCACTCACTCCCCCTCCCCATCTAGGGACAAGAGCTAAGGAAATACAGGGATATGTTCCTGTGCGGCGATTGGTGAGGAACCAATATAGGGACGGTAGGAGTAGACAGGGTGATTGCAGATCAGCCTAGGAGGTCTCCACTTCCCCCTTTCTCTAGTGTCTAGGCTCCCTTCCCCTCATCCCTTCGTGTCGCACTTTGTCTTTTCTACACTGTGTGTGACATCAGGATGGGGTTGAAATATCGATATTGACTCCTAAGATTTCTGCCTCCTATAGGTGGTGCTAGAGACCCCGTTCTCTGCATCTGGCAATTTACATATCTTATTTCCCATGGGCCATTGCATGGCCTATAACTCTCCATACTCAGAATTGACGCTCTCCAAGGAAAAACATTTCCCCTATAGAGAGGAGTGCGTGGTGATCCGACCTTCTTCTCCAGTGCGGAAAGTTCTGTGCTTCTACACCTGCAGAGCGAGTGGTGAATAGACGCGGGGGCCGGAGAACTGCTGGAGCCTCCATGTCAGGCTCTGGTGGGTGATCGGCTCCACCACGCTCCATCTTCATGTCAGGACTCGTGCTTTGAGGTCTGAGGGACGGTCCAGTGCCGATATTTATCCAGGACTTTGTGCTCAGTACGGAGAAAGTGATTTGTCACAAAGAAGAAGAATGAACAGAGGAGACCAAGGAAGGTCACATAAGTGTCAGCCAAGAGGGAGGAGCCAGACGCCCGACCACGACTGATGACGACAGTGAGCCGGCACCGATTCTGAGAGACGGACGAGCGACAGCGGATTAGGGGGAAAGTCATCAGTAAATTAACCCCGACTCTGCTGAGTAACAATCCACGACAAACTCAGGTACCGAAAGATCTCACAGGAGAGAACGGACAGAAGTGCTGGGACATCTGCAGACAAAATGTGACTGATGCTCTAAGGCAGGTGAAAGAATCTGAAAGAAGCCGCCGAGGACGAAGACTCAAGACTGATGAAGACGACAGCGGAGAAACCGCGACTCACAGATCAGAAGAGAATAATCAGGGAATGAAAGCTGTGAGAAAATGTAGAGAAAACCAGAGCAAGTCTGGAGAAAACTCATCTATTATAGGACGAGGCCGAGAGAAGTCATCACATCCACCGGAGCCAACAAGAGTCTCCTCTCACCTGGTGATGTCAGAGGCCGGAGCTCCTCCATCATCACCTCCTGGTACCGATCCTGGTGTCCTTCTAGATACTCCCACTCCTCCATGGAGAAATAGACAGCGATGTCCTGACACCTTATAGGAACCTGACAACAACGACACCGTCATCACCCAGAATCCTCCAGTGCTGTCCTGTATAATGTCCCAGCAGTCACCTCTCCGGTCATCACCCAGAATCCTCCAGTGCCGTCCTGTATAATGACCCAGCAGTCACCTCTCCGCTCATCACCCAGAATCCTCCAGTGCTGTCCTATATAATATCCCAGCAGTCACCTCTCCCGTCATCACCCAGAATCCCCCAGTGCTGTCCTGTATAATGTCCCAGCAGTCACCTCTCCGGTCATCACCAAGAATCCTCCAGTGCCGTCCTGTATAATGTCCCAGCAGTCACCTCTCCGGTCATCACCCTGAATCCTCCAGTGCCGTCCTGTATAATGTCCCAGCAGTCACCTCTCCGGTCATCACCCAGAATCCTCCAGTGCCGTCCTGTATAATGTCCCAGCAGTCACCTCTCCGGTCATCATCCAGAATCCTCCAGTGCCGTCCTGTATAATGTCCCAGCAGTCACCTCTCCGGTCATCACCCAGAATCCTCCAGTGCCGTCCTGTATAATGTCCCAGCAGTCACCTCTCCGGTCATCACCCAGAATCCTCCAGTGCAGTCCTGTATAATGTCCCAGCATTCCCCTCTCCGGTCATCACCCAGAATCCTCCAGCGCTGTCCTGTATAATGTCCCAGCATTTCCCTCTCCGGTCATCACCCAGAATCCTCCAGTGCTGTCCTGTGTAATATCCCAGCATTCCCCTCTACGGTCATCACCCAGAATCCTCCAGTGCTGTCCTATATAATATCCCAGCAGTCACCTCTCCCGTCATCACCCAGAATCCCCCAGTGCGGTCCTGTATAATGTCCCAGCAGTCACCTCTCCGCTCCTTCCCCAGAATCCCCCAGTGCGGTCCTGTATAATGTCCCAGCAGTCACCTCTCCGGTCATCACCCAGAATCCTCCAGTGCTGTCCTGTATAATGTCCCAGCAGTCACCTCTCCGGTCATCACCCAGAATCCTCCAGTGCTGTCCTATATAATATCCCAGCAGTCACCTCTCCCGTCATCACCCAGAATCCCCCAGTGCGGTCCTGTATAATGTCCCAGCAGTCACCTCTCCGCTCCTCCCCCAGAATCCCCCAGTGCGGTCCTGTATAATGTCCCAGCAGTCACCTCTCCGGTCATCACCCAGAATCCTCCAGTGCTGTCCTGTATAATGTCCCAGCAGTCACCTCTCCGCTCCTCCCCCAGAATCCTCCGGTGCTGTCCTGTATAATGTCCCAGCAGTCACCTCTTTGGTCATCACCCAGAATCCTCCAGTGCTGTCCTGTATAATGTCCCAGCAGTCACCTCTCCGCTCAGCAGCTCAATCATCTTGTTGCTGAGCTCTAGGATCTTCTTCTTCTTCCTCTCATGTATAGGGGGGTGCGGGGGAGGCTCTGTGATGGGGTCCGGGCTCCGCCCTCCTGACTCCTGGAGATGGATGATGGGAGTCACACCCTCCCCCGGTGTCTTCCTCACTATTGTGTAATCCTGTGTATGGAGAGAGACACTTAGGGAGAATTCCTTCCCGACTCCAGATCTGACAATCAGTAGAAATCCCGGGATCAATAACCGTCTCCAGTAATCTGGGGCCATAACCTGGAATATTATTACACTCAGGACAGACATCCAGGCCCCTCTACAGCTCTTATAGGGAATCCCCATGACAACTCCTCCTGGCAGAGAGCTGCACACAATCACTGCTCTTACAGTAAAGAATCTTTCTCTTCCTCTTCTAGATTTTAAAAAAATAAAGCTCATACACATCGCCGTAAAAAAAAAAAACAGTCCCATATTGAAACCAAAAAGTCGGACGAGTGTCATGTGATGTTCATGCGAGTACAATGCAATTTTCCTCACCTAGCGTCCGAATTCTAACATGAGCTTTTACATAGAGGAATTCGCTATGTCATTTACATGTAGTTTTCCAAGGAAATATTCTTCAATACATATACATTATATTTAGATAGATATAAATATGTGAGATATACAGTACAGACCAAAAGTTTGGACACACCTTCTCATTTAAAGATTTTTCTGTATTTTCATGACTATGAAAATTGTACATTCACACTGAAGGCATCAAAACTATGAATTAACACATGTGGAATTATATGCTTAACAAAAAAGTGTGAAACAACTGAAAATATGTGTTATATTCTAGGTTCTTCAAAGTAGCCACCTTTTGCTTTGATGACTGCTTTGCACACTCTTGGCATTCTCTTGATGAGCTTCAAGAGGTAGTCACCGGAAATGGTCTTCCAACAATCTTGAAGGAGTTCCCAGAGATGCTTAGCACTTGTTGGCCCTTTTGCCTTCACTCTGCGATCCAGCTCACCCCAAACCATCTCGATTGGGTTCAGGTCTGGTGACTGTGGAGGCCAGGTCATCTGGCGTAGCACCCAATCACTCTCCTTCTTGGTCAAATAGCCCTTACACAGCCTGGAGGTGTGTTTGGGGTCATTGTCCTGTTGAAAAATAAATGATGGTCCAACTAAACGCAAACCGGATGGAATAGCATGCCGCTGCAAGATACTGTGGTAGCCACAGCATCTTTAAATGAGAAGGTGTGTCCAAACTTTTGGTCTGTACTCTATAATCAGTGTTTTATGTGTGTAGCTTCCTGTACATGTATTTTAGTACAAAATAAATTATTTTCTGAAAAAAATGACTCCCCTAAATTTTATTATCCAGCAGAGGGAAAGCCGACAGCTGTGGGCAGATGTTTATAGCCTGGGAAGAGGGTAATACCTATGGAGCTTCCCAGGTTAATAATATGAGCTCACAGTTGTACACTTAGCCTTTACTGGTTATTAAAATGGGGGACCACCAAAAAAAATGACGTGGGGCCCCCAATAATTAATATTCAGCTAAGGTTAGGCAGACAGCTGCGGGCTGATATTAATAAGCTAGGAAGGGGCCATGGATATTGGCCCCCTTCCAGAGTAAAAATATCAGCTCTCTGCCACCGCAGAAAAGGCCCATCTATAAGATGCGTCAATTCTGGCGCCTAGCCTCTGCTCTTCTCACTTGCCCTGGTGCGGTGGCAAGTGGGATAATAGGGTTGGGGTTGATGTCAGCTTTGTATTGGCAGCTGACATCAAGCCCAGGGGTTAGTAATGGAGAGGCGTCTATAAGACAAGCCCATTACTAACTCTATAGTCAAATTGTTAAAAAAAAACACAAATACCCAGAATAAAGTCCTTTATTTGAAATAATAACACAGACTCCTTTAATGAATCTAAATATAACAAGAAGCCTTATATTCACCTTTATGCCCAAACCACTGAAGCCCATGTGACCTGTAAAAGAGTTAAAAAAATAAACAACCATATACCTCACCTATCCGACGAGAAGATAATAAACCATTTGTCCGGTAACGTCTCTAGCGCTGCTACATTTAGATGGCAGGCTGAATTGTTGCATGATGCGTCTATACAGCCTGCCATCCAGCCGAGACACTGAGCTGCGGTTACTTGCTTATCTCAGTGACTCGCAGTGACGTGATGAAGTTGAGCGGGGTTCATATCCAATGAACTACATTCACCTCACTGACGTAACCGTAAGAAAGTTCTCACGCTCGCAGTGCCGATTGACAGGCCATCGGAATTCTGAGCCAATCAACTCCGTTCATCTCAATGATGTCAGAGCGAGCGCAGTGAGAACTTTTCCATGGCGCTCGTGCTGACGTCATTGAGGTGAATGGAGTTCATTAGGTATGAACTCCGCTCAACTTTATCGCGTGACCGTGAGTCAATGAGCTGTGCAAGCACCCATAGCTCAGTGTCTCGGCTGCCTGACATGCTGATCGCTCGCATCATGCCAGTGTTCAGCATGCAAAGTAGATGCAGCAGAGCTAGACGCATCTACGGACACATGGATTCTTATCTTCACATTGGGGACAGGTTAGGATTATGTTACTTTATTAATTTATATTGTTTACATGGGCTTCAATGGATTGGGTGTTAAGGTGAATATACGTTTTTTTTTGGTAAATTTAGATTCAATAAAGGAGTTTGTGTCGTTATTTCAAATAAAGGACTTTATTCTGGGTATTTTCTATTTTTATTTTTTACAATTTGACTATGTGGTTAGTAATGGGGGTATCTTATAGACCCCTCTCCATTACTAACCCCTGAGCTTGATGTCAGCTGCCCATACAAAGCGTCAGAATTTTAATAACCAGTAAAGGCTAAGTATACAGCTGAGAGCTGATTTTAATAGCCTGGGAAGCTCGATAGGTATTACCCCCTTCCATGGCTATAAATATCAGAAATTTAAATATTTAATACTTGTAAATACTTTTATGTCCAAAAATGACAAAAGTATTCTCGGAGTGATACCTTTATTGGCTAACCAGAAAAAATATATATGTGTTTACTGCAATTGGACCTCGCATGGTCCATGCAAGTTTTTTCTCGCACCCATTGACTTGCATTGGCGAGTCTTGTCCGATATATGCGGCAAATCGCAGCACGCTGCAATTTTTTTTTTCTCTGTGCAATCTGAGCTATGAAAAATATTGCAGAAGAGCAGGGCTCATAGAATAACATTAGTCAGAGTGAAATCTGATGTTCTATTGGATTGCACTCATCCGTTTTTCACACAAATGATGTTGTATTGATCCCTAAATCCCAGGATCAATAACCGTCTCCAGTAATCTGGGGCCATAACCTGGAATATTATTACACTCAGGACAGACATCCAGGCCCCTCTACAGGTCTTATAGGGAATCCCCATGACAACTCCTCCTGGCAGAGAGCTGCACACAATCACTGCTCTTACAGTAAAGAATCCTTCTCTTCCTCTTCTGGATTTCCTCTTCCCGATGTCGGACTTGTTACATAACACAATAAAGCTGATAGAAATGTAGAGGAGTTACCTCTCCGCTCAGCAGGGAGATGATCTCCAGGGTGAAGTGTAATAATCTTCTGGTGGTCTCGTCCTCGTCCATCCTCGGGGTCATTCAGGAGAAGGAGGGATGAACACTGGATCAGCTGGAGGGATCTCGTCCTGCCGGCGTCTTCATGATAAAGGAGAAGATGGAGATCACAGGGGACGATATAACGACAATCACTGAATTCTGCCCCAAATATCCGACATTTATCAGGAAGAATCTGGAGGAAAAGCCACAAACTCCACCGCGGCCTCCTCCGCCGATCTGACCACTCATTATCAGCCTCGTAGGAGGTCGGTCACCGTGGTAACTACACCGCCAGCAGAGGACGGTCACCGTGGTAACTACACCGCCAACAGAGGATGGTCACCGTGGTAACTATGCCTCCAGCAGAGGACGGTCACCGTGGTAACTACACCGCCAGCAGGGGACGGTCACCGTGGTAACTACACCGTCAGCGGGGTCATGAGATGAGGAGGAGACGCTGAACAACCCCTATACAATGCTGGACGCCCCCAACACTAAGGAGCCGCAGTCACATGGAGCAGGAGCCTCCACAGGAACAGCTCTGATCTCACCCCACACTCTCCTCTCACAGATTCACCACAAACCCTCCCTGTAATCTCACCGGAATGGCGGGAAGCGGAAACCTGCTGCTGGCTGATACCAGAGAGCAAGAACTGCACACAACTAGGCCGGAGCTGCTGCACTGAGAGCAGGAGGACCTGTGGTGACGTCACCGCCATGTGATCAGGGGGCGGGGCTCAGTAGAGAGTGGTGAAGGACCTGTGATGACGTACCAGCCATGTGATCAGGGGGCGGGGCTCAGTAGAGAAGTGGTGAAGGACCTGTGATGACGTACCAGCCATGTGATCAGGGGGCGGACCTCAGGAAAGAAGTGACCTTTGAAGACGTCACAGCCATGTGATCAGGGTGCGGAGCTCAGGAGAGAAGTGGTGAAGGACCTGTGGTGACGACACAGTCATGTGACAAAGGTGATGTTCCCACAGCCCCCCCCCCTCAGTGCAGCAGACACTTCTTCATTGTTCTGGCTCCTGTGAGATTCCGGCAGCTCCAGTGTAGACGGCTCAGCGGTGACAGGAGCAGAATGGAGGAGATTCCAGCGGCTCCAGTGTAGACGGCTCAGCGGTGACCGGAGCAGAATGGAGGAGATTCCGGCAGCTCCAGTGTAGACGGCTCAGCGGTGACAGGAGCAGAATGGAGGAGATTCCGGCAGCTCCAGTGTAGACGGCTCAGCGGTGACAGGAGCAGAATGGAGGAGATTCCAGCAGCTCCAGTGTAGACGGCTCAGCGGTGACAGGAGCAGAATGGAGGAGATTCCGGCAGCTCCAGTGTAGACGGCTCAGCGGTGACAGGAGCAGAATGGAGGAGATTCTGGCAGCTCCAGTGTAGATGGCTCAGCGGTGACAGGAGCAGAATGGAGGAGATTCTGGCAGCTCCAGTGTAGATGGCTCAGCGGTGACAGGAGCAGAATGGAGGAGATTCTGGCAGCTCCAGTGTAGATGGCTCAGCGGTGACCGGAGCAGAATGGAGGAGATTCCGGCAGCTCCAGTGTAGACGGCTCAGCGGTGACCGGAGCAGAATGGAGGAGATTCCGGCAGCTCCAGTGTAGACGGCTCAGCGGTGACAGGAGCAGAATGGAGGAGATTCCGGCAGCTCCAGTGTAGACGGCTCAGCGGTGACCGGAGCAGAATGGAGGAGATTCCGGCAGCTCCAGTGTAGATGGCTCAGCGGTGACAGGAGCAGAATGGAGGAGATTCCGGCAGCTCCAGTGTAGACGGCTCAGCGGTGACCGGAGCAGAATGGAGGAGATTCCGGCAGCTCCAGTGTAGACGGCTCAGCGGTGACAGGAGCAGAATGGAGGAGATTCTGGCAGCTCCAGTGTAGACGGCTCAGCGGTGACAGGAGCAGAATGGAGGAGATTCCGGCAGCTCCAGTGTAGACGGCTCAGCGGTGACAGGAGCAGAATGGAGGAGATTCTGGCAGCTCCAGTGTAGATGGCTCAGCGGTGACAGGAGCAGAATGGAGGAGATTCCAGCAGCTCCAGTGTAGACGGCTCAGCGGTGACAGGAGCAGAATGGAGGAGATTCCGGCAGCTCCAGTGTAGACGGCTCAGCGGTGACAGGAGCAGAATGGAGGAGATTCCAGCAGCTCCAGTGTAGACGGCTCAGCGGTGACAGGAGCAGAATGGAGGAGATTCCAGCAGCTCCAGTGTAGACGGCTCAGCGGTGACAGGAGCAAAATGGAGGAGATTCCAGCAGCTCCAGTGTAGACGGCTCAGCGGTGACAGGAGCAGAATGGAGGAGATTCCAGCAGCTCCAGTGTAGATGGCTCAGCGGTGACAGGAGCAGAATGGAGGAGATTCCGGCAGCTCCAGTGTAGACGGCTCAGCGGTGACAGGAGCAGAATGGAGGAGATTCCGGCAGCTCCAGTGTAGACGGCTCAGCGGTGACAGGAGCAGAATGGAGGAGATTCCAGCAGCTCCAGTGTAGACGGCTCAGCGGTGACAGGAGCAGAATGGAGGAGATTCCGGCAGCTCCAGTGTAGACGGCTCAGCAGTGACAGGAGCAGAATGGAGGAGATTCCGGCAGCTCCACTGTAGACGGCTCAGCGGTGACAGGAGCAGAATGGAGGAGATTCTAGCAGCTCCACTGTAGACGGCTCAGCGGTGACAGGAGCAGAATGGAGGAGATTCCAGGAGCTCCAGTGTAGACGGCTCAGCAGTGACAGGAGCAGAATGGAGGAGATTCCAGCAGCTCCAGTGTAGACGGCTCAGCGGTGACAGGAGCAGAATGGAAGAGATTCCAGCAGCTCCAGTGTAGACGGCTCAGCAGTGACAGGAGCAGAATGGAGGAGATTCCGGCAGCTCCAGTGTAGACGGCTCAGCAGTGACAGGAGCAGAATGGAGGAGATTCCAGCAGCTCCAGTGTAGACGGCTCAGCGGTGACAGGAGCAGAATGGAGGAGATTCCAGCAGCTCCAGTGTAGACGGCTCAGCAGTGACAGGAGCAGAATGGAGGAGATTCCAGGAGCTCCAGTGTAGACGGCTCAGCAGTGACAGGAGCAGAATGGAGGAGATTCCAGCAGCTCCAGTGTAGACGGCTCAACAGTCACAGGAGCAGAATGGAGGAGATTCCGGGAGCTCCAGTGTAGATGGCTCAGCGGTGACTGGAGCAGAATGGAGGAGATTCCAGCAGCTCCAGTGTAGACGGCTCAGCGGTGACAGGAGCAGAATGGAGGAGATTCCGGCAGCTCCAGTGTAGACGGCTCAGCGGTGACAGGAGCAGAATGGAGGAGATTCCAGCAGCTCCAGTGTAGACGGCTCAGCAGTGACAGGAGCAGAATGGAGGAGATTCCAGCGGCTCCAGTGTAGACGGCTCAGCGGTGACAGGAGCAGAATGGAGGAGATTCCAGCAGCTCCAGTGTAGACGGCTCAGCAGTGACAGGAGCAGAATGGAGGAGATTCCGGCAGCTCCAGTGTAGACAGCTCAGCAGTGACAGGAGCAGAATGGAGGAGATTCCAACAGCTCCAGTGTAGACAGCTCAGCAGTGACAGGAGCAGAATGGAGGAGATTCCAGGAGCTCCAGTGTAGACGGCTCAGCAGTGACAGGAGCAGAATGGAGGAGATTCCAGCAGCTCCAGTGTAGACGGCTCAACAGTCACAGGAGCAGAATGGAGGAGATTCCGGGAGCTCCAGTGTAGATGGCTCAGCGGTGACTGGAGCAGAATGGAGGAGATTCCAGCAGCTCCAGTGTAGACGGCTCAGCGGTGACAGGAGCAGAATGGAGGAGATTCCAGCAGCTCCAGTGTAGACGGCTCAGCAGTGACAGGAGCAGAATGGAGGAGATTCCAGCAGCTCCAGTGTAGACGGCTCAGCGGTGACAGGAGCAGAATGGAGGAGATTCCAGCAGCTCCAGTGTAGACGGCTCAGCGGTGACAGGAGCAGAATGGAGGAGATTCCAGCAGCTCCAGTGTAGACGGCTCAGCGGTGACTGGAGCAGAATGGAGGAGATTCCAGCAGCTCCAGTGTAGATGGCTCAGCGGTGACAGGAGCAGAATGGAGGAGATTCCAGCAGCTCCAGTGTAGACGGCTCAGCGGTGACAGGAGAAGAATGGAGGAGATTCCGGCAGCTCCAGTGTAGACGGCTCAGCAGTGACAGGAGCAGAATGGAGGAGATTCCAGCAGCTCCAGTGTAGACGGCTCAGCAGTGACAGGAGCAGAATGGAGGAGATTCCGGCAGCTCCAGTGTAGATGGCTCAGCGGTGACAGGAGCAGAATGGAGGAGATTCCGGCAGCTCCAGTGTAGACGGCTCAGCGGTGACAGGAGCAGAATGGAGGAGATTCCAGCAGCTCCAGTGTAGATGGCTCAGCGGTGACAGGAGCAGAATGGAGGAGATTCCAGCAGCTCCAGTGTAGACGGCTCAGCGGTGACAGGAGAAGAATGGAGGAGATTCCGGCAGCTCCAGTGTAGACGGCTCAGCAGTGACAGGAGCAGAATGGAGGAGATTCCAGCAGCTCCAGTGTAGACGGCTCAGCAGTGACAGGAGCAGAATGGAGGAGATTCCGGCAGCTCCAGTGTAGACGGCTCAGCGGTGACAGGAGCAGAATGGAGGAGATTCCGGCAGCTCCAGTGTAGACGGCTCAGCGGTGACAGGAGCAGAATGGAGGAGATTCCGGCAGCTCCAGTGTAGACGGCTCAGCGGTGACAGGAGTTGAATGGAGGAGATTCCAGTAGCTCCAGTGTAGACGGCTCAGCGGTGACAGGAGCAGAATGGAGGAGATTCCGGCAGCTCCAGTGTAGACGGCTCAGCGGTGACAGGAGCAGAATGGAGGAGATTCCGGCAGCTCCAGTGTAGACGGCTCAGCGGTGACAGGAGCAGAATGGAGGAGATTCCGGCAGCTCCAGTGTAGACGGCTCAGCGGTGACAGGAGCAGAATGGAGGAGATTCCGGCAGCTCCAGTGTAGACGGCTCAGCAGTGACAGGAGCAGAATGGAGGAGATTCCGGCAGCTCCAGTGTAGACGGCTCAGCGGTGACAGGAGCAGAATGGAGGAGATTCTAGCAGCTCCAGTGTAGACGGCTCAGCGGTGACAGGAGCAGAATGGAGGAGATTCCAGGAGCTCCAGTGTAGACGGCTCAGCAGTGACAGGAGCAGAATGGAGGAGATTCCAGCAGCTCCAGTGTAGACGGCTCAGCGGTGACAGGAGCAGAATGGAGGAGATTCCAGCAGCTCCAGTGTAGACGGCTCAGCGGTGACAGGAGCAGAATGGAGGAGATTCCGGCAGCTCCAGTGTAGACGGCTCAGCAGTGACAGGAGCAGAATGGAGGAGATTCCAGCAGCTCCAGTGTAGACGGCTCAGCGGTGACAGGAGCAGAATGGAGGAGATTCCAGCAGCTCCAGTGTAGACGGCTCAGCAGTGACAGGAGCAGAATGGAGGAGATTCCAGGAGCTCCAGTGTAGACGGCTCAGCAGTGACAGGAGCAGAATGGAGGAGATTCCAGCAGCTCCAGTGTAGACGGCTCAACAGTCACAGGAGCAGAATGGAGGAGATTCCGGGAGCTCCAGTGTAGATGGCTCAGCGGTGACTGGAGCAGAATGGAGGAGATTCCAGCAGCTCCAGTGTAGACGGCTCAGCGGTGACAGGAGCAGAATGGAGGAGATTCCGGCAGCTCCAGTGTAGACGGCTCAGCGGTGACAGGAGCAGAATGGAGGAGATTCCAGCAGCTCCAGTGTAGACGGCTCAGCAGTGACAGGAGCAGAATGGAGGAGATTCCAGCGGCTCCAGTGTAGACGGCTCAGCGGTGACAGGAGCAGAATGGAGGAGATTCCAGCAGCTCCAGTGTAGACGGCTCAGCAGTGACAGGAGCAGAATGGAGGAGATTCCGGCAGCTCCAGTGTAGACAGCTCAGCAGTGACAGGAGCAGAATGGAGGAGATTCCAACAGCTCCAGTGTAGACGGCTCAGCAGTGACAGGAGCAGAATGGAGGAGATTCCAGGAGCTCCAGTGTAGACGGCTCAGCAGTGACAGGAGCAGAATGGAGGAGATTCCAGCAGCTCCAGTGTAGACGGCTCAACAGTCACAGGAGCAGAATGGAGGAGATTCCGGGAGCTCCAGTGTAGATGGCTCAGCGGTGACTGGAGCAGAATGGAGGAGATTCCAGCAGCTCCAGTGTAGACGGCTCAGCGGTGACAGGAGCAGAATGGAGGAGATTCCAGCAGCTCCAGTGTAGATGGCTCAGCGGTGACTGGAGCAGAATGGAGGAGATTCCAGCAGCTCCAGTGTAGACGGCTCAGCGGTGACAGGAGCAGAATGGAGGAGATTCCAGCAGCTCCAGTGTAGACGGCTCAGCAGTGACAGGAGCAGAATGGAGGAGATTCCGGGAGCTCCAGTGTAGATGGCTCAGCGGTGACTGGAGCAGAATGGAGGAGATTCCAGCAGCTCCAGTGTAGACGGCTCAGCGGTGACAGGAGCAGAATGGAGGAGATTCCAGCAGCTCCAGTGTAGACGGCTCAGCGGTGACAGGAGCAGAATGGAGGAGATTCCAGCAGCTCCAGTGTAGACGGCTCAGCGGTGACAGGAGCAGAATGGAGGAGATTCCAGCAGCTCCAGTGTAGACGGCTCAGCGGTGACTGGAGCAGAATGGAGGAGATTCCAGCAGCTCCAGTGTAGATGGCTCAGCGGTGACAGGAGCAGAATGGAGGAGATTCCAGCAGCTCCAGTGTAGACGGCTCAGCGGTGACAGGAGAAGAATGGAGGAGATTCCGGCAGCTCCAGTGTAGACGGCTCAGCAGTGACAGGAGCAGAATGGAGGAGATTCCAGCAGCTCCAGTGTAGACGGCTCAGCAGTGACAGGAGCAGAATGGAGGAGATTCCGGCAGCTCCAGTGTAGATGGCTCAGCGGTGACAGGAGCAGAATGGAGGAGATTCCGGCAGCTCCAGTGTAGACGGCTCAGCGGTGACAGGAGCAGAATGGAGGAGATTCCAGCAGCTCCAGTGTAGATGGCTCAGCGGTGACAGGAGCAGAATGGAGGAGATTCCAGCAGCTCCAGTGTAGACGGCTCAGCGGTGACAGGAGAAGAATGGAGGAGATTCCGGCAGCTCCAGTGTAGACGGCTCAGCGGTGACAGGAGCAGAATGGAGGAGATTCCAGCAGCTCCAGTGTAGACGGCTCAGCAGTGACAGGAGCAGAATGGAGGAGATTCCGGCAGCTCCAGTGTAGACGGCTCAGCGGTGACAGGAGCAGAATGGAGGAGATTCCGGCAGCTCCAGTGTAGACGGCTCAGCGGTGACAGGAGCAGAATGGAGGAGATTCCGGCAGCTCCAGTGTAGACGGCTCAGCGGTGACAGGAGTTGAATGGAGGAGATTCCAGTAGCTCCAGTGTAGACGGCTCAGCGGTGACAGGAGCAGAATGGAGGAGATTCCGGCAGCTCCAGTGTAGACGGCTCAGCAGTGACAGGAGCAGAATGGAGGAGATTCCAGCAGCTCCAGTGTAGATGGCTCAGCAGTGACAGGAGCAGAATGGAGGAGATTCCGGCAGCTCCAGTGTAGACGGCTCAGCGGTGACAGGAGCAGAATGGAGGAGATTCCAGCAGCTCCAGTGTAGACGGCTCAGCGGTGACAGGAGAAGAATGGAGGAGATTCCGGCAGCTCCAGTGTAGACGGCTCAGCGGTGACAGGAGCAGAATGGAGGAGATTCCAGCAGCTCCAGTGTAGATGGCTCAGCGGTGACAGGAGCAGAATGGAGGAGATTCCAGCAGCTCCAGTGTAGACGGCTCAGCGGTGACAGGAGAAGAATGGAGGAGATTCCGGCAGCTCCAGTGTAGACGGCTCAGCAGTGACAGGAGCAGAATGGAGGAGATTCCAGCAGCTCCAGTGTAGACGGCTCAGCAGTGACAGGAGCAGAATGGAGGAGATTCCGGCAGCTCCAGTGTAGACGGCTCAGCGGTGACAGGAGCAGAATGGAGGAGATTCCGGCAGCTCCAGTGTAGACGGCTCAGCGGTGACAGGAGCAGAATGGAGGAGATTCCGGCAGCTCCAGTGTAGATGGCTCAGCAGTGACAGGAGCAGAATGGAGGAGATTCCGGCAGCTCCAGTGTAGACGGCTCAGCGGTGACAGGAGCAGAATGGAGGAGATTCCAGCAGCTCCAGTGTAGATGGCTCAGCGGTGACAGGAGCAGAATGGAGGAGATTCCAGCAGCTCCAGTGTAGACGGCTCAGCGGTGACAGGAGAAGAATGGAGGAGATTCCGGCAGCTCCAGTGTAGACGGCTCAGCGGTGACAGGAGCAGAATGGAGGAGATTCCAGCAGCTCCAGTGTAGACGGCTCAGCAGTGACAGGAGCAGAATGGAGGAGATTCCGGCAGCTCCAGTGTAGACGGCTCAGCGGTGACAGGAGCAGAATGGAGGAGATTCCGGCAGCTCCAGTGTAGACGGCTCAGCGGTGACAGGAGCAGAATGGAGGAGATTCCGGCAGCTCCAGTGTAGACGGCTCAGCGGTGACAGGAGCAGAATGGAGGAGATTCCGGCAGCTCCAGTGTAGCCGGCTCAGCGGTGACAGGAGCAGAATGGAGGAGATTCCAGCAGCTCCAGTGTAGACGGCTCAGCGGTGACAGGAGAAGAATGGAGGAGATTCCGGCAGCTCCAGTGTAGACGGCTCAGCAGTGACAGGAGCAGAATGGAGGAGATTCCAGCAGCTCCAGTGTAGACGGCTCAGCAGTGACAGGAGCAGAATGGAGGAGATTCCGGCAGCTCCAGTGTAGATGGCTCAGCGGTGACAGGAGCAGAATGGAGGAGATTCCGGCAGCTCCAGTGTAGACGGCTCAGCGGTGACAGGAGCAGAATGGAGGAGATTCCAGCAGCTCCAGTGTAGATGGCTCAGCGGTGACAGGAGCAGAATGGAGGAGATTCCAGCAGCTCCAGTGTAGCCGGCTCAGCGGTGACAGGAGCAGAATGGAGGAGATTCCAGCAGCTCCAGTGTAGACGGCTCAGCGGTGACAGGAGAAGAATGGAGGAGATTCCGGCAGCTCCAGTGTAGACGGCTCAGCAGTGACAGGAGCAGAATGGAGGAGATTCCGGCAGCTCCAGTGTAGACGGCTCAGCAGTGACAGGAGCAGAATGGAGGAGATTCCGGCAGCTCCAGTGTAGACGGCTCAGCGGTGACAGGAGCAGAATGGAGGAGATTCCGGCAGCTCCAGTGTAGACGGCTCAGCGGTGACAGGAGCAGAATGGAGGAGATTCCGGCAGCTCCAGTGTAGATGGCTCAGCAGTGACAGGAGCAGAATGGAGGAGATTCCGGCAGCTCCAGTGTAGACGGCTCAGCGGTGACAGGAGCAGAATGGAGGAGATTCCAGCAGCTCCAGTGTAGATGGCTCAGCGGTGACAGGAGCAGAATGGAGGAGATTCCAGCAGCTCCAGTGTAGACGGCTCAGCGGTGACAGGAGAAGAATGGAGGAGATTCCGGCAGCTCCAGTGTAGACGGCTCAGCAGTGACAGGAGCAGAATGGAGGAGATTCCAGCAGCTCCAGTGTAGACGGCTCAGCAGTGACAGGAGCAGAATGGAGGAGATTCCGGCAGCTCCAGTGTAGACGGCTCAGCGGTGACAGGAGCAGAATGGAGGAGATTCCGGCAGCTCCAGTGTAGACGGCTCAGCGGTGACAGGAGAAGAATGGAGGAGATTCCAGCAGCTCCAGTGTAGACGGCTCAGCGGTGACTGGAGCAGAATGGAGGAGATTCCAGCAGCTCCAGTGTAGATGGCTCAGCGGTGACAGGAGCAGAATGGAGGAGATTCCAGCAGCTCCAGTGTAGACGGCTCAGCGGTGACAGGAGAAGAATGGAGGAGATTCCGGCAGCTCCAGTGTAGACGGCTCAGCAGTGACAGGAGCAGAATGGAGGAGATTCCAGCAGCTCCAGTGTAGACGGCTCAGCGGTGACAGGAGCAGAATGGAGGAGATTCCGGCAGCTCCAGTGTAGACGGCTCAGCGGTGACAGGAGCAGAATGGAGGAGATTCCAGCAGCTCCAGTGTAGACGGCTCAGCGGTGACAGGAGAAGAATGGAGGAGATTCCGGCAGCTCCAGTGTAGACGGCTCAGCGGTGACAGGAGCAGAATGGAGGAGATTCCAGCAGCTCCAGTGTAGATGGCTCAGCGGTGACAGGAGCAGAATGGAGGAGATTCCAGCAGCTCCAGTGTAGACGGCTCAGCGGTGACAGGAGAAGAATGGAGGAGATTCCGGCAGCTCCAGTGTAGACGGCTCAGCAGTGACAGGAGCAGAATGGAGGAGATTCCAGCAGCTCCAGTGTAGACGGCTCAGCAGTGACAGGAGCAGAATGGAGGAGATTCCGGCAGCTCAAGTGTAGACGGCTCAGCGGTGACAGGAGCAGAATGGAGGAGATTCCGGCAGCTCCAGTGTAGACGGCTCAGCGGTGACAGGAGCAGAATGGAGGAGATTCCGGCAGCTCCAGTGTAGATGGCTCAGCAGTGACAGGAGCAGAATGGAGGAGATTCCGGCAGCTCCAGTGTAGACGGCTCAGCGGTGACAGGAGCAGAATGGAGGAGATTCCAGCAGCTCCAGTGTAGATGGCTCAGCGGTGACAGGAGCAGAATGGAGGAGATTCCAGCAGCTCCAGTGTAGACGGCTCAGCGGTGACAGGAGAAGAATGGAGGAGATTCCGGCAGCTCCAGTGTAGACGGCTCAGCGGTGACAGGAGCAGAATGGAGGAGATTCCAGCAGCTCCAGTGTAGACGGCTCAGCAGTGACAGGAGCAGAATGGAGGAGATTCCGGCAGCTCCAGTGTAGACGGCTCAGCGGTGACAGGAGCAGAATGGAGGAGATTCCGGCAGCTCCAGTGTAGACGGCTCAGCGGTGACAGGAGCAGAATGGAGGAGATTCCGGCAGCTCCAGTGTAGACGGCTCAGCGGTGACAGGAGTTGAATGGAGGAGATTCCAGTAGCTCCAGTGTAGACGGCTCAGCGGTGACAGGAGCAGAATGGAGGAGATTCCGGCAGCTCCAGTGTAGACGGCTCAGCAGTGACAGGAGCAGAATGGAGGAGATTCCGGCAGCTCCAGTGTAGACGGCTCAGCGGTGACAGGAGCAGAATGGAGGAGATTCCAGCAGCTCCAGTGTAGACGGCTCAGCGGTGACAGGAGCAGAATGGAGGAGATTCCAGCAGCTCCAGTGTAGACGGCTCAGCAGTGACAGGAGCAGAATGGAGGAGATTCCAGCAGCTCCAGTGTAGACGGCTCAGCAGTGACAGGAGCAGAATGGAGGAGATTCCGGCAGCTCCAGTGTAGACGGCTCAGCGGTGACAGGAGCAGAATGGAGGAGATTCCGGCAGCTCCAGTGTAGCCGGCTCAGCGGTGACAGGAGCAGAATGGAGGAGATTCCAGCAGCTCCAGTGTAGATGGCTCAGCGGTGACAGGAGCAGAATGGAGGAGATTCCAGCAGCTCCAGTGTAGACGGCTCAGCGGTGACAGGAGAAGAATGGAGGAGATTCCGGCAGCTCCAGTGTAGACGGCTCAGCAGTGACAGGAGCAGAATGGAGGAGATTCCGGCAGCTCCAGTGTAGACGGCTCAGCAGTGACAGGAGCAGAATGGAGGAGATTCCGGCAGCTCCAGTGTAGACGGCTCAGCGGTGACAGGAGCAGAATGGAGGAGATTCCGGCAGCTCCAGTGTAGACGGCTCAGCGGTGACAGGAGCAGAATGGAGGAGATTCCGGCAGCTCCAGTGTAGATGGCTCAGCAGTGACAGGAGCAGAATGGAGGAGATTCCGGCAGCTCCAGTGTAGACGGCTCAGCGGTGACAGGAGCAGAATGGAGGAGATTCCGGCAGCTCCAGTGTAGACGGCTCAGCGGTGACAGGAGCAGAATGGAGGAGATTCCGGCAGCTCCAGTGTAGACGGCTCAGCAGTGACAGGAGCAGAATGGAGGAGATTCCGGCAGCTCCAGTGTAGACGGCTCAGCAGTGACAGGAGCAGAATGGAGGAGATTCCAGCAGCTCCAGTGTAGACGGCTCAGCGGTGACAGGAGAAGAATGGAGGAGATTCCGGCAGCTCCAGTGTAGACGGCTCAGCAGTGACAGGAGCAGAATGGAGGAGATTCCAGCAGCTCCAGTGTAGACGGCTCAGCAGTGACAGGAGCAGAATGGAGGAGATACCAGCAGCTCCAGTGTAGACGGCTCAGCGGTAACAGGAGCAGAATGGAGGAGATTCCGGCAGCTCCAGTGTAGACGGCTCAGCGGTGACAGGAGAAGAATGGAGGAGATTCCGGCAGCTCCTGTGTAGACGGCTCAGCGGTGACAGGAGCAGAATGGAGGAGATTCCGGCAGCTCCAGTGTAGACGGCTCAGCGGTGACAGGAGCAGAATGGAGGAGATTCCAGCAGCTCCAGTGTAGATGGCTCAGCGGTGACAGGAGCAGAATGGAGGAGATTCCAGCAGCTCCAGTGTAGATGGCTCAGCGGTGACAGGAGCAGAATGGAGGAGATTCCAGCAGCTCCAGTGTAGACGGCTCAGCGGTGACAGGAGAAGAATGGAGGAGATTCCGGCAGCTCCAGTGTAGACGGCTCAGCAGTGACAGGAGCAGAATGGAGGAGATTCCAGCAGCTCCAGTGTAGACGGCTCAGCAGTGACAGGAGCAGAACGGAGGAGATTCCGGCAGCTCCAACGCAGACGGCTCAGCGGTGACAGGAGCAGAATGGAGGAGATTCCGGCAGCTCCAGTGTAGACGGCTCAGCGGTGACAGGAGCAGAATGGAGGAGATTCCGGCAGCTCCAGTGTAGACGGCTCAGCGGTGACAGGAGCAGAATGGAGGAGATTCCGGCAGCTCCAGTGTAGACGGCTCAGCGGTGACAGGAGCAGAATGGAGGAGATTCCTTCAGCTCCAGTGTAGACGGCTCAGCGGTGACAGGAGCAGAATGGAGGAGATTCCAGCAGCTCCAGTGTAGACGGCTCAGCGGTGACAGGAGCAGAATGGAGGAGATTCCGGCAGCTCCAGTGTAGACGGGTCAGCGGTGACAGGAGCAGAATGGAGGAGATTTCGGCAGCTCCAGTGTAGACGGCTCAGCGGTGACAGGAGCAGAATGGGGGAGATTCCAGCAGCTCCAGTGTAGACGGCTCAGCGGTGACAGGAGCAGAATGGAGGAGATTCCAGCAGCTCCAGTGTAGACGGCTCAGCGGTGACAGGAGCAGAATGGAGGAGATTCCAGCAGCTGCAGTGTAGACGGCTCAGCGGTGACAGGAGCAGAATGGAGGAGATTCCAGCAGCTCCAGTGTAGACGGCTCAGCGGTGACAGGAGCAGAATGGAGGAGATTCCAGCAGCTCCAGTGTAGACGGCTCAGCGGTGACAGGAGCAGAATGGAGGAGATTCCGGCAGCTCCAGTGTAGACGGCTCAGCGGTGACAGGAGCAGAATGGAGGAGATTCCGGCAGCTCCAGTGTAGACGGCTCAGCGGTGACAGGAGCAGAATGGAGGAGATTCCAGCAGCTCCAGTGTAGACGGCTCAGCGGTGACAGGAGCTGAATGGAGGAGATTCCAGCAGCTCCAGTGTAGATGGCTCAGCGGTGACAGGAGCAGAATGGAGGAGATTCCAGCAGCTCCAGTGTAGACGGCTCAGCGGTGACAGGAGCAGAATGGAGGAGATTCCGGCAGCTCCAGTGTAGATGGCTCAGCGGTGACAGGAGCAGAATGGAGCAGATTCCGGCAGCTCCAGTGTAGATGGCTCAGCGGTGACAGGAGCAGAATGGAGGAGATTCCAGCAGCTCCAGTGTAGACGGCTCAGCGGTGACAGAAGCAGAATGGAGGAGATTCCAGCAGCTCCAGTGTAGATGGCTCAGCGGTGACAGGAGCAGAATGGAGGAGATTCCAGCAGCTCCAGTGTAGATGGCTCAGCGGTGACAGGAGCAGAATGGAGGAGATTCCAGCAGCTCCAGTGTAGACGGCTCAGCGGTGACAGGAGCAGAATGGAGGAGATTCCGGCAGCTCCAGTGTAGACGGCTCAGCGGTGACAGGAGCAGAATGGAGGAGATTCCGGCAGCTCCAGTGTAGACGGCTCAGCGGTGACAGGAGCAGAATGGAGGAGATTCCAGCAGCTCTAGTGTAGACGGCTCAGTGGTGACAGGAGCAGAATGGAGGAGATTCCGGCAGCTCCAGTGTAGACGGCTCAGCGGTGACAGGAGCAGAATGGAGGAAATTCCGGCAGCTCCAGTGTAGACGGCTCAGCGGTGACAGGAGCAGAATGGAGGAGATTCCGGCAGCTCCAGTGTAGATGGCTCAGCGGTGACAGGAGCAGAATGGAGGAGATTCCAGGAGCTCCAGTGTAGATGGCTCAGCGGTGACAGGAGCAGAATGGAGGAGATTCCAGCAGCTCCAGTGTAGACGGCTCAGCGGTGACAGGAGCAGAATGGAGGAGATTCCAGCAGCTCCAGAGTAGACGGCTCAGCGGTGACAGGAGCAGAATGGAGGAGATTCCGGCAGCTCCAGTGTAGACGGCTCAGCGGTGACTGGAGCAGAATGGAGGAGATTCCGGCAGCTCCAGTGTAGACGGCTCAGCGGTGACAGGAGCAGAATGGAGGAGATTCCGGCAGCTCCAGTGTAGACGGCTCAGCGGTGACAGGAGCAGAATGGAGGAGATTCCGGCAGCTCCAGTGTAGACGGCTCAGCGGTGACAGGAGCAGAATGGAGGAGATTCCAGCAGCTCCAGTGTAGATGGCTCAGCGGTGACAGGAGCAGAATGGAGGAGATTCCAGCAGCTCCAGTGTAGATGGCTCAGCGGTGACAGGAGCAGAATGGAGGAGATTCCAGCAGCTCCAGTGTAGATGGCTCAGCGGTGACAGGAGCAGAATGGAGGAGATTCCAGCAGCTCCAGTGTAGACGGCTCAGCGGTGACAGGAGCAGAATGGAGGAGATTCCAGCAGCTCCAGTGTAGACGGCTCAGCGGTGACAGGAGCAGAATGGAGGAGATTCCAGCAGCTCCAGAGTAGACGGCTCAGCGGTGACAGGAGCAGAATGGAGGAGATTCCAGCAGCTCCAGTGTAGACGGCTCAGCGGTGACAGGAGCAGAATGGAGGAGATTCCAGCAGCTCCAGTGTAGACGGCTCAGCGGTGACAGGAGCAGAATGGAGGAGATTCCAGCAGCTCCAGTGTAGACGGCTCAGCGGTGACAGGAGCAGAATGGAGGAGATTCCGCCAGCTCCAGTGTAGACGGCTCAGCGGTGACAGGAGCAGAATGGAGGAGATTCCGGCAGCTCCAGTGTAGATGGCTCAGCGGTGACAGGAGCAGAATGGAGGAGATTCCGGCAGCTCCAGTGTAGACGGCTCAGCGGTGACAGGAGCAGAATGGAGGAGATTCCGGCAGCTCCAGTGTAGACGGCTCAGCGGTGGCCGGAGCAGAATGGAGGAGATTCCAGCAGCTCCAGTGTAGACGGCTCAGCTGTGACAGGAGCAGAATGGAGGAGATTCCGGCAGCTCCAGTGTAGATGGCTCAGCAGTGACAGGAGCAGAATGGAGGAGATTCCGGCAGCTCCAGTGTAGACGGCTCAGCAGTGACAGGAGCAGAATGGAGGAGATTCCGGCAGCTCCAGTGTAGACGGCTCAGCGGTGACAGGAGCAGAATGGAGGAAATTCCTGCAGCTCCAGTGTAGACGGCTCAGCGGTGACAGGAGCAGAATGGAGGAGATTCCGGCAGCTCCAGTGTAGACGGCTCAGCGGTGACAGGAGCAGAATGGAGGAGATTCCAGCAGCTCCAGTGTAGACGGCTCAGCGGTGACAGGAGCAGAATGGAGGAGATTCCAGCAGCTCCAGTGTAGACGGCTCAGCGGTGGCCGGAGCAGAATGGAGGAGATTCCAGCAGCTCCAGTGTAGACGGCTCAGCGGTGACAGGAGCAGAATGGAGGAGATTCCAGCAGCTCCAGTGTAGACGGCTCAGCAGTGACAGGAGCAGAATGGAGGAGATTCCGGCTGCTCCAGTGTAGACGGCTCAGCAGTGACAGGAGCAGAATGGAGGAGATTCCAGCAGCTCCAGTGTAGACGGCTCAGCGGTGACAGGAGCAGAATGGAGGACATTCCGGCAACTCCAGTGTAGACGGCTCAGCAGTGACAGGAGCAGAATGGAGGAGATTCCGGCAACTCCAGTGTAGACGGCTCAGCAGTGACAGGAGCAGAATGGAGGAGATTCCGGCAGCTCCAGTGTAGACGGCTCAGCGGTGACAGGAGCAGAATGGAGGAGATTCCGGCAACTCCAGTGTAGACGGCTCAGCGGTGACAGGAGCAGAATGGAGGAGATTCCGGCAGCTCCAGTGTAGACGGCTCAGCGGTGACAGGAGCAGAATGGAGGAGATTCCGGCAGCTCCAGTGTAGACGGCTCAGCAGTGACAGGAGCAGAATGGAGGAGATTCCAGCAGCTCCAGTGTAGACGGCTCAGCAGTGACAGGAGCAGAATGGAGGAGATTCCGGCAGCTCCAGTGTAGACGGCTCAGCGGTGACAGGAGCAGAATGGAGGAGATTCCAGCAGCTCCAGTGTAGACGGCTCAGCGGTGACAGGAGCAGAATGGAGGAGATTCCGGCAGCTCCAGTGTAGACGGCTCAGCGGTGACAGGAGCAGAATGGAGGAGATTCCGGCAGCTCCTGTGTAGACGGCTCAGCAGTGACAGGAGCAGAATGGAGGAGATTCCGGCTGCTCCAGTGTAGACGGCTCAGCAGTGACAGGAGCAGAATGGAGGAGATTCCGGCAGCTCCAGTGTAGACGGCTCAGCGGTGACAGGAGCAGAATGGAGGAGATTCTGGCAGCTCCAGTGTAGACGGCTCAGCAGTGACTGGAGCAGAATGGAGGAGATTCCAGCAGCTTCAGTGTAGACGGCTCAGCGGTGACAGGAGCAGAATGGAGGAGATTCCAGGAGCTCCAGTGTAGACGGCTCAGCAGTGACAGGAGCAGAATGGAGGAGATTCCAGCAGCTCCAGTGTAGACGGCTCAACAGTCACAGGAGCAGAATGGAGGAGATTCCAGGAGCTCCAGTGTAGACGGCTCAGCAGTGACAGGAGCAGAATGGAGGAGATTCCAGGAGCTCCAGTGTAGACCGCTCAGCGTTGACAGGAGCAGAATGGAGGAGATTCATGGAGCTCCAGTGTAGACGGCTCAGCAGTGACAGGAGCAGAATGGAGGAGATTCCATCAGCTCCAGTGTAGACGGCTCAGCGGTGACAGGAGCAGAATGGAGGAGATTCCAGGAGCTCCAGTGTAGACGGCTCAGCGGTGATAGGAGCAGAATGGAGGAGATTCCAGCAGCTCCAGTGTAGACGGCTCAGCGGTGACAGGAGCAGAATGGAGGAGATTCCAGGAGCTCCAGTGTAGACGGCTCAGCGGTGACAGGAGCAGAATGGAGGAGATTCCAGCAGCTCCAGTGTAGACAGCTCAGCAGTGACAGGAGCAGAATGGAGGAGATTCCAGCAGCTCCAGTGTAGACGGCTCAGCAGTGACAGGAGCAGAATGGAGGAAATTCCAGCAGCTCCAGTGTAGACGGCTCAGCAGTGACAGGAGCAGAATGGAGGAGATTCCAGGAGCTCCAGTGTAGACGGCTCAGCGGTGTCAGGAGCAGAATGGAGGAGATTCCAGCAGCTCCAGTGTAGACGGCTCAGCGGTGACAGGAGCAGAATGGAGGAGATTCCAGGAGCTCCAGTGTAGACGGCTCAGCAGTGACAGGAGCAGAATGGAGGAAATTCCAGCAGCTCCAGTGTAGACGGCTCAGCATTGACAGGAGCAGAATGAAGGAGATTCCAGGAGCTCCAGTGTAGACGGCTCAGCGGTGACAGGAGCAGAATGGAGGAGAATCCAGCAGCTCCAGTGTAGACCGCTCAGCGGTGACAGGAGCAGAATGGAGGAGATTCCGGCAGCTCCTGTGTAGACGGCTCAGCGGTGACAGGAGCAGAATGGAGGAGATTCCGGCAGCTCCTGTGTAGACGTTTCAGCAGTGACAGGAGCAGAATGGTGGAGATTCCAGCAGCTCCAGTGTAGACGGCTCAGCGGTGACAGGAGCAAAATGGAGGAGATTCCAGCAGCTCCAGTGTAGACGGCTCAGCGGTGACAGGAGCAGAATGGAGGAGATTCCAGGAGCTCCAGTGTAGACCGCTCAGCGGTGACAGGAGCAGAATGGAGGAGATTCCGGCAGCTCCAGTGCAGACGGCTCATCGGTGACAGGAGCAGAATGGAGGAGATTCCAGCAGCTCCAGTGTAGACGGCTCAGCGGTGACAGGAGCAGAATGGAGGAGATTCCAGCAGCTCCAGTGTAGACGGCTCAGCCGTGACAGGAGCAGAATGGAGGAGATTCCGGCAGCTCCAGTGTAGACGGCTCAGCGGTGACAGGAGCAGAATGGAGGAGATTCCTGCAGCTCCAGTGTAGACGGCTCAGCGGTGACAGGAGCAGAATGGAGGAGTTTCCGGCAGCTTCAGTGTAGACGGCTCATCGGTGACAGGAGCAGAATGGAGGAGATTCCAGCAGCTCCAGTGTAGACGGCTCAGCGGTGACAGGAGCAGAATGGAGGAGATTCCAGCAGCTCCAGTGTAGACAGCTCAGCGGTGACAGGAGCAGAATGGAGGAGATTCCAGCAGCTCCAGTGCAGACGGCTCAGCGGTGACAGGAGCAGAATGGAGGAGATTCCGGCAGCTCCAGTGTAGACGGCTCAGCGGTGACAGGAGCAGAATGGAGGAGATTCCGGCAGCTCCAGTGTAGACGGCTCAGCGGTGACAGGAGCAGAATGGAGGAGATTCCAGCAGCTCCAGTGTAGACGGCTCAGCGGTGACAGGAGCAGAATGGAGGAGATTCCAGCAGCTCCAGTGTAGATGGCTCAGCGGTGACTGGAGCAGAATGGAGGAGATTCCAGCAGCTCCAGTGTAGACGGCTCAGCGGTGACTGGAGCAGAATGGAGGAGATTCCGGCAGCTCCAGTGTAGACGGCTCAGCGGTGACAGGAGCAGAATGTAGGAGATTCCGGCAGCTCCAGTGTAGACGGCTCAGCGGTGACAGGAGCAGAATGGAGGAGATTCCAGCAGCTCCAGTGTAGACGGCTCAGCGGTGACAGGAGCAGAATGGAGGAGATTCCAGCAGCTCCAGTGTAGATGGCTCAGCGGTGACTGGAGCAGAATGGAGGAGATTCCAGCAGCTCCAGTGTAGACGGCTCAGCGGTGACAGGAGCAGAATGGAGGAGATTCCAGCAGCTCCAGTGTAGATGGCTCAGCGGTGACAGGAGCAGAATGGAGGAGATTCCAGCAGCTCCAGTGTAGATGGCTCAGCGGTGACTGGAGCAGAATGGAGGAGATTCCAGCAGCTCCAGTGTAGACGGCTCAGCGGTGACAGGAGCAGAATGGAGGAGATTCCAGCAGCTCCAGTGTAGACGGCTCAGCGGTGACAGGAGCAGAATGGAGGAGATTCCAGCAGCTCCCGTGTAGACGGCTCAGCGGTGACTGGAGCAGAATGGAGGAGATTCCAGCAGCTCCAGTGTAGATGGCTCAGCGGTGACAGGAGCAGAATGGAGGAGATTCCGGCATCTCCAGTGTAGACGGCTCAGCGGTGACAGGAGAAGAATGGAGGAGATTCCGGCAGCTCCAGTGTAGACGGCTCAGCGGTGACAGGAGCAGAATGGAGGAGATTCCGGCAGCTCCAGTGTAGACGGCTCAGCGGTGACAGGAGCAGAATGGAGGAGATTCCGGCAGCTCCAGTGTAGACGGCTCAGCGGTGACAGGAGCAGAATGGAGGAGATTCCGGCAGCTCCACTGTAGACGGCTCAGCGGTGACAGGAGAAGAATGGAGGAGATTCCGGCAGCTCCAGTGTAGACGGCTCAGCGGAGACAGGAGCAGAATGGAGGAGATTCCGGCAGCTCCAGTGTAGACGGCTCAGCGGTGACAGGAGCAGAATGGAGGAGATTCCGGCAGCTCCAGTGTAGACGGCTCAGCGGTGACAGGAGCAGAATGAAGGAGATTCCAGCAGCTCCAGTGTAGACGGCTCAGCGGTGACCGGAGCAGAATGGAGGAGATTCCAGCAGCTCCAGTGTAGACGGCTCAGCGGTGACCGGAGCAGAATGGAGGAGATTCCAGCAGCTCCAGTGTAGACGGCTCAGCGGTGACAGGAGCAGAATGGAGGAGATTCCAGCAGCTCCAGTGTAGACGGCTCAGCGGTGACAGGAGCAGAATGGAGGAGATTCCAGCAGCTCCAGTGTAGACGGCTCAGCGGTGACAGGAGCAGAATGGAGGAGATTCCGGCAGCTCCAGTGTAGACGGCTCAGCGGTGACAGGAGCAGAATGGAGGAGATTCCGGCAGCTCCATTGTAGACGGCTCAGCGGTGACAGGAGCAGAATGTAGGAGATTCCGGCAGCTCAAGTGTAGACGGCTCAGCGGTGACTGGAGCAGAATGGAGGAGATTCCGGCAGCTCCAGTGTAGACGGCTCAGCCGTGACAGGATCAGAATGGAGGAGATTCCGGCAGCTCCAGTGTAGACGGCTCAGCGGTGACAGGATCAGAATGGAGGAGATTCCCGCAGCTCCAGTGTAGACGGCTCAGCGGTGAAAGGAGCAGAATGGAGGAGATTCCGGCAGCTCCAGTGTAGACGGCTCATCGGTGACAGGAGCAGAATGGAGGAGATTCCAGCAGCTCCAGTGTAGACGGCTCAACGGTGACTGGAGCAGAATGGAGGAGATTCCGGCAGCTCCAGTGTAGACGGCTCAGCGGTGACAGGAGCAGAATGGAGGAGATTCCGGCAGCTCCAGTGTAGACGGCTCAGCGGTGACAGGAGCAGAATGGAGGAGATTCCAGCAGCTCCAGTGTAGACGGCTCGGCGGTGACAGGAGCAGATTGGAGGAGATTCCGGCAGCTCCAGTGTAGGCGGCTCAGCCGTGACAGTTGCAGAATGGAGGAGATTCCGGCAGCTCCAGTGTAGACGACTCAGCGGTGACAGGAGCAGATTGGAGGAGATTCTTGCAGCTCCAGTGTAGACGGCTCAGCCGTGACAGTTGCAGAATGTAGGAGATTGCGGCAGCTCCAGTGTAGACGGCTCAGCCGTGACAGGAGCGGAATGGAGGAGATTCCAGCAGCTCCAGTGTAGATGGCTCAGCCGTGACAGGAGCAGAATGGAGGAGATTCCAGCAGCTCCAGTGTAGATGGCTCAGCGGTGACAGGAGCAGAATGGAGGAGATTCCGGCAGCTCCAGTGTAGACGGCTCAGCAGTGACAGGAGCAGAATGGAGGAGATTCCAGCAGCTCCAGTGTAGACGGCTCAGCGGTGACAGGAGCAGAATGGAGGAGATTCCAGCAGCTCCAGTGTAGACGGCTCAGCGGTGACTGGAGCAGAATGGAGGAGATTCCAGCAGCTCCAGTGTAGATGGCTCAGCGGTGACAGGAGCAGAATGGAGGAGATTCCGGCATCTCCAGTGTAGACGGCTCAGCGGTGACAGGAGAAGAATGGAGGAGATTCCGGCAGCTCCAGTGTAGACGGCTCAGCGGTGACAGGAGCAGAATGGAGGAGATTCCGGCAGCTCCAGTGTAGACGGCTCAGCGGTGACAGGAGCAGAATGGAGGAGATTCCGGCAGCTCCAGTGTAGACGGCTCAGCGGTGACAGGAGCAGAATGGAGGAGATTCCGGCAGCTCCAGTGTAGACGGCTCAGCGGTGACAGGAGAAGAATGGAGGAGATTCCGGCAGCTCCAGTGTAGACGGCTCAGCGGAGACAGGAGCAGAATGGAGGAGATTCCGGCAGCTCCAGTGTAGACGGCTCAGCGGTGACAGGAGCAGAATGGAGGAGATTCCGGCAGCTCCAGTGTAGACGGCTCAGCGGTGACAGGAGCAGAATGGAGGAGATTCCAGCAGCTCCAGTGTAGACGGCTCAGCGGTGACCGGAGCAGAATGGAGGAGATTCCAGCAGCTCCAGTGTAGACGGCTCAGCGGTGACCGGAGCAGAATGGAGGAGATTCCAGCAGCTCCAGTGTAGACGGCTCAGCGGTGACAGGAGCAGAATGGAGGAGATTCCAGCAGCTCCAGTGTAGACGGCTCAGCGGTGACAGGAGCAGAATGGAGGAGATTCCGGCAGCTCCAGTGTAGACGGCTCAGCGGTGACAGGAGCAGAATGGAGGAGATTCCGGCAGCTCCAGTGTAGACGGCTCAGCGGTGACAGGAGCAGAATGGAGGAGATTCCGGCAGCTCCAGTGTAGACGGCTCAGCGGTGACAGGAGCAGAATGGAGGAGATTCCGGCAGCTCCATTGTAGACGGCTCAGCGGTGACAGGAGCAGAATGTAGGAGATTCCGGCAGCTCCAGTGTAGACGGCTCAGCGGTGACTGGAGCAGAATGGAGGAGATTCCGGCAGCTCCAGTGTAGACGGCTCAGCCGTGACAGGATCAGAATGGAGGAGATTCCGGCAGCTCCAGTGTAGACGGCTCAGCGGTGACAGGATCAGAATGGAGGAGATTCCCGCAGCTCCAGTGTAGACGGCTCAGCGGTGAAAGGAGCAGAATGGAGGAGATTCCGGCAGCTCCAGTGTAGACGGCTCATCGGTGACAGGAGCAGAATGGAGGAGATTCCAGCAGCTCCAGTGTAGACGGCTCAACGGTGACTGGAGCAGAATGGAGGAGATTCCGGCAGCTCCAGTGTAGACGGCTCAGCGGTGACAGGAGCAGAATGGAGGAGATTCCGGCAGCTCCAGTGTAGACGGCTCAGCGGTGACAGGAGCAGAATGGAGGAGATTCCAGCAGCTCCAGTGTAGACGGCTCGGCGGTGACAGGAGCAGATTGGAGGAGATTCCGGCAGCTCCAGTGTAGGCGGCTCAGCCGTGACAGTTGCAGAATGGAGGAGATTCCGGCAGCTCCAGTGTAGACGACTCAGCGGTGACAGGAGCAGATTGGAGGAGATTCTTGCAGCTCCAGTGTAGACGGCTCAGCCGTGACAGTTGCAGAATGTAGGAGATTGCGGCAGCTCCAGTGTAGACGGCTCAGCCGTGACAGGAGCGGAATGGAGGAGATTCCAGCAGCTCCAGTGTAGATGGCTCAGCCTTGACAGGAGCAGAATGGAGGAGATTCCAGCAGCTCCAGTGTAGATGGCTCAGCGGTGACAGGAGCAGAATGGAGGAGATTCCGGCAGCTCCAGTGTAGACGGCTCAGCAGTGACAGGAGCAGAATGGAGGAGATTCCAGCAGCTCCAGTGTAGACGGCTCAGCGATGACAGGAGCAGAATGGAGGAGTTTCCGGCAGCTCCAGTGTAGACGGCTCAGCGGTGACAGGAGCAGAATGGAGGAGATTCCGGCAGCTCCAGTGTAGACGGCTCAGCGGTGACAGGAGCAGAATGGAGGAGATTCCAGCAGCTCCAGTGTAGACGGCTCAGCGGTGACAGGAGCAGAATGGAGGAGATTCCGGTAGCTCCAGTGTAGACGGCTCAGCGGTGACAGGAGCAGAATGGAGGAGATTCCGGCAGCTCCAGTGTAGACGGCTCAGTGGTGACAGGAGCAGAATGGAGGAGATTCCGGCAACTCCAGTGTAGACGGCTCAGCGGTGACAGGAGCAGAATGGAGGAGATTCCGGCAGCTCCAGTGTAGACGGCTCAGTAGTGACAGGAGCAGAATGGAGGAGATTCCCTCAGCTCCAGTGTAGACGGCTCAGCGGTGACAGAAGCAGAATGGAGGAGATTCCGTGAGTTCCAGAGTAGACGGCTCAGCAGTGACAGGAGCAGAATAAAGGAGATTCCAGCAGCTTCTGTGTAGACGGCTCAGCAGTGACAGGAGCAGAATTGAGGAGATTCCGGGAGCTCCAGTTTAGACGGTTCAGCGGTGACAGGAGCAGAATGGAGGAGATTCCAGCCGCTCCTGTGTAGACGGCTCAGCAGTGACAGGAGCAGAATGGAGGAGATTCCTGCAGCTCCAGTGTAGACGGCTCAGCGGTGACAGGAGCAGAATGGAGGAGATTCCTGCAGCTCCTGTGTAGACGGCTCAGCTGTGACAGGAGAAGAATGGAGGAGATTCCAGCAGCTCCAGTGTAGACGGAACAGCAGTGACAGGAGCAGAATGCAGGAGATTCCAGCAGCTCCAGTGTAGACGGCTCAGCGGTGACAGGAGCAGAATGAAGGCGATTCCAGCAGCTCCAGTGTAGACGGCTCAGTGGTGACAGGAGCAGAATGGAGGAGATTCCGGCAGCTCCAGTGTAGATGGCTCAGCGGTGACAGGAGCAAAATGGAGGAGATTCCAGCAGCTCCAGTCTAGACGGCTCAGCCGTGACAGGAGCAGAATGGAGGAGATTCCAGCGGCTCCAGTGTAGACGGCTCAGCGGTGACAGGAGCAGAATGGAGGAGATTCCAGCAGCTCCAGTGTAGACGGCTCAGTGGTGACAGGAGCAGAATGGAGGAGATTCCAGCAGCTCTAGTGTAGACGGCTTAGCGGTGACAGGAGCAGAATGGAGGAGATTCCAGCAGCTCCAGTGTAGACGGCTCAGCGGTGACAGAAGCAGAATGGAGGAGATTCCGTGAGTTCCAGAGTAGACGGCTCAGCAGTGACAGGAGCAGAATGAAGGAGATTCCAGCAGCTCCTGTGTAGACGGCTCAGCAGTGACAGGAGCAGAATTGAGGAGATTCCGGGAGCTCCAGTGTAGACGGTTCAGCGGTGACAGGAGCAGAATGGAGGAGATTCCAGCCGCTCCTGTGTAGACGGCTCAGCAGTGACAGGAGAAGAATGGAGGAGATTCTAGCAGCTCCAGTGTAGACGGCTCAGTGGTGACAGGAGCAGAATGGAGGAGATTCCAGCAGCTCTAGTGTAGACGGCTTAGCGGTGACAAGAGCAGAATGGAGGAGATTCCGGCTGCTCCAGTGTAGACGGCTCAGCGGTGACAGGAGCAGAATGGAGGAGATTTCAGCAGGCCCAGTGTAGACGGTTCAGCGGTGACAGGAGCAGAATGGAGGAGATTCCGGCAGCTCCAGTGTAGACGGCTCAGCGGTGACAGGAGCAGAATAGAGGAGATTCCGGCAGCTCCAGTGTAGACGGCTCAGCGGTGACAGGAGCAGAATGGAGGAGATTCCAGCAGCTCCAGTGTAGACAGCTCAGTGGTGACAGGAGCAGAATGGAGCAGATTCCGGCAGCTCCAGTGTAGACGGCTCAGCGGTGACAGGAGCAGAATGGAGGAGATTCCCTCAGCTCCAGTGTAGACGGCTCAGCGGTGACAGGAGCAGAATGGAGGAGATTCCGGGAGCTCCAGTGTAGACGGAACAGCAGTGACAGGAGCAGAATGGAGGAGATTCCAGCAGCTCCAGTGTAGACGGCTCAGCGGTGACAGGAGCAGAATGAAGGCGATTCCAGCAGCTCCAGTGTAGACGGCTCAGTGGTGACAGGAGCAGAATGGAGGAGATTCCGGCAGCTCCAGTGTAGATGGCTCAGCGGTGACAGGAGCAAAATGGAGGAGATTCCAGCAGCTCCAGTGTAGACGGCTCAGCCGTGACAGGAGCAGAATGGAGGAGATTCCAGCGGCTCCAGTGTAGACGGCTCAGCGGTGACAGGAGCAGAATGGAGGAGATTCCAGCAGCTCCAGTGTAGACGGCTCAGCGGTGACAGGAGCAGAATGGAGGAGATTCCGGCAGCTCCAGTGTAGACGGCTCAGCGGTGACAGGAGCAGAATGGAGGAGATTCCCTCAGCTTCAGTGTAGACGGCTCAGCGGTGACAGGAGCAGAATGGAGGAGTTTCCGGGAGCTCCAGTGTAGACGGCTCAGCAGTGACAGGAGCAGAATGGAGGAGATTCCAGCAGCTTCTGTGTAGACGGCTCAGCGGTGACCCGAGCAGAATGGAGGAGATTCCAGCAGCTCCAGTGTAGACGGCTCAGCAGTGACAGGAGCAGAATGGAGGAGATTCCGGGAGCTCCAGTGTAGACGGCTCAGCGGTGACAGGAGCAGAATGGAGGAGATTCCAGCAGCTCCAGTGTAGACGGCTCAGCAGTGACAGGAGCAGAATGGAGGAGATTCCACTAGCTCCAGTGTAGACGGCTCGGCGGTGACAGGAGCAGATTGGAGGAGATTCCGGCAGCTCCAGTGTAGACGACTCGGCGGTGATAGGAGCAGATTGGAGGAGATTCCGGCAGCTCCAGTGTAGACGGCTCAGCCGTGACAGTTGCAGAATGGAGGAGATTCCGGCAGCTCCAGTGTAGACGGCTCAGCGGTGACAGGAGCAGAATGGAGGAGATTCCAGCAGCTCCAGTGTAGACGGCTCAGCGGTGACTGGAGCAGAACGGAGGAGATTCCGGCAGCTCCAGTGTAGACGGCTCAGCGGTGACAGGAGCAGAATGGAGGAGATTCCAGTAGCTCCACTGTAAACGGCTCAGCGGTGACAGGAGCAGAATGGAGGAGATTCCAGTAGCTCCAGTGTAGACTGCTCGGCGGTCACAGGAGCAGAATGGAGGAGATTCCAGCAGCTCCAGTGTAGACGACTCGGCGGTGACAGGAGCAGATTGGAGGAGATTCCGGCAGCTCCAGTGTAGTCGGCTCAGCCGTGACAGTTGCAGAATGGAGGAGATTCCGGCAGCTCCAGTGTAGATGGCTCAGCCGTGACAGGAGCAGAATAGAGGAGATTCCAGCAGCTCCAGTGTAGACGGCTCAGCCGTGACAGGAGCAGAATGGAGGAGATTCCAGCAGCTCCAGTGTAGACGGCTCAGCAGTGACAGGAGCAGAATGGAGGAGATTCCGGCAGCTCCAGTGTAGACGGCTCAGCGGTGACAGGAGCAGAATGGAGGAGATTCCAGCAGCTCCAGTGTAGACGGCTCAGCGGTGACAGGTGCAGAATGGAGGAGATTCCGGCAGCTCCAGTGTAGACGGCTCAGCGGTGACAGGAGCTGAATGGAGGAGATTCCAGCAGCTCCAGTGTAGACGACTCGGCGGTGACAGGAGCAGATTGGAGGAGATTCCGGCAGCTCCAGTGTAGGCGGCTCAGCCGTGACAGTTGCAGAATGGAGGAGATTCCGGCAGCTCCAGTGTCGACGGCTCAGCGGTGACAGGAGCAGAATGGAGGAGATTCCAGCAGCTCCAGTGTAGACGGCTCAGCGGTGACAGGAGCAGAATGGAGGAGATTCCAGCAGCTCCAGTGTAGACGGCTCAGCGGTGACAGGAGCAGAATGGAGGAGATTCCAGCAGCTCCAGTGTAGACGGCTCAGCGGTGACAGGAGCAGAATGGAGGAGATTCCAGTAGCTCCAGTGTAGACGGCTCGGCGTTGACAGGAGCAGAATGTAGGAGATTCCAGCAGCTCCAGTGTAGACGACTCGGCAGTGACAGGAGTAGATTGGAGGAGATTCCGGCAGCTCCAGTGTAGACGGCTCAGCCGTGACAGTTGCCGAATGGAGGAGATTCCGGCAGCTCCAGTGTAGACGGTTCAGCCGTGACAGGAGCAGAATGGAGGAGATTCCAGCAGCTCCAGTGTAGATGGCTCAGCCGTGACAGGAGCAGAATGGAGGAGATTCCAGCAGCTCCAGTGTAGACGGCTCAGCGGTGACAGGAGCAGAATGGAGGAAATCCCGGCAGCTCCAGTGTAGACGACTCAGCAGTGACAGGAGCAGAATGGAGGAGATTCCCGGCAGCTCCAGTGTAGACGGCTCAGCGGTGACAGGAGCAGAATGGAGGAGATTCCGGCAGCTCCAGTGTAGGCGGCTCAGCGGTGACAGGAGCAAAATGGAGGAGATACCGGCAGCTCCAGTGTAGACCACTTAGCGATGACAGGAGCAGAATGGAGGAGATTCCGGCAGCTCCAGTGTAGACGGCTCAGCGGTGACAGGAGCAGAATGGAGGAGATTCCGGCAGCTCCAGTGTAGACGGCTCAGCGGTGACAGGAGCAGAATGGAGGAGATTCCGGCAGCTCCAGTGTAGACGGCTCAGCAGTGACAGGAGCAGAATGGAGGAGATTCCCTCAGCTCCAGTGTAGACGGCTCAGTGGTGACAGAAGCAGAATGGAGGAGATTCCGGGAGTTCCAGTGTAGATGGCTCAGCAGTGACAGGAGCAGAATGACGGAGATTCCAGCAGCTCCTGTGTAGACGGCTCAGCAGTGACAGGAGCAGAATTGAGGAGTTTCCGGGAGCTCCAGTGTAGACGGTTCAGCGGTGACAGGAGCAGAATGGAGGAGATTCCAGCCGCTCCTGTGTAGACGGCTCAGCAGTGACAGGAGCAGAATGAAGGAGATTCCTGCAGCTCCAGTGTAGACGGCTCAGCGGTGACAGGAGCAGAATGGAGGAGATTCCTGCAGCTCCTGTGTAGATGGCTCAGCTGTGACAGGAGAAGAATGGAGGAGATTCCAGCAGCTCCAGTGTAGACGGAACAGCAGTGAGAGGAGCAGAATGCAGGAGATTTCAGCAGCTCCAGTGTAGACAGCTCAGCGGTGACAGGAGCAGAATGAAGGCGATTCCAGCAGCTCCAGTGTAGACGGCTCAGTGGTGACAGGAGCAGAATGGAGGAGATTCCGGCAGCTCCAGTGTAGATGGCTCAGCGGTGACAGGAGCAAAATGGAGGAGATTCCAGCAGCTCCAGTCTAGACGGCTCAGCCGTGACAGGAGCAGAATGGAGGAGATTCCAGCGGCTCCAGTGTAGACGGCTCAGCGGTGACAGGAGCAGAATGGAGGAGATTCCAGCAGCTCCAGTGTAGACGGCTCAGTGGTGACAGGAGCAGAATGGAGGAGATTCCAGCAGCTCTAGTGTAGACGGCTTAGCGGTGACAAGAGCAGAATGGAGGAGATTCCGGCTGCTCCAGTGTAGACGGCTCAGCGGTGACAGGAGCAGAATGGAGGAGATTTCAGCAGGCCCAGTGTAGACGGCTCAGCGGTGACAGGAGCAGAATGGAGGAGATTCCGGTAGCTCCAGTGTAGACGGCTCAGCGGTGACAGGAGCAGAATGGAGGAGATTCCGGCAGCTCCAGTGTAGACGGCTCAGCGGTGACAGGAGCAGAATGGAGGAGATTCCAGCAGCTCCAGTGTAGACAGCTCAGTGGTGACAGGAGCAGAATGGAGCAGATTCCGGCAGCTCCAGTGTAGACGGCTCAGCGGTGACAGGAGCAGAATGGAGGAGATTCCCTCAGCTCCAGTGTAGACGGCTCAGCGGTGACAGGAGCAAAATGGAGGAGATTCCGGGAGCTCCAGTGTAGACGGAACAGCAGTGACAGGAGCAGAATGGAGGAGATTCCAGCAGCTCCAGTGTAGACGGCTCAGCGGTGACAGGAGCAGAATGAAGGCGATTCCAGCAGCTCCAGTGTAGACGGCTCAGTGGTGACAGGAGCAGAATGGAGGAGATTCCGGCAGCTCCAGTGTAGATGGCTCAGCGGTGACAGGAGAAGAAGGGAGGAGATTCCGGCAGCTCCAGTGTAGACGGCTCAGCGGTGACAGGAGCAAAATGGAGGAGATTCCAGCAGCTCCAGTGTAGACGGCTCAGCCGTGACAGGAGCAGAATGGAGGAGATTCCAGCGGCTCCAGTGTAGACGGCTCAGCGGTGACAGGAGCAGAATGGAGGAGATTCCAGCAGCTCCAGTGTAGACGGCTCAGTGGTGACAGGAGCAGAATGGAGGAGATTCCAGCAGCTCTAGTGTAGACGGCTTAGCGGTGACAAGAGCAGAATGGAGGAGTTTCCGGCTGCTCCAGTGTAGACGGCTCAGCGGTGACAGGAGCAGAATGGAGGAGATTTCAGCAGGCCCAGTGTAGACGGCTCAGCGGTGACAGGAGCAGAATGGAGGAGATTCCGGCAGCTCCAGTGTAGACGGCTCAGCGGTGACAGGAGCAGAATGGAGGAGATTCCGGCAGCTCCAGTGTAGACGGCTCAGCGGTGACAGGAGCAGATTGGAGGAGATTCCAGCAGCTCCAGTGTAGACAGCTCAGTGGTGACAGGAGCAGAATGGAGCAGATTCCGGCAGCTCCAGTGTAGACGGCTCAGCGGTGACAGGAGCAGAATGGAGGAGATTCCGGCAGCTCCAGTGTACACGGCTCAGCGGTGACAGGAGCAGAATGGAGGAGATTCCCTCAGCTCCAGTGTAGACGGCTCAGCGGTGACCAGAGCAGAATGGAGGAGTTTCCGGGAGCTCCAGTGTAGACGGCTCAGCAGTGACAGGAGCAGAATGGAGGAGATTCCAGCAGCTTCTGTGTAGACGGCTCAGCGGTGACCCGAGCAGAATGGAGGAGATTCCAGCAGCTCCAGTGTAGACGGCTCAGCAGTGACAGGAGCAGAATGGAGGAGATTCCGGGAGCTCCAGTGTAGACGGCTCAGCGGTGACAGGAGCAGAATGGAGGAGATTCCAGCAGCTCCAGTGTAGACGGCTCAGCAGTGACAGGAGCAGAATGGAGGAGATTCCACTAGCTCCAGTGTAGACGGCTCGGCGGTGACAGGAGCAGATTGGAGGAGATTCCGGCAGCTCCAGTGTAGACGACTCGGCGGTGACAGGAGCAGATTGGAGGAGATTCCGGCAGCTCCAGTGTAGACGGCTCAGCCGTGACAGTTGCAGAATGGAGGAGATTCCGGCAGCTCCAGTGTAGACGGCTCAGCGGTGACAGGAGCAGAATGGAGGAGATTCCAGCAGCTCCAGTGTAGACGGCTCAGCGGTGACTGGAGCAGAATGGAGGAGATTCCGGCAGCTCCAGTGTAGACGGCTCAGCGGTGACAGGAGCAGAATGGAGGAGATTCCAGTAGCTCCACTGTAAACGGCTCAGCGGTGACAGGAGCAGAATGGAGGAGATTCCAGTAGCTCCAGTGTAGACTGCTCGGCGGTCACAGGAGCAGAATGGAGGAGATTCCAGCAGCTCCAGTGTAAACGACTCGGCGGTGACAGGAGCAGATTGGAGGAGATTCCGGCAGCTCCAGTGTAGACGGCTCAGCCGTGACAGTTGCAGAATGGAGGAGATTCCGGCAGCTCCAGTGTAGATGGCTCAGCCGTGACAGGAGCAGAATAGAGGAGATTCCAGCAGCTCCAGTGTAGACGGCTCAGCCGTGACAGGAGCAGAATGGAGGAGATTCCAGCCGCTCCAGTGTAGACGGCTCAGCAGTGACAGGAGCAGAATGGAGGAGATTCCGGCAGCTCCAGTGTAGACGGCTCAGCGGTGACAGGAGCAGAATGGAGGAGATTCCCGGCAGCTCCAGTGTAGACGGCTCAGCGGTGACAGGAGCAGAATGGAGGAGATTCCGGCAGCTCCAGTGTAGGCGGCTCAGCGGTGACAGGAGCAAAATGGAGGAGATACCGGCAGCTCCAGTGTAGACCACTTAGCGATGACAGGAGCAGAATGGAGGAGATTCCGGCAGCTCCAGTGTAGACGGCTCAGCGGTGACAGGAGCAGAATGGAGGAGATTCCGGCAGCTCCAGTGTAGACGGCTCAGCGGTGACAGGAGCAGAATGGAGGAGATTCCGGCAGCTCCAGTGTAGACGGCTCAGCAGTGACAGGAGCAGAATGGAGGAGATTCCCTCAGCTCCAGTGTAGACGGCTCAGCGGTGACAGAAGCAGAATGGAGGAGATTCCGGGAGTTCCAGTGTAGACTGCTCAGCAGTGACAGGAGCAGAATGAAGGAGATTCCAGCAGCTCCTGTGTAGACGGCTCAGCAGTGACAGGAGCAGAATTGAGGAGATTCCGGGAGCTCCAGTGTAGACGGTTCAGCGGTGACAGGAGCAGAATGGAGGAGATTCCAGCCGCTCCTGTGTAGACGGCTCAGCAGTGACAGGAGCAGAATGAAGGAGATTCCTGCAGCTCCAGTGTAGACGGCTCAGCCGTGACAGGAGCAGAATGGAGGAGATTCCAGCGGCTCCAGTGTAGACGGCTCAGCGGTGACAGGAGCAGAATGGAGGAGATTCCAGCAGCTCCAGTATAGACGGCTCAGTGGTGACAGGAACAGAATGGAGGAGATTCCAGCAGCTCTAGTGTAGACGGCTTAGCGGTGACAAGAGCAGAATGGAGGAGATTCCGGCTGCTCCAGTGTAGACGGCTCAGCGGTGACAGGAGCAGAATGGAGGAGATTTCAGCAGGCCCAGTGTAGACGGCTCAGCGGTGACAGGAGCAGAATGGAGGAGATTCCGGCAGCTCCAGTGTAGACGGCTCAGCGGTGACAGGAGCAGAATGGAAGAGATTCCGGCAGCTCCAGTGTAGACGGCTCAGCGGTGACAGGAGCAGAATGGAGGAGATTCCAGCAGCTCCAGTGTAGACAGCTCAGTGGTGACAGGAGCAGAATGGAGCAGATTCCGGCAGCTCCAGTGTAGACGGCTCAGCGGTGACAGGAGCAGAATGGAGGAGATTCCGTCAGCTCCAGTGTAGACGGCTCAGCGGTGACAGGAGCAGAATGGAGGAGATTCCGGGAGCTCCAGTGTAGACGGAACAGCAGTGACAGTAGCAGAATGGAGGAGATTCCAGCAGCTCCAGTGTAGACGGCTCAGCGGTGACAGGAGCAGAATGAAGGCGATTCCAGCAGCTCCAGTGTAGACGGCTCAGTGGTGACAGGAGCAGAATGGAGGAGATTCCGGCAGCTCCAGTGTAGATGGCTCAGCGGTGACAGGAGCAAAATGGAGGAGATTCCAGCAGCTCCAGGGTAGACGGCTCAGCCGTGACAGGAGCAGAATGGAGGAGATTCCAGCGGCTCCAGGGTAGACGGCTCAGCCGTGACAGGAGCAGAATGGAGGAGATTCCAGCAGCTCCAGTGTAGACGGCTCAGCGGTGACAGGAGCAGAATGGAGGAGATTCCAGCAGCTCCAGTGTAGACGGCTCAGCGGTGACAGGAGAAGAATGGAGGAGATTCCGGCAGCTCCAGTGTAGACGGCTCAGCAGTGACAGGAGCAGAATGGAGGAGATTCCAGCAGCTCCAGTGTAGACGGCTCAGCAGTGACAGGAGCAGAATGGAGGAGATTCCGGCAGCTCCAGTGTAGACGGCTCAGCGGTGACAGGAGCAGAATGGAGGAGATTCCGGCAGCTCCAGTGTAGACGGCTCAGCAGTGACAGGAGCAGAATGGAGGAGATTCCGGCAGCTCCAGTGTAGATGGCTCAGCAGTGACAGGAGCAGAATGGAGGAGATTCCGGCAGCTCCAGTGTAGACAGCTCAGCGGTGACAGGAGCAGAATGGAGGAGATTCCAGCAGCTCCAGTGTAGATGGCTCAGCGGTGACAGGAGAAGAATAGAGGAGATTCCGGCAGCTCCAGTGTAGACGGCTCAGTAGTGACAGGAGCAGAATGGAGGAGATTCCAGCAGCTCCAGTGTAGACGGCTCAGCAGTGACAGGAGCAGAATGGAGGAGATTCCGGCAGCTCCAGTGTAGACGGCTCAGCGGTGACAGGAGCAGAATGGAGGAGATTCCGGCAGCTCCAGTGTAGACGGAACAGCAGTGACAGGAGCAGAATGCAGGAGATTCCAGCAGCTCCAGTGTAGACGGCTCAGCGGTGACAGGAGCAGAATGAAGGCGATTCCAGCAGCTCCAGTGTAGACGGCTCAGTGGTGACAGGAGCAGAATGGAGGAGATTCCGGCAGCTCCAGTGTAGATGGCTCAGCGGTGACAGGAGCAAAATGGAGGAGATTCCAGCAGCTCCAGTCTAGACGGCTCAGCCGTGACAGGAGCAGAATGGAGGAGATTCCAGCGGCTCCAGTGTAGACGGCTCAGCGGTGACAGGAGCAGAATGGAGGAGATTCCAGCAGCTCCAGTGTAGACGGCTCAGTGGTGACAGGAGCAGAATGGAGGAGATTCCAGCAGCTCTAGTGTAGACGGCTTAGCGGTGACAGGAGCAGAATGGAGGAGATTCCAGCAGCTCCAGTGTAGACGGCTCAGCGGTGACAGAAGCAGAATGGAGGAGATTCCGTGAGTTCCAGAGTAGACGGCTCAGCAGTGACAGGAGCAGAATGAAGGAGATTCCAGCAGCTCCTGTGTAGACGGCTCAGCAGTGACAGGAGCAGAATTGAGGAGATTCCGGGAGCTCCAGTGTAGACGGTTCAGCGGTGACAGGAGCAGAATGGAGGAGATTCCAGCCGCTCCGGTGTAGACGGCTCAGCAGTGACAGGAGCAGAATGGAGGAGATTCCTGCAGCTCCAGTGTAGACGGCTCAGCGGTGACAGGAGCAGAATGGAGGAGATTCCTGCAGCTCCTGTGTAGACGGCTCAGCTGTGACAGGAGAAGAATGGAGGAGATTCTAGCAGCTCCAGTGTAGACGGCTCAGTGGTGACAGGAGCAGAATGGAGGAGATTCCAGCAGCTCTAGTGTAGACGGCTTAGCGGTGACAAGAGCAGAATGGAGGAGATTCCGGCTGCTCCAGTGTAGATGGCTCAGCGGTGACAGGAGCAGAATGGAGGAGATTTCAGCAGGCCCAGTGTAGACGGTTCAGCGGTGACAGGAGCAGAATGGAGGAGATTCCGGCAGCTCCAGTGTAGACGGCTCAGCGGTGACAGGAGCAGAATGGAGGAGATTCCGGCAGCTCCAGTGTAGACGGCTCAGCGGTGACAGGAGCAGAATGGAGGAGATTCCAGCAGCTCCAGTGTAGACAGCTCAGTGGTGACAGGAGCAGAATGGAGCAGATTCCGGCAGCTCCAGTGTAGACGGCTCAGCGGTGACAGGAGCAGAATGGAGGAGATTCCCTCAGCTCCAGTGTAGACGGCTCAGCGGTGACAGGAGCAGAATGGAGGAGATTCCGGGAGCTCCAGTGTAGACGGAACAGCAGTGACAGGAGCAGAATGGAGGAGATTCCAGCAGCTCCAGTGTAGACGGCTCAGCGGTGACAGGAGCAGAATGAAGGCGATTCCAGCAGCTCCAGTGTAGACGGCTCAGTGGTGACAGGAGCAGAATGGAGGAGATTCCGGCAGCTCCAGTGTAGATGGCTCAGCGGTGACAGGAGCAAAATGGAGGAGATTCCTGCAGCTCCAGTGTAGACGGCTCAGCCGTGACAGGAGCAGAATGGAGGAGATTCCAGCGGCTCCAGTGTAGACGGCTCAGCGGTGACAGGAGCAGAATGGAGGAGATTCCAGCAGCTCCAGTGTAGACGGGTCAGCGGTGACAGGAGCAGAATGGAGGAGATTCCGGCAGCTCCAGTGTAGACGGCTCAGCGGTGACAGGAGCAGAATGGAGGAGATTCCCTCAGCTTCAGTGTAGACGGCTCAGCGGTGACAGGAGCAGAATGGAGGAGTTTCCGGGAGCTCCAGTGTAGACGGCTCAGCAGTGACAGGAGCAGAATGGAGGAGATTCCAGCAGCTTCTGTGTAGACGGCTCAGCGGTGACCCGAGCAGAATGGAGGAGATTCCAGCAGCTCCAGTGTAGACGGCTCAGCAGTGACAGGAGCAGAATGGAGGAGATTCCGGGAGCTCCAGTGTAGACGGCTCAGCGGTGACAGGAGCAGAATGGAGGAGATTCCAGCAGCTCCAGTGTAGACGGCTCAGCAGTGACAGGAGCAGAATGGAGGAGATTCCACTAGCTCCAGTGTAGACGGCTCGGCGGTGACAGGAGCAGATTGGAGGAGATTCCGGCAGCTCCAGTGTAGACGACTCGGCGGTGATAGGAGCAGATTGGAGGAGATTCCGGCAGCTCCAGTGTAGACGGCTCAGCCGTGACAGTTGCAGAATGGAGGAGATTCCGGCAGCTCCAGTGTAGACGGCTCAGCGGTGACAGGAGCAGAATGGAGGAGATTCCAGCAGCTCCAGTGTAGACGGCTCAGCGGTGACTGGAGCAGAACGGAGGAGATTCCGGCAGCTCCAGTGTAGACGGCTCAGCGGTGACAGGAGCAGAATGGAGGAGATTCCAGTAGCTCCACTGTAAACGGCTCAGCGGTGACAGGAGCAGAATGGAGGAGATTCCAGTAGCTCCAGTGTAGACTGCTCGGCGGTCACAGGAGCAGAATGGAGGAGATTCCAGCAGCTCCAGTGTAGACGACTCGGCGGTGACAGGAGCAGATTGGAGGAGATTCCGGCAGCTCCAGTGTAGACGGCTCAGCCGTGACAGTTGCAGAATGGAGGAGATTCCGGCAGCTCCAGTGTAGATGGCTCAGCCGTGACAGGAGCAGAATAGAGGAGATTCCAGCAGCTCCAGTGTAGACGGCTCAGCCGTGACAGGAGCAGAATGGAGGAGATTCCAGCAGCTCCAGTGTAGACGGCTCAGCAGTGACAGGAGCAGAATGGAGGAGATTCCGGCAGCTCCAGTGTAGACGGCTCAGCGGTGACAGGAGCAGAATGTAGGAGATTCCAGCAGCTCCAGTGTAGACGGCTCAGCGGTGACAGGTGCAGAATGGAGGAGATTCCGGCAGCTCCAGTGTAGACGGCTCAGCGGTGACAGGAGCTGAATGGAGGAGATTCCAGCAGCTCCAGTGTAGACGACTCGGCGGTGACAGGAGCAGATTGGAGGAGATTCCGGCAGCTCCAGTGTAGGCGGCTCAGCCGTGACAGTTGCAGAATGGAGGAGATTCCGGCAGCTCCAGTGTCGACGGCTCAGCGGTGACAGGAGCAGAATGGAGGAGATTCCAGCAGCTCCAGTGTAGACGGCTCAGCGGTGACAGGAGCAGAATGGAGGAGATTCCAGCAGCTCCAGTGTAGACGGCTCAGCGGTGACAGGAGCAGAATGGAGGAGATTCCAGCAGCTCCAGTGTAGACGGCTCAGCGGTGACAGGAGCAGAATGGAGGAGATTCCAGTAGCTCCAGTGTAGACGGCTCGGCGTTGACAGGAGCAGAATGTAGGAGATTCCAGCAGCTCCAGTGTAGACGACTCGGCAGTGACAGGAGTAGATTGGAGGAGATTCCGGCAGCTCCAGTGTAGACGGCTCAGCCGTGACAGTTGCCGAATGGAGGAGATTCCGGCAGCTCCAGTGTAGACGGCTCAGCCGTGACAGGAGCAGAATGGAGGAGATTCCAGCAGCTCCAGTGTAGATGGCTCAGCCGTGACAGGAGCAGAATGGAGGAGATTCCAGCAGCTCCAGTGTAGACGGCTCAGCGGTGACAGGAGCAGAATAGAGGAAATCCCGGCAGCTCCAGTGTAGACGACTCAGCAGTGACAGGAGCAGAATGGAGGAGATTCCCGGCAGCTCCAGTGTAGACGGCTCAGCGGTGACAGGAGCAGAATGGAGGAGATTCCGGCAGCTCCAGTGTAGGCGGCTCAGCGGTGACAGGAGCAAAATGGAGGAGATACCGGCAGCTCCAGTGTAGACCACTTAGCGATGACAGGAGCAGAATGGAGGAGATTCCGGCAGCTCCAGTGTAGACGGCTCAGCGGTGACAGGAGCAGAATGGAGGAGATTCCGGCAGCTCCAGTGTAGACGGCTCAGCGGTGACAGGAGCAGAATGGAGGAGATTCCGGCAGCTCCAGTGTAGACGGCTCAGCAGTGACAGGAGCAGAATGGAGGAGATTCCCTCAGCTCCAGTGTAGACGGCTCAGCGGTGACAGAAGCAGAATGGAGGAGATTCCGGGAGTTCCAGTGTAGACGGCTCAGCAGTGACAGGAGCAGAATGAAGGAGATTCCAGCAGCTCCTGTGTAGACGGCTCAGCAGTGACAGGAGCAGAATTGAGGAGATTCCGGGAGCTCCAGTGTAGACGGTTCAGCGGTGACAGGAGCAGAATGGAGGAGATTCCAGCCGCTCCTGTGTAGACGGCTCAGCAGTGACAGGAGCAGAATGAAGGAGATTCCTGCAGCTCCAGTGTAGACGGCTCAGCGGTGACAGGAGCAGAATGGAGGAGATTCCTGCAGCTCCTGTGTAGACGGCTCAGCTGTGACAGGAGAAGAATAGAGGAGATTCCAGCAGCTCCAGTGTAGACGGAACAGCAGTGACAGGAGCAGAATGCAGGAGATTTCAGCAGCTCCAGTGTAGACGGCTCAGCGGTGACAGGAGCAGAATGAAGGCGATTCCAGCAGCTCCAGTGTAGACGGCTCAGTGGTGACAGGAGCAGAATGGAGGAGATTCCGGCAGCTCCAGTGTAGATGGCTCAGCGGTGACAGGAGCAAAATGGAGGAGATTCCAGCAGCTCCAGTCTAGACGGCTCAGCCGTGACAGGAGCAGAATGGAGGAGATTCCAGCGGCTCCAGTGTAGACGGCTCAGCGGTGACAGGAGCAGAATGGAGGAGATTCCAGCAGCTCCAGTGTAGACGGCTCAGTGGTGACAGGAGCAGAATGGAGGAGATTCCAGCAGCTCTAGTGTAGACGGCTTAGCGGTGACAAGAGCAGAATGGAGGAGATTCCGGCTGCTCCAGTGTAGACGGCTCAGCGGTGACAGGAGCAGAATGGAGGAGATTTCAGCAGGCCCAGTGTAGACGGCTCAGCGGTGACAGGAGCAGAATGGAGGAGATTCCGGTAGCTCCAGTGTAGACGGCTCAGCGGTGACAGGAGCAGAATGGAGGAGATTCCGGCAGCTCCAGTGTAGACGGCTCAGCGGTGACAGGAGCAGAATGGAGGAGATTCCAGCAGCTCCAGTGTAGACAGCTCAGTGGTGACAGGAGCAGAATGGAGCAGATTCCGGCAGCTCCAGTGTAGACGGCTCAGCGGTGACAGGAGCAGAATGGAGGAGATTCCCTCAGCTCCAGTGTAGACGGCTCAGCGGTGACAGGAGCAGAATGGAGGAGATTCCGGGAGCTCCAGTGTAGACGGAACAGCAGTGACAGGAGCAGAATGGAGGAGATTCCAGCAGCTCCAGTGTAGACGGCTCAGCGGTGACAGGAGCAGAATGAAGGCGATTCCAGCAGCTCCAGTGTAGACGGCTCAGTGGTGACAGGAGCAGAATGGAGGAGATTCCGGCAGCTCCAGTGTAGACGGCTCAGCAGTGACAGGAGCAGAATGAAGGAGATTCCAGCAGCTCCTGTGTAGACGGCTCAGCAGTGACAGGAGCAGAATTGAGGAGATTCCGGGAGCTCCAGTGTAGACGGTTCAGCGGTGACAGGAGCAGAATGGAGGAGATTCCAGCCGCTCCTGTGTAGACGGCTCAGCAGTGACAGGAGCAGAATGAAGGAGATTCCTGCAGCTCCAGTGTAGACGGCTCAGCGGTGACAGGAGCAGAATGGAGGAGATTCCTGCAGCTCCTGTGTAGACGGCTCAGCTGTGACAGGAGAAGAATAGAGGAGATTCCAGCAGCTCCAGTGTAGACGGAACAGCAGTGACAGGAGCAGAATGCAGGAGATTTCAGCAGCTCCAGTGTAGACGGCTCAGCGGTGACAGGAGCAGAATGAAGGCGATTCCAGCAGCTCCAGTGTAGACGGCTCAGTGGTGACAGGAGCAGAATGGAGGAGATTCCGGCAGCTCCAGTGTAGATGGCTCAGCGGTGACAGGAGCAAAATGGAGGAGATTCCAGCAGCTCCAGTCTAGACGGCTCAGCCGTGACAGGAGCAGAATGGAGGAGATTCCAGCGGCTCCAGTGTAGACGGCTCAGCGGTGACAGGAGCAGAATGGAGGAGATTCCAGCAGCTCCAGTGTAGACGGCTCAGTGGTGACAGGAGCAGAATGGAGGAGATTCCAGCAGCTCTAGTGTAGACGGCTTAGCGGTGACAAGAGCAGAATGGAGGAGATTCCGGCTGCTCCAGTGTAGACGGCTCAGCGGTGACAGGAGCAGAATGGAGGAGATTTCAGCAGGCCCAGTGTAGACGGCTCAGCGGTGACAGGAGCAGAATGGAGGAGATTCCGGTAGCTCCAGTGTAGACGGCTCAGCGGTGACAGGAGCAGAATGGAGGAGATTCCGGCAGCTCCAGTGTAGACGGCTCAGCGGTGACAGGAGCAGAATGGAGGAGATTCCAGCAGCTCCAGTGTAGACAGCTCAGTGGTGACAGGAGCAGAATGGAGCAGATTCCGGCAGCTCCAGTGTAGACGGCTCAGCGGTGACAGGAGCAGAATGGAGGAGATTCCCTCAGCTCCAGTGTAGACGGCTCAGCGGTGACAGGAGCAGAATGGAGGAGATTCCGGGAGCTCCAGTGTAGACGGAACAGCAGTGACAGGAGCAGAATGGAGGAGATTCCAGCAGCTCCAGTGTAGACGGCTCAGCGGTGACAGGAGCAGAATGAAGGCGATTCCAGCAGCTCCAGTGTAGACGGCTCAGTGGTGACAGGAGCAGAATGGAGGAGATTCCGGCAGCTCCAGTGTAGATGGCTCAGCGGTGACAGGAGAAGAAGGGAGGAGATTCCGGCAGCTCCAGTGTAGACGGCTCAGCGGTGACAAGAGCAAAATGGAGGAGATTCCAGCAGCTCCAGTGTAGACGGCTCAGCCGTGACAGGAGCAGAATGGAGGAGATTCCAGCGGCTCCAGTGTAGACGGCTCAGCGGTGACAGGAGCAGAATGGAGGAGATTCCAGCAGCTCCAGTGTAGACGGCTCAGTGGTGACAGGAGCAGAATGGAGGAGATTCCAGCAGCTCTAGTGTAGACGGCTTAGCGGTGACAAGAGCAGAATGGAGGAGTTTCCGGCTGCTCCAGTGTAGACGGCTCAGCAGTGACAGGAGCAGAATGGAGGAGATTTCAGCAGGCCCAGTGTAGACGGCTCAGCGGTGACAGGAGCAGAATGGAGGAGATTCCGGCAGCTCCAGTGTAGACGGCTCAGCGGTGACAGGAGCAGAATGGAGGAGATTCCGGCAGCTCCAGTGTAGACGGCTCAGCGGTGACAGGAGCAGATTGGAGGAGATTCCAGCAGCTCCAGTGTAGACAGCTCAGTGGTGACAGGAGCAGAATGGAGCAGATTCCGGCAGCTCCAGTGTAGACGGCTCAGCGGTGACAGGAGCAGAATGGAGGAGATTCCGGCAGCTCCAGTGTAGACGGCTCAGCGGTGACAGGAGAAGAATGGAGGAGATTCCGGCAGCTCCAGTGTAGACGGCTCAGCGGTGACAGGAGCAGAATGGAGGAGATTCCAGCAGCTCCAGTGTAGACGGCTCAGCGGTGACAGGAGCAGAATGGAGGAGATTCCGGCAGCTCCAGTGTAGACGGCTCAGCGGTGACAGGAGCAGAATGGAGGAGATTCCGGCAGCTCCAGTGTAGACGGCTCAGCGGTGACAGGAGCAGAATGGAGGAGATTCCGGCAGCTCCAGTGTAGACGGCTCAGCGGTGACAGGAGCAGATTGGAGGAGATTCCAGCAGCTCCAGTGTAGACAGCTCAGTGGTGACAGGAGCAGAATGGAGCAGATTCCGGCAGCTCCAGTGTAGACGGCTCAGCGGTGACAGGAGCAGAATGGAGGAGATTCCGGGAGCTCCAGTGTAGACGGCTCAGCGGTGACAGGAGCAGAATGGAGGAGATTCCGGGAGCTCCAGTGTAGACGGCTCAGCGGTGACAGGAGCAGAATGGAGGAGATTCCACTAGCTCCAGTGTAGACGGCTCGGCGGTGACAGGAGCAGATTGGAGGAGATTCCGGCAGCTCCAGTGTAGACGACTCGGCGGTGACAGGAGCAGATTGGAGGAGATTCCGGCAGCTCCAGTGTAGACGGCTCAGCCGTGACAGTTGCAGAATGGAGGAGATTCCGGCAGCTCCAGTGTAGACGGCTCAGCGGTGACAGGAGCAGAATGGAGGAGATTCCAGCAGCTCCAGTGTAGACGGCTCAGCGGTGACTGGAGCAGAATGGAGGAGATTCCGGCAGCTCCAGTGTAGACGGCTCAGCGGTGACAGGAGCAGAATGGAGGAGATTCCAGTAGCTCCACTGTAAACGGCTCAGCGGTGACAGGAGCAGAATGGAGGAGATTCCAGTAGCTCCAGAGTAGACTGCTCGGCGGTCACAGGAGCAGAATGGAGGAGATTCCAGCAGCTCCAGTGTAAACGACTCGGCGGTGACAGGAGCAGATTGGAGGAGATTCCGGCAGCTCCAGTGTAGACGGCTCAGCCGTGACAGTTGCAGAATGGAGGAGATTCCGGCAGCTCCAGTGTAGATGGCTCAGCCGTGACAGGAGCAGATTAGAGGAGATTCCAGCAGCTCCAGTGTAGACGGCTCAGCCGTGACAGGAGCAGAATGGAGGAGATTCCAGCAGCTCCAGTGTAGACGGCTCAGCAGTGACAGGAGCAGAATGGAGGAGATTCCGGCAGCTCCAGTGTAGACGGCTCAGCGGTGACAGGAGCAGAATGGAGGAGATTCCAGCAGCTCCAGTGTAGACGGCTCAGCGGTGACAGGTGCAGAATGGAGGAGATTCCGGCAGCTCCAGTGTAGACGGCTCAGCGGTGACAGGAGCTGAATGGAGGAGATTCCAGCAGCTCCAGTGTAGACGACTCGGCGGTGACAGGAGCAGATTGGAGGAGATTCCGGCAGCTCCAGTGTAGGCGGCTCAGCCGTGACAGTTGCAGAATGGAGGAGATTCCGGCAGCTCCAGTGTCGACGGCTCAGCGGTGACAGGAGCAGAATGGAGGAGATTCCAGCAGCTCCAGTGTAGACGGCTCAGCGGTGACAGGAGCAGAATGGAGGAGATTCCAGCAGCTCCAGTGTAGACGGCTCAGCGGTGAGAGGAGCAGAATGGAGGAGATTCCAGCAGCTCCAGTGTAGACGGCTCAGCGGTGACAGGAGCAGAATGGAGGAGATTCCAGTAGCTCCAGTGTAGACGGCTCGGCGTTGACAGGAGCAGAATGTAGGAGATTCCAGCAGCTCCAGTGTAGACGACTCGGCGGTGACAGGAGTAGATTGGAGGAGATTCCGGCAGCTCCAGTGTAGACGGCTCAGCCGTGACAGTTGCCGAATGGAGGAGATTCCGGCAGCTCCAGTGTAGACGGCTCAGCCGTGACAGGAGCAGAATGGAGGAGATTCCAGCAGCTCCAGTGTAGATGGCTCAGCCGTGACAGGAGCAGAATGGAGGAGATTCCAGCAGCTCCAGTGTAGACGGCTCAGCGGTGACAGGAGCAGAATGGAGGAGATTCCGGCAGCTCCAGTGTAGACGGCTCAGCGGTTACAGGAGCAGAATGGAGGAAATCCCGGCAGCTCCAGTGTAGACGACTCAGCAGTGACAGGAGCAGAATGGAGGAGATTCCCGGCAGCTCCAGTGTAGACGGCTCAGCGGTGACAGGAGCAGAATGGAGGAGATTCCGGCAGCTCCAGTGTAGGCGGCTCAGCGGTGACAGGAGCAAAATGGAGGAGATACCGGCAGCTCCAGTGTAGACAGCTCAGTGGTGACAGGAGCAGAATGGAGCAGATTCCGGCAGCTCCAGTGTAGACGGCTCAGCGGTGACAGGAGCAGAATGGAGCAGATTCCGGCAGCTCCAGTGTAGACGGCTCAGCGGTGACAGGAGCAGAATGGAGGAGATTCCACTAGCTCCAGTGTAGACGGCTCGGCGGTGACAGGAGCAGATTGGAGGAGATTCCGGCAGCTCCAGTGTAGACGACTCGGCGGTGACAGGAGCAGATTGGAGGAGATTCCGGCAGCTCCAGTGTAGACGGCTCAGCCGTGACAGTTGCAGAATGGAGGAGATTCCGGCAGCTCCAGTGTAGACGGCTCAGCGGTGACAGGAGCAGAATGGAGGAGATTCCAGCAGCTCCAGTGTAGACGGCTCAGCGGTGACTGGAGCAGAATGGAGGAGATTCCGGCAGCTCCAGTGTAGACGGCTCAGCGGTGACAGGAGCAGAATGGAGGAGATTCCAGTAGCTCCACTGTAAACGGCTCAGCGGTGACAGGAGCAGAATGGAGGAGATTCCAGTAGCTCCAGTGTAGACTGCTCGGCGGTCACAGGAGCAGAATGGAGGAGATTCCAGCAGCTCCAGTGTAAACGACTCGGCGGTGACAGGAGCAGATTGGAGGAGATTCCGGCAGCTCCAGTGTAGACGGCTCAGCCGTGACAGTTGCAGAATGGAGGAGATTCCGGCAGCTCCAGTGTAGATGGCTCAGCCGTGACAGGAGCAGAATAGAGGAGATTCCAGCAGCTCCAGTGTAGACGGCTCAGCCGTGACAGGAGCAGAATGGAGGAGATTCCAGCAGCTCCAGTGTAGACGGCTCAGCAGTGACAGGAGCAGAATGGAGGAGATTCCGGCAGCTCCAGTGTAGACGGCTCAGCGGTGACAGGAGCAGAATGGAGGAGATTCCAGCAGCTCCAGTGTAGACGGCTCAGCGGTGACAGGTGCAGAATGGAGGAGATTCCGGCAGCTCCAGTGTAGACGGCTCAGCGGTGACAGGAGCTGAATGGAGGAGATTCCAGCAGCTCCAGTGTAGACGACTCGGCGGTGACAGGAGCAGATTGGAGGAGATTCCGGCAGCTCCAGTGTAGGCGGCTCAGCCGTGACAGTTGCAGAATGGAGGAGATTCCGGCAGCTCCAGTGTCGACGGCTCAGCGGTGACAGGAGCAGAATGGAGGAGATTCCAGCAGCTCCAGTGTAGACGGCTCAGCGGTGACAGGAGCAGAATGGAGGAGATTCCAGCAGCTCCAGTGTAGACGGCTCAGCGGTGAGAGGAGCAGAATGGAGGAGATTCCAGCAGCTCCAGTGTAGACGGCTCAGCGGTGACAGGAGCAGAATGGAGGAGATTCCAGTAGCTCCAGTGTAGACGGCTCGGCGTTGACAGGAGCAGAATGTAGGAGATTCCAGCAGCTCCAGTGTAGACGACTCGGCGGTGACAGGAGTAGATTGGAGGAGATTCCGGCAGCTCCAGTGTAGACGGCTCAGCCGTGACAGTTGCCGAATGGAGGAGATTCCGGCAGCTCCAGTGTAGACGGCTCAGCCGTGACAGGAGCAGAATGGAGGAGATTCCAGCAGCTCCAGTGTAGATGGCTCAGCCGTGACAGGAGCAGAATGGAGGAGATTCCAGCAGCTCCAGTGTAGACGGCTCAGCGGTGACAGGAGCAGAATGGAGGAGATTCCAGCAGCTCCAGTGTAGACGGCTCAGCGGTTACAGGAGCAGAATGGAGGAAATCCCGGCAGCTCCAGTGTAGACGACTCAGCAGTGACAGGAGCAGAATGGAGGAGATTCCCGGCAGCTCCAGTGTAGACGGCTCAGCGGTGACAGGAGCAGAATGGAGGAGATTCCGGCAGCTCCAGTATAGGCGGCTCAGCGGTGACAGGAGCAAAATGGAGGAGATACCGGCAGCTCCAGTGTAGACCACTTAGCGATGACAGGAGCAGAATGGAGGAGATTCCGGCAGCTCCAGTGTAGACGGCTCAGCGGTGACAGGAGCAGAATGGAGGAGATTCCGGCAGCTCCAGTGTAGACGGCTCAGCGGTGACAGGAGCAGAATGGAGGAGATTCCGGCAGCTCCAGTGTAGACGGCTCAGCAGTGACAGGAGCAGAATGGAGGAGATTCCCTCAGCTCCAGTGTAGACGGCACAGCGGTGACAGAAGCAGAATGGAGGAGATTCCGGGAGTTCCAGTGTAGACGGCTCAGCAGTGACAGGAGCAGAATGAAGGAGATTCCAGCAGCTCCTGTGTAGACGGCTCAGCAGTGACAGGAGCAGAATTGAGGAGATTCCGGGAGCTCCAGTGTAGACGGTTCAGCGGTGACAGGAGCAGAATGGAGGAGATTCCAGCCGCTCCTGTGTAGACGGCTCAGCAGTGACAGGAGCAGAATGAAGGCGATTCCTGCAGCTCCAGTGTAGACGGCTCAGCCGTGACAGGAGCAGAATGGAGGAGATTCCAGCGGCTCCAGTGTAGACGGCTCAGCGGTGACAGGAGCAGAATGGAGGAGATTCCAGCAGCTCCAGTGTAGACGGCTCAGTGGTGACAGGAACAGAATGGAGGAGATTCCAGCAGCTCTAGTGTAGACGGCTTAGCGGTGACAGGAGCAGAATGGAGGAGATTTCAGCAGGCCCAGTGTAGACGGCTCAGCGGTGACAGGAGCAGAATGGAGGAGATTCCGGCAGCTCCAGTGTAGACGGCTCAGCGGTGACAGGAGCAGAATGGAGGAGATTCCAGCAGCTCCAGTGTAGACAGCTCAGTGGTGACAGGAGCAGAATGGAGGAGATTCCAGCAGCTCCAGTGTAGACGGCTCAGCGGTGACAGGAGCAGAATGGAGGAGATTCCCTCAGCTCCAGTGTTGACGGCTCAGCGGTGACAGGAGCAGAATGGAGGAGATTCCGGGAGCTCCAGTGTAGACGGAACAGCAGTGACAGTAGCAGAATGGAGGAGATTCCAGCAGCTCCAGTGTAGACGGCTCAGCGGTGACAGGAGCAGAATGAAGGCTATTCCAGCAGCTCCAGTGTAGACGGCTCAGTGGTGACAGGAGCAGAATGGAGGAGATTCCGGCAGCTCCAGTGTAGATGGCTCAGCGGTGACAGGAGCAAAATGGAGGAGATTCCAGCAGCTCCAGGGTAGACGGCTCAGCCGTGACAGGAGCAGAATGGAGGAGATTCCAGCGGCTCCAGTGTAGACGGCTCAGCGGTGACAGGAGCAGAATGGAGGAGATTCCAGCAGCTCCAGTGTAGACGGCTCAGCGGTGACAGGAGCAGAATGGAGGAGATTCCAGCAGCTCCAGTGTAGACGGCTCAGCGGTGACAGGAGCAGAATGGAGGAGATTACGGCAGCTCCAGTGTAGACGGCTCAGCGGTGACCGGAGCAGAATGGAGGAGATTCCGGCAGCTCCAGTGTAGACGGCTCAGCGGTGACCGGAGCAGAATGGAGGAGATTCCGGCAGCTCCAGTGTAGACGGCTCAGCAGTGACAGGAGCAGAATGGAGGAGATTCCGGCAGCTCCAGTGTAGATGGCTCAGCAGTGACAGGAGCAGAATGGAGGAGATTCCAGCAGCTCCAGTGTAGATGGCTCAGCGGTGACAGGAGCAGAATGGAGGAGATTCCGGCAGCTCCAGTGTAGACGGCTCAGCGGTGACAGGAGCAGAATGGAGGAGATTCCGGCAGCTCCAGTGTAGACGGCTCAGCGGTGACAGGAGCAGAATGGAGGAGATTCCGGCAGCTCCAGTGTAGACGGCTCAGCAGTGACAGGAGCAGAATGGAGGAGATTCCAGCAGCTCCAGTGTAGATGGCTCAGCGGTGACAGGAGCAGAATGGAGGAGATTCCAGCAGCTCCAGTGTAGACGGCTCAGCGGTGACAGGAGAAGAATGGAGGAGATTCCGGCAGCTCCAGTGTAGACGGCTCAGCAGTGACAGGAGCAGAATGGAGGAGATTCCAGCAGCTCCAGTGTAGACAGCTCAGTGGTGACAGGAGCAGAATGGAGCAGATTCCGGCAGCTCCAGTGTAGACGGCTCAGCGGTGACAGGAGCAGAATGGAGGAGATTCTCTCAGCTCCAGTGTAGACGGCTCAGCGGTGACAGGAGCAGAATGGAGGAGATTCCGGGAGCTCCAGTGTAGACGGAACAGCAGTGACAGTAGCAGAATGGAGGAGATTCCAGCAGCTCCAGTGTAGACGGCTCAGCGGTGACAGGAGCAGAATGAAGGCGATTCCAGCAGCTCCAGTGTAGACGGCTCAGTGGTGACAGGAGCAGAATGGAGGAGATTCCGGCAGCTCCAGTGTAGATGGCTCAGCGGTGACAGGAGCAAAATGGAGGAGATTCCAGCAGCTCCAGGGTAGACGGCTCAGCCGTGACAGGAGCAGAATGGAGGAGATTCCAGCGGCTCCAGTGTAGACGGCTCAGCGGTGACAGGAGCAGAATGGAGGAGATTCCAGCAGCTCCAGTGTAGACGGCTCAGCGGTGACAGGAGCAGAATGGAGGAGATTCCAGCAGCTCCAGTGTAGACGGCTCAGCGGTGACAGGAGCAGAATGGAGGAGATTACGGCAGCTCCAGTGTAGACGGCTCAGCGGTGACCGGAGCAGAATGGAGGAGATTCCGGCAGCTCCAGTGTAGACGGCTCAGCGGTGACCGGAGCAGAATGGAGGAGATTCCGGCAGCTCCAGTGTAGACGGCTCAGCGGTGACAGGAGCAGAATGGAGGAGATTCCAGCAGCTCCAGTGTAGACGGCTCAGCAGTGACAGGAGCAGAATGGAGGAGATTCCGGCAGCTCCAGTGTAGATGGCTCAGCAGTGACAGGAGCAGAATGGAGGAGATTCCAGCAGCTCCAGTGTAGATGGCTCAGCGGTGACAGGAGCAGAATGGAGGAGATTCCGGCAGCTCCAGTGTAGACGGCTCAGCGGTGACAGGAGCAGAATGGAGGAGATTCCAGCAGCTCCAGTGTAGACGGCTCAGCGGTGACAGGAGAAGAATGGAGGAGATTCCGGCAGCTCCAGTGTAGACGGCTCAGCAGTGACAGGAGCAGAATGAAGGAGATTCCAGCAGCTCCAGTGTAGACGGCTCAGCAGTGACAGGAGCAGAATGGAGGAGATTCCGGCAGCTCCAGTGTAGACGGCTCAGCGGTGACAGGAGCAGAATGGAGGAGATTCCGGCAGCTCCAGTGTAGACGGCTCAGCAGTGACAGGAGCAGAATGGAGGAGATTCCAGCAGCTCCAGTGTAGATGGCTCAGCGGTGACAGGAGCAGAATGGAGGAGATTCCAGCAGCTCCAGTGTAGACGGCTCAGCGGTGACAGGAGAAGAATGGAGGAGATTCCGGCAGCTCCAGTGTAGACGGCTCAGCAGTGACAGGAGCAGAATGGAGGAGATTCCAGCAGCTCCAGTGTAGACGGCTCAGCAGTGACAGGAGCAGAATGGAGGAGATTCCGGCAGCTCCAGTGTAGACGGCTCAGCGGTGACAGGAGCAGAATGGAGGAGATTCCGGCAGCTCCAGTGTAGACGGCTCAGCAGTGACAGGAGCAGAATGGAGGAGATTCCGGCAGCTCCAGTGTAGATGACTCAGCAGTGACAGGAGCAGAATGGAGGAGATTCCGGCAGCTCCAGTGTAGACAGCTCAGCGGTGACAGGAGCAGAATGGAGGAGATTCCAGCAGCTCCAGTGTAGATGGCTCAGCGGTGACAGGAGCAGAATGGAGGAGATTCCAGCAGCTCCAGTGTAGACGGCTCAGCGGTGACAGGAGAAGAATGGAGGAGATTCCGGCAGCTCCAGTGTAGACGGCTCAGCAGTGACAGGAGCAGAATGGAGGAGATTCTCTCAGCTCCAGTGTAGACGGCTCAGCGGTGACAGGAGCAGAATGGAGGAGATTCCGGGAGCTCCAGTGTAGACGGAACAGCAGTGACAGTAGCAGAATGGAGGAGATTCCAGCAGCTCCAGTGTAGACGGCTCAGCGGTGACAGGAGCAGAATGAAGGCGATTCCAGCAGCTCCAGTGTAGACGGCTCAGTGGTGACAGGAGCAGAATGGAGGAGATTCCGGCAGCTCCAGTGTAGATGGCTCAGCGGTGACAGGAGCAAAATGGAGGAGATTCCAGCAGCTCCAGGGTAGACGGCTCAGCCGTGACAGGAGCAGAATGGAGGAGATTCCAGCGGCTCCAGTGTAGACGGCTCAGCGGTGACAGGAGCAGAATGGAGGAGATTCCAGCAGCTCCAGTGTAGACGGCTCAGCGGTGACAGGAGCAGAATGGAGGAGATTCCAGCAGCTCCAGTGTAGACGGCTCAGCGGTGACAGGAGCAGAATGGAGGAGATTACGGCAGCTCCAGTGTAGACGGCTCAGCGGTGACCGGAGCAGAATGGAGGAGATTCCGGCAGCTCCAGTGTAGACGGCTCAGCGGTGACCGGAGCAGAATGGAGGAGATTCCGGCAGCTCCAGTGTAGACGGCTCAGCGGTGACAGGAGCAGAATGGAGGAGATTCCAGCAGCTCCAGTGTAGACGGCTCAGCAGTGACAGGAGCAGAATGGAGGAGATTCCGGCAGCTCCAGTGTAGATGGCTCAGCAGTGACAGGAGCAGAATGGAGGAGATTCCAGCAGCTCCAGTGTAGATGGCTCAGCGGTGACAGGAGCAGAATGGAGGAGATTCCAGCAGCTCCAGTGTAGATGGCTCAGCGGTGACAGGAGCAGAATGGAGGAGATTCCGGCAGCTCCAGTGTAGACGGCTCAGCGGTGACAGGAGCAGAATGGAGGAGATTCCAGCAGCTCCAGTGTAGACGGCTCAGCGGTGACAGGAGAAGAATGGAGGAGATTCCGGCAGCTCCAGTGTAGACGGCTCAGCAGTGACAGGAGCAGAATGAAGGAGATTCCAGCAGCTCCAGTGTAGACGGCTCAGCAGTGACAGGAGCAGAATGGAGGAGATTCCGGCAGCTCCAGTGTAGACGGCTCAGCGGTGACAGGAGCAGAATGGAGGAGATTCCGGCAGCTCCAGTGTAGACGGCTCAGCAGTGACAGGAGCAGAATGGAGGAGATTCCAGCAGCTCCAGTGTAGATGGCTCAGCGGTGACAGGAGCAGAATGGAGGAGATTCCAGCAGCTCCAGTGTAGACGGCTCAGCGGTGACAGGAGAAGAATGGAGGAGATTCCGGCAGCTCCAGTGTAGACGGCTCAGCAGTGACAGGAGCAGAATGGAGGAGATTCCAGCAGCTCCAGTGTAGACGGCTCAGCAGTGACAGGAGCAGAATGGAGGAGATTCCGGCAGCTCCAGTGTAGACGGCTCAGCGGTGACAGGAGCAGAATGGAGGAGATTCCGGCAGCTCCAGTGTAGACGGCTCAGCAGTGACAGGAGCAGAATGGAGGAGATTCCGGCAGCTCCAGTGTAGATGGCTCAGCAGTGACAGGAGCAGAATGGAGGAGATTCCGGCAGCTCCAGTGTAGACAGCTCAGCGGTGACAGGAGCAGAATGGAGGAGATTCCAGCAGCTCCAGTGTAGATGGCTCAGCGGTGACAGGAGCAGAATGGAGGAGATTCCAGCAGCTCCAGTGTAGACGGCTCAGCGGTGACAGGAGAAGAATGGAGGAGATTCCGGCAGCTCCAGTGTAGACGGCTCAGCAGTGACAGGAGCAGAATGGAGGAGATTCCAGCAGCTCCAGTGTAGACGGCTCAGCAGTGACAGGAGCAGAATGGAGGAGATTCCGGCTGCTCCAGTGTAGACGGCTCAGCGGTGACAGGAGCAGAATGGAGGAGATTCCGGCAGCTCCAGTGTAGACGGCTCAGCAGTGACAGGAGCAGAATGGAGGAGATTCCAGCAGCTCCAGTGTAGACGGCTCAGCGGTGACAGGAGAAGAATGGAGGAGATTCCGGCAGCTCCAGTGTAGACGGCTCAGTAGTGACAGGAGCAGAATGGAGGAGATTCCAGCAGCTCCAGTGTAGACGGCTCAGCAGTGACAGGAGCAGAATGGAGGAGATTCCGGCAGCTCCAGTGTAGACGGCTCAGCGGTGACAGGAGCAGAATGGAGGAGATTCCGGCAGCTCCAGTGTAGACGGCTCAGCGGTGACAGGAGCAGAATGGAGGAGATTACAGCAGCTCCTGTGTAGACGGCTCAGCGGTGACAGGAGCAGAATGGAGGAGATTCCGGCAGCTCCAGTGTAGACGGCTCAGCGGTGACAGGAGCAGAATGGAGGAGATTCCAGCAGCTCCAGTGTAGACGGCTCAGCGGTGACAGGAGCAGAATGGAGGAGATTCCAGCAGCTCCAGTGTAGACGGCTCAGCGGTGACAGGAGCAGAATGGAGGAGATTCCAGCAGCTCCAGTGTAGATGGCTCAGCGGTGACAGGAGCAAAATGGAGGAGATTCCAGCAGCTCCAGTGTAGACGGCTCAGCCGTGACAGGAGCAGAATGGAGGAGATTCCAGCGGCTCCAGTGTAGACGGCTCAGCGGTGACAGGAGCAGAATGGAGGAGATTCCAGCAGCTCCAGTGTAGACGGCTCAGCGGTGACAGGAGCAGAATGGAGGAGATTCCGGCAGCTCCAGTGTAGACGGCTCAGCGGTGACAGGAGCAGAATGGAGGAGATTCCCTCAGCTCCAGTGTAGACGGCTCAGCGGTGACAGGAGCAGAATGGAGGAGATTCCGGGAGCTCCAGTGTAGACGGCTCAGCAGTGACAGGAGCAGAATGGAGGAGATTCCAGCAGCTTCTGTGTAGACGGCTCAGCGGTGACCGGAGCAGAATGGAGGAGATTCCAGCAGCTCCAGTGTAGACGGTTCAGCAGTGACAGGAGCAGAATGGAGGAGATTCCGGGAGCTCCAGTGTAGACGGCTCAGCGGTGACAGGAGCAGAATGGAGGAGATTCCAGCAGCTCCAGTGTAGACGGCTCAGCAGTGACAGGAGCAGAATGGAGGAGATTCCACTAGCTCCAGTGTAGACGGCTCGGCGGTGACAGGAGCAGATTGGAGGAGATTCCGGCAGCTCCAGTGTAGACGGCTCAGCGGTGACAGGAGCAGAATGGAGGAGATTCCAGCAGCTCCAGTGTAGACGGCTCAGCGGTGACAGGAGCAGAATGGAGGAGATTCCAGTAGCTCCAGTGTAGACGGCTCGGCGTTGACAGGAGCAGAATGGATGAGATTCCAGCAGCTCCAGTGTAGACGACTCGGCGGTGACAGGAGCAGATTGGAGGAGATTCCGGCAGCTCCAGTGTAGACGGCTCAGCCGTGACAGTTGCCGAATGGAGGAGATTCCGGCAGCTCCAGTGTAGACCACTTAACGATGACAGGAGCAGAATGGAGGAGATTCCGGCAGCTCCAGTGTAGACGGCTCAGCGGTGACAGGAGCAGAATGGAGGAGATTCCAGTAGCTCCACTGTAGACGGCTCAGCGGTGACAGGAGCAGAATGAAGGAGATTCCAGTAGCTCCAGTGTAGACTGCTCGGCGGTGACAGGAGCAGAATGGAGGAGATTCCAGCAGCTCCAGTGTAGACGACTCGGCGGTGACAGGAGCAGATTGGAGGAGATTCCGGCAGCTCCAGTGTAGACGGCTCAGCCGTGACAGTTGCAGAATGGAGGAGATTCCGGCAGCTCCAGTGTATATGGCTCAGCCGTGACAGGAGCAGAATGGAGGAGATTCCAGCAGCTCCAGTGTAGACGGCTCAGCGGTGACAGGAGCAGAATGGAGGAGATTCCGGCAGCTCCAGTGTAGACGGCTCAGCGGTGACAGGAGCAGAATGGAGGAGATTCCAGCAGCTCCAGTGTAGACGGCTCAGCGGTGACAGGTGCAGAATGGAGGAGATTCCGGCAGCTCCAGTGTAGACGGCTCAGCGGTGACAGGAGCAGAATGGAGGAGATTCCAGCAGCTCCAGTGTAGACGGCTCAGCGGTGACAGGAGCAGAATGGAGGAGATTCCGGCAGCTCCATTGTAGACGGCTCAGCGGTGACAGGAGCTGAATGGAGGAGATTCCAGCAGCTCCAGTGTAGACGACTCGGCGGTGACAGGAGCAGATTGGAGGAGATTCCGGCAGCTCCAGTGTAGGCGGCTCAGCCGTGACAGTTGCAGAATGGAGGAGATTCCGGCAGCTCCAGTGTCGACGGCTCAGCGGTGACAGGAGCAGAATGGAGGAGATTCCAGCAGCTCCAGTGTAGACGGCTCAGCGGTGACAGGAGCAGAATGGAGGAGATTCCAGCAGCTCCAGTGTAGACGGCTCAGCGGTGACAGGAGCAGAATGGAGGAGATTCCAGCAGCTCCAGTGTAGACGGCTCATCGGTGACAGGAGCAGAATGGAGGAGATTCCAGTAGCTCCAGTGTAGATGGCTCGGCGTTGACAGGAGCAGAATGGAGGAGATTCCAGCAGCTCCAGTGTAGACGACTCGGCGGTGACAGGAGCAGATTGGAGGAGATTCCGGCAGCACCAGTGTAGACGGCTCAGCCGTGACAGTTGCCGAATGGAGGAGATTCCGGCAGCTCCAGTGTAGACCACTTAGCGATGACAGGAGCAGAATGGAGGAGATTCCGGCAGCTCCAGTGTAGACGGCTCAGCGGTGACAGGAGCAGAATGGAGGAGATTCCGGCAGCTCCAGTGTAGACGGCTCAGCGGTGACAGGAGCAGAATGGAGGAGATTCCGGCAGCTCCAGTGTAGACGGCTCAGCAGTGACAGGAGCAGAATGGAGGAGATTCCCTCAGCTCCAGTGTAGACGGCTCAGCGGTGACAGAAGCAGAATGGAGGAGATTCCAGCAGCTCCAGTGTAGACGGCTCAGCGGTGACAGGAGCAGAATGGAGGAGATTCCGGCAGCTCCAGTGTAGACGGCTCAGCGGTGACAGGAGCAGAATGGAGGAGATTCCCTCAGCTCCAGTGTAGACGGCTCAGCGGTGACAGGAGCAGAATGGAGGAGATTCCGGGAGCTCCAGTGTAGACGGCTCAGCAGTGACAGGAGCAGAATGGAGGAGATTCCAGCAGCTTCTGTGTAGACGGCTCAGCGGTGACCGGAGCAGAATGGAGGAGATTCCAGCAGCTCCAGTGTAGACGGCTCAGCAGTGACAGGAGCAGAATGGAGGAGATTCCGGGAGCTCCAGTGTAGACGGCTCAGCGGTGACAGGAGCAGAATGGAGGAGATTCCAGCAGCTCCAGTGTAGACGGCGCAGCAGTGACAGGAGCAGAATGGAGGAGATTCCACTAGCTCCAGTGTAGACGGCTCGGCGGTGACAGGAGCAGATTGGAGGAGATTCCGGCAGCTCCAGTGTAGACGGCTCAGCGGTGACAGGAGCAGAATGGAGGAGATTCCAGCAGCTCCAGTGTAGACGGCTCAGCGGTGACAGGAGCAGAATGGAGGAGATTCCAGTAGCTCCAGTGTAGACGGCTCGGCGTTGACAGGAGCAGAATGGATGAGATTCCAGCAGCTCCAGTGTAGACGACTCGGCGGTGACAGGAGCAGATTGGAGGAGATTCCGGCAGCTCCAGTGTAGACGGCTCAGCCGTGACAGTTACCGAATGGAGAAGATTCCGGCAGCTCCAGTGTAGACCACTTAGCGATGACAGGAGCAGAATGGAGGAGATTCCGGCAGCTCCAGTGTAGACGGCTCAGCGGTGACAGGAGCAGAATGGAGGAGATTCCAGTAGCTCCACTGTAGACGGCTCAGCGGTGACAGGAGCAGAATGGAGGAGATTCCAGTAGCTCCAGTGTAGACTGCTCGGCGGTGACAGGAGCAGAATGGAGGAGATTCCAGCAGCTCCAGTGTAGACGGCTCAGCAGTGACAGGAGCAGAATGGAGGAGATTCCGGGAGCTCCAGTGTAGACGGCTCAGCGGTGACAGGAGCAGAATGGAGGAGATTCCAGCAGCTCCAGTGTAGACGGCGCAGCAGTGACAGGAGCAGAATGGAGGAGATTCCACTAGCTCCAGTGTAGACGGCTCGGCGGTGACAGGAGCAGATTGGAGGAGATTCCGGCAGCTCCAGTGTAGACGGCTCAGCGGTGACAGGAGCAGAATGGAGGAGATTCCAGCAGCTCCAGTGTAGACGGCTCAGCGGTGACAGGAGCAGAATGGAGGAGATTCCAGTAGCTCCAGTGTAGACGGCTCGGCGTTGACAGGAGCAGAATGGATGAGATTCCAGCAGCTCCAGTGTAGACGACTCGGCGGTGACAGGAGCAGATTGGAGGAGATTCCGGCAGCTCCAGTGTAGACGGCTCAGCTGTGACAGTTACCGAATGGAGAAGATTCCGGCAGCTCCAGTGTAGACCACTTAGCGATGACAGGAGCAGAATGGAGGAGATTCCGGCAGCTCCAGTGTAGACGGCTCAGCGGTGACAGGAGCAGAATGGAGGAGATTCCAGTAGCTCCACTGTAGACGGCTCAGCGGTGACAGGAGCAGAATGGAGGAGATTCCAGTAGCTCCAGTGTAGACTGCTCGGCGGTGACAGGAGCAGAATGGAGGAGATTCCAGCAGCTCCAGTGTAGACGACTCGGCGGTGACAGGAGCAGATTGGAGGAGATTCCGGCAGCTCCAGTGTAGACGGCTCAGCCGTGACAGTTGCAGAGTGGAGGAGATTCCGGCAGCTCCAGTGTATATGGCTCAGCCGTGACAGGAGCAGAATGGAGGAGATTCCGGCAGCTCCAGTGTAGACGGCTCAGCGGTGACAGGAGCAGAATGGAGGAGATTCCGGCAGCTCCAGTGTAGACGGCTCAGCGGTGACAGGAGCAGAATGGAGGAGATTCCAGCAGCTCCAGTGTAGACGGCTCAGCGGTGACAGGTGCAGAATGGAGGAGATTCCGGCAGCTCCAGTGTAGACGGCTCAGCGGTGACAGGAGCTGAATGGAGGAGATTCCAGCAGCTCCAGTGTAGACGACTCGGCGGTGACAATAGCAGATTGGAGGAGATTCCGGCAGCTCCAATGTAGGCGGCTCAGCCGTGACAGTTGCAGAATGGAGGAGATTCCGGCAGCTCCAGTGTCGACGGCTCAGCGGTGACAGGAGCAGAATGGAGGAGATTCCAGCAGCTCCAGTGTAGACGGCTCAGCGGTGACAGGAGCAGAATGGAGGAGATTCCAGCAGCTCCAGTGTAGACGGCTCAGCGGTGACAGGAGCAGAATGGAGGAGATTCCAGCAGCTCCAGTGTAGACGGCTCAGCGGTGACAGGAGCAGAATGGAGGAGATTCCAGTAGCTCCAGTGTAGACGGCTCGGCGTTGACAGGAGCAGAATGGAGGAGATTCCAGCAGCTCCAGTGTAGACGACTCGGCGGTGACAGGAGCAGATTGGAGGAGATTCCGGCAGCTCCAGTGTAGACGGCTCAGCCGTGACAGTTGCCGAATGGAGGAGATTCCGGCAGCTCCAGTGTAGACCACTTAGCGATGACAGGAGCAGAATGGAGGAGATTCCGGCTGCTCCAGTGTAGACGGCTCAGTGGTGACAGGAGCAGAATGGAGGAGATTCCGGCAGCTCCAGTGTAGACGGCTCAGCGGTGACAGGAGCAGAATGGAGGAGATTCCGGCAGCTCCAGTGTAGACGGCTCAGCAGTGACAGGAGCAGAATGGAGGAGATTCCCTCAGCTCCAGTGTAGACGGCTCAGCGGTGACAGAAGCAGAATGGAGGAGATTCCGGGAGTTCCAGTGTAGACGGCTCAGCAGTGACAGGAGCAGAATGAAGGAGATTCCAGCAGCTCCTGTGTAGACGGCTCAGCAGTGACAGGAGCAGAATTGAGGAGATTCCGGGAGCTCCATTGTAGAGGGCTCAGCGGTGACAGGAGCAGAATGGAGAAGATTCCAGCAGCTCCAGTGTAGACGGCTCAGCGGTGACAGGAGCAGAATGGAGGAGATTCCAGCAGCTCCAGTGTAGACGGCTCAGCGGTGACAGGAGCTGAATGGAGGAGATTCCAGCAGCTCCAGTGTAGATGGCTCAGCGGTGACAGGAGCAGAATGGAGGAGATTCCAGCAGCTCCAGTGTAGACGGCTCAGCGGTGACAGGAGCAGAATGGAAGAGATTCCGGCAGCTCCAGTGTAGATGGCTCAGCGGTGACAGGAGCAGAATGGAGGAGATTCCAGCAGCTCCAGTGTAGATGGCTCAGCGGTGACAGGAGCAGAATGGAGGAGATTCCAGCAGCTCCAGTGTAGACGGCTCAGCGGTGACAGGAGCAGAATGGAGGAGATTCCAGCAGCTCCAGTGTAGATGGCTCAGCGGTGACAGGAGCAGAATGGAGGAGATTCCAGCAGCTCCAGTGTAGATGGCTCAGCGGTGACAGGAGCAGAATGGAGGAGATTCCAGCAGCTCCAGTGTAGACGGCTCAGCCGTGACAGTTGCCGAATGGAGGAGATTCCGGCAGCTCCAGTGTAGACCACTTAGCGATGACAGGAGCAGAATGGAGGAGATTCCGGCAGCTCCAGTGTAGACGGCTCAGCGGTGACAGGAGCAGAATGGAGGAGATTACAGTAGCTCCACTGTAGACGGCTCAGCGGTGACAGGAGCAGAATGGAGGAGATTCCAGCAGCTCCAGTGTAGACGGCTCAGCGGTGACAGGAGCAGAATGAAGGCGATTCCAGCAGCTCCAGTGTAGACGGTTCAGTGGTGACAGGAGCAGAATGGAGGAGATTCCGGCAGCTCCAGTGTAGATGGCTCAGCGGTGACAGGAGCAAAATGGAGGAGATTCCAGCAGCTCCAGTGTAGACGGCTCAGCCGTGACAGGAGCAGAATGGAGGAGATTCCAGCGGCTCCAGTGTAGACGGCTCAGCGGTGACAGGAGCAGAATGGAGGAGATTCCAGCAGCTCCAGTGTAGACGGCTCAGCGGTGACAGGAGCAGAATGGAGGAGATTCCGGCAGCTCCAGTGTAGACGGCTCAGCGGTGACAGGAGCAGAATGGAGGAGATTCCCTCAGCTCCAGTGTAGACGGCTCAGCGGTGACAGGAGCAGAATGAAGGAGATTCCGGGAGCTCCAGTGTAGACGGCTCAGCAGTGACAGGAGCAGAATGGAGGAGATTCCAGCAGCTTCTGTGTAGACGGCTCAGCGGTGACCGGAGCAGAATGGAGGAGATTCCAGCAGCTCCAGTGTAGACGGCTCAGCAGTGACAGGAGCAGAATGGAGGAGATTCCGGGAGCTCCAGTGTAGACGGCTCAGCGGTGACAGGAGCAGAATGGAGGAGATTCCAGCAGCTCCAGTGTAGACGGCTCAGCAGTGACAGGAGCAGAATGGAGGAGATTCCACTAGCTCCAGTGTAGACGGCTCGGCGGTGACAGGAGCAGATTGGAGGAGATTCCGGCAGCTCCAGTGTAGACGGCTCAGCGGTGACAGGAGCAGAATGGAGGAGATTCCAGCAGCTCCAGTGTAGACGGCTCAGCGGTGACAGGAGCAGAATGGAGGAGATTCCAGTAGCTCCAGTGTAGACGGCTCGGCGTTGACAGGAGCAGAATGGATGAGATTCCAGCAGCTCCAGTGTAGACGACTCGGCGGTGACAGGAGCAGATTGGAGGAGATTCCGGCAGCTCCAGTGTAGACGGCTCAGCCGTGACAGTTGCCGAATGGAGGAGATTCCGGCAGCTCCAGTGTAGACCACTTAGCGATGACAGGAGCAGAATGGAGGAGATTCCGGCAGCTCCAGTGTAGACGGCTCAGCGGTGACAGGAGCAGAATGGAGGAGATTCCAGTAGCTCCACTGTAGACGGCTCAGCGGTGACAGGAGCAGAATGGAGGAGATTCCAGTAGCTCCAGTGTAGACTGCTCGGCGGTGACAGGAGCAGAATGGAGGAGATTCCAGCAGCTCCAGTGTAGACGACTCGGCGGTGACAGGAGCAGATTGGAGGAGATTCCGGCAGCTCCAGTGTAGACGGCTCAGCCGTGACAGTTGCAGAATGGAGGAGATTCCGGCAGCTCCAGTGTATATGGCTCAGCCGTGACAGGAGCAGAATGGAGGAGATTCCAGCAGCTCCAGTGTAGACGGCTCAGCGGTGACAGGAGCAGAATGGAGGAGATTCCGGCAGCTCCAGTGTAGACGGCTCAGCGGTGACAGGAGCAGAATGGAGGAGATTCCAGCAGCTCCAGTGTAGACGGCTCAGCGGTGACAGGTGCAGAATGGAGGAGATTCCGGCAGCTCCATTGTAGACGGCTCAGCGGTGACAGGAGCTGAATGGAGGAGATTCCAGCAGCTCCAGTGTAGACGACTCGGCGGTGACAGGAGCAGATTGGAGGAGATTCCGGCAGCTCCAGTGTAGGCGGCTCAGCCGTGACAGTTGCAGAATGGAGGAGATTCCGGCAGCTCCAGTGTCGACGGCTCAGCGGTGACAGGAGCAGAATGGAGGAGATTCCAGCAGCTCCAGTGTAGACGGCTCAGCGGTGACAGGAGCAGAATGGAGGAGATTCCAGCAGCTCCAGTGTAGACGGCTCAGCGGTGACAGGAGCAGAATGGAGGAGATTCCAGCAGCTCCAGTGTAGACGGCTCATCGGTGACAGGAGCAGAATGGAGGAGATTCCAGTAGCTCCAGTGTAGACGGCTCGGCGTTGACAGGAGCAGAATGGAGGAGATTCCAGCAGCTCCAGTGTAGACGACTCGGCGGTGTCAGGAGCAGATTGGAGGAGATTCCGGCAGCACCAGTGTAGACGGCTCAGCCGTGACAGTTGCCGAATGGAGGAGATTCCGGCAGCTCCAGTGTAGACCACTTAGCGATGACAGGAGCAGAATGGAGGAGATTCCGGCAGCTCCAGTGTAGACGGCTCAGCGGTGACAGGAGCAGAATGGAGGAGATTCCGGCAGCTCCAGTGTAGACGGCTCAGCGGTGACAGGAGCAGAATGGAGGAGATTCCGGCAGCTCCAGTGTAGACGGCTCAGCAGTGACAGGAGCAGAATGGAGGAGATTCCCTCAGCTCCAGTGTAGACGGCTCAGCGGTGACAGAAGCAGAATGGAGGAGATTCCAGCAGCTCCAGTGTAGACGGCTCAGCGGTGACAGGAGAAGAATGGAGGAGATTCCAGCGGCTCCAGTGTAGACGGCTCAGCGGTGACAGGAGCAGAATGGAGGAGATTCCGGCAGCTCCAGTGTAGACGGCTCAGCGGTGACAGGAGCAGAATGGAGGAGATTCCCTCAGCTCCAGTGTAGACGGCTCAGCGGTGACAGGAGCAGAATGGAGGAGATTCCGGGAGCTCCAGTGTAGACGGCTCAGCAGTGACAGGAGCAGAATGGAGGAGATTCCAGCAGCTTCTGTGTAGACGGCTCAGCGGTGACCGGAGCAGAATGGAGGAGATTCCAGCAGCTCCAGTGTAGACGGCTCAGCAGTGACAGGAGCAGAATGGAGGATATTCCGGGAGCTCCAGTGTAGACGGCTCAGCGGTGACAGGAGCAGAATGGAGGAGATTCCAGCAGCTCCAGTGTAGACGGCTCAGCAGTGACAGGAGCAGAATGGAGGAGATTCCACTAGCTCCAGTGTAGACGGCTCGGCGGTGACAGGAGCAGATTGGAGGAGATTCCGGCAGCTCCAGTGTAGACGGCTCAGCGGTGACAGGAGCAGAATGGAGGAGATTCCAGCAGCTCCAGGGTAGACGGCTCAGCGGTGACAGGAGCAGAATGGAGGAGATTCCAGTAGCTCCAGTGTAGACGGCTCGGCGTTGACAGGAGCAGAATGGATGAGATTCCAGCAGCTCCAGTGTAGACGACTCGGCGGTGACAGGAGCAGATAGGAGGAGATTCCGGCAGCTCCAGTGTAGACGGCTCAGCCGTGACAGTTACCGAATGGAGGAGATTCCGGCAGCTCCAGTGTAGACCACTTAGCGATGACAGGAGCAGAATGGAGGAGATTCCGGCAGCTCCAGTGTAGACGGCTCAGCGGTGACAGGAGCAGAATGGAGGAGATTCCAGTAGCTCCACTGTAGACGGCTCAGCGGTGACAGGAGCAGAATGGAGGAGATTCCAGTAGCTCCAGTGTAGACTGCTCGGCGGTGACAGGAGCAGAATGGAGGAGATTCCAGCAGCTCCAGTGTAGACGACTCGGCGGTGACAGGAGCAGATTGGAGGAGATTCCGGCAGCTCCAGTGTAGACGGCTCAGCCGTGACAGTTGCAGAATGGAGGAGATTCCGGCAGCTCCAGTGTATATGGCTCAGCCGTGACAGGAGCAGAATGGAGGAGATTCCAGCAGCTCCAGTGTAGACGGCTCAGCGGTGACAGGAGCAGAATGGAGGAGATTCCGGCAGCTCCAGTGTAGACGGCTCAGCGGTGACAGGAGCAGAATGGAGGAGATTCCAGCAGCTCCAGTGTAGACGGCTCAGCGGTGACAGGTGCAGAATGGAGGAGATTCCGGCAGCTCCAGTGTAGACGGCTCAGCGGTGACAGGAGCTGAATGGAGGAGATTCCAGCAGCTCCAGTGTAGGCGGCTCAGCCGTGACAGTTGCAGAATGGAGGAGATTCCGGCAGCTCCAGTGTCGACGGCTCAGCGGTGACAGGAGCAGAATGGAGGAGATTCCAGCAGCTCCAGTGTAGACGGCTCAGCGGTGACAGGAGCAGAATGGAGGAGATTCCAGCAGCTCCAGTGTAGACGGCTCAGCGGTGACAGAAGCAGAATGGAGGAGATTCCAGCAGCTCCAGTGTAGACGGCTCAGCGGTGACAGGAGCAGAATGGAGGAGATTCCAGTAGCTCCAGTGTAGACGGCTCGGCGTTGACAGGAGCAGAATGGAGGAGATTCCAGCAGCTCCAGTGTAGACGACTCGGCGGTGACAGGAGCAGATTGGAGGAGATTCCGGCAGCTCCAGTGTAGACGGCTCAGCCGTGACAGTTGCCGAATGGAGGAGATTCCGGCAGCTCCAGTGTAGACCACTTAGCGATGACAGGAGCAGAATGGAGGAGATTCCGGCTGCTCCAGTGTAGACGGCTCAGTGGTGACAGGAGCAGAATGGAGGAGATTCCGGCAGCTCCAGTGTAGACGGCTCAGCGGTGACAGGAGCAGAATGGAGGAGATTCCGGCAGCTCCAGTGTAGACGGCTCAGCAGTGACAGGAGCAGAATGGAGGAGATTCCCTCAGCTCCAGTGTAGACGGCTCAGCGGTGACAGAAGCAGAATGGAGGAGATTCCGGGAGTTCCAGTGTAGACGGCTCAGCAGTGACAGGAGCAGAATGAAGGAGATTCCAGCAGCTCCTGTGTAGACGGCTCAGCAGTGACAGGAGCAGAATTGAGGAGATTCCGGGAGCTCCATTGTAGACGGTTCAGCGGTGACAGGAGCAGAATGGAGGAGATTCCAGCCGCTCCTGTGTAGACGGCTCAGCAGTGACAGGAGCAGAATGGAGGAGATTCCTGCAGCTCCAGTGTAGACGGCTCAGCGGTGACAGGAGCAGAATGGAGGAGATTCCTGCAGCTCCAGTGTAGACGGCTCAGCTGTGACAGGAGAAGAATGGAGGAGATTCCAGCAGCTCCAGTGTAGACGGAACAGCAGTGACAGGAGCAGAATGCAGGAGATTCCAGCAGCTCCAGTGTAGACGGCTCAGCGGTGACAGGAGCAGAATGAAGGCGATTCCAGCAGCTCCAGTGTAGATGGCTCAGTGGTGACAGGAGCAGAATGGAGGAGATTCTGGCAGCTCCAGTGTAGATGGCTCAGTGGTGACAGGAGCAAAATGGAGGAGATTCCAGCAGCTCCAGTCTAAACGGCTCAGCCGTGACAGGAGCAGAATGGAGGAGATTCCAGCGTCTCCAGTGTAGACGACTCGGCGGTGACAGGAGCAGATTGGAGGAGATTCCGGCAGCTCCAGTGTAGACGGCTCAGCCGTGACAGTTGCAGAATGGAGGAGATTCCGGCAGCTCCAGTGTAGACGGCTCAGCGGTGACAGGAGCAGAATGGAGGAGATTCCAGCAGCTCCAGTGTAGACGGCTCAGCGGTGACTGGAGCAGAATGGAGGAGATTCCGGCAGCTCCAGTGTAGACGGCTCAGCGGTGACAGGAGCAGAATGGAGGAGATTCCAGTAGCTCCACTGTAGACGGCTCAGCGGTGACAGGAGCAGAATGGAGGAGATTCCAGTAGCTCCAGTGTAGACTGCTCGGCGGTGACAGGAGCAGAATGGAGGAGATTCCAGCAGCTCCAGTGTAGACGACTCGGCGGTGACAGGAGCAGAATGGAGGAGATTCCGGCAGCTCCAGTGTAGATGGCTCAGCGGTGACAGGAGCAAAATGGAGGAGATTCCAGCAGCTCCAGTCTAGACGGCTCAGCCGTGACAGGAGCAGAATGGAGGAGATTCCAGCGGCTCCAGTGTAGACGGCTCAGCGGTGACAGGAGCAGAATGGAGGAGAGTCCAGCAGCTCCAGTGTAGACAGCTCAGTGGTGACAGGAGCAGAATGGAGGAGATTCCAGCAGCTCTAGTGTAGACGGCTTAGCGGTGACAAGAGCAGAATGGAGGAGATTCCGGCTGCTCCAGTGTAGACGGCTCAGCGGTGACAGGAGCAGAATGGAGGAGATTTCAGCAGGCCCAGTGTAGACGGCTCAGCGGTGACAGGAGCAGAATGGAGGAGATTCCGGCAGCTCCAGTGTAGACGGCTCAGCGGTGACAGGAGCAGAATGGAGGAGATTCCAGCAGCTCCAGTGTAGACAGCTCAGTGGTGACAGGAGCAGAATGGAGCAGATTCCAGCAGCTCCAGTGTAGACGGCTCAGCGGTGACAGGAGCAGAATGGAGGAGATTCCCTCAGCTCCAGTGTAGACGGCTCAGCGGTGACAGGAGCAGAATGGAGGAGATTCCGGGAGCTCCAGTGTAGATGGAACAGCAGTGACAGGAGCAGAATGGAGGAGATTCCAGCAGCTCCAGTGTAGACGGCTCAGCGGTGACAGGAGCAGAATGAAGGCGATTCCAGCAGCTCCAGTGTAGACGGTTCAGTGGTGACAGGAGCAGAATGGAGGAGATTCCGGCAGCTCCAGTGTAGATGGCTCAGCGGTGACAGGAGCAAAATGGAGGAGATTCCAGCAGCTCCAGTGTAGACGGCTCAGCCGTGACAGGAGCAGAATGGAGGAGATTCCAGCAGCTCCAGTGTAGACGGCTCAGCGGTGACAGGAGCAGAATGGAGGAGATTCCAGCAGCTCCAGTGTAGACGGATCAGCGGTGACAGGAGCAGAATGGAGGAGATTCCGGCAGCTCCAGTGTAGACGGCTCAGCGGTGACAGGAGCAGAATGGAGGAGATTCCCTCAGCTCCAGTGTAGACGGCTCAGCGGTGACAGGAGCAGAATGGAGGAGATTCCGGGAGCTCCAGTGTAGACGGCTCAGCAGTGACAGGAGCAGAATGGAGGAGATTCCAGCAGCTTCTGTGTAGACGGCTCAGCGGTGACTGGAGCAGAATGGAGGAGATTCCAGCAGCTCCAGTGTAGACGGCTCAGCAGTGACAGGAGCAGAATGGAGGAGATTCCGGGAGCTCCAGTGTAGACGGCTCAGCGGTGACAGGAGCAGAATGGAGGAGATTCCAGCAGCTCCAGTGTAGACGGCTCAGCAGTGACAGGAGCAGAATGGAGGAGATTCCACTAGCTCCAGTGTAGACGGCTCGGCGGTGACAGGAGCAGATTGGAGGAGATTCCGGCAGCTCCAGTGTAGACGGCTCAGCGGTGACAGGAGCAGAATGGAGGAGATTCCAGCAGCTCCAGTGTAGACGGCTCAGCCGTGACAGGAGCAGAATGGAGGAGATTCCAGCAGCTCCAGTGTAGACGGCTCAGCGGTGACAGGAGCAGAATGGAGGAGATTCCAGTAGCTCCAGTGTAGACGGCTCCGCGTTGACAGGAGCAGAATGGAGGAGATTCCAGCAGCTCCAGTGTAGACGACTCGGCGGTGACAGGAGCAGATTGCAGGAGATTCCGGCAGCTCCAGTGTAGACGGCTCAGCCGTGACAGTTGCCGAATTGAGGAGATTCCGGCAGCTCCAGTGTAGACCACTTAGCGATGACAGGAGCAGAATGGAGGAGATTCCGGCAGCTCCAGTGTAGATGGCTCAGCGGTGACAGGAGCAGAATGGAGGAGATTCTGGCAGCTCCAGTGTAGACGGCTCAGCGGTGACAGGAGCAGAATGGAGGAGATTCCGGCAGCTCCAGTGTAGACGGCTCAGCGGTGACAGGAGCAGAATGGAGGAGATTCCGGCAGCTCCAGTGTAGACGGCTCAGCGGTGACAGGAGCAGAATGGAGGAGATTCCAGCAGCTCCAGTGTAGACAGCTCAGTGGTGACAGGAGCAGAATGGAGCAGATTCCGGCAGCTCCAGTGTAGACGGCTCTGCGGTGACAGGAGCAGAATGGAGGAGATTCCCTCAGCTCCAGTGTAGACGGCTCAGCGGTGACAGGAGCAGAATGGAGGAGATTCCGGGAGCTCCAGTGTAGACAGAACAGCAGTGACAGGAGCAGAATGGAGGAGATTCCAGCAGCTCCAGTGTAGACGACTCAGCGGAGACAGGAGCAGAATGAAGGCGATTCCAGCAGCTCCAGTGTAGACGGTTCAGTGGTGACAGGAGCAGAATGGAGGAGATTCCGGCAGCTCCAGTGTAGATGGCTCAGCGGTGACAGGAGCAAAATGGAGGAGATTCCAGCAGCTCCAGGGTAGACGGCTCAGCCGTGACAGGAGCAGAATGGAGGAGATTCCAGCGGCTCCAGTGTAGACGGCTCAGCGGTGACAGGAGCAGAATGGAGGAGATTCCAGCAGCTCCAGTGTAGACGGCTCAGCGGTGACAGGAGCAGAATGGAGAAGATTCCGGCAGCTCCAGTGTAGACGGCTCAGCGGTGACAGGAGCAGAATGGAGGAGATTCCCTCAGCTCCAGTGTAGACGGCTCAGCGGTGACAGGAGCAGAATGGAGGAGATTCCGGAAGCTCCAGTGTAGACGGCTCAGCAGTGACAGGAGCAGAATGGAGGAGATTCCAGCAGCTTCTGTGTAGACGGCTCAGCGGTGACCGGAGCAGAATGGAGGAGATTCCAGCAGCTCCAGTGTAGACGGCTCAGCAGTGACAGGAGCAGAATGGAGGAGATTCCGGGAGCTCCAGTGTAGACGGCTCAGCGGTGACAGGAGCAGAATGGAGGAGATTCCAGCAGCTCCAGTGTAGACGGCTCAGCAGTGACAGGAGCAGAATGGAGGAGATTCCACTAGCTCCAGTGTAGACGGCTCGGCGGTGACAGGAGCAGATTGGAGGAGATTCCGGCAGCTCCAGTGTAGACGGCTCAGCGGTGACAGGAGCAGAATGGAGGAGATTCCAGCAGCTCCAGTGTAGACGGCTCAGCGGTGACAGGAGAAGAATGGAGGAGATTTCAGTAGCTCCAGTGTAGACGGCTCGGCGTTGACAGGAGCAGAATGGAGGAGATTCCAGCAGCTCCAGTGTAGACGACTCGGCGGTGACAGGAGCAGATTGGAGGAGATTCCGGCAGCTCCAGTGTAGACTGCTCAGCCGTGACAGTTGCCAAATGGAGGAGATTCCGGCAGCTCCAGTGTAGACCACTTAGCGATGACAGGAGCAGAATGGAGTAGATTCCGGCAGCTCCAGTGTAGACGGCTCAGCGGTGACAGGAGCAGAATGGAGGAGATTCCGGCAGCTCCAGTGTAGACGGCTCAGCGGTGACAGGAGCAGAATGGAGGAGATTCCGGCAGCTCCAGTGTAGACGGCTCAGCAGTGACAGGAGCAGAATGGAGTAGATTCCCTCAGCTCCAGTGTAGACGGCTCAGCGGTGACAGAAGCAGAATGGAGGAGATTCCGGGAGTTCCAGTGTAGACGGCTCAGCAGTGACAGGAGCAGAATGAAGGAGATTCCAGCAGCTCCTGTGTAGACGGCTCAGCAGTGACAGGAGCAGAATTGAGGAGATTCCGGGAGCTCCAGTGTAGACGGTTCAGCGGTGACAGAAGCAGAATGGAGGAGATTCTAGCCGCTCCTGTGTAGACGGCTCAGCAGTGACAGGAGCAGAATGGAGGAGATTCCTGCAGCTCCAGTGTAGACGGCTCAGCGGTGACAGGAGCAGAATGAAGGAGATTCCTGCAGCTCCTGTGTAGACGGCTCAGCTGTGACAGGAGAAGAATGGAGGAGATTCCAGCAGCTCCAGTGTAGACGGAACAGCAGTGACAGGAGCAGAATGCAGGAGATTCCAGCAGCTCCAGTGTAGACGGCTCAGCGGTGACAGGAGCAGAATGAAGGCGATTCCAGCAGCTCCAGTGTAGACGGCTCAGTGGTGACAGGAGCAGAATGGAGGAGATTCCGGCAGCTCCAGTGTAGATGGCTCAGCGGTGACAGGAGCAAAATGGAGGAGATTCCAGCAGCTCCAGTCTAGACGGCTCAGCCGTGACAGGAGCAGAATGGAGGAGATTCCAGTGGCTCCAGTGTAGACGGCTCAGCGGTGACAGGAGCAGAATGGAGGAGATTCCAGCAGCTCCAGTGTAGACGGCTCAGTGGTGACAGGAGCAGAATGGAGGAGATTCCAGCAGCTCTAGTGTAGACGGCTTAGCGGTGACAAGAGCAGAATGGAGGAGATTCCGGCTGCTCCAGTGTAGACGGCTCAGCGGTGACAGGAGCAGAATGGAGGAGATTTCAGCAGGCCCAGTGTAGACGGCTCAGCGGTGACAGGAGCAGAATGGAGGAGATTCCGGCAGCTCCAGTGTAGACGGCTCAGCGGTGACAGGAGCAGAATGGAGGAGATTCCGGCAGCTCCAGTGTAGACGGCTCAGCGGTGACAGGAGCAGAATGGAGGAGATTCCAGGAGCTCCAGTGTAGACCGCTCAGCGGTGACAGGAGCAGAATGGAGGAGATTCCGGGAGCTCCAGTGTAGACGGCTCAGCGGTGACAGGAGCAGAATGGAGGAGATTCCAGCAGCTCCAGTGTAGACGGCTCAGCAGTGACAGGAGCAGAATGGAGGAGATTCCACTAGCTCCAGTGTAGACTGCTCGGCGGTGACAGGAGCAGAATGGAGGAGATTCCAGCAGCTCCAGTGTAGACGACTCGGCGGTGACAGGAGCAGAATGGAGGAGATTCCGGCAGCTCCAGTGTAGATGGCTCAGCGGTGACAGGAGCAAAATGGAGGAGATTCCAGCAGCTCCAGTCTAGACGGCTCAGCCGTGACAGGAGCAGAATGGAGGAGATTCCAGAGGCTCCAGTGTAGACGGCTCAGCGGTGACAGGAGCAGAATGGAGGAGATTCCAGCAGCTCCAGTGTAGACAGCTCAGTGGTGACAGGAGCAGAATGGAGGAGATTCCAGCAGCTCTAGTGTAGACGGCTTAGCGGTGACAAGAGCAGAATGGAGGAGATTCCGGCTGTTCCAGTGTAGACGGCTCAGCCGTGACAGGAGCAGAATGGAGGAGATTTCAGCAGGCCCAGTGTAGACGGCTCAGCGGTGACAGGAGCAGAATGGAGGAGATTCCGGCAGCTCCAGTGTAGACGGCTCAGCGGTGACAGGAGCAGAATGGAGGAGATTCCGGCAGCTCCAGTGTAGACGGCTCAGCGGTGACAGGAGCAGAATGGAGGAGATTCCAGCAGCTCCAGTGTAGACGGTTCAGTGGTGACAGGAGCAGAATGGAGCAGATTCCAGCAGCTCCAGTGTAGACGGTTCAGTGGTGACAGGAGCAGAATGGAGGAGATTCCAGCAGCTCCAGTGTAGACAGCTCAGTGGTGACAGGAGCAGAATGGAGCAGATTCCAGCAGCTCCAGTGTAGATGGCTCAGCGGTGACAGGAGCAGAATGGAGGAGATTCCCTCAGCTCCAGTGTAGACGGCTCAGCGGTGACAGGAGCAGAATGGAGGAGATTCCGGGAGCTCCAGTGTAGATGGAACAGCAGTGACAGGAGCAAAATGGAGGAGATTCCAGCAGCTCCAGTGTAGACGGCTCAGCGGTGACAGGAGCAGAATGAAGGCGATTCCAGCAGCTCCAGTGTAGACGGTTCAGTGGTGACAGGAGCAGAATGGAGGAGATTCCGGCAGCTCCAGTGTAGATGGCTCAGCGGTGACAGGAGCAAAATGGAGGAGATTCCAGCAGCTCCAGTGTAGACGGCTCAGCCGTGACAGGAGCAGAATGGAGGAGATTCCAGCGGCTCCAGTGTAGACGGCTCAGCGGTGACAGGAGCAGAATGGAGGAGATTCCAGCAGCTCCAGTGTAGACGGCTCAGCGGTGACAGGAGCAGAATGGAGGAGATTCCGGCAGCTCCAGTGTAGACGGCTCAGCGGTGACAGGAGCAGAATGGAGGAGATTCCCTCAGCTCCAGTGTAGACGGCTCAGCGGTGACAGGAGCAGAATGGAGGAGATTCCGGGAGCTCCAGTGTAGACGGCTCAGCAGTGACAGGAGCAGAATGGAGGAGATTCCAGCAGCTTCTGTGTAGACGGCTCAGCGGTGACCGGAGCAGAATGGAGGAGATTCCAGCAGCTCCAGTGTAGACGGCTCAGCAGTGACAGGAGCAGAATGGAGGAGATTCCGGGAGCTCCAGTGTAGACGGCTCAGCGGTGACAGGAGCAGAATGGAGGAGATTCCAGCAGCTCCAGTGTAGACGGCTCAGCAGTGACAGGAGCAGAATGGAGGAGATTCCACTAGCTCCAGTGTAGACGGCTCGGCGGTGACAGGAGCAGATTGGAGGAGATTCCGGCAGCTCCAGTGTAGACGGCTCAGCGGTGACAGGAGCAGAATGGAGGAGATTCCAGCAGCTCCAGTGTAGACGGCTCAGCGGTGACAGGAGCAGAATGGAGGAGATTCCAGTAGCTCCAGTGTAGACGGCTCCGCGTTGACAGGAGCAGAATGGAGGAGATTCTAGCAGCTCCAGTGTAGACGACTCGGCGGTGACAGGAGCAGATTGCAGGAGATTCCGGCAGCTCCAGTGTAGACGGCTCAGCCGTGACAGTTGCCGAATGGAGGAGATTCCGGCAGCTCCAGTGTAGACCACTTAGCGATGACAGGAGCAGAATGGAGGAGATTCCGGCAGCTCCAGTGTAGATGGCTCAGCGGTGACAGGAGCAGAATGGAGGAGATTCCGGCAGCTCCAGTGTAGACTGCTCAGCGGTGACAGGAGCAGAATGGAGGAGATTCCGGCAGCTCCAGTGTAGACGGCTCAGCGGTGACAGGAGCAGAATGGAGGAGATTCCGGCAGCTCCAGTGTAGACGGCTCAGCGGTGACAGGAGCAGAATGGAGGAGATTCCAGCAGCTCCAGTGTAGACAGCTCAGTGGTGACAGGAGCAGAATGGAGCACATTCCGGCAGCTCCAGTGTAGACGGCTCAGCGGTGACAGGAGCAGAATGGAGGAGATTCCCTCAGCTCCAGTGTAGACGGCTCAGCGGTGACAGGAGCAGAATGGAGGAGATTCCGGGAGCTCCAGTGTAGACAGAACAGCAGTGACAGGAGCAGAATGGAGGAGATTCCAGCAGCTCCAGTGTAGACGACTCAGCGGTGACAGGAGCAGAATGAAGGCGATTCCAGCAGCTCCAGTGTAGACGGTTCAGTGGTGACAGGAGCAGAATGGAGGAGATTCCGGCAGCTCCAGTGTAGATGGCTCAGCGGTGACAGGAGCAAAATGGAGGAGATTCCAGCAGCTCCAGTGTAGACGGCTCAGCCGTGACAGGAGCAGAATGGAGGAGATTCCAGCGGCTCCAGTGTAGACGGCTCAGCGGTGACAGGAGCAGAATGGAGGAGATTCCAGCAGCTCCAGTGTAGACGGCTCAGCGGTGACAGGAGCAGAATGGAGAAGATTCCGGCAGCTCCAGTGTAGACGGCTCAGCGGTGACAGGAGCAGAATGGAGGAGATTCCCTCAGCTCCAGTGTAGACGGCTCAGCAGTGACAGGAGCAGAATGGAGGAGATTCCGGGAGCTCCAGTGTAGACGGCTCAGCGGTGACAGGAGCAGAATGGAGGAGATTCCAGCAGCTCCAGTGTAGACGGCTCAGCAGTGACAGGAGCAGAATGGAGGAGATTCCACTAGCTCCAGTGTAGACGGCTTGGCGGTGACAGGAGCAGATTGGAGGAGATTCCGGCAGCTCCAGTGTAGACGGCTCAGCGGTGACAGGAGCAGAATGGAGGAGATTCCAGCAGCTCCAGTGTAGACGGCTCAGCGGTGACAGGAGCAGAATGGAGGAGATTCCAGTAGCTCCAGTGTAGACGGCTCGGCGTTGACAGGAGCAGAATGGAGGAGATTCCAGCAGCTCCAGTGTAGACGACTCGGCGGTGACAGGAGCAGATTGGAGGAGATTCCGGCAGCTCCAGTGTAGACGGCTCAGCCGTGACAGTTGCCAAATGGAGGAGATTCCGGCAGCTCCAGTGTAGACCACTTAGCGATGACAGGAGCAGAATGGAGGAGATTCCGGCAGCTCCAGTGTAGACGGCTCAGCGGAGACAGGAGCAGAATGGAGGAGATTCCGGCAGCTCCAGTGTAGACGGCTCAGCGGTGACAGGAGCAGAATGGAGGAGATTCCGGCAGCTCCAGTGTAGACGGCTCAGCAGTGACAGGAGCAGAATGGAGTAGATTCCCTCAGCTCCAGTGTAGACGGCTCAGCGGTGACAGAAGCAGAATGGAGGAGATTCCGGGAGTTCCAGTGTAGACGGCTCAGCAGTGACAGGAGCAGAATGAAGGAGATTCCAGCAGCTCCTGTGTAGACGGCTCAGCAGTGACAGGAGCAGAATTGAGGAGATTCCGGGAGCTCCAGTGTAGACGGTTCAGCGGTGACAGAAGCAGAATGGAGGAGATTCTAGCCGCTCCTGTGTAGACGGCTCAGCAGTGACAGGAGCAGAATGGAGGAGATTCCTGCAGCTCCAGTGTAGACGGCTCAGCGGTGACAGGAGCAGAATGGAGGAGATTCCTGCAGCTCCTGTGTAGACGGCTCAGCTGTGACAGGAGAAGAATGGAGGAGATTCCAGCACCTCCAGTGTAGACGGAACAGCAGTGACAGGAGCAGAATGCAGGAGATTCCAGCAGCTCTAGTGTAGAGGGCTCAGCGGTGACAGGAGCAGAATGAAGGCGATTCCAGCAGCTCCAGTGTAGACGGCTCAGTGGTGACAGGAGCAGAATGGAGGAGATTCCGGCAGCTCCAGTGTAGATGGCTCAGCGGTGACAGGAGCAAAATGGAGGAGATTCCAGCAGCTCCAGTCTAGACGGCTCAGCCGTGACAGGAGCAGAATGGAGGAGATTCCAGCGGCTCCAGTGTAGACGGCTCAGCGGTGACAGGAGCAGAATGGAGGAGATTCCAGCAGCTCCAGTGTAGACGGCTCAGTGGTGACAGGAGCAGAATGGAGGAGATTCCAGCAGCTCTAGTGTAGACGGCTTAGCGGTGACAAGAGCAGAATGGAGGAGATTCCGGCTGCTCCAGTGTAGACGGCTCAGCGGTGACAGGAGCAGAATGGAGGAGATTTCAGCAGGCCCAGTGTAGACGGCTCAGCGGTGACAGGAGCAGAATGGAGGAGATTCCGGCAGCTCCAGTGTAGACGGCTCAGCGGTGACAGGAGCAGAATGGAGGAGATTCCGGCAGCTCCAGTGTAGACGGCTCAGCGGTGACAGGAGCAGAATGGAGGAGATTCCAGCAGCTCCAGTGTAGACGGCTCAGTGGTGACAGGAGCAGAATGGAGCAGATTCCGGCAGCTCCAGTGTAGACGGCTCAGCGGTGACAGGAGCAGAATGGAAGAGATTCCCTCAGCTCCAGTGTAGACTGCTCAGCGGTGACAGGAGCAGAATGGAGGAGATTCCGGGAGCTCCAGTGTAGACGGAACAGCAGTGACAGGAGCAGAATGGAGGAGATTCCAGCAGCTCCAGTGTAGACGGCTCAGCGGTGACAGGAGCAGAATGAAGGCGATTCCAGCAGCTCCAGTGTAGACGGTTCAGTGGTGACAGGAGCAGAATGGAGGAGATTCCGGCAGCTCCAGTGTACATGGCTCAGCGGTGACAGGAGCAAAATGGAGGAGATTCCAGCAGCTCCAGTGTAGACGGCTCAGCCGTGACAGGAGCAGAATGGAGGAGATTCCTGCGGCTCCAGTGTAGACGGCTCAGCGGTGACAGGAGCAGAATGGAGGAGATTCCAGCAGCTCCAGTGTAGACGGCTCAGCGGTGACAGGAGCAGAATGGAGGAGATTCCGGCAGCTCCAGTGTAGACGGCTCAGCGGTGACAGGAGCAGAATGGAGGACATTCCCTCAGCTCCAGTGTAGACGGCTCAGCGGTGACAGGAGCAGAATGGAGGAGATTCCGGGAGCTCCAGTGTAGACGGCTCAGAGGTGACAGGAGCAGAATGGAGGAGATTCCAGCAGCTTCTGTGTAGACGGCTCAGCGGTGACCGGAGCAGAATGGAGGAGATTCCAGCAGCTCCAGTGTAGATGGCTCAGCAGTGACAGGAGCAGAATGGAGGAGATTCCAGGAGCTCCAGTGTAGACGGCTCAGCGGTGACAGGAGCAGAATGGAGGAGATTCCAGCAGCTCCAGTGTAGACGGCTCAGCAGTGACAGGAGCAGAATGGAGGAGATTCCACTAGCTCCAGTGTAGACGGCTCGGCGGTGACAGGAGCAGATTGGAGGAGATTCCGGCAGCTGCAGTGTAGACGACTCGGCGGTGACAGGAGCAGATTGGAGGAGATTCCGGCAGCTCCAGTGTAGACGGCTCAGCCGTGACAGTTGCAGAATGGAGGAGATTCCGGCAGCTCCAGTGTAGACGGCTCAGCGGTGACAGGAGCAGAATGGAGGAGATTCCAGCAGCTCCAGTGTAGACGGCTCAGCGGTGACTGGAGCAGAATGGAGGAGATTCCGGCAGCTCCAGTGTAGACGGCTCAGCGGTGACAGGAGCAGAATAGAGGAGATTCCAGTAGCTCCACTGTAGACGGCTCAGCGGTGACAGGAGCAGAATGGAGGAGATTCCAGTAGCTCCAGTGTAGACTGCTCGGCGGTGACAGGAGCAGAACGGAGGAGATTCCAGCAGCTCCAGTGTAGACGACTCGGCGGTGACAGGAGCAGAATGGACGAGATTCCGGCAGCTCCAGTGTAGATGGCTCAGCGGTGACAGGAGCAGAATGGAGGAGATTCCGGCAGCTCCAGTGTAGACGGCTCAGCGGTGACAGGAGCAAAATGGAGGAGATTCCAGCAGCTCCAGTCTAGACGGCTCAGCCGTGACAGGAGCAGAATGGAGGAGATTCCAGCGGCTCCAGTGTAGACGGCTCAGCGGTGACAGGAGCAGAATGGAGGAGATTCCAGCAGCTCCAGTGTAGACGGCTTAGTGGTGACAGGAGCAGAATGGAGGAGATTCCAGCAGCTCTAGTGTAGACGGCTTAGCGGTGACAAGAGCAGAATGGAGGAGATTCCGGCTGCTCCAGTGTAGACGGCTCAGCGGTGACAGGAGCAGAATGGAGGAGATTTCAGCAGGCCCAGTGTAGACGGCTCAGCGGTGACAGGAGCAGAATGGAGGAGATTCCGGCAGCTCCAGTGTAGACGGCTCAGCGGTGACAGGAGCAGAATGGAGGAGATTCCGGCAGATCCAGAGTAGACGGCTCAGCGGTGACAGGAGCAGAATGGAGGAGATTCCAGCAGCTCCAGTGTAGACAGCTCAGCGGTGACAGGAGCAGAATGGAGGAGATTCCCTCAGCTCCAGTGTAGACGGCTCAGCGGTGACAGGAGCAAAATGGAGGAGATTCCGGGAGCTCCAGTGTAGACGGAACAGCAGTGACAAGAGCAGAATGGAGGAGATTCCAGCAGCTCCAGTGTAGACGGCTCAGCGGTGACAGGAGCAGAATGAAGGCGATTCCAGCAGCTCCAGTGTAGATGGCTCAGCGGTGACAGGAGCAGAATGGAGGAGATTCCAGCAGCTCCAGTGTAGACGGCTCAGCAGTGACAGGAGCAAAATGGAGGAGATTCCAGCAGCTCCAGTGTAGACGGCTCAGCCGTGACAGGAGCAGAATGGAGGAGATTCCAGCGGCTCCAGTGTAGACGGCTCAGCGGTGACAGGAGCAGAATGGAGGAGATTCCAGCAGCTCCAGTGTAGACGGCTCAGCGGTGACAGGAGCAGAATGGAGGAGATTCCGGCAGCTCCAGTGTAGACGGCTCAGCGGTGACAGGAGCAGAATGGAGGAGATTCCAGCAGCTCCAGTGTAGACGGCTCAGTGGTGACAGGAGCAGAATGGAGCAGATTCCGGCAGCTCCAGTGTAGACGGCTCAGCGGTGACAGGAGCAGAATGGAAGAGATTCCCTCAGCTCCAGTGTAGACTGCTCAGCGGTGACAGGAGCAGAATGGAGGAGATTCCGGGAGCTCCAGTGTAGACGGAACAGCAGTGACAGGAGCAGAATGGAGGAGATTCCAGCAGCTCCAGTGTAGACGGCTCAGCGGTGACAGGAGCAGAATGAAGGCGATTCCAGCAGCTCCAGTGTAGACGGTTCAGTGGTGACAGGAGCAGAATGGAGGAGATTCCGGCAGCTCCAGTGTACATGGCTCAGCGGTGACAGGAGCAAAATGGAGGAGATTCCAGCAGCTCCAGTGTAGACGGCTCAGCCGTGACAGGAGCAGAATGGAGGAGATTCCTGCGGCTCCAGTGTAGACGGCTCAGCGGTGACAGGAGCAGAATGGAGGAGATTCCAGCAGCTCCAGTGTAGACGGCTCAGCGGTGACAGGAGCAGAATGGAGGAGATTCCGGCAGCTCCAGTGTAGACGGCTCAGCGGTGACAGGAGCAGAATGGAGGACATTCCCTCAGCTCCAGTGTAGACGGCTCAGCGGTGACAGGAGCAGAATGGAGGAGATTCCGGGAGCTCCAGTGTAGACGGCTCAGAGGTGACAGGAGCAGAATGGAGGAGATTCCAGCAGCTTCTGTGTAGACGGCTCAGCGGTGACCGGAGCAGAATGGAGGAGATTCCAGCAGCTCAAGTGTAGATGGCTCAGCAGTGACAGGAGCAGAATGGAGGAGATTCCAGGAGCTCCAGTGTAGACGGCTCAGCGGTGACAGGAGCAGAATGGAGGAGATTCCAGCAGCTCCAGTGTAGACGGCTCAGCAGTGACAGGAGCAGAATGGAGGAGATTCCACTAGCTCCAGTGTAGACGGCTCGGCGGTGACAGGAGCAGATTGGAGGAGATTCCGGCAGCTGCAGTGTAGACGACTCGGCGGTGACAGGAGCAGATTGGAGGAGATTCCGGCAGCTCCAGTGTAGACGGCTCAGCCGTGACAGTTGCAGAATGGAGGAGATTCCGGCAGCTCCAGTGTAGACGGCTCAGCGGTGACAGGAGCAGAATGGAGGAGATTCCAGCAGCTCCAGTGTAGACGGCTCAGCGGTGACTGGAGCAGAATGGAGGAGATTCCGGCAGCTCCAGTGTAGACGGCTCAGCGGTGACAGGAGCAGAATAGAGGAGATTCCAGTAGCTCCACTGTAGACGGCTCAGCGGTGACAGGAGCAGAATGGAGGAGATTCCAGTAGCTCCAGTGTAGACTGCTCGGCGGTGACAGGAGCAGAACGGAGGAGATTCCAGCAGCTCCAGTGTAGACGACTCGGCGGTGACAGGAGCAGAATGGACGAGATTCCGGCAGCTCCAGTGTAGATGGCTCAGCGGTGACAGGAGCAGAATGGAGGAGATTCCGGCAGCTCCAGTGTAGACGGCTCAGCGGTGACAGGAGCAAAATGGAGGAGATTCCAGCAGCTCCAGTCTAGACGGCTCAGCCGTGACAGGAGCAGAATGGAGGAGATTCCAGCGGCTCCAGTGTAGACGGCTCAGCGGTGACAGGAGCAGAATGGAGGAGATTCCAGCAGCTCCAGTGTAGACGGCTTAGTGGTGACAGGAGCAGAATGGAGGAGATTCCAGCAGCTCTAGTGTAGACGGCTTAGCGGTGACAAGAGCAGAATGGAGGAGATTCCGGCTGCTCCAGTGTAGACGGCTCAGCGGTGACAGGAGCAGAATGGAGGAGATTTCAGCAGGCCCAGTGTAGACGGCTCAGCGGTGACAGGAGCAGAATGGAGGAGATTCCGGCAGCTCCAGTGTAGACGGCTCAGCGGTGACAGGAGCAGAATGGAGGAGATTCCGGCAGCTCCAGAGTAGACGGCTCAGCGGTGACAGGAGCAGAATGGAGGAGATTCCAGCAGCTCCAGTGTAGACAGCTCAGCGGTGACAGGAGCAGAATGGAGGAGATTCCCTCAGCTCCAGTGTAGACGGCTCAGCGGTGACAGGAGCAAAATGGAGGAGATTCCGGGAGCTCCAGTGTAGACGGAACAGCAGTGACAAGAGCAGAATGGAGGAGATTCCAGCAGCTCCAGTGTAGACGGCTCAGCGGTGACAGGAGCAGAATGAAGGCGATTCCAGCAGCTCCAGTGTAGATGGCTCAGCGGTGACAGGAGCAGAATGGAGGAGATTCCAGCAGCTCCAGTGTAGACGGCTCAGCAGTGACAGGAGCAAAATGGAGGAGATTCCAGCAGCTCCAGTGTAGACGGCTCAGCCGTGACAGGAGCAGAATGGAGGAGATTCCAGCGGCTCCAGTGTAGACGGCTCAGCGGTGACAGGAGCAGAATGGAGGAGATTCCAGCAGCTCCAGTGTAGACGGCTCAGCGGTGACAGGAGCAGAATGGAGGAGATTCCGGCAGCTCCAGTGTAGACGGCTCAGCGGTGACAGGAGCAGAATGGAGGAGATTCCCTCAGCTCCAGTGTAGACGGCTCAGCGGTGACAGGAGCAGAATGGAGGAGATTCCGGGAGCTCCAGTGTAGACGGCTCAGCAGTGACAGGAGCAGAATGGAGGAGATTCCAGCAGCTTCTGTGTAGACGGCTCAGCGGTGACCGGAGCAGAATGGAGGAGATTCCAGCAGCTCCAGTGTAGACGGCTCAGCAGTGACAATAGCAGAATGGAGGAGATTCCGGGAGCTCCAGTGTAGACGGCTCAGCGGTGACAGGAGCAGAATGGAGGAGATTCCAGCAGCTCCAGTGTAGACGGCTCAGCAGTGACAGGAGCAGAATGGAGGAGATTCCACTAGCTCCAGTGTAGACGGCTCGGCGGTGACAGGAGCAGATTGGAGGAGATTCCGGCAGCTCCAGTGTAGACGACTCGGCGGTGACAGGAGCAGATTGGAGGAGATTCCGGCAGCTCCAGTGTAGACGGCTCAGCCGTGACAGTTGCAGAATGGAGGAGATTCCGGCAGCTCCAGTGTAGACGGCTCAGCGGTGACAGGAGCAGAATGGAGGAGATTCCAGCAGCTCCAGTGTAGACGGCTCAGCGGTGACTGGAGCAGAATGGAGGAGATTCCGGCAGCTCCAGTGTAGACGGCTCAGCGGTGACAGGAGCAGAATGGAGGAGATTCCAGTAGCTCCACTGTAGACGGCTCAGCGGTGACAGGAGCAGAATGGAGGAGATTCCAGTAGCTCCACTGTAGACGGCTCAGCGGTGACAGGAGCAGAATGGAGGAGATTCCGGTAGCTCCAGTGTAGACTGCTCGGCGGTGACAGGAGCAGAATGGAGGAGATTCCAGCAGCTCCAGTGTAGACGACTCGGCGGTGACAGGAGCAGATTGGAGGAGATTCCGGCAGCTCCAGTGTAGACGGCTCAGCCGTGACAGTTGCAGAACGGAGGAGATTCCGGCAGCTCCAGTGTAGATGGCTCAGCCGTGACAGGAGCAGAATAGAGGAGATTCCAGCAGCTCCAGTGTAGACGGCTCAGCCGTGACAGGAGCAGAATGGAGGAGATTCCAGCAGCTCCAGTGTAGACGGCTCAGCGGTGACAGGAGCAGAATGGAGGAGATTCCGGCAGCTCCAGTGTAGACGGCTCAGCGGTGACAGGAGCAGAATGGAGGAGATTCCAGCAGCTCCAGTGTAGACGGCTCAGCGGTGACAGGTGCAGAATGGAGGAGATTCCGGCAGCTCCAGTGTAGACGGCTCAGCGGTGACAGGAGCTGAATGGAGGAGATTCCAGCAGCTCCAGTGTAGATGACTCGGCGGTGACAGGAGCAGATTGGAGGAGATTCCGGCAGCTCCAGTGTAGGCGGCTCAGCCGTGACAGTTGCAGAATGGAGGAGATTCCGGCAGCTCCAGTGTCGACAGCTCAGCGCTGACAGGAGCAGAATGGAGGAGATTCCAGCAGCTCCAGTGTAGACGGCTCAGCGGTGACAGGAGCAGAATGGAGGAGATTCCAGCAGCTCCAGTGTAGACGGCTCAGCGGTGACAGGAGCAGAATGGAGGAGATTCCAGCAGCTCCAGTGTAGACGGCTCAGCGGTGACAGGAGCAGAATGGAGGAGATTCCAGTAGCTCCAGTGTAGACGGCTCCGCGTTGACAGGAGCAGAATGGAGGAGATTCCAGCAGCTCCAGTGTAGACGACTCGGCGGTGACAGGAGCAGATTGGAGGAGATTCCGGCAGCTCCAGTGTAGGCGGCTCAGCCGTGACAGTTGCAGAATGGAGGAGATTCCGGCAGCTCCAGTGTCGACGGCTCAGCGGTGACAGGAGCAGAATGGAGGAGATTCCAGCAGCTCCAGTGTAGACGGCTCAGCGGTGACAGGAGCAGAATGGAGGAGATTCCAGCAGCTCCAGTGTAGACGGCTCAGCGGTGACAGGAGCAGAATAGAGGAGATTCCAGTAGCTCCACTGTAGACGGCTCAGCGGTGACAGGAGCAGAATGGAGGAGATTCCAGTAGCTCCAGTGTAGACTGCTCGGCGGTGACAGGAGCAGAATGGAGGAGATTCCAGCAGCTCCAGTGTAGACGACTCGGCGGTGACAGGAGCAGAATGGACGAGATTCCGGCAGCTCCAGTGTAGATGGCTCAGCGGTGACAGGAGCAAAATGGAGGAGATTCCGGCAGCTCCAGTGTAGACGGCTCAGCGGTGACAGGAGCAAAATGGAGGAGATTCCAGCAGCTCCAGTCTAGACGGCTCAGCCGTGACAGGAGCAGAATGGAGGAGATTCCAGCGGCTCCAGTGTAGACGGCTCAGCGGTGACAGGAGCAGAATGGAGGAGATTCCAGCAGCTCCAGTGTAGACGGCTTAGTGGTTTCAGGAGCAGAATGGAGGAGATTCCAGCAGCTCTAGTGTAGACGGCTTAGCGGTGACAAGAGCAGAATGGAGGAGATTCCGGCTGCTCCAGTGTAGACGGCTCAGCGGTGACAGGAGCAGAATGGAGGAGATTTCAGCAGGCCCAGTGTAGACGGCTCAGCGTTGACAGGAGCAGAATGGAGGAGATTCCGGCAGCTCCAGTGTAGACGGCTCAGCGGTGACAGGAGCAGAATGGAGGAGATTCCGGCAGCTCCAGAGTAGACGGCTCAGCGGTGACAGGAGCAGAATGGAGGAGATTCCAGCAGCTCCAGTGTAGACAGCTCAGTGGTGACAGGAGCAGAATGGAGCAGATTCCGGCAGCTCCAGTGTAGACGGCTCAGCGGTGACAGGAGCAGAATGGAGGAGATTCCCTCAGCTCCAGTGTAGACGGCTCAGCGGTGACAGGAGCAAAATGGAGGAGATTCCGGGAGCTCCAGTGTAGACGGAACAGCAGTGACAAGAGCAGAATGGAGGAGATTCCAGCAGCTCCAGTGTAGACGGTCAGCGGTGACAGGAGCAGAATGAAGGCAATTCCAGCAGCTCCAGTGTAGACGGTTCAGTGGTGACAGGAGCAGAATGGAGGAGATTCCGGCAGCTCCAGTGTAGATGGCTCAGCGGTGACAGGAGCAAAATGGAGGAGATTCCAGCAGCTCCAGTGTAGACGGCTCAGCCGTGACAGGAGCAGAATGGAGGAGATTCCAGCGGCTCCAGTGTAGACGGCTCAGCGGTGACAGGAGCAGAATGGAGGAGATTCCAGCAGCTCCAGTGTAGACGGCTCAGCGGTGACAGAAGCAGAATGGAGGAGATTCCGGCAGCTCCAGTGTAGATGGCTCAGCGGTGATAGGAGCAGAATGGAGGAGATTCCCTCAGCTCCAGTGTAGACGGCTCAGCGGTGACAGGAGCAGAATGGAGGAGATTCCGGGAGCTCCAGTGTAGACGGCTCAGCAGTGACAGGAGCAGAATGGAGGAGATTCCAGCAGCTTCTGTGTAGACGGCTCAGCGGTGACCGGAGCAGAATGGAGGAGATTCCAGCAGCTCCAGTGTAGACGGCTCAGCAGTGACAGGAGCAGAATAGAGGAGATTCCAGTAGCTCCACTGTAGACGGCTCAGCGGTGACAGGAGCAGAATGGAGGAGATTCCAGTAGCTCCAGTGTAGACTGCTCGGCGGTGACAGGAGCAGAATGGAGGAGATTCCAGCAGCTCCAGTGTAGACGACTCGGCGGTGACAGGAGCAGAATGGACGAGATTCCGGCAGCTCCAGTGTAGATGGCTCAGCGGTGACAGGAGCAAAATGGAGGAGATTCCGGCAGCTCCAGTGTAGACGGCTCAGCGGTGACAGGAGCAAAATGGAGGAGATTCCAGCAGCTCCAGTCTAGACGGCTCAGCCGTGACAGGAGCAGAATGGAGGAGATTCCAGCGGCTCCAGTGTAGACGGCTCAGCGGTGACAGGAGCAGAATGGAGGAGATTCCAGCAGCTCCAGTGTAGACGGCTTAGTGGTTTCAGGAGCAGAATGGAGGAGATTCCAGCAGCTCTAGTGTAGACGGCTTAGCGGTGACAAGAGCAGAATGGAGGAGATTCCGGCTGCTCCAGTGTAGACGGCTCAGCGGTGACAGGAGCAGAATGGAGGAGATTTCAGCAGGCCCAGTGTAGACGGCTCAGCGTTGACAGGAGCAGAATGGAGGAGATTCCGGCAGCTCCAGTGTAGACGGCTCAGCGGTGACAGGAGCAGAATGGAGGAGATTCCGGCAGCTCCAGAGTAGACGGCTCAGCGGTGACAGGAGCAGAATGGAGGAGATTCCAGCAGCTCCAGTGTAGACAGCTCAGTGGTGACAGGAGCAGAATGGAGCAGATTCCGGCAGCTCCAGTGTAGACGGCTCAGCGGTGACAGGAGCAGAATGGAGGAGATTCCCTCAGCTCCAGTGTAGACGGCTCAGCGGTGACAGGAGCAAAATGGAGGAGATTCCGGGAGCTCCAGTGTAGACGGAACAGCAGTGACAAGAGCAGAATGGAGGAGATTCCAGCAGCTCCAGTGTAGACGGTCAGCGGTGACAGGAGCAGAATGAAGGCAATTCCAGCAGCTCCAGTGTAGACGGTTCAGTGGTGACAGGAGCAGAATGGAGGAGATTCCGGCAGCTCCAGTGTAGATGGCTCAGCGGTGACAGGAGCAAAATGGAGGAGATTCCAGCAGCTCCAGTGTAGACGGCTCAGCCGTGACAGGAGCAGAATGGAGGAGATTCCAGCGGCTCCAGTGTAGACGGCTCAGCGGTGACAGGAGCAGAATGGAGGAGATTCCAGCAGCTCCAGTGTAGACGGCTCAGCGGTGACAGGAGCAGAATGGAGGAGATTCCGGCAGCTCCAGTGTAGATGGCTCAGCGGTGATAGGAGCAGAATGGAGGAGATTCCCTCAGCTCCAGTGTAGACGGCTCAGCGGTGACAGGAGCAGAATGGAGGAGATTCCGGGAGCTCCAGTGTAGACGGCTCAGCAGTGACAGGAGCAGAATGGAGGAGATTCCAGCAGCTTCTGTGTAGACGGCTCAGCGGTGACCGGAGCAGAATGGAGGAGATTCCAGCAGCTCCAGTGTAGACGGCTCAGCAGTGACAGGAGCAGAATGGAGGAGATTCCGGGAGCTCCAGTGTAGACGGCTCAGCGGTGACAGGAGCAGAATGGAGGAGATTCCAGCAGCTCCAGTGTAGACGGCTCAGCAGTGACAGGAGCAGAATGGAGGAGATTCCACTAGCTCCAGTGTAGACGGCTCGGCGGTGACAGGAGCAGATTGGAGGAGATTCCGGCAGCTCCAGTGTAGACGACTCGGCGGTGACAGGAGCAGATTGGAGGAGATTCCGGCAGCTCCAGTGTAGACGGCTCAGCCGTGACAGTTGCAGAATGGAGGAGATTCCGGCAGCTCCAGTGTAGACGGCTCAGCGGTGACAGGAGCAGAATGGAGGAGATTCCAGCAGCTCCAGTGTAGACGGCTCAGCGGTGACTGGAGCAGAATGGAGGAGATTCCGGCAGCTCCAGTGTAGACGGCTCAGCGGTGACAGGAGCAGAATGGAGGAGATTCCAGCAGCTCTAGTGTAGACGGCTTAGCGGTGACAAGAGCAGAATGGAGGAGATTCCGGCTGCTCCAGTGTAGACGGCTCAGCGGTGACAGGAGCAGAATGGAGGAGATTTCAGCAGGCCCAGTGTAGACGGCTCAGCGTTGACAGGAGCAGAATGGAGGAGATTCCGGCAGCTCCAGTGTAGACGGCTCAGCGGTGACAGGAGCAGAATGGAGGAGATTCCGGCAGCTCCAGAGTAGACGGCTCAGCGGTGACAGGAGCAGAATGGAGGAGATTCCAGCAGCTCCAGTGTAGACAGCTCAGTGGTGACAGGAGCAGAATGGAGCAGATTCCGGCAGCTCCAGTGTAGACGGCTCAGCGGTGACAGGAGCAGAATGGAGGAGATTCCCTCAGCTCCAGTGTAGACGGCTCAGCGGTGACAGGAGCAAAATGGAGGAGATTCCGGGAGCTCCAGTGTAGACGGAACAGCAGTGACAAGAGCAGAATGGAGGAGATTCCAGCAGCTCCAGTGTAGACGGTCAGCGGTGACAGGAGCAGAATGAAGGCAATTCCAGCAGCTCCAGTGTAGACGGTTCAGTGGTGACAGGAGCAGAATGGAGGAGATTCCGGCAGCTCCAGTGTAGATGGCTCAGCGGTGACAGGAGCAAAATGGAGGAGATTCCAGCAGCTCCAGTGTAGACGGCTCAGCCGTGACAGGAGCAGAATGGAGGAGATTCCAGCGGCTCCAGTGTAGACGGCTCAGCGGTGACAGGAGCAGAATGGAGGAGATTCCAGCAGCTCCAGTGTAGACGGCTCAGCGGTTACAGGAGCAGAATGGAGGAGATTCCGGCAGCTCCAGTGTAGATGGCTCAGCGGTGATAGGAGCAGAATGGAGGAGATTCCCTCAGCTCCAGTGTAGACGGCTCAGCGGTGACAGGAGCAGAATGGAGGAGATTCCGGGAGCTCCAGTGTAGACGGCTCAGCAGTGACAGGAGCAGAATGGAGGAGATTCCAGCAGCTTCTGTGTAGACGGCTCAGCGGTGACCGGAGCAGAATGGAGGAGATTCCAGCAGCTCCAGTGTAGACGGCTCAGCAGTGACAGGAGCAGAATAGAGGAGATTCCAGTAGCTCCACTGTAGACGGCTCAGCGGTGACAGGAGCAGAATGGAGGAGATTCCAGTAGCTCCAGTGTAGACTGCTCGGCGGCGACAGGAGCAGAATGGAGGAGATTCCAGCAGCTCCAGTGTAGACGACTCGGCGGTGACAGGAGCAGAATGGACGAGATTCCGGCAGCTCCAGTGTAGATGGCTCAGCGGTGACAGGAGCAAAATGGAGGAGATTCCGGCAGCTCCAGTGTAGACGGCTCAGCGGTGACAGGAGCAAAATGGAGGAGATTCCAGCAGCTCCAGTCTAGACGGCTCAGCCGTGACAGGAGCAGAATGGAGGAGATTCCAGCGGCTCCAGTGTAGACGGCTCAGCGGTGACAGGAGCAGAATGGAGGAGATTCCAGCAGCTCCAGTGTAGACGGCTTAGTGGTTTCAGGAGCAGAATGGAGGAGATTCCAGCAGCTCTAGTGTAGACGGCTTAGCGGTGACAAGAGCAGAATGGAGGAGATTCCGGCTGCTCCAGTGTAGACGGCTCAGCGGTGACAGGAGCAGAATGGAGGAGATTTCAGCAGGCCCAGTGTAGACGGCTCAGCGTTGACAGGAGCAGAATGGAGGAGATTCCGGCAGCTCCAGTGTAGACGGCTCAGCGGTGACAGGAGCAGAATGGAGGAGATTCCGGCAGCTCCAGAGTAGACGGCTCAGCGGTGACAGGAGCAGAATGGAGGAGATTCCAGCAGCTCCAGTGTAGACAGCTCAGTGGTGACAGGAGCAGAATGGAGCAGATTCCGGCAGCTCCAGTGTAGACGGCTCAGCGGTGACAGGAGCAGAATGGAGGAGATTCCCTCAGCTCCAGTGTAGACGGCTCAGCGGTGACAGGAGCAAAATGGAGGAGATTCCGGGAGCTCCAGTGTAGACGGAACAGCAGTGACAAGAGCAGAATGGAGGAGATTCCAGCAGCTCCAGTGTAGACGGTCAGCGGTGACAGGAGCAGAATGAAGGCAATTCCAGCAGCTCCAGTGTAGACGGTTCAGTGGTGACAGGAGCAGAATGGAGGAGATTCCGGCAGCTCCAGTGTAGATGGCTCAGCGGTGACAGGAGCAAAATGGAGGAGATTCCAGCAGCTCCAGTGTAGACGGCTCAGCCGTGACAGGAGCAGAATGGAGGAGATTCCAGCGGCTCCAGTGTAGACGGCTCAGCGGTGACAGGAGCAGAATGGAGGAGATTCCAGCAGCTCCAGTGTAGACGGCTCAGCGGTGACAGGAGCAGAATGGAGGAGATTCCGGCAGCTCCAGTGTAGATGGCTCAGCGGTGATAGGAGCAGAATGGAGGAGATTCCCTCAGCTCCAGTGTAGACGGCTCAGCGGTGACAGGAGCAGAATGGAGGAGATTCCGGGAGCTCCAGTGTAGACGGCTCAGCAGTGACAGGAGCAGAATGGAGGAGATTCCAGCAGCTTCTGTGTAGACGGCTCAGCAGTGACAGGAGCAGAATGGAGGAGATTCCAGCAGCTCCAGTGTAGATGGCTCAGCGGTGACAGGAGCAGAATGGAGGAGATTCCAGCAGCTCCAGTGTAGACGGCTCAGCAGTGACAGGAGCAGAATGGAGGAGATTCCAGCAGCTTCTGTGTAGACGGCTCAGCGGTGACCGGAGCAGAATGGAGGAGATTCCAGCAGCTCCAGTGTAGACGGCTCAGCAGTGACAGGAGCAGAATGGAGGAGATTCCGGGAGCTCCAGTGTAGACGGCTCAGCGGTGACAGGAGCAGAATGGAGGAGATTCCAGCAGCTCCAGTGTAGACGGCTCAGCAGTGACAGGAGCAGAATGGAGGAGATTCCACTAGCTCCAGTGTAGACGGCTCGGCGGTGACAGGAGCAGATTGGAGGAGATTCCGGCAGCTCCAGTGTAGACGACTCGGCGGTGACAGGAGCAGATTGGAGGAGATTCCGGCAGCTCCAGTGTAGACGGCTCAGCCGTGACAGTTGCAGAATGGAGGAGATTCCGGCAGCTCCAGTGTAGACGGCTCAGCGGTGACAGGAGCAGAATGGAGGAGATTCCAGCAGCTCCAGTGTAGACGGCTCAGCGGTGACTGGAGCAGAATGGAGGAGATTCCGGCAGCTCCAGTGTAGACGGCTCAGCGGTGACAGGAGCAGAATGGAGGAGATTCCAGTAGCTCCACTGTAGACGGCTCAGCGGTGACAGGAGCAGAATGGAGGAGATTCCAGTAGCTCCAGTGTAGACTGCTCGGCGGTGACAGGAGCAGAATGGAGGAGATTCCAGCAGCTCCAGTGTAGACGACTCGGCGGTGACAGGAGCAGATTGGAGGAGATTCCGGCAGCTCCAGTGTAGACGGCTCAGCAGTGACAGGAGCAGAATGGAGGAGATTCCACTAGCTCCAGTGTAGACGGCTCGGCGGTGACAGGAGCAGATTGGAGGAGATTCCGGCAGCTCCAGTGTAGACGACTCGGCGGTGACAGGAGCAGAATGGAGGAGATTCCAGCAGTTCCAGTGTAGACGGCTCAGCCGTGACAGTTGCAGAATGGAGGAGATTCCGGCAGCTCCAGTGTAGACGGCTCAGCGGTGACAGGAGCAGAATGGAGGAGATTCCAGCAGCTCCAGTGTAGGCGGCTCAGCGGTGACTGGAGCAGAATGGAGGAGATTCCGGCAGCTCCAGTGTAGACGGCTCAGCGGTGACAGGAGCACAATGGAGGAGATTCCAGTAGCTCCACTGTAGACGGCTCAGCGGTGACAGGAGCAGAATGGAGGAGATTCCGGCAGCTCCAGTGTAGACGGCTCAGCCGTGACAGTTGCAGAATGGAGGAGATTCCGGCAGCTCCAGTGTAGATGGCTCAGCCGTGACAGGAGCAGAATAGAGGAGATTCCAGCAGCTCCAGTGTAGACGGCTCAGCCGTGACAGCAGCAGAATGGAGGAGATTCCAGCAGCTCCAGTGTAGACGGCTCAGCGGTGACAGGAGCAGAATGGAGGAGATTCCGGCAGCTCCAGTGTAGACGGCTCAGCGGTGACAGGAGCAGAATGGAGGAGATTCCAGCAGCTCCAGTGTAGACGGCTCAGCGGTGACAGGTGCAGAATGGAGGAGATTCCGGCAGCTCCAGTGTAGACGGCTCAGCGGTGACAGGAGCTGAATGGAGGAGATTCCAGCAGCTCCAGTGTAGACGACTCGGCGGTGACAGGAGCAGATTGGAGGAGATTCTGGCAGCTCCATTGTAGGTGGCTCAGCCGTGACAGTTGCAGAATGGAGGAGATTCCGGCAGCTCCAGTGTCGACGGCTCAGCGGTGACAGGAGCAGAATGGAGGAGATTCCAGCAGCTCCAGTGTAGACGGCTCAGCGGTGACAGGAGCAGAATGGAGGAGATTCCAGCAGCTCCAGTGTAGACGGCTCAGCGGTGACAGGAGCAGAATGGAGGAGATTCCAGCAGCTCCAGTGTAGACGGCTCAGCGGTGACAGGACCAGAATGGAGGAGATTCCAGTAGCTCCAGTGTAGACGGGTCCGCGTTGACAGGAGCAGAATGGAGGAGATTCCAGCAGCTCCAGTGTAGACGACTCGGCGGTGACAGGAGCAGATTGGAGGAGATTCCGGCAGCTCCAGTGTAGACGGCTCAGCCGTGACAGTTGCCGAATGGAGGAGATTCCGGCAGCTCCAGTGTAGACGGCTCAGCCGTGACAGGAGCAGAATGGAGGAGATTCCAGCAGCTCCAGTGTAGATGGCTCAGCCGTGACAGGAGCAGAATGGAGGAGATTCTAGCAGCTCCAGTGTAGACGGCTCAGCGGTGACAGGAGCAGAATGGAGGAGATTCCGGCAGCTCCAGTGTAGACGGCTCAGCGGTTACAGGAGCAGAATGGAGGAAATCCCGGCAGTTCCAGTGTAGACGACTCAGCAGTGACAGGAGCAGAATGCAGGAGATTTCGGCAGCTCCAGTGTAGACGGCTCAGCGGTTACAGGAGCAGAATGGAGGAAATCCCGGCAGCTCCAGTGTAGACGACTCAGCAGTGACAGGAGCAGAATGGAGGAGATTCCCGGCAGCTCCAGTGTAGACGGCTCAGCGGTGACAGGAGCAGAATGGAGGAGATTCCGGCAGCTCCAGTGTAGGCGGCTCAGCGGTGACAGGAGCAAAATGGAGGAGATACCGGCAGCTCCAGTGTAGACCACTTAGCGATGACAGGAGCAGAATGGAGGAGATTCCGGCAGCTCCAGTGTAGACGGCTCAGCGGTGACAGGAGCAGAATGGAGGAGATTCCAGCAGCTCCAGTGTAGACGGCTCAGCGGTGACAGGAGCAGAATGGAGGAGATTCCGGCAGCTCCAGTGTAGACGGCTCAGCGGTGACAGGAGCAGAATGGAGGAGATTCCGGCAGCTCCAGTGTAGACGGCTCAGCAGTGACAGGAGCAGAATGGAGGAGATTCCCTCAGCTCCAGTGTAGACGGCTCAGCGGTGACAGAAGCAGAATGGAGGAGATTCCGGGAGTTCCAGTGTAGACGGCTCAGCAGTGACAGGAGCAGAATGAAGGAGATTCCAGCAGCTCCTGTGTAGACGGCTCAGCAGTGACAGGAGCAGAATTGAGGAGATTCCGGGAGCTCCAGTGTAGACGGTTCAGCGGTGACAGGAGCAGAATGGAGGAGATTCCAGCCGCTCCTGTGTAGACGGCTCACCAGTGACAGGAGCAGAATGGAGGAGATTCCTGAAGCTCCAGTGTAGACGGCTCAGCGGTGACAGGAGCAGAATGGAGGAGATTCCTGCAGCTCCTGTGTAGACGGCTCAGCTGTGACAGGAGAAGAATGGAGGAGATTCCAGCAGCTCCAGTGTAGACGGAACAGCAGTGACAGGAGCAGAATGCAGGAGATTCCAGCAGCTCCAGTGTAGACGGCTCAGCGGTGACAGGAGCAGAATGAAGGCGATTCCAGCAGCTCCAGTGTAGACGGCTCAGTGGTGACAGGAGCAGAATGGAGGAGATTCCGGCAGCTCCAGTGTAGATGGCTCAGCGGTGACAGGAGCAAAATGGAGGAGATTCCAGCAGCTCCAGTCTAGACGGCTCAGCCGTGACAGGAGCAGAATGGAGGAGATTCCAGCGGCTCCAGTGTAGACGGCTCAGCGGTGACAGGAGCAGAATGGAGGAGATTCCAGCAGCTCCAGTGTAGACGGCTCAGTGGTGACAGGAGCAGAATGGAGGAGATTCCAGCAGCTCTAGTGTAGACGGCTTAGCGGTGACAAGATCAGAATGGAGGAGATTCCGGCTGCTCCAGTGTAGACGGCTCAGCGGTGACAGGAGCAGAATGGAGGAGATTTCAGCAGGCCCAGTGTAGACGGCTCAGCGGTGACAGGAGCAGAATGGAGGAGATTTCGGCAGCTCCAGTGTAGACGGCTCAGCGGTGACAGGAGCAGAATGGAGGAGATTCCGGCAGCTCCAGTGTAGACGGCTCAGCGGTGACAGGAGCAGAATGGAGGAGATTCCAGCAGCTCCAGTGTAGACAGCTCAGTGGTGACAGGAGCAGAATGGAGCAGATTCCGGCAGCTCCAGTGTAGACGGCTCAGCGGTGACAGGAGCAGAATGGAGGAGATTCCCTCAGCTCCAGTGTAGACGGCTCAGCGGTGACAGGAGCAGAATGGAGGAGATTCCGGGAGCTCCAGTGTAGACGGAACAGCAGTGACAGGAGCAGAATGGAGGAGATTCCAGCAGCTCCAGTGTAGACGGCTCAGCGGTGACAGGAGCAGAATGAAGGCGATTCCAGCAGCTCCAGTGTAGACCGCTCAGTGGTGACAGGAGCAGAATGGAGTAGATTCCGGCAGCTCGAGTGTAGATGGCTCAGCGGTGACAGGAGCAAAATGGAGGAGATTCCAGCAGCTCCAGTGTAGACGGCTCAGCCGTGACAGGAGCAGAATGGAGGAGATTCCAGCACCTCCAGTGTAGACGGCTCAGCGGTGACAGGAGCAGAATGGAGGAGATTCCAGCACCTCCAGTGTAGACGGCTCAGCGGTGACAGGAGCAGAATGGAGGAGATTCCGGCAGCTCCAGTGTAGACGGCTCAGCGGTGACAAGAGTAGAATGGAGGAGATTCCCTCAGCTCCAGTGTAGACGGCTCAGCGGTGACAGGAGCAGAATGGAGGAGATTCCGGGAGCTCCAGTGTAGACGGCTCAGCAGTGACAGGAGCAGAATGGAGGAGATTCCAGCAGCTTCTGTGTAGACGGCTCAGCGGTGACCGGAACAGAATGGAGGAGATTCCAGCAGCTCCAGTGTAGACAGCTCAGCAATGACAGGAGCAGAATGGAGGAGATTCCGGGAGCTCCAGTGTAGACGGCTCAGCGGTGACAGGAGCAGAATGGAGGAGATTCCAGCAGCTCCAGTGTAGACGGCTCAGCAGTGACAGGAGCAGAATGGAGGAGATTCCACTAGCTCCAGTGTAGACGGCTCGGCGGTGACAGGAGCAGATTGGAGGAGATTCCGGCAGCTCCAGTGTAGACGACTCGGCGGTGACAGGAGCAGATTGGAGGAGATTCCGGCAGCTCCAGTGTAGACGGCTCAGCCGTGACAGTTGCAGAATGGAGGAGATTCCGGCAGCTCCAGTGTAGACGGCTCAGCGGTGACAGGAGCAGAATGGAGGAGATTCCAGCAGCTCCAGTGTAGACGGCTCAGCGGTGACTGGAGCAGAATGGAGGAGATTCCGGCAGCTCCAGTGTAGATGGCTCAGCGGTGACAGGAGCAAAATGGAGGAGATTCCAGTAGCTCCACTGTAGACGGCTCAGCGGTGACAGGAGCAGAATGGAGGAGATTCCAGTAGCTCCAGTGTAGACTGCTCGGCGGTGACAGGAGCAGAATGGAGGAGATTCCAGCAGCTCCAGTGTAGACGACTCGGCGGTGACAGGAGCAGATTGGAGGAGATTCCGGCAGCTCCAGTGTAGACGGCTCAGCCGTGACAGTTGCAGAATGGAGGAGATTCCGGCAGCTCCAGTGTAGATGGCTCAGCCGTGACAGGAGCAGAATAGAGGAGATTCCAGCAGCTCCAGTGTAGACGGCTCAGCCGTGACAGGAGCAGAATGGAGGAGATTCCAGCAGCTCCAGTGTAGACGGCTCAGCGGTGACCGGAACAGAATGGAGGAGATTCCAGCAGCTCCAGTGTAGAAAGCTCAGCAATGACAGGAGCAGAATGGAGGAGATTCCGGCAGCTCCAGTGTAGACGGCTCAGCAGTGACAGGAGCAGAATGGAGGAGATTCCAGCAGCTCCAGTGTAGACGGCTCAGCAGTGACAGGAGCAGAATGGAGGAGATTCCACTAGCTCCAGTGTAGACGGCTCGGCGGTGACAGGAGCAGATTGGAGGAGATTCCGGCAGCTCCAGTGTAGACGGCTCAGCGGTGACAGGAGCAGAATGGAGGAGATGCCAGCAGCTCCAGTGTAGACGGCTCAGCGGTGACAGGTGCAGAATGGAGGAGATTCCGGCAGCTCCAGTGTAGACGGCTCAGCGGTGACAGGAGCTGAATGGAGGAGATTCCAGCAGCTCCAGTGTAGACGACTCGGCGGTGACAGGAGCAGATTGGAGGAGATTCCGGCAGCTCCAGTGTAGGCGGCTCAGCCGTGACAGTTGCCGAATGGAGGAGATTCCAGCAGCTCCAGTGTAGACGACTCGGCGGTGACAGGAGCAGATTGGAGGAGATTCCAGCAGCTCCAGTGTAGACGGCTCAGCGGTGACAGGAGCAGAATGGAGGAGATTCCAGTAGCTCCAGTGTAGACGGCTCGGCGTTGACAGGAGCAGAATGGAGGAGATTCCTGCAGCTCCAGTGTAGACGACTCGGCGGTGACAGGAGCAGATTGGAGGAGATTCCGGCAGCTCCAGTGTAGACGGCTCAGCAGTGACAGGAGCAGAATGGAGGAGATTCCAGTAGCTCCAGTGTAGACGGCTCGGCGTTGACAGGAGCAGAATGGAGGAGATTCCAGCAGCTCCAGTGTAGACGACTCGGCGGTGACAGGAGCAGATTGGAGGAGATTCCGGCAGCTCCAGTGTAGACGGCTCAGCCGTGACAGTTGCCGAATGGAGGAGATTCCGGCAGCTCCAGTGTAGACGGCTCAGCCGTGACAGGAGCAGAATGGAGGAGATTCCAGCAGCTCCAGTGTAGATGGCTCAGCCGTGACAGGAGCAGAATGGAGGAGATTCCAGCAGCTCCAGTGTAGACGGCTCAGCGGTGACAGGAGCAGAATGGAGGAGATTCCGGCAGCTCCAGTGTAGACGGCTCAGCGGTTACAGGAGCAGAATGGAGGAAATCCCGGCAGCTCCAGTGTAGACGACTCAGCAGTGACAGGAGCAGAATGGAGGAGATTCCCGGCAGCTCCAGTGTAGACGGCTCAGTGGTGACAGGAGCAGAATGGAGGAGATTCCGGCAGCTCCAGTGTAGGCGGCTCAGCGGTGACAGGAGCAAAATGGAGGAGATACCGGCAGCTCCAGTGTAGACCACTTAGCGATGACAGGAGCAGAATGGAGGAGATTCCGGCAGCTCCAGTGTAGACGGCTCAGCGGTGACAGGAGCAGAATGGTGGAGATTCCGGCAGCTCCAGTGTAGACGGCTCAGCAGTGTCAGAAGCAGAATGGAGGAGATTCCGGCACCTCCATTGTAGATGGCGTCCTTTCATAGACCCGAATACCGCTGCACGAATGGTGAGCCCAGAAGATGTTGAAAAGGTGTTAGAATGGATGGCTAAGAGTTCCCCCAGTTCCTTTACTTTATCTTATTATCTTATTAAGTGCGCAGTTGGTACCTGAGGACCATGTTCATCCGGCTTTCGCCTCACTCCCTTGCAAATCAGCCAAGCAGTCTAAGCCCAAAGTCATGCAGCAGTCTCTTATGCTTTTTGATTACTCTTCTAGCTGGGTTTCCGTGGTCCATCCACATGCCCCTGCTCCAGAAGTGGAAGAGACTGAGTGCACTGATGCCCAACCACTTGTTAGATTGGCTGATGAGTGCATGGAAGGGCTTGTGCACACGGTCAGTGGACCATTGAAGCACATGTCAGATGATGATGAAACTCAGCTGCTAACTGCAGTGTCTTCATGCAGTGTGCAGACTGGCAAAGTGGGCAGGGTTGTGGAGTCGGTGGAAGATAATGCGGGGCATGATGAGGTTCTAGACCTCACATGGAGCGGAGGCCATCCTACTAACGTGCCCAGTTTGGAGAAAGAGGAGGTGACCACGCTGCCACAACACAGAAAAAGTGGGAGCAGGGTGCAAAGGCACAGCGGGCAGCCCCTAGCCATACATCAGCTGATACTGCCCACTGCGCCACTGATATAAGCACACCAAAGACAGCTCAAAAGAGCTCATTGGTGTGGAATTTCTTCAGGCAACATGCTGCTGGCAAGCGACAGGTGGTTTGCACTCTGTACCATCAGACCCTGATGCGAGACATAAATGTTCTGAAACTGAGCACCACCTGTATAACGAGGCATCTGAATTCCAGGCACGAGGTGCAGTGGTGTACACACCTTAAAATTATGACAGATCTGAGCCTCCTCCTGCTCCCTCTTCTGCTGTGATCTCAGCCTCTTCCTCCTGCTCACGATCAACAGGGCCAACTGCCTCCCCGTAGTTTGAGGATGTGACAGCATCACCACCACCAGTGTCACCAATCCTCTCCACACCGTGGAAGTGTTTAGCTTCCCATCCTCCAAATCATTGAGAGAAAAAGGAGATACCAGCCTAGCCATCCATGAGCCATGGTCCTGAATGACTGCGTTTTCAAATTACTGGCATTTGAAATGATGCCATTCCGGCTGGTGGAGACGGACAGTTTTAAAACAAATGATGTTGGTGGCTGTCCCACAGTCCATTATTTCCAGCCATCACTGTTATGATCTGCAACATGTACTAAGGAAATATAGGGGAAAGCTGTCCCTACAGTAAGACTAAGCTGAATCCCTACAATGTAGCGGGTTGCCTGTTCCTAGTGAACAGACCCGCCTTAGTCCTCGGCTAGTCTGAACGAAGACCTATAGAATTAAGGGAGGGGTCCCTAAAAGAACTAAGGACTGGAACAAAAATGGGACACCTCCTAAACAGAAGTTGTTGCAGAACACAAAAGACAAACTAACAAAAAAGTACTAGAGGTCCCAGAGGACCAAGCGAACTTGACAGAGAAAGGCACAGAAGCACCTGGCTACAGAGACAGTCAAACACTGAAGTCCAGCACAGCCAGAAGGGCGGAGCTGGAATATAAAGGCAGATGGTCACGTGACCGCAAACACAAGATAGAAAAAACAAACAGGAGGGTTCTAACAGTACCCCCTCTTCTATGAGGATCCTCCAGGCCTATCCACCTCCTGTGGAAAGCTTTAACAAGCCTAGGAGCAGAGACATTATCCGTCTTTACCCAGGAGTTGTCTTCGGGACCGAAACCCTTCCAGGAGACAAGATACTGTAATCTCCCTCCATGCCATCTAGAATTCAAGATACGAGAAATTTCATATTCACCGTCTTCCACCACAGGAGGAACTGTGATAGTGGTGTCCCTATCAGATACGTCAGCCTTTTTCAACAGGGAAACATGAAACACAGGATTAATCTTCCTGGAAGTAAGGACATCCAACCTGACAGCAGACGGGTTAACAACCTGATGCACTTTAAAAGGACCCACAAACTTAGGAGCCAGTTTTTTAGAGGGAATCCTCAACCGCAGGTTCTTCGAGGACAACCAAACCATGTCACCCACAGTAAACAAAACCTCTTTACGTTTCCTGTTAAAATACTTCTTGGACTTCTTGTTAGCCTCTTGAAGGTTGCAACGTACATTAGTCCAAACTCTCTCCAAATCACCGGAAAAATTTTCCTCCTCCGGCACCGCCGACACCAATTTGGAGAACGAACAAAAGACGGATGTCTCCCAGTACAACGAAAAAAAGGAGAACACCCAGCAGAGGAGGATGTATGATTGTTAAGAGCAAATTCTACGAGAGGCAGAAACTCAGACCACACCTCCGCCACATAACAACGCAAAAACTGTTGAACATCCTGGTTCTTTCTTTCAGTCTGTCCATTCGACTCAGGATGATAACCAGACGAAAATGACAAATGGACTCCCAACCTGTCACAAAAAGCACGCCAAAAGCGAGCCACAAACTGAGGTCCTCTATTAGAAACAATATCCATGGGAGCGCCATGGAGCTTGACAATCTCCTTAACAAACGCCTTAGCGAGTGTCTTGGCGCAGGGCAATTTAATGAATGGAACCAAATAACACATCTTACTAAAACGGTCCACGACCACCCAGATGACAGTAAAACCCTCGGACACAGGAAGATCAGTAATAAAATCCATAGTGAGATGCGTCCAAGGCGCACTAGGAGCCTCCAGAGGGCAAAGCAACCCCGCAGCAGGAGTATATGAAGCCTTTGACCTAGCACACACAGTACATTGACGCACCCACTTGATGACTTCCTTCTGCCATCCAGGCCACCAAAAACTGCGACTGATAAGTCTCTTAGTCTCCGAAACTCCTGGATGACCTGCCAACCGAGACTCATGACACTCCACAAACAAATCTCTCCTAAAGGCTCTAGGCATGAAAACCTCCCATGGGGAGTATTAGATGGAGCATTATCTTGAGCATTCAGAATCCCATTCTCCAAAACGGAGTCCAAAGCCGCCACCACAACTCCTTTCTGTAAAATGCTCTCCTCCTCCTCGGCACCGACCGTAGGAGAGAAGCTGCGAGATAAAGCATCGGCTTTAACATTCTTAGTACTTGGGATATAGGTAACAGAAAATTAAAACTGAGAAAAAAAAAAGTGCCTACCTAGCTTGACGGGCATTCAAGCGCTTGGCAGCATCCAGATAGATCAAATTCTTATGATCTGTGAAAACCTGAATAGGAAATCTAGCGCCTTCCAAAAAATGACACCAATGTTCAAACGCAAGTTTAATAGCCAGCAACTCCCGATTTCCAACATCATAATTCAGTCCGGTTTACGAAATTTTTTTCAAAAAGAAGGCACAAGGAATGCCAAGAGTGTGCAAAACAGTCATCAAAGCAAAAGGTGGCCACTTTGAAGAACCTAGAATATAAGACATATTTTCAGTTGTTTCACACTTTTTTGTTAAGTATATAATTCCACATGTGGTAATTCATAGTTTTGATGCCTTCAGTGTGAATGTACAATTGTCAAACTCATGAAAATACAGAAAAATCTTTAAATGAGAAGGTGTGTCCAAACTTTTGGTCTGTACTGTATGTGCTGAACTTGGTGGTGCATAGCTTCCTAAAAAACTACACACACGTCGGAGCTGCTGCTGAAAGTGAGGGCAGTGTGTGCACACTTTTGGCGTTCTCACCCTGTGGCTGCTCGCCTTTCTGCACTGCAGCGCCACTTCTGCCTTCCCGCTCACCGGCTTATATATGACTAGCTATTGAGCCCATTCTACGCCCGGGTGGTGAGCATTTTTATTGGTATATGGTCTCCCATCCTGGTATTTGTGCTGCTCCCATCCTGGTATTTGTGCTGCCCTCATCCCTATCCTGGTATGTATGGCACGCCTCATAATAGGAAAGACGATGATCCAGTTCCACAGACTCCAATAATAAAAACATGTCTTTTATTTAGAATTTTTTAAAAATATCCAGATAGCGATAATGTAACTCCAGCTGGTGGAAGAAGAATAATAGAAGGGGCACCAAGGAGGGGTGCGCTACCAGATGCGTTTCGAGCGAAGACCGCTCTTAAACTTGGTATGAGTAAGTGTCAGACATAAGGGGAGAAACCCTTCTTATGCTGTCACTAATCAAGAAAAGGTGCTGCAGGTGGGTAACAACCCAAGATTGCAAAGAAAAAAAAAACATTTGTAAGAGTGGTGAATTAAAAAGCAACGGGAATTTTTAAAAACGAGAATGAGACAGCAAGTCAGTAATGTAACATGAACTCTTTTCTATAATTTAAGCCTGAGGGAATTCTAGTATCCAATACAAAAATCCAAAACGCCTCCCTATTTCTGAGAGTATTTTGTCTGTCTCCGCCACGGATGTGGTGGGGAACATGTTCTGTAGCAGAAGCTAATAGGCGTTTAGTGCATTTATTATGACAATTGATAAAATGTCTGGAAGCACCAGACATACTACGATTAGATTGATGGGAAATATCATAGAAATGTTCCCTCAGCCGTACTTTACATTTCCTAGTAGTTGATCCGATATATTTTAGATTACGAATAGTGCACTCAATCATGTAAATTACATAATCAGTGTTACAATTCAGAAACCCTCTTACTGGATATACCTTGGAATTATTTTTATCTGTAAATGTTAATTTTTTTGATGAAACCAGACATGATTTGCAGTTTGTGAAACCACACTTATGGTCGCCACTAGTTGATAGCCGGTTACCAGTCGTTTTGATGGGCTTTCCTCTATATAAACTTGGAGAGATTTTGTTGCCTATTGTTGGTGCTCTACGTGGAACTACCCTAATTCCATCCTTTAATATTGCATCCATGACTGAATACTCTCTCAGAATATCTATGTGGCGTTTTACTATATTAGATATTGCAGAAAAGTGAGTGTTATAGGTGAGAACTAATGTTGGAATATTAGAGCTGGTGTTGTTGTGGTGGTTCCTTTTTGTAATGAGATTGCTTCTAGATTTACTATCTACTATTTTTCTTGCTCTATCTAAGGTCCATTTTGGATAATTTCTACATGATAGTCTAGAAATAATGGTGGTACATTCTTTTGAGAAGGAAATGGAGTCACTACAATTCCTACTAGCTTTAGTAATTTCTCCTACTGGAATGGCTTTTAGGACATGGGGTGGGTGAAAACTGTGCGCATGCAAAATTGTATTCCCTGATGTGGGTTTCCTGAATGTTTTAGAAGTGATTAGTTCATTATTGTGGCCATTTAGTTCTAAGTCCAAAAAAGTAATAGAGTTACAGTTGGTGGTGTATGTAAATCGTAAATTAAATTCATTATTATTCAAATACGATATAAATTCTGGAATGTCATCCATGTTGCCCCCCCAAACCAGAAAAATATCATCAATAAATCTTGAATAATAAATGAGGGATGTACAAAAGGGGTTATGGGCACTGTACACATGGCATTCCTCCCACCAAGCCATAACAAGATTACCAACCGAAGGGGAAAATTTAGCTCCTATAGAAACTCCACCAGTTTGGAGAAAAAATTTCCCATTGAACATAAAATAATTCTGTGTTAATAGAAAAGATAAAACTGTTTTAATAAACGATTGAAGTTCATGGGAGTAAGAACTATATTTGAACATATGGTGATCGATGGCGGAGATTGCTATGTGGTGAGGAACGCTAGTGTTCAGCGCCGTGACGTCACAGGTAAGCCATGACCATGAATGTGACCAGGTAACATTATCAAATAAATTAAGGACATCGCATGAGTCCTCAAGATGACCTGGAATACGCATGACAAGTGGCTGTAAAGCAGAGTCCAACCATTGACCTAATCTTTCTCACAGCGAGCCAATTCCAGAAATAATTGGGCGCATGGGTAGGGGTCATTCATTCTTGTGAGTCTTAGGTAAGGTATGTAAGATGAGAATAGTTGGAGAATCCACAATGAGGAATTCTGATTCTTTTTTAGTGAAAAAAAACCCAAAGAAAAGCCCTCTTGTACTAATTTGATGAGTTTTTCCTGAAAAAATGCCGTTGGGTCATTGGAAAGAATGGTATATATATTGTGATCTTGCAACATGTTATTAATAGAAAGGACATAATCCTCACTATTCAAGACCACCACTGATCTACCCTTGTCCGACATCTTGATCACGATGTCTGTTCTTTTGGAAAGATTGTCTAAGGCAAGTTTTTAAATTCTGTACAAATTGCACTTTCCTCTATGATTTTGCATGTGTGCCTGCTGTAATGTTTTCAAGTCACGTTCTATATTTTCTTGGAATCTGATTCCAAGAAAATATAGAACGTGCCTTAGACAATCTTAGGCAAGAAATCCCACTTATTAAACCTGACAGGGCACACCTGTGAAGTGAAAACCATTTCCGGTGACTACCTCTTGAAGCTCATCAAGAGAATGCCAAGAGTGTGCAAAGCAGTCATCAAAGCAAAAGGTGGCTACTTTGATGAACCTAGAATATAAGACATATTTTCAGTTGTTTCACACTTTTTTGTTAAGTATATAATTCCACATGTGTTAATTCATAGTTTTGATGCCTTCAGTGTGAATGTACAATTTTCATAGTCAAGAAAATACAGAAAAATCTTTAAATGAGAAGGTGTGTCCAAACTTTTGGTCTGTATTGTATATTTTTTAATTCTATGTCTATTTGATGTGGAATTAAAGAATTGTTATTTTTATGCTATACTTAAACGATGTGCATATCACTTTATGTGGCTCTTTTCTTCTTTGGTAGTATGAGGGCATATACACATATTCCATGTCTTGGAAATCGGAGGTGTGTACGTCGTATGCGCACTGCTAGCTTGCCGAATAACTACTTAGTGAGAACAGCCTGTTAGCCTCCTGTATTGATCGTCGACCAATCGTGCAATTGTCCGGACGAAAGGGGGCAGCAGAAAGTTGTTCGCTCCAGAGATCACAGTGGGTGGTCTCTGTGAGTAATCGGGATCATGTCTGTGTGCCGAATCAATAACAAATTGGTGGCAGTGGTGGGATATTATATGATCCTTCTGGTGTCGTTCTTCACACCAAACATATAAAACGATTAAAGTAAAATTATCCACAATGTCCAATATTTCATACATTACAGGAAACACACAAAGAAGGAAACATCCATCAGTCTAGAGATACATTCAATACTGGCTGCAGAGAAGATTCCTATAATATAGTGAATATTACCAGAAAACATTTACCTATGTTATACACTGACAAGGATCCAGCAACAAGAAAGACAACTGACACGTGGAGGACAAACACCAAAGGTTTCATTGAATGTGGGAGAAATAAATGTGGTTTGTGCAAGTCTGTGCACAAAGCAAAAATGTCTGCATCTACTAACCATAATAAACCCTATAATATCCGACATCTCATTAGTTGTAGCTCCACACGTCATTGACACCATACAATGTGAAGCTTGTCTGCTGCAATATGTGGGGGGCACGGTCAGACCCTTACGTCACCGCATTGGGGGACACGTTAGGGACGTTCTTGGCCCCACAACACGTAATACATCTCCAGCATCACAACATCTCATACAACACAATAGGGATTAATCACTTTACAGTTGTGGGTATTGAATATGTCACTAGACCAGCTAAGGGGGGAGATTGGTATAAAAAGTACACCCCAGAGAAGCCTTGTGGATTCTGGAATTGGACCCCAGATTCCCCAGTGATATGAAGCTTCGTTCAGACCTTGTATCCATTTACTGAATTGCGTTTTTCCTCTTTTATAGTAATTATACATAATATACACATTATAGATGCAGACACTTCATTCTTCTATTGCACGGATGCTTTTTGTTGTGGACATATGATCATCCATAGGGGTAATGTAGACATACTTGCACATGTCCATTTGGGGCTGGGGGTCTCCGCTGTGCATTAGACCCTATGATGTGTATAAGAAGCCGGTTACTGGTGATTTATTATGTCATGAAGAAGAACTGAACACAAATACCAGGTAGAAACGCAGAGATGTTTTGCTCCCATCTGCTTTTTTAATGTTTCTATGATTTTAATTTGGATTTTTCAATAAAAGTTTTTGTTTTTATTCACACCAGAAAACAAGTGCTGGATTATCAGTAACTTTCTAAGTCCCGTCCATTCCTTCTTCCTCCGAGCACTTCCCATGGATCTCACCAAGCATTGAGAGATGAGCTGAAAGCAATTTTTTCTATAGAGGAATGGCAGACATGGGTGTTGTCTACATAGAAAGCCTCTCATTAAGCCCATGGACAAAAAAGACGACCTACAATCTGCCAGGACACATGCGGAAACATATGAAGATTCCGGGGACTCTATACTCTGGAGTGATGAGACCAAGATAAATGGTTTTGGAACTGATGGCCTCAAAACTGTATGACATTGAAGAGGTGAGGAATACAATGAGAATGCATGGGGTCTACAGTGAGACCTGGTGGTGGCCATGTACTTATGTGGGGCTGCATGAGCGCAGCTGGTGTCGGGGAGCTACAGGTCATTGATGACATCATGAATTTACAGATGTTCTGCTATATGTTACGCCCACTGGTGGCGCTAGTGGATTTGTGGACCCCCTGTGCCATGGACCGGGCCGACCTTGGAGGGGCATAACTAAGCAGCTACCTTGGTGTTCACTGGAGCCTCTAGTGGTGAGGTCAGGCTTGCGCGGCAGGTAGCTGTCAAGTAGAACTCCAGAGTGGTGTCCGGCAGTAGCTGCTGACCCCAGGGGTCAGCTTAGCTGACACTGATTAGGGCTCCATTCAGACTCAGTAGATACAGTCCAGGATTACTGACATAGAGACTTAGGGGTACGTTCAGATACTGGAAGTACCAGGACCATGGGACAATGTTCAGGGCCGTGGCAGCACCAGTGGACAATGTTCAGGGAACTGGCCGCACCAGTGGACAATGTTCAGGAAACTGGCTGCACCAGGACCAGGGAATGAGGAGTTTGGCACTGGCTGCTCCAGGACCAGGGGACGAGGGTACAGGCGCTGGCGTCTCCAGGACCAGAGGACGAAGGTACAGGCACTGGCCTATCCAGGACCAGGGGACAAGGGTACATACACTAGCCATTCTGGAACCAAGGGATGAGGGTTCAGGCACTGGCCACTCCAGGGCCAGGGGACAAGGGTTTAGGCACTGGCCGCTCCAGGACTGGGGAGGAGGTTTTAGGCGGTGGCCACTATAGGACTAGGGATTTGGGTACTAGACTCTGGCCACAGCAGGACCAGGGGCCTACGGACTCAGGACCCTGGCCACACCAAGACCAGGGTACCTCACAACTCACTAGCAGTACACTTTACTAACTAAGGGGAGAGTCTTTTATACAAGATGCCTCCCAGCTATTGGTTGGGAGCCATCTTGCAGGTGTACTACTTATGCTAAATGCCTCTCAGCAACCAGCTGAGGCATTCAGCATAATGCGCGCGCAGCCCCTTTAAGAACAGAAACGCACGCACGTACTAGACGCTGCTGGGAGCTGCAAAGCAGTCACAGGAACTTAGGACAAGGAGAGCGCCAGGAACCATGCCAACGCCGGAGAGGTGAGAGAGTCTGCGTCTTTGCATAGAGGGAGAAGGAGACACCATGCGAGGGCGTCGGCATCAGCGTTACACTCTATAGTGGAAGAAAAAAAAATGCTGCCATCACTCCATGCCCTTGATAGACCTCCACTTCTCCAAAATGACAATGATCCAAAAGACACATCTAAGGCCACTGTTGCATTTCTGAAGAACAGGGTGACAGTGATTCAGTGGCCAAGTGTCTCCTGATCTGAACCCAACCAAACACCTATGGGGAATTCTGTAGAGACAAGTTGTCATCGCTCCATCCAGCATCCAGGCTCCAAGAGCTCATTATCGAAAGACAGAAAAAAGATAGATGTAGTATTATGTCACTAAGTTGTTCATTCCAGGCCTAGAAGACTTGGTGCTGTCCTTAAAAATCATGGAGGCCATACAAACTACTAGATGTAGTAGCTTTTAATGTGGGTGTACTCATTTTTGCACCAACTAATTTGAGTAAAACTGAAGATTTTGTAATGAGAGTTATATTATTAACCTTACTTTCATTTTTTGATTACAAAAAAAAAATGTTCTATGAAATTCAGTGTTGGCAAAATGTTAGAAATTCATTCAGTGAGATATTAAATAAAATCTTACTTATCAAAGGGGGTGTACTCATTTATGCTGAACAATGTTTATTAAATGTATTAAAACACAGTGAACATAATTACAGTTTCTTTCCCGTATGACTTCTCTCATGTTTTTCAAGATATGATTTATATATAAAAGATTTCCCACATTCCAAACATGAATACGGCTTTTCTCCTGTGTGACTTCTCTGATGTCTAATAAGATTCCCTTTAATTGTGAAGGACTTCCCACATAGTGAACATGAATACGGCTTTTCTCCTGTGTGAGTTCTCAGATGGGTAAGAAGTTGAGATTTATGTGTAAAGAACCTTCCACATTGTAAACATGAAAAAGGTTTTTCTCCTGTGTGAATTCTTTGATGTTTAACAAGCTCTGATTTACTTCCAAAACATTTCCCACATTCTGAACATGAAAATGTTTTTTCTCCTATATGAATTCTCTCATGTGTAGCAAGGTGTGATTTATATATAAAAGATTTCCCGCATTCTGAACATGAATACAAATTCTCTCCTGTGTGACTTCTCTCATGTTGCACAAGAGTTGATTTTTGTGCAAAACATTTCCCACATTCTGAACATGAATATGGCTTTTCTCCTGTGTGAATTCTATGATGTTTAACAAGACCTGATTTATCTCTAAAACATTTCCCACATTCTGAACATGAATATGGCTTCTTGCCAGTATGAATGCTTTGATGCCAATGAAGATGCCCTTTACCTGCAAAAGACTTCCCACATTCTGAACAGGAATATGGCTTTTCTCCTGTGTGAGTTCTCTGATGTGAAATAAGACTCCCTTTTACTGTGAAAGACTTCCCACATTCTGAACATGAATACGGCATCAGTCCTGTGTGAATTCTCTGATGTCGATTAAGATTCCCTTTACCTGTGAAGCATTTCCCACATTCTGAACATGAATTCTCTCCTGTGTGAATTCTCTGATGTTTAATAAATTTTGATTTAGCTGTAAAGCATTTCCCACATTCTGAACATGAAAATGGCTTTTCTCCTGTGTGAATTCTCACATGTATAAGATATTTTGATTTATTTGTAAAGCATTTCCCACATTCTGGACAGGAGTATGGCTTCTCTGCTTAGTGTTTTCTTTGTATTAAACAATCAGAGCTTTTGGTAAATTGCTTGTCACACTGAAATCTTATATCCACTGTGTCACCTGGAATTGTGGTAACAATGTGAGATTGCTCAGGAGAGGGTTCCTCATGATCAGGAGGATTATAGGAAAGTGAAGTACTGTGAAGCCCAGGAGGTGCAGGAAGGGTGATGAGTAGTGTTGAGCGAACATGCTCGACACTGCTCGGTACTCGCCCGAGCATCACGCTACTCAGGATGTTCGGCGAGCACCGAGCATTTCCGGGTTTCTCGGGCGGGAGCTCGGGTCTCCGCCCTGCATGTTTGGCGCTCTTTACAGAGCCAATGAACATGCAGGGATTGCCAGCCAGTCACTGTAATGCTGCAGCCATGTTGGTTGTGGGCATTACAGTGATTGGCTGGCCGCACAGCGTCACCTCGAGTATTTCAAACGGGGCGCCGCCATCTTGGACACAGTCGCTCCGGATTAGACAGTGTAGGGACAGCGCTGCTGATTTAGGGAGAGATATAAACTGCGAAATAGTTAGTGTAGGGTCTGTAAAGGCTGCCAGAACAAACAAAGAGTCCTTTTCAGGACTAATATCAATCCCAGATACCAGGCAGGCAGGCTGTATAGGAGACACAGTGGTTATACCAGTAAACGCTGCATTACAGTCCTGTGTGCTCCTGTTGCTGAAATTGCTGGACTTAGCACCAGGTGTCGGGGGCCAGGAAAAATCCTTTTTTTTTTCATCTAAATCCTCCTTTTTTTTTCCTCCTTCACACTGTACAAATACCCGTCTTATTAACCTTTTGGTGTGTCCCCCCCCCCCCCCCAAAAAAAAAGCGTGTCTCTGATTTTTCAGACACAAATATAACTGTTGAAAATAGTCTGGTGTAGGCTAGAGAAACAGAAGTGTTGTTTTGCACTTCCACAGTTCAAACCTCTGTATTATCCATTTTGGGCCATTTGTATCTAAAAAAAAACAAAACAGTTTGAGTGTGTCGCTCACTGTTCAGCCGCAAATATCTCTATTTAAAAAAGTGTGGTATACCCCAGTAAACAACAACTGTGGTTTTGCCATCCCACGGTAAAAAAATCTCTATTATTCAGCTTTGGGTAGTTTTTTCCGTAAAGAAAAACAGTAGTGTCTCCTGACTGTTGTGACACAAAAATATATCTGTTGAAAATAGTCTTGTGTAGGCCCGACATCCCAGTGTGGTTTCGCAGTTCCACGGGTCAAATCGCTGTACTATCCAGTTTTGGGCCTTTGGTATCTAAAAAAAAAAGCAGTTTGAGTGTGTCGTTCACTGTTCAGCCGCAAATATCTCTATTTAAAAAAGTGTGGTATACCCCAGTAAACAATAACTGTGGTTTTGCCATCCCACGGTAAAAAATCTCTATTATTCAGCTTTTGGTAGTTTTTTCCGTAAAGAAAAACAGTAGTATCTCCTGACTGTTGTGACACAAAAATATATCTGTTGAAAATAGTCTTGTGTAGGCCCGACATCCCAGTGTGGTTTCGCAGTTCCACGGGTCAAATCGCTGTACTATCCAGTTTTGGGCCTTTGGTATCTAAAAAAAAAAGCAGTTTGAGTGTGTCGCTCACTGTTTAGCCGCAAATATCTCTATTTAAAAAAGTGTGGTATACCCCAGTAAACAATAACTGTGGTTTTGCCATCCCACGGTAAAAAATCTCTATTATTCAGCTTTTGGTAGTTTTTTCCGTAAAGAAAAACAGTAGTGTCTCCTGACTGTTGTGACACAAAAATATATCTGTTGAAAATAGTCTTGTGTAGGCCCGATATCCCAGTGTGGTTTTGCAGTTCCACGGGTCAAATCGCTGTACTATCCAGTTTTGGGCCTTTGGTATCTAAAAAAAAAAAGCAGTTTGAGTGTGTCGCTCACTGTTCAGCCGCAAATATCTCTATTTAAAAAAGTGTGGTATACCCCAGTAAACAATAACTGTGGTTTTCCTCTTCCACGGTTCTAATCTACTCTTTATTACCCTTTTTCCATTGATAGTGCAAGTGTAAGCTATTTTACTTCATTTACAATGGGCAAGGCGCGTGGCAAGGGACGTGGAAGTGGACGTTCTGGTGATGGTTCGTGCAGAGGACGGGGCCGTGGCCAAGGTGAAAATGTGCCACAACCAACAGCCACATCTTCTCACTCCCACTTCTTGACCGAATTACTAGGGAAGCACAGAACAACACCAGTATTGAGAACTGATCAGTGTGAACAGGTTATTAATTGGATAGCAGATAATACTTCCAGTTACCTGGGCACCACCACCTCCGGTCTGTCTTCCACACGGTCAACTCTTAGTAGCCGTGAGTCTCGACCGCATACTCCTCCTCACCCTGATACTCCTTCCTCCCACCATGCCGAGTGTCGTCAGACAGCAAGTGATCCCACACTTGGACACTCTGAAGAGCTGTTCACTGGTCCATTTCCATATTTGGGCCCCTCGCCTGATACGCTTGAAGTGGTGGAAGAGGAGATCCCATGTTGCGATGCTCAAATATTTGAACAGCCACGGCCACAGGAAGTCGACGTTGGCAATCTGTCACAAGAGGTGGACGATGACGAGACACAATTGCCAGGAAGTGAGGAGGAGGTGGATCGTGGTGCGCAAGTGGAAGAGGAGGAGGTGGTGGATGATCTAGTAACTGACCCAACGTGGAAGGAGGACATGCAGAGTGAGGCCAGCAGCACACAGGGGGAGGGAGGCAGAGTACCCCAACAGGCAGGAAGAAGCAGTGTGGTGGCCGCAGACAGAAGGCAGGCAACCGTTCCCCATAACACCAACACGAGGGACGTTGCCAGTACAAGCGGTAGGTCTTCCAGAGTCTGGATTTTTTTTAAAGACTCTGCTGATAACCCCAAAAAGGCCATATGTTCCACCTGCCATGCCAGCATCAGCAGGGGTGACAAAACTACCAGCTTGACCACCACCAGCATGATCAGGCACATGGCAGCAAATTACCCGACTTTGTGGGGCGAAACCCAGGGTCCACGACCAGTGTCAGCGAGTGTCACCACTGCTTCTTCCACTGTTGTGCGTGCAATAGAACCCCCTGTTGTGTGTGCAAGGCAATCCCCTGTCCATACTGCATGTAAAGATGCCCCCTCCTCTCAGTCTTCACTTGTTATGGCAGTTTCTCAAGAAACAGCATCAACGTCCACGTCCACGTCCCACTGCAGCGTTCAATTGTCCATATCCCAGACCTTTGAACGAAAGCGGAAAATCGTAGCTAACGCCCCACAGGCAACAGTCCTAAATTCGCACATTTCACGACTGCATGCATTGGAAATGCTGCCTTTTAGGCTGGTGGAGACGGAATCCTTCCGCAATCTTATCGCGGTGGCCGTCCCTCGGTACTCGGTCCCCAGCCGACACTATTTTGCCCGGTGTGCCATCCCCGCACTACACGTGTCCCAAAGCATCTGCCGTGCCCTCAACAACGCAGTTACTGGGAGAGTCCACCTGACAACGGACACATGGACAAGTGCTTGTGGCCAGGGATGGTACATCTCTCTGACGGCACACTGGCTAAACATAGTGGAAGCCGGGACCCAGTCAGACCTTGGGACAGAACACATCCTCCCCACACCGAGGATTGCGGGCCCTATGTCAGTGAGAGTTGCCCCCACAGTGTACAGCTCCTGCGCATCCTCCTCCTCCTCATGTTCAGCCTCCATCTCAGATATCACCACATCAGTTACAAGCTGGAAGCATTGCAGTACTGCCTCCGCCAAGCGGCAACAGGCTGTGCTGAAACTCATAAGCTTAGGTGATAAACCTCACACTGCTTGTGAGTTGTGGACAGCTGTGAAAGAGCAGGCAGATCTGTGGCTGAGACCGCTGAACCTACATCCCGGCATGGTCGTGTGTGACAATGGCCGTAACCTGGTGGCGGCTCTGAGGCGAGGTGAGATCACACACGTACCATGCCTGGCTCATGTGCTTAACCTCGTGGTTCAGCGGTTTCTTAAATCGTACCCCGAGTTGCCAGATCTGCTCGTGAAAGTACGCCGCCTGTCAGCTCATTTTCGCAAGTCGGCTACAGCTTCCGCCGCCCTTGCTGTGTTGCAGCAGCGTTTGCAGCTTCCGGCACACCGACTGGTGTGTGATGTCCCCACACGTTGGAACTCTACCCTCCACATGTTGCAAAGGATTTGTGAGCAGAAGAGAGCAGTTGTGGAGTACCAGCTGCAACAAGGCCGTCGATATTCAGGTCAGACTCCACACATAAGACCTCAGGAGTGGACCTGGATGTCTGACATATGTACCATCCTGACAAACTTTGAGTAGGCCACCAAGATGGTGAGTGGCGATGACGCCATCATTAGTGTCAGCATCCCACTTGTCTGTCTTTTGCAACGCTCTCTGCAGAGAATTAAAGTGGAGGCATTGCAGCCCGAGTATGATGAGATGGATCAAGAAGCCGTAGCGGGCGATTACACACAGCCCAGCCTCATCTCATCCCAACGTGCATTGGTGGACAATGAGGGAGAGGAGGAGGAAGAACAGGAGCTGCTATCATGCGTTGTAGACGGTAGTACCTGTACAAGTGTCATACAGTCGGTTCAGCGTGGGTGGCCTGAGGACATGGGGGAGGAGGAAGAGGAGGAGGAGGAGAGCATGGTCAGTCGTCATCTTGGTGAGGACACGGAAATCTTGCCCGTTAACAGTCTGGCATGGATGGCTGACTTTATCTTACGCTGCCTTAACCGTGACCCTCGCGTTGTCAAAATGTTGGGTGACAGTCATTACTGGTTGGTGACACTTGTAGACCCCCGCTACAAGGAGAACTTTCACTCTCTTATTCCTGAAGTGGAGAGGTCTACAAAAATGGGGCAGTACCAGAAGGCCCTTGCTGCAGAACGCTTAAAAAAATTCCCATCTAAACACGCTAGCGGCAGAGGTAACAGTTCGTTGCCCAACCAAGGCGTACAGGCGAGAGAGATGCAACTCCAATCCAGCAGAGGCAGGGGAACACTGTCAACGTTCTGGGACAGTTTTCTGACACCCGCCCAGCTTACAGGCTCTGAGGCGCAGGGTACTCTCACAAGGAGTGGAAAGTTTCAAAAGATGGTGAGGGAGTACCTTGCCGACCGTACCAGAGTCCTCCGTGATTCCTCTGTGCCTTTTAATTATTGGGTATCCAAGCTGGACACTTGGAATGAACTCGCTCTGTACGCCTTGGAGGTCCTGGCCTGCCGCTAGCGTGTTATCGGAGCGTGTTTTTAGTGCCGCTGGGGGAATTATAACTGATAAGCGCACTCGCCTGTCAACTGACAATGCTGACAAGCTGACCCTTATCAAAATGAACAAGGGCTGGATTGGGCCAGACTTCTCATCACCACCAAATGACAGCAGAGTAACATAAAGTCAAATCCACAGTGTTATTTCGGGAGGTGTATTCACATGCACCGCTTCACATCCACACATGGGTATACGCTTCCTCGTTTCGGCTGTTTTATCTTCTTCTCCTTATCCTCAGCCTCCACCACCACTATACCACCAGGGTGCCAGCATTGCAAGTTCCTCCGTCCTTATTTTTGGCAGCTTTTGCTTGCAAGGCATAAGCAAATACTATGGGACACCCACTCCCCAATAATGGGACTTATGTTTGTAATAAGCTGTACTGCATGGCTCTTGTAAGGGGCATTGCAAGTTGCTCCATCCTAATTTTTGGCAGCTTTTGCTGGGAAAGCATAAGCAAATACTATGGGACACCCACTCCCCAATAATGGGACTTATGTTTGTAATATGCTGTACTGCATGTGACGCGCCCCCTGGGCCGTGTGTACACGTGTGTGGGATACCCGGTGCCGGGTCTCTGGGGTCTGTAGTCTCCGTGGCGGTGACCCGGTCCCGTGGCTCAGGCTGGTCAAACCAGTGGCAGTCTTTCTTAGGTTTTGAGGTTAATTGTCCGACTGCGCCACCCGTGGATTGCGGTCAGGGAGTACCACCGCTGCGAGGCAGACCGCTGAGGCTGGTGTTGTGTGCGCAGCATAGAATGGGATAACTCCCCTCGGGAGGAGTATAGCCTCAGGGCAGTGAGTGTGGATGATGGGGGTGATGGTGCACGAGCGCAGCAGGAATGACTCAGAGTCTTTGCAGTGCAGTTCAGGGTCTTTACTGATGATTATAAGGTAGACCCTCCCGGGAGTACTGGCTAGCATAAGAGGCCAGGTCAGTCTGTGAGCAAGCAGGAGTTCCCCTGGCCAGGTGGAGTTGTAGGCCTCCCCGTCTGTCTGCACTCTTCCTGGCTACCTTGCTGTAAGCGGGTAGAAGTAGCCCACGTCCCTGAGTGTACCGTGTAGTGCTCACCCGTATGGCTGGTGACTTGGGGCCTTCTGTTAGCCTCCGCTCCACGACGGCGGTGCTGGTCCCTTGCTTGTGACTGAGCCTCTGGGCTTCTATGGCCAGAGGACCTGAAATCCCCTGCCGGCTGGTTTCTGCTGCTGGATATATAAGTCATCGCAGCTTCGGACTCCTGTGTCCGGTTCCTATTGTCTTCTGCCAGGGCGAGCTCTGCTCAGCTTCCAGCCCCTGGTCTTTAGCTCCTACAGAGCTCCTTGCTGTTACTTTCCCTTGCTCTTACTCTGACTCTGACTGTTCTCTGACTCACTCAACCCCGCCCCAGATCCAGTTTATAAGGGCAGAATTCTCCCCTCCCAGGATTGGGGCAGGAGGATGTTGCATGTTTAAGGGATCCTGACCAGGAAACCTCCCACTTGCTCTCCGACGTAATATCTCTATTACTGTGGTGACCAGACCCCTGGGGTGCCACACATGGCTCTTGTAAGGGGCATTGCAGTTCCTCATAATTTTTGGAAAGCCTTCCATTCACTGCTTAGGCCAACAGTGCACGGGAGACCCAGTTGCTATAAATGGAAAAAAAGGTTTAGTTAACGCCCTCTGACCTCCATGTCATTTCCAAGGGGCATTGGAGTGGCTCGAAATTTTTGGTAGGCATTTGACTGGCCTGATATTGATGTGAATGGTCCCTGTTCCTCCTGCTCTTTCTCCTTTGCCACTACCTCATCCATCATTTATCACCTGAAGCTTTGTTTTAACGGGAGTCATAGAACTTGGATAGTAGCAGGAAAACATCCAGCAATCCTCGGAGGAGGTAGGATATGCCCCAAAACGCTGACCACCTCAGGCCTAGCCGCTACTACATACATGCGCTTGCATTACAACAAAACAAAGCAGATGCTAACTTCTATCATCCTCATCATGCTCCTCACCTTGGCACTCTCAACTCCCCTGATGGAGAAGCCAGGGCCCACCGGAGGAGTCTGATAGTCCGGTGGGCTCGGCCAATGCTGCCCTAAAGCAGGCCAGGCTAAGAAAAGTGTGGGAAAGGTTACCGGGACAAATAGGGGTGGCTGGGGACCGAGTATGGACACCCGGCCACCCCATGGAGGCTGGGGAGCAAGCGAGGACACCCAGCCACCAGGCGGCTGGGGACTGAGTATGGATACCAGGCCGCAGACACAGCCATGGCGTGGTGGCCAGATTCCGCCTCCACATGCCTAAAAGGCCCAATTTAAAGTGCAAGCAAGCAAGGAGTATGGTATTGCAGCCTGGGGGTGGGTGGGTGGCAGGCTGCATACTTGCGCTTGCATTGCAAGGAATGGGAGAGGTACAATTGAACCCTGCCCTGGGACAAGGACTTGAATGGGGATAGTTGCAAGTCTTTTTTTTTTTTTTATTTTAGTCCAGCAAGATTTTTGGGTATCTATCGCTTGGGGATGTGCCGGGAGTTTGGTTGCCGGTTTATTACAGAGGAATGCAGAAGTTTTGGATGTATTTATGAATTATTACATTTTGTGCATAAATATTTTATGATTTATTATCGGTTTTACCATACACCAATGGCACCGTTTTTCTAATAATTTTGATTGTTTTATAATTAATTTACACTTATTGATTGATGTTGTATATTATAATTAATATATCGGTTAATATATTTTTTCACTATTGCACTCTATTAATATTACTATTCATTTTTAACATTGATTAATGTTTTTTTTTTTTTTTTCATTAATTAATATTATATATTATCACACTTTATACTTATTGCTAGATGTATATTATATTTTGTATTTATTTAACTATATTGGCACGTATTAATATATGCACTTTTGGCACTTTCTATTCACTTTTTATTTAAATGCCATTTATTATTGCTGTATACAAAGGTATAATTCACATTTCTATTTTCATCATTATATATTTATTGTTTAATAAATTGTTATATTTATAATCGTTGTATGATATTATCATGATTCACTATATTTATTTTATTAGATTCAAAAAATGTTTTTTATTATCAGTATTATTATTTTTTGTATATTATTATGTATTTATGTAATATGTTTTGGTGTATATTATTAATATATTTGCCTGTTATGTATTTTATTGTTTTTCATGTGTATTATTTCCTTTTTCTTTTTTATGTGGTCTCCATCATCCATATTTATATATATATATATTTTTTCATTATTCATTAATCATATATATTCTATGCACTTCCACAGTCTCTGTTTCCATATCGCCGGGCAATGCGCATGCGTACCTTTCTCCATTCTCCTCGGCTTCCGTGGGCGCTCGTATCTGACGGGCTTGCGTTCCAGCATGCGTGTCAGGGAGCGCTTCCACAGGAAGCCATGGTTTATCTTGGAGGAGGAGCAGTCGCGTCATGCGCAGTAGATGTCCGGCGATTGGCTCCCCTGTTCTGAATTGGAAGCGATTCTATTGGCCCATTTAGTGTATTTGAAGACATTCCCCCCTCACCCTGGACACGCCCCTGGAAGAAGCAAGCGGGCGAAACGCGCGTCGGGGTGAAGGGGGATAGGTTCCTGCTCAGTGGCTGTTATTTTCCTGTAAGGCTCATTTTTTCACCTCACCTTGGACCAGGTATTTAACATGGCTTATATTTTTCTATGTAAGGGTCTTTTTGTGCCACTACAAATGAGTATAGTATTATATTAGAGCTGCAGATATATTTTTGCATCACCTATTTAGCCAATTTAAGGGTCTTTTGTATTGGGGATGATAATTTGAAGGGGTAGTATCCCCTCTGTAACTATATTTCCCCTTTAGATTACCTTTGTTAGGCATTCCCATGGGTCGATTAGCTATATTTCATTGCAGCTTTTTGCTTCTATATGCCATTTATATCAATTTGGATGATTGGAGCCTAATATATTATTAAAACTGAGGGCAGATTGCTATCCCCCTCTTTTTCTACTGGGTACTCTGTTGTGACATTTTTAATTAAGTATTGTTATTATGTAGTCAGATTGTGATATTTTAATTGCATTAATAAAAATTATGTTTTTATATTTATGGTTCTCTTCTTTTCTGCACTTCTATATAGTGTGGAGGTGGTAATTTGTGGATTTGTTTGAAGAGCTTTCTTTATTTACCATATCCAAGCAGTTGATATTAAGTTTCGTTTTCTGTTTTTATAACAGATTAATTTGGGATTTCAATAATGGATATTAAAGCTAAGGAGAAGTCCTGGCGATCTAAAGCGGACGATATTTTTAAACAGAGTGCCTCAGCAGTTTTGATAGATACTACCAGTGATAGTGTAGACGTTATGCGTCGTTATAAGAATGCAGTTCACCGGAAAATTAAAATTTGGTGGAACCGTACCTCGTTGGAACATTATATGAGCAAACAAATCATCCCTAAAGGTCTCAGAATCCAGCTCTATCCTACATTTGAGCTGGATGATGAAAACCTACAAAAAAGATGGACTACTGCAGCCTCAGTCTGCTCCATGGAGTTCATTAAAATTATAATTGAAAAAAACACGTCTACTCTGAATTTTATTGATGGTGAACTTGATAATCTCAAGAAGACTCTGCAGTCCATGATGTCAGGAGATAATTTTTCTAGTTGGCTGACGGAGTTGGAAAAGAATATTGACAAATGGGAGGAGAATATTAGTCAAGTCAAACAAAATAAATATCTTCGTGATTTAAATGACTATGAATCTAATAAAATTTATCGTTGGCAATTCAAGAAAATTATGCCATTACGTCCCAGATCTCGAGATCCTTCTGAAACCTCTATTCTATCTGGACAAGATAGTAATTCATCTACCAGTGATGTTGATTACTCCAGAGATTTTCATTTACGTAGTGGAAATGGGAAGAGGAAATATCCTGATATGTTCAACAAAACTCAAAAAGGAAAAAAGAGTAAAGACCGTTTTCAGGTGGTTAATTTATCTCAACATATCCTTACTGAGGCTCAGATTTCGGTTCTTGAACATGGTTTAACTTTTTCTCCTTCCTCCGATTTAGATGCTTTCACGGCAATAAAAGACACCCAATTATTTGCTAGAAAACTCTTATTAAAGAGGTTACATTATAAGTCGAATGGTCCTGAGACCGGTCAAACAGATGAAGAAATTGAGGCCATTAAAATTCTTGAATCCCTGGAAGAGGAAAATTCACCCAAAGAGGTTGGTGTTGTGCCCAGTCATCTTTTTTGTAAATCTAAAAAATTTCCTGCTTTGACTCTTTGTCCGGCTATTGAGGTATTCACTAAAGTTATCACCTCTGAAATTGAATCCTTGGCAGAGAATCGTGATAGAAATTTTAATCTAAGAAAGAATATTTGGCCTTGCAACAATTGAAATCCTGGGATGATGTGGTTTTCAAACAAGCAGATAAGGGTGGTAATTTAGTTCTATGGCCAAGGGAGATGTATGAAAGGCAGGCTTTGAAATTATTAGGAGATAGTAGATGCTATCGTAAACTCACTTTCAATCCTCTGACCTCTTTCCAGAGTAAATTAATTGCCATTCTGGAAAAGGCCTTTGAGGATGGCATTATCACCAAGAAACTGCTGGATAACATGCGAGATTTTCATCCGAGATTATCTACATTTTATCTGATTCCAAAACTGCACAAAAATCCCACAGATCCACCAGGACGTCCAATTGTAGCAGGTAATGGGGGCCTATGAGACCATTTCAGTTTTGGTGGATTATTTTTTGCAACCATTGGTCTTGACGCTCCCCTCTTTCATTAGGGACACCACATCAGCCTTACAAAGAATTGATCAAGTATATTTGGATGATGGCATGATCATGGTAACGGCTGATGTAGAGTCTCTTTATACCTCGATCAGGCATAAGGATGGTCTGGCCGCAGTAGCATGGTTTTTGGAATCTAGTAATCTGGATGATTCTTTATCTAACCTAATTCTCATTTTGTTGGAATTCTTACTTGAACATAATGTTTTTATTTTTAATAAAAATATTTATCTTCAACAACAAGGAACGGCGATGGGGGCATCATGTGCCCCCGCTTACGCCAACCTCTTTTTAGGAGCGTGGGAGCGTAGAATCTTTCAGGAGGATGTCATTGAGACTATGAATAATGTACATAATTGGATGAGATATATCGATGACATCCTTTTCTTCTGGGATGGGACTGTTGATGATCTTAAGAAATTGATGGGTAAACTTAATGATAATGAATTAAACATCAAACTTACATTCAATTTTGGCAGAACATTGAGTTTCCTTGATGTAAGAATAAAAGCGTTACCAAATGGACGTCTACATACGGATGTGTATAGAAAACCCACAGCGACGAATTCTTTTCTTATGGCGGATTCTTCACACCCTAGAAATACTATTCGAGGCATACCCATTGGACAGTTCCTTCGGATTAAAAGGATATGCTCAGATAACGAAACCTTTGAGGGGCAAGCCAGGGACTTGGCAAGACGCTTTCAAGATCGTGGATACAGCAGGAAAGTGATTAAACGAGGTTACCTCAGAGCCAAAAACATTTCCAGAGATAAGCTGCTGTATGGCCCTTCCAATTTAACTAAAAAAGAAGATGGTAACCAGGTACGGTTTATTTCTACCTACAATAATCAGTGGCAAGATCTTAAATCCATTATTTCTAGAAATTGGAAGATTCTCATGGCAGACCCAATCTTACAACGAGTTTTGCCTGCCTCACCCTCTTATGTTGCTAGACGAGCAGCCAATCTAAAAGATGCCTTAGTCCATAGCCACTATGATCCGGGTAAGAATTCCTCTAAAGTTCAGAACCCATCAGGCTTTTTTCCTTGCGGCCTTTGTAAAGGCTGCTTGAATTTAATTAAAACTTCCATCTTTTTTAATTGGGATAATTCGCGTAAATGGGAGATCAGAAAACATCTTACTTGTTCATCTAAAGCGGTTATCTATCATGCTACCTGCCCTTGCAACAAAATTTACATCGGCATGACCACAAGAGAGCTTAAAATCAGAATAAGAGAACATGTGAGGGATATAGAAAAGGCTCAGCAGATAGAAGATTCTTCCCAATTAAAAACATTGCCAAGGCATTTTAAACAATTCCACAAATGTAACTCCAGAGGTCTGACGGTCAAAGCTATCGATCAAGTGGATCTCGGTTCCCGGGGAGGTGACGTTGGTAGGGCTCTTGCCCAATTGGAATGTAAGTGGATTTATAGATTGAACACCATTAATCCTAGGGGATTGAATGAAAATATGGGTTTTGCTGCATTTTTATAGGCCGTTCCCTTATATATATAGGTGTTTTTCTAGTTCTAACTATTGAGGTAGTATCTTTTTAGGGGTAGAGGGGGTTTATGGTTAGTTTTTAACTTCATTTAGAAGGTGTTCACACTTTATATTTTATGAAGTTTATTTATTTGTGTCTTTTTTTATTTTAGTCCAGCAAGATTTTTGGGTATCTATCGCTTGGGGATGTGCCGGGAGTTTGGTTGCCGGTTTATTACAGAGGAATGCAGAAGTTTTGGATGTATTTATGAATTATTACATTTTGTGCATAAATATTTTATGATTTATTATCGGTTTTACCATACACCAATGGCACCGTTTTTCTAATAATTTTGATTGTTTTATAATTAATTTACACTTATTGATTGATGTTGTATATTATAATTAATATATCGGTTAATATATTTTTTCACTATTGCACTCTATTAATATTACTATTCATTTTTAACATTGATTAATGTTTTTTTGTTTTTTTTTTTCATTAATTAATATTATATATTATCACACTTTATACTTATTGCTAGATGTATATTATATTTTGTATTTATTTAACTATATTGGCACGTATTAATATATGCACTTTTGGCACTTTCTATTCACTTTTTATTTAAATGCCATTTATTATTGCTGTATACAAAGGTATAATTCACATTTCTATTTTCATCATTATATATTTATTGTTTAATAAATTGTTATATTTATAATCGTTGTATGATATTATCATGATTCACTATATTTATTTTTTAGATTCAAAAAATGTTTTTTATTATCAGTATTATTATTATTTTTTGTATATTATTATGTATTTATGTAATATGTTTTGGTGTATATTATTAATATATTTGCCTGTTATGTATTTTATTGTTTTTCATGTGTATTATTTCCTTTTTCTTTTTTATGTGGTCTCCATCATCCATATTTATATATATATATTTTTTCATTATTCATTAATCATATATATTCTATGTACTTCCACAGTCTCTGTTTCCATATCGCCGGGCAATGCGCATGCGTACCTTTCTCCATTCTCCTCGGCTTCCGTGGGCGCTCGTATCGTTCCAGCATGCGTGTCAGGGAGCGCTTCCACAGGAAGCCATGGTTTATCTTGGAGGAGGAGCAGTCGCGTCATGCGCAGTAGATGTCCGGCGATTGGCTCCCCTGTTCTGAATTGGAAGCGATTCTATTGGCCCATTTAGTGTATTTGAAGACATTCCCCCCTCACCCTGGACACACCCCCGGAAGAAGCAAGCGGGCGAAACGCGCGTCGGGGTGAAGGGGGATAGGGTCCTGCTCAGTGGCTGTTATTTTCCTGTAAGGCTCATTTTTTCACCTCACCTTGGACCAGGTATTTAACATGGCTTATATTTTTCTATGTAAGGGTCTTTTTGTGCCACTACAAATGAGTATAGTATTATATTAGAGCTGCAGATATATTTTTGCATCACCTATTTAGCCAATTTAAGGGTCTTTTGTATTGGGGATGATAATTTGAAGGGGTAGTATCCCCTCTGTAACTATATTTCCCCTTTAGATTACATTTGTTAGGCATTCCCATGGGTCGATTAGCTATATTTCATTGCAGCTTTTTGCTTCTATATGCCATTTATATCAATTTGGATGATTGGAGCCTAATATATTATTAAATCTGAGGGCAGATTGCTATCCCCCTCTTTTTCTACTGGGTACTCCGTTGTGACATTTTTAATTAAGTATTGTTATTATGTAGTCAGATTGTGATATTTTAATTGCATTAATAAAAATTATGTTTTTATATTTATGGTTCTCTTCTTTTCTGCACTTCTATATAGTGTGGAGGTGGTAATTTGTGGATTTGTTTGAAGAGCTTTCTTTATTTACCATATCCAAGTAGTTGATATATAGTTGCAAGTCTGCAATGACAGGTGCAAGGTGGGAGGCATCTTCGTATGTACCATGAACAGGGGTTTGGCATGCACACACTACAGCGGAATAGGCTCTCCTTCCCACTAAATGCACTGGGGAGGGCACAGGTAATGTTTTGGTATACGCGCTTAATCTTATGTATAAGGCACACCAGGACAAATATGGGCGGCTGGGGACTGAGTATGGATACCTCGCAGCCGAAGCAGCCATGAGGTAGTGGCCAGCTTCGGCCTCCTCCAAACTAAAAGGCCCCATTTCAAGTGCAAGCTAGCAGTATGGAATTGCAGTCTGGGGGTGGGTGGGTGGCAAGCTGCACACTTACACTTGCATTAAAAGAAAACATAGCAGATGCTAACTTCTGTCATCATCATCATGCTCCTCACCTTGGCACTCTCAACTCCACCGATGGAGAAGTCAGGGCCCACCGGAGGAGTCTGGTTCTCTGGTGGGCTCGTCCAATGCTGCCTAAAGCAGGCCGGGCTAAGAAAAGTGTGTGGGGGGATGTTCCAAGGAGAAATAGGGGCGGCTGGGGACCGTTTATGGACACCCGGCTGCCCCCAGGCGGCTGGGGACCGTGTGTGGACACCCGGCCGCCGGGCGGCTGGGGGCCGAGCATGGACACCCGGCCGCCGGGCGGCTGGGGACCGAGCATGGACACCCGGCCGCCGGGCGGCTGGGGACCGAGCATGGACACCCGGCCGCCGGGCGGCTGGGGACCGAGCATGGACACCCGGCCGCCGGGCGGCTGGGGACTGAGTATGGATTCCAGGCCGCCAACACAGCCATGACGTGGTGGCCAGATTCCGCCTCCACATGCCTAAAAGGCCCAATTTCAAGTTCAAGCAAGCAAGCAGTATGGTATTGCAGCCTGGGGGTGGGTGGGTGGCAGGCTGCATACTTGAGCTTGTATTGCAAGGAATGGGGGAGGTACAATTGAACACTGCCCTGGGACTAGAACTTGCATGGGGATAGTTGCAAGTCTGCATCTTCTGATGCGGTAAGGATCACTTATGATGGGCACACTTTTAGACAGTGACCTGGGAGTCAGAGATGCTTCCAGGGGTCTTCCCCATGCTGTTCCCTTGTCTTTTCAGCACTTTATGCATGTGTCACACAGCACATGGCCAGATAAGGTTGTAAAATGTTAAAATGACATTTCACGGTGAATGCATTTGTCATAGTTGAAAGCAATACAAAAGTGCAAAAACGCATAAAAAATGCTACTTGTGAACATAGCCGAAGGTGTGGAGGAGTATTTTTGTTTTTGGTCATTTATTTTAACTTATACACAAGTCTTTACCCTGGAAAGGATGTTCCTTAACATATTTCACAGGAAAAAAGTTTCACTTTCGTTTTTGAACGTTTTATTGTGAGCCTGTAAAAGTGGCTTAATACCTCTGACCATGTTGTTGACAGCAGTGACCTGGGGGTCAGAAATGCTTCCTGGGGCGATCCCCATGCTGTCCCCATGTCATTTGAGCACTGTCACTATCGTTTTGGGCACTTGTTAGGCTTTTAAAAGACTGCCGGGGGTGCCACCGCAAAAATGCTCGAGTCTCCCATAGACTAACATTGGGCTCGTTGCTAGGGTCGCGCACCCGAGTATCACGGCGAGCTCGGCCCGAGCTTCGAGCACCCGAGCATATTAGTGCTCGCTCAACACTAGTGATGAGGTTTTCTCCATTAGAGTGCTCCCTGATATCTTCTTCTTTACAATTTAGTGATGAACCGTTATGCTCACAAGGATTTCCTTTAAGGATGAAAGATAGACTGGGTGTGTTTTTTTTTTCTTCAACACAAAAGAGATTTTTAAATGTTTTTTATGGATCTCACAATGAAGACCCTCGTCAGTGAAAGTACCGGTAATAAGGAAGACAACTACATGCCATAACATTAACACAATGACGGGTAAAGTGAATAACACTTATAATCTGGTGACATTGGCACAAGTCAGGGGTAGCAGAAATTAGACAGCAAATAGACAGTTCTTAAGGGAAACTGTCATCAGGATTTGCCCCCTTAATGTACAAACAGTGCCATTTCATTCTCTCAAACTTCCTATCCTGCCCTAAGTGTAGAAAAGTGTCCACACAATTAAAAATTAAGTTTTAATATTTCAGTATCATATGCAAATGAGATTGACTAATCACAAAGGCGGCCGTACATCCAGGAGCAGTGGAGCTCCAGCCTCAGTAATCATGTCCACACTATGGCCAAGGGCATGATAGGAAACCTTAGAAGACTGCAATAGCACTGAAGACACATTAACCCATTAAAGCGCACCGGTCAGCAGGATTGGACTTCGTAAACTACACACACTGTCATGTGGGCGACATTACACTAATTAAAATGATACCTTGGTTGATGAAATTCGTCCTGTGGTTCTTGTGTAATCTTTACTTTCAGTTTGGAGATAATGATATACTCTTGCTCTGGGGCAGCTTGTGGGGGGCGCTCTATCTGGTGCTCTGCTTACATATTCATCTGTATGCTCTTATGACAGCTCACTGTGCCTTCACTGACCTGCCTCCTATTTTACCTAGCCACACACTACTAGATGCATTATGTAAAATAGGAGGCAGGTCAGTAAAGGCACATTGTACTTCATATTAGATGTAAATTTTGGTCGTTATTATTTGCATTTATTTCTGAAAATATCAAATATTTGACAAGAACAATTGAGAATTTCGCAATTTTCAAACATTGAATTTTTATGCCCTTAACCCCTTAAGGACTGAGCCACTTTGTAGGTTAATGACTAGGCCTCATTTTTTTAAATTTTACCACTGTCACTTTATGAGGTGGTAACTCTGGAACGCTTCAACGGATCCCACTGATTCTGAGATTGTTTTTTTCGTGACATATTGTACTTCATGATAGTGGTGAAACTTTTTCGATAAGACTTTTGTTTATTTGCGAAAAAATTGGAAATTTGGCAAAAATGTAGAAAATTTCACAATTTTCAAAATTTTTATGCCCTTAAACGAGAGTTATGTCACACAAAATAGTTAATAAATAACATTTCCCACATGTCTACTTTACATCAGCACAATTTTTGAAACATAATTTTTTTGTTAGGAAGTTATAAGGGTTAAAAGTTGACTTTTTGAATGCAAAATTGTCTGGAATCGAGAGCAGATGCCATAACGTGTTTGGGAAGCCCCTGATGTGCCTAAACAGTGGAAACCCCCCACAAGTGACCCCATTTTGGAAACTAGACCCCTCAAGGAACATATTTAGATGTGTGGTGAACACCTTTAACCCCCAGGTGCTTCACAGACGTTTATAACAGAGCTGTGAAAATAAAAAATCTATTTTTTCCACAAAAATTATCTTTTAGTTCCAAGTTTTTTATTTTCACAAGGGTTACAGGAGAAAATGGACCTCAAAAGTTGTTGTGCAATTTCTCCTGAGTAAGCCAATACACAATGTGTGGTCGAAAACTACTTTTGAGGCACAGTGCAAAGCTATGAAGGGAAGAAGCGCCATATTAGAGTTCAAATTTAGCTGGAATGGTTTGACTGTGCCATGTCACATTGGCAGAGCCCCTGAGGTGCCAATACAGCAGAATCCCCCATAAGTGACCCCATTTTACAAACTACACCTCTCAATGAATTCATCTAAGGGTGCAGTGATCATACTGACACCGCGGATGAATTTTATACCATTGGGCAGTGAAGAAAAAATAATTACAATTTTATCACAAATATTTTGTTTTAGCCCCAGATTTTTCATTTTCACATGGGGAAATTGGTTAAAAAAAATGGCACCAAAATGTGTCACACAATTTCTGCTGAACGTGGCAATACTCCACATGTGGCTGTACATTACTGCTTAGCCACATGGTGAGACTCGGGAGGGACGGAGCGCTATTTGCCAGCTGGAGCGCAGATTTTCCTAGAATAGTTTGCAGACTCCATATACAGAGCCCCTAAGTGCTAAAAGAGCAGACCCCTCTCTCCTTCAAGTGACCCAATTTTGGAAATCCTACCCCTGCCAAATATGTGGACGCTAAATGTGGTTTAGGCACACTGTGGGGCTCAGAAGGGAGGAGGGGGGGTTGAATTTGGGAGTGCAGAATTTGCTGAATTTCTTTTGGGGATACGAGGAGCCATTTAGCTTTTCCAGAGCCTTTGTACTACCAGTAAGGTGGAAGCCCCCTATATTTCCTTTAACACATGACAGACCTGAATGGGGGCTTTTTATGTGAAGCTTTTATTGGGAACATTTTACATAACATTTATCCAGTGCTCTATGCTGAGCATTTACTTTGGGGTTACCATCTTCATCTCTGAATGACTTGATTCAGATGAAACCCCCGAGGGATCCACTCATGAGATGAGGCAGCAGAGTTACTCTGGACTCCGTCTGGCCTCTGTTCAGCGTTGTCCTTTTCAGAGGTTCACAAAATGGTGGCTGACCGCGCTTTTATCTACGCCTACAAAGACGGACACCGCCAGATCATAGGTCAGACAGTGTCCACGGTGCCTCCATCTGCCTCATTACAGGGAATCTTCTGCCGGGGGTTCATTCTGAATCACGTATTTCAGAGATTTACACGGAAACCCCGTGAGCAGAGCGCAAGATAATGTGAGCAGAGCCTTACCGCGATCTTAGGGAGGCAGAATGAACAAATCAACAGCAGGTGAAGAATTAGTTTTATTTATTTTTTACGCCTTTCCTTGTGCGGTATAAGTTATTAAATTACTTTATTCTTCGGGTCGGTGCGATTACAGCGATACCAGATTCATATCGAGTTTTTATGATTGACAGCTGTCACACAATAAAAAACGTTTCTTTTTTGCAAAAACTAGTTTTTGCATCCCCATATTATGAGAACTATAATTTTTCCATATTTCGGCCGACAGTCATGTGACGGCTTGTTTTTTGCGGGACAAGTTAACGTTTTTAGTGGTACCATTTTCGGGCACGTGACACTTTCTGATCGCTTTCGAATTCGATTTTTGGTAGACAGAATAAACAAAAACCAACAATTCAGGAATTTATTATTTTTTTTATGCGGTTCCGCGTGTGGCAAAATTGATAAGGCAGCTTTATTCTTCAGGTCAGTTCGATTATAGTGATACCTCATTTATGTAATTTTTTAATGTTTTTGCGCTTTTACATAAAAAACTTTTCTAGAAACAATAATTATTTTTGCATCGCTTTATACTGAGAGCTGTAACTTATTTTTTTTCCGCTGACAGAGCTGTATGGCGGCTTGTTTTTTTGCGGGACAGGATGACGTTTTCAGCGGTACCATTTTTATTTCCATTTGGCTTTTTGATCGATTCCACTTTTTTCTAGCGGTATGAGGAAAAGGTATAGTTTCCCATGTTTTTTTTTTACGCTGTTCATTGAAGGGGTTAACTAGTGTGACACATTTATAGATCGGGTCGTTCCGGACGCGGCAATACTAAATATGTGTACATTTTTTTTTCTTAAATAAAAATGTATATTTATTAGTGTAATATATTCTTATTATTTTTTAAACTTTTGTTTTTAGAGTTTTACAAAAAAATTTTTACTTTTTTTTTTTTTTTCTTTAACTTATTTACTTAGTCCCACTATGGGACTGTCAATTTTTTTCCTTTGATCGCAGTGAGCATGGTCTCAGCAGTTTTCCATAGCATGGTGACCCGTGGGTCGCCATGACGACCCCAGGTCACCATGGCACCGATCGGGCCCCACGATTACATCGCGGAGGCGCCGATCTGAAGGAAGAGGGAGCTCCCAGCCCTCTGCCTGCCTCCTGAATGCTGCGGTTATGGTAAATATTTATACTTTGCTTTATTATTTAAACAATTCATATATCTTTGATAATTTTGTATTTTAATATTAGCTTTATAAGTGTTATTCGTAAAAGCAAATAATAGAAGGTATATCTAATAGAGCTGTCTTTGTATTAAAGCCTTCCTTTGTTGTGAACGTATAGTAAAACTAGATATAGCCAGTTTCTAAGGAATTTAGACATAATTTACGACCATGTTTTTCCCAAACTTAAATATTCCTTTCTAGGTAAAGCCTGGAAAGACATTCCCCTTTTTTCCTGATCTATTTGTTGTAATAAAGATATGTGACCAGGCATCTGAGACTCAGATGAGCCTGGGACACAGATCAATCTGGCTGTGTTCTCTCTTGTCTCCAATCGATCGACTCCATGATTCAAAACTGGCAAACGTGTGAAGCCTCTTGAGCTTCTCCTAAAACTTTACTTATAGGTTTCCACATCATTACATGGTGCCGAAACCCGGGATTGTCACAACTGGACCTCTTTTGGACCCGACTGCAAGGATATTTCTCTCGGAACACTGGATGATGATCCGCGGTGAGTAGCCAATTGTGTTACTAAAAATCCAGTGTTACCTAGAGGGCTCCAAGACGGGTAATTGGTGGTCCGAACAAGACAATCTCTGTTGAACCTTTGCCGGTATTTGAATTTTGTTTGTATATTTTGTGGTCTGTCATATGTTTCAATGTGTCTTTAGATGTATAACTATGATTGAATGACGGTTGAATGAACATTGAATGAAGTGAGAAGCCATCCTTGCCCAACGATTCTGGTCAGGAGCCTTCGCAGTTCTTCCTGTATATTTCAGGAGTCGGAGGATTGCTATATGTTGTCCTCATTGTCTATGTCAGGGGTCCTCAAACTTTTTAAACAGGGGGCCAGTTCACGGTCCCTCAGACCATTGGAGGGCCGGAATATAGTTTTTAAAAAAAAACTATGAACAAATTACTATGCACACTGCACATATCTTATTTTGTAGTAAAAAAAAACAATCCAGGAACAAATACAATATTTAAAATGAAGAACAAGTAAAGTTAAATCAACCGGTATTTCAATAGGTAGGTAACTGTACCCAATAGGCAGCATAGGTCCCCAATAGGCAGGTAAATGTCCCCAATAGGCAGCATAGGTCCCCAATAGGCAGGTAAATGTCCCAAATAGGCAGGTAAATGTCCCAAATAGGCAGGTAAATGTCCCAAATAGGCAGGTAAATGTCCCAAATAGGCAGCATAGGTCCCCAATAGGCAGGTAAATATCCCTAATAGGCAAGTAAATGTCCCCAATAGGCAGGTAAATGTCCCCAATAGGCAGGTAAATGTCCCCAATAGGCAGGTAAATGTCCCCAATAGGCAGCATAGGTCCTCAATAGGCAGGCTGTTTCCCCCATATAATGCCCTATGCAGGCTGTCCCCCCCCTTATTATGCCCCATGCAGGATTTCCCTTTCTCCCACCATATAATGCCCCGTGCAAGATATCACTCCCCAGTCTTTATAATGCCCCATTCAGGATGTCACCCCCCCATATAATAACACATGCAGGATATCACTCCCCTGTCTTTATAATGCCCCATTTAGGATGTCACCCCCCATATAATGCCCCATGCTGGATGTCACCCCCCATATAATGCCCCATGCAGGATGTCACCCCCCCAAATAATGCCCCATGCTGGATGTCACCCCCCCATATAATGCCCCATTCAGGATGTCACCCCCCCATATAATGCCCCATGCAGCATGTCACCCCCTCATATAATGCCCCATGCAGCATGTCACCCCCCCATATAATGCCCCATTCAGGATGTCACCCCCCACCCATATAATGACACATGCAGGATATCACTCCCCTGTCTTTATAACGCCCCATTCAGGATGTCACCCCCCCATATAATGCCCCATGCTGGATGTCACCCCCCATATAATGCCCCATGCTGGATGTCACCCCTCATATAATGCCCCATTCAGGATGTCACCCCCCCATATAATGCCCCATGCAGCATGTCACCCCCCCATATAATGCCCCATGCAGCATGTCACCCCCCCATATAATGCCCCATTCAGGATGTCACCCCCCCTGTATAATGCCACATGCAGGATGTCACCCCCCCCTGTATAATGCCACATGCAGGATGTCACCCCTAATATTATGTCCCATGCCTCCATACATTAAAAAAAAAAAATCCAATACTCACCTCCCTCCTTGCCTGCTGCCGCTGCTCTGGTCTGGACTCCAGCGTCTTCCCGCTCTGCGCTGCCTGTGACGGCTCAGGGGAGGGCGCGGTGGAAAGAAGTCACCGCACCCTCTGATCGGAGACGTCACAGGGAGCGCAGACCAGGAAGACAGCGGCTCTGCGAAGGCACGGGGAGAGGTAAGTATCTGGCTGCCGGGGCCCTGAGAAAGCGGGGGGAAGGGCGGGCGCTGACACCGCTCTCCTCTGCCCACAGCCCAGCGGGCCGGATAAAAGTCGTCCGCGGGCCGCATGTGGCCCGCGGGCCGTAGTTTGAGGACCCCTGGTCTATGTGATTGTAAAGTCTGGTGTGATATTGTTGTAAACTATGAGGATCCTTGAATGTGGGACTGAATGAGTTTTGAGTGACAAATAAGGGACTACAGTCTCTGATTGATAAGGGATCCCGTTAGGTGTGTTCCTTCACATAGGGTCCAATTTTTCACTTCACCACAACAGGATCAGGGTAGTGTGACTGTTCATAACAGAGGAATCCTTCACGGCAAGGTAGTACTCTAAGGGTATTAATTGTCCCCTGTAAATTGATAAGGGCACTCTTGAAAGAGGCGCTGAATGCACCCTTAGCCCGAATACAGCAGGAGGATTTTATACCAGCGCTTGTGGACTGTGGATTGAGTGACTGACGTATTGTAAAATTGTGTTGGTGAGTCAGAATTGTTGTCCTCAGTGCCTGTCCTCTGTTTTATGTGAACTAGTTCTGATGAATCATCATCCTTGGTGTCCGTGCTGTGTGAACTCAAGAGAGGAAAGATATTAGGAGTTGTAGTCAATCCAGCCAGCAGTCAAGCTGTGCCCCCTGCAGGATGTTGAAGTGAACTCCCCTTGCTCGGAGTACGCAAAACTTGCCATTATGCTCTAAGTAACCCCTCCTCTTTTGTCCTAGATGTAATCTGTCTAAATCAGAGGAGGTGGACAAAGGTTTTGTAGAAAAAGAATTTATTCTCCCATGACATGTTATTTTGACTAGTGGAAGTAATTGCAATAACTACTGGTAGTATAGTTTTAGGATTGTTATTTGTTTGGTTATGTATCAAAGTTGCATAAGTACATAGGGCTGGTTACCTGATATTGATATTTCCTAAAATTCTTCTTTGAGAACATTTTGGTTCTGGGAGTTGAATTAATTCTCTTGCGAGCTAATTGGAAGGTGGGAGAAGAGTAGAGTCTTCTACGGTTAAGACTATGGGCCCATTCAGTTCTACGGTTAACTGCGGGCATTAAAGTTGCAGTCATGAGGACTGGCAACTGAAAGGAAATAAGCAGTCTGAGAGGTACCACCTTTGTCCATGCATGTGATATATTGAAAAGACTAAGAAGGAATGGGAGAAGTGTATTTGCAGTTAGGAAGATAGATAAGAGTACAACCCCTGGCAAAATTTATGGAATCACCGGGCTTGGAGGATGTTCATTCAGTTGTTTAATGTTGTTGAAAAAAAGCAGATCACAGACATGGCACAAAACTAAAGTAATTTCAAATGGCAACTTTAGGGCTTTAAGAAACACAAAGAAATCAAGATAAAAAAATGTGGTACTCAGTAAGGGTAATTTTTTTCAGACCAAGCAGAGGGAAAAAATTATGGAAATCACTAAATTCTGAGGAAAAAAATAGAATTAGTCCTTACCAGCATTTCGGTTTCTAGAAGCCTTCCACAACAGCATTGGAGGATGTTGTCCACGCCCTATTGGGGGACAGGAACATAGAGAGTTTAAAAGCCCCTCCCCACCGTCAAGCCCCAGTGTTTACCAAGATCACCTGGAAAAATGGTTACCTGACAGGTATATGGAATCCATAGGGAGGGAAATTTGTGCTGTCATGGAAGGCTTCTAGAAACCGAATTACCGGTAAGGACTAATTCTATTTTCTCAATACGCCTTCCACAACAGCATTGGAGGAATACCAACGATATTTTATTAGGGAGGGACAATAGCTTGCAGGACTTTCCTACCAAAGGCTAAATCCCTAGTGGATGATGAGTCTAATCTATAATGTTTAGAAAACGTATGAAGGGAAGATCATGTAGCTGCCCTGAAAATCTGCTCAGTAGAAGCGCCTGTTCTTTCGGCCCAAGAAGTTGATGTGGATCTGGTAGAATGAGCCTTTAAGGCAATCGGTGGATTCATTTGTTGGTTGTTATAGGCTTCCCCAATTGCCTTTTTGATCCAGTTTGCTATAGTGGATTTAGCTGCCTTCCTTCCTCTGTTCTGCCCTGTGTGCTGTATAAATAGGTTCCCATCCAATCTCCAAATACTCAGTTTGTTGAAGATAATAAAAGGACAGCTTTGCGGACATCTAGAAGGTGGAACTCTGCTTCCTTTGGATTGGAAGGATTCTGGCACAATGAGGGGAGGATGATTTCCTGGGAACGATGGAAATCTGTAACTACCTTTGGGAGAAAGGAAGGGTCCAGGCAAAGAATAATTCTATCTTCGGTCATATTCATGTAAGGTTCTCTGATAGAAAGGGCCTGTAGTTCTCCTACTCTCCGTGCTGAAGTGATGGCTACTAAGAAGGCAGTCTTATGGGAGAGAGTCTGTATTGTGCTAGAGGATAGAGGCTCAAAAGGGAGAGAGGGTTAAACTCCACTTCAGGGCCAGGGGACAAGGGTTTAGGCACTGGCTGCTCCAGGACCAGGGGAGGAGGTTTTAGGCGGTGGCCACTATAGGACCAGGGATTTGGGTACTGAACTCTCGCCACAGCGGGACCAGGGGCCTACGGACTCAGGACCCTGGCCACACCAAGACCAGGGGACCTCACAACTCACTAGCAGTACACCTTACTAAGGGGAGAGAGAGTCTTTTATACAAGATGCCTCCCAGCTATTGGTTGGGAGCCATCTTGCAGGTGTACTACTTATGCTAAATGCCTCTCAGCAACCAGCTGAGGCATTCAGCATAATGCGCGCGCTGCCCCTTTAAAAACAGAAACGCAAGCACGTACTAGACGCTGCCGGGAGCAGCAAAGCAGTCACAGGAACATAGGACAAGGAGAGCGCCAGGAACCATGCCAACGCCAGAGCGGTGAGAAAGTCTGCATCTTTGCATGGAGGGAGCAGAAGACACCATGCAAGGGCGTCGGCATCAGCATTTTTCTTATATTTCTTATTTTCACAGGGGTAACAAGAAAAAATGGAATTTCCCCTGGGCACGCATATACCCCATATGTGGTGAAAATCCACTGTTTGGGCGCACGGCAGGGCTCGGAAGGGAAGGAGCGCCATTTGACTTTTTGATTGTAAAATCTGCTTGAATAATTAGCGGACACCATGTTGCGTTTGGAGAGCCCCTGTGTGCCTAAACATTGGAGCTACCCCACAAGTGACCCCATTTTGGAAGCTAGACCCCCCAAGGAACCTATCTAGATGCATAGTGAGCACTTGGAACCCCCAGGTGCTTCACAAATTGATTCGTAAAAATGAAAAAGTGGAAAAAAAAAAATACTTTTTCATTTTTACGAATCAATTTGTGAAGCACCTAGGGGTTTCAAGTGCTCACTATGCATCTAGATAGGTGCCTTGGGGGGTCTAGTTTCCAAAATGGGGTCACCTGTGGGGGAGCTCCAATGTTTAGGCACACAGGAGCTCTCCAAACGCAACATGGTGTCCGCTAATTATTCAAGCAAATTTTACAATCAAAAAGTCAAATGGCGCTCCTTCCCTTCCGAGCCCTGCCGTGCGCCCAAACAGTGGATTTTCCCCACATATGGGGTATATGAGTGCCCAGGGGAAATTCCATTTTTTCTTGTTACCCCTGTGAAAATAAGAAAAATTGGGTCTAAAGTAACATTTTTGTGAAAAAAGTTAAATGTTCATTTTTTTCTTACACATTCCAAAAATTCCTGTGAAGCACCTGAAGGGTTAATATAGTTCTTGAATGTGGTTTTGAGCACCTTGAGGGGTGCAGTTTTTAGAATGGTGTCACTTTTGGGTATTTTCTGTCATAAAGACCTCTCAAAGTGACTTCAAATCTGATGTGGTCCCTAAAAAATTGTTTTTGTAAATTTTGCTGGAAAAATGAGAAATCACTGGTCAACTTTTAACCCTTATAGCTGCCTAACAAAAAAAAATTTTGGTTTCAAAATTGTGCTGATGTAAAGTAGACATGTGGGAAATGTTATTTATTAACTATTTTCTGTAACATATCTCTCTGATTTAAGGGCATAAAAATTCAAATTTTGAAAATTGCAATCTTTTCCAAATTTTCACCAAACTTCCGTTTTTTTCACAAATAAACGCAAGTGATATCGAAGAAATTTTACCACAATCATGAAGTACAATATGTCACGAAAAAACACTCTCAGAATCAGGGGGATCCGTTGAAGTGTTCCAGAGTAATTACCTCATAAAGTGACAGTGGTCAGAATTGTAAAAATTGGCCTGGTCATTAACGTGCAAACCACCCTCGGGGGTAAAGGGGTTAACCTTACTTTCATGTTTTGATTACAAAAAAAATGTTATATGAAATTCAGTGTTGGCAAAATTTTAGAAATTGATTCAGTGAGATATTAAACAAAATCTTACTTATCAAAGGGGGTGTACTCATTTATGCTGAGTAATGTTTATTAAATGTATTAAAACACAGTGAACATAATTACAGTTTCTTTCCCATATGACTTCTCTCATGTTTTTCAAGATATGATTTATATATAAAAGATTTCCCACATTCTGAACATGAATACGGCTTTTCTCCTGTATGAATTTTTTGATGTGCAGCAAGATATGATTTACATATAAAAGATTTCCCACATACTGAACATGAATACAGATTCTCTCCTGTGTGACTTCTCTCATGTTGCACAAGAGTTGATTTACATATAAAAGATTTCCCACATTCCAAACATGAATACGGCTTTTCTCCTGTGTGACTTCTCTGATGTCTAATAAGATTCCCTTTAATTGTGAAGGACTTCCCACATAGTGAACATGAATACGGCTTCTCTCCTGTGTGAGTTCTCTGATGGATAAGAAGTTGAGATTTATGTGTAAAGAACCTTTCACATTGTAAACATGAAAAAGGTTTTTCTCCTGTGTGAATTCTTTGATGTTTAACAAGCTCTGATTTAATTCCAAAACATTTCCCACATTCTGAACATGAAAATATTTTTTCCCCTATATGAATTCTCTCATGTGTAGCAAGGTGTGATTTATGTATAAAAGACTTCCCACATTCTGAACATGAATACAGATTCTCTCCTGTGTGACTTCTCTCATGTTGCACAAGAGTTGATTTTTGTGCAAAGCATTTCCCACATTCTGAACATGAATACAGCTTTTCTCCTGTGTGAATTCTGTGATGTTTAACAAGACCTGATTTATCTCTAAAGCATTTCCCACATTCTGAACATGAATATGGCTTCTTGCCAGTATGAATTCTCTCATGCCAACGAAGATGCCCTTTACCTGTGAAAGACTTCCCACATTCTGAACAGGAATATGGCTTTTCTCCTGTGTGAGTTCTCTGATGTGAAATAAGACTCCCTTTTACTGTGAAAGACTTCCCACATTCTGAACATGAATACGGCTTCAGTCCTGTGTGAATTCTCTGATGTCGATTAAGATTCCCTTTACCTGTGAAGCATTTCCCACATTCTGAACATGAATTCTCTCCTGTGTGAATTCTCTGATGTTTAATAAATTTTGATTTAGCTGTAAAGCATTTCCCACATTCTGAACATGAATATGGCTTTTCTCCTGTGTGAATTCTCACATGTATAAGATATTTTGATTTATATGTAAAGCATTTCCCACATTCGGGACAGGAGTATGGATTCTCTCCTTTGTGTTTTCTTTGTATTAAACAATCAGAGCTTTTAGTAAATTGCTTGTCACACTGAAATCTTGTATCCACTGTGTCACCTGGAATAGTGGTAACAATGTGAGATTGCTCAGGAGATGATTCCTCATGATCAGGAGGATTATAGGAAAGTGAAGTACTGTGAAGCCCAGGAGGTGCAGGAAGGGTGATGAGGTTGTCTCCATTAGAGTGCTCCCTGATATCTTCTTCTTTACAATTTAGTGATAAACCGTTATTCTCACAAGGATTTCCTATAAGGATGAAAGATAGATTGGATGTGATTTTTTTTTTTTTCAACACAAAAGAGATTTTTAAATGTATTTTCTGGATCTCACAGTGAAGACCCTCGTCAGTGAAAGCACCGGTAATAAGGAAGACAACTACATGCCATAACATTAACACAATGACGGGTAAAGTGAATAACACTTATAAACTGGTGACATTGGCACAAGTCAGGGGTGGCAGAGACTAGACAGCAAATAGACAGTTCTTAAGGGAACCTGTCATCAGGATTTACCCCCTTAATGTACCACCAGTGACATTTCACTCTCTCAAACTTCCTATCCTGCCCTAAGTGTAGAAAAGTGTCCACACAATTAAAAATTAGGTTTTAATATCTCAGTATCATATGCAAATGAGATTGACTAATCACAAAGGCGGCCGTACATCCAGGAGCAGTGGAGCTCTGGCCTCAGCAATGATGTCCACACTGTGGCCAAGGGCATGATAGGAAACCTTAGAAGACTGCAATATTAGAACTGGAAAAAGACTTCTCACGTCACGGTACTCCCCAAACCCGGGAAAGATTTATCAACATGTAGTAGTTATCGCCCCATTTCCTTAATAATCAGACATAAAAATGTACACGAAAATGATCTCGAAAAGACTATGCCCTCTCCTCCCAAACCGAATAAATCAGGATCAGGTGGGATTCATCCCGGGGCGGGAAGCGAGAGACAATACTATAAGGACTCTCTCATTAATAGACGATGCGGGGAGAGGGGGAAGTTCCATGTGTATCCTGTCAATTGACGTAGAAAAAGAGTTTCACAGGGTTCATTGGGAATTTATCTTTCAAGCACTGGAAAGAATTGGATTACGAGAAAACAAGTTACGTAGAATAACCGCTCGATACGCCTCTCCCACTGCACAAGTTAAAGTCAATGGATCTCTTTCGTGCCAATTTCCAATCCGGAATGGCACAAGACAAGGGTGCCCCTATCCCCTTTGCTATGGGTATTAACCATGGAATATCTTGCAACTGCTATAAGCAGCAACCCCTCGATTAGAGGAGTGAAAATTCGATCTGAAGAACATAAATTAGCTATTTGCAGACGACATCCTGTGATATATTACGTATCCCATAACTAGTATACCAAATCTGATGTCAGAATTACGTAAATTTGGTTCCTTAAGTAACTTCAAAAGGAATTCCCTCAAATCTGAGATGATGAATATATCCCTACAACCATCACTGATGGCTCAACTGTGCGCCTCCTTCCCTTAAAAGGGAGATCTGACTCGATCACTTACTTAGGAATTGAATTAACTGCCAAAACATCCCAGTTAAATGATGTCAATTTTAAGAATGCATTACATAAAACTGAGCTTGATCTGGAGAAATGGAACAAACTACAATTATCCTGGTTTGGTAGGATCAATACAATAAAAATGGATCTTCTACCGCGCCTTTTATACTTTTTTTCAAACAATCCTGTTATACCTCCCTGCTTCCTTTTTCTCCAAACTCAAGAAAGCAATTACTAGATTTATTTGGTCCCATAACCATCAACGTTTATCCTACTCTCTTTTACATAGATCCAAACAGGTTGGTGGAGTGGGTCTCCCTGACTTTTCTCTCTATAGCTACGCCTCATTAGGAATATGTATCTTAAGACATTTTCCATAATAGAACCAAGAAGAAGTGGGCTAATATGGAAAAAGACCTTTCTCGCTATGATCCATAGGCAACTTTGTCTCTATAGCGCTCATGGACCATAAACCGTGGCCCCCTCCCCTTCCTTACCAGGAATCTCACCCTTTCCATCAAACAGAGAAATATGTCTCTTCATACGTCGTCCATACCCGGTCCACTATCACCTATTTATGACAACCCTTCATTCCAGCCAGGTTTAAATAAAACAACCTTCTTCAACAAAGATTCGTACCCTATTTTATATGATTATATAAATCAATCTGCAGTGAGATCACGGCAAGACATTTTTCTGGGTAAAGAACCTCCCGCAGGCTCATGGTTCTTTTACGAACAGTTAAAAAGTTTTATTAACACACAATAGCCAAACAAACCAATATCTTTCGACCACTTAATCCCTTTGAAACCTTGTGTGTTTCAAGGAGCCCTCCAGACCACACCGCCTTCTTATTATATAAACTTTATCTAGAGGGTCAAACAGCGGTCCATAACTTCCCCTTGTTCTTCTCAAAATGGGAAAACGATCCTGGAAGAGCCCTATCGCTGGAGGATGGGTGTAAAATTCTTTTGTTAGGTGTCACAGGAGAGAAGCCATAAGATTTTATCACGATGGTATAGATGTCCATCTACCAGTCACACTATGGTCCCCATGACTCCAGATACTTGTTGGAGGTGTCTAAATGACAGAGGTTCATGCACACATACAGTACAGACCAAAAGTTTGGACACACCTTCTCATTAAAAGATTTTTCTGTATTTTCATGACTATGAAAATTGTACATTCACACTGAAGGCATCAAAACTATGAATTAACACATGTGGAATTATATACTTAACAAAAAAGTGTGAAACAACTGAAAATATGTCTTATATTCTAGGTTCTTCAAAGTAGCCACCTTTTGCTTTGATGACTGCTTTGCACACTCTTGGCATTCTCTTGATGAGCTTCAAGAGGTAGTCACCGGAAATGGTTTTCACTTCACAGGTGTGCCCTGTCAGGTTTATTAAGTGGGATTTCTTGCCTTATAAATGGGGTTGGGATCATCAGTTGTGTTGTACAGAAGTCTGGTGGATACACAGCTGATAGTCCTACTGAATAGACTGTTAGAATTTGTATTATGGCAAGAAAAAAGCAGCTAAGTAAAGAAAAACGAGTGGCCATCATTACTTTAAGAAATGAAGGTCAGTCAGTCCGAAAAATTGGGCAAACTTTGAAAGTGTCCCCAAGTGCAGTTGCAAAAACCATCATGCGCTATAAAGAAACTGGCTCACATGAGGACCGCCCCAGGAAAGGAAGACCAAGAGTCACCTCTGCTTCTGAGGATAAGTTTATCAGAGTCACCAGCCTCAGAAATCGCAGGTTAACAGCAGCTCAGATTAGAGACCAGGTCAATGCCACACAGAGTTCTAGCAGCAGACACATCTCTACAACAACTGTTAAGAGGAGACTTTGTGCAGCAGGCCTTCATGGTAAAATAGCTGCTAGGAAACCACTGCTAAGGACAGGCAACAAGCAGAAGAGACTTGTATGGGCCAAAGAACACAAGGAATGGACATTAGACCAGTGGAAATCTGTGCTTTGGTCTGAGGAGTCCAAATTTGAGATCTCTGGTTCCAACCACCGTGTCTTTGTGCGACGCAGAAAAGGTGAACAGATGGACTCTACATGCCTGGTTCCCACTGTGAAGCATGGAGGAGGAGGTGTGATGGTGTGGGGGTGCTGACACTGTTGGGGATTTATTCAAAATTGAAGGCATACTGAACCAGCATGGCTACCACAGCATCTTGCAGCGGCATGCTATTCCATCCGGTTTGCGTTTAGTTGGACCATCATTTATTTTTCAAAAGGACAATGACCCCAAACACACCTCCAGGCTGTGTAAGGGCTATTTGACCTAGAGGGAGAGTGATGGGGTGCTACGCCAGATGACCTGGCCTCCACAGTCACCAGACCTGAACCCAATCAAGATGGTTTGGGGTGAGCTGGACCGCAGAGTGAAGGCAAAAGGGCCAACAAGTGCTAAGCATCTCTGGGAACTCCTTCAAGATTGTTGGAAGACCATTTCCGGTGACTACCTCTTGAAGCTCATCAAGAGAATGCAAAGAGTGTGCAAAGCAGTCATCAAAGCAAAAGGTGGCTACTTTGAAGAACCTTGAATATAAGACATATTTTCAGTTGTTTCACACTTTTTTGTCAAGTATATAATTCCACATGTGTTAATTCATAGTTTTGAAGCCTTCAGGGTGAATGTACAATTTTCATAGTCATGAAAATACAGAAAAATCTTTAAATGAGAAGGTGTCCAAACTTTTGGTCTGTACTGTATATGTTGGTCATGTCCATCTATTAAAAGCATGTGGATGGCAGTAATTGAACTCTATAACAAACTTTCCATGCACAAGATTCAACCCTCAATGGAACTAGCCTTATTATCTCTGAGAGATATCTCAGTATCCAGATATAAGAAGGGCCTGCTCAGACTCTTCCTTACAGCTGTCAGAAATTTGATTCCCAGATATTGGAAACAGGAGAAATCACCTTCACGTTCTGAATTTATAGCTGAACTTAGTAATATCTTTAGAATGGAACAATTAATAGGTCAAATTGCTGGAGCCCCTGACAAGGTTTACAACACCTGGGCTCCTTGGATTGCATTGAGGGAAACTCCAGACCTGAACATTTGGTTAAACTGACAATACCTCACTTATCATAGGTATAAGGCACAACACTCCACCCATGAGACACCTAGTGCCATAAATCCGTTAATTAAATAAATTGCCCAGATGAGAGACCAGGAACCCAAAATCCCACCCCTCCTGCCTTCCTTTTCTACTTTTCTCAACCCTTTCTCATAACTTTTTCTATCTCTACTCTTTGTTCATCATCATAGTTTTGATGATATACCCGTATTTTTCGGACTATAAAATGCACTTTTTTCCTCCAAAATTTTGGAGGAAAGTGGGGGGTGCGTCTTATAGTCCGAATACTATCTTCCTGTATATACTGTGGCTCTGCGTGGTAGGAGGTCTGGGGGAGCAGTAGCGGGGGATCAGAGGGGCACAGGAGGCAGCAGCCGCAGCCTGCGCTGTACCCACTACTAAAGAAAATTAATATTCCCTGCTTCCTACATCCCTGGGCATGGGGAACAGGGAATATTCATTTTCCTTAATAGTCGGCACACTGTACCGCAGCGCGGCTCCTGCTGCCGCACTGTGGTCAGTGTGCCCGCTATTAAAGCTCATGAATATTTCCTACAACCCACTCCCATGGGTTGTAGTAAATATTCATGGTCTTTAATAGCGGGCACACTGGCCGCAGAGCGGCAGCAGGAGCCACGCTGCGGTACAGTGTGCGCGCTCTCACACTATGTGAGGGCGCATGGCAGGGACGCCATGCGCGCCCTGCCATGCGCGGCTTACACAGTGAGAGTGTCGGTAGCAGAGCGGGACAGCGCTGGAGGAGAGAGAAGTTGAGTATGATTGTTTATTTTTTTTTTGTGGGCAGCAGGATGGTGGCTCAAGGGGTGCCAAGCATACCAGGATGGGGGCTCAGAGGGTGCCAAGCATACCAGGCTGGGGGATCAAGGGGTGACATGCATACCAGGATGGGGGATCAAGGGGTGCCATGCATACCAGGATGGGGTCTCAAGGGGTGCCAAGCATACCAGGATGGGGAATCAAGGGGTGCCATGCATACCAGGATGGGGGAATCAAGGGGTGCCATGAATACCAGGAATGGGAATAAAGAGGTGCCAAGCATACTAGGATAGTGGCTCAAAGGGTGCCATGCATACCAGGATGGGGGCTCAAGGGGTGCCATGCATACCAGGATGGGGGCTCAAGGGGTGCCATGCATACCAGGATGGGGGCTCAAGGGGTGCCATGCATACCAGGATGGGGGCTCAAGGGGTGCCATGCATACCAGGATGGGGGCTCAAGGGGTGCCATGCATACCAGGATGGGGGCTCAAGGGGTGCCATGCATACCAGGATGGGGGCTCAAGGGGTGCCATGCATACCAGGATGGGGGCTCAAGGGGTGCCATGCATACCAGGATGGGGGAATCAAGGGATGCCATGCATACCAGGATGGGGGAATCAAGGGATGCCATGCATACCAGGATGGGGGAATCAAGGGATGCCATGCATACCAGGATGGGGGAATCAAGGGATGCCATGCATACCAGGATGGGGGAATCAAGGGATGCCATGCATACCAGGATGGGGGATCAAGGGGTGCCATGAAAACAAGGATGGGGATCAGGGAGTGCCATGCATACCAGGATGGGGGCTCAAGGGGTGCCATGCATACAAGGATGGGGATCAGGGGGTGCCATGCATACAAGGATGGGGATCAGGGGGTGCCATGCATACCAGGATGGGGGATCAAGGGGTGCCATGCATACAAGGATGGGGGATCAAGGGGTGCCATGCATACAAGGATGGGGGATCAAAGGGTGCCATGAAAACAAGGAGGGGGATCAGGGGGTGCCATGCATACCAGGATGGGGATGAGGGCCACGTATACCAAGATGGGATGGGGGCCAGATATACCAAGAAGGAGGGGCCATATATACCAGGATGGAGGATATTAACAGAATTGGGGGACATTACCCCAATGCCAGTGTCAGCAGCAGACTCCCTCCCCTATAATAGGGCATCATAACCACATTTTTTGCTTAAATATTTTTTTTCCTATTTTCCTCCTCTAAAACCTAGGCGCGTCTATGGTCCGGTGCGTATTATATTCCCAAAAATACGGTACGTGTTATCACTGATTATATTGCTCTATACTCGAATATTTCTAACTGTTTCTAATCAAAAGGTTTTATATTTGAATAAACTCATGGATCTGCGATTGTATGACTTGTTACAGTATTCTTTATATTTCCATGATACAAATTTATTGTAATACATTTTATCAATGAACTTCTGATTTACGAAAAAATTATGTTTTTTTTACCCAAAAATGTTGTTTTACCAACACATTTTTCATTTTCACAAAGAAATCATCCAGGGGTGCATGTGATCATATTGACTCCATATGCGTTTCACAAAATGTTATACCATTGAACAGTGAAGAAAAAAAATGACATTTTTACCACTATAAAGTTGTTTTAGCCCCAAATTTTACATTTTCACAAGAGGAAATGGGTAAAGATGACCACATAATTTGTTACACAATTTCTGCTGAACGTGGCGATACCCCACGTGTGGCTGTACTGTACTGCTTAGCCACATGGCGAGACTCGGGAGGGAAAGAGCTACTTGACTCTAGGAGAACAAATTTTCATAGAATAGTTTGCAGACTCCATATACAAAGCCCCTAAGTGGCAGGAGAGCATAATCCCCCCTCCACTGACTCCATTTTGGAAATTACACCCCTATGGGAATTTATCTACAGGTGAAGTGATGAATGTAACTCCATGGGTGTTTTCCAGAAACAAACAGCAATGGATGTTGCCAAGTGAAAATGCAAATATGCCATTATAGTGCCCGGTACATTGTAGCGCCCATTACATTGTAGTGCCCATACATCATGCCTAGCTCGTGTTTCTGGAGTCAAGCACCCTGTAAATTAAGTGGGCTCTCCTCTCTACAGTAATGACAAACATGTGGACGCTAACTGCGGTCTAGACACACTGTGGAGCCCAGGAGGAGGGGGGGTATTCGGATTTGGGAAAGCAGATTTTGCTGAATTTCTTTTAGTGGGAGCCACGTCACTTTTCCAGAGCCTTTGTTCTACCAGTAATGTGAACGCCCCCTATACTTCTGTTTACTGATGATGAACCTGAGTGGGGACTTTTTTTTTTGTGTGGGTTTAGTAGAAACTTTTATTGGCGGCATTTTGGATCATATTTATCCTGTGCTCTACGCTGAGCACTTACATCGGGATTTAAATCTAAGTCTACAAAATAAGTGATTCAGATGACATCCCGAGAGGAATCCATTCACTATAATGAGGCAGCAGAGTTGACCTGGACTCTGTTCAACCGTATCCTTTTCAGAAGTGCACAAAGCTGTGACGGACCGCGCTTTTATGCACGCTTAAAAAAAACGGACACTACCGGATCACAGGGCAGACAGCATCCACAATGTCTCCATCTGCCTCATTATAGGAAATCTGTCTGGGAGGTTCTGTCTGAATCACAAGCTCAATCATTTTTATGGCAGCACGGGACTTGTGTAAGAAAAATATGGAAGTAATATAAAAGCCAGTCATTATTATACCCTGGACATTATTACACACCTGTGGAAACATCTACCGTAATCTCCTCCTTCACGTCACTCACACACAGCTGATCCCAACTCGTCATCGCTTCTTCTTCTGTCTCGTCCTTCACTTTATTCTTAGTCGGATCTTCCTCCTGATATATCAGATGTAACAATCAGCACAATACAAGAAACCACCAAAATCTGTGACATCTATGACCTCGATCACAAATGTCCCCCCATATACAGATCCAGTACAGGGCTCAGCACCATCTACCCGATGACTCTCCGGGATGTTGTGATTCTCCTGTGGACAGTCCTGGGGATACAGAGGACGGGGACATCTCTCTGGTGGATTTCTTTCCATGAGTCCATCTGTAGGAAACACACAGTGATGGAACACAGTGAGATGTAAGAGTTTGGGCACCCCCGGTCAAAATTCCTGTTATTGTGAACAGTTAAGCAAGTTGAAGATGTAATGATCTCTAAAAGACCTAAAGTTGAAGATGACACATTTCATTTGTATTTAAGTCAAATAATAAATAATAATAAAAAAAAATGCAAAAGTTTAGACACCCTGCATGGTTAGTACCTAGTAGCGCCCCCCTTTTGCAAGTATCACAGCTTGTAAATGCTTTTTGTAGCCAGACAAGAGGCTTTCAGTTCTTGTGTGAGGGATTTTCATCCTTCTTCCTTGGAGAATTCTTCCAGTTCTGTGAGATTCCTGGGTCGTCTTGCATCCTCTGTTATTTTGATGTCTAGCCACAGATTTTCAATGATGTTCAGATCAGGGGACTGTGAGGGCCATTGTAAAACCTTCAGCTTGCGCCTTTTGAGGTCGTCTATTGTGGATTTTGACGTGTGTTTAGGATCATTATCCATTTGTAGAAGTCATCCTCTTTTCATCTTCAGCTTTTTTACAGATGGTGTTATGTTTGCATCAAGAATTTGTTGAAATTTCATTGAATCCATTCTTACCTCTACCCGTGAAATGTTCCCCGTGCCATTGGCTGCAACACAACCCCAAAGCATGATTGATCCTCCCCCATGCTTAATGGTTGGCGAGATGTTCTTTTCCTGAAATTCTGTGCCCTTTTTTCTCCACACATATGTTTGATCATTTTCTACTTTACCCTCATCGGTCCACAGAACTTGTTTCCATAATGCATCAGGCTTCTTTAGATGTTCTTTTGTACTTCTGACGCTGAATTTAATGGTGAGGACGCAGGAGAGGTTTTCTTCTGATGACTCTTACATGAAGCCCATATTTGTGCAGGTGTCTCTGAACAGTAGAACAATGTACCACAACTCCAGAGTCTGCTAAATCTTTGTGAAGGTCGTTTGCAGTCAAGCGGGGGTTCTGATTTGCCTCTCTAGCAATCCTACAAGCAGCTATCACTAAAATTTTGCTTGGTCTTCCAGACCTTATATTGACCTCCACTGAGCGGGGTAACTGCCATTGCTTAATTACATTTCTGAGGAAAGGGCAACTTGAAAACGCTTTGCTATCTTCTTATAGCCTTCTCCTGCTTTGCGGTCTCCACCATTTTCAGAGTGCTCAGCTGCTGCTTAGAAGAACCCATGGCTGCACTTTTTGGCACAATGTTAGAGGGGGCTGGGTTTTTATAAAGCTGGGAAATTTGCATCACCTGGTCTTTCCTAACGATGATTGTGAACAAGCCATAACCCTAAACACGCTAATAAAGGAAATGTGTCATCTTTAACTTTAGGTCTTTCAGAGATCATTTCAGTTTCAACTTGCTTAACTGTTCACAATAACAGTAATTTTTACCAGGGTTGACCGAACTTTTACATGTCACTGCAGATTGTGTCATGTGATGATGAGATGATAGGAGTAGTAGTAGGTGCCCACAGAACAGACATGACAGTCTCCCCTCCTCACCCTGCTGATCGGCCCATATTGCGGTCGCCTCTTGTGCTTCATGTATAACCTCAACCTTAATATCAATCAGATCTTCACCCTAAAAAGAACAATGTAAGATGAGCTCAGGTCCCATCACTTCATGGTCAGATGTTGTGGGGACTTCAGTGTCATCTACCTGATGATCCTCCGGGATGTTGTGATTCTCCTCCGGACAGTCCTGGGGATACAGAGGACGGGGACATCTCTCTGGTGGATTTCTCCTCTTGGATCCATCTGTGGAGACACAGAGACTGAATACATGACCTGCCGTGTATCTGTCTATATATGAGACTCGTCTCTCAGAACCAGTAATTCTATATTTATGTATCAGTGACTAAATTAGATTGTTGTGGTCCTCACCCCCGGTACAGAGGTCCCAGCACATTGTGGGCCTCAAGTATGAAGTGATAATCAGCAAGGCCAAAGCCTAAATGCTCTCTGCACTCGGAGGATGAGGACCCTGAGGAGAGGGACAGAGAAGAACCTCGTCAGTCAGATGAAGGAGCCGTACTAAGAAACACAACTTCTCCAAGTTTTCGTCTCCACCAGGGATGGAACCACAGAGGAGCTGGAGAAAGCTCCACATTTCTATCCATTGGTTTCTTCTCTTCTAATTCACTGTATGGAGATTGGGGGAAGGACGGTGACCATTTACCAGTGATTGCGTTTTGAGAGCTCATGATGTCACCATAAGGACACGGCCTCCCTCCTGGAAAGGATCCTCTGGGATCACTTTAAGAGAAAAACCTGCCATCCTCCTATTAAAAGACGAGTTACTGCATTTTTATTCTTCTTTACATAGAGAGAAATCTCCACATCCACCACGATATAAACACTAAAATAGGCAGCAAGTGCTGAAAAGTTCTGAGTTTACAAAAAAAGGCACATGTACAGCTGACGGATGAAGACACAGCGCCCGGAAGGACGGTGTTGTGGGGAGCACCCGGTACGCAGCGGTTAGTGCCTATCAATGTGTAGAAAGGACAACTAGAGAGCAGGCACCAGGGACATGGGCGCTTACTGATGTACACGGGGAGCCAAGGAGAGATTGTCTGGTCAGACTCCACAGAAAAGCTCCATAATACATATTCTTCTGAACAAACATCCCTTTAAGGGAGACTTACACTTATTATTATCACCCTTGTGCTGCCCGATGTTCCTGCAGGGCCAACACCTGCGTCATCATCCCACTTATATCGTTCTGATCAGACCCGATGAAGAGGAAGAGCGGACCACCTGACAATTTGCAGTCTGTGAGCCCTTGAGGCGAGAACACGCCGCCCCGCGCATTCTGATGTCATGTGATAAGGCTCTTTAACCCCTTCCTGATATCTGCTATTCATGCATGGAGGATGCCAGGCGCGCGTCTACGAAGAGAACTCCGATTGCTGCAGTTTAACCACTTTACTACTGCTGACACCCTGACAGTGCAATTTAAAGGGAGTCATGTAAAATAATGCTAATAACCTGAAGATATTGGGTTAATATGCAGGTTAACAGCATTTTGAACCTGCTCGGCATCCGCCCTGAGAGCCAAGGTGCGGATTCAGAAGCTGCTCACCGTATACTGAGTGGACACTGAAGCCACACCTCTATGACTGGAAGCTGAACGCTGCCGTGGGAATAAAGCTCTCAGTGCAGGTTCAAAACACTATTAACCTGCAAGTTAACCTCATGTCGAGGGCCGGCGTTAGGGCAGGGCAGACTAGGCATATGCATGGGGCCCCCATTCCCTTGGGGGTCCCCAGAGACTAAGAGACTACTGCAGGAGCCTCACTGATAATAGCATGATCAGTGAAGTTTCCGATGAAGAGACTGGTTGAGGATCTGTAGTGACATCACGATCATGTGACCATGATGTCACTACAAGCTTTGCAGTCTGAGCTTCAGGACCTTTTGTGAAGCTGTTGCACTGAAAGATGAGCGTGGAGTAAAGGACAGGAGCACTGGCCACTGAACCTCCCCCAGAGTGATAGAAGCATTCATTGGCCAGTGCTCCTGTCCTCCTGCACAGAGCCAGAGACCAGACATCTATTAAGCAGAGCTGCCAGATAAGTTCTCCTGTGTCCACCTGTGTGTTGTGCTGCTCCTGTCAGCCTCCTCCTGCTCCTGTCAGCCTCCTCCTGCTCCTGTCAGCCATCCCAGCAGAGGAGAGGGCAGGGAGAGGTCTGCTGGGACAGTGCTGCTGTGAGCAAGAGAAGCTGCAGCTCATATTGTGAAAAATCTTCATTCCCTTAAGCATAAAGCAGTGTGTGTATGTGAGGTGTGTGCGCTGTGTGTGTTTATGTGAACGTTTGTTGTCCACAAATACATCTGGTGTGTGTATCTACTGAGCATTTGTTGTGCAGCATGTGTGTGCCGTGTATGTGTGTCCCCTTTACGTGTGTATAAATGTGTGTCTTGTACATGTGTGTATAAGTGTGTATATTTATATATTTTATTGCATTATTCTAGCTTGTATATATGTTAAAAGCATATGTAGATGGTCGACTATAGACACACAGTGGCAGTATGTGACACACAGTGTGTGTGTCTCACATTTATAGATCCCGGCAGTGCAGACGAGCGTTCATAGGTGTAAACATGTCGGCAATCGTCCAACGAACGAGCAAAAAGCTGCCTAATCATCGGGTGATTGGATAGTATATAGTGGAACATAAATCATTGTTCTCAGCAGCACAGCGCCGGTGTACACTGCAGATGTCCTGCTGATAGCATGGTACGTATCAGATTGATCTGCTAGTGATCGTTCTGTGTCCATCATTCTTCCTCAGTCGGTGTAAAGAGACCGGAAACAAGAGTCGAACGACTTCAATATTGTTGATCGCGCTCGTTGAACGGCCTGAACTCAGTGCATGTGAATACAATCTAAAATGTTTGAGTGTGATGGAGCAGTATGTCAGCATTTAGGGCCACACATTAAAACTTTTGCCTAGGACCCCACTTTGCCTAAAAAGGGCCCTACCCATATCTGAAGGTTAATAGTGTTATTTTACATGACCGGTTCCCATTATGTGGTTGGGTGTCCCATTTTCCTGTCAATCAGTCACCAAATCGCAGGATACCAACAACGATTTGCCATGACTGCCGGGGGACTGCAGAAGACCCCCGTCTCTGCCGCCAAGGTTTTCCTATGAAGCCCGGTATAACTAGGATCTCAGGTTGAAGTCCCCATTATTTTTGCTTTGTCTCCAAAATGAGAACAAAAATGAACAAACATATTTGGCATTGTCACGTCAGGATTTATCCCACACCGTAAACGCCATAAGGGTATGTGCACATGATGCAGAAATGCTCAGGATTTTTTCCTGAGCGTTTCTGCATCTCTCTGGCAGGAAAAACGCATGCGGATTGTACATGCGGTTTCCTGACAGGGACATGCGGAAATGAAGCGGTCTTCACTTTCATTTCCGCATGCGGGTTGACAAGCGCTTCTCAAGCGATTTTAGCATCACTTGGAAAGTGCTTGTCAACTTCACACTATATAAATCCATGCAACCCGCATGGATTTATATAGTGTGTGAATGTCAAAAAATAAATATATACTTTACCCTCTGATGGCCCGCGCTGTCCTGCTTCGCTCGGGCACGGCTGCCGGCAGTGAAGACTTTAGGACCTTCCGACGTCAGCGTCACGTGACCCGTCACATGACTCTGACGTCAGCGAAGGTCCTTCGTCATTCAACCGCGAAGTGCGGGGAACCAAGCAGGAGCGCTGCGCGGGCCGTCAGAAGGTGAGAATATATATATTTTTTATTTTATTCTTTTTTTTTAATGGTACCTGGGTCTGGATGAGAGTCCTCTCATCCACACCCGGGTACCATCCGCACATTAGACCGCATGAAAAGCGCATCAACATATACAGTGATGCGGATTCCATGCGGTCTAATGCAAGTCAATGGCGGCAAAAGAGCAGCGTTTCCGCAAAATTAATTGACATGCTGCGGATTTTTGACCGCAGCGTTTACGCTGCGGAAAAATCCGCATCATGGGCACAGCACATGCGGATTTCAATTGGGGAACATTGCTGCCCTTCTACCATGCGTTTTTCATGCGTTTCCGCGGCGTTTACGCAACTGCAAAGACGCCGCGGAAACGCATGAAAAACGCATCGTGTGAACTCAGCCTAAGGCGGTCAAAAATCCGCAGCATGTCAATTAATTTTGCGGAAACGCTGCTCTTTTGCCGCCATTGACTTGCATTAGACCGCATGGAATCCGCATCACTGATGCGCTTTTCATGCGGTCTAATGTGCGGATGGTACCCGGGTGTGGATGAGAGGACTCTCATCCAGACCCAGGTACCATTAAAAAAAAAGAATAAAATAAAAAATATATATATTCTCACCTTCTGACGGCCCGCGCAGCGCTCCTGCTCGATTCCCCGCACTTCGCGGTTGAATGAAGAAGGACCTTCGCTGACGTCAGAGTCATGTGACGGGTCACGTGACGCTGACGTCGGAAGGTCCTAAAGTCTTCACTGCCGGCAGCCGGGACCGAGCGAAGCAGGACACCGGGGGCCATCAGAGGGTAAAGTATATATTTATTTTTGATTTTTTGACATTCACACACTATATAAATCCATGCCGGTTGCATGGATTTATATAGTGTGAAGTTGACAAGCACTTTCCAAGTGATGCTAAAATCGCTTGGGAAGCGCTTGTCAACCCGCATGCTGAAATGAAAGTGAAGACCGCTTCATTTCCGCATGTCCCTGGCAGGAAACCGCATGTACAATCCGCATGCGTTTTTTCCTGCCAGAGAGATGCAGAAACGCTCAGCAAAAAATCCTGAGCATTTCTGCATCGTGTGCACATAGCCTAAGAAATCAAAAGGTCACAGGTACCCTAAAAAGGTACAAATAACAAGGTCATTGCGCCATTCACAAAGAGAAGCCCTCACACAGCTCCGATAAAGTGATCGGTCTCAGGAAAAGTTCTGAATATTTAACCCATAAAATATATTCTAAAAAAAAAAACAACTCCACAAGTTTGTTATCGCTGTACCTGTACGGACCTGAATAAAATCACAGCGAGGTTGTTCTTACCGCCCAATAAAAGCAGAGAAACCAAACCCAAAAAATAAATGTGGAATTGCGTTGTTTGTTATTTTATTAACCGTTTCATCTCATCTGGAAGTTTCCTGTTTTTCGGAACATTATATGGTAACACACAGAATTCATTCTGCAAAAAACACCAGGCCCTGTTCTCTGTATCTGGGGAGAGGAAATTTGCATATTTTATTTCCCATGGGGCAGTGCATGCTCTATAACTCTCCATGATGTGAAGTGTCGCTCTCCTCAAAGAGAAACATTACCCCTATAGAGAGGAGTGCGCGGTGATCCGACCTTCTCCTCCAGTACGGAAAGTTCTGTGCTTCTCCGCCGGCAGAGCGAGTGGTGAATAGACGCGGGGGCCGGAGAACTGCAGGAGCCTCCATGTCAGGCTCTGGTGGGTGATTGGCTCCACCACGCTCCATCTTTATGGCAGGACTCGTGCTTCGGGGTCTGAGGGACGGTCCAGTGCCGATATTTATCCAGGACTTTGTGCTCAGTACTAGTAATGAGCGAGCGTGTTCTGTGAACTCTTTCGGCGAGCATGCTCAGGTGCTCGCCGAGTATTTACCGCGTGCTGGAGTGCTATGCTTTAGTCACGGTGTGTCCATGATTTGCAACTGTTTGACAGCTTTAATACATGTGAGGAATCCATGTTTGTCAGGCATTTACTCGAGCACGCTGTAAATACTCGGCGAGCACCCGAGCATGCTCGTAAATCTCGAGTAACGAGCATGCGCCTTCATCACTACTCAGCACTAGTGATGAGCGAATATGTTCGAAATCCGATCTCGAAAGTTAAATTCGGCACGAATGTGGCACATTCGGATTCATGATAGGAAAGGCGAGCATTTTTACTTAAATTCGGGAAAAATCGCCACAGTTTGGCAAATAAATACGGGAACTTGATTGCGGGGCAACTACAGCGTTTTTAACAGTTTGGCTAGCATAGTGCTTGTGTATGATGAACAGGGGGATGTGTTAGATGAGTGGGGGGCTGGGGAGAGCTCAGAACAGGACAGATCAGCGGTGCGCTTGTAATTCTTTTTTTTTTTCTGTAACTTTAAATGAGGAAAGACCGGCCAGCCAATCGCAGCGCAGGAAGCATCCACACTGTCCAGACACAAGGGCTTCTGCCATTGGCTGCTGAAATTACATGTCCTCTCTATATAAACAGCGGCCATGTTCCCGCAGCGCCATTTTATGCATGTCACTGCGGGTGACAGATGCTGCTGCACAGAGTGCTCCTGTTTAATGAGAGATATTAGCTAGATAGATGGACACTTGTTTGGAAGTCAGATAGTGTAGATAACTCCTGTGCTGTATACTTGTGAATTCGACCTTGCAGCACATTTTTGTTTCTTGTGCAATTATGGAGATTCAGACAGAAACAGCAGGGCCGGTGCCACAGAACAGCGTTGTGCACGGCTTGTATTGTGCTGTATGCACCAGTATCCCTTCAATCTATTTTTTTTCAATTGCTAATGTGCTAAAGCAAGCAAGCCCTTGCAGCCCAAGTTTTGATTTTGTGAGGTTGAAATTCAGCTGTATGCAGACTCAGCACAAAAAAAATTGTTTTAATTTGTTAATGTGATAGTGCAAGCTATAGTAGGCCCGTGTCATTTTTTGTGGGTGAAATTCAGCTGTATGCACAGTAAAAAAAATAGATTTTTTTTCTGTTGCTAGCCAGAGTCCAATAAATATTTTTTTCTCTTGCAAATGTGTTACATTCTGCTATAAGCCACCTAGTCCTTTAGAGGTGTTGAACTTCAGCTATATGCAGAGCTTATGCAGAGTAAAAAATATATTTTTTGCTGTTCCTAACATGATACAGCAGGCTATATCTGAGTTTGAAATATCTTGGAGCATATATTCTATGTTATACAAGCCTCATCCACAGTAAAAAAAAAAAAAAATACTTTGTTCGGTTAGTGACGTTATACAATAAGCCATATCTTAACTTGCCATTTAGTGTCGCTGAAATTCAGGTGTGTGCAGAGCTGTTGCAGAGGAAAAAAAATCTAAATTTTGCTTTGCTAACAGCATGCTCCTACTACAGTATCTGAGCAACATGAGTGGGAAAAAGAGGGCGTGGTGGAAGGGGAAATAGGCTTGGTGTTCAAGGTATACATGGCGTAGGTGGTAATGTTAGTAAAAGCACTAGTGAACCAACACCGTCATGTCCTATCCAAAGACAACTGACAAGTTCTGTTACTGGACGGGCTACTCCACTCTCTTTCTTTGGCAGCCGCACAGCGATACTCCTTGTTGATAAGGGCCAGAAAGAGCAGGTCCTCGAATGGATGGCAAGCGCTGCTTCAAGTGGCCTCTCCTCTTCTTCCTCCACCTCAACATCACATGCAGTACAGTTCACAGAGGTGGCACCCCAATTACCCTGTAGAACTGTTCACCCATTCTATACCATGGGTATCAGAAGTGTACTCCAAACATTCACAGAGTGAAGAGGAGGAAAGCATCTGCACCGATAATCAAATTTTTTTTAGGTTGGATTCGGGGCAGGACGAAGTAGGGTCCGGGCGGGTTCCTGATCCTCGTCGCCAGACGTTAACCACCAGGGAGGTAGGTGATCTTGATGAGACTCAGATACCTGAGGCTCATGCGGATTGCACTGTGCCGTCAAGAGAAGAAGCTTTACGCTGAGGGCGAGGAATGGGATAACACATTGGATGATGATGAGGTTCAAGATCCTACTTGGTGTGAACCCAGAGACATGCAGCCGAGTTGCTCATCTGATGAGGTGGAGGAGGAAGACGAGGAGGTTAACTTTCGCTCTACAGCGCAGACACGGAGTGATGCAAGCACGAGGAGCACTGCATCCTTAGCCACAACTGTGGCCAGCAGCGGTCGTGGGTCTGCAGCTCGCAGGGGCGGCAGCATGCCTGCTGTGCTTGTTTCACTGAGCACACCACGTTTCTCAATCCACCGTAACATCTGCGCCTGCACCTCACTCACGCTCCACCAGTTTTTTCGGTTCACGGTACTTCACCCTCTCTCAGCACTGCAACCAGCCCTCGGTCCCGCAGTTGTGGTCACGTAAAAGATTGTTTCATCCTACACATGATAAAGCTAAGAGGTTGAACTCCACATCTCAAATCTGTTGGCCAGGGAAATGCTGCCTTTCCGCCTGGTAGATACAGACTGTTTCCGGAAGCTGATGGCCATCACAGTCCCCCAGTACCAATTGCCCAGTCACCATTACTTCTCTAAGAAAGCTGTGCCTGCGCTACACCAGCATGTTGCAGACATCATCCGTTCCTTGACTAAATCTATGTCTGCCTGGGTGCATTTCACCACAGACACCTGGACGAGTAAGCATGGCCAAGGGCATTACATCCCACTGACTGGGCACTGGGTGACTCTGGTGGCTGTGGGGGCAGGCGGGGAAGGGGCTGCTCCACAGATCTTGGAATCCCCAAGACTTGCATTAGAAACCTCTGTATTTCACACTTCCTCCACTGCTTCTGCCTCCTCCACCTCCTCTAGGGCCTCCACCTGCGCACTCAATCTCTGCCTTAAGGAGACACGCATTCCAACAGTGCAGAGGAAATCCACACCACCTCCGTACTGCGGAGCCAGGGCTCACCATAATCAGGCAGTCTTAAAATTAAAATGCCTTGGAGATCGCAGTAATACAGGTGAAGAGTTGTGGACAGCTCTCCAGGCTCAGTTTCAGCAATAGCTGTCTCCGCTGAACCTAGAGCTAGGTAAGGCCGTGTGTGATAAAGGTGCGAACCTGTTAGGGGCCCTAGGCCAAGGCGAACGCACACACGTTCCTTTCATGGCCTATGTCCTCAACCTGGTGGTACAGCAATTTCTCCACCACTATCCCGACCTGGATGAGCTGCTTCAGAAAACATGGAAACTGTGTGCTCACTTCCGCCGTTCGCACTCCTCATGTCATCGACTTGCATTGATACAGATATCTTTATCCATGCCAGTTAACAGGTTGATATGCAATGTGCCGACACTCTGCACATGTTGCAGCGACTGTGGTAGCAGCAACGAGCCCTGACGTAGTATGTCACGTCATACAGCCTGGGCCAACGCAGTACGGACGTGAGGCATATCACGTTTATGGAGTGGGAACAGATTAAGGAACTCTGTACCCTTCTGCAGTTTTGAAATGGTTACTAACATGGTTAGCGCTGATGATGCAGGCAATGAGTGCCTCCTTGCTGCACTATCTGCAACATGATCCCCATATAGTTAACATTCAAAATAATAATGACTACTGGGTTGCCACTCTGTTAGATCCACGTTATAAGAGTAAATTTTGCTACACGCTTCCTGCCCTGGAAAGGGACCCGCTAATGTTGGAGTATCGAAACAAGCTTTTAAGCAACCTTAATAGAGCTTTTCCCCAAGATAGGAGTGAGGCACAAAGTATGCATCGCAGCTGTAGTCTTAACCTCCGTCACGCAAGTTCGTCAACACCAAAACATTAACAGCAGAAGAGTAAGTGGCAGAAGTAATTTCTGTGAGTTCTTTCACACATTTTTTGCACCAGCTTGTGCACAAGCACAACAGAGTACAAGTCTGACACATGGTGAACGACTGGAGAGGAAGGTGGAGGAGTATCCAGAGCTCATTATAAATACCATCAGGCAGGATTTTGACCCTTTTACATTTTGGTCTTGAATGGCCTGGATGAATGGCCTGAGCTCGCCTGTCACGCCTTGGAGGTTTTATCATGTCCGGCAGGCAGCGTTCTCTCAGAATGTGACTTCAGCGCTGCTGGTGGTGTCCTGATGGATAAGCGCAGCCGGCTGTCCCTTGAAAGTGTAGACCGCCTAACTTTCATCAAGATGAACAAGTCATGGATCTCCAACGACTTTTGTACCCCAATCGCAGACTGTACAGACTAGGCGATGTTGTAGTTTTTAGTGTGCTGCATTGATCTAGTGGATTTGCAGTCTGTGACATGGCTGCTGCTGCAGGTTTTAGGCCCTAATTTTTTTTAAATGTGGACACTCCTGATTGTGTCTCCATCTGCTGGGTTGGCTGTAGTGTCAGAGGTGTCAGTCCCCATTATACTCATAGAATCATAGAATGGTAGAGTTGGAAGGGACCTCCTGGGTCATCTGGTCCAACCCCCTGCTCAAAGCAGGATTCACTAGATCATCTCAGACAGATGTCTGTCCAGCCTCTGTTTGAAGACGTCCATTGAAGGGGAACTCACCACCTCTCGTGGCAGCCTGTTCCACTCATTGATCACCCTGTCAAAAAGTTTTTTCTAATATCTAATCTGTGTCTCCTCCCATTTAGTTTCATCCCATTGCTTCTAGTCCTTCCTTGTGCAAATGAGAATAAAGATGATCCTTCTACAATGTGACAGCCCTTGACATATTTGTAGACAGCTATTAAGTCTCCTCTCAGTCTTCTTTTTTGCAAGCTAAACATTCCCAAATCCTGCAACCGTTTCTCATAGGACATGGTTTGCAGACCAGTCACCATTCTGGTCGCTCTTCTCTGAACTTGCTCCAGTTTGTCTATGTCTTTTTTAAAATGTGGTGCCCAAAACTGTACACAGTATTCCAGATGAGGTCTGACCAAAGAGGAGTAAAGACCGATAATGACTTCACGTGATCTAGACTGTATGCTTCTGTTAATACATCCCAGAATTGTATTTGCCTTTTTTGCTGCTGCATCACACTGTTGACTCATGTTCAGTCTATGATCTATTAGTATACCTAAGTCTTTTTCACATGTACTGTTGCTTAGCTCTATTCCTCCCATTCTGTATATGCTTTTTTCATTTTTATTGCCCAGATGTAGTACTTTGCATTTTTCCCTGTTAAAAACCATTCCGTTGGTTGCTGCCCACTGCTCCAGTTTATTTAGGTCTTTTTGAATCCTCTCTCTCTCTTCTCTAGTATTAGCTATCCCTCCTAGCTTTGTGTCATCAGCAAATTTAATCAGTTTACCCTCAATTCCTTCATCTAAATCATTGATAAAGATGTTGAACAATACAGGTCCCAGGACGGAGCCCTGTGGTACCCCACTTGAGACATTCATCCAGCTGGATGTGAAGCCATTTACAACCACCCTTTGAGTCCGATCACTAAGCCAGTTATGAATCCACCTAACAGTTGCCTGGTCCATTGCATACTTGGTCATTTTTTCAATAAGGATGGTGTGAGATACTTTGTCAAATGCTTTGCTGAAGTCAAGACATACTATATCTACAGCATTTCCCTGATCCACCCAGTCAGTGATTCTGTCATAGAAGGAAATTAAGTTAGTCTGACATGACTTGTTAGTTACAAACCCATGCTGAGTCTGGTTAATCACTTCATTCTTATCCATGTACTTACATACATGTTGTTTAATAATTTGTTCAAAGATCTTTCCTGGTATAGAAGTCAGACTCACCGGCCTATAGTTCCCTGGGTCCACCTTCTTCCCCTTTTTGAAGATAGGAACAACATTTGCTCTTCTCCAGTCTTCTGGGACTTCTCCTGTTCTCCAAGAATTTTCAAAGATTATGGAGAGTGGTTCTAAAATTTCTTCTACGATCTCCTTCAGTACTCTGGGGTGTAATTCATCTGGACCTGGAGACTTGAACTCATTTATGTTAGCTAAATATTCCCTCACAATCTTTCTGTTTACAGATAACTTGGATTCCTCTATTCCTCTAAAAGGACAGTGAAGATCAGTTGATGTTACATTTTCTTTCTGAGAGAAAACAGATGCAAAATAGGAATTAAAAAGTTCGGCCTTCTCAACATCCTCTCTTACCATTTCTCCATTTTCATCCTGTAAAAATCCTATAGCATCTTTGACTTTTCTTTTACTTTTGACATACCCCCAAAATCCTTTTTTATTGCTTTTGACATCTCTTGCAAGCCTTAATTCATTGTCAGCTTTAGCTAACCTGATACGTGCCCTGCAGGATCTGCAGACTGCATTATAATCTTCTTTAGATATGCCTCCCTCTTTCCATTTAATAAACATTTCTTTCTTTCTTTTTAGCATGTGTTTAAGTTCTGTGTTCATCCATCCTGGTTTCCTTAAATGCTTCCCATTCTTCCTACTTTTCGGGATTGTTAACGATTGTGCTTTGAGAATCTCATTTTTAAAAATTTCCCATCCTTCCTGGACATTTTTGTCCTTAAGGACATCCAGCCATTGGATCCCTCCTATTCTCTTTCTGAGTCTCTTAAAATCTGCCTTTCTAAAATCTAACCTTGAAGTTTGAGTCTTCACATGTCTTCCTCCTCTAGTTATCCAAAATTCTATAATAGCATGATCGCTGCCTCCTAGGGTCCCAGCCACCTTTACCTCCTCAACCATTTCCTCCCTGTTTATAAGGATTAGATCCAAAGTAGCAGATCCCCTTGTTTTCTCCCCTACCTTTTGGAAGATAAAGTTGTCAGCAAGAGAGGATAAGAATTTGCTTGACCTGTTAGTTTTACTTGAGAGAGATTCCCAACAAATGTCTGGATAGTTGAAATCTCCCATGACCACTACGTCATATTTTTTGGAGAACTTGGTCATTTGATACATAAAGAGTTCATCCATATCCTCAGCTTGCCCAGGTGGCCTGTAGTAAATGCCTACAATGGTGTCCTTTCCGTTGTTCTCTCCTTGTATTCTTACCCAAACAGTTTCCACAGAACTCCCAGTCTCTGAAGCTTCAATCTCTGTGCAGATATACACTTTTCTAACATACAATGCAACACCTCCTCCTCGTTTATCAAGTCTGTTTCTTGCAAATAAGTTGTATCCTTTTAGCCTTTTATTCCAATCATGTGTATCGTCCCACCAAGTTTCAGTGATTCCAATGACATCATATTCCTTTTCCTGCATTAGTAGTTCCAATTCTCCTTGTTTGTTGCCCATGCTTTGTGCATTTGTATAAAAACATTTTAGTTTGTGATTGGTTTCTCTTCCTCCCATATTTTTATTATTTAAATAGTTTTGTCTTTGTTCTTCCTTTCCACTTCCAGTAGCAGAGATCTCAATAGTATTTGTCAGTTGTATGGCTTTTTCTGGCCTTTTGCTTCCCTTCCCACATTGTTCTAGTTTAAAGCTCTCCTGATGAGTGTAGCAAGGCGACTTCCAAATACATGTTTTCCAGTCTTCGTAAGGTGCACCCCATCTCTAGCAAGTAGTCCATCGTATAGGTAATTCATTCCGTGATCCAGAAATCCAAATCCTTGTTGACGGCACCATCGACGTAGCCAGTTGTTCACCTGTAGAATCTTATTCCACCTCATTGTTCCATGGCCATCCACTGGGAGGATGGATGAGAAGACCACCTGCGCTCCCAATTCTTTCACTTTCTTGCCTAAGTCTTCAAAGTCACTGCAGATGGTTTCCAGGTCCTTTCTTGCGGTGTCATTTGTCCCCACATGTATTAGCAGGAATGGGTAGTGATCTGTAGGTCTTAAGAGTCTTGATATCCTGTCAGACACATCTTTAATTTTTGCTCCTGGAAGACAGCACATTTCTCTTGAGGTTATGTCTGGTCTGCAGATAGCGGCCTCTGTTCCTCTTAACAGGGAATCCCCCATGACCACCACTCTCCGTTTTTTCTTCACAACATTCTTCTTTCTCCATCCAGGAGGATTCTGAGGGCTTACAAGGTTATTCATTGCTGGCAAAGTCTTATTTTGCTGTATTTCTTCATGGTTCTCCTGCGTGAGAGCCTGGTACTGGTTCCTGAGCAGTATGGGTGCTGACTGCCTCTCGATCCTCCTGCTTCTGTGGGTCACATGCTTCCATTCCTCTGTTTCGTCAGGTGCAGTTCGAATTTCTTCTCTTTCTGAATCATGAAGAGATAATTCTGCTCTGTCTAAGAACTCTTCACCTTCCTTAATGATTTTCAAGGTAGTTAACCTCTCTTCTAGATTTCGCAACTTTACTCCAACAGGGACACAAGCTTGCATTTCTGGCATGTGAAGTTTGGCTTTTCCACTGGCAAGTCTGTGAACATGTAGCAGGATATGCAGCTCACCAAATGGCTCCTGGACTCTTCCATGTTCTTATTGTTAATGTTCTGAAAACAGTGAAAAAAGCTTAAAAAAAAGCTTCAAAATGCGCGCGCCGGTAGGCACGCGGTTTACCGATGTCCTCTTTTCAGCTCCAACAGCCAAAATCCAGTGTTCTTTGAGCTCGCGGAGACTCTTCACTTACCCCAAAATGCAGTGGGAATATGCAAATTATCTCCTCAGGACTCCTCCCCTGGTACTACTTATACTCTAGTAAAATTGATGGCACTTTGGTGGTTTTAGACCCTAATTTTTTTTAAATGTGCTTTGGTAGCCCTAATTTGAAGGAAATGTGAACACTCCTTGGTTGGCTGTAGTGGGAAAGTTGCCGGTCCCCATTACGCTACTTCTACTCTAGTGAAATTGATGCCATTGTGTTGTTGCTAGGTCCTAATTTAGAGAAATGTGAACACTCCTGATTGGGTCTCCATCTACTGGGTTGGCTGTAATGGAATAGGTTTTAGTCTCCATTATACAACTTTTACTCTAGGGAAATGGATGCCACTTCGCTGGTGTCTGCCACCAATATTTGGAAATGTGAAGAATCCTGATTGAGACCCAATCTGCCAGGTTGGCTGTAGTGCAAGAGGTTTTGGTCTGTCTCCATTACAATAGTTATAATCTAGTGAAATACATTTTTGGTTGCAGATATTGTTCTCCACACAGGGGTACACAGGCAAGATAAACTCAAAATTGGTATATAAAGCAGGCTACATCTCAGCTTAAAATTCTTTGGGGCAAATATTGTTCTCCATACAGAGGGAAAAAAAATTTGGGGTCTGAGCAGCTTCCTGACCTCACCAGATGTTAACCCCAGGGGTGTGGAGGTGATCCTGGTGAGATTCAGATTCCTGAGGGTCACGCGGACTGTACTGTGCTGTCAGGGCAAGAAAAGGAGGAGAGCGACTCTCAGGGCGAGGAATTGGAGAACACATTGGATGATGAGGTTGTGAACCCAGAGGCACGCAGCTGAGTAGCTCATCTGAGGAGGTGGATGAGAAAGAAGACGAGGAGGTTACATTGCATCCTACAGTGCAGACACGGATTGATGCAACCGTGACGAGCACTGCATCCTTACCCACAGCTGTGGCAGTGACCAGAACTGGTCACAGGTCTGCAGCTTGCAAGGGTGGCAAGGGTTGCCTAGCCTGGGCCTTTTGACACCGCAAGGGATGAGCCAACTCACGTTATCTGGCAACTTTGCAAGAAAAAGCTCAGTATAGGGAAAAAGTGCAATAATTTTACTACTACATGCATGGACATACACATGCGCAATCAACATACGTTACGCTGGCAATCTCACTGCGATAAAATGTAGGCCTCAACAACCATCAGCCACCCCATTAACCAGATCCGCTGCTGCTTCTTCTTCCTCCTCCTCCGTTACCGTGCAAAGTATTGACACGCAGGTCTCCCACCGCAAAAACTCTGGTTCTTTACCCACTCCAGTCAGGCTGATTGAGAGCCCTTCAGCTGTAACGGAAGTGGACATGCCTGCTGTTTTTGACCAATCTCACAGAACGAGCACACCACAACTTTATCAATCCATCGTAACGTCTCCACCTGCACCTCACTCACGGTCCAGCAGTTTGTCCAGTTCACTGTACTCAGCCTTCTGCCATCATGGCAGCCAACCCTTGGTTCCTTAGTTGTGGTCACGTAAAAGATTGTTTCCTCCTACACATGACAAAGCTAAGAGATTGAACTCCACCATATCCAATGTGTTGGCCACAGAAATGGTGGTGTCAGGCCCTAATTTTTTGAAATGTGAACACTCCTGGTTGGGTCTCCATTTGCTGGTTTGGCTGTAGTGGCCCACCAGAGGACCCACCTTTCTCCCCCGCTCAAGAGCCCCATAGCAGCTGCAAGGTTTGCGCTATGAACTCTCCTGAAGGAAAAGCCAGGGCCCACCAGAGGATTCTCTGGTGGGCCCATCCAACCCTGCCGAGAAGCAGCCCTGGCTAAGAAAAGTCTATGTGAAGGTTCCCGAACACGCTATGCCCGCTTTTTCACTGAGGAGGAAACCCCCGCAAACATACGGGGAGAACATAAAAACTGCTTGTAAATGTTGTCCTTGGTGGGTTTTGAATCCAGGACCACAGCGCTAGAAGGCTGCAGTGCTAACCACTGAGCAACCGTGCCACCGTACTGCCCTCTCTGTTCTTCTGGATCTGATATCTAACATGCTGAAGAAACTTGCACCTACAGCCAATCAGTGTTGTGAGGCAGTGACCGGAATCATATGCGATGGACGGCATGTTTCTCATAGAATGTGCATAGGGGCATATTAAACCCGCTGAAGTGCATTGGAGTCACAGAGAGCTGTGATTGCAGTACAAAATAAAAGTAAGTTTGGACTCGGTCAAACTAGTTGTCCAAGGGAGATTTGGTAAAACCGGGCATGGGCTTTTATTGTTGGAGTGGACTCCAGGAATGGCAGTGGGGCGGTCCACTCCCTCTAGCCCGGGTCTTACAGGTGGCTCATGGCCACAGATTCCTTTTTAAAACCTGCAGCAAAAATTTGGGTGTGTCAGTCTTTGGTTTTGCAAAACTGCAGAGCAGGAGGCTCTGTGCTATAGAGGCCTGTGTGAAGGGAACACAGAGCCCAGGACGGCCAAGTTTCTGACACACCTTGGAGTGAAACAGCGGTGCAGTCACCCCCGGCAATGGTTGTTGTTGTATGGACTATTGTGGACAACCCGGCTTCGATCCAGAGGATAAAGCTGACTTCACTGTGTGAGTTTTTGCTGAATAAAAGGTGTTTAAAGTTGGACTTTCCTTGGGTCACTGCCTCATTACTGCACAGTGTGAACACCGCCGCACTACAGTGTCTTCAGCTCCTTTGTGAGAAACTAATATTTGGTCAGACACTCAGTCTACCAAATAAAATTCCTGAGAAGAAAATTGTGGATGGTTTCACTTCTGGTACTGGGTGCACTGCTAATACCATGGTGTTGTGCCATAATTCACTGGAAATATTCCAGGCTGGTTGAAGACAAGCTCATTCCCACAGAAAAGTACCAGCAGCAAGCTAAGGAGATGGTGGCCTCTATCATCAAAAAGGTGTTAGCTCGTTGTCTAGGAGACCGACCACTGCTGCTGTCTACCTTGTGTTGAAGCTTGCAAGGTGTCAAGGAAAGGAACCGGCACAACTAGCTGTACCCTGACCTACCGTATCCTCACCCATCCCTAGTAGAATGGTTGTGCGCATTTTCACATGTAAAGGGCCACAGAATAAAGGTTGCTCTAATATTATTAATAATACTTCTTGTACGCTGGGTCAATTGATGGCATTTTCCAGGTGTCTACCCCTAATTTGATGTGTTTTGGCAGCTTTTGGGCCCGTTTGAAGATGTTGTGTAAGCGGTTTTCTAGCCCCCAATTGAATCCTATGGCGTTCGGTAACGTTCGACGAATATTCGAAGCATAAAAATCGGTGAATATAATCTGAACCGAACATTGAAACATTCGCTCATCTCTACTCAGTACGGAGAAAGTGATTTGTCACTAAGAAGAAGAGGGTGAATGAACGGAGGAGACCAAGGTAGATCACACAAGTGTCAGCCAAGAGGGAGGAGCCAGACGCCCGACCACGACTGATGACGACATTGAGCCTGCACCGATTCTGAGGGGCGGACGAGCAACAGCGGATTACGGGGAAAATCATCAGTAAATTAACCCCCGACTCTGCTGAGTAACAATCCACGACAGACTCAGGTACCGAAAGATCTCACAGGAGAGAACGGACAGAAGAAATGGGACATCTGCAGACAAAATGTGACCGATGCTCTAAGGAAGGTGAAAGATTCTGAAAGAAGCCGCCGAGGACAAAGACTCAAGACTGATGAAGAAAACAGCGGAGAAACCGCGACTCACAGATCAGAAGAGAATAATCAGGGAATGAAAGCTGTGAGAAAATGTAGAGAAAACCAGAGCAAGTCTGGAGAAAAATCATCTATTATAGGACGAGGCCGAGAGACGTCATCACATCCACCGGAGCCAACAAGAGTCTCCTCTCACCTGGTGATGTCAGAGGCCGGAGCTCCTCCATCATCACCTCCTGGTACCGATCCTGGTGTCCTTCTAGATACTCCCACTCCTCCATGGAGAGATAGACAGCGACGTCCTGACACCTTATAGGAACCTGACAACAACGACACCGTCATCACCCAGAATCCTCCAGTGCTGTCCTGTATAATGTCCCAGCAGTCACCTCTCCGCTCATCCCCCAGATTCCTCCAGTACTGGCCTGTATAATGTCCCAGCAGTCACCTCTCTGGTCATCACCCAGAATCCTCCAGTGCTGTCCTGTATAATGTCCCAGCAGTCACCTCTCTGGTCATCACCCAGAATCCTCCAGTGCTGTCCTGTATAATGTCCCAGCAGTCACCACCCAGAATCCTCCAGTGCTGTCCGGTATAATGTCCCAGCAGTCACCTCTCCGGTCATCCCCCAGAATCCTCCAGTACTGTCCTGTATAATGTCCCAGCAGTCACCTCTCTGGTCATCACCCAGAATCCTCCAGTGCTGTCCTGTATAATGTCCCAGCAATCACCTCTCTGGTCATCACCCAGAATCCTCCAGTGCTGTCCTGTATAATGTCCTAGCAGTCACCTCTCCGCTCATCATCCATAATCCTCCAGTACTGTCCTGTATAATGTCCCAGCAGTCACCTCTCGGGTCATCACCCATAATCCTCCAGTGCTGTCCTGTATAATGTCCCAGCAGTCACCTCTCGGGTCATCACCCAGAATCCTCCAGTGCCGTCCTGTATAATGTCGCAGCAGTCACCTCTCGGGTCATCACCCAGAATCCTCCAGTGCCGTCCTGTATAATGTCCCAGCAGTCACCTCTCAGGTCATCACCCAGAATCCTCCAGTGCCGTCCTGTATAATGTCCCAGCAGTCACCTCTCGGGTCATCAACCAGAATCCTCCAGTGCTGTCCTGTATAATGTCCCAGCAGTCACCACCCAGAATCCTCCAGTGCTGTCCTGTATAATGTCCCAGCAGTCACCTCTCCAGTCATCACCTAGAATCCTCCAGTGCTGTCCTGTATAATGTCCCAGCAGTCACCTCTCCGGTCATCCCCCAGTGTGGTCCTGTATAATGTCCCAGCAGTCACCTCTCCGCTCAGCAGCTCAATCATCTTGTTGCTGAGCTCTAGGATCTTCTTCTTCTTACTCTCATGTATAGGGGAGTGCGGGGGAGGCTCTGTGATGGGGCCCGGGCTCCGCCCTCCTGACTCCTGGAGATGGATGATGGGAGTCACACTCTCCCCCAGTGTCTTCCTCACTATTGTGTAATCCTGTGTATGGAGAGAGACACTTAGGGAGAAGAATTCCTTCCTGACTCCAGATCTGACAATCAGTAGAAATCCCGGGATCAATAACCGTCTCCAGTAATCGGGGGCCATAACCTGGAATATTATTACACTCAGGACAGACATCCAGGCCCCTCTACAACTCTTATAGGGAATCCCCACGACAACTCCTCCTGGCAGAGAGCTGCACACAATCACTGCTCTTACAGTAAAGAATCCTTCTCTTCCTCTTCTGGATTTCCTCTTCCCAATGTCGGACTTGTTACATAACACAATAAAGCTGATAGAAATGTAGAGGAGTTACCTCTCCGCTCAGCAGGGAGATGATCTCCAGGGTGAAGTGTAATAATCTTCTGGTGGTCTCGTCCTCGTCCATCCTCGGGGTCATTCAGGAGAAGGAGGGATGAACACTGGATCAGCTGGAGGGATCTCGTCCTGCCGGCGTCTTCATGATAAAGGAGAAGATGGAGATCACAGGGGACGATAGAACGACAATCACTGAATTCTGCCCCAAATATCCGACATTTATCAGGAAGAATCTGGAGGAAAAGACACAAACTCCACCGCGGCCTCCTCCGCCGATCTGACCACTCATTATCAGCCTCGTACTATTCACTGTATGAGGACCTAAAACTCACAATACTGAATCCACCAGCAAAAATCAAATTAAATATCACTGACTGTAGTGGACCAACAATTAAAAAATAACCTTTATTAATAATTTAAAATACCTAATTAATGTCCGCGGTACTATACAACAGTCTATCCACTAGATTCCACACTTAATTATAGTAGATACTAATAATAAAAGACAGGCAAGTGACAGGAATACAGAAACCCCTGAGCATTCATTCCTACAGGGGACTGATTGCAGATAGAATAGACTCCACATTGACACCATTATATCTGAGCTCAGCACCCTGTAAGAGGTGTAAAGTGCAAATATTAATAAATACAATATTGCCATAGCCTGTAAAATGTCGAGGGGAGCACTCTGGTAATATAACCCATCTACTGAGGAGTGTAACACTAGCGTTCTGCTGTCTCTCTGAGGATCACGGAGTAAATAATCTAACACTTGGCTGCTTTATGATCAGCTCGTATTGATTACTGTTAGGTTAGATACGGGATACGGAGCAGTGAGCTGCTGTACCATCAATCAATACAATACAATACAATACATATCCCTCCGGCACTTATTGCCTCTGTATTCAGAGAGGCTCATATAACCTGATAGAGCACCGACATCCTCAGGACCATCACATCTCTCCTGACTTGTTACTGTGTCAACCACCTCTAACAAAGCACTGACACTGAGGATCACAATGTCACTCCCCACTAACTAGTGTCGGCCACCTCCACGCGTTTCACCTATAATTAATGTTATTAGGCACATCAGGATTTTTTGGGGGCAGGGGGGGCAGAAGACACGGGAAAGGAAGAGGGGGGGAGACACGGGAAAGGAAGAGGGTGGGGGCAGAAGACACGGGAAAGGAAGAGGAGGGGGGGGGGGGGGAGACTCCACGCAAGTAACAGGACCCCCTCCTCACCCACGCAGTCTCGCACCTACAGAATCCCCCTGCTCCCTGTGTAGCCCCCATACAGGAACATCCACTTATCTGCACCCCTAAATCACCTCAGCTCCTCGGTGTAATCACCACAGCCTCAGCAGCAGAGAGCAATGGAGAGCGAGGCCCCGCCCCTTCCGGTGATATCATCAAATCACATGGGTATGACGTCAGCAGAGGTCCTTTACCCACGTGGAGTTAGTCTCTTTTCTTTCCTGAGCTCCGCCCCCTGATCACATGACGGTGACTTCACCACAGGTCCTCCGCTGTCAGCGCAGCAGCCTCTTCCTGTGCTGTTGCTCTCTGGTATTAGCTGTTGCGATGATGCTCGGTGTCTCTTTCCTCTATTGTCTCTCTCCCCTGTTGTCTCTCTCTCCCCTCTGTTGTCTCTCTCTCCCCTGTTGTCTCTCTCCCCTCTGTTGTCTCTCTCTCTCCCCTCTGTTGTCTCTCTCTCTCTCCCCTCTGTTGTCTCTCTCTCTCCCCTGTTGTCTCTCTCTCCCCTGTTGTCTCTCTCTCCTCTGTTGTCTCTCTCTCTCCCCTGTTGTCTCTCTCTCTCTCCCCTGTTGTCTCTCTCTTTCTCCCCTGTTGTCTCTCTCTTTCTCCCCTGTTGTCTCTCTTTCTCCCCTGTTGTCTCTCTTTCTCCCCTGTTGTCTCTCTCTCTCCTGTTGTCTCTCTCCCCTCTGTTGTCTCTCTCTCTCCCCTGTTGTCTCTCTCTCTCCCCTGTTGTCTCTTTTTCTCCCCTCTGTTGTCTCTCTCTCTCCCCTCTGTTGTCTCTCTCTCTCCCCTCTGTTGTCTCTCTCTCTCTCCCCTGTTGTCTCTCTCCCCTGTTGTCTCTCTCCCCTGTTGTCTCTCTCCCGTTGTCTCTCTCTCCCCTCTGTTGTCTCTCTCTCCCCTCTGTTGTCTCTCCCTCCCCTCTGTTGTCTCTCCCTCCCCTCTGTTGTCTCTCCCTCCCCTCTGTTGTCTCTCCCTCCCCTCTGTTGTCTCTCTCTCCCCTCTGTTGTCTCTCTCCCCTCTGTTGTCTCTCTCCCCTCTGTTGTCTCTCTCCCCTCTGTTGTCTCTCTCCCCTCTGTTGTCTCTCTCTCTCTCCCCTGTTGTCTCTCTCCCCTGTTGTCTCTCTCTCCCCTGTTGTCTCTCTCTCCCCTGTTGTCTCTCTCTCCCCTCTGTTGTCTCTCTCTCCCCTCTGTTGTCTCTCTCTCCCCTCTGTTGTCTCTCTCTCCCCTCTGTTGTCTCTCTCCCCTCTGTTGTCTCTCTCCCCTCTGTTGTCTCTCTCTCCCCTGTTGTCTCTCTCTCTTTCCCTTGTTGTCTCTCTCTCTTTCCCTTGTTGTCTCTCTCTCTCTCCCCTGTTGTCTCTCTCTCCCCTGTTGTCTCTCTCTCCCCTGTTGTCTCTCTCTCCCCTGTTGTCTCTCTCCCCTGTTGTCTCTCTCCCCTGTTGTCTCTCTCCCCTGTTGTCTCTCTTTCCCCTGTTGTCTCTCTCTCTTTCCCCTGTTGTCTCTCTCTCTTTCCCCTGTTGTCTCTCTCTCCCCTGTTGTCTCTCTCTCCCCTGTTGTCTCTCTCTCCCCTGTTGTCTCTCTCCCCTGTTCTCTCTCTCTTTCCATTGTTGTCTCTCTCTCTCTCTCCCCTGTTGTCTCTCTCTCTTTCCCCTGTTGTCTCTCTCTCTTTCCCCTGTTGTCTCTCTCTCTCCCCTGTTGTCTCTCTCTCTCCCCTGTTGTCTCTCTCTCTCCCCTGTTGTCTCTCTCTCCCCTGTTGTCTCTCTCTCCCCTCTGTTGTCTCTCTCTCTCTCTCCCCTGTTGTCTCTCTCTCCCCTGTTGTCTCTCTCTCCCCTGTTGTCTCTCTCTCTTTCCATTGTTGTCTCTCTCTCTTTCCATTGTTGTCTCTCTCTCTCCCCTGTTGTCTCTCTCTCCCCTGTTGTCTCTCTCTCCCCTGTTGTCTCTCTCTCCCCTGTTGTCTCTCTCTCTCCCCTGTTGTCTCTCTCTCTCCCCTGTTGTCTCTCTCTCTTTCCATTGTTCTCTCTCTCTCTTCATTGTTGTCTCTCTCTCTTTCCCCTGTTGTCTTTCCCCTGTTGTCTCTCTCTCTCCCCTGTTGTCTCTCTCTTTCCATTGTTGTCTCTCTCTCTTTCCATTGTTGTCTCTCTCTCTTTCCCCTGTTGTCGTTGTCTCTCTCTCTTTCCATTGTTGTCTCTCTCTCTCCCCTGTTGTCTCTCTCTCTCTCCCCTCTGTCTCTCCCCTCTGTTGTCTCTCTCTCCCCTGTTGTCTCTCTCCCCCCCTGTCGGCTCTCTCCCCCCCCCCCCCCGTCGTCTCTCTCTCTCTCTCTCCCCCCCTGTTGTCTCTCTCTTTCCACTGTTGTCTCTCTCTCTTTCCACTGTTGTCTCTCTCTCTTTCCACTGTTGTCTCTCTTTCTTTCCACTGTTGTCTCTCTCTTTCCACTGTTCTCTCTCTCCCCTGTTGTCTCTCTCCCCTGTTGTCTCTCTCTCCCCTCTGTTGTCTCTCTCTCCCCTCTGTTGTCTCTCTCTCCCCTCTGTTGTCTCTCTCCCCTCTGTTGTCTCTCTCTCCCCTGTTGTCTCTCTCTCTTTCCCTTGTTGTCTCTCTCTTTCCCTTGTTGTCTCTCTCTTTCCCTTGTTGTCTCTCTCTTTCCCTTGTTGTCTCTCTCTCTCTCCCCTGTTGTCTCTCTTTCCCCTGTTGTCTCTCTCTCTTTCCCCTGTTGTCTCTCTCTCTTTCCCCTGTTGTCTCTCTCTTTCCCCTGTTGTCTCTCTCTCTCCCCTGTTGTCTCTCTCTCCCCTGTTGTCTCTCTCTCCCCTGTTGTCTCTCTCTCCCCTGTTGTCTCTCTCTCCCCTGTTGTCTCTCTCTCCCCTGTTGTCTCTCTCCCCTGTTGTCTCTCTCCCCTGTTGTCTCTCTCCCCTGTTGTCTCTCTCTCTTTCCATTGTTGTCTCTCTCTCTCTCCCCTGTTGTCTCTCTCTCTCTCCCCTGTTGTCTCTCTCTCTCTCCCCTGTTGTCTCTCTCTCTCCCCTGTTGTCTCTCTCTCTCCCCTGTTGTCTCTCTCTCCCCTGTTGTCTCTCTCTCTTTCCATTGTTGTCTCTCTTTCCATTGTTGTCTCTCTCTCTCCCCTGTTGTCTCTCTCTCCCCTGTTGTCTCTCTCTCCCCTGTTGTCTCTCTCTCTCCCCTGTTGTCTCTCTCTCTTTCCATTGTTCTCTCTCTCTCTCTCTCTTCATTGTTGTCTCTCTCTCTTTCCCCTGTTGTCTTTCCCCTGTTGTCTCTCTCTCTCCCCTGTTGTCTCTCTCTCCCCTGTTGTCTCTCTCTCTCCCCTCTGTTGTCTCTCTCTCTCTCTCCCCTGTTGTCTCTCTCTCCCCTGTTGTCTCTCTCTCCCCTGTTGTCTCTCTCTCCCCTGTTGTCTCTCTCTCTTTCCATTGTTGTCTCTCTCTCTCTCCCCTGTTCTCTCTCTCTCCCCTGTTCTCTCTCTCCCCTGTTGTCTCTCTCTCCCCTGTTGTCTCTCTCTCCCCTGTTGTCTCTCTCTCCCCTGTTGTCTCTCTCTCTCCCCTGTTGTCTCTCTCTCTTTCCATTGTTCTCTCTCTCTCTTCATTGTTGTCTCTCTCTCTTTCCCCTGTTGTCTTTCCCCTGTTGTCTCTCTCTCTCCCCTGTTGTCTCTCTTTCCATTGTTGTCTCTCTCTCTTTCCCCTGTTGTCGTTGTCTCTCTCTCTTTCCATTGTTGTCTCTCTCTCTCTCCCCTGTTGTCTCTCTCTCTCTCCCCTGTTGTCTCTCTCTCTCTCCCCTCTGTTGTGTCTCTCTCCCCTCTGTTGTCTCTCTCTCCCCTGTTGTCTCTCTCCCCCCCGTCGGCTCTCTTCCCCCCCCCCCCGTCGTCTCTCTCTCTCTCTCTCTCTCTCTCTCCCCCCCCTGTTGTCTCTCTCTTTCCACTGTTGTCTCTCTCTTTCCACTGTTGTCTCTCTCTTTCCACTGTTCTCTCTCTCCCCTGTTGTCTCTCTCCCCTGTTGTATCTCTCTCTTTCCCCTGTTGTCTCTCTCTCCTCTTCTCTCTCCTCTTCTCTCTCCTCTTCTCTCTCCTCTTCTCTCTCCTCTTCTCTCTCCTCTTCTCGGCCGGGGATATGGGCAGATAATGGCGGCCATCCAGTAGCAGCAGCTCCTGTGTACCCGGTGATGATGATTAATCTTCCTCAGCGCTTAGTGTCTCCGCGGAGGCAGAGGATCAGTGTTGTCCCTGTTCAGGACTGATCACCTCGTGTAATAACAGATGAGATTCATTCTGCTCCTGGATTCTAGTCGTAGACTTTCCACATCTCCTCGGTCTCTGCTACACTTTACACTGAACAGACGGTAATAACATTTCACACTTCTCGGTGTAAATAAACTTTCCCCCAGTGATTATACCAAGAGCAGAAGGTCTGTCCAGCTCTGTCTGACCTGTGGCCTCCATTATACAGTCAGAGGCTTCTCCACAGACAATACTACTTCTATAATGTACAGATATAGATTGTGGAAGCACAATTGCCGTTTGTTTTGTCAGGAGCAGCTTTTTTATTACCACATTACCTGATCACTGTATTTACATATGGTCCACAATGGGTTAATCTCAATTGGTCTATTGTAACCATACAATGACAACTATTCTAAGTGTAGTGCTGCTGTCAGATTACTCTGGGCCTGGGGCTCCTTCCCTGTCCTAACACTAGGGGCGCCCTAGCTATCCCTGCTCCCCAGGTTACTTCTGATGGTGAAGATGCCGGGGCCACCGACCTTGCTGTACTCCTGAATCAACCCTTATTTGTCCCCTCCCCCACCCAGGAAAGTGGGGGAGAATAATGTATATAAATACACAGGGATAATAAAAATACCAATCCTACAGATATGTACTGACAGACAACAGAGAGGAACACTGGGGAGGAAAGGAAGGAAAAACCAAATAGGAGAGGAAGGGGCAATGCACACAACTGAAACACCAAGCAACAGTCAAAGATCAACACTCCAGATGCCTCTACCGAACACCGAATCTTGCGCTCCTCACCAGGCAATACAAGACTTACCCTGGCAATGCAGAGAGCCAGAGCAAAGACTATATAGGAGAGGGGAGTGGCTGATGCTGCACAGCTGAGAACCTCCAAGAAGGAAGCTACAGAGACTCAAAGTTGAGTAGTTTAACTCCTGCACTGCTGACAGAAACCTGAACTGTTCAATATGAAGGAGAAGTGCTTCTATTCAATGCAGGAGTACGTGAACTCAGGCGCTGCCGTCTTCTGACCTCTCTCTGTCGCGGTAAAACTGTGACAGCTGGGTTTTCTGTTCCATGTCTGTTCTCACTTGCTCTCAATGAGTAACTTTGCTATTTAATTAAGACACCGGTGTGTTAACCGGAACTCTGTATATAAGCCACTACTCACCATTGTCGATCATCATGATTAAGGGTAGCTATCACCGGTCATGTGAGTTGTATCGCCGATGGCTTGTTTTATCCTCCACTGAGCACTTTGTGAATAAAGCCATTTCACAGTCCATTGAGCTGGATTCCCCTCTCTTCTTTGGGTAACAGATAATCCCTGGACCCACTGCTTGAAGTTGCTTCTGAGCCCGTCCACCACATCACTGTAGCTGTCGTGAGGTCCACGTTAGAGGGTCCAGAACTTTTTGCGGTGCACCTCAGGAGTCTGCTGCTATTTCCCTTTCAGGGCCTATTTGATGGCCTCATAGTCTCTGTCTTGATCTTGAGGGAAAGAGGCGAACACATCCAGAGCTTTGCTTCGTAGCAGCTACATATCGGGCTCACTGCTAATCAGGCAGTTGGTATTGACAGCAGACCTTCGCAAACCTTCTCAAAAATGTGTCCCGATCAGCGTCTTTCTTCATGACAGGAAAATGCTCAGGGTGGGGTTTAACCCTTACTGACATTGTAAGTAATAGTACGTCCCTGTGTCCTGGGCCTTATGGACCAAGTCCGTACTATTACGCACAATGTTATCGCGCCCGCACAGAAGCTGAGCGGGGTGATCGCCGCCGGGTGTCAGCTGATTCTCACAGCTGACACCCGGTGCTATGTGCCAGGAGCGATCCCGCACCACTCCCGGCACATTAAGCCCCGAAATGCTGCACTTCGAGTAGATCGTAGCATTCCGGAAGCAAGTAGCGGGTCACCAGACATCAGGAAGTTAGGTAGATCGTGCTCAGTGCACGTTCTACCTAACTTGTGTCTGGTGGGCTGACAGCCTGCAGGCTGCTGCATCTGTATGCTACGTAAGCGATGAGCTTCAAAAAGTGTAAAAGAAAGTGAAAAAAAAAAAAAGTAAAAATAATAAAAAAAATATATATATATATATATACTAGTCAGGAACTCCACAGGGACGACACCGGGGGGATCACGCAATATCTCGTCGTTGCCGTCACGCTGTCAGTATTTCGTCCAGAATCGTGAGCACACGATCCAGGCTACTCACTCCTTAGGTATCGGCAAGCGACCAGTGAGCGTATGGGCATCACACCTCTGGATTCCAACGCATGGAATACGTGTTTACGCCCTCTGTACTGTCACTGTCAGCTTCACGATAGCCCGATTATTAATATTTTTCTCTACCACCACCATCCAGATTTGAAATATAATACAGGCCCGGGTGGACGCCTGCGTTTTGGTAGCGTATATCGCTTCGGGGGGAGGGAACGATTACAGGACAAAAGAAACAGAACTATTTCATTTTATATTTAATCCAAAAGGGAGGCAGTGTTTAGGAAAAATATATACAAGGATGTTAAAAAGGAGACATTAAAATACATAAGCAGTTACAAAAAATAAACAGGATTAAAAAGGAAACTTACGCTATACAGTTCACAGGGAAGAATCCGCATAGGTGGAGGGGAGACGCTCCGCTTAAACTGCTATCGAACAGGGTCCTCCGTTATGATAGACATATACTCCAGAACAAAGAACATCGCTCCAGCCTCAGGAAACCATTTTATGCTGAAGGGAGAGACACCCCCCCACTTGGGATGACATCAGAGGGGCTGGGCTCCAGCTTGCATGATTTATTAAAACTTTAACTTCTGGGATAACTTATCGCTCATTGATGCCAGAAGCCCAAAAGTGGTATCATATTTTCTATTATGATTTTACCTTCATTTAGAGACCACACATCGCATAGTTGCAGTCTGATATTCTGGTGTTTTTGTGCTACCGCTCTACGGAGGGTTTTTCAGCGACAGAAAAATATCCCTATCATTCCCTAGCTGGTCCTACCCCTAAAAATATGGGTCCCGTTATTGTCGGACGTATGGAACTTACAATATTTCATATTTCTTTTTCGGCTCCGGAGTGCCTGGAGATTTCTTTTTGAAGCTCGAGGAGCAAGCTTCCACAGTTACACGTAAATTATTGCAAGCCTGCGTTTTAATCACCCCCTGCGTCTTCCAGGGAGAAGGATGCTCGCATTTTAAGTAGCTTGGTGGAACCTCTTGGCTGCCCGCGTTTGTTTAAGGCCTTACTCATGACTGTGTTAATTGGGGCTTTGTGATGAGGTTTTTATGGAGACAGTTTTTGTACTGACCAAAAGGGGAATAAGGGAGGGGGTGAAGAGAGGCTTGGGAGAAACGGTCAAGATCGATGACAGGGGGAGGAAGAATATTTTCAGTATTTCCCTGACAATACTGTACCAATAAATAAATATTATGAAAAATAAATAAATAAAAGTACAAATATTTGGTATCGCCAAATCCAGAAGGACCTGACCTATAAAACTTTTCCACTAGTTAACCCCTTTAGTGAACACTGTAAAAAATAAAACATGAAGCAAAAACAATGCTTTATCATCATACCGCTAAACTGAAAATGGAATAAAACGCGATCAAATAGACGAATGTAGATAAAAATGGTACAGCTGAAAACGTCATCTTGTCCCGCAAAAAACAAGCCGCCATACTTACATAGTCTGTTATGGTAAATATTTATACTTTGTTTTTTTCTATAGACAATTCATATATCTTTGATAATTTTGTATTTTAATATTAGCTTTATAAGTGTTATTCATAAAAGCAGGGTGTTGTCTCTGAAATTGTTAGAACTCTCCTGTTAGGTTTTTTCTAGTTTGCTGGTCACATGACCTTTTTTGCCTATTTAATCCTGCCCGCCCTCCTGGCCTTGCTGGACTTCATTGTAATTTCTACTCTAAAGTTAGCCTGGTGCTTAGTTACCTTTCTCAGTCAGTTTAGCTAGGTCTTCGGACCTTTATGTTCTATGTTGTGTGTTTGTCTTTTACTGCTACAATTTCTGCTAGGAGGTGTCCAACTTTATCCCAGTCCCTAGTTCTTGTAGGGATCCCTCCCTTGCATCTATAGGTCTTCGTACAGACTAGCCGAGGACTTTAGCGGGTCTGATCGCAGGATCAGGTTCCCCGTTACATTGTAGGGATCTAGCATAGTTCTATTGTAGGGACAGATCTCCTTTCTTTCCTTAGTGCTTGTAGCAGATCATAACAGTAAGTCCAGCCCAAAAATATCTCTAAGGAAAGACTTCCAGTTTCCATCATGGTGTCGGTTCAGGATTTGGCTCAACGCCTGCAGGGACTCTCTCTGGAGGTGGCCGAGCTCCAACAACACGTGAGTAGCTGTTCTGGAGCACATTTTGTGGAGCCAAAGGTACGTTTGCCTGATTTATTTTTTGGTGATCAAGAAGAATTTTTTTCCTTTAAAAATGCTTGTTTGTTGTATTTTCATTTGAGACCCAGATCCTCTGGTGATGAATCACAGCGCATAGGGTTCATAATGTCACTTTTGCGCAAAGAACCTCAGGGATGGGCCTTTTCTCTCCAACCTAGTGATCCATGCTTTAGATCAGTGGATAGTTTTTTTTTCTGCTTTGGGTTTGTTGTATGATGATCCTGATCGTGTCTCATCAGCTGAGACTGAATTGAGAAGTTTGAGGCAGGAATCAGGTAATGTGGAAAAATATGGTTCTCACTTCCGTCGGTGGTCTGCCCAGGTGGGGTGGAACGATTCAGCTTTGAAAAGTTTGTTTCTTGCGGGGCTAGGTGAAAGGGTTAAGGATTTGCTGATTGCTTATCTCACACCTGGAAACTTGCAGGAGGCAATGCAATTAGCTATACGGGTGGACAGGAGACTGCATGCAAGGGTTAATGAGAGTAATCCTCTGCCATGTCAGCTCCGAGTCTTGAGAGGGTCTGTACTGACTTTGGAGAGCCGATGGAGATTGGGGCGATGGCACTCCGCTCTCAGGAAAAAGACCGCAGATCTTCTGAAGGTTTGTGCTTTTATTGCGGGAAATGTGACCATTTTATTAAGAACTGTGTGCTTCATATGAACAAAGAAAAAAAAAAAGGTCAGTTACGCCCGTATTGCCTGTTTAAATACTAAGGGGGTATTTCTTTCTGCTACTACTGCTGCTCAGGAAGAATTAATTGAATTTTGGATATTTGTGGATTGTGGTTCTTCTCTGAATGTGATTGATGGGGGATTCTTGGAAAAACTTAAATTAAAACCCAAACCTTTGTCATCCCCTATTGCTGTGGTTTCTGTCGATGGCTCCCCCTTGAAGAGTGTTACTCACAAGGTCTGTGAATTTCCCCTCACTATTAATGGTATTCACCAAGAAAATTTGGATTTGGTGGTATTAAATAATTTGCCTTCTCCAGTAATTTTGGGGTTACCCTGGTTAAAATTGCACAATCCTGTACTGGATTGGTCTACCAATGAAATTAAGTCCTGGAGCCCTAAGTGTTATGACAAGTGTTGTAACGGACGTATTGCTGCGGTGGAAAAAGGGGAATTACCTGTACCTATTCAGGATTTTTGGAGAGTTTTTTCTGAGGAGGAGTCACAAATTTTGCCTCCCCATAGAGACTATGATTGTACCATTGAATTTGTCCCTGGAGCGACTCTTCCTAAAAGTCGTTTATTTAATCTTACTATTCCTGAGAGAAAGGCTTTGGAGGAATACATACAGACAAGCTTGGCTGCCGGTCACATTAGGCCTTCCAAGTCTCCTGTGGCTGTTGGATTTTTTTTTGTTAAAAAAAAGGACGGCGGTTTACGTCCTTGTCTGGTTTTTCGTGAGATTAATAAAATTACTGTACGCAATCCTTACCCAGTGCCATTGATTCCTGATTTGTTTAACCAGTTAGTGGGGACCAAGTGGTTCTCTAAAATTGATCTCCGGGGGGCATACAATTTGTTGCGCATGAAGGAGGGTGATGAATGGAAGACTGCTTTTAACACTCCTGTGGGTCATTTTGAGAACCTGGTTATGCCTTTTGGTCTTACCAATGCTCCAGCATTTTTTCAGAATCTTATTAATGACATCCTTAGACCTTTGATCGGCAAAAATGTGGTTGTGTATTTGGATGACATTTTGATTTATTCACCGGATCTGGAGTCTCATTGGCGGAGCGTACGTGAGGTATTACAGTTATTAATTGACAATTCGCTTTTTGCTAAGCTGGAGAAATGTGAGTTCGCTGTACAGAGAATTAGTTTTTTGGGCTACATTATCTCCAGCGAGGGCTTTGAGATGGACCCTGTGAAGGTTCAAGCGGTTCAGGAATGGCCTAGGCCTATTGGTTTGAAATCGATACAGAGGTTTTTGGGTTTCGCCAATTATTACAGAAAATTCATTAAAATTTTTTCTATTATTGTCAAACCACTGACCGATCTCACCAGGAAAGGTGCTAATGCAGTTCAGTGGACTACTGAGGCCATTGAAGCTTTTGTGTTTCTAAAGGAGAGGTTCAGCTCTGCTCCCATCCTTATGCAGCCTGATGTGACTAAGCCGTTTTTGGTTGAGGTTGATGCTTCTTCGGTGGGGGTAGGTGCGGTGTTGTCTCAGAAAAACAAGGATGGAGTACATCCCTGTGCCTTTTTTTTCAAAAATTTTTTCTGAGACTGAACTTAATTACGATATTGGTAATCGGGAATTGCTGGCTATTAAACTCGCATTTGAACACTGGTGTCATCTCTTGGAAGGTGCTGAATTTCCCATTCAGGTTTTCACTGATCATAAAAATCTGATCTATCTTGATGCTGCCAAGCGCTTGAATGCCCGTCAGGCTAGGTGGGCACTTTTTTTCTCGCGGTTTAATTTTTCTGTAACTTACATCCCCGGTACCAAGAATGTTAAAGCTGATGCTTTGTCTCACAGCTTTTCTCCCATGGTCGGTGCTGAGGAGGAGGGGAGCATTTTACAAGAAGGTGTTGTGATTGCGGCATTGGACTCCGTTTTGGAAGATGAGATTCTTAAAGCACAGGAGAATGCCCCATCTAACACTCCCCATGGGAGGTTGTGCCTAGGACCTTTAGGAGAGATTTGTTTGTTGAGTGTCATGAGTCTCGGTTGGCAGGTCATCCAGGAATTTCTGAGACCAAGAGACTTGTGGGTCGCAGTTTTTGGTGGCCTGGATGGCAGAAGGAAGTCATTAAGTGGGTGCTCATAAACTCCTAGATGAAGAAGCCATAAGTTGTACCTGCACTGATGTGTAGTGTTGTATGTACCTGCCCATTCAGTGTTGTGAAGACTTCCAGGGGTCTCTCTGTCTTGGTGAAATTGCTTCTCTGATCTTCCAGACGGATGATGTTTAAAAACTCCTTGGTGATGAAGTGAGTATATATATAGATATATATATATAGATAGATAGATAGATAGATATAGATATAGATATAGATATAGATATATAGTACAGACCAAAAGTTTGGACACACCTTCTCATTTAAATATTTTTCTGTATTTTCATGACTATGAAAATTGTACATTCACACTGAAGGCATCAAAACTATGAATTAACACATGTGGAATTATATACTTAACAAAAAAGTGTGAAACAACTGAAAATATGTCTTATATTCTAGGTTCTTCAAAGTAGCCACCTTTTGCTTTGATGACTGCTTTGCACACTCTTGGCATTCTCTTGATGAGCTTCAAGAGGTAGTCACCGGAAATGGTCTTCCAACAATCTTGAAGGAGTTCCCAGAGTTGCTTAGCACTTGTTGGCCCTTTTGCCTTCACTCTGCGGTCCAGCTCACCCCAAACCATCTCGATTGGGTTCAGGTCTGGTGACTGTGGAGGCCAGGTCATCTGGCGTAGCACCCCATCACTCTCCCTCTTGGTCAAATAGCCCTTACACAGCCTGGAGGTGTGTTTGCGGTCATTGTCCTGTTGAAAAATAAATGATGGTCCAACTAAACGCAAACCGGATGGAATAGCATGCCGCTGCAAGATGCTGTGGTAGCCATGCTGGTTCAGTATGCCTTCAATTTTGAATAAATACCCAACAGTGTCACCAGCAAAGCACCCCCACACCTCATCCTCCATGCTTCACGGTGGGAACCAGGCATGTAGCGCCCATCTGTTCACCTTTTCTGCGTCGCACAAAGACACGGTGGTTGGAACCAAAGATCTCAAATTTGGACTCATCAGACCAAAGCACAGATTTCCACTGGTCTAATGTCCATTCCTTGTGTTCTTTAGCCCAAACAAGTCTCTTCTGCTTGTTGCCTGTCCTTACCAGTGGTTTCCTAGCAGCTATTTTACCATGAAGGCCTGCTGCACAAAGTCTCCTCTTAACAGTTGTTGAAGAGATGTGTCTGCTGCTAGAACTCTGTGTGGCATTAACCTGGTCTCTAATCTGAGCTGCTGTTAACCTGCGATTTCTGAGCCTGGTGACTCGGATAAACTTATCCTCAGAAGCAGAGGTGACTCTTGGTCTTCCTTTCCTGGGGCAGTCCTCATGTGAGCCAGTTTCTTTGTAGCGCTTGATGGTTTTTGCAACTGCACTTGGGGACACTTTCAAAGTTTTCCCAATTTTTCACACTGACTGACCTTCATTTCTTAGAGTAATGATGGCCACTTGTTTTTCTTTACTTAGAATTTGTATTATGGCAAGAAAAAAGCAGCTAACAGTCTATTCAGTAGGACTATCAGCTGTGTATCCACCAGACTTCTGAACAACACAACTGATGGTCTCAACCCCATTTATAAGGCAAGAAATCCCACTTATTAAACCTGACAGGGCACACCTGTGAAGTGAAAACCATTTCCGGTGACTACCTCTTGAAGCTCATCAAGAGAATGCCAAGATTGTGCAAAGCAGTCATCAAAGCAAAAGGTGGCTACTTTGAAGATCCTAGAATATAAGACATATTTTCAGTTGTTTCACACTTTTTTGTCAAGTATATAATTCCACGTGTTAATTCATAGTTTTGATGCCTTCAGTGTGAATGTACAATTTTCATAGTCATGAAAATACAGGAAAATCTTTAAATGAGGTGTGTCCAAACTTTTGGTCTGTACTGTATATCGGGGTTTCTATCTAAATCTCTGAGTGACGTGATTTAGATGAAAACCCCCAAGGGATCCATTCACTATAATGAGGCAGCAGAGTTACTCTGGACTCTGTCTGGCCTCTGTTCAGCAGTGTCTTTTTCAGAAGTGCACAAAACTGTAGTCAAACACGCTTAAAAAGATGGACACAGGCCAGAGAGTCCACAGTGCCTCCATCTGCCTCATTATAGGGAATCTTCCGCCGGGGGTTCGGTCTGAATCATGTATTTCAGAGATTTACACGGAAACCCCTGTGTAAGTGCTCAGCGCAGAGCGCAGGATAAATGTGAGCCGAGCCTTAGGCCACGGCCCCACTATCAGTATTTGGTCAGTATTTTTTCTCAGGAGTGGGAGCCAAAACCAGGTGAATAAATAAGGGAAAAGGTATAATAGAAATAAGTCACCAATTCTGCATTTATCACCCACTCCTGGTTTTGGCTCCCACTCCTGTGAAAAAATACTGACCGAATACTGACCAAATACTGATAGTGGAGCCGTAGCCTTAGGCTATGTGCCCACGATGCAGAAATGCTCCGGATTTTTCCTGAGCGTTTCTGCATCTCCCCTGGCAGAAAAAACGCATGCGGATTGTACATGTGGATTGTACATGCGGATTGTACATGCGTTTTTCACTTGCATTTCCGCATGCGGGTTGACAAGCGCTTTGTGATTTTAGCATCACTTGGAAAGTGCTTGTCAACTTGGTCATACTATATAAATCCATGCAAACAGCATGGATTTATATAGTGTGACCGGAAAAAATGTTTAAAATAAAAAAATAAATCTATACTTAACTTCTGATGGCCCCCGCAGTCTTGCTTCCCTCCGTCCTGGCTGCCGGCACATGGCGGTACACTGAAGGACCTGCCGACGTCAGCGTCACGTGACCCGTCACATGACTATGACGTCAGCGCAGGTCCTCCAGTCCATCGCGATCTGCCGGCAAGCACAGACAAGGAGACCGGGGGCCATCAGAAGTTAAGTAGAACATTTATTTTTTATTTTATTCTTTTTTTTTTTCAACAGTTTTTTATGGTACCCGGGTCCGGAGGAGAGTCTCCTGTCCTCCAGATCTGGGTACCATCCGCACATTGAACGCATGTATTTCGCATGTGCTTATCTAGTGAAGCGGAATGCACGCGTTCTAATGCAAGTTAATGGCGGCGAAAACGCAGCACTTCTTCAAAATAATTGGTAGTGCTGCGTTTTTTTCCGCAATGATAATCCGCAGCGGAAATTTCCGCAGCATGTGCACAGCACATGCGGATTATCATTGGGGAACATGGCAGGCCTTCTACTATGCGTTTTTTAAGCGTTTCTGCAGTGTTTTTGCAGCTGCGGAAATGCTTAAAAAACGCATCGTGGGCACACAGCCTTACTGCGATTTTTGGGAGGCAGAATGAACAAATCAACAGCAGGTGAAGAATTGGTTTAATTTATTTTTTACACTGTTCCTCGTGTGGTATAAGTGATTAGACGACTTTATTATTGTTTTATTTTTTTGCCATCACAAACTGAATTGCGATATTTTGATAGCTATAATTTTTCCATATTTCTGCCCACAGAGTCATGTGAGCGCTTGTTTATTGATGGACGAGTTGACGTATTACTGGTACCATTTTTGGGCACATGCATTTTCTGAATCGCTTTCTATTCTGATTTTTGGGAGGCAGAATGAACAAAAACCAGCAACTCAGTTTTTTTTTTCTATGCTGTTAACACTTTAACCACATGGTGAAGGCAGCTTTACTCTTCAGGTTGTCATAGTGATACCACATTTATATGATTTCTTTTATGTTTTGGCGCTTTTTACTATAAAATTGCTATTGCTTTTTTATTTCTCCTGTGATGGAGCTGTACGGCGTTTTTTTTGCGGACAAAATAAAGTTTTTAGATATACCATTCTTTTTGGTTGCATTTTATTCCACTTTTTTTGGTGATATCATAAAAAGGATATTTTTTTGCCATGTTTTTATTTATTTTTTTAACCAGTGTGACAGTTTTATAGTTAGGATTATTCCGAACATGGCGATATCAAATATGTGCACTTTTTAGTTTATTTTTGTTTTTACATAAATGTACGTCCTTATTGGTATAATGTTTTTTTTCATTGTAAAAATAATTACAAAATAAAGAACAAAAACAATCTTTTTAAACTTTTTTTTTTTACCTCTATGGTACTAAAGTCTATTACTCTGATCGCTGGTATAATGCACCAGCATTGCAATGCATTATACCTGTCAGTGTGACACAGAACACTGACAGAACACCTTTTAGACCATCCATGCTCCTAGCATGGTCTAACAGGCCATTGTAGCTGGTAGACCCAGAGGTCATTATTTTACCTTCTGCTGTCATGGCAACCACTGGACTCCAGTGATCATGTTGCGGGGGAGCCCCCTCCCTTTCCTTCGAATGGCTATTAGAGAGTTAAACAGCCAGAGCTAAGCTATCACTTAAGCAGAGCGCATAGCGGCATGCATGCAGGCACAGCTCCTGCGCCCGCACAACTACCATCATGTACCCAGGAGTGGGATTCAATTTTTTAACAACAGGTTCCCTATTTGTGTTTGGAAACCACGTCCAAGTTTGAAACGCGCCCATTTGGGGGCCACACCTATTTTCACTCACACTTTCCTCAACACAAGATACTTGTAATGGTAACTGAAAGTAAAAGTGCTTTACCCTTGTTACCCTACTTATACCTTTATTTATAGTCTCATTGACTCCTGGCAAGTACATGTTGTTCCAGACACTTCTTAGTATGCTGACTAGCGTTAAAGGGGTACACCGGGGAAAAAAAAAATTATTCTAATGGCTATGCCTTCATAAGCCATAAAGATAGCATCCGTAGTGCTGTTTCCCATCCTCTCACTGCCTGCGATCCCGAGTGAGGTGGACCGGCTGCTCCCCCTCCAGTCTGGGACATTACGGAGTGAGGTCTGCTACTAGTAGTTACCAGCCCCCTGATACTATCTGCTGCAAGCAGCAGTAAATCTATGTAATGCTAAAACATGCTGCGATCCTCTGCTGTGCAGCCATGACAGTCCGTAATGTGTACTGTCATGTGCCAGACAGGGAACACAGGCAGAGCACTGCATTGACTTATTCAGTACTGCCACAGTCAGTCTCCCCTCACCCCATATCAATTTGGTTGTGTTCTGACCCCTGCAACTTTATCACTCTGGATTCTGTCAGACATGGTAAAATCCACCCCACCTCGTCTCATTATTATGCCCTGATCCTTATACTGTGCACTAAACATACATGGGTTTATAGTCTGTCTATCCATCATCTATGTATATATTCTTCTACCCATCTATTTACCTATCCTTTTATCCTTCAATCTATCCTATCTATGTATCTTTTCATCTATCCTTCTATCGCTCCATTTACCTAGCCTTCTATCTGATGAGGATAGATAGATAGATAGTTTGTTACGCCGGAAAAGCGTCAGCGTTGCAATATGGAGCCATGCATATAACTTTTAAAACAAATGCACCACATTTTTAATGTTCTTGGAAATGTCAGCTCTTTTTTCTTCATCCTTTCCTACTAAAGGAACCCTGCTCAAATAGGAAAGGACGAGCCCCAGTCCATCTGTCACCTCAACTGTCTGCGGCACCTAATCTGTCGCCTCAGCGGACAGAGGCACAATATACAGTATAGGTATGTCATAAAAATATCAAGAAAATATTAAGGATTTCTCTCTCCCCCCTGAAACTCTCCCTTCCTTCCTCCATACCAATTGTCAAAGGAGAAGAGCTGACACTTTGGCCAGTGGCTTCTATGCAAATTAGCACACACAGGAGAAGTGGCTAACAGGCAGATGCTAGCCCAAAAGCTGCTACCAACCCAATTAACATGCGAGTGTATTTTCCAGTGGCACAGGCCTGCGATAAATTTACACTTAGATGAGAAGTATACAGTTCCTGGCTTGAAAAGAATTCAACAGAAACCACAAAAGGTTAACATACAGTAGTCTTATTTCAACTAAATATCATTCTAAATGTAAGAGATATAAATGACTTTTAAAAGTTAATGAATATCAAAATAAGAAAAGACTTTATTACAATTACTATAACAATCCTACTAATTCTTTCAGTACCCCCTTACATTGTCTTTTGGAGGAGGGTTTGGTATCGGCTGTACTTAATGCCAAACAAATAGAAAAAGACTAAAGGAAAATCACCCACAATGTCCAATATTTCATACATTACCGAAAACGCACAAAGAAGGAAACATCCATCAGTCTAGAGATACATTCAATACTGGCTGCAGAGAAGATTCCTATAATATAGTGAATATTACCAGAAAACATTTACCTATGTTATACACTGACAAGGATCCAGCAACAAGAAACGCAACTGACACGTGGAGGACAAACACCAAAGGTTTCATTGAATGTGGGAGAAATAAATGTGGTTTGTGCAAGTCTGTGCACAAAGCAAAAATGTCTGCATCTACTAACCATAATAAACCCTATAATATCCGACATCTCATTAGTTGTAGCTCCACACGTCATTGACACCATACAATGTGAAGCTTGTCTGCTGCAATATGTGGGGGGCACGGTCAGACCCTTGCGTCACCGCATTGGGGGACACGTTAGGGACGTTCTTGGCCCCACAACACGTAATACATCTCCAGCATCACAACATCTCATACAACACAATAGGGATTAATCACTTTACAGTTGTGGGTATTGAATATGTCACCAGACCAGCTAAGGGGGAGATTGGTATAAAAAGTACACCCCCGAGAAGCCTTGTGGATTCTGGAATTGGACCCCAGATTCCCCAGTGATATGAAGCTTCATTCAGACCTTGTATCCATTTACTGAATTGTGTTTTTTCCTCTTTTATAGTAATTATACATAATATACACATTATAGATGCAGACACTTCATTCTTCTATTGCACGGATGCTTTTTGTTGTGGACATATGATCATCCATAGGGGTAATGTAGACATACTTGCACATGTCCATTTGGGGCTGGGGGTCTCCGCTGTGCATTAGACCCTATGATGTGTATAAGAAGCCGGTTACTGGTGATTTATTATGTCATGAAGAAGAACTGAACACAAATACCAGGTAGAAACGCAGAGATGTTTTGCTCCTATCTGTTTTTTAATGTTTCTATGATTTTAATTTGGATGTTTCAATAAAAAAAAAATTATTCACACTGGAAAACAAGTGCTATCAGTAACTTTCTTTGGCCCGTCCATTCCTTCCTAACTGTGATTTTCCATCCGAGCATTGAGAGATGAGCTGAAAGCAGACATGGGTGTTGTCTACATAGAAAGCCTCTCATTAAGCCCATGGACAAAAAAGCCGACCTACAATCTGCCAGGACACATGCTGAAACATATGAAGACTCCGGGGACTCTATACTCTGGAGTGATGAGACCAAGATAAATGTTTTTGGAACTGATGGCCTCAAAACTGTATAACATTGAAGAGGTGAGGAATACAATGAGAATGCATGGTGTCTACAGAGAAACCTGGTGGTGGCCGTGTCCTTATGTGGGGCTGCTTGAGCGCAGCTGGTGTCGGGGAGCTACAGGTCATTGATGACATCATGAATTCACAGATGTTCTGCTCTATAGTGAAAAAGAAGAGGTCATCACTCCATGCCATTGGTAGACCTGCATTTTCCAACACGACAATGAACCAAAACACACATCTAAGGCCACTGTTGCATTTCTAACGAACAGGGTGACAGTGATTCTGTGGCCAAGTGTCTCCTGATCTGAACCCAACCAAACACCTATGGGGGATTCTGTAGAGACAAGTTGTCATCACTCCATCCAGCATCCAGGCTCTAAGAGAGCTCATTATTGAAGAAGGGAAGATAGATAAATGATGTATTATGTTACTAACTTGTTCATTCGAGGCCTAGAAGACTTGGTGCTGTCCTTAAAAATCAATGAGGCCATACAAAATACTAGATGTAGTGGCTTTTGATGTGGGGTGTACTCATTTTTGCATTAACTAATTTGAGTTAAACTGAAGATTTTGTAAAGAGAGTTATATTATTACTCTTACTTTCATGTTTTGATTAAAAAAAAATGTTCTATGAAACTCAGTGTTGGCAAAATGTTAGAAATTGTTCTTGTGTTCAGTGAGATATTAATTAAAATCTTACTTATCAAAGGGGGTGTACTCTTTTATGCTGAGTAATGTTTGTTAAAATTTATAGAACATAATTACAGTTTCTTTCCTGTATGACTTCTCTCATGTTTTGCAAGGTGTGATTTATGTATAAAAGATTTCCCACATTCCGAACATGAATACGGCTTCTCTCCTGTGTGAATTCTCTGATGTGTATTAAGGTTCCCTTTCTCTGTGAAGGACTTCCCACATTCTGAACATGAATACGGCTTTTCTCCTGTGTGAATTCTTTGATGTTCAACAAGATTTGATTTATCTCTAAAACATTTCCCACATTCTGAACATGAAAATGGCTTTTCTCCTGTATGAATTCTCTCATGTGTAGCAAGATATGATTTATATAGAAAAGATTTCCCACATTCTGAGCATGAAAATGGCTTTTCACCTGTATGAATTCTCTCATGTGTAGCAAGGACTGATTTATATATAAAAGATTTCCCACATTCTGAGCATGAAAATGGCTTTTCTCCTGTATGAATCCTCTCATGTGTAGCAAGGTGTGATTTATTTAAAAAAGATTTGCCACATTCTGAACATGAAAATGGCTTTTCTCCTGTGTGACTTTTCTCATGTGTAGCAAGGAGTGATTTATATAGAAAAGATTTCCCACATTCTGAACATGGATACGGCTTCTCTCCTGTGTGACTTCTTTCATGTTTCACAAGACCTGATTTATCAGTAAAGCATTTCTCACAGAATGAACATGAAAACGGCTTTTCTCCTGTGTGAATTCTCTGATGTGTATGAAGATTCCTTTTTTCTGTGAAGGACTTCCCACATTCTGAACATGAATACGGTTTTTCTCCTGTGTGAATTCTCTGATGTATAACAAATTTAGATTTTTTTGTAAAGCATTTCCCACAATCTGAACATGAATACGGCTTCTCTCCTGTGTGAATTTTCTGATGTTTAATAAGGTTCCCTTTATATGTAAAGCATTTCCCACATTCTGAACAGGAGTATGGGTTTTCTCCTTTGTGTTTTCTTTGTGTTAAAAAATCTAAACTTGTAGTAAATTGCTTGTCACACTGAAATCTTGTATCCACTGTGTCACCTGGAATTGTGGTAACAATGTGAGATTGTTCAGGAGATGATTCCTCATGATCAGGAGGATTATAAGTAAGTGAAGTGCTGTGAAGTCCAGGAGGTGCAGGAAGGGTGATGAGGTTTTCTCCATTAGAGTGCTTCCTGATATCTTCTTTTTTACAATTTAGTGATAAACCGTTATTCTCACAAGGATTTCCTGTAAGGATGAAAGATAGATTGGACTCACTGAAATGCATGCTAAAACATAACTTTTATTCAAACTTTTTATTTAAAATAACCCCTATGACATACAACATGACGCACTCATGTGTTTCAATTCCTAGAGTGACAGAATTGACAAGAGACAACAAAAAACAAAACCACAAACTACCCACAAATCTACTCTAGATTAAAATACGCTGTCTCTGTCCTGTCGCTCCGATTAGGGCAACTCATCAGGAGACACACACTAAAGAATTGGAGACAACCTAGCTTAACCCCTTCACGCCGCAGCCCTTTTCCATTTTTGCGTTTTCGTTTTTTGCTCCACTTGTTCCCAGAGCCATAGCTTTTTTATTTTTTGGTCAATATGGCCATGTGAGGGCTTGTTTTTTGCGGGACGCGTTGAACTTTTGAACGCCACCATTGGTTTTACCATATCATGTATGGGAAAATGAAAAAAAAAATCAAAGTGCGGTGAAATTGCAAAAAAAATGTAATACCACAGTTTTTTTTAATTTTTTGACCACATTCACTGAATGCTAAAACTGACCTGCCATTATGATTCTCCAGGTCATTACGAGTTCATAGACACCAAACATGTATAGGTTCTTTTTTATTTAAGTGGTGAAAAAAAATCCAAAGTTTGTTACAGAAAAAAAAAAAGGCGCCATTTTCCGAGATCCATAGCGTTTCCATTTTTCGGGATCTGGGGTCGGGTGAGAGCTTATTGTTTGCTCACAAAGCTGACGTTTTTATTGATACCATATTGGTTTAGATATGATCTTTTGATCGCCCGTTATTGCATTTTATTGCAATGTTGCCGCGACCAAAAAAAACGTAATTCTGACGTTTAGAATTTTTTTTTCGTTACGCCGTTTACAGATATGATAAATTCTTTTTTATACTGATAGATCGGGCGATTCTGAACGCGGCGATACCAAATATGTGTATATTTGATTTTTTTGTTATTGTTTTATTTTGAATGGGGCAAAAGGGGGGTGATTTAAACTTTTACATTTTTAACCCCTTTACAACCCAAGGTGGTTTGTATGTAAATGACCAGGCCAATTTCTACAATTCTGACCACTGTCACTTTATGAGGTAATTACTCTGGAAAGCTTCAACCGATCCCCCTGATTCTGAGACTGTTTTTTCGTGACATATTGTCCTTCATGATTGTGGTAACATTTCTTCGATATCACTTGCGTTTATTTGTGAAAAAAAATCGGAAATTTGGCAAAAATTTTGAAAATTTTACAATTTTCAAAATTTGAATTTTTATGCCCTTAAATCAGAGAGATATGTCACACAAAATAGTTAATCAATAACATTTCCCACATGTCTACTTTACATCAGCACAATTTTGGAACCAACATTTTTTTTTTATTAGGGAGCTATAAGGGTTAAAAGTTGACCAGCGATTTCTAATTTTTCCAACAAAAGTTTACAAAAACATTTTTTTTAGGGACCACATAACATTTGAAGTGACTTTGAGGGGCCTTTATGACAGAAAATACCCAAAAGTGACACCATTCTAAAAACTGCACCCCTCAAGGTGCTCAAAACCACATTCAAGAAGTTTATTAACCCTTCAGGTGCTTCACAGGAATTTTTGGAATGTGGAAGAAAAAAATAAACATTTAACTTTTTTCACAAAAATGTTACTTTAGACCCAATTTTTCTTATTTTCGCAGGGGTAACAGGAAAAAATGGACCCCAAAATTTGTTGTGCAATTTCCCCCGAGTACGCAGATACCCCATATGTGGGGGAAAAAAAACACTGTTTGGGCGCACGGCAGGGCTCGGAAGGGAAGGAGCGCCACTTGACTTTTTGAATGTAAAATTTGCTAGAATAATTAGCGAACGCCATGTTGCGTTTGGAGAGCCCCTGATGTGCCTAAACAGTGGAAACCCCCCACAAGTGACACCATTTTGGAAACTAGACCACTCGGGGAACTAATCTAGATATGTGGTGAGCACCTTGAACCCCCAGGTGCATCACAGAAGTTTATAACATTGAGCCGTAAAAATAAAATTTTCACATTTTTCCCACAAAAATGTTTTTCAGCCCCCAATTTGGCATTTTCATAAGGGTAGCAGGAGAAATTGTACCCAACAATTTGTTGTGCAATTTCTCCTGAGCACGCAGATACCCCATATGTGGGGGAAAACCATTGTTTGGGCGCAAGGCAGGGTTCGGAAGGGAAGGAGCACCATTTGACTTTTTGATTGTAAAATTTGCTTGAATAATTAGCGGATGTGCCCCTGATGTACCTAAACAGTGGAACCCCCCACAAGTGACACCATTTTGGAAACTAGACCCCTCAGGGAACTTATCTAGATGTGTGGTGAGCACCCTGAACCCCCAAGTGCTTCACAGAAGTTTATAACATGGAGCCATGGAAATAAAAAAAAAAATCTAACTTTTTCCACAAAAATTATGTTTTAGCCCCAATTTTTTTTATTTTCACAAGTATAAGAGGAGAAAACGGACCCCAAAAACTTTTGTGCAATTTCTCCTGAGTACGCCAATACCCCATATGTGGGGAAAATACAGTGTTTGGGCGCACGGCAGAGTTCAGAAGGGAAGGAGAACTGTGTGACTTTTTGAATGCAAAATTGTCTGGAATCGAGAGCGGACACCATGGAGAGCCCCTGATGTGCCTAAATAGTGGAAACCCCCCACAAGGGACCCCATTTTGGAAACTACACCCTGAAGGATTTTATCAAGGGGTATAGTGAACATTTTGAACCCAGAGGTACGACATAGAATTTGATAACATTAGGTCATCATATTGAATAAGTTGTCATTAGTCTTGAGCGCAAGTGCTCGCTACTTGAGTTTGCATCGGGTACTCAGGTATGCACCATGTATCGCGCGTGCTCGAGTGACATGCTCGAGTCCCCGCCCGCATGATTCACAGTTATTAGACACCCAAAAAAAAACATTCGGGGATCGCTCGTGCATGGCAGGCAATACCCGCGAGTTATTTTTGGCCATGAAGCATATGGGGCGGAGACTCGAGCATGTCACTCGAGCACCCGCGATACTCAGTGCATACCCGAGCAACCAATGCAAACTCAAGTAGCGAGCACTTGCGCTCAACACTAGTCACCATATCGCCATCTTTTTTTTTACTTTTGAAAAAAATCCCAACCCTAACCCCAACCCCAGCCCTAACTCTAAGCCTAGCCCAACCCCAACCCTAGCCCAACCCTAGCCCAACCCCAACCTTAACCCTAGCACAACCTTAAACTTAACCCGAGAGTTTATATTTTACGCCGTTCCTAATGCGGTATAAGTGATTAGACAACTTTATTCTTCGGGTCGGTGCGATTACAGAGATACCAGATTCATATCGGGTTTTTATGATTGACAGCTGTCACATGCTAAAAGACGCTTTTTTTGTAAAATCTAGTTTTTGCATCGCCATATTTTGGGAGCTATAATTTTTCCATATTTTGGCAGACAGTCATGTGACGGCTTGTTTTTTGCGGGATGAGTTGACGTTTTTATTGGTGCCATTTTCGGGCACGTGAAATTTTTTGATCGCTTTCTATTCCGATTTTTGGGAGGCAGAATAAACACAAACCAGCAATTCCGGAATTGTTTTTTTTTTTTAATTTTTTTTTATGCTGTTCCGCGTGTGGTAAAATTGATAAGGTAGCTTTATTCTTCGGGTCAGTACGTTTACAGCGGTACACATTTATATCGTTTTTCTATGTTTTGGCGCTTTTACACAATAAAAGCTATTTTATAGAAAAAAATTTTTTTTTGCATTGCTTTATTCTGAGAGCTATAACTTTTTGATTTTTCGGCTGATGGAGCTGTATGGCGGCTTGTTTTTAGCGGGACAAGATGACGTTTTCAGCGGTACCATTTTTATTTATATTCGTCTTTTTGATCGAGTGTTATTCCATTTTTTGTTTGGCGGTATGATGATAAAGCATTGTTTTTTGCTTCTTTTTTTTTTTCTCTTTACCGTGTTCACTAAAGTGGTTAACTAGTGCGACAGTTTTATAGGTCAGGTCGTTCCAGATGCGGCAATACCAAATGTGTGTCCTTTTATTGTTTTGTTTTTTCATAATAATATTTATTGATGGGTACATTATATTTTTATTTTTGGTGGATTATTTTTTTTATTTTTTTTTTTCACTTTCTGACACTTTTTATTTTTATACTTTGTCCCACTCTGGGACTTTCACTTTTTTTTACTCTGGTCGCCTGCATAGCACAGTAATGGAGCACCATCCCTGTGGTATGCAGGCTGTCAGCGCTGAACAGGGAGAAGATAGTTTGGTCATGCACTGCGCATGATCAAAACTTCTTCCTGCTGTCTGGTGACCCGGATGTTGTCATGACGACATTGGTCATCATGGCAACATCCGGGAAGCCGCGGCAGACAGCGCAGGAGGCCGGAAGAGGAGGTGAGTATTGCGATCACCTCCCCTTGCCACCGCAATGCTGCGATCGACTTGGATCGCATCATTGCGGGGGTTAATGTGCCGGGAGCGGTGCGGGACCGCTCCCTGCACATTGTCACAGCTGACACCCGGTACTATCAGCTGACAACCGGCGGCGATCGCGCTCGCACAGCCTGTGTGCGCGCGCGATCGCAATGACATATTAATACGGGTCAGGCTCTTAAAGCCCAGGGCACAGACGCGTATTAATACGTCTTGGGCTTTAAAGGGTTTAAACACATTTTTTTCTACTTTTTACTTGCTTCAATAGTCTCCATAGGAGACATGAAGCTGCGATTGTCTGATCCCCAGTGTTACACATAGCAGGGCTATGAAAAAATGAAATGAAAAAACGCACACATAATTGGTATCGTCGCATCCGGAACGACTCGGGCTATAAAACTGTCACGTTATTTATTCCATTTGGCGAATGGCGTAAAAAAAAAAAAAAACAACATGGCAAAATGACGCTTTTTCATCATACTGAATAAAAAAGTCGCATGTAAAAACAAAAATGATGTAAATAAAAACGCCAAACCATCCGGCAAAAAAAAAAGTCATAATATGGCTCATTCGGCAAAAAAATAAAAAAGCTACAGCACTCAGAATATGGTGATGCAAAATCAAATTCTTTTTTGTAAAATCCTGCTGTTTTTAGTCTGTAAAAATAACACAACATAAAAAAAAATAATCATCTGGTATCACTGTAATCGTACCGACCCGACGTACAAATCGGTTTTATCACTTTTACCGCATGGCGAACGGTGCAAAAAATAAAAACAATAACTGAATTGCTGGTTTTTGTTCATTCTGTGTCTGAAAAATCTGAATAAAAAGGGATCAAAAATTACTATGTGCCCCAAAATGGTACCAAAAAAATCTGCAATCCGTCCCGCAAAAAATAAGCCATCATACAGCGATGTTCACTAAAAAAATAAAAAAAAGTTACAGCTCTCAGAATATGGCGACTAAAAAACTACTTTTTATTTAAAAAAAAAAAAAAAAAAAAAGCATTTTTACCGTGTGATCACAAAAAAACCCTAAAACCCATATAAATCTGGTATCAATGTAATCACACCGACTCGAAGAATAAATCCGTCTTATCACTTACCGCACAGTGAACCACGCAAAAATAAAAATAAGAACTATTCTTGTACTGCTGTCTATATGTTCATTCTGCCTCACATTTATCCTGCGCTCTCTGCTGAGCGCTTACGTCGGGTTTCCGTGTAAATTCACCAAAACTGGAATTCAGACAAAAAACCCATATGGAGTCAATCACTTATGAGGCCAATGGAGTCCCTTTAGACTGGTCTGTGTTCCCGACGGAGTCCCATCATTTTAGGCTTTTTTTTTTAGCGCACAAGTTTGGACGACCACAGATCTTTGTGCGCCTAAAAAAATGGAGACCACCGGATCAGATGCCAAACTGACTCCAAAGTGTCTCCATCTGCCTCATTATGGTGGGTGGTTCCGTCGGGGGTTTCGTCTGAATTGCATTTTTGTGAGATTTACATGGAAACTCCGACGTAAGTGCTCAGCGTAGCCTGGCGATCCAGTCTTATTCTGGAAGCAATCAAAAATTATGTACTCCGAAATGTTACCAATAAAAACCCTAATTTATCCCACACAAAACCAGCCCCCTCTCAGGTCTGTCATCTGTCACTGCAACTATGGGGGGTCCCACATTACAGGAAGAATAAAGACTCTTTAAAAGAAACAGCTCCCACCCCCTCAAATAAAATCCAGTGAATTCTGCGCTTCCAAATCCAGCTGCCCCCCTCCTTCTGAGCCCCACAGTGCCTAAACCACAGTAAGCAGCCACATGTTTGGCATTATTGTAGAGGGGAGAGCACTTAATTTACAGGGTGTGTGTCACCAGGAGAAATGTATGAGGGCGCTACAATATATGGGGGCACTACAATATATGGGGGCACAATATATGGGCACTAAACTGGCATATTTGGAATTCTCCAAAATAAAGCCTGGCGAGGATGGATGTTACATAATAGTCACAGCAGAAGTAGATGAATTCATTGAGATGTGTAATTTCTAAAATGGGGTAACTTTTGGGGTTTTTCTGCTGTTGTGGCATCTTTGGGGCTCCGTAAAGGTCACCTGCAAACTATTCTACCGAAATTTGTGCTCCAAATCCAAATAGCGCTCCTTCCTTCTCAGCCCTGTGTGTGGCCTAACAGTAATTTCTGACAACATATGGGGTATCATCGCGTTCTGGAGAAACTGCATAACAAATTATGGGTCCGTTTTCTTCTACTATCCATTGTAAAAATTACAAATTTGGGGCTAAAATTACATTTTTGTGAAAAAATGAACATTTTCAATATGACGACCTAATGTTAACAAATTCTGTGCAGTACCTGTGGGTTCAAAATGCTCACTATACCCCTGGATAAAATCCTTGAGGGGTCTAGTTTCCAAAATGGGGTAACTTGTCAGAGTTTTCCACTGTTTAGGCATATTAGGGGCTCTCCAAACGCGACAGGACACCCGCAGAACATTCCATCAAAGTTTGTGTTCCAAACGTCACTCCTTCCTTTCCAAGCCCTGCTGTGCGCCAAAACAATAGTTTTCGCCTACATATAGGGTATGTCCGTACTCAGGAGCAATTGCACAACAAATTTTGGGTTCCATTTTTTTCCTGTTACCCTTGTGAAAATAAAAAAATGGTGTCACTTGTGGGGTGTTTCCACTGTTTAGGCACGTCAGGGGCTCTCCAAACCAAACATGGCAATCGGTTTTGATTCCAGCCATTTTTTGCATTCAAAAAGTCAAAAGATGCTCCTTCCCTTCCGAGCCCTGCCGTGCACCCAAACAGTAGTTTTACCTCACATATGGAGTATCAGTGTACTCAGGAGAAATTGCACAACAAATTTTGTGGTCCGTTTTCTCCCGTTACCCTTGTGAAAATAAAATAATTTGGGTCTGAAGTTAACATTTTGTGAAAAAAAGTTAATGCAAATATTTTTATGCCCAAAAATGACAAAAGTATGGAAAGTAGGAATGATATATTTTTTGGGGGTTAGCCAATAAAGGTATGTATGCAAGCTTTCAGAGCGCAGAGGCCCCTTCTTCAGGCTATATTACGAATGAACTGATAAGACAAAAGGCAAAAAAATGTTTAGTTTCAAAAATTGCGCTGATAAAAAGTAGACATGTGGGAAATGTTATTTATTAACTGTTTTTCTTGTCACATAACTCTCTGATTTAAGGACATAAGAATTCAAAGTTTGAAAATTGTAAAATTTCCTTAAATTTCCGTTTTTTTCACAAATAAACGCAAGTCATATAGAAGAAATTTTACCACAATCATGAAGTACAAGATGTCAAGAAAAAATAAATCGCAGAATCACCGTCATCGGTTGAAGCGTTCCAGAGTTATTACCTCAAAGTGACACTGGTCAGAATTGTAAAATTTGGCTTGGTCATGAAGGACATAATTGGCTCCGTCACTAAGGGGTTAAAATAACCCATATGACATACAACATGATGGACTCATGTTGGCTGTAAGCCATAATCATCAACATGAACAGAAATAAACACGTGAAATATCTCACTCTGCGTGTAATGACTCTATATAATATAGGAGGTTCACTTTTTGTGTTGAAGAACTGAAATAAATTAACTTTTTGATCATATTCTAAATTAGTGAGAAGCACCTGTAGAAAGTATTAATCAGCCTCTGAACCCCCCGATCACCCCCCTATTACATAGAGCAGCAGGACACTAATGGATTTAGCATCTGAATAGATTCGATGGGAATTTTTCTACAACACGAGAGAGATTTCTCAATGTATTTTCTGGATCTCACAGTGAAGACCCTCGTCAGTGAAAGTACCGGTAATAAGGAGGATGTTATGATCTGCTACAGAGACTAAGGAAAGACAGGAGATCTGTCCCTACACGAACTAGGGACTGGGAAAAGTTGGACACCTCCTAGCAGAAATCGTACCAGTCAAAGACAAACACACAACAAAAAGTAAAGAGGTCAGAAGACCTAGCAAAACTAACAGAGAACGGCAACAGAGCACCAAGCTAGCTCAACAGTAGTAAATACAAATGAAGTCCAGCAATGCCAGGAGGGCGGAGCCGGATTAAAAAGGCAAAACTGGTCATGTGACCAGCAAACTAAAAAAAAACTAACAGGAGAGTTGTAACAGTACCCCCTCTTCTAAGAGGATCCTCCGGATCCCCTAGGCCCAGGCTTACCAGGAAACCTCCTGTGAAACGCTCGGACAAGTCTGGAAGCGGAAACATCATCCGCCCTCACCCATGAGTTATCCTCAGGTCCGAAACCCTTCCAAGCGACGAGATACTGCAAACTCCCTCTATACCGTCTAGAATTTAGGATGCGGGAAATTTCATATTCCCCGTCCTCCACCACCGGAGGAACAGTGGCAGAGGCGTCACCATCCGACACATCAGCTTTTTTCAACAGAGAAACATGAAACACCGGATTAATCCTCCAGGACGTAGGAACCTCCAGCCTAACAGCAGATTGGTTAACTATCTGAAGCACCTTAAAGGGCCCTACGAACTTGAGACCCAATTTTTTAGAAGGAATCCTCAATCGCAGATTCTTAGAGGACAACCAAACCATGTCACCAACAGCAAACAAAACCTCTTGCCGTTTCCTATCAAAGTACCTCTTAGATTTTTTGTTAGCCTCCTGAAGATTACCACGCACATCCGTCCAAACTCTCTCCAAATCACCGGAAAAACTCTCCTCCTCAGGCACAGCCAAAACCAATTTGGAGAATGACCCAAAAGACGGATGTCTCCCAGAACAACAAAAAAAAGGCGAACACCCAGCAGAAGAGGATGTATGGTTGTTAAGAGCAAATTCAGCAAGTGGCAGAAACTCAGACCACCCCTCTTGATTGTCTGCCACAAAACAACGCAAGAACTGCTCAACATCCTGGTTCTTCCTTTCTGTCTGGCCATTAGACTCAGGATGATATCCGGATGAAAACGACAAATGGACTCCCAACCTGTCACAAAAGGCACGCCAAAAACGAGCCACAAACTGAGGTCCCCTATCAGAAACAATGTCAGTAGGAACACCATGTAGTCTGACAATCTCCTTGACAAAGGCCTTAGCGAGTGTCTTAGCGCAAGGCAGTTTGATAAAGGGAACCAAGTGACACATCTTGCTAAAACGGTCCACGACCACCCAGATGACCGTGAAACCTTCAGAGGGAGGAAGGTCAGTAATAAAGTCCATAGCCAGATGTGTCCAAGGTGCACTAGGAACCTCCAGAGGGCAAAGCAACCCCGCAGCAGGAGCATGCGTAAACTTGGATCTAGCACACACAGTACATTGGCGCACCCACTTAATGACTTCCTTCTGCCATCCAGGCCACCAAAAACTACGACCCACAAGTCTCTTGGTCTCAGAAATTCCTGGATGACCTGCCAACCGAGACTCATGACTCTCAACAAACAAATCTCTCCTAAAGGTCCTAGGCACAAACAACCTCCCATGGGGAGTGTTAGATGGGCTATTCTCCTGTGCTTTAAGAATCTCATCCTCCAAAACGGAGTCCAAAGCAGCAATCACAACACCTTCTTTTAAAATGGTCTCCTCTTCCTCCTCAACACCGACCATGGGAGAAAAGCTCCGAGACAAAGCATCCGCTTTAACATTCTTGGTACCCGGGATGTAAGTAACGGAAAAATTAAACCGCGAGAAAAAAAGTGCCCACCTAGCCTGACGGGCATTCAAGCGCTTGGCAGCATCAAGATAGATCAGATTTTTATGATCAGTGAAAACCTGAATGGGAAATTCAGCACCTTCCAAGAGGTGACGCCAGTGTTCAAATGCGAGTTTAATCGCCAGCAATTCCCGATTACCAATATCGTAATTAAGTTCAGTCTCGGAAATTTTTTTTGAAAAAAAGGCACAGGGATGTACTCCATCCTTGTTTTCCTGAGACACCACCACACCAACCCCCACCAAAGAAGCATCAACCTCAACCAAAAACGGCTTAGTCACATCAGGCTGCATAAGGATGGGAGCAGAGGTGAACCTCTCCTTTAAAAACACAAAAGCTTCAATGGCCTCAGAAGTCCACTGAACCGCATTAGCACCTTTCCTGGTGAGATCGGTCAGCGGTTTGACAATAATAGAAAAATTTTTTATGAATTTTCTGTAATAATTGGCGAAACCCAAAAACCTCTGTATCGATTTCAAACCAATAGGCCTAGGCCATTCCTGCACAGATTGAACTTTAACCGGGTCCATCTCAAAACCTTCACTGGAGATAATATAGCCCAAAAAACTAATTCTCTGTACAGCGAACTCACATTTCTCCAGCTTAGCAAAAAGCGAATTGTCCATTAATAACTGTAATACCTCACGTACGCTCCGCCAATGAGACTCCAGATCAGGCGAATAAATCAAAATGTCATCCAAATACACAACCACATTTTTGCCGATTAAAGGTCTAAGGATATTGTTAATAAGATTCTGAAAAAATGCTGGAGCATTGGTGAGACCAAAAGGCATAACCAGATTCTCAAAATGACCCACAGGAGTGTTAAAAGCAGTCTTCCATTCATCACCCTCCTTCATGCGCAACAAATTGTATGCCCCCCGGAGATCAATTTTAGAGAACCACTTGGCCCCCACTAACTGGTTAAATAAATCAGGAATCAATGGCAGTGGGTAAGGATTGCGTACAGTAATTTTATTAATTTCACGAAAGTCCAGACAAGGACGTAAACCGCCATCTTTTTTTTTTACAAAAAAAAATCCAACAGCCACAGGAGACTTGGAAGGCCTAATGTGACCAGCGGCCAAGCTTGTCTGTATGTATTCCTCCAAAGCCTTTCTCTCAGGAATAGTAAGATTAAATAAACGACTCTTAGGAAGAGTCGCTCCAGGGACAAATTCAATGGTACAATCATAGTCTCTATGGGGAGGCAAAACCTGCGACTCCTCCTCAGAAAAAACTCTCCAAAAATCCTGAATAGGTACAGGCAATTCCCCTCTATCCACAGCAGCAATGCGCCCGTTACAACACTTGTCATAACACTTAGAGCTCCAGGACTTAATTTCATTGGTAGACCAATCCAGTACAGGATTGTGCAATTTTAACCAGGGTAACCCCAATATTACTGGAGAAGGCAAATTATCCAATACCACCAAATCCAAATTCTCTTGATGAATACCATTAATAGTGAGGGGAAATTCACAGACCTTGTGAGTAACACTCTTCAAGGGAGAGCCATCGACAGAAACCACAGCAATAGGGGATGACAAAGTTTTAGGTTCTAATCTAAGTTTTTCCAAGAATCCCCCATCAATCACATTCAGAGTAGATCCACAATCCACAAATACCCGAAATTCAATTAATTCATCCTGAGCAGCAGTAGTGGCAGATAGGAATACTCCCTTAGAATTTAAAAACAGGCAATACGGGCATGACTGACCATTTTTTTTTCTTTTTTCATACGAAGCACACAGCTCTTAATAAAATGACCAGAATTTCCGCAATAGAAACACAAGCCTTCAGAAAGTCAGCGGTCTTTTTCCTGAGAGCGGGGTGTCATCGCCCCAATTTCCATCGGCTCACCATTGTCAGCACTGAACCTCTCAGGACTCGAAGCTGACATAGCAGAGGATTTGCTCTCATTAACCCTTGCACGCAGTCTCCTGTCCACCCGTATAGCTAATTGCATTGCCTCCTGCAAGTTTCCAGGTGTGGGATAAGCAATCAGTAAATCCTTAACCCTTTCACCTAGTCCTGCAAGAAACAAGCTTTTCAAAGCTGAATCGTTCCACCCCACCTGGGCAGACCACCGACGGAAGTGAGAACAATATTTTTCCACATTACCTGATCCCTGCCTCAAACGTCTTAATTCAGACTCAGCAGATGAGACACGATCAGGATCATCGTACAATAAACCCAAAGCAGAAAAAAAACTATCCACTGATCTAAAGCACGGATCACTAGGTTGGAGAGAGAAGGCCCATCCCTGAGGATCTTTGCGCAAAAGTGACATTATGAACCCTATGCGCTGTGATTCATCACCAGAGGATCCGGGTCTCAAACGAAAATATAATAGACAAGCATTTTTAAAAGAAAAAAAATCTTGTTGTTCGCCAAAAAATAGATCAGGCAGACGTACCTTTGGTTCCACAAAATGCGCTCCAGAACAGCTACTCACGTGTTGTTGGAGCTTGGCCACCTTCAGAGAGAGTCCCTGCAAGCGTTGAGCCAAATCTTGCACCGAGACCATGATGGAAAACTGGAGGACTTTCCTTAGAGATATTTTTTTTTTTTTTTTTTTTTTTTAAGGCTGGACTTACTGTTATGATCTGCTACAGAGACTAAGGAAAGACAGGAGATCTGTCCCTACACGAACTAGGGACTGGGAAAAGTTGGACACCTCCTAGCAGAAATCGTAGCAGTCAAAGACAAACACACAACAAAAAGTAAGGAGGTCAGAAGACCTAGCAAAACTAACAGAGAACGGCAACAGAGCACCAAGCTAGCTCAACAGTAGTAAATACAAATGAAGTCCAGCAATGCCAGGAGGGCGGAGCCGGATTAAATAGGCAAAACTGGTCATGTGACCAGCAAACTAAAAAAAAACTAACAGGAGAGTTGTAACAGAGGACAACTACATGCCATAACATTAACGCAATGACGGGTAAAGAGAATAACACTTATAATCTGGTGACATTGGCACAAGTCAGGGGTGGCAGAGATTAGACAGCAAATAGACAGTTCTTAAAGGGAACCTGTAATCAGGAATTACCCCCTTAATGCACCACCAGTGACATTTCACTCAATGCAATTAAAAATGGAGTTTTAATCTATCATAAATGTATGTAAATGAGATTGATGAGTGACACAGGCGGCCGTACATCCAGGAGCAGTCGAGCTCCAGCCGCCATCATCATGTCCACAGTATGTCTAAGGGCATGATGGGAAACATTAGGAGGAGACTGGAATGGGGGCGTGGCCTGAAGTCCTGTCATGTAAGACGCAGGATTTCTGAGCTCTGTGAGAACACCCTATAAAGCGACTGATATCTCTACTACAAGAAGCTAGTCTAGTCTGAAACCTTTTGGAGAAGATATAGATTTGCCTCTGGATCATTTTAAGACCACCCGTGTCTTTTTACACCCTGGCACAGCCGAGATATTGACTTTGAAACAGACATGACAGGTCGGCGAGTGGAGCCGCAGTACAGACCCCTGCGCCATAAAAAAAATAGTGCCCCGTTTTCAGCTGCCAGTGTGGCCATCAAGTGATGGTCACTTATTTTATTTATATAAACTATCTCTGGACCTCAATGGGTACTTATTAAATCATCCTCACCTCCCTATACGCCGGCACACCCGAGTGGTTACTGCTCTTAACAAGCGGGTACGGACGCTGCGGTCTGGGGAGAAGAGCCGCAGTACAAATCCTTGCACCCAAAATAGTCCCCTGTTCTCGTCTATTTGAGTGGCCATCTGGCGATGGTCACGCAGAAAATTTGTCTCTTCCACTTCTAACAATCGGGGGGACCATCCCCAACCCGCTCCTATCTCCCCTGTAAGTGGCACACCGGTGCAATATCCCTTCAATAGAACGCATCTGCCGGACGATCCCTGCTGCGGATCATTGCTCGTGCCTGCGGTCTCCATCCAGCTCTCTCATACTCGCTGAGGAGCGCTACAAGTCAAGACTCAAGACCCCTACAGACACCAGGGATTTAATCTAAAGTATCAGATCACCCTCCTCTTTCTTTTATTACAGAGAGGAACCATAAAAAAACCTTGTACGATTTTGGCCAGATCTAAATATTGCGATCTAAAAAATAACAGTTTAACCGCAGAACCTCATAAGAAATCCCTCCACAGCGATTACTTCATAGCAACCATTTTCCTCTTGCTCCCTCATAAACAGTGGTTAATAGCCTAGGTGTGTATGGACTACAAAAACCATAGATAGTACCTCTGATTTCATCCACTCAATATCTACTATATGTGGAAGCTCTGTCTGAATCAGACTTAGTAAATGAAAAAAAAAACCTTAATTTCCATGCCATACACTATGCATTAGGTTCTCACAGTCAACAATAAACCTATCCACTATAGTTCCTTTGGTCAATATCTATCACCATTGAATTATACAAGTGACTTACTCTACTCTGTGAACCTATTACGTTCGGCACTGAATTCACCTACTAATCCATAATAAATCTCATCTGAATCCATTATAGGAGTGAGCAACAACTTTGTCTCTTCTGGTGGAGTCTCTGATCCGGGGTTACCCCTCATCATATACAGCCCTAATCCTAACCTACGCTTTATCCTCCCTATTCAGGATCTCATCATCAATTATCTTATACTTTTCCAACTTTCTTTTCCATCCTCCAAAATGGACAAAAGTGGTCTCAAATCTAAATCCACAAGCTCCAAAAACATTAAATCTGTACACAACATAAAAATGGGCTCTCAGAAAGAAAATCAGAGCCTTCTTCGAAACACTAGACACATTTCTCTCTCATCTACTTCATAAGAATCCCCTAACTCGATTAGCCCTTAAGGAGACTATATAACAACCCGGAGTCTTCCAGACAAAAACAATACTCCTCTTATGGTGGACAACCAAAATCCAACACACATCTTAATAATTCTATTAAATCTGGTATAAACAAACACCATCTTTCTGCTACTGAAGACCCTCCTGTCGATGAAATGGATTTTTCAGTATCGTCAAAGAGGAAGGAACCTGATAACAGAGAAGTCAAAGACTCTACCTGTCAGGGGTTTTCTGGGATTGAAGATGACGTCACCTCTCCCACTCAAAGTCCGAATAGATACCATCGTAGGCAAAATCAATTTCCTTTTTCTTCCCAATCTCGAGATAATAAACTAAAATCCTCAATCAGTTTTGAAGACATTAACTCTTCTGATAAAAACGCCTCTGAAAACTTTATGAGGAAATTGACAAAAGCTTTAAACAACAATATGGAACTAGGCTTTGAACGACAAGCAAATCTTCTCCAATCCACTCTTAATGCCATCACTCAGAGAATTGAAGACAGTAAAATAAGAATCACTTCAGTTGAAAAAAAAAAAACCAGACCAATTATCAAAATCCCACCAAGATTTGCATCAGGAAATTTCTAAACTTAGATCTAAGCTGTCAGATCTAGAGGATCGTAACCGGAGAAATAACATCAAACTCCTAGGGATTTCTGAAAACATCTTGCAAAATAATTTAACAAACTATGTCATAGACCTATTTCATAAAACTATTCTAAACCTAGATATGTCTATCGACAGAATCCATCGCCTACCTCGTCCCCCTGGTCTTCATCCAGATTCCCCAAGAGATACCATTTTACGAATCCGCTTTTTTTCCACCAAAGAGAAGATCCAAAATTTCATCAAACACAATAAATCTTTCCCATATCCATTCTCCCATATTAATTTTTTTTTTCGGATCTATCTAAAGACACTATAAACACTCGGAAATCCTTCGGTGAAGTCACCTCTTCGCTGAGATCTTTGGAGGTTCCCTACAGGTGTGGCTTTCCTACTAAGCTCCTTGTTTTTTTTTCAAAGGAAAGACTATACCCCTATTCACTCCAGAAGAAGGCATCAAATTTATTTCTTCATTAAAATCTGTCTCTCCAACCAGAGTGAATCGCTGAGTGAGACTTTTGTTTTTTTTTTGGGACTTCCTCACCACCATTTATAAACATTTTTTGTATATTTTTTTTTGTACACCCTTCATGTCATTGCTAACCTTTGACGGTTTCCTCACTTGTTGAACTCTGCATTCCAGACCTAGTCTTTTTGACTTGAAATATTGAGTAGATATTTTTTGTTACGCAGGTCTTTAATGTCATTTTAGCTGTATGTTGTTTGTATTTTTCTCTAATTCAAATTACATTACAAGGCTTCCGAAAAGTTAATCGGGATGTCCCTCTTCACTGAACTTTCCCCCACCAAGAGGAGAGATCCCTTTCTTTGGCGGTGCTCCTTCAGGAGAACTTTTTCTTCTATGTTTGTTCCTTTTAAATATCTCAAGTAAGATTTTATAGTTCATATTTAATTAAATTTCTATTTTACACCGTGACTGCTGTGACTTACTGCGGTCTCACTCTGCGATTCAGAACGTATTTGTTCTGCAGTCTGAGAATTTCGCCGTTCTTCACAGCACTTACTGCCTATATTCCATCTCTTAGCTTGACTTCATTTTGCTTGGTTCCATCATTATTTAATTAATATAATCTTACCCCTAAATACATTACACCACGTCATGAGCACCAATTTTCTCTCATATAAATGTCAGAGGCCTAAACAGTCCCATGAAAAGGTTCACAATTCGGAGAGAGATCAAAAATAGCCGTGCTGACATAATTTGCCTTCAAGAGTCCAAATTTAGTAAATCTAACCACCCATCTTTCCAACAAAGAGACTTTCCCCATATTTTTAAAGCTCTCAATGATAATAAAAAAGCAGGAGTTATTACAATTATAAAGAACACTATCCCTTTCAAATTGATAGAGGAACTAGGGGATGACTTGGGTAGATTCCACATATTAGTTTGTTATCTTAATAATTGCCCATGCACCATTGCCAATATCTATGCCCCTAACAAAAGAATTTTCAAATTCCTGGAATTTTTTTAATAAGTTTATCAACTAATAAGAAAAGGCGATCTAATTTTACTCGGTGACTTTAATATAGTACCTGAATGCTTTATTGACTCCTCCAATTCCAAAAGACAATCCTCCCCTAGTCTAAATTCCTGGTTGACAAGAAATTAGTTTTTTGATGTATCAACTAATTTTCTAGAGAACACACACATTTCTCTGATGTTCACAACTGCTCTTCTAGAATTGATTTACTACTTACCGACACCTTCTCTATTTCCAAATTTGTAGAGGTCTCAATCCTACCAAAATCCATCTCTGATCACTCACCAGTTTTGGGAAAAATTCAAAATTGGTCCTAATCTACTAAACAAACAATTATGGAGATGTAACTCCTCCCTCCTTCATTTCCCCTCCTATAAATCTGAAATTGAATCATCTATTAAACAGTATTTTATTGAAAGGACGTCCAATGAAGTAAGCCGTTCCATATTTGGAACGCTCATAAAGCGGTTATAAGAGGTATCCTGATGAAATTACCCTCAATTCACAAGAAGAAATACAGAGAAAAAATTTCCTATTTACAAACCCAATTAAATGTTAAAATAGCCTCACAATCTAACTTAGCCTCCCCCTCGCCCACCCTTCAAGAAGAAATAATTACACTCAGACAGGAACTCAAAAAATAACTCTTTTCCTCATACGATACATACATCAATTCATGTCAATTTAAATCTTATTATTCCCTTAACAAACCATCTAAATTCATGTCCCAGAGAATTAAACATTCCAGAATCAAACAAAGAATTGATAGAATCCTATCTCCATCAGGCGAAATTAAATATCATCCTAAAGATATTGCTGAATCATTTGCCAAATATTACTCAAACTTACATAATCTTGATTCTGACCCTTCCATTAAACCCCCAAATGAGGAATCCATTAACAACTTTCTCTCCAGTATTAATCTCCCTAAAATCAATCCATTAGACCTAGAATCTCTTAATCTTCCCTTCTCAACTGATGAAATTCTAGCCACAATACAAAAACTCAAATCTATGAAGTCTCCTGGTCCTGACGGATTCAGCAAAGAGTATTATAAAAATTTTGGCACCCTCCTTGCTCCTCATCTTGCAACAGTCTTTAATTTGGCCTCGGCTCAGGGCTCCTTTCCAACAGAAATGATGGAAGCTACAATCATTCTCATCTACAAATCTAAAGGAGATCCTGACCAGGTTAAAAATTACAGACCGATCTCTTTAATTAATTCCGACTTAAAAATATATGCAAAAATATTAGCAAATAGATTAGAAACAATCTTACCTAAACTCATTAATAACGATCAGATAGGATTCATTGTGGGTCGTCAATCGACCGATGGTACCAGGAGACTTCTAAATATTATAAATAAAATTAATACCTCTAATCTTTCATCTATCATCCTTTCCTTAGACGCCCAAAAGGCATTTGATAGACTAAATTGGAGATTCCTCAAACTTACCCTTGCCAAATTTGGGTTTAATAATAAAAGTCTGTCCTCTATTTTTGCACTCTATTCTTTCACTAAGGCCAAAGTATACGCAAACAATCACCTTTCAAACCCCGTTGAGATATCAAACGGCACTAGGCAGGGTTGCCCCCTATCTCCTCTATTATTTGTCCTTGCTCTCGAACCCTTAGTTCAATCTATAAGAGATAACCCTGCTATCAAGGGTATCCATACTCCTACTCGTCACTTCAAAATCAAACTTTTTGCAGATGATTTGATTCTCTCCTTAACTGACCCCGCTACCTCTATATAAGAACTTTTAATTACGTTAAAAGCCTTTTCTGAAGTCTCACACTTTAAAATCAATTCTGACAAATCTCAAATTCTTTACTTTAATCTAAAAAGCTCTACCATCGACGACATCAGGAATTTATCCTCTTTCAACTGGGAAAATAAGGAAATACCGTATCTGGGAATCTTCCTAACTAAAAATTTGAAATCCCTTATTCCTACAAACATGGATAATATTTCTAAAACTATTTCTAATGACCTAATCTCTTTTAACACCTCCGAATTATCTTGGGTAGGTAGGGTAATGGTAATCAAAACCTATATATACTCCCTAAAATCTTCTATATCTTTAGAACTCTCCCCATTATCATTCCTATGTTCTATCTCTCCAAGCTACAAAAATTACTAAACGACTTTATTTGGAATCATAAAAAAATTAGAGTAGCTTCTAAGGTCCTGTATGAAAACAAACTTCATGGCGGAGTCTACCAAAACTTCACGCATACTACCTCGCTAATTTAGTTAAACAAAGTAACGGGTGTTTTAACCTTAAATTCACTCCTGCTTGGCTAGACCTAGAATTAGCTCATAACAATTACCAAACCTTGAGAAACCTTCTATTTAAACATTTGCTTAATCCAAAGTCTCACGAACCAACCCATCCCATTCTACAAGCTACCATCTTCGCTTGGAAAACATTGGCCAAACCTAGAAAAAAAAAATATAAAAAAAATCAGACCAAATCGTAAAACCTCTCCTTCCTGTCTGACAATTTAATTCTTGATCAACATTTACTCCCTTCGTGGAATTCAGTTGGCCTCCAAAATATAAAAGATATTTATAATGGCTCCAGTTTTACTCCCTTCAAAGATTTAAAAAAGAAACAATCTTTCTATGACTGTTTTTTTATATTCTACATCTCTGAAGGATAATATAAACACTATCTTATCTAACAAAGCTCCTCTATCTGAGGTTACATGTAACCTAATTAATGATGGGGATCACAAGGTCTTCTGGAACACTAAATATCTTTACGATACTTTTAATGACGACCCTTCTTTTTTCAAACTTTTCTACATGCACAAGTGGGAAACAGATCTAAACAAAATATTCACCCTTGAACAATGGGAGAATGCAATAGATTACTCCTATTCTTCAAATATCTCTATGCTCCTTCATGAGTCTTTCTTCAAAATTTTATCCAGATGGTACCTCACCCGTTAAGACTCGCTCATTTTTCTAATGATGGTTCCTCTCTTTGTTGGAGAAACTGCGGCCAACCAGGCACACTTTTTCACATCTTTTGGAGCTGCCTCAAAATTAAATCACTTTGGAGCCAGGTTTTTTCCTCTGCTAACAAATTTATTCAATAATAATTTTCCCAATTACTCCTCAAATAGCCCTCCTCTCTCTAGATTTAGAAAATGTTGAACCTTTCCAAAGACAACTTGTGATACACATCTTTCTCGTAACCAAGAATTCTATTGCCGCCCTTTGGAAGGATTCTCAACCTCCTAAACTTTGTGACATCATTGAAAAAAACTCTCTCTCTCCATAGCTCATTAGAATCTAGATATGCCCTAATCAATAACTATCTTCCTAAAGATCACAAAAAATGGAACTGCTGGACCTCAAAATCCCCCTGATTCTCTCATCTTTGACATTGTTATTTGAATACTTCTCTTTTTTCAATTGGTACTTTAGTGGGTAAGTTAAATATTGATTATATATAGTATAAACCTAATGATAATTCTCAAACGTTTTTTTTTATATCTCTAATTTGCTATACTCGTTACTATCTACTTTGTAACAAATTAAGTTCTCCCTTTTTCCCTACCCTTCTCCCTCCTTTTTCCTTGTCGGTGGAAAATTAAATACATTTCTCACCTCCCCCTCTTTATCATTCCCTTCCCTTTGTTAAATCTAAATTTAATAAAAATTATTGGAAAAGAAAGACTGAAATAGCACTGAAGGCACATTAACCCCTTAAAGGACCGAGCCACTTTGTATGTTAATGACCCGGCCTCATTTTACAATTCTTTTTAAATCAGATGTTTTTTTATTGATTTGTATAAAATTTTACACAAAGGAAAAAAAAAAAAAAGGAAAAGAAACACAGCTCTCCACCCCCCAACCTTAAGAAGCATTAAATATGAGTTATTTATACATCTTGGCTCTGCACAACCAGCATAATTAGATGAACAAACATTTGAGCATAGTAACAATAGTCCATCCAATTACATATAACTGGTGGAAGTGCTAATAACATTTTTATTAATTTCCAAAGAACTTTCATTTGAGGCATCGTATAAACGTAACTCAAAGCAAGCCGAGGCGAAATCCCCTCAGTTCTCTAGATGTCAAACCAGAACCATCAATCCATAGACCCCATATCTTGTCAAATTTACAGATAGCATCTCTTTTTTAGGTAAATGCCTTTTCCCAAATTTACTAGCCAGTTACCTTTATCATTCTGGTATCATGGGCTCCTGATCTGCTATTAATTTTCTTGCCATATATAACATAAGTGCCGCCGCAATTTTGCCGTACTCCTCAATAGTCAAATCTTCAACATATCCCAGTATACATCCTAATGGTGAAAGCTCTATGTCAATTGAATAAACCCTGTTAATCATTGCTACAACACTCTTCCAGAAGGACACCAGGTTAGGACCGTTCCACATCATATGAAGCATGTCTGCTATGCTAGTTTTGCATCTAGGACAGTGCGGACTTGAACGAAATCTGATGTTAAATAAGAATTGATGTGTCCTGTATACCCGGTGTATCACATATATATGGGATTCACTTAAAGACAATTGTGGAACTCTTTCCAGTATATCTGACCAGTGATTTTCCTCTATGGGTCCCATTACACTCTCCCATTTCTCTTTTGATCGCGTCGGCTGGTTTGTCAATATAATGTAAGAAAAATATTTAGATTTGAGAGTCCTCAGTGGTTGATACCTTTTAATGGCTGACTGAAAAGATGGTAACAAATTGCAAGCTTTCAAGACTACTGAGGTCTCTTCATCAGGCTAGTATACCACAAAATCTGAAGAGTCACATATTTATACACAATAAGACACACAGACTCTCAAATCTAAATATTTTTCTATCTACTGGCTAACACGGTACAAGAATATATATTTTCCCTATATCAATATAATGTCCAAGAGAATGTTATAAAGTAATGAGATCAGTCCTCGAGAACTGTGTAGATTAGCTATTCTCTGTATTATTGAGTTTCGGGGTACCCCTCCTTCCAGAACAATGCCTTCCCCCCGATATGCGCGCCTAAATTGTAAGTATCTATAGAATTCAGAGGAGGTAACTCATATTCATTGTGTAGCTGTGAGAATTCCTTAATCACACATTGTACAATTCTGACCGGCGTCCCTTTATGTGGTGATAACTCTGGAGCGGCCGCACATCCCAGCGATTCGGAGACTGTGGCTTCCTGGCACATTGCTCTTCATGTCAGTGGTAAATTTCGGTCGTTATTATTTGCATTTATTTATGAAAATATAAAAAATGTAACAAAAAAAAACTGAGTATTTTGCAGTTTAGAAACATTTAATTTTTATGTCCTTAAACCAGATAGTTTTACCACCACAAATAGTTAATAAATAACATTTCCGCTATATCTACTTTATATCAGCATCATTTTTTTAAAAAAAAATTTTTCTTGTTAGGAAGTTAAGGGTTAAAATTTTATCAGCAATTTCTCATTTTTACAACAAAATTTACAAAACTAATAATTTTTAGGGACCACATCACATTTGAAGTGACTTTGAGGGGCCTATTTGACAGAAAATACCCCAAGTGACACCATTCAAAAAAATTGCACCCCTCAAAGTGCTCAAAACCACATTCAATAAGTTTATTAACCCTTCAGGTGCTTCACAGGAATTAAAGCAATGTGGAAAGAAAAAATGAAAATTTTACCTTTCCCACAAAAATGTTGCTTTAGCCCCAAATTTAGCATTTTCACAAGGATAACAGGAGAAAATGGACCATACCATTTGTTATGCACTCTCTCCTGAGTACACCAATACCCTATATGTGGGGGAAAACCAATGTTTGGGCGCACGGCAGGGCTCAGGAGGGAAGGAGCGCCATTTGACTTTTGAAGTGCAACATCAGCTGAAATTGATAGCGGACGCCATGCCGCGTTTGCAGAGCCCCTGATGTGCCTAAACAGTGGAAACCCCCCACACAAGTGACGCCATTTTGAAAACTACACCCCCTCAAGGAATTTATCTAAAATGTATGGTGAGAAATTTGAAGCCACAGGTGCTTCACAAAGTTTCAAAACATTGGACTGTGAAAATTAAAAATTAATTTTTTTCCCCAAAAATTTTGTTTTAGCTCCAAATTTTCTATTTTCACAAATAAATCATCTAGGGGTGCAGTGATCATATTGACTCCATATGTATTTTACAAAGTATTATACTATTGAACGGTGAAGAAAAAAAAATACATTTTTACCACTATAATGTTGTTTTAGCCCCAGATTTTACATTTTCACAAAGGGAAATGGGTAAAGATGACCACATAATTTGTTACACAACATCTGCTGAACGTGTCAATACCCCATGTGTGTCTGTACAGTACTGCTTAGCCATACGGTGAGACTCGGGAGGGAAGGAGCAATATTTGACTCTTGGAGAACAAATTTGTATAGAATAGCTTACGGTCTCCATATACAAAGCCCCTAAGTGGCAGAAGAGCAGAATCCCCCCCTCAACTGACCCCCATTTGGAAATTACCCCCCTCTGTGCATTTATCTACAGGAGTAGTGATGAATTTGACTCAATGGGTGTTTTCCAGAAACTATCATCAATGGATGTTGCTAGGTGAAAATGCAAATCTGCCAATATAGTGCCCAGTACATTGCAGTACCTTTACATTGTAGCGCCAATACATCATGCCCAGCTCGCGCTTCTGGAGTCACACACCCTAAAAATTAAGTGGGCTCTCCTCGCTACAGTAATGACAAACATGTGGATGCTAACTGCACACTGTGGGGCCCAGGAGGAGGGGGGGGGGGTATTTGGATTTGGGAGCGCAGATTTTGCTGAATTTCTTTTAGTGGGAGCCACGTCACTTTTCCAGAGCCTTTGTTCTACCAGTAATGTGAACACCCCCTATATTACTGTTTACAGATGATGAACCTGAGTGGGGACTTGTTTTTTTGAGGGTTGAATAGAAGCTTTTAATGGTGGCATTTTTGGGTACAGAACATTTTGGATCACATTTATCCTGTGCTCTACGCTGAGCACTTACATCGGGGTTTTAATCTAAATCTATAAAATACGTGATTCAGATGACATCCCGAGAAGAATCCATTCACTATAATGAGGCAGCAGAGTTACTCTGGACACCGTCAGGGCTCTGTTCAGCGTTGTCCTTCTTTTCAGAAGTGCACAACACTGTGGCAGACTGCGCTTTTATGTACGCTTAAAAAGACGGACACTGCCGGATCACAGGTCAGACGGCGTTCACAATGTCTCCATCTGCCTCATTATAGGGAATCTTCCCCCGGGGTTTCTGTCTGAATCACAAGCTCAGTCATTTATATGGCAGCACGGGACTTGTGTAAGAAAAATATGAAAGTAAAGGATGGAAGTAATATAAAAGCCAGTCATTATTATACATTGGACATTATTACACACCTGTGGAAACATCTACCGTAATCTCCTCCTTCACGTCCCTCACACACGGCTGATCCCCGCTCGTCATCGTTTCTTCTTCTGTTTCATCCTTCACTTCATTCTTAGTTGGATCTTCCTCCTGATATATCAGATGTAACAATCAGCACAATACAAGAAACCACCAAAATCTATGACCTCGATCAGAAATGTCCCCCCATATACAGATCCAGTACAGGGCTCAGCACCATCTACCTGATGACTCTCCGGGATGTTGTGATTCTCCTCTGGACAGTCCTGGGGATACAGAGGACGGGGACATCTCTCTGGTGGATTTCTTTCCATGAATCCATCTGTAGGAAACACACAGTGAAGGAATACAGTGGGATGTAAAAGTTTGGGCACCCCAGGTCAAAATTTCTGTTATTGTGAACAGTTAAGTAAGTTAAAGATGAAATGATCTCTAAAAGGCCTAAAGCTAAAGATGACACATTTCCTTTTAATTTTAGGCAAAAAAGTATATATTTTCATCTTTTACATTTTAAAAATTTCAAAAAGGAAAATGGTCTGATGCAAAAGTTTTGGCACCCTGCATGGTTAGTACCTAGTAACGCCCCCCTTTGCAATTATTACGCTTTTTGTAGCCAGACAAGAGTATTTTAAATCTTGCTTGAGGAATTTCCATCCATTCTTCCTTGGAAAATTCTTCCAGTTCTGTGAGATTCCTGGGTCGTCTTGCCTCCTCTGCTATTTTGAGGTCTAGACACAGATTCTCAGTGATGTGAAGATCAGGGGAATGTGAGGGCCATTGTAAAACCTTCAGCTTGTGTCTTTTGAGGTCATCTATGGTGGATTTTGACGTGTGTTTAGGATCATTATCCATTTGTAGAATCATCCTCTTTTCACCTTCAGCTTTTTTACAGATAGTGTTATGTTTGCATCAATAATTTGTTGAAATTTCATTGAATTCATTTTTACCTCTACCCGTGAAAGGTTCCCCGTGCCATTGGCTGCAGCACAACCCCAAAGCATGATTGATCCTCCCCCATGCTTAATGGTTGGCGAGATGTTCTTTTCCTGAAATTATGTGCCCTTTTTTCGCCACACATACCTTTGATCATTGGGGCCAAAGAGTTCTGTTTTAACAGGACTTGTTTCCAAAATGCATCAGACCTTCTTAGAGGTACTTTTGCATACTTCTAACACTGAATTTCATGGTGAGGATGCAGGAGAGGTTTTCTTCTCATGACTCGTCCATGAAGGTCATATTTGTGCAGGTGTCTCTGAACAGTAGAACAATGTACCACAACTCCAGAGTCTGCTAAATCTTTCTGAAGGTCTTTTGCAGTCAAGCGGGGGTTCTGATTTGCCTCTCTAGCAATCCTACAAGCAGCTCTCACTGAAATTTTGATTGGTCTTCCATTTCTTTATTACATTTCAAACTGAGGAAAGGGTAACTTGAGAACGCTTTGCTATCTTCTTATAGCCTTCTCCTGCTTTGTGGGTTTCCACCATTTTCAGAGTGCTAGAAGAACCCAAGGCTGCAGTTTTTGGTACAAGGTTAGAGGAGGCTGGTTTTTATAAAGCTGGGAAATTTGCATCACCTGGCCTTTCCTAACGATGACCGTGAATGAGCCATAACCCTAACAGGCTAATTAAGGTCTGAAACTTTGTTCAAAGTTATCTGAGCACACAAATCTCCAAGGGTGCCCAAACTTTTACATGACACTGTAGATTGTTATGTGATGATGAGATGACGGGAGTAGTAGTAGGTGACCACAGAACAGACATGACAGTCTCCCCTCCTCACCCTGCTGATCGGCCCATGAATCCATCATCTCTTCTGCTTCATCTATAAACTCAACCTTAATATCAATCAGATCTTCACCCTAAAAAGAACAATGTAAGATGAGCTCAGGTCCCATCACTTCATGGTCAGATGTTGTGGGGACTTCAGTGTTATCTACCTGATGATCCTCCGGGATGTTGTGATTCTCCTCTGGACAGTCATGGGGATACAGAGGACGGGGACATCTCCCTGGCGGATTTCTCCTCCTGGATCCATCTGTGGAGACACAGAGACTGAATACATGACCTGCCGTGTATCTGTCTATATATGAGACTCATCTCTCAGAACCGGTAATTCAATGTTTATGTATCAGGGAATAAATTACATTGTTGTGGTCCCCACCACAGGTACAGAGGTCCCAGCACATTGTGGGCCCCAAGTATGAAGTAATAATCAGCGAGGCCAAAGCCTAATGCTCTCTGCTCTGCACTCGGAGGATGAGGACCCCGAGGAGAGGGACAGAGAAGACCCTCGTCAGTCAGATGATATCTGGTGTTCATTCATGGAGGATGCCAGGTGTGCGTCTGTGGAGCGAGCTCCGATTGCTGCCATTTAACCACTTCAGTTCTGCTGCTGACAGCCTGACAGTGCCATTTAAAGGGAATCTGTCGTGTAAAATAACACTATTTGTAGCGCCGGCGTCCCTGCCCTCTGCTAGGCAGGGACGCTGTTCCCCTCACCTCCCTGCTCCGTGCCCGGCGTCCTCCTCCCGCTCTGCTGGCAGCGCGCGCTCCTTCCCGGCCACTGTGCTTAGGGCGCGCGCGCGCTCTCCCTCCCTCTTAAAGGGGCCGCGCGCGCCGTCCTAAGGAGTCCCCGGCCAATGGCCGGAGGACTTCACCATATATAAGGCACCTCCTCCAAAATGGAGGTGCCCGAGCAATGTTGTTGCACTGTTTACTACTCTGCTTCAGCCCTCAGGTCCCGTTGCCAGTTACCTGCCAGATTCCTGCCTGATTATCTGCTACCTGCCTGTTAGTCTGAGGTCCGACGGTCTGCCTTACTACTCCTGTCAGTCTGTCTATGGACCAGCTTGCCCGCTCACCTGGGAGCGCACATCAGCCACCTGCCTGCTTGCCCGAGGTCCGACGGTCTGCCTTCCAACTCCTGTCAGTCTGTCTATGGACCAGCTTGCCCGCTCACCTGGGAGCACACACCTGCTACCTGCCTGCTAGTCTACCTGGAGGCTCCGCCGTCACGTGCTGTGATCACCTGCCTGTCCAGTGACACCTGCTCGCTCACCTGGGAGCGCTCATCTGCTGCCTGTCTGCTAGCCTACCTGGAGGCTCTGCCGTCACGTGCTGTGACCACCCGCCTGTCCAGAGACTTCTGCCCGCTCACCTGGGAGCGCTCATCTGCCGCCTGTCTGTTGGTCTTCCTGGAGGCTCCGCCGTCACATGCTGTGACCACCCGTTCATCCAGAGACTCTCGCCTGCTCACCTGGGAGCCCACGTCTATCATCAGCCGCCACAGGTCGTACCAACCCTTTACCTAGAGACTGCCCCGGTCACTTGCCGTGACCATCTGCCCGCTCATCCAGAGACTGCCCCGGTCACTTGCCGTGACCATCTGCCCGTTCATCCAGAGACTGCCCCGGTCACTTGCCGTGACCATCAGCCCGTTCATTCAGAGACTGCCCCGGTCACTTGCCGTGACCATCAGCCCGTTCATCCAGAGACTGCCCCGGTCACTTGCCGTGACCTCCAGCCCGTTCACTCAGAGACTGTCCCGGTCACCTGCTGTGACCTCCTGCCCGTCTTCCCTGGTCGCCACCCGCTCCCTTACAAGGACTGCCCCCTTGTATAGTAGCTCTGAGGTTCAGCCTCCCAGACCCGTTACACTATTAACCTGCAGATATGGGGTTAATCTGCAAGTTAATAACATTTTGAACCTCCCCGGCGCTCGCACTGAGAGCCCCGCTCAGCTCCCCCGGCACTGACTGACAGTCAGCTCAGCATGACAGTCGGCTGTCAGTCAGTGCCGGGGGCGCAGTAACCGCCACAGCTCTATATACAATGAGCAGTGACTGTAGCTGCGCCGGCCGAAACTATGACTGAAAGCCGAACACTGCGGAGTGGAATAAGGTTCATTTCCTCCTGGCAGCGGGGCTCTCTGTGCAGGTGCCAGGAAGGTTCAAAACACTATTAACCTGCATGTTAACCGCATATCTGAAGTGTTATTTTACATGACAGGTTCCCTTTATGTGGTTGGGTGTCCCATTCTCCTGCCAATCAGTCACTAAATCGCAGGGTTCCAACAACTGGATCCTGCAGAAGACCCCTGTCTCTGCCGCCAAGGTTTTCCTATGAAGCCCGGTATGAATATGATCTCAGGTTGAAGTCCGCATTAGTTTTGCTTTGTCTCCAAAAATGAGAGCAAAAAAATTTTTTGCCCATTGTCACATCAGGATTTATCCCACACCGTAAACGTCATAAGAAAAAAAACATCAAAACATCAAAAACACCTCCCCAAAAATGCAATGAAAAAACAACGATCAAAAAATCACAGGTTCCCCCAATATGGTACCAATAAAAAGGTCATCGTGCCATTCAAGAAGAGAATCCCTCACACAGCGCTGATAACGGAAGATAAAGTGATGGGTGTCAGGAACAGTTCTGAATATTTAATTCTGTGAAACATATTCTTAACCCCTTTACCCCCGCGGGTGGTTTGCACGTTAATGACCAGGCCAATTTTTACAATTCTGACCACTGTCACTTTATGAGGTAATTACTCTGGAACGCTCCAACGGATCCCCCTGATTCTGAGACTGTTTTTTCGTGACATATTGTACTTCATGATTGTGGTAAAATTTCTTCGATATCACTTGCGTTTATTTGTGAAAAAACGGAAATTTGGCGAAAATTTTGAAAATTTTAATTTTTATGCCCTTAAATCAGAGAGATATGTCACACAAAATAGTTAATAAATAACATTTCCCACATGTCTACTTTACATCAGCACAATTTTGGAGACAATTTTTTTTTTTTTTTTTTTTTTTTATTAGGGAGCTATAAGGGTTAAAAGTTGACCAGCGATTTCTCATTTTTCCAACAAAATTTACAAAAACATTTTTTTTTATGGACCACATCACATTTGAAGTCACTTTGAGGGGTCTTTATGACAGAAAATACCCAAAAGTGACACCATTCTAAAAACTGCACCCCTCAAGGTGCTCAAAACCACATTCAAGAACTTTATTAACCCTTCAGGTGCTTCACAGGAATTTTTTGAATGTGGAAGAAAAAAATTAACATTTAACTTTTTTCACAAAAATGTTACTTTAGACCCAATTTTTTTTATTTTCGCAGGGGTAACAGGAAAAAATGGACCGCAAAATTTGTTGTGCAATTTCCCCTGGGCACGCAGATACCCCATATGTGGGGAAAAAACACTGTTTGGGCGCACGGCAGGGTTCGGAAGGGAAGGAGCGCCATTTGACTTTTTGAATGTAAAATTTGCTTGAATAATTAGCGGACGCCATGTTGCGTTTGGAGAGGCCCTGATGTGCCTAAACAGTGGAAACCCCCCACAAGTGACACCATTTTGGAAACTAGACCCCTCAGGGAACTTATCTAGATGTGTGGTGAGCACCTTGAACCCCCAAGTCCTTTACAGAAGTTTATAACATAGAGCCGTGAAAATAAAAAAATCAAAATTTTCCACAAAAATGTTTTAGCCCCAATTTTTTAATTTTCACAAGGGTAAGAGGAGAAAACGGACCCCAAAAACTTTTGTGCAATTTCTCCTGAGTACGCCAATACCCCATATGTGGGGAAAATACAGTGTTTGGGCGCACGGCAGAGTTCAGAAGGGAAAGAGCACTGTGTGACTTTTTGAACGCAAAATCGGCTGGAATCGAGAGCGGACACCATGTCGCGTTTGGAGAGCCCCTGATGCGCCTAAATAGTGGAAACCCCCCACAAGTGACCCCATTTTGGAAACTACACCCCTCAAGGATTTTATCAAGGGGTATAGTGAACATTTTGAACCCAGAGGTACGACACAGAATTTGTTTACATTAGGTCATCATATTGAATAAGTTGTCATTAGTCTTGAGCGCAAGTGCTCGCTACTTGAGTTTGCATCGGGTACTCAGGTATGCACCATGTATCGCGGGTGCTCGAGTGACATGCTCGAGTCCCCGCCCGCATGTTTTACGGTTATGAGACACCCCAAAAAAAACATGCGGGGATCGCTCATGCATGGCAGGCAATCCCCGCGAGATTTTTTGGGCTGCGAGGCATATGGGGCAGACTCGAGCACCCGCGATACTCTGTGCATACCCGAGCACCTGATGCAAACTCAAGTAGCGAGCACTTGCTCTCAACACTAGTCGCCATATTGTCATCTTTTTTTTTTTTACTTTTGAAGAAAAAAAAAAACAAAACAACTCTAACCCCAACCCTAAGCCCAACCCCAGCAGTTATTTTTCACGCCGTTCCTAGTGCGGTATAAGTGATTAGACGACTTTATTCCTCGGGTTGGTGTGATTACAGCGATACCAGATTCATATTGGGTTTTTATGATTGACAGCTGTCACACACTAAAAGACGCATATTTAGTAAAAACTAGTTTTTGCATCACCATATTTTGAGAGCTATAATTTTTCTATATTTTGGCCGACAGAGTCATGTGACGGCTTGTTTTTTGCGGGACAAGTTGACGTTTTTATTGGTGCCATTTCAGGCACGTGACATTTTTTGATCGCTTTCTATTCCGATTTTTGGAAGGCAGAATAAACAAAAACCAACAATTCAGGAATTTTTTTTTTTTTTTTTAATTCTGCTCCGCGTGTGGTAAAATTGATAAGGTAGCTTTATTCTTCGGGTCAGTACGTTTACAGCGGTACACATTTATATCATTTTTCTATGTTTTGGCTCTTTTACACAATAAAAAGCTATTTTATGGAAAAAATTATTTTTTTGCATCGCTTTATTCTGAGAGCTATAACTTTTTTATTTTTTGGATGATGGAGCTGTATGGCGGCTTGATTTTTGCGGGACGAGATGACGTTTTCAGCGGTACCATTTTTATTTACATCCGTCTTTTTTATCGCGTGTTATTCCGTTTTTTGTTTGGCGGTATCATGATAAAGCATTGTTTTTTGCTTTGTTTTTTATTTTTTTACTGTGGTCAGGTCGTTCCAGACGCTAAATTTTCAGAATTTTCGCCAAATTTCCGTTTTTTTTCACAAATAAACGCAAGTGATATCGAAGAAATTTTACCACAATCATGAAGTACAATATGTCACGAAAAAAACACTCTCAGAATGAGGGGGATCCGTTGAAGCGTTCCAGAGTAATTACCTCATAAAGTGACAGTGGTCAGAATTGTAAAAATTGGCCTGGTCATTAACGTGCAAACCACCCTCGGGGGTAAAGGGGTTAAAATACATAGGCAGTTACATAAAATAAAACAGGATAAAAAGAAGACAACTCACTCTATACGATCGTGGAGACGATTCACTATAGGTGGAGGAGGGGGCTCTCTGGTTGGTATATGCTGTTATTGCACAGGACCCGTTGCTTATAATTCTTATTCCCCCCTGGCAATGAGTGCTCCTGTCTTCTCCATAGATTCTTTTATACCCAAGGGGAGATCTGGCCACACGCCCCTTGTGGTGACATCATGTGGGCCGGTCTCCAGCCTGTACATTTTTATTAGAAACGCTAACTTCTGCGATAACTCATCGCCCGTTGATCGCAGAAGCTTGCAGACGCCATTTTTTCCGTTATGATTTTATCTTTATTTTGATATCACACATCCCATAGCTGCAGTCTGCCATTCTGGTGTTTTTGCGCTGCAGCTCCCTGATTTTGGTTACAGCCCTGGAAAACTACCTACACATTCCTGAGCTGATTTGGTCACTACCCATTTGGGTCTCGTTATTGCGGAACGTATGGAACTCATAATATTTCATATCTAATATCGGAGTCAGTGCGTCTAGAAATTTTCCTTTGAGGCTCGGGAAGCCGCTTCAACAGTTACACGCAAATTAGTGCAAGCCTGCGTTTTAATTACCTCCTGCGTTTCTCAGAGACAAGATGCTTGTTTCCTAACGAAGTTATAACACTCCTTGGCTGGCCGTGTTTGCATAAACTATTTACCAGGCGTGTGTTAATTGGGGCTTTTGTGCTGAGCAGAAGGGGAATAAGGGAGGGTGGTGAACATCTATGTCAGGCAGATATGGAAGAACATTTTCCTGACACCAGGGAACAGACGCGTATTAGTACGTCATGGGCTTTAAAGGGGTTAAAAAACAAACAAACAAAAAAAAAACACAACACATAAGATTGGTGTCGCCAAAACCAAACTGGAAAATAGCAGCGAGGTTATTCTTACCGCCCAATAAATGCCGAGAAACAAAACCCCAAAAAAGACGTGCAATAGTGGGGTTTTTTGTGTGTTTTTTTTAATTAACTGTTTCACCTCAGCTGGAATTTTTTTCCTGTTTGTTAGCACATTATATGGCAAAATGCATCCTGCAAAAAAAAAAACACAGAAGACCTTAAACATCTGTGGATGAAAAAATACAAAAGTTCTGTCTTATAGAAGGAGAAGAAAAAAAATACAAAAATTGAAATTGGCCCCAACAGGGTGGAGTTGAAACATTGATATTGACCCCTGGGATTGCTGTGTCCTATAGGTGGCGATACAGACCCGGTTATCAGCATCTGGGAAAAAAATTGCATATCTTATTTCCCATGGGGAATTGCATGGCCCGACCTTCTCCTCCAGTACGGAAAGTTCTGTGCTTCTACGCCTGCAGAGCGAGTGGTGAATAGACGCGGGGGCCGGAGAACTGCTGGCGCCTCCATGTCAGGCTCTGGTGGGTGATCGGCTCCACCACGCTCCATCTTTATGTCAGGACTCGTGTTTCGAGCTCTGAGGGACGGTCTGGAAGGAGAAGCCAGAAGCCCGACCACGACTGATGACGACATTGAGCCTGATCGATTCAGAAGTATAGACGAGCGACAGCGGATTAGGGGGAAAATCATCAGTAAATTAACCCCGACTCTGCTGAGTAACAATCAGACTGCGGTGCCAAAATAACTCACAGGAGAGAAGGGACAGAAACTCTGGGAAATCTGCAGACAAAATGTGACCGATGCTCTAAGGAAGGTGAAAGATTCTGAAAGAAGCCGCCGAGGACGAAGACTCAAGAATGATGGAGACGACAGCGGAGAAACCGCGACTCACAGATCAGAAGAGAATAATCAGGGAATGAAAGCTGTGAAAAAATGTAGAGAAAACCAGAGCAAGTCTGGAGAAAAATCATCTATTATAGGACGAGGCCGAGAGACGTCATCACATCCACCGGAGCCAACAAGAGTCTCCTCTCACCTGGTGATGTCAGAGGCCGGAGCTCCTCCATCATCACCTCCTGGTACCGATCCTGGTGTCCTTCTAGATACTCCCACTCCTCCATGGAGAGATAGACAGCGACGTCCTGACACCTTATAGGAACCTGACAACAACGACACCGTCATCACCCAGAATCCTCCAGTGCTGTCCTGTATAATGTCCCAGCAGTCACCTCTCCGGTCATCACGCAGAATCCTCCAGTGCTGTCCTGTATAATGTCCCAGCAGTCACCTCTCCGCTCATCACCCAGAATCCTCCAGTGCTGTCCTGTATAACGTCCCAGCAGTCACCTCTCCGGTCATCACCCAGAATCCTCTAGTGCTGTTCTGTATAGTTTCCCAGCAGTCACCTCTCCGGTCATCACCCAGAATCCTCCAGTGCTGTCCTGTATAATCTCCCAGCAGTCACCTCCCCGGTCATCCCCCAGAATCCTCCAGTGCTGTCCTGTATAATGTCCCAGCAGTCACCTCTCCGGTCATCCCCCAGAATCCTCCAGTGCTGTCCTGTATAATGTCCCAGCAGTCACCTCTCCGGTCATCCCCCAGAATCCTCCAGTGCTGTACTGTATAATGTCCCAGCAGTCACCTCTCCGGTCATCCCCCAGAATCCTCCAGTGCTGTCCTGTATAATGTCCCAGCAGTAACCTCTCCGGTCATCCCCCACAATCCTCCAGTGCGGTCCTGTATAATGTCCCAGCAATCACCTCTCCGGTCATCCCCCAGAATCCTCCAGTGCTGTCCTGTACAATGTCCCAGCAGTCACCTCTCCGCTCAGCAGCTCAATCATCTTGTTGCTGAGCTCTAGGATCTTCTTCTTCTTCCTCTCATGTATGGGGGGGTGCGGGGGAGGCTCTGTGATGGGGTCCGGGCTCCGCCCTCCTGACTCCTGGAGATGGATGATGGGAGTCACACCCTCCCCCGGTGTCTTCCTCACTATTGTGTAATCCTGTGTATGGAGAGAGACACTTAGGGAGAATAATTCCTTCCTGACTCCAGATCTGACAATCAGTAGAAATCCCGGGATCAATAACCGTCTCCAGTAATCTGGGGCCATAACCTGGAATATTATTACACTCAGGACAGACATCCAGGATCCTCTACAAATCTTATAGGGAATGCCCATGACAACTCCTCCTGGCAGAGAGCTGCACACAATCACTGCTCTTACAGTAAAGAATCCTTCTCTTCCTCTTCTGGATTTCCTCTTCCCGATGTCGGACTTGTTACATAACACAATAAAGCTGATAGAAATGTAGAGGAGTTACCTCTCCGCTCAGCAGGGAGATGATCTCCAGGGTGAAGTGTAATAATCTTCTGGTGGTCTCGTCCTCGTCCATCCTCGGGGTCATTCCGGAGAAGGAGGGATGAACACTGGATCAGCTGGAGGGATCTCGTCCTGCCGGCGTCTTCATGATAAAGGAGAAGATGGAGATCACAGGGGGGACGGTCACCGTGGTAACTACACAGCCGGCGGGGGACGGTCACCGTGGTAACTACACAGCCGGCGGGGGCGGTCACCGTGGTAACTATGCCTCCAGCGGGGGCGGTGAGGTGAGGAGGAGCCGCTGCACATCCCCCATACAACACTGAGGAGCCGCAGTCACATGGAGCAGGAGCCTCCACAGGAACAGCTCTGATCTCACCCCACACTCTCCTCTCACAGATTCACCACAAACCCTCCCTGTAATCTCACCGGAATGGCGGGAAGCGGAAACCTGCTGCTGGCTGATAACAGAGAGCAAGAACTGCACACAACCAGGCCAGAGTTGCACACAACTAGGCCGGAGCTACTGCACTGAGAGCGGGAGGACCTGTGGTGACGTCACCGCCATGTGATCAGGGGGCGGAGCTCAGGAGAGAAGTGGTGAAGGACCTGTGGTGACGTCACCGCCATGTGATCAGGGGGCGGGGCTTCGGTTAGTGATTGTCTCCGCAGTGTTTCCTCACAGACTGTAATGATTCTATAAAGTATAAAGTTATTATAAAGATGAAGGAGCTGTGATGAGGCTGCGGTCATGTGACGGTGATGACGTCACCGCAGCTCCTCCCCCTCAGGGGTCATTGCCCCGCCCAGATCTGCAGATGATCCCGGCGCAGTCGCTCCTCCGGCTCCTCCTCCCTCTGACGTCACATAGTGGCCGCTTTCTCCAGTGATGAGGATTTCTCTGCTCCCGCAGGTTCTGTAAGTCCAGTAGTCTCATCAGGTCCACATCTATAGTAAGTTCATCTGTTTCCCCAGTCAGGGCTCGCTCTCACTTCAATCTGATAAAACACCAGACTGCGTCCGGACCCAGTAATCCTCGGATTCTCTGCTCAGCGGCGTTTTGTTTTCCAGCTCCGATCGGATCGCACGCACCCATATAATCTACAGGTGCATGTGAAACATTGCGCTGCACTCAGATACCACCCGAGTGCAGTGTGATTCCCGCCAATGCCAGCACCAGAGGAGATGGAGATAGTGATTTCCCCGTCCCCTCCGCAGCCGTGCGAGAGGATCAGAGCATGGAGCACTGACATTCGGCTCCCGCTCGCAGCAGAGCAGCAGCGAGTGTCATTAGCATATCGCATCGGGGGGTCTCGCATCGCACACCGTACGCTAGTGGGACCCCGGCCTAAGAGATACGTCTGTGTCTTGTATAGCAGAGCGGAGTTGTACAGATACCTGTCTTTACGTAGGCTCAGGTTCTTCCGGGGGCGACTCAGCCTCAGCATCCTCCCGCGCCATCTCCTCCTCTCCATGTTGTTGTGCAGAGTTCTCGGCGCCATCTTGTGATCAGGGTCTGGCGAATTTTTAATATTTTAATTATTATTTTTTTCTCCTATTTTTTTTTAATTTTAATTTTTTTTTATTAAAATGTTCTAATGCTGATAATTTAGTCGTCCGTTCAGATATTAAAATATTCACCCAATGACAAATGAAAGCAAACTGCATGGATTTATATAGTGTGACCCAAGAGAGTGGTTAAAAATAAAAAAATAAATATATACTTGCCCTCCGATGGCCCGCGCTGTCTTGTTTCGCTCGGTGCCCGCAGCAGTGGATTGAAAGACCTGCCGACGTCAGTGTCGCGTGACCCGTCACATGACTCTGACGTCAGCGCAGGTCCTTCAATCCACTGCAAAGTGCCGGGAAGCAAGGAGGAGCGCAGCGCGGGCCGCCAGAAGGTAAATATACATTTATTTTTATTTTTTTTTTACAGATTTTTTAATGGTACCTGGGTATGGATGAGACTCTCCTGTCCTCTACACCCGGGTACCATAAGCACATTAGAACGCGCCAATAACGCAAGTACAGATGCAGTCTTGCGGAATTGGTGCATTCCAATGCAAGTCAATGGCGGCGAAAACGCAGCATTTCCGCAAAATAATTGGTAGTGCTGCGTTTTTTTCCGCAATGATAATCTGCAGCGCAAATTTTCCCTTCCCCCATGACAGCACACCTGAGAGAGGATCTGCCCTTCAAGAACAGGAAACCATCTGAAATAAAAGGGCGGCACCTCTCCCCCGCTTCAGTTGGTTTCCTGTCCTTGATGGGAATCCTCACGAAATAATCAGGCGGCTGTTATGCTGAAGAAAACTTACCCAGGCCTGTCCCGGCGCTGGAAGAGCGGGCTGTTTTGTCCGTGGCGCTGGCCTTCAGGTGCTGGTAGAGCCGTCCGCAGGTTCCCCGGGGACCTGTCGCACGTGCTGGCGCAGGCGGTGCATAGGTCCTGGGCTTCCGTACACCGCCGCGCCGCCCTCCCCCGGCCGCAGTCATGTGCCTCTGACGTCATGGTGTGGGGCACGCTGGGTAGGGCGTGCCCGATGACGTCCGGGGTGGCGCCGAAGGAAAACATGGCAGCGCCTTGTATAATGCCGGCCGGCATGGCAAAAACGCTGGTGGCGTTTGCGAGGGGAGAACGGCGCCAGGGGGAGGGGCCTAATTACCGGAAGGAGACCGCAGGGACCAGGAGGTGGCTGACTTCGCCCGTCTCCCTATAAAGAGGAGCACCTGGGGTCAGAACGCTGCTCGTCATACTGTCTGACATGGAGCAATAGCAGCTGTCGCCACGGCCACAATCGCTACCACCTTCATCGCCACCTCTGTCTGCTCGCCGGTCTAGAGGGTCCAGCGGAAGGAGCAGCAGTCGTCCGAGTCAGAGGGGTAAAGCTTCTCATGACTCCACGGTCTCCAGGAGGGATGCGTCGCGTATCCTGAAAAAGCCTTCAATTCCGGTATCCGCAGTGGCGGGGTGAGTGATCTTCGTGAATGTCACTAGATATATTTGCTAATGGGCTCCTACTGTGTGTTTAAATCACCAGGAGGAACCCAGGAAAGTAACCGCCAAGAAGCGGAACAGAGAATGTGCCATATGCAAATGCCCGCTAGCGATAGACTGGCAGAAGGAGCTCTGCTCGGACTGCATTCAGAAAACTATTTGTGAGGGCACCCCGGAATTTGCAGCCAGCCTCAGATCGGTTATCAGATCGGAGGTAGAGGGCTCCCTTAAAACAATTTTGAAAAAAAGGAAAATCATATCTGATCCTTCTTCTGACTCTGACTCCTCTGTATTATCGGATGTACAGTGTCATAGTGGGGCCTTATCCTCATCCTCTTCAGACAGCGATAGAGGGGGGAGACCATGCTTCTCTATAGAAGACACAGACAAATTGGTAAAGGCTGTCAGAACCACTTTGGGGTTAAAGTAAGATAAATCCTTTAAGTCCCTAGAGGATATCATGTTTGCAGGGTTAGAAGAAAAGAAAAAACGCACCTTTCCGGTGAACGCTAAGGTCCAGGCAGTTATCAATAGAGAATGGAGGAAACCTGAGAAAATAGGAGCCTTGCCTTCATCCTCAAAGAGGAAGTATCCCTTTGACCTAAAGGACTCTGAGAACTGGGACAAGGTGCCAAAAATTGACACTGCAGTGTCTAGATCATCAAAAAGATCGGCACTCCCTCTTGAAGACTCAGGGGTGCTTAGAGACCCCTTAGACAAGAAGGCGGATACCTTTTTAAAACATGCCTGGGAATCCGCAGCAGGAGGTCTAAAGCCGGCCATTGCAGGAATATGTACCGCTCGTTCCCTTATGATATGGTTACAGCAGTTGGAAGATCAGCTGAAAAATAAAAAGACCTCAAGGGAAAAAATTCTAGCCAGCCTCCCCCTGTTGCATGGTGCAGCTGCCTTCCTAGCAGATACCTCTGCTGGGTTATCAAACGCGGCTAGACGAGCTCTGTGGCTCAAGGGGGATGTCCTGGGGACTTACAATCAAAGTCTAGACTGTGTTCTATCCCCTGTGACGGCCAATTTCTCTTTGGCAAAAAATTGGACGATGTCCTTGAGAAAGCAAGTGACAGAAAAGAAAGGTTCCCTGGGTTTTCGGCAGATGGCAGAAAGACCTATTTTCGGAGGGGGAAATTTAGTAGAGGTCGGCCCCCGGGAGAAAAAAGAAAGTGGGATTTTAAGAACAAAAAAGAGTCCGGATATATGTTCTTGGGTCCCTCCGCTGCCTCCACAATGACGCCAGGCCACAAGTTGGAGGGAGACTTTCTCATTTTTCTTCATGCCTGGGAAAACATTTCCTCCAGTCCCTGGGTCCTCAACATAGTGAGAGATGGACTAAGGATTCAATTGGTTCAGCAGCCATGCCGCTCGTTTGTGATAACTCCGGTAAGAAAATTCCCAGACTAACAACTGGCCCTAGAATCAGAGATCTTGAACCTGTTGAACAAGCAAGTGCTATGCGAGGTACCGGTCAGTCAAAAAGGAAAGGGATTTTATTCCCCTGTCTTTTTAATAAAAAAACCGGACTGTTCATTTAGAACTATTATAAATCTAAAGGGCCTCAACCGGGTTGTAAACAACCATACGTTCAAAATGGAATCAATAAACTCAACAATGAAGCTTCTTTTTCACAATTGCTTTATGGCAGTGATAGATCTCAAAGCCGCGTACTATCACGTCCCAATTCACCCAGGTCATCAAAAGTATCTAAGGGTTGTTCTTTACATTCATGGAAGTCTCAGACACTTCCAGTTCCAAGCTCTTCCCTTCGGGTTGTCGATTGCTCCAAGGGTATTCACCAAGCTGATAGCCGAGGTAACAGCCTTTCTCCGCATTCAGAATACAGTTATAATTCCATATCTGGATGACTTCCTTACAGTGGCTCTCTGAATTCCCCACTATATTTCACAACTGAATCAAGTCATGGCTGTCTTGCAGAACTTAGGCTGGATGATCAATGCCCAAAAATCAAGGCTAGAGCCCGCAAGGATGCAGGCCTTTCTGGGGTTTACCCTAAACTCAGAGTGTCAGACTTGTCTTCTACCCGACAGCAAAATAGACAAAGTCACAAATTTGGTGTCAGCTGACATACACACCCCAGACATGTCCTTAAGGAAGGCTATGTCCCTGCTAGGTACTCTAACATCTTGCATTCCGGTGGTCAAGTGGGCCCAATTTCACACAAGAAACCTTCAGTGGGAAATCTTGTCAGCACAAAGATTGTTAAAAGGGTATTTAGAAGGAAAGGTACATCTCTCCTTGCGAACCAGGGACGCCCTCTTGTGGTGGACAGACAGGTCAAATTTATCTCGGGGGGGGGGTCCAGTGGGACACACCAGTACAAGACATCACGACCGATGCAAGCAACTCAGGGTGGGGCGCACACCTAGAAAATCACATGATTTAAGGCCCTTGGTCATTCCTAGAGAAAAAGGGGTCATCAAATCTAAAAGAACTATGGGCGGTGAGAAACGCTTTAGAAGGCTTCCTCCCTTTACTCCAGGGTCGCCATGTTCGTGTTATGTCGGACAACAGAACCACTGTGGCCTACATAAACCACCAGGGGGGAACAAGATCTTATTCTCTTCTGGAAGCAGTAGGCAGGCTTTTTCGAATAGCGGAGAAAAATCTTCTATCTCTCACAGCGCTACACATACGAGGCATAGACAACGCGAAAGCAGACTTCCTAAGCCGCAACAAGTTGAGACAAAGGGAATGGGCCCTGAATCCCAGAGTATTCCATCAGATAGTACAGCTGTGGGGTCTACCAGAGATAGATTTGTTCGCCAACAAAAACAGGAAAGTGGAGAAATTCTGCTCACTAGACCCAAGGGGAAACCCTTTGGCAATAGATGCTCTCCAGATTCCTTGGAGCTTCAAGTTGGCCTATGCATTCCCGCCAATAGCTATGATACCTTTGGTGGTGAGGAAGATCAGAAAGGATCAAGTGAGGGTGATTCTCATAGCCCCCTTCTGGCCAAAGAGTCCATGGTTCTCCCTTTTGAGGATGATGTCACAATCAGACCCATGGATCCTACCAGAGACCCCGGACCTTCTAGCTCAGGGACCAATATTCCATTCTCAAGTGAAGGGTTTCCACCTAGCAGCATGGAATTTGAGAGGGCAATATTGACGGGCAAAGGGTTTTCATCAGGTTTAGTGTGTACTCTATTAAAAAGTAGAAAGCCCATAACCACCAAAATCTACGGTAGAACATGGAGAAAATGTTTACATTTTCTAGGAAAGCCATTAAGCCAAAAACCTCCAATTAAATCCATCCTGGAGTTCTTACAGAAGGGGTTTGAGTTAGGTCTAGCTACCAGTACACTTAAGGTCCAGGTTTCTGCCTTGGGTGCGCTATATAACCATAACTTTGCAGCCAATAAATGGATTACAAGGTTCATTAAATCCTGCGGTAGATCTAGGCCAATCTCAATACCCAAAGTTCCTCCATGGAACCTAAATTTAGTACTTGACGCACTAACTATGGAATCCTTTGAACCAGTTCAGGAGTTGTCCGCAAAATACATAACTCGCAAAACAATCATTTTGGTAGCCTTAACATCGGCCGTAGAGTAAGTGATTTACAGGCCCTATCCATAAATCCTCCATATACGCAAATATTTGAGGATAGAATAGTATGGAGGCCTGATCCAGCCTACCTTCCTAAGGTTGCTCTCAAGTTTCGTAGATCTCAGGAAATTGTTCTGCCCTCCTCTTGTAACAGCCCAAAGAACCCAGGGGAGCAAAAGTTTCATAACCTTGATGTTAGAAGGGCTCTATTACAATACATAAAAGTAACTAGCCAGTGAAGGCGTAGCCAATCCCTGTTCGTAGCCTTCCAGGGGAGTAGGAAGGGGTATGGGGTGACGAAAGCAACTATAGCCAGATGGATTAGGGAGGCCATTTGCTTAGCCTACTCTACAAGTAACACCCCGATCCCTGACGGCATCAAAGCTCACTCCACCAGGGCCGTGGCTACCTCCTGGGCAGAGAAGGCAGAGGTATCGATAGATCAAATCTGTAAGGCCGCTACGTGGTCATCACCATCTACCTTTTTCAAACACTACCGTTTGGATCTATCCTGCCTATCTGACTTAACCTTTGGTAGAAGGGTGCTACAAGCGGTGGTCCCTCTCTAAGGTGTTTCTTTCTCCAAAATTCTCTCAGGTGTGCTGTCATGGGTGAAGGGAAAACACCAAGGTTACTTACCGGTAGCCGGTTTTTCCAGAACCCATGACAGCACCCGTATATTCCCCCCGCCCCTTCTTTCTCACCATATAGGTGTGCACGTGTGTTCGGTGTTATTTGATGTGGTGTTGGATTTGTATATAACTCTTTTTTTTTTATGGAGGTCCTCTCAATGCTCTGTAACCAACTGAAGCGGGGGAGAGGTGCCGCCCTTTTATTTCAGATGGTTTCCTGTCCTTGAAGGGCGGATCCTCTCTCAGGTGTGCTGTCATCGGTTCTGGAAATAATTGCAATAGTAGGTGGAGCAGTAGGCTTGGTATTGTTATTTGTTTGGTTGTGTGTAAGAATCTCCCTAGCTCACAGGACTGGAGAATCGGTGTTAGTACTTCCTTAAAGATCTGTCTTCCGAGGCTCAGAGGAGACTGGGACAGGACCAGATCCGTCTTTCGAGGATCAGAGGAGACTGTGACTGGATCAAATTTAGAGTCTGAGAGGCACTAGATGTGCTGAAGAGAGTTCTGCGGTAACTCTGGCACAGTGGTTGCAGTCATCGGGACTGGCAACAGTAAGGAATTGATTAACCTAAAGGGCAAGGCCCCAGTTCCAGCATGTGAGATAGTGGAGAGACTGAAAGGGAAAGAAGCAGTAGAGGGATGTGAAATAATATTGAGGAAATTTGGAAGAGAAGGAATGGGAGAACTATATCTGCAATTGGGAAGGATAGTTGAAAGATGAAAACAAACTAGAGCAGGCTAGGATGTGGTTAGAAGTAGCAAAACGTCTCTCAATGAGTGAACATAAATCAGAGGAAACCAGGTATGGAACTGTCTATGTAATCTATGATAGTTTGAAAAACTCTCAAACCCCTGTAGTCTCTTTACCTGATGTAAATTCTGCACCCCCTTCAGCACCACCGCCTTATGCTGGGTCAATGGGATGGACTTGCAGACATTGTGGTCATCAGAATTCCCCTGGGGTTAATTGTTGCAGGTTCTGTGAGTCTTCACACCCAGGGACAACACCCAGGGTTCCTCTGTTCTCTATGAGGACCACTAGTCATGTACAGTTTCAACCTCCTAAGATGGTTGATAATGTTCCGGTACACGATCCCCCCCCCCCCCCAAATATGGCCAATAGAAACATATCGACCTTGGTCCCCCAGTGAACTTATTGCCCTCGCTACACAGCTCCCAGATCCCCGAAAACCCCCTTAACATTTAGAATGCGCCTCCATGGTGTTCAGGAGGCATATTGGGCCACATGGGATGATCTAGTTTCTGTCATTCTGCAGAAAGGCAGTGACCCCTTATGGAAATTACTCAGATGCTGCCAGGCCAGGAACCAGCCATTAAAAATACACCAGAGTTGGGTCGGGTGTTTATACAAAGGATGGAAAACTGGGCACGGGCAGAGCAGGATAAAAAACAAGACCTGTTACAAACTGTAGTACAGGATAAGGCTCAGTCAGTCTCAGAATATGCCTCTGTATTAGAACAAATATGGTTGGATTTTGGATATGAGCATAATGATGATAAGGATCGCAGATTATTGTTGCAGTGTTTTTATGAATGGTCTTATACCTACGGTTCAGACTGCAGTACGCGCTACTTGCCCGGAGTGGCGCAATATGCAATGGGTTGATTTAAAGGAAATAGCCCGAGGTGCTGAACTAGAAAGCATGTCAAAGAAAAGGGTTAACTTGGCTCCTGTGCAGCCCAGGAAGGGAAGATGGGGAGGGAGAGGAGGAAGTAACCACCAAGGAGGAAATAGAGATTACAGCAATGTAGAATGTTGGTCTTGCCGGCAAAAAGGACATATATCCATCAAATGTCCCGCAAAATCAACAGCAACTGCCCAGCCCCCTCCATAGGAAACTGGCAATCCAGATGTCTCCCTCTGCCCCGTTGTCACCCCCCAGGGACCCACACTCACTGTCCCCATATCCCTGGGGGAGGGACAAACTATTTTATTCATGGTAGACACTGGAGCTGCCCGTACAGTATTAATGCAAGAACATGTTCCAGAGGACATTTTGTCCCCCGACTATGTGACTTGTGAAGGGGTAGAGGGACGACTTACTAAATTACAAATGACTCATCCTCTCCGGTTAAATTTGCATGACTCAATTTCAATTGTAACCCAGTTTCTAGTTTCCCCTGATGTGCCTTTTAATTTGTTGGGAACAGATGTGTTGCAGAAAATTGGGGCCTGCATAGAATTCACTCCAAATGGCCCCAAGATGACTACCCCCTGGATGATGACACATTGTGTAGTCTTCTGTCCCTAACAATTCCCACAGTTCTAGACCATACAGACTCTAAACCTCATTCCCATCCTGTTTGGCTTGAGGATATACCCAGTCAATTGTGGGCATGTAGCAAACTTGATGTAGGAAAACTACCCATCCCTCCGGTGACTGTAAAACTTAAACCAGGTGCCCAACCCCCCTGTATAAAGCAGTATCCTTTAAGTGCTGCTCAGGATGCAGCAATACATGAGAATGTCCAGGAGCTTTTGTTAAGAGGTCTAGTTATTCCGATAACCTCCCCATTTAACACTCCCCTGTACCCAGTCAAAAAGAAAACCCCACCTGGACAGCCAGTAGCCTATCGTATGGTACATGATCTTAGGGCATAGTTTTTAAGGTTGAAGGAAGACTAAGTCCATCTAGTTCAACCCATAGCCTAACTTGTTGATCCAGAGGAAGGCAAAAAAAAACCATGTGGCAAACACTAAGCTCCACATTGGGGAAAAAATATTCCTTCCCGACTCCATACGACAATCAGACTAGTTCCCTGGATCAACGCCCTATCGAGGAATCTAGTATTTATAACCTGTAATATTATACTTTTCAAGAAAGGCATCCATGCCCTTCTTAAATTTTAACAATGAATCACTCATTACAACATCATGCGGCAGAGAGTTCCATAGTCTCACTGCTCTTACAGTAAAGAATCCCCATCTGTGATTATGATTAAACCTTCTTTCCTCCAGATGTAGAAGATGCCCCCTTGTCCCCGTCTCAGGCCTCAGAGTAAAAAGATCAGTAGAAAGGTCTTTGTACTGTCCCCTCATATACTTGTACATAGTAATAAGATCACCCCTAAGCCTTCTTTTTTCCACAGTAAATAACCCCAAGTGTAATAACCTGTCTTGGTATTGCAGACCCCCCTGTCCTCTAATAACCTTGGTCGCTCTTCTCTGCACCCGCTCTAGTTCAGCTATGTCTTTCCTATACACCGGAGACCAGAACTGTACACAGTATTCTAAGTGTGGTCGCACCAATGACTTGTATAGAGGTAAAATTATGTTCTCCTCATGAGCATCTATGCCTCTTTTAATGCATCCCATTATTTTATTTGCCTTTGCAGCAGCAGCCTGACACTGGCCACTAAACGTGAGCTTGTCGTCCACCAATACTCCCAGGTCTTTTTCAGTTACAGTTTTGCCCAGTGTTTTACAATTAAGCATATAATTATACATTTTATTTCCTCTGCCCAAGTGCATTACTTTACATTTATCCCCATTAAAGCTCATTTGCCATTTATCAGCCCAAGCTTCTAGTTTACATAGATCCTCCTGTAATATAAAATTGTCCTCCTCTGTATTGATTACCCTGCAAATATTGAAATATTACTCTGTATGCCCCCTACAAGGTCATTAATAAATATGTTAAAAAGAAGGAGGCCCAATACTGACCCCTGTGGTACCCCATTGTTAACTGAGACTCAGTCTGAGTGTTTTCCATTAATAACCACCCTTTGTTTCCTATCACTGAGCCAATTCTTAACCCACATACATATATTTTCCCCTATCCCCATTGTTCTCGTTTTATGTATCAACCTTTTGTGTGGAACCGTATCAAAAGCTTTTGAAAAGTCCATATACACAACATCCACTGCATTACCTTGGTCCAGTCCTGAACTTGCCTCCTCATAAAAACTGATCAGATTAGTCTGACAGGAACGGTCCCTCGTAAACCCATGTTGATATTGGGTCATGAGGTTATTCTTCTTCAGATACTCTAGTATAGCATCTCTTAGGAAACCTCCAGGATTTTACCCACAGTAGAGGTTAAGCTTACCGGCCTATAATTTCCGGCCTGCAGTTAATGCAGAAACTATAGTGGATACTCCACTTGTACCCAACCCCCATACTCTCCTGAATCAGGTCCCCTCCACAGCCACCTGTTTCACAGTGATTGATCTGGCCAATGCTTTTTTCTCTGTCTTCTTGTCCATGGAGTGTACCTCTTATTTTGCCTTCACCCACAGAGGTGCTCAATATGCATAGGCAGCCCTTCCTCAGGGAGCTGCTAACTCCCCTTCCTTATTTTCCACATCCCTAAAGACTGTACTCGATAACTGGTGCCCCTTTGATTCATCCACCATACTCTTACAATATGTGGATGACCTTCTCCTTTGCTGCACCACTGAGCAGATATGCCACAATGAACCGCAATCTCTGCTGATATTCTTAGCAGAAAATGGGTGCAAAGCTTCAAAAGATAAACTGCAATTGTGCAAAGTCCACAGTCACTTTCCTTGGGCATTGCCTGTCTCCAGGCATTAAGCATCTCAGCCCAGGGAGGATTGAGGCTATACTAAAAATACCCCTTCCAAGATCTACCAAGTCCCTTCGGGCATGCTTGCGCCTAGTCCAGTACTGCCGTCTCTGGATGCGAAATGCCTCTAGTATTATGGCCCCATTGTTCCAATGCCTCAAAACTGAGCCTTTCACCATTAATTCTGAGGCTATTGATTCATTTTACACCCTCAATCTCACTCTTTCTGCCTCACCAGCTCTAGGTATACTGAATTATGACAAGTATTTTACTTTGTACTGCCACGAACAGGCTGGACATGCGTCTGGTGTCCTTACCCAAGAACATGGTGGTAGGCAGCGCCCTCTAGGGTATTACTCTGTAACCCTAGATCCAGTCATTATGGGTTCTCCTACTTGTGTTAGAGCTGTGGCAGCTCCTTCAGAACTTGTTAAAAAGACAGAGGACATAGTGTTAGGAAGCCCCCTCACACTTCAAGTTGCTCATGCTGTATCTGAAATACTTCAACAGGCTCAGACCCGTCACCTCTCAGCATCAAGGTTGACAAAATATGAAGTCTCACTCCTTACACCTCCCCATATAACTATCAAACACTGTAATGTTCTAAATCCAGCTACACTACTTCCAGTGGATTTAGAAAAGGGAGGAAAGTATCAGGATGTGGAAGAGGGAGAGACCATGAGCCAAGATTTGCCCCTGTTTTTCAAATTAGCAGATGAGGAAGCTCAGTTTGATATGGCACATGAACATGATTGTCAGGCATTGATGAAAGCTGAAATAAGGGACTTGGTAAATATGTACCACTCACTAACCTCTCTGCTGAATATTTTGTAGATGGATCCAGAGCTTGGGACAGTGAACAAGGACGGTTCACCGGGTATGCAGTAGTCCACAATGGTAAGGCAGTGATACAAGAACCACTCCCCTCCAGCTGCTCTGCGCAAGAGGCAGAGCTTAAAGCACTCGCTGCAGCGTGTAATCTGGGAAAAGGTAAAGAAATTAATGTATTTTCTGACTCGCAATATGCTTATGGTGTTGCACATGACTTTAGCGCCATTTGGCGAAGCCGTAATTTCTTAACCTCTGCTGGCAAACCTATAAGGAATGAACGAGCGGTTGAGCAGCTACTCGCAGCACTCACCCTTCCCCAAAGGGCAGCCATAGTCAAAGTGTCAGCACACACTCAGGAACAAACTCCCCTTGCAGTAGGGAATGCTTTGGCCGATCAGGCGGCTAAGGAAGCAGCACGATTACCTCTGACAGAGATACTGGCTATCCCAAGTGCGGGAACCCCAGGAGACTCAGTCAGGGAGTGCAAGAAGCCCCCTTTCAAATAAGGAGACATCCCCTGCACCGGCCCCAGTGGCCGTGGACCTCGAACTACTGCAGGGCTTCCAGACCCAGGCTTCCCCCAACGAGCAGAATGCATGGGTCAAAGTGGGCGCCGTACAGTCAGTGTCAGGGGTATCGCAGGTAAACAAACGTATTTGCCTTCCACGCTGCCTGTTCCCCATGATGGCTGCCCTTGCACATTCTCCGGTGCATAACTCAAAGGGTGTTATGTGTGCAGTGGTGCTGCAAAACTGGTGTGCCCCAGGGTTCCCGAATACAGCTGCAAAGTATGTTCAAGAATGTCTAGTTTGTGCAAAACATAACCCTGGTAGGCCTATTCGAGTCCCACGAAAATGCACACCAAAACCAGATTACCCATTTCAGAGACTGCAGGTGGACTACATACAGCTACCTAAGGTGGGTAATTATGAATACGCCCTGGTATGCATTGACCTTTTCTCTGGGTGGCCAGAAGCTTGGGCAGTGACTAAAGCAAACACAAAAACTACTGCTAAAAAATTGATCAGTGAGGTGGTTTGTAGATATGGGGTGCCCGAAACTATAGAAAGTGACAGAGGAACCCACTTTACTGGGGAACTAATGAAACAAATCATGGTCACTCTCGGGATAGAACAGGATTTCCATGTTCCCTATCATCCACAAAGTAGTGGGAAGGTGGAACGTCTCAATGGTACCTGGAAGCTAAAAATCCAAAAATGCATGGAAGAAACTCACTTGTCCTGGGTAGATTGTTTGCCCATAGCATTGTATTCAGTGAGGACCGCCCCAAGGGGGAGGGAGAAGCTGTCCCCATATGAAATACTGTTTGGTAGTGTCCCTAAGACAGGGTTGTTTTTCCCACAGCAGCTGCAGGCCTCCTATGGTTCTCTCACTGAATATGTTCTGGAATTGCATAAACATTTGACTGTTACTCATAATCGTGTTCTTTCCTCTATCCCAGACCCCAAATGCCTCAGCGGCACTCACATTTTGGTACCAGGAGACTGGGTCGTGGTAAAGAGACATATGAGGAGACCACTGGAGCCCAGATACAGTGAACCATTCCAAGTGCTGTTAACCACTGCCACTTCGGTCAAGCTTCAAGACAAGGACACTTGGATCCACGCCAGCCATTGTAAAAAGATTTTGAACCCCAGCAGCAGCAAAGATGATGACCCTGTTTGTTTGGACTATGGTGATAGCAACCGTACCCCTTGCCCTAAAGCCCCCGTCTCACATAGCGATATCGCTAGCGATATCGCTGCTGAGTCATGGTTTTGGTGACTCACCAGCGACCTCACCAGCGATGTCGCTGTGTGTGACACTTTGCAACGATCAGGCCCCTGCTGTGAGGTCGCTGATCGTTGCAAAGTGTCCTGGACCATTTTTTGGTCGTTGGCCTCCCGCTGGTGAGCACACATCGCTGTGTGTGACCAGCGGGACCAACGATCTGGCTGGTAACTATGGTAAACATCGGGTTACTAGGGGCACACGCGCACTTAGTAACCCGATGTTTACCATAGTTACCAGCCTGCTCCTGCTTGCAGCAGGCTGGTAACGGGAGCAGGACATCGTGGAACGATTCTTTCCACGATATCGCTGCTCCCCTGATCGCTGGTGAGCCTGCCTGTTTGACAGCTCACCAGCGATGTATTAGCGATGCAGCAACGATCCCTGACAGGTCGTATCGTTGTCGGGATGGCTGCTGCATCGCTTAGTGTGACGGGGCCCTAACTCTCCATGAAGTACTTAAAGAGAACTGGGATAACAAACTGATAAAGCATCACCAAGTCTTAATCCAAGACATGAACTCCTATGACCGTCCTAAGAACTGTTGGATATGCACCCATAGTCCAATATCCTCCAATACTATCCCTTATTTAGCTATTCCAGTGACTTTGAATGAAATGTTTTACTTAAGTAACCACACTCTTCCTATTAGATTAAGAACAACAAAGAAAACGAAGGCTGTAGGTCTAACTGTAGCTGCTTGGGCGACTGAGCCATGGTTGTTGTTTAACAGGAGTGGTCCACCTTTAAGTCAGACTGAAATGCCTTGGGCGACCAGTTGTGTCGACCTCTCCTGTTATCCGAACTTTACCTCTTGCAGCTGTATTCAGATAAAATCCAGAGGGTTTCCTTTCTCTACAGCTGACTATACAGAGTGTAATGGATCGGCTACCACTACTACGCAGTGTATAGCGGTTGATGCCACTCTCAATCCTAAGCTTCATTGTGTAAATGTCACCTTGCAAAATCTAATACCAGGTTTTACCTCAGGGAAAAATTATGGAACAATTAAGCACCACCTTGTTATCTAAATGGATTGCTAGTCTGTTCAACAACATTGTGGTTGGAGCACCAGAGAGTTTATATATTGTATGTGGACATCAGGCTTACAAGTGGTTACCCAACAATTTCACAGGAGTTTGCACCCTGGCCTTTCTGACACCTTCTACTTTTACAGTACCACACACAAGAGTAGATATTAAAGCAATCCCACTACACACACTGTGCAGACGACAAGCCCAGACCAAATGGTAAACCACATCTTGTAGAAATGGGGGTGGCTAACAAATTTTTTAGTGTTTTATTTATTTACCCATTCATAATGCAAATGTGGGATAAGTTGGTAGAAGCGACTGATTATCTAGATGACCAGATCTTCCAGATTCTTGACGTTCTCAATACATCTAATATTGTACAGCAACAACTAATTGCAGTTACTAACCAACACACCATAGTGCTAGATTACTTGACTGCTAGAGAGGGTGGGATGTGTCAGATAATAGGCCCTACCTGTTGCCACTACATAGACCCTGCAGGAAATTTCCAGGTAAAGATAGAGATAGTTAGAGAAATGAGGGATGCGTGGCTCCAAGAACATCATGTCAACAAAGATTCCTAGTGGAGTGACACGTTCTCATTTCTTAATCCTGTCAATTGGTTCAAGGGTATAGGTGGATGGCTAATGGGTATCCTACAAGGTATTCTACAAATAGGAATTTTGATATTTCTAGTGTATATAGTTGCCAGGATTAGTATATTTTCTATTAAGAGACTATGCAAGAAAACACACAAGATTAAGCATCACAGGCCTGCAAAATATAATACCACTTCTCCTATAAACATATATGATGAGATTTACAAGCAAGTGTTACGGGTCAGGGAGGAGGAACCTCTGTGCTACGGTGCAAGGAGGGAGCCAGAGGGGCGTAACTAAGTATCAACTCGGACCGACCCTGGTCGTACGGCGGCTAACGACTCCGTGACCATGGAGGGACCAGGTGCTACTCTGGGGACGACCTTGTAAGGGAGCAGGTGACTCCCACGGTACAGATGGCAGGGACTGACCGGAATAGCAGGTAGGCATAGCAGGCAGGCTGACGAGCAGAAGCCTCCAGGTAGGCTATCAGGTAGACACGGCAAGTGACGTCAGGAGTCTCTAGGTGGGCTGGCAGGGGGTCACGGCAAGTGACGTCAGGAGTCTCTAGGTGGGCTGGCAGGGGGTCACGGCAAGTGACGGCAGGAGCCTCCGGGCAGGCTGGCAGGGGGTCACGGCAAGTGACGGCAGGAGCCTCAAGGTGGGCTGGCAGGTGGTCACGGCAAGTGACGGCAGGAGCCTCCGGGTAGGCACGGCAGGTAACAGGCAAGTGCTCCCAGGTGAGCGGGCTGGCAGGCAACAGGCAAGTGCTCCCAGGTGAGCGGACAGGCAGGTAACAGGCTGGCGGGCAAGACTGGAAGTCAGGCTAGCAGCGGGACCTGAAGGCTGAAGCAGAGGTCTGAAACACTGTGCAACAACTTTTGCTCCGGCACCTCCATTTTGGAGGAGGTGCCTTATATATGGGAGGACCCTCGGCTATTGGCCGGGGACTCCTTAGGACGGCGCGCGCGGCCCCTTTTAAGAGGGAAGGAGCGCACGCGTGCGCCCTAAGCACAGTGCCCGGGGAGCTGGGTGCGCCGGCAGCCGGAAGAAGAGCGCTGGTGAACGCAGAGCGGGGAGCGAGGAGGTGAGTCGGACGGCGTCTCTGCCTGGCAGGGGGCAGAGACACCGATGCTACAGCAAGATATTTGTCGGTGAACGGGATTCGTCCCCTCCAGGCTTTTATAGCATGGGGAAGTAGCTGATGAATAAATTGTTTTGTAAAATAATAAAAAGGGAGGAGTTGTTATGGTTATTTTTTAATATCTAGATATCATTATTAACCCCTTTACGACATAGGGCGTATTAATACGTATCTGTGCCCTGGGCCTTATGGACCAGATATGTATTTATACGCCCTATCTTTAATGCGGCACCACGACCGAAGTCGCGGTGATAGCATTAAAATTCCGGTGCCATCTTACCTTAGGGTAGATGGCGCCGGCATCTCGGTGGGTGTCGCCGCCCCTTCACACCCACGATCGCTGTGATTGGCTGTTCAATTCTGAACAGCCAATCACAGCATTTCTCACTGTTTCCGGCAATCAGATTGCCGGAAACAGTGATGTGCAGCCTAGGATCGAGCACCGATCCTAGGCTGTTGCCTAGTAACCCCAGCCCTCTTCCCAAACTGCTAGGATCGGTGTGATCGCCGATCAAATCGATCACAGCGGGACCGCGCAGTAACAGGGCGGTGACCGGCTTGTGACCTGCCTGTCACCTCCCCATGATCCCCTGTGATGTCATAGATTCCCCAGCCAGCTCTGATTGGAGCGATCGATGATGACATCGATCGCTCCAATCAGAGTACCTGAACACAGGGCGGTGACCGGCTTGTGACCTGCCTGTCACCTCCCTGTGACCCCCTGTGGTGCGTGCCCAGGCCCCAGCCATCTCTGGTGCGATCGATGTCATCGATCGCACCAATCAGAGTACCTGGCCGGGTGGTGACCTGCCTGTCACCCCCCTGTGACCGCCCTGCAGATCCTCACACTTGGTGAGGATTTCTACAGCGCGGTCACGTCTGATCTGCGCTGTGCTGGGCCTTGTAGTGCCACAGAATCTTCTGTTACACTACAAGACCTTTCTCCTACCTGCTCCAGTCGCTGCTGCTGCTCCGGCATCCTGCTTCGGTCTCCAGGGTCCTGGATCTCCTGCTCCGGCGTCCTGCTGCTGTCTCCAGGTTGCTGGGTCTCCAGCTTCGTCATCCTGCTGCTGTCTCCAGCTCCTTATCCTGCTGCTGCGGATCCTGCTCCAGAGCCTCTTCCAGAACCTGCTGCTAATCCTGCTAAAAGAAGAATAGAGAAGACTTTGGTAAGTCCATCTCTGTTCTCCCCTCATCCACCCCTCTCCCCCTCCTCCTCTCCCACCCTCCTTTTACCCCCAATCCTCCTCCCCCCCCAGTTTTGTTTTTTTTCGTGCGTTCTGCAGCGGCTGAGCAGTGTCTACGTCACTGATCAACGTCCGTGCTCGCTGCTTTTCAGTACTTTTTCTTGTCCCTGTCAATTCTCCCCCCCACCTTTGCACCACATCTGCGCACACACCCAGCAGCTGCGGAAAGTTGATTGGTGACATAGTTCACCGATCTGCACTCGTGCTCGCTGTTTGCACCACCTACGGTAGTTCCTTTTTTTTTTTCAGAAAAAAAAAGTTCACACCAAGGACACTGACACACACACACTCTAAATAAAGTACTGACACACACGCACCACATACACGAGAAAAAAAAAATGTCCGGCTCATCCCAAACCCGCTATTCAGCGGAGAAGGCATACGCTATTGTTGCCTCCGACACTGAGACTGAGGGCGAGGATCCCACATTTCTTTACTTTTCCGACGCCTCATTGTCCTCCTCTTCTTCCTCCTATTCCTCCTCAGGTGCTGCTGGACCGCCCCGCAGTCGTCGCAGGAGAGAAGATGTTCCAGCGCCGCCCACTACTGATCCAATATGGACCTTGCCCCCCGAAAATTTTGAGCCACTAATTCCTGATTTTGTGGCGGAATCAGGAATCAAGTTTGACACCACCGGCCTCACAGAAATAGACTTTTTCAAAGTCTTTTTCTCTGAGGATTTTATAAACCTCATGGTGGGCCAAACTAGTTTGTATGCTCATTAATTTTTGGAACAAAACCCCTCTTCATCATTTTCTAACTGGTCTCCTGTAGACACAGAAGAAATTATGAAGTTTTGGGGCCTGGTCCTTCATATGGGGATCCTGAAAAAAACAGAGGTTCAGCAATACTGGAGTTTTGACATTTTATATAACACTCCAGTGTTCCGAATGGTCATGACCCGGAAACGTTTTGAGGCCATCCACAAGTTCTTGCATTACCAAGATAATGCAAGGTGTCCTGCACACGATGACCCGAACTTTGATCGTCTTTTCAAAGTTCGGCCGGTCATCGAGCACTTCAACAACAAGTTTGGTGAAGTGTACGTGCCCCAAAGGGACATCTGCGTGGATAAGTCCTTAATTTCTTTTAAGGGGCGGCTTGGATTCTGGCAGTACCTGCCCAGTAAAAGGTCCAGGTACGGGATCAAGCTGTATAAACTTTGTGAGAGTACCTCAGGGTACACTCACAAGTTTAGAGTTTATGAAGGGAAGGACTCCCGGATTGAACCCCCTGAGTGCCCCCCTGTTCTGGGAGTGAATGGGAAAATTGTGTGGGATTTGGTGCACCCACTGCTGGATAAAGATTATCACCTCTACGTGGATAACTTTTATACAAGTATCCCGCTCTTCAAGTCCCTCTCTGCACGACATACCGCAGCTTGCGGTACGGTCCGCAAAAATCAGAAAGGCCTCCCAAAGACGCTAATTGGGCAGCTGCTCAGAAGGGGTGAGAGCAGAGCCCAATGTAGCGACCACCTGTTGTTGGTCAAGGACAAGAGGGATGTCCTTCTCTTGACCACCATACATGGTGATGGCAGCACCCTCAGCACTGTAAGAGGTTCCACTACACAGGTCGCCAAACCAGACTGTGTAGTGGGGTACAACAAGTACATGGGGGGAGTTTATCTCTCCGATCAAGTCCTCCAGCCGTACAGTGCTTTGAGAAAGGCGAAGGTATGGTATAAGAAGCTGGCCGTGCACATTGTTCAGATGGCAATGCACAACGCTTTCCTTCTGTCAAAATGTGCAGGCCAGACTTCTGCGTCATATTTTCACTTTCAGGAGACAGTTATCAAGGCCCTGATATTTGGCAGTGGTGACAGAGTCGGCCCAACTACTTCTGAAACGGAAGGACCTCGAATTGTACCGGGCCAGCATTTCCCGGGGCAGATCCCTCACAGCGGAAAAAAAGGTAAGTCACAAAAGAAGTGCCGAGTGTGTTACCAAAGGGGAATACGCAAGGACACCATTTACCAATGTGACACCTGCCCCGACAAACCTGGCCTCTGCAGGAAAGACTGCTTCAAAAGGTACCATACTTCCATGGACTATTGAATTAATTTCTGACGTATGACAACCTGACGAACACTACACAGCTGACGTAGTGTTCGTCAGGTTGTCATACTTCAGTTGTGTAGTGTTTGTCAGGTTGTCCTACACAACTGGCGTATAACAATACATTATAAAATTGACAAATCAGGTATCCGTTCCAAAAAGGGGGCACTTGTTGGGCACTTCCACTGTTTAGGCACATCAGGGGCTCTGAGAACGTGACATGACGCCCGCAGACCATTCCATCAAAGTCTGCATTCCAAAGAATCACTCCTTCCCTTTCGAGCCCTGCCATGCGCCCAAACAGTTTTCTCCAACACATGGGGTGTCAGCGTACTCAGGAGAAATTGCACAACAACTTTTGGGGTCCAATTTCTCCTAGTACCCTCGTGAAAATAAAAATATTGCGGCTAAAAGAGAGTTTTTGTGGAAAAAAAAAGTTTTTTTTTCACGGCTCTACGTCATAAACCTTTGCAAAACACTTGGGGGTTCAAAGTGCTCACCACACATCTAGATAGGTGCCTTGGGGGGGTCTAGTTTCCAAAATGGGGTCACTTGTGGGGGAGCTCCAATGTTTAGGCACACAGGGGCTCTCCAAACGCAACATGGCGTCCGCTAATTATTCAAGCAAATTTTACAATCAAAAAGTCAAATGGCGCTCTTTCCCTTCCGAGCCCTGCCGTGCACCCAAACAGTGGTTTTTCCCCACATACGGGGTATCTGCATGCCCAGGGGAAATTTCACAACAAATTTTGGGGTCCATTTTTTCTTGTTACCCATGCGAAAATAAAAAAAATTGGGTCTAAAGTAACATTTTTGTGAAAAAAGTTAAATGTTCATTTTTTTCTTCCACATTCCAAAAATTCCTGTGAAGCACCTGAAGGGTTAATAAAGTTCTTGAATGTGGTTTTGAGCACCTTGAGGGGTGCAGTTTTTAGAATGGTGTCACTTTTGGGTATTTTCTGTCATAAAGACCTCTCAAAGTGACTTCAAATATGATGTGGTCCCTAAAAAAATGGTTTTGTAAATTTTGTTGGAAAAATGAGAAATCGCTGGTCAACTTTTAACCCTTATAGCTCCCTAACAAAAAAAAAATGTTTGTTCCAAAATTGTGCTGATGTGAAGTAAACATGTGGGAAATGTTATTTATTAAGTATTTTGTGTGATATATCTCTGATTTAAGGGCATAAAAATTCAAATTTTGAAAATTGCAAAATTTTCAAAATTTTCGCCAAATTTCCATTTTTTTCACAAATAAATGCAAGTGATATCGAAGAAATGTTACCACTATCATGAAGTACAATATGTCACGAAAAAACAATCTCAGAATCAGGGGGATCGGTTGAAGCGTTCCAGAGTAATTACCTCATAAAGTGACAGTGGTCAGAATTGTAAAAATTGGCCTGGTCATTAACGTGCAAACCACCCTCGGGGGTAAAGGGGTTAATTAGAAAATCAATTTATATAAACAACCTATTCCATGAGGCCTCTGCTTGAGTGTTTAAAGGCCCCGTCACACTTAGCGACGCTACAGCGATCCCGACAACGATACGATCTGTCAGGGATCGTTGCTGCGTCGCTATGTGGTCGCTGGTGAGCTGTCAAACAGGCAGGCTCACAGCGATCAGGGGAGCAGCGACATCGTGGAAAGAATCCACGATGTCCTGCTCCTGGTTACCAGCCTGCTGAAGCAGGAGCAGGCCGGTAACCATGATAAACAGCGGGTTACTAAGTGCGTGTGTGCCCCTAGTAACCGGCTGTTTATCATGGTTACCAGCCTGATCGCTGGTCACACACAGCGATGTGTGCTGACCAGCGGGAGGGCAAAGACCAAAAAATGGTCCAGGACATTCAAAGACCGTGTCACACATAGCGACATCGCTGGTGAGGTCGCTGTTGCATCACCAAAACCGTGACTCGGCAGCGATCTCGCTATGTGAGACGGGGGCTTAAGACATACATTGTGAAATATCTGATTAAGATACTGGCTTCCTGTGAAGTCCCTGAGAAGGTTTTTACATTGGGCCAAGGGAAATGTGTTTGTTACTGATAAGGCTATTTTCGGTTTTCTGTTCAGTTGTATGTAACAATGAAGTATCTTAATTTGAATCTCACTGGCAATGTGAAGACCCTTTTGCTGTCTATTCCAAAGTTCTCCTTAAACCAAAGAGGGTCTCCATAACTAAATAAAAATTATTTTGGTTTTTTTTGCATTTCCTATATACGCCTATATATATATATATATTTGTGGCAATGTGTATTGGTGTAAAAGTAAACATTTTATTTGATAGTTAATATACTTTGTTATGGACGTTTTTTTCATCTTTGTGTATATACACTGCTCAAAAAAATAAAGGGAACACTCAAATAACACATCCTAGATCTGAATGAATGAAATCTTCTCATTGAATACTTTGTTCTGTACAAAGTGGAAAAACACACTACAGGCTGATCCAACTTTGATGTAATGTCCTTAAAACAAGTCAAAATGAGGCTCAGTATTGTGTGTGGCCTCCACGTGCCTGTATGACCTCCCTACAACGCCTGGGCATGCTCCTGATGAGGTTGCGGATGGTCTCCTGTGGGATCTCCTCCCAGACCTGGACTAAAGCATCCGCCAACTCCTGGACAGTCTGTGGTGCAACATGACGTTGGTGGATGGAGCAAGACATGATGTCCCAGATGTGCTCAATCGGATTCAGATCTGGGGAACGGGCGGCCAGTCCATAGCTTCAATGTCTTCATCTAGCAGGAACTGCTGACACACTCCAGCCACATGAGGTCTGGCATTGTCCTGCATTAGGAGGAACCCAGGGCCAACCGCACCAGCATATGGTCTCACAAGGGGTCTGAGGATCTCATCTCGGTACCTAATGGCAGTCAGGCTACCTCTGGCAAGCATATGGAGGGCTGTGCGGTCCTCCAAAGAAATGCCACCCCACACCATTACTGACCCACTGCCAAACCGCTCATGCTGAAGGATGTTGCAGGCAGCAGATCACTCTCCACGGCGTCTCCGGACTCTGTCACGTCTGTCACATGTGCTCAGTGTGAACCTGCTTTCATCTGTGAAGAGCACACGGCGCCAGTGGCGACTTTGCCAATCCTGGTGTTCTGTGGTAAATGCAAAGCGTCCTGCACGGTGTTGGGCTGTGAGCACAACCCCCATCTGTGGACGTCGGGCCCTCATACCACCCTCATGAAGTCGGTTTCTAAGCGTTTGTGCAGACACATGCACATTTGTGGCCTGCTGGAGGTCATTTTGCAGGGCTCTGGCAGTGCTCCTCCTTGCACAAAGGCAGAGGTAGCGGTCCTGCTGCTGGGTTGTTGCCCTCCTACGGCCCCCTCCACGTCTCCTGGTGTACTGGCCTGTCTCCTGGTAGCGCCTCCAGCCTCTGGACACTACGCTGACAGACACAGCAAACCTTGCCACAGCTCGCACTGATGTGCCATCCTGGATGAGCTGCACTACCTGAGCAACTTCTGTGGGTTGTAGAGTCCGTCTCATGCTACCACGAGTGTGAAAGCGCAACCAACATTCAAAACTGACCAAAACATCAGCCAGAAAGCATTGGTACTGAGATGTGGTCTGTGGTCCCCACCTGCAGAACCACTCCTTTATTGAGGGTGTCTTGATAATTGCCAATAATTTCCATCTATTGTCTATTCGATTTGCACAACAGCATGTGAAATTGATTATCAGTGTTGCTTCCTAAGTGGACAGTTTGATTTCACAGAAGTTTGATTTACTTGGAGTTATATTCTGTTGTGTAAGTGTTCCCTTTATTTTTTTGAGCAGTGTATATTTTATATAATGAGACTAATATGATTATATGAATGTTTGTGGTTTTCTTCATTTTTTATTTCATTGTGATGTAATTTCTTTGTTTTTTTTCTATATAAATGTTGTATTTCTATGTGATTGCCCACAATTGAGAAAAGCTCTGGAGGAGCTGAAACGTTTTGCAGATCTGTGGATGTTGAATAAATGATTGACTACAGGTGAGTGCCGAGATCTCTTTCCTTTCCTTCTCCATTACTAACCTGAGGGCTTGAAAACAGCTGTGTTTTTTGACAAATCACAGCTGTCAACAACCCTAACCACCATTACCCCGATCGCCACCGCACCAGGGTAATCGGGCAGAGCCGTGCAAAGCACCAGAATTGGTGCGCCATTTCTGAGGCGGCTGAGGGCTGGTATTTTTAGGTTGCGAAGGGCCCAGTAACCGAGGACCTTCCCACCCTAATATCCGCCCACAGCTGTCTGCTTTACCTTTGCTGGTTATCAAAAATAGGGAGGATTCCACATCTCTTTTTTAATTTATTAGCTAAACACAAGTACAGTAAACTCCACACACAGGGCACTAATTATATATCTCACGGATATCGATCATCTATCTCGATGTTTGCACATCTAACACCTAAATATCTGTCATTTCTATTCTGCACTCTCTTCCGGCACGTGTCACACAGACGTGTGTGCGGATGTCTCACTTTATGTCATCTGTGTACAGGACATACTGACGTCCGAGCTGCAGGCAAAAAACGGATATGTCCGGTCCGTGTGACCATGTGCGCAGCCTATAGCTTATAATGGGTGTACGTGTGTGTCTCCGGTACGTGTGAAGGGGGCCTAAAGGGTATGAGCACTTTTAGTATGAATTACCAGTAGGGGGCGTGATCACTTAAAGTACCTAGGGCAGCATGAATGCCAGATACGGCCCTGAGCACAGCCCTAATAAAGTCATTAGAGCTGCAGATAAAGGGGGCTCGATCACAGCTCTGGATAGTGGGTTGTATGAGCCGGAGGTTATGAACATGGGTGACGATACTAATATATGCCGCACTCTAGATGGAGATCCTACTAATTCATACAATACCCCCTTACATTGTCTTTTGGAGGAGGGTTTGGTATCGGCTGTACTTAATGCCAAACAAATAGAACGATTAAAGGAAAATCACCCACAATGTCCAATATTTCATACATTACCGAAAACGCACAAAGAAGGAAACATCCATCAGTCTAGAGATACATTCAATACTGGCTGCAGAGAAGATTCCTATAATATAGTGAATATTACCAGAAAACATTTACCTATGTTATACACCGACAAGGATCCAGCAACAAGAAACGCAACTGACACGTGGAGGACAAACACCAAAGGTTTCATTGAATGTGGGAGAAATAAATGTGGTTTGTGCAAGTCTGTGCATAAAGCAAAAATGTCTGCATCTACTAACCATAATAAACCCTATAATATCCGACATCTCATTAGTTGTAGCTCCACACGTCATTGACACCATACAATGTGAAGCTTGTCTGCTGCAATATGTGGGGGGCACGGTCAGACCCTTACGTCACCGCATTGGGGGACACGTTAGGGACGTTCTTGGCCCCACAACACGTAATACATCTCCAGCATCACAACATCTCATACAACACAATAGGGATTAATCACTTTACAGTTGTGGGTATTGAATATGTCACCAGACCAGCTAAGGGGGAGATTGGTATAAAAAGTACACCCCAGAGAAGCCTTGTGGATTCTGGAATTGGACCCCAGATTCCCCAGTGATATGAAGCTTCATTCAGACCTTGTATCCATTTACTGAATTGCGTTTTTTCCTCTTTTATAGTAATTATACATAATATACACATTATAGATGCAGACATTTCATTCTTCTATTGCACGGATGCTTTTTGTTGTGGATATATGATCATCCATAGGGGTAATGTAGACATACTTGCACATGTCCATTTGGGGCTGGGGGTCTCCGCTGTGCATTAGACCCTATGATGTGTATAAGAAGCCGGTTACTGGTTATTTATTATGTCATGAAGAAGAACTGAACACAAATACCAGGTAGAAACACATACAGTGCTGGGCAAAAGTATTGGCACCCCTGCAATTCTGTCAGATAATACTCAGTTTCTTCCTGAAAATGATTGCAATCACAAATTCTTTGGTATTGTTATCTTCATTTAATTTGTCTTCAATGAAAAAAACACAAAAAGAATTGTCCTAAAGCCAAATTGGATATAATTCCACACCAAACCTAAAAAAAGGGGGTGGACAAAAGTATTGGCACCCTTTGAAAAATCATGTGATGCTTCTCTAATTGGTGTAATTAACAGCACCTGTAACTTACCTGTGGCACCTAACAGGTGTTGGCAATAACTAAATCACACTTGCGGCCAGTTAACATGGATTAAAGTTGACTCAACCTCTGTCCTGTGTCCTTGTGTGTACCACATTGAGCATGGAGAAAAGAAAGAAGACCAAAGAACTGTCTGAGGACTTGAGAAACCAAATTGTGAGGAAGCATGAGCAATCTCAAGGCTACAAGTCCATATCCAAAGACCTGAATGTTCCTGTGTCTTCCGTGCGCAGTGTCATCAAGAAGTGTAAAGCCCATGGCACTGTGGCTAACCTCCCTAGATGTGGACGGAAAAGAAAAATTGACGAGAGATTTCAACGCAAGATTGTGCGGATGGTGGATAAAGAACCTCGACTAACATCCAAACAAGTTCAAGCTGCCCTGCAGTCCGAGGGTACAACAGTGTCAACCCGTACTATCCGTCTGCGTCTGAATGAAAAGGGATTGTATGGTAGGATACCCAGGAAGACCCCACTTCTTACCCCGAGACATAAAAAAGCCAGGCTGGAGTTTGCCAAAACTTACCTGAGAAAGCCTAAAATGTTTTGGAAGAATGTTCTCTGGTCAGATGAGACAGATGAGTGTATAGGAAAAAAAAAGAGGCATTCAAAGAAAAGAACACGGTCCCTACAGTCAAACATGGCGGAGGTTCCCTGATGTTTTGGGGTTGCTTTGCTGCCTCTGGCACTGGACGGCTTGACCGTGTGCATGGCATTATGAAGTCTGAAGACTACCAACAAATTTTGCAGCATAATGTAGGGCTCAGTGTGAGAAAGCTGGGTCTCCCTCAAAGGTCATGGGTCTTCCAGCAGGACAATGACCCAAAACACACTTCCAAAAGCACTATAAAATGGTTTTAGAGAAAGCACTGGAGACTTCTAAGGTGGCAAGCAATGAGTCCAGACCTGAATCCCATAGAACACCTGTGGAGAGATCTCAAAATGGCAGTTTGGAGAAGGCACCCTTCAAATATCAGGGACCTGCAGCAGTTTGCCAAAGAAGAATGGTCTACAATTCCAGCAGAGCATTGTAAGAAACTCATTGATGGTTACCGGAAGCGGTTGTTCGCAGTTATTTAGGTTAAAGGTTGTGCAACCAAGTATTAGGCTGAGGGTGCCAATACTTTTGTCTGGCCCTTTTTTGGAGTTTTGAGTAAAATGATCAACGATTTGATTTTTGCTTCATTCTCTTTTGTGTTTTTTCCTTGCAAGCAAATTAAATGAAGAGAATAAGACCAAAGAATTTGTGATTGCAATCATTTTCAGGAAGAAACTGAGTATTATCTGACAGAATTAAAGGGGTGCCAATACTTTTGGCCAGCACTGTAGATGTTTTGCTCCTATCTGTTTTTTAATGTTTCTATGATTTTAATTTGGATTCTTCAATAAAAGTTTTTGGTTTTATTCACACTGGAAAACAAGTGCTGGATTATCAGTAACTTTCTTTGTCCCGTCCATTCCTTCCCAACTGTGATTTCTCATCCAAGCATTGAGAGGTGAGCTGAAAGCAGACATATTTTTCTATAGAGGAATGGCAGACATGGGTGTTGTCCACATAGAAAGCCTCTCCTGAATCCCATGCACAAAAAAGCCGACCTACAATCTGCCAGGACACATGTGGAAACATATGAAGATTCCTGGGACTTTCTCTTCTGGAGTGATGAGACCAAGATAAATGTTTTTTTTTTGGAACTGATAGCTTCAAAACTTTATAACATTGAAGAGGTGAGGAACACAATGAGAATGCATGGTGTCTACAGTGAGACCTGGTGGTGGCCGTGTCCTTATGTGCGGCTGCATGAGGAGCTACATTTCATTGATGGTATCTTGAATTCACAGATGTTCTGCTCTATAGTGACAGAAAAGATGCTGCCATCACTCTGTTCCCTTGGTAGGCCACTGTTGCATTTCTGAAGAACAGGGTGACAGTGATTCAGTGGCCAAGTGTCTCCTGATCTGAACCCAACCAAACACCTATGGGGAATTCTGAAGAGACAAGTTGTCATCACTCCATCCAGCATCCAGGCTCCAAGAGAGCTCATTATTGAAAGAGAGAAAAAATATAGATGTAGTATTGTCACTAACTTGTTCATTCCAGGCCTAGAAAACTTGGTGCCGTCCTTTAAAATTATCAAGGCCATACAAAATAATAGATGTAGTAGCTTTTGATGTGGGGTGTACTCATTTTTGCATCAACTAATTTGAGTAAAACTGAAGATTTTCTAATGAGAGTTATATTATTACCCTTACTTTCATGTTTTCATTACAAAAAAATGTTCTATGAAACTTCGTGTTGGCAAAATTTTAGAAATTGATCTTGTGTTCAGTGAGATATTACATAAAATCTTACTCATCAAAGGGGGTGTACTCATTTATGCTGAACAATGTTTATTAAACTTTATAAAACACAGTGAACATAATTACACTTTCTTTCCCATATGACTTCTCTCATGTTTTACAAGAATTGATTTACGCATAAAAGATTTCCCACATTCTGAACATGTATACGGCTTCTCTCCTGTGTGACTTCTCTCATGCTGCACAAGATAATTTTTTTTTGTAAAGCATTTCTCACAAAATGAACATGAATACGGCTTTTCTCCTGTGTGAATTCTTTGATGTATAACAAGCTCTGATTTATTTGCAAAGCATCTTCCACATGCTAAACATGAAAAAAGTTTTTCTCTTGTGTGAATTCTGTGATGTTTAACAAGATCTGATTTAGAACTAAAACACTTCCCACATTCTGAGCATGAATATGGCGACTTTCCAGTATGAATGCTCTGATGTCTACTAAGATGCCATTTAGCTGTGAAGGTCTTCCCACATAGTGAACACAAAAATGGTTTTTCTCCTGTGTGAATTCTCTGATGTGTTATAAGACCCCCTTTAAATGTAAAGCATTTCCCACATTCTGAACATGAATATGGCTTTTCTCCTTTGTGAATTTTCTGATGTATAATAAGACCCCCTTTAAATGTAAAGCATTTCCCACATTCTGAACATGAATATGGCTTTTCTCCTGTGTGAATTCTCTGATGTATAATAAGACTTCCTTTACCTGTGAAGGACTTTCCACATTTTGAACATGAATATGGCTTTTCTCCTGTGTGAATTCTCTGATGTATAAAAAGCTGTGATTTATCTGTAAAGCACCTTCTACATTGTAAACATGAAAAAGGTTTTTCTCCTGTGTGAATTCTTTGATGTTTAACAAGGTTTGATTTACTTCTACAACATTTCCCACATTCCGAACATGAATATGGCTTCTCTCCTGTATGAATTCTCTGATGTATAATAAGATCCCCTTTATGTTTAAAGGACTTCCCACATTCCGAACATGAAAACGGCTTTTCTCCAGTGTGAATTCTTTGATGTTTAACAAGGTCTGATTTACTTCTACAACATTTCCCACATTCCGAACATGAATATGGCTTCTCTCCTGTATGAATTCTCTGATGTATAATAAGATCCCCTTTATGTTTAAAGGACTTCCCACATTCCGAACATGAAAATGGTTTTTCTCCTGTGTGAATTTTCTCATGTATAACAAATCTTGATTTATATGTAAAGCATTTCCCACATTCGGGACAGGAGTATGGCTTCTCTCCTTTGTGTTTTCTGTGTGTTAAAAAATCTGAGCTTTTTGTAAATTGCTTGTCACACTGAAATCTTGAATCCACTTTGCTCCCTGGACTTTTGGTAATAATGCGAGATTGCTCAGGAGATGATTCCTCATGATCAGCAGGATTATAAGAAAGTGAAGTGCTGTGAAGTCCAGGAGGTGCAGGAAGGGTGATGAGGTTTTCTCCATTAGAGTGCTCCCTGATATCTTCTTTTTTACAATTTAGTGATAAACCGTTATTCTCACAAGGATTTCCTATCAGGATGAAAGATAGATGAGATATGAGTTTGTTCTTCAACCCAAAAGAGATTTCTGAATGTATTTTCTGAAGCTCACAATGAAAACAGTCAGTGAAAGTACCAGTAATAAGGAGGACAACTACATGCCATCACATTAACACAATGACAGGTAAAGTGAATGACACTTATAAACTGGTGACATTGGCACAAGTCAGGGGTGGCAGAGACTAGACAGCAAATAGTTCTTTAAGTGGTAATTACTGATGACAGGTTCCCTTAATGTACCTCCAGTGCCATTTCACTCTCTCAAGTTTCGTATCTTGGCCTTAGTATAGAAAAGTGTCCACGCAATTAAAGAAGATGTCAACTACTATTAAAAATGCCCCCACTGTAATTAACCCGTTGAGATATTTTTTTCTAATTACCTTGCTTTGTCTTTATTGCCTGTGAGCGGCGCTATCGCTGGCCACTCACAGGCATCACGCGACCCCCGGCCTCAGCCGGCTCTTGCTTCCCCTGATGTCACGTCAAGTGAGGCGTGACTCGGTGATGCGATCCCCGCGGTGGACGCCGGGGTGTGGGTGGGGTTTCCCCGAGCGTCACACCCAGCATCCACCGCGCACTTTCCCAATAAATACAAAGTAATTGTGATTCACAAAATGTTATACAATTGAAAGGTGAGGAAAAAAAAAATTACATTTTTACTACTATAATATTATTTTAGCCCCAGATTTTACATTTTCACAAGGGAAAATGGGTAAAAATGACCACATAATTTGTTAAACAATTTCTGCTGAAAGGGGAAATACCCCACATGTGTCTGTACTGTACTGCTTAGCCACATGGCGAGACTCGGGAGGGAAGGACTGCTATTTGACTCTTGGAGAACAAACTTTAGTAGAACAGTTTGCAGACTCCATATACAGAGCCCCTAAGTGGCAGAAGAGCAGAATCCCCCCTCAAGTGACACCAGTTTGGAAATGTAACTACAGGTGTAGTGATGAATTTGACTCCATGGGTGCTTTCCAGAAACGAGCAGCAATGGATGTTGCGAGGTGAAAATGCAAATATTTCATTATAGTGGCCAGTACATTGTAGTGTCCGGTACATTGCAGTGCCCTTACGTTGTAGCACCCAGTACATGATTCCCAGCTAGTGCTTTCTGGAGAAATAAATTGGCTCTCCTCGCTACAGTTATGCCAAACATGTGGATGCTAACTGCACACTGTGTGGCCCAGGAGGAGGGGGCATTTGGATTTGGGAGCGCAGATGTCACTGGATTTCTTGAAGTGGGAGCCAAGTCACTTTTCCAGAGCCTTTGTGCTACCAGTAATATGGACAACCCCTATATTACTGTTTACAGATGATGAACCTGAGTGGGGACTTGATTTTTGTGGGTTGAGTAGAAGCTCTTAATGGTGGCATTTTGGGGTACAGAACATTTTAGATTATATTTATCCTGTGCTGTACGCTGAACACTTACAGTCGGGAGGTATTCAGACCTCTTTAAATTTTTCACTCTTTGTTTCATTGCAGCCATTTGGTAAATTCTAAAAAGTTCATTTATTTTTCTCATTAAAGTCCACTCTGCACCCCATCTTGACTGAAAAAAAACAGAAATGCAGACAATTTTGCAAATTTATTTAAAAAGAAAAACTGAAATATCACATGGTCATAAGTATTCAAATCCTTCGCTCAGACACTCATATTTAAGTCACATGCTGTCCATTTCCTTGTGATCTTCCTTGAGATGGTTCTACTCCTTCATTGGAGTCCAGCTGTGTTTAATGAAACTCATAGGACTTGATTTGGAAAGGCACACACCTGTCTATATAAGACCTCACAGCTCACAGTGCATGTGAGACCAAATGAGAATCATGACCTCAAAAGGAACAGCCCAAGGAGCTCAGACACAGAATTGTGGCAAGGCACAGATCTGGCCAAGGTTACAAAAGAATTTCTGCATTACTCAAGGTTCCTAAGAGCACAGTGGCTTTCATAATCCTTAAATGGAAGAAGTTTGGGACCACCAGAAGTCTTCCTAGACCTGGCCGTCCAGCCAAACTGAGCAATCGTGGGAGAAGAGCCTTGGTGAGAGAAGTAAAGAAGAACCCCAAGATCACTGTGGCTGAGCTCCAGAGATGCAGTAGGGAGATGGGAGAAAGCTCACATAAGTCAACTATCACTGCAGCCCTCCACAAGTCGGGCCTTTATGGCAGAGTGGCCAGATGGAAGGATCTAGTCAGTGCAAGACATATGAAAGCCTGCATAGAATTTGCTCAAAAACACATGAAGGACTCACAGACTATGAGAAATAAGATTCTCTGGTCTGATGAGACAAAGATAGAACTTTTTGGTTAGAATTCTAAGCGGTATGTGTGGAGAAAACCAGGCACTGCTCATGACCTACCCAATACAATCCCTACAGTGAAACATGGTGGTAGCAGCATCATGCTATGGGGGTATTTTTCAGCTGCAGGGACAGGATGACTGGTTGCAATTGAAGGAAACATGAATGCAGCCAAGTACAGAGATATCCTGGATGAAAACCTCTTCTAGAGTGCTCTGGACCTCAGACTTGGCCGAAGGTTCACCTTCCAACAAGACAGTGACCCTAAGCACACAGCTAAAATGACAAAGGAGTGGCTTCAGAACAACTCTGTGGCCATTCTTGACTGGCCCAGCCAGAGCCCTGACCTAAACCCAATTGAGCATCTCTGGAGAGACATGAAAATGGCTGTCCACCAACATTCACCATCCAACCTGATGGAACTGGAGAGGATCTGCAAGGAAGAATGGAAGAGGATCCCCAAATCCAGTTGTGAAAAACTTGTTGCATCATTCCCAAGAAGACTCATGGCTGTACTAGCTCAAAAGGGGCTTCTACTCAACACTGAGCAAAGGGTCTGAATACTTATGACTGTTAGAACCCTCCTGTTAGTTTTGGCTATCTTGTGTTTTGCGGTCACGTGACCAGCTGCCTATTTATTCCAGCTCCGCCCTTCTGGCTTTGCTGGACTTCAGTGTTTTCTAGACTCTCTATCTAGCCAGGTGCTTCTGTGCCTATCTCTGGCAGTTTGCTTGGTCCCCTGGGACCTCTAGTACTTCTTGTCAGTTGGTCTTTTGCTCTGCAACAACTTCTGTTAGGAGGTGTCCCATTTTTGTCCCAGTCCTTAGTTCTTTTAGGGACCCCTCCCTTTATTCTATAGGTCTCCGTTCAGACTAGCCGAGGACGAAGGAGGGTCTGTTCACCAGGAACAGGCAGCCCGCTACATCGTAGGGATTCAGCTTAGTCTTACTGTAGGGACAGCTTTCCCCTATCATTCCTTAGTTTATGTTGCAGATCATAACAATGACCATGTGATATTTCAGTTTTTCTTTTTTAATAAATTTGCAAAAATGTCTGCATTTCTGTTTTTTTTCAGTCAAGATGGGGTGCAGAGTGTACTTTAAGGCTGAGTTCACACGATGCGTCTTTCATGCGTTTCCGCGGCGTTTTTGCAGTTGCGTAAACGCCGCGGAAACGCATGAAAAACGCATGGTAGAAGGGAAGCAATGTTCCCCAATGGAAATCCGCATGTGCTGTGCCCATGATGCGGATTTTTCCGCAGCGTTAACGCTGCGGTCAAAAATCCGCAGCATGTCAATTAATTTTGCGGAAACGCGGCGTTTTCGCCGCCATTGACTTGCATTAGAACGCGCCAATTCCGCAAGACTGCATCTGTACTTGCGCTATTGGCGCGTTCTAATATGCGGATGGTACCCGGGTGTGGAGGAGAGGAGAGTCTCATCCACACCCAGGTACCATTAAAAAAGCTGTAAAAACAAGAATAAAATAAAAAATAAATGTATTCTTACCTTCTGTCGGCCCGCGCAGCGCTCCTGCTTGGTTCCCGGCACTTGCAGTGAGTTGTAGGACCTGCGCTGACGTCAGAGTCATGTGACGGGTCACGTGACGCTGACGTCGGCAGGTCTTTCAATTCAAAGTTGCCGGCAGCCGGGAACTTTGTAAAGCAGGACAGCGCGGGCCATCGGAGGTAAGTATATACACTCTCTCGGGTCACACTATATAAATCCATGCCGTTTGCATGGATTTATATAGTGTGACCTAGTGGTCAAGCACTTTCCAGGTGATGCTAAAATCGCCTGGAAAGCGCTTGTCAATCTGCATGCGGAAACGCATGTGAATCTGCATGTGGATCCGCATGTATTCTGCAGGAAAAACGCATGCACAATCTGCATGCGTTTTTTCTGCCAGGGAGATGCAGAAATGATGCAGAAATTTTCTGCTTCATTTCTGCATCGTGTGCACATACCCTGATGAGAAAAATAAATGAACTTTTTAGAACTTACCGAATAGCTGCAATAAATCAAAGAGTGAAAAATTTAAAGGGGTAAGAATACTTTCCGTACCCACTGTACATCGGGGTTTCCATCTAAATCTACAAAATACATGATTCAGATGACACCCCTGAGGGATCCATTCAGAATAATGAGGCAGCAGAGTTACATCGGACTCCGTCTAGCCTCTGGTCGACTGCACTTTTATGCACACTGAAAAAGATGGACATCACTGGATCATAGGCCAGACGGCGTCCACAGCGCCTCATTATATGGAATCTTCTCCTGGGGTTCTGTCTGAATCGCAAGCTCAGTCATTTATATGGCAACATGAGACTTGTGTAAGAAAAATATATGAAAATAAAATATGGAAGTAATATTAAAAGACACAATTAGGAAAATTAAAAATGTGCTTATTAAATCATTAAGAAGAGGTGTGTATGCGGCCCAGTAATTCATCGGTGCTCAATCGGACTCTGTACAAGAGCAGCCGCGCCATCACCGGACGCTTCTGCTGTGATGTGGACAGCGGATAAAGCTTCACTGCACCGGAGACTTCATACAATATCACACACCGGTCATCGTCAGGCGCCGCTAATCATAGTCACATGCCAATCATCATCGTCATACACCAGTCATCATCATCACACGCCGCTAATCATAGTCACATACCAATCATCATCGTCATACGCCAGTCATCATCATCACACGCCGGTCATTATTACACACCTGTGGAAACATCTACAGGAATCTCCTCCTTCACGTCACTCACACACGGCTGATCCACGTTCGTCATAACTTCTTCTTCTGTCTCGTCCTTCACTTTCTTAGTTGGATCTTCCTCCTGATATATCAGATGTAACAATCAGCGCAATACAAGAAACCACCAAAATCTGTGACATCCATGACCTCGATCAGAAATGTCCCCCATATACAGATCCGGTACAGGGCTCAGCTCCATCTACCTGATGACTCTCCGGGATGTTGTGATTCTCCTCTGGACAGTCCTGGGGATACAGAGGACGGGGACATCTCTCTGGTGGATTTCTTTCCATGAGTCCATCTGTAGGAAACACATAGTGACAGAATACAGTGACATGTAAAAGTTTAGGCACCAATGGTCAAAATTCCTGTTATTGTGAACAGTTAAGTTGAAGATGAAATAATCTCTAAAAGGCCTAAAGTTAAAGATGACATTTCCTTTGTATTTTAGGCAAAACAATAAATAATAAATTATATATATTTTCATCTTTTACATTTAAAAAAAAATTCAATAAGGGAAAATGGGCAAATACATAAGTTTTGGCACCCGGCAAGGTTAGTACCTAGTAGCGCCCCCCTTCTGAAAGTATCACAGCGTGTAAATGGTTTTTGTAGCCAGACAATAGTCTTTCAATTCTTGTTTGAGGGATTTTCATTCTTTCATTCATTCTTCTTTGGAGAATTCTTCCACTTCTGTGAGATTCTTGGGTCGTCTTGCATCGTCTGCTATTTTGAGGTCTAGCCACAGATTTTCAATGATGTTCAAATCAAGGGACTATGAGGGCCATTGTAAAACCTTCAGCTTGCGCCTTTTGACGTGTGTTTAATATAATTATTATTTGCCATCCTCTTTTCACCTCCAGCTTTTTTGCAGATGGTGTTATGTTTCCATCAAGAATTTGCTGAAATTTCATGGAATCCATTCTTCCCTCTACCCGTTCCCTGTGCCATTGGCTGCAACACAACCCCAAAGCATGATTGATCCACCACCATGCTTAATGGTTGGCGAGATGTACTTTTCCTAAAATTCTGTGCCCTTTTTCCTCCACACAACTTTGATCATTGCTCTATGTTAACCTCATCGGTCCACAAGACTTGTTTTCAAAATGCATCAGACCTTCTTAGATGTACTTTTGCAGACTTCTGACGCTGAATTTCATGGTGAGGTCGCAAGAGAGGTTTTCTTCTGATGACTCTTCCATGAAGGCCAGATTTGTGCAGGTGTCTCTGAAGAGTACAACAATGTACCACAACTCCAGAGTCTGCTAAATCTTTCTGAAGGTCTTTTGCAGTCAGGCGGGGGTTCTGATTTGCCTCTCTAGCAATCCTACTGAAAATTTGCTTGGTCTTCCAGACCTTATCTTGACCTCCACTGTTTCTGTTAACTGCCATTTCTTTATTACATTTTGAACCGAGGAAAGGGCAACTTGAAAAAGCTTTGCTCATAGCCTTCTCCTGCTTTGTGGGCCTCCACCATTTTCAGAGTGCTAGACAGCAGATTAGAAGAAGCCATGGCTGCTGTTTTTTGGGCACATTGTTAGAGTAGGCTGCGTTTTTATAAAGCTGGCCTTTCCTAACGATGATAGTGAACGAGCCCTAACCCTAACAGGCTAAGTAAGGTCTGAATCATTGGTCAAAGTTATCTGAGCACACAAATGTCCAAGGGTAATACAAAGGAAATGTGTCATCTTTAACTTTAGGTCTTTTAGAGATCTTTTCATCTTCAACTGGTCACAATAACAGTAATTTTGACCAGGGGTGCCCAAACTTTTACATGCCACTGTAGATTGTGTTATGCAATGATGGAAAGTAGTAGTAGATGACCACAGAACCGACATGACAGTCTCCCCTCCTCACCCTGCTGATCGGCCCATATTGCGGTCGCCTCTTGTGCTCCATGTATAACCTCAACCTTAATATCAATCAGATCTTCACCCTAAAAAGAACAATGTAAGATGAGCTCAGGTCCCATCACTTCATGGTCAGATGTTGTGGGGACTTCAGTGTCATCTACCCGATGATCCTCCAGGATGTAGTGATTCTCCTCTGGACAGTCATGGGAATACCGAGGACGGGGACATCTCTCTGGTGGATTTCTCCTCCTGGATCCATCTGTGGAGACACAGAGACTGAATACATGACCTGCCGTGTATCTGTCTCCATATGAGACTCGTCTCTCAGAACCGGTAATTCTATGTTTATGTATCAGGGACTAAATTACATTGTTGTGGTCCTCACCCCCGGTACCAAGGACCCAGCACATTGTGGGCCTCAAGTATGAAGTGATAATCAGCAAGGCCAAAACCTAATGCTCTGCACTCGGAGGATGAGGACCCTGAGGAGAGGGACAGAGAAGACCCTCGTCAGTCAGATGAAGGAACCGTACTAAAAAACGCAACTTCTCCAAGTTTCGTCTCCAGGGATGGAACCACAGAGGAGCTGGAGAAAGCTCCACATTTCTATCCATTGGTTTCTTCTCTCCTAATTCACTCTATGCAGATTGGGGGGAGGACGGTGACCATTTACCAGTAATTGCTTTTGAGAGCTCATGATGTCACCATGACGTCACGGCCTCCCTCCTGGAAAGGATCCTCTGGGATCACTAAGAGGAGAGAACCTGATCTATTAAAAGACGGGCTACAACGTTTTTCTTCTTCTTTAAATAGAGATAAATCTCAACATCCGCCTCGGTATAAACACTTAAATAAGCAGCAAGTTTAGACACAAAAGTTTGGACACACCTTCTCATTTAAAGATTTTTCTGCATTTTCATGACTATGAAAATTGTACATTCACACTGAAGGCATCAAAACTATGAATTAACCCATGTGGAATTATATACTTAACAAAAAAGTGTGAAACAACTGAAAATATGTCTTATATTCTAGGTTCTTCAAAGTAGCCACCTTTTGCTTTGATGACTGCTTTGCACACTCTTGGCATTCTCTTGATCAGTTTCAAGAGGTAGTCACCGGAAATGGTCTTCCAACAATCTTGAAGGAGTTCCCAGAGTTGCTTAGCACTTGTTGGCCCTTTTGCCTTCACTCTGCGGTTCAGCTCACTCCAAACCATCTCGATTGGGTTCAGGTCTGGTGACTGTGGAGGCCAGGTCATCTGGCGTAGCACCCCATCACTCTCCTTGGTCAAATAGTCCTTACACAGCCTGGAGGTGTGTTTGGGGTCATTGTCCCGTTGAAAAATAAATGATGGTCCAACTAAATGCAAACCGGATGGAATAGCATGCCGCTGCAAGATGCTGTGGTAGCCATGCTGGTTCAGTATGCCTTCAATTTTGAATAAATCCCCAACATTGTCACTAGCAAAGCCCCCCACACCATCACACCTCCTCCTCCATGCTTCACGGTGGGAACCAGGCATGTAGAGTCCATCTGTTCACCTTTTCTGCGTCGCACAAAGACACGGTGGTTGGAACCAAAGATCTCAGATTTGGACTCATTAGACCAAAGCACAAATTTCCACAGGTCTATTGTCCATTCCTTGTGTTCTTTAGCCCAAACAAATCTCTTCTGCTTGTTGCCTGTCCTTAGCAGTGGTTTCCTAGCAGCTATTTTACCATGAAGGCCTGCTGCACAAAGTCTCCTCTTAAAAGTTGTTGAAGAGATGTGTCTGCTGCTAGAACTCTGTGTGGCATTGACCTGGTCTCTAATCTGAGCTGCTGTTAACGTGCGATTTCTGAGGCTGGTGACTCGGATAAACTTATCCTCAGAAGCAGAGGTGACTCTTGGTCTTCCTTTCCTGGGGCGGTCCTCATGTGAGACAGTTTCTTTGTTGCGCTTGATGGTTTTTGCAACTGCACTTGGGGACACTTTCAAAGTTTGCCCAATTTTTCGCACTGACTGACCTTCATTTCTTAAAGTAATGATGGCAACTCGTTTTTCTTTACTTAGAATTTGTATTATGGCAAGAAAAAAGCAGCTAACAGTCTATTCAGTAGGACTATCAGCTGTGTATCTAACCAGACTTCTGCACAACACAACTGATGGTCCCAACCCCATTTATAAGGCAAGAAATCCCACTTATTAAACCTGACAGGGCACACCTGTGAAGTGAAAACCATTTCCGATGACTACCTCTTGAAACTCATCAAGAGAATGCCAAGAGTGTGCAAAGCAGTCATCAAAGCAAAAGGTGGCTACTTTGAAGAACCTAGAATATAAGACATATTTTCAGTTGTTTCACACTTTTTTGTTAAGGATATAATTCCACCTGTGTTAATTCATAGTTTTGATGCCGTCAGTGTGAATGTACAATTTTCATAGTCATGAAAATACAGAAAAATCTTTAAATGAGTAGGTGTGTCCAAACTTTTGGTCTGTACTGTATATATATATTTATTATTTGGCAGTTTCACGTCAGGATTTATCTCACACGGTAAACGCCAAAAGAAAAAAACAAATCAAAAACACCTCCCCAAAACTGCAATGAAAAAACAACGATCAAAAAAGTCACCAACAAAAAGGTCAGCGCGCCATTCAAGAAGAGAAGCCCTCACACAGCTCCGATAACGGAAGATAAAGTGATGGGTGTCAGGAACAGTTCTGAATATTTAACCCATAAAATATATTCTAAAAAAATAAACCCAACAAGTTTGGAATTGCTGTAACTGTACTGACCTGGAAAATGGCAGCGACGTCGTTCTTACCGCCCAATAAATGCTGAGAAACAAAACCCAAAAAGCCAGAAGCCCGACCACGACTGATGACGACATTGAGCCTGCACCGATTCAGAGGTATGGACAAGCGACCGCGGATTAGGGGGAAAATCATCAGTAAATGAACCCCGACTCTGCTGAGTAACGATCAGACTCCGGTACCGAAAGAAATCATAGGAGAGAAAGGACAGAAGCGCTGGGACATCTGCAGACAAAACGTGACCGATGCTCTAAGGAAGGTGAAAGATTCTGAAAGAAGCCGCCGAGGACGAAGACTCAAGACTGATGGAGACGACAGCGGAGAATCCGCAACTCACAGATCAGAAGAGAATAATCAGGGAATGAAAGCTGTGAGAAAATGTAGAGAAAACCAGAGCAAGTCTGGAGAAAAATCATCTATTATAGGACGAGGCCGAGAGACGTCATCACATCCACCGGAGCCAACAAGAGTCTCCTCTCACCTGGTGATGTCAGAGGCCGGAGATCCTCCATCATCACCTCCTGGTACCGATCCTGGTGTCCTTCTAGATACTCCCACTCCTCCATGGAGAAATAGACAGCGATGTCCTGACTCCTTATAGGAACCTGACAACAACGACACCGTCAGCACCCAGAATCCTCCAGTGCTGTCCTGTATAATGTCCCAGCAGTCACCTCTCCGCTCATCACCCAGAATCCTCCAGTGCTGTCCTGTATAATGTTCCTGCAGTCACCTCTCCGGTCATCACCCAGAACCCTCCAGTGCCGTCCTGTATAATGTCCCAGAAGTCACCTCTCCGCTCATCACCCAGAATCCTCCAGTGCTGTCCTGTATAATGTCCCAGCAGTCACCTCTCCAGTCATCGCCCAGAATCCTCCAGTGCTGTCCTGTATAATGTCCCAGCAGTCACCTCTCCGCTTATCACCCAGAATCCTCCAGTGCTGTCCTGTATAATGTCCCAGCAGTCACCTCTCTGCTCATCACCCAGAATCCTCCAGTGCTGTCCTGTATAATGTCCCAGCAGTCACGTCTCCGGTCATCACCCAGAATCCTCCAGTGCTGTCCTGTATAATGTCCCAGCAGTCATCTCTTCGCTTATCCCCCAGAATCCTCCAGTGCTGTCCTGTATAATGTCCCAGCAGTCACCTCTCTGCTCATCACCCAGAATCCTCCAGTGCTGTCCTGTATAATGTCCCAGCAGTCACGTCTCCGGTCATCACCCAGAATCCTCCAGTGCCGTCCTGTATAATGTCCCAGCAGTCATCTCTTCGCTTATCCCCCAGAATCCTCCAGTGCTGTCCTGTATAATGTCCCAGCAGTCACCTCTCTGCTCATCACCCAGAATCCTCCAGTGCTGTCCTGTATAATGTCCCAGCAGTTACCTCTCCGGTCATCACCCAGAATCCTCCAGTGCTGTCCTGTATAATGTCCCAGCAGTCACCTCTCCGCTCATCACCCAGAATCCTCCAGTGCTGTCCTGTATAATGTCCCAGCAGTCACCTCTCCGCTCATCACCCAGAATCCTCCAGTGCTGTCCTGTATAATGTCCCAGAAGTCATCACCAAGAATCCTCCAGTGGTGTTGTGTATAATGTCCCAGCAGTCACCTGTCCGGTCATCACCCAGAATCCTCCAGTGCTGTCCTGTATAATGTCCCAGCAGTCACCTCCCTGCTCATCACCCAGAATCCTCCAGTGCTGTCCTGTATAATGTCCCAGCAGTCACCTCTCTGGTCATCACAGAGAATCCTCTAGTGCTGTCCTGTATAATGTCCCAGCAGTCACCTCTCCAGTCATCACCCAGAATCCTCCAGTGCTGTCCTGTATAATGTCCCAGGAGTCACCTCTCCGGTCATCCCCCAGAATCCTCCAGTGCTGTCCTGTATAATGTCCCAGCAGTCACCTCTCCGCTCAGCAGCTCAATCATCTTGTTGCTGAGCTCTAGGATCTTCTTCTTCCTCTCATGTATAGGGGGGTGCGGGGGAGGCTCTGGGATGGGGTCCGGGCTCCGCCCTCCTGACTCCTGGAGATGGATGATGGGAGTCACACCCTCCCCCGGTGTCTTCCTCACTATTGTGTAATCCTGTGTATGGAGAGAGACACTTAGGGAGAAGAATTCCTTTCCGACTCCAGATCTGACAATCACTAGAAATCCCGGGATCAATAACCGTCTCCAGTAATCTGGGGCCATAACCTGGAATATTATTACACTCAGGACAGACATCCAGGATCCTCTACAAATCTTATAGGGAATCCCCATGACAACTCCTCCTGGCAGAGAGCTGCACACAATCACTGCTCTTACAGTAAAGAATCCTTCTCTTCCTCTTCTGGATTTCCTCTTCCCGATATCGGACTTGTTACATAACACAATAAAGCTGATAGAAATGTAGAGGAGTTACCTCTCCGCTCAGCAGGGAGATGATCTCCAGGGTGAAGTGTAATAATCTTCTGGTGGTCTCATCCTCGTCCATCCTCGGGGTCATTCCGGAGAAGGAGGGATGAACACTGGATCAGCTGGAGGGATCTCGTCCTGCCGGCGTCTTCATGATAAAGGAGAAGATGGAGATCACAGGGGACGATAGAACGACAATCACTGAATTCTGCCCCAAATATCCGACATTTATCAGGAAGAATCTGGAGGAAAAGCCACAAACTCCACCGCGGCCTCCTCCGCCGATCTGACCACTCATTATCAGCCTCGTAGGAGGTCGGTCACCGTGGTAACTACACCGCCAGAAGAGGACGGTCACCGTGGTAACTACACCGCCAGCAGAGGACGGTCACCGTGGTAACTACACCGCCAGCGGGGGACGGTCACCGTGGTAACTACGCCTCCAGCAGAGGACGGTCACCGTGGTAACTACGCCTCCAGCAGAGGACGGTCACCGTGGTAACTACGCCGCCAGCAGAGGACGGTCACCGTGGTAACTACAGCGCCAGCGGAGGACGGTCAACGTGGTAACTACACCTCCAGCTGAGGACGGTCACTGTGGTAACTAAACCTCTAGTGGAGGACGGTCACCGTGGTAACTACACTTCCAGCTGAGGACGGTCACCGTGGTAACTACAGCGGCAGCAGAGGACGGTCACCGTGGTTACTACAGCTCCAGCAGGGGACGGTCACCGTGGTAACTACACCGCCAGCAGGGGACGGTCATCGTGGTAACTCCACCTCCAGCAGAGGACGGTCACCGTGGTAACTCCACCTCCAGCAGAGGACGGTCACCGTGGTAACTCCACCTCCAGCAGAGGACGGTCACCGTGGTAACTCCACCTCCAGCAGAGGACGGTCACCGTGGTAACTACAGCGCCAGCGGAGGACGGTCAACGTGGTAACTACAGCGGCAGCAGAGGACGGTCACCGTGGTTACTACAGCTCCAGCAGGGGACGGTCACCGTGGTAACTACACCGCCAGCAGGGGACGGTCATCGTGGTAACTCCACCTCCAGCAGAGGACGGTCACCGTGGTAACTCCACCTCCAGCAGAGGACGGTCACCGTGGTAACTCCACCTCCAGCGGGGGCGGTGAGGTGAGGAGGAGCCGCAGCACATCCCCCATACAACACTGAGGAGCCGCAGTCACATGGAGCAGGAGCCTCCACAGGAACAGCTCTGATCTCACCCCACACTCTCCTCTCACAGATTTACCACAAACCCTCCCTGTAATCTCACCGGAATGGCGGGAAGCGGAAACCTGCTGCTGGCTGATACCAGAGAGCAAGAGCTGCGCACAACCAGGACGGAGCTGCTGCACTGAGAGCGGGAGGACCTGTGGTGACGTCACCGCCATGTGATCAGGGGGCGGAGCTCAGGAGAGAGGTGGTGAAGGACCTGTGGTGACGTCACCGCCATGTGATCAGGGGGCGGGGCTTCGGCTAGTGATTGTCTCCGCAGTGTTTCCTCAGACTGTAATGATTCTATAAACTATAAAGTTATTATAAAGATGAAGGAGCTGTGATGAGGCTGCGGTCATGTGACGGTGATGACGTCACCGCAGCTCCTCCCCCTCAGGGGTCATTGCCCCGCCCAGATCTGCAGATGATCCCGGCGCAGTCGCTCCTCCGGCTCCTCCTCCCTCTGACGTCACATAGTGGCCGCTTTCTCCAGTGATGAGGATTTCTCTGCTCCCGCAGGTTCTGTAAGTCCAGTAGTCTCATCAGGTCCACATCTATAGTAAGTTCATCTGTTTCCCCAGTCAGGGCTCGCTCTCACTTCAATCTGATAAAACACCAGACTGCGTCCGTACCCAGTAATCCTCGGATTCTCTGCTCAGCGGCGTTTTGTTTTCCAGCTCCGATCGGATCGCACGCATCTATATAATCTACAGGTGCGTGTGAAACATCGCGCTGCACTCAGATACCACCCGAGTGCAGTGCGATTCACGCCAATGCCAGCACCAGAGGAGATGGAGATAGTGATTTCCCCGTCCCCTCCGCAGCCGTGCGAGAGGATCAGAGCATGGAGCACTGACATTCGGCTCCCGCTCGCAGCAGAGCAGCAGCGAGTGTCATTAGCATATCGCATGGGGGGGTCTCGCATCGCATACCGTACGCTAGTGGGACCCCGGCCTAAGAGATACGTCTGTGTCTTGTATAGCAGAGCGGAGTTGTACAGATACCTGTCTTTACGTAGGCTCAGGTTCCTCCGGGTGCGACTCAGCCTCAGCATCCTCCCGCGCCATCTCCTCCTCTCCATGTTGTTGTGCAGAGTTCTTGGCGCCATCTTGTGATGAGGGTCTGGAGAATTTTTAATATTTTTTTTTCTCCTATTTTTTTAATTTTAAAAAATGTTATTAAAATGTTCTAATGCTGATAATTTAGTCGTCCGTTCAGATATTAAAATATTCACCCAATGAGAAATGAAAGCAATTCTAAACCCATAACCCTTCTATGACCTGATCACTGTCTACATACTGAAAAACAATGAGTATACCGACATTATCACAACATAAGAGCCGAAGCCACAAATAGTAATGTGAAAGCTTCTGTCCCGGAATCCAATGTTGCTCTATCCATAAAAAACCTTCATCAAATCTCAACTTCATTCCTGACCCCGATCATTTCTATAACCATAGATGTGTTAGTGCACAATGCGGTATCTGCGCTCCAGCGAGACCACCGTGTCTGTACTGTCTGCAAGAAGAAAGAAGAGAAAGGGAACATTTGTCCCCCAGCTCTACTGACGGACTCACATTATACTCTAGATTCAGGCCTTTAGGAGACAGACGATTTACAGTCAATATCCAGAAGGCTTCGCTCCTTAATAACCTTCTCTTAATACCGCCTCCTCTCCTAGGAGCACTCACTTGTTCTATCACCTGGTATTTTGTCTCAGACAACGATATCTACGGACTTTCTCAAAATATCCACAAGTGAATTCAGGAGACGTGACTGGGAAAAGAATCCAAAAGGTGAGTCTCCTATGAACTTCATGCTGCAACTGTAATGGAATACTGTGGAGAAAAACGCCTATCACGAGGACTGCGAGTCCATCTGCGCCCCACTCTGTTTTCAGAGGATGGGACTTTCTGCGATCAATTCCAGCAGATTAATAAGTGTTCCCTGGATTTAATCTTGTTGACTGCTGATAGACTGCAGGCGGCAGATACAGATTTAAAAGTGGAGATTGCGAAAAATGTAAAATAAATAATATATAAATTAGGTCAATAATTTTTCCTTCCCGTTTATGATATACAGAGGAGAATTAGAATGTGTTGTGGGTGAATTATGATATATGTTTTTTAGACTTTGGTGCGTATAGTTAAATGGTACGATGATTATCTTGTTTTAACTTCTGCTTTCTCACATCTCGCCCGCCCTTTAACACATTCTGTGCACTCTCTCCATATCCACCCCTCCCTTCTCCCCTCTCTCATGTATAACTCTGAGGCTCTACTGACATTTCTCACCCACTCCAAACCATCCACTTCCTCCATACAGCACGCAAAACGTTCATACAAATCATTGGACCACCTGCTCTTTCTCTTTTGTTCTCCTTCTCCTAGTCGCTGGCAACATCTCTCCCAACCCTGGGCCTCCCTCCACTAGCATACACTACTATCCTCCAGCTGCATATAGAAACCCTGCTCATCTTATTAACATTCAGTGCATGCCCTCTCCTATTGCTTTCATTGTGCTCTCTGGAACGCACGGTCTGTGTGTAACGAACTAACTTACGATCATGATTTTTTTCCACTCTAATTCCCTTAACCTTCTGGCTATTACAGAAACCTGGATCCAGCATTCAGACACCAACACAGCTGCTGCTCTCTCATTTGGTGGCCTGAAATTTTCACATACCGCCAGACCTGAGAATAGACTGGGTGGAGGTCTTGGTTTTCTCCTTTCACCACAATGTGCTTTCCAGGTCACCCCCCCACCCCGGTTCCCTCACTCATGTTTCCTTCCTTTGAAGTCCACACCGTCAGGATCTTCAAACCCTTCTCCCTGTGAGTGGCGGTTGTGTATTGCCCTCCAGGCTCCTCCCACCAGTTCTTGGATCACTTTGCCACCTGGCTTCCTCACTTTCTATCCTGTGACATCCCCACCCTCATCATGGGAGACTTTAACATCCCTATCAATGATCCCCTCTCCCAATCTGCCTCTCATCTACTTTCTCTAACCTCCTCATTCAGCCTCTCACAGGTTACTAACTCTCCTACACATGAAGACGGGAATACTCTGGACCTGGTTTTCTCCCGTCTCTGCTCGCTGCATGACTTTACTAACTCCCCTCTCCCGCTCTCGGACCACAACCTTCTTTCCTTCTCTGTCAAGAACTGTCACCTCACCTGGGACACCCCCCACTTACCACACTTATAGGAATACACGTACCATTAATACCCAGCAGCTTATGGACAATCTCCACACATCTTTAGCCCTCATCTCCTCCCTCTCCTGTCCAGACTTGGAATTGTCACACTACAATAATACAGTGAAGAGCGCCCTAGATGAAGCAGCACCTTCTACACGCAGAAAGACCCGACACAGACAACGGCAGCCCTGGCACACAATGCAAATACTTTTTCTTCAGCGTTGCTCAAGGTGTGCTGAGTGGAGAAAATCACTTTTAGCAGAAGACTTCATCCACTAAAAATTCATACTCAAAACCTATAACTCTGCCCTTCATCTGGCCAAACAATCCTACTTCCCCACCCTCATCGCTTCACTGCCCAACAATCCAAAACGACTTTTTGAAACCTTAAACTCCCTCCTGAAACCTAAAGCACAGACCCCCATCACCAACCTCAGCGGGGAGGATCTGGCCACTTATTTCCTAGAAAAAATCAACCATATCCATCAGGACATCTCAGCCCAATCTCCTCAGTGCCTGGTTCCCTTCCCTGCCGCACGTCAAGCTCACTTGCCATCTTTGAGCCTGTTACAGAAGAAGAAGTTACCCAGCTCCTCACTTCTTCTCGACCTACAACTGGCAACAGTGACCCCATTCCTTCACATCTCCTGCAGTCTCTCTCACCGGTGGTCACCACTCACCTGACTAAAATATTTAACCTCTCTCTTTCTTCAGGTATCTTTCCCTCCTCATTTAAACATGCCATCATAACCCCTTTACTTAAAAAGCCATCCCTGGACCAGAACTGCACTGCTAACTATAGACCTGTCTCTAACCTTCCTTATATCTCTAAACTCCTGGAATGCTTTGTTCTCTCCCGTCTAATCCGCTATCTCTCAGATAACTCTCTCCTCGACCCTTTACAATCTGGTTTCTGCTCCTTACACTCCACTGAAACTGCCCTCACTAAAGTCTCTAATGATCTATGAACAGCTAAATCCAAAGGTCACTGCTCCCTGCTGATTCTCCTGGATCTCTCTGCAGCATTTGACACTGTGGATCACCAGATCCTCCTCACTATGCTCCGCTCTATCGGGCTCAAGGACACCGTTCTCTCCTGGTTCTCCTCCTACCTCTCTGACCGTTCCTTCACTGTATCTTTTGCCGGTTCCTCTTCCTCTCCTCGTCCCCTTACTATCGGGGTCCGCAGGGCTCAGTCCTAGGCCCCCTTCTCTTCTCTCTATACACTGCCCCTATTGGACAAACAATCAGCAGATTTGGGTTCCAGGATCATCTCTATGCTGACGACACCCAATTATACACTTCTTCCCCCGACATCACCCCTACCCTAATACAAAATACCAAGGATTGTCTGTCTGCTGTCTCTAACATCATGTCCTCCCTCTATCTTAAACTGAATCTCTCCAAAACTGAACTTCTTGTGTTTCTCCCCTCTACTAACCCAACTCTACCTAACATCGAAATTACCTTGGATGGTTCAACCATAACCCCCAAGCAGCACGGCCGCCTTGGGGTCATATTCGACACTAACCTTTCCTTTACTCCCTATATCCGATCACTCACTCGCTCTTGTCACCTGCATCTTAAAAACATCTCCAGAATCCGACCTTTTCTCACCTTTGAAACTGCTAAAACTCTGACTGTCGCTCTTATTCACTCTCGTCTGGACTACTGCAACTCTCTTCTGATCGGTCTCCCTCTTACCAAACTTTCTCCTCTCTAATCCATCCTGAATGCGGCAGCCAGGGTCGTATTTCTGTCCAGCCTCTTCACCGATGCCTCCATCTTGTGCCAGTCATTACACTGGTTGCCCATTCGCTACAGGGTCCAATATAAACTCATCGCTCTCACCCACAAAGCTCTCCACAGTTCTGCACTGCCTTATATCTCCTCTCTCATCTCTGTCTATCGCCCTGCACGTGCCCTCCGTTCTACAAATGACATAAGACTAACATCCCTCATAATCCGAACCTCGCACCTTTGTCTCCAAGACTTCTCTCGTGCTGCGCCAGTTCTCTGGAATGCTCTACCCCAGACGATCCGACTGATGCCTAGCCCCCATGTCTTCAAGCGCGCTTTAAAAACCCATCTCTTTAAACAAACCGACCACCTCAATTACTCAGTAAACTAACTTTCCCCTGTTCCCTCCTTCTAAATATTATTGAGAATCTGTTCCCTCCTATTCATCTGTCTCCACACCCTCCCTGCACAAGATAACTGCACTTTATACTTGATTATTGCACTTATACATACTGGCTGATGACCGGATCATGCAGCTTTATATGAAAATCCCTATTTATTATAATTGTCAGACCTGAAATAACAAGCACTATTCACCTACTGTGTCCCCCGTCATTTCTTGGAAGAATGTAAGCTTGCGAGCGGCCGGACCCTCGCTCCTAATGTAACTGTTTAAACTGTCTTAAATTGTATTGAATTTATTGTCTGTACATGTCCCCGCTTATATATATATATATATATATATATATATATATATATATATATATATATATATATATATAATTTGTGGCAAAGTGTATTGGTGTAAAATTAAATATTTTATTTGGTAGTTAATATACTTTATGGACTTTTTTTCATTTTTGTGTATATACACTGCTCAAAAAAATAAAGGGAACAATCAAATAACCCCTCCTAGATGTGAATGAATGAAATATTCTCATTGAATACTTTGTTCTGTACAAAGCTGAATGTGCTGACAACAAAATCACATAAAAATCATCAATGGAAATCACATTTATTAACCAATGGAGGCCTGGATTTGGAGTCACCCCCAAAATTAAAGTGTAAAAACACACTACAGACTGATCCAACTTTGATGTAATGTCCTTAAAACAAGTCAAAATGAGGCTCAGTATTGTGTGTGGCCTCCACGTGCCTGTATGACCTCCCTACAACGCCTGGGCATGCTCCTGGTGAGGCTGAGTATTGTGTGTGGCCTCCACGTGCCTGTATGACCTCCCTACAATGCCTGGGCATGCTCCTGATGAGGCTGAGTATTGTGTGTGGCCTCCACGTGCCTGTATGACCTCCCTACAACGCCTGGGCATGCTCCTGATGAGGCTGAGTATTGTGTGTGGCCTCCACGTGCCTGTATGACCTCCCTACAACGCCTGAGCATGCTCCTGATGAGGTTGCGGATGGTCTCCTGTGGGATCTCCTCCCAGACCTGAACTAAAGTGTAGTATCTGCGTCTCTGCCCCCTGACAGGCAGAGACGCCGTCCCACTCACCGCCCTGCTCCCTGCCCGGCGTCCTCCGGCGCTCCTGCCTCTCTTGCTGCCGGCAAGCGCAGCTCCCCAGGCACTGTGCTTAGGGCGCGCGCTCTCCCCCCCCCTCTTAAAGGGGCCGCGCGCACCATCCTAAAAAGTCCCCAGCCAATGGCCGTTGGACTTCCCCTATGAAAAGCACCTCCTCCAATATGGAGGTGCCAGTGCAAGGTTGTAGCTTTGTGTGCTTAACTCTTCTTCTGCCCTCAGGTCCCGCTGCTAGCCTGACTACCAGTCCTGCCCGCCAGCCTGACTTCTAGTCCAGCCCGTCTGCTTGTCTACTCTCCAGCCCGACAGTCTGTCTACAGTCCAGTCCGCCAGTCTGTCTATGGGCTCAGTCCACCTACTTACCTGGAGGCTTCCTGCCTGTCACTTGCCGTGACCACCTGACAGCCTACCTAGAGGCTCCTGCCTGTCGCTTACCGTGACCACCTGACAGCCTACCTAGAGGCTGCTGCCTGTCACTTGCTGTGACCACCTGACAGCCTACCTAGAGGCTGCTGCCTGTCACTTGCCGTGACCACCTGACAGCCTACCTAGAGGCTCCTGCCTGTCACTTGCCGTGACCACCTGACAGCCTACCTAGAGGCTCCTGCCCGTTACCTGCCTGACAGCCTACCTAGAGGCTCCCGCCTGTTACCTGCCGTGTCTACCTGTCAGCCTACCTGGAGGCTCCTGCTTGTTCCTGCCGTGTCTGCCAGTCCGTCTGTCCGGAGCTCCCATCAGCCGGCTTGCCGTGCTCATCTGCTGTACCGGTCAGTCCTTGCCATCTGACCCGTGGGGGTCACCTGCTCTCTTACAAGGTCGTCCCCAGAGTAGCACCTGGTCCCTCTGCTCGGTCCCTCCCTGGTCACGGAGTCGATAGCCGCCGTACGACCTTGGTCGGTCCGAGTTGATACTTAGTTACGCCCCTCTGGGTCCCTCCTTGCACCGCAGCACAGAGGTTCTACCACCCGGATCCGTAACAGTTTGCACAGGCCATGGAACCCCAGGCCCCTTCGCTTGCTGACCTGTACCAGGAGGTTTCTCGTCAGAGATCCCAACAGGACACCATCCTGACCTTCCTGCGGTCTGTCAATTCCCGCCTGGACACGCTGACTGCCCCACCTGTGTCCGCCTCTAGTCGAGCGACAACCGCTCCGGCAGCGCCGCTGCCTACCAGTACCACGGCATCCAGCCTAGGACCCCGGCTTTCCGCACCTCCTCGTTTCGGAGGTGACCCCGTCCTATGTCGGGGCTTTCTGAACCAGTGCACGCTGCACTTTGAACTTCTGCCACATCAGTTTCCTTCCGACTGGGCCAAGGTGGCGTTCATCATGTCTCATCTCACCGGGAAAGCATTGGCATGGCTTAACCCTCTATAGGAGAGAGGGGACTCCCTGGTGTCCGATCTTCCGGCTTTCCTCACTGCCTTCCGGAAGGTCTTCGATGAACCCAGACGTAGGATCTCTACTGCTTCCTCTTTGCTCCTTCTCCGCCAAGGGAGTCTCACCGTGGCCCAGTATGCCATACGGTTCCGTACCCTCGCTTCTGAGCTTGCCTGGGACAACGAGGCCTTGCTGTCCACTTTCTGGGAGGGCCTTTCCAGTCGGATTAAGGATGAGTTAGCCGGCCGGGACATTCCTACCACCCTGGATGACCTGGTGTCACTAGCAACCCGGATTGACATCCGTTTCCTAGAACGTGCGAAGGAAACTACCCGGGAGAGAAGATTCCTCGTCTCGCCCCTGCTTTCCAGAACCCTGCTTCCCAACCTGCAACTCCCCGGGCACGCTCGCCCGAACCTATGCAGATCGACCAGACCAAGATGGTCAAATCTCGCCAGGAGACTCGCCGAGCCGAAGGGAGCTGTTTCTACTGTGGTAGTAAGGAGCATCTGATACGTTCCTGCCCGGTGAAGCCGGGAAACTCGTGTCTAGGACCGCTCGGAGAGGTCATCCTAGGCAAAAGTAAACCTTCTCCAGTCTTGACTTTATCCGTCTGTTTCCTGTGGAGAGAACCGCTTCTTTGAAACCGCACATCTGGACTCTGGAGCCGCTGGGAATCTCATATCCCAGTCCCTTGTAGAGAAATATCAGATTCCTACCAAACCTCTGGCCGAGCCACTGGCAGTCGCTTCCGTGGATTGAAGACTCCTTCCGGTGACTATCTTGCTCGTCACTTAGCCTGTAACCCTGCAGGTGGGAAAGCTGCACTCTGAGAGGATTTCCTTCCATGTGCTTTCCAGACTCTCACCCCCTTTTGCTAGGCCTGCCCTGGTTACAGAAACATGAACCCGTTCTGAATTGGCAATCCGGTGAGGTGCTCCGTTGGGGGCAGGATTGCCATGCAACATGCCTGGTTCCGGTTCGCCCGGCTTGACCTCCATCTTCTCCGACTAACTTACCCGGTCTACCGGCACCCTACTGGTCCTTTGCTGATGTCTTCGACAAGAAGGAGGCAGAGACTTTGCCACCCCATAGGCCCTATGATTGCCCCATCGACCTGATACCCGGTGCCACTCCACCCCGTGGGCGTATCTACCCGTTGTCGTTGGCCGAAACCCGGGCCATGTCTGAATACATCGAGGAAAATCTGGCTAGGGGATTCATCCGGAAATCTTCCTCCCCGGCGGGAGCCGGATTCTTCTTCGTTAAAAGGAAAGACGGTTCACTACGTCCATGTATCGATTATAGAGGACTCAACCAAATCACTGTCAAAAACAAATACCCCCTGCCGCTTATCTCTGAGCTATTCGACCGCCTTTAAAGGCGCAAAGATCTTCACCAAGCTCGATCTTCGTGGGGCGTATAACTTGGTCCGGATCCACCAGGAAGACGAGTGGAAGACTGCATTCAATACTCGGGACGGTCACTATGAATACTGTGTGATGCTCTTCGGTCTCTGCAACGCACCCGCCGTCTTCCAAAAATTAGTTAATGACATCTTCCTTGACCTCTTATACTCTTGCGTGGTGGTATACCTGGACGACATCTTGGTCTTCTCTCCGGATCTTCCCTCACACCGGAGGGATGTTCATCAGGTCCTGCTTAGGCTCAGGCAGAATCGCCTATATGCAAAGTTTGAGAAATGCCTCTTCGAGCAGTCCTCTCTTCCGTTCCTGGGCTATATTATCTCCAAGACTGGTCTACGGATGGACCCCGAGAAGGTTTCTGCCGTCTTAAAGTGGCCCCGTCCGGAGGGGTTGAAGGCGATTCAGTGATTCCTATTACCGTCTCTTCATTCCACATTTCTCTTCCTGGACTGCTCCCATCTCTGCGCTCACCCGAAAGGGAGCAAATCCTAAGGAATGGCCGTCCGAAGCTGAGGAGGCCTTCCTCTCGTTAAAACAAGCCTTCTCTTCTGCCCCTGTGCTGCACCGTCCGGATAACAACAAACAGTTCTTTCTGGAGGTTGATGCCTCCTCTGCCGGAGCGGTGCTCACCCAGAAATCTTGATCCGGGAGAATGGTAACCTCCGGCTTCTTCTCCAAGCTCTTCTCCTCGTCTGAGCACAACTACTCCATAGGAGATCGAGAACTGCTGGCCATCAAATTGGTGCTGGAGGAGTGACGTTACCTGTTCGAGGGGACTCTGCACCCGGTGGTCATCTATACGGACCACAAAAACTTGGCTTATCTTCAGAACGCCCAAAGACTCAATCCGCGTCAGGCCCGGTGGTCTTTGTTCTTTGCCCGCTTTAACTTTACCCTACATTACCGCCCGGCGGACAAGAACGTTAAAGCAGACGCCTTGTCCCGATCCTTCCTGTCTTCCGATCAAGAGGAGGAGCCCATGCATATCATCGATCCCTCTAAAGTGATGAATGTGGCCCCCTTGGATCTGTCTCATCTCCCACCCGGTAAGACATTTGTAGCAGTTCCAGATCGTAAGAAGGTTCTTCACTGGGGTCACTCATCCAAACTAGCCGGCCATGCTGGCCAGAAGAAGACCTTCCTGCTCATTACCCGGCATTACTGGTGGCCTACCCTGCGCCAGGATGTGGTAGACTTCGTCTCGGCCTGTTCGTCCTGTGCCCGCTACAAGGTTCCCAGACATCTTCCTGCTGGCCGTCTCCTGCCTCTTCCCGTACCTGCTGCCTCGTGGCAACACATTGCTATGGACTTCATTACAGATCTCCCTGTTTCTGCCGGTTGTACGGTCATTTGGGTGGTCGCTGACCACTTTTCTAAAATGACCCACTTCATCCCTCTGCCTGGTCTCCCGTCTGCATCTGCGCTGGCTAAGGACTTCATCCAGCACATCTTTCGTCTCCACGGCCTACCTCTCCACATTGTGTCTGATCGTGGGGTCCAGTTCACTTCTCGCTTCTGGAGAGCCATGTGTAAACTGCAGGATGTCACCCTGGATTTCTCCTCCGCTTACCATCCGCAGTCCAATGGTCAAGTAGAGCGTATCAACCAGATCCTTACCAGCTACCTCTGGCACTTCGTCAACGCTCACCATACCGATTGGGTGGAGCTCCTACCATGGGCCGAGTTCTGCTACAACAACCATGAGAACGAATCTTCTTCCAAGTCCCCGTTCTTTGTGGTCTACGGTCAACATCCTCAGATTCCGTTTCCCGTCTCCGTTTCGGTGGACAACCCGGCCGCGGAGTCATTGGTCAGCGAATTTTCCACTATTTGGGAGGACACTAGATCCGCACTTCTTCAATCCTCCGAGCGGATGAAGAAGCATGCTGATAAGAGACGTCTGGATCCACCTCAATTCCGTCCGGGAGACAAGGTTTGGTTCTCCTCTAAGCATGTTCGTCTCAAAATACCCTCCTATAAGTTGAGTCCACGGTTCATCGGTCCGTTTGAAGTTCTCAAGCTAATCAACCCAGTAGCCTACAAATTAAAACTCCCGGCCACCTTATGGATTCCCAACTCCTTCCACATATGTCTCCTCAAACCAGTTGTGCTTAATTCTTTTTCCGACAATCCAGGTACCTCCCCAGCTCCGGTCTCCGCAGAGGACGTCTATGAGGTAGAGCACATTCTGGCCACCAAGATGGAAAACCTTTTTTCTGGTGAATTGGAAGGGGTTTGGCCCAGAGGAGAGAACTTGGGAACCCAGGGAGAACATCCACGCCTCGCTTCTCCTTTAAAAAATTTCTTTCAGGCCTAAAAATGAGGGAGCGTAAAGGGGGGGGGGTACTGTGGTATCGGCGTCTCTGCCCCCTGACAGGCAGAGACGCCATCCCACTCACTGCCCCACTTACGGCCCTGCACCCTGCCCAGCGTCCTCCGGCGCTCCGGCCTCTCTTGCTGCCGGCAAGCGCAGCTCCCCGGGCACTGTGCTTAGGGTGCGCGTGCTCCCCCCCTCTTAAAGGGGCCGCGCTCCGTCCTAAAAAGTCCCCGGCCAATGGCCGGAGGACTTCCCCCTATAAAAGGCACCTCCTCCAATATGGAGGTGCCCGTGCAAGGTTGTAGCTTTGTGTGCTTAACTCTGCTTCAGCCCTCAGGTCCCGCTGCTAGCCTGACTTCTAGTCCTGCCCGCCAGCCTGACTTCTAGTCCAGCCCACCAGCCTACTACTAGTCCAGTCCGTCTGCTTGTCTACTCTCCAGCCCGACAGTCTGTCTACAGTCCAGTCCGCCAGTCTGTCTATGGGCTCAGTCCGCCTGCTTACCTGGAAGCTTCCTGCCTGTCACTTGCCGTGACCACCTGACAGCCTACCTAGAGGCTCCTGCCTGTCACTTGCCGTGACCACCTGACAGCCTACCTAGAGGCTCCTGCCTGTCACTTGCTGTGACCACATGACAGCCTACCTAGAGGCTCCTGCCCGTTACCTGCCTTGCCTGCCTGACAGCCTACCTAGAGGCTCCCACCTGTTACCTGCCGTGTCTACCTGACAGCCTACCTAGAGGCTCCTGCCCTTTACCTGCCGTGTCTACCTGACAGCCTACCTAGAGGCTCCTGCCCGTTACCTGCCCTGCCTGCCTGACAGCCTACCTGGAGGCTCCTGCTTGTTCCTGCCGTGTCTGCCAGTCCTTCTGTCCGGAGCTCCCGTCAGCCGGCTTGCCGTGCTCATCTGCTGTACCAGTCAGTCCTTGCCATCTGACCCGTGGGAGTCACCTGCTCTCTTACAAGTTCGTCCCCAGAGTAGCACCTGGTCCCTCTGCTCGGTCCCTAGTCACGGAGTCGATAGCCGCCATATGACCTTGGTCGGTCCGGCTTGATACTTAGTTACGCCCCTCTGGGTCCCTCCTTGCACCGCAGCACAGAGGTTCCACCACCCGGATCCGTAACATAAAGCATCCGCCAACTCCTGGACAGTCTGTGGTGCAACGTGACGGTGGATGGAGCAAGACATGATGTCCCAGATGTGCTCAATCGGATTCAGGTCTGGGGAACGGGCGGGCCAGTCCATAGCTTCAATGCCTTCATCTTGCAGGAACTGCTGACACACTCCAGCCACATGAGGTCTGGCATTGTCCTGCATTAGGAGGAACCCAGGGCCAACCGCACCAGCATATGGTCTCACAAGGGGTCTGAGGATCTCATCTCGGTACCTAATGGCAGTCAGGCTACCTCTGGCGAGCATATGGAGGGCTGTGCGGTCCTCCAAAGAAATGCCACCCCACACCATTACTGACCCACTGCCAAACCAGTCATGCTGAAGAATGTTGCAGGCAGCAGATCGCTCCACAGCGTCTCCAGACTCTGTCACGTCTGTCACATGTGCTCAGTGTGAACCTGCTTTCATCTGTGAAGAGCACAGGGCGCCAGTGGCGACTTTGCCAATCCTGGTGTTCTGTGGCAAATGCCAAGCGTCCTGCACGGTGTTGGGCTGTGAGCACAACCCCCATCTGTGGACGTCAGGCCCTCATACCACCCTCATGGAGTCGATTTCTAACAGTTTGTGCAGACACATGCACATTTGTGGCCTGCTAGAGCTCATTTTGCAGGGCTCTGGCAGTGCTCCTCCTGTTCCTCCTTGCACAAAGGTGGAGGTAGCGGTCCTGCTGCTGGGTTGTTGCCCTCCTACGGCCCCCTCCACGTCTTCTGGTGTACTGGCCTGTCTCCTGGTAGCGTCTCCAGCCTCTGGACACTACGCTGACAGACACAGCAAACCTTCTTGCCACAGCTTGCATTGATGTGCCATCCTGGATGAGCTGCACTACCTGAGCAACTTCTGTGGGTTGTAGAGTCCGTCTCATGCTACCACGAGTGTGAAAGCACAACCAACATTCAAAAGTGACCAAAACATCAGCCAGAAAGCATTGGTACTGAGATGTGGTCTGTGGTCCCCACCTGCAGAACCACTCCTTTATTGAGGGTGTCTTGATAATTGCCAATAATTTCCATCTATTGTCTATTCCATTTGCACAACAGCATGTGAAATTGATTGTCAATCAGTGTTGCTTCCTAAGTGGACAGTTTGATGTTGTATTTCTATGTGATTGCCCACAATTGACAAAAGCTCTGGAGGAGCTGAAACATTTTGCAGATTTGTGGATGTGAAATAAATGATTGACTACAGGTGAGTGCCGGGATCTCTTTCCTTTCCCTCTCCATAACTAACCTGAGGGCTTGAAGACAGCGGTGTTTTTTTGACAAATCACAGCTGTCATCAACCCTAACCACCATTACCCCGATTGCCACCGCACCAGGGTAATCGGACAGAGCTGTGCAAAGCACCGGAATTGGTGCACCATTTCTGAGGCGGCTGAGAGCTGATATTTTTAGGCTGGGAAGGGCCCAGTAACCAAGGACTTTCCCACCCTGATAATATCCGCTCACAGCTGTCTGCTTTACCTTTACTGGTTATCAAAAATAGGGAGGATTCCACATTGCTGTTATGCACACGCCCGGGCTAAGCGGCGTGTGCGTGTGATTGGTAGTGATTCCACTGGACCGTGCCGGAGAGTGAATGCCTGGAGGGGCGTGACTAAGTATTCACCCGATCCGACCAGGGTCGCACGACGGCATACGACGCCAGTGCACCAAGGAGGAACCGAGCAAAGGGACCAGGTGCTACTCCAGGACAGACCCCGGACACGGCTGTTGACCCACACAGGGGAATACAGGAACAGGCTGGTAGGCTGGCACACAGACTGGAGGGTATAGGCAGGCACGACTGGTATGCAGGCAGGCGGGTATGCAGGCAGGGGGGTAAAGGCAAGCACAGCTAGAGTGCAGACAGGGAGGCACTAGCAGGTAGGAACACAGGCGGGATAGGGCCCAGTACACACTGGGACTCAGGAACATTACAGGCAGAGGGGTACAGGCAGGGCAGGACAGGACTGCCGGAGCAGCGGGCAGAAGCAGGGCAGGACAGGACTGCCGGAGCAGCGGGCAGAAGCAGGGCAGGACAGGACTGCCGGAGCAGCGGGCAGAAGCAGGGCAGGACAGGACTGCCGGAGCAGCGGGCAGAAGCAGGGCAGGACAGGACTGCAGGAGCAGCGGGCAGAAGCAGGGCAGGACAGGACTCTGTTCACACGGAACAGACAGGAAGGGAAAGACAGAGCCAGATACTCACACAGTACTTGCAGGGACAACAAGCAGGAGTTAGGTACGAGTTCAGACTCTGCAGAAAAAGGAAGGGAACGGACATAGAGGCAAAACAGGTAAAGGACAGGAGAAAGTTCAGACTGGAACTGAGTGTACGGAGGAGACCGACACTGCAGAGGGATACAGGAGCGGGTCTGGGAATACGGCCCCCAGAGAGGCGGAACGAACAGGCAAGGAGCGTGTTCAGACAGGACAGACCAGACACAGGAGCGGGTCTAGGAAATCGGCCACTAGAAGGCGGAACGAACAGGCAAGGAGCGTGTTCAGACAGGACAGACAAGAGAACACAGAAAGGACTCAGTTCAGACACGGGAACTAATACCGCAAAGCAGGAGACATACAGGACTTAGTTCAGACACGGGAACTAATACCGCAGAGCAGGAGACATACAGGACACAGTTCAGACACGGGAGCTGATACCGCAAAGCAGGAGACATACAGGACTCAGTTCAGACACGGGAACTGATACAAAAAGCAGGAGACATACAGGACTCAGTTCAGACACGGGAACTGATACAAAAAGCAGGAGACATACAGGACTTAGTTCAGACACGGGAACTAATACCGCAAAGCAGGAGAAATACAGGACTCAGTTCAGACACGGGAACTGATACAAAAAGCAGGAGACATACAGGACTCAGTTCAGACACGGAAACTGATACAAAAAGCAGGAGACATACAGGACTTAGTTCAGACACGGGAACTAATACCGCAAAGCAGGAGACATACAGGACTAAGTTCAGACAGGCCTGGAAATACAGCCTCCAGGAAAGGCAGACAAGGAAACAAAGATGGGACCTGGCACCTACAGAGTGCAAGCACACACTGAAGGAAAACACTATGCTCAGGCAGGAATAGAAGGGAGCTGCTGAGCTATATACCAAGTGTCAGACAGCAATAGGCTGAGGACGCACAAGGGGTGTGACCCACAGCAGGTACAAAAAGCAGGAAGTGATCGGGCGCCGCCCTTAAGCAGCAGAGACAGACACAAACAGACAGCATGGAGGGAAGCCAGAGAGACATTCTGGACAGGAGATCAAGTGCGCGCTCCTGCACAGTGGGAAATGGACCACTATGCAAGGACGCCGCCAGGTATGTTACAGTACCTCCCCCCTTACGCCCCCTCTTCTTCAGGCCTGCCAGAATCTTCCGCAGGGAATTCGAGGACCAGTCGTTCACTGGGTTGGAGGGGGACAGAGACTTGAGGGTAATCTCTGCTTCGAGGTACATCTTGTCAAGCTCACAGGAAAAAATAGACGGGTTATCAGGTACATAATGAGGAAAAGTCACTGTCTCTTTGTTATCTGGTGGTACCCCGGAGGATTCAGGAAACAACTGGAGGTCCTCCGCCGGGTCAGAAGAGTGCAGAGGCTCAGAGAAAACAACTGCTTCAGAGTACACTAGGTCGGACTCACTGGAGGAAGCAGGCGAGGTATCGGGTACCGAGTATAGGAAAGTCTCTGTCCATTCACCACCAGGTGGCACCCCGAAGGGTTCTGAACACAACTGGAGGTCCTCCGTCTGGTCGGAGGGGTGTAGAGACTCGGGAGTAACCTCTGCTTCGGAGTACACTAGGTTGGACTCACTGGAGGAAGCAGGCGAGGTATCGGGTACCGAGTATAGGAAAGTCTCTGTCCATTCACCACCAGGTGGCACCCCGAAGGGTTCTGAACACAACTGGAGGTCCTCCGCCTGGTCGGAGGGGTGTAGAGACTCGGGAGTAACTTCTGCTTCGGAGTACACTAGGTTGGACGAAGCGAGCGAGGTATCAGGTACAGAGTATAGGAGAGTCTCTGTCCTTTCGCTACCAGGTAGCACCCCGAAGGGTTCAGGAGACAACTGGAGATCCTCCGCCTGGTCGGAGGGGTGTAGAGACTCGGAGGTAACTACCACTTTGGGGTACCCATTGTCAGGCTCACAGGACGAAGCGGACAAAGTATTGAGTACCGGGTGTAGAGAAGTCTCTCTCCATTTGTCATCGAGTGGTATCCCGGAGGATTCAGGAGGCAACAGGGGATCCTCCGCCAGGTAGTAGAGGTGCACAGACTCAGAGGTAACCACAGCTTTGGAGCATCCTTGGACATGCACACCGGTTAAAGAGAGAGAAGCATCTGATGCCGGGTGCAGGAAGTTCTCCTGTGTGGAGTCTGGATGGGCAGAAGTCTCTTCGGGCAGGAGAACTGGTGCACTACCCACGCACATTACCCATTGGGGTTTCTCCGGGATACAGGGAGATGAAGCTTCAGTAGGGACTTCAAGGTTGGGGTCAGGAGGTCTCAGGGAGGACAGACCCTGGCGTGACGGCTTGCCTCTACGTCTAGCACGTCTGGACTGCCTCTTGAGGTTGAGAGAAGTATTCCGGAAAGCGTAGTCACCCTGTGAGGATTCTGGGTGGGCAGTAGTCTCATTGGGCTGGAGGACTATTGCGCTACCCACACACATTACCCATCGGGGCTGCTCCGGGATATTGGGAGGTGAAGCTTCAGCAGGAGCCTCCGGGTTAGGATCATCGAAGACCATTAGAAAGGCCACCAGGAAGGCCATTAGGTCCCGGAGGATCGGATCCTGTGTTTCATATAGGGGGTTGATCCATTCCAAGGCATCACCCGCCAGGTAAGACATAATAAAGGCCACTTTAGCCCAATCGGAAGGAAAATAGAGAGGGTAGGCCTTAAAGTGTAGCATGCATTGCTCCACAAATGCACGACACTGTCTTGGATCCCCATAGTAACGTGGCGGATCCGCAGGAACGAGAGCTGATAGATCCATCTGGACGGTGCGTAATTTCGCCTGGAACTCAGCTAAGAGAAAAAAAAAATTTATTTTATTTTAATGCATATATTCGCTGGAAAACTTCTCAGAGAGCGAAGGCCGTGGGGCTCAACGGGAACCATGGCCTGAGCATGCTGTTATGCACACGCCCGGGCTAAGCGGCGTGTGCGTGTGATTGGTAGTGATTCCACTGGACCGTGCCGGAGAGTGAATGCCTGGAGGGGCGTGACTAAGTATTCACCCGATCCGACCAGGGTCGCACGACGGCATACGACGCCAGTGCACCAAGGAGGAACCGAGCAAAGGGACCAGGTGCTACTCCAGGACAGACCCCGGACACGGCTGTTGACCCACACAGGGGAATACAGGAACAGGCTGGTAGGCTGGCACACAGACTGGAGGGTATAGGCAGGCACGACTGGTATGCAGGCAGGCGGGTATGCAGGCAGGGGGGTAAAGGCAAGCACAGCTAGAGTGCAGACAGGGAGGCACTAGCAGGTAGGAACACAGGCGGGATAGGGCCCAGTACACACTGGGACTCAGGAACATTACAGGCAGAGGGGTACAGGCAGGGCAGGACAGGACTGCCGGAGCAGCGGGCAGAAGCAGGGCAGGACAGGACTGCCGGAGCAGCGGGCAGAAGCAGGGCAGGACAGGACTGCCGGAGCAGCGGGCAGAAGCAGGGCAGGACAGGACTGCCGGAGCAGCGGGCAGAAGCAGGGCAGGACAGGACTCTGTTCACACGGAACAGACAGGAAGGGAAAGACAGAGCCAGATACTCACACAGTACTTGCAGGGACAACAAGCAGGAGTTAGGTACGAGTTCAGACTCTGCAGAAAAAGGAAGGGAACGGACATAGAGGCAAAACAGGTAAAGGACAGGAGAAAGTTCAGACTGGAACTGAGTGTACGGAGGAGACCGACACTGCAGAGGGATACAGGAGCGGGTCTGGGAATACGGCCCCCAGAGAGGCGGAACGAACAGGCAAGGAGCGTGTTCAGACAGGACAGACCAGACACAGGAGCGGGTCTAGGAAATCGGCCACTAGAAGGCGGAACGAACAGGCAAGGAGCGTGTTCAGACAGGACAGACAAGAGAACACAGAAAGGACTCAGTTCAGACACGGGAACTAATACCGCAAAGCAGGAGACATACAGGACTTAGTTCAGACACGGGAACTAATACCGCAGAGCAGGAGACATACAGGACACAGTTCAGACACGGGAGCTGATACCGCAAAGCAGGAGACATACAGGACTCAGTTCAGACACGGGAACTGATACAAAAAGCAGGAGACATACAGGACTCAGTTCAGACACGGGAACTGATACAAAAAGCAGGAGACATACAGGACTTAGTTCAGACACGGGAACTAATACCGCAAAGCAGGAGAAATACAGGACTCAGTTCAGACACGGGAACTGATACAAAAAGCAGGAGACATACAGGACTCAGTTCAGACACGGAAACTGATACAAAAAGCAGGAGACATACAGGACTTAGTTCAGACACGGGAACTAATACCGCAAAGCAGGAGACATACAGGACTAAGTTCAGACAGGCCTGGAAATACAGCCTCCAGGAAAGGCAGACAAGGAAACAAAGACGGGACCTGGCACCTACAGAGTGCAAGCACACACTGAAGGAAAACACTATGCTCAGGCAGGAATAGAAGGGAGCTGCTGAGCTATATACCAAGTGTCAGACAGCAATAGGCTGAGGACGCACAAGGGGTGTGACCCACAGCAGGTACAAAAAGCAGGAAGTGATCGGGCGCCGCCCTTAAGCAGCAGAGACAGACACAAACAGACAGCATGGAGGGAAGCCAGAGAGACATTCTGGACAGGAGATCAAGTGCGCGCTCCTGCACAGTGGGAAATGGACCACTATGCAAGGACGCCGCCAGGTATGTTACAATTGCTTTTTTAATTTATTAGCTAAACACAAGTACAGTAAACTACACACACAGGGCACTAATTGTATATCTCACGGATATTTATCATCTATCTCTATCTTTGCACATCTAACACCTAAATATCTGTGTTACGGATCCGGGTGGTGGAACCTCTGTGCCGTGGTGCAAGGAGGGACCCAGAGGGGCGTAACTAAGTATCAACTCAGACCGACCCTGGTCGTACGGCGGCTAACGACTCCGTGACCAGGGAGGGACCGAGCAGAGGGACCAGGTGCTACTCTGGGGACGACCTTGTAAGAGAGCAGGTGGCTCCCACGGGTCAGATGACTGGGAGTGACCGGTATAGCGGATGGGCACAGCAAGCAGGCAGAAGTCTCTGAGTTAGCTGACAGGTGGTCACGGCACGTGACGGCAGAGCAGGCTTCTCTAGGTTAGCAGACAGGAGGTCATGGCAAGTGATGGCAGGAGCCTCCAGGTAGGCTATCGGGTGGTCACGGCAAGTGACGGCCAAGCAGGCTGAAGTCTCTTGGTTAGCAGGCTGGTGGTCACGGAAAATGACGGCAGAGCCTCCAGGTAGGCTAGCAGGTAACAGGCGAGTGCTCCCAGGTGAGCAGGCATGGCAGGTAGCAGGCAGGTAACTGGCAGATGCTTCCTGGTAAGCAGACGGGCTTGCCCATAGACAGACTGGCGAGTAGAACGGAAGACAGACTGTCGGGCTGGAGAGTAGTCAGGCTGGCAACTGGACCTGAGGGCTGAAGCAGAGGTAAGAATACTTGTGCAACAACTATTGCTCGGGCACCTCCATTTTGGAGGAGGTGCCTTATATATGGGAGGTCCTCCCGCAATTGGCCGGGGACTCCTTAGGATGGCTCGTGCGGCCCCTTTAAGAGAGAGGGAGCGCGCGCGCCCTAAGTATAGTGCCCGGGTAGCTGCGCGCGCCGGCCGCAGCAGGAATAGGAGCGCAGGAGGACGCCGCGTGGGGAGGTGAGAGGGACGGCGTCTCTGCCTGGCAGGGGGCAGAGACGCCGATGCTACAATCTGTCATTTCTATTCTGCAATCTATTCCGGCACGTGTCACACAGACGTGTGTGCGGATGTCACACTTTATCATCTGTGTACAGGACGTATTGACATCCGAGCTGCCGGCAAAAAATGGACATGTCCGGTCTGTGTGAACATGTGCGCAGCCTATAGATTATAATGGGTGTACGTGTGTGTCTCCGGTATGTGTGAAGGGGGCCTAAAGGGTATGAGCACTTCTAGTATGAGTTACCAGTAGGGGGCGTGATCACTTAAAGTGCCTAGGGCAGCATGAATGCCAGATACGGCCCTGAGCACAGCCCTAATAAAGTCATTAGAGCTGCAGATAAAGGGGGCTCGATTACAGCTCTGGATAGTGGGTTGTATGAGCCGGAGGTTATGAACATGGATGACAATACTAATATATGCCGCACTCTAGATGGAGATCCTACTAATTCATACAATACCCCCTTACATTGTCTTTTGGAGGAGGGTTTGGTATCGGCTGTACTTAATGCCAAACAAATAGAACGATTAAAGGAAAATCACCCACAATGTCCAATATTTCTTATATTACCGAAAACTCACAAAGAAGGAAACATCCATCAGTCTAGAGATACATTCAATACTGGCTGCAGAGAAGATTCCTATAATATAGTGAATATTACCAGAAAACATTTACCTATGTTATACACTGACAAGGATCCAGCAACAAGAAAGACAACTGACACGTGGATGACAAACACCAAAGGTTTCATTGAATGTGGGAGAAATAAATGTGGTTTGTGCAAGTCTGTGCACAAAGCAAAAATGTCTGCATCTACTAACCATAATAAACCCTATAATATCCGACATCTCATTAGTTGTAGCTCCACACTTCATTGACACCATACAATGTGAAGTTTGTCTGCTGCAATATGTGGGGGGCACGGTCAGACCCTTACGTCACCGCATTGGGGGACACGTTAGGGACGTTCTTGGCCCCACAACACGTAATACATCTGCAGCATCACAACATCTCATACAACACAAAAGGATTTAATCGCTTTACAGTTGTGGGTATTGAATATGTCACTAGACCAGCTAAGGGGGGAGATTGGTATAAAAAGTACACCCCAGAGAAGCCTTGTGGATTCTGGAATTGGACCCCAGATTCCCCAGTGATATGAAGCTTCATTCAGACCTTGTATCCATTTACTGAATTGTGTTTTTTCCTCTTTTATAGTAATTATACATAATATATACATTATAGATGCAGACACTTCATTCTTCTATTGCACGGATGCTTTTTGTTGTGGACATATGATCATCCATAGGGGTAATGTAGACATACTTGCACATGACCATTTGGGGCTGGGGGTCTCCGCTGTGCATTAGACCCTATGATGTGTATAAGAAGCCGGTTACTGGTGATTTATTATGTCATGAAGAAGAACTGAACACAAATACCAGGTAGAAACGCAGAGATGTTTTGCTCCCATCTGTTTTTTAATGTTTCTATGATTTTAATTTGGATTCTTCAATAAAAGTTTTTGGTTTTATTCACACCGGAAAACAAGTGCTGGATTATCAGTAACTTTCTTTGTCCCGTCCATTCCTTCCCAACTGTGATTTTTCATCCAAGCACCGAGAGATGAGCTGAAAGCAGACATATTTTTCTATAGAGGAATGGCAGACATGGGCGTTGTCCACATAGAAAGCCTCTCCTGAATCCCATGCACAAAAAGCCGACCTACAATCTGCCAGGACACATGCGGAAACATATGAAGACTCCGGGGACTCTATACTCTGGAGTGATGAGACCAAGATAAATGTTTTTTTTGGAACTGATGGCTTCAAAACTTTATAACATTGAAGAGGTGAGGAATACAATGAGAATGCATGGTGTCTACAGTGAGACCTGGTGGTGGCAGAGTCCTTATCTAGGGCTGCATGAGGAGCTACATTTCATTGATAGTATCTTGAATTCACAGATGTTCTGCTCTATAGTGAAAGAAAAGATGCTGCCATCACTCTGTTCCCTTGGTAGGCCACTGTTACATTTCTGAAGAACAGGGTGACAGTGATTCAGTGGCCAAGTGTAACGGGTCTGGGAGGCGGAACCTCTGAGCTACTATACAAGGGGGCAGTCCTTGTAAGGGAGCGGGTGGCGACCAGGGAAGACGGGCAGGAGGTCACAGCAGGTGACCGGGACAGTCTCTGAGTGAACGGGCTGGAGGTCACGGCAAGTGACCGGGGCAGTCTCTGGATGAACGGGCTGATGGTCACGGCAAGTGACCGGGGCAGTCTCTGAATGAACGGGCAGATGGTCATGGCAAGTGACCGGGGCAGTCTCTGGATGAACGGGCAGATGGTCACGGCAAGTGACCGGGGCAGTCTCTGGATGAACGGGCAGATGGTCACGGCAAGTGACCGGGGCAGTCTCTAGGTAAAGGGTTGGTACGACCTGTGGCGGCTGATGATAGACGTGAGCTCCCAGGTGAGCAGGCGAGAGTCTCTGGATGAACGGGTGGTCACAGCATGTGACGGCGGAGCCTCCAGGAAGACCAACAGACAGGCGGCAGATGAGCGCTCCCAGGTGAGCGGGCAGAAGTCTCTGGACAGGCGGGTGGTCACAGCACGTGACGGCAGAGCCTCCAGGTAGGCTAGCAGACAGGCAGCAGAAGGACGCTCCCAGGTGAGCGAGCAGGAGTCACAGGACAGGCAGGTGGTCACAGCACGTGACGGCGGAGCCTCCAGGTAGACTAGCAGGCAGGTAGCTGGTGTATGCTCCCAGGTGAGCGGGCAAGCTGGTCCATAGACAGACTGACAGGAGTTGGAAGGCAGACCGTCGGACCTCAGGCAAGCAGGCAGGTGGCTGATGTGCGCTCCCAGGTGAGCGGGCAGGCTGGTCCTTAGACAGACTGACAGGAGTAGTAAGGCAGACCGTCGGACCTCAGACTAGCAGGCAGGTAGCAGAAAATCAGGCAGGAATCTGGCAGGTAACTGGCAACGGGACCTGAGGGCTGAAGCAGAGTAGTGAACAGTGCAACAACATTGCTCGGGCACCTCCATTTTGGAGGATGTGCCTTATATATGGTGAAGTCCTCCGGCCATTGGCCGGGGACTCCTTAGGACGGCGCGCGCGGCCCCTTTAAGAGGGAGGGAGAGCGCGCGCGCGCGCCCTAAGCACAGTGGCCGGGAAGGAGCGCGCGCTGCCAGCAGAGCGGGAGGAGGACGCCGGGCACGGAGCAGGGAGGTGAGGGGAACAGCGTCCCTGCCTGGCAGAGGGCAGGGACGCCGGCGCTACAGTACCCCCCCCTTTAGGCCCCCCCTTTTTTAGGCCAGACAGAAATTTAGCTAGGATAAGAGGGGCATGGATGTTCTCCCAGGGCTCCCACGTTCTCTCCTCAGGACCAAACCCCCTCCAATCTACTAGAAAAAAGGTCTTTCCTCTTACCCTTTTGGTGGCAAGAATGTTCTCTACCTCAAACTCGTCCTCAGCAGAAACCGGAGCAGGAGGCGTACCTGTAGACTTGAAAAAAGAGTTAAGTACCACAGGTTTGAGGAGAGATACATGGAAGGAGTTAGGGATCCGTAAGTTGGCCGGGAGTTTTAACTTATAGGCCACCGGGTTGATCTGACTGATGACCTCCAGAGGACCGATGAACCGAGGCCCTAACTTGTAAGAAGGTATCTTGAGTCGGACATATTTAGATGAGAGCCAGACTTTATCTCCAGGACGAAATTGTGGAGGATCCAGGCGTTTTTTGTCAGCGTGTCTTTTCATCCGTTCGGACGACTGAAGGAGTGCGGATCGGGTACTCTCCCAAATGGAGGAAAATTTGCTAACGAGAGATTCCGCAGCCGGGTTGTCCACAGAGGTGGAGACAGGAAAAGGAATCCGAGGATGCTGACCGAAGACTACAAAAAACGGGGATTTGGAGGAGGATTCGCTCTCGTGATTGTTATAGGAGAACTCGGCCTATGGTAGGAGATCCACCCAGTCAGAATGATGGGCATTAACGAAGTGCCGGAGGTAACTGGTCAGGTTCTGATTGATCCGCTCCACTTGACCATTGGACTGTGGGTGGTAAGCGGAAGAGAAGTCCAGGGTGACGTCTAGCAGTTTACAAGTGGCTCTCCAGAAACGTGAGGTGAACTGTACCCCACGATCCGACACGATGTGGAGGGGCAGGCCATGAAGACGGAAGATGTGGCGGATAAAGTCTTTAGCCAGCTCGGGTGCAGACGGGAGACCAGGCAGGGGAATAAAGTGAGCCATCTTGGAAAAGCGGTCAGCGACCACCCAAATGACCGTACAACCGGCAGAGACGGGGTGATCAGTTATGAAGTCCATAGCAATATGCTGCCAGGGGGCAGCAGGCACAGGAAGCGGAAGAAGGCGACCGGCTGGCAGGTGTCTCGGGATTTTGTTGCGGGCGCAGGACACACAGGCAGAAACAAAGTCTATTACGTCCTTGTGCAGGGTAGGCCACCAGTAGTGCCGGGCAATAAGCTGGAGGGTCTTTTTCTGACCGGCGTGGCCAGCTAGTTTAGACGAGTGACCCCAGTGTAGGATCTTCTCCCGATCAGGTACTGATACGAACGTCTTACCGGGAGGGAGACGATTTAGGCTCACGGGAGCCACCTGCATTACTCTGGCGGGATCGATGATATGTTTAGGTTCCTCCTCGAGATCGGACACCAGAAAGGATCGGGACAAGGCATCTGCTTTGACGTTTTTGTCAGCCGGGCGAAAATGAAGAACAAAATCAAAGCGAGCAAAAAACAAGGACCACCGGGCTTGGCGCGGGTTAAGTCTCTGGGCATGCGGGAGGTAAGCCAAGTTCTTGTGGTCAGTGTAAATTATTACCGGGTGAAGAGCCCCCTCGAGTAGGTAACGCCACTCCTCCAATGCCAGTTTGATGGCCAATAACTCTCGGTCTCCTATGGAATAGTTGCGCTCAGAAGAGGAGAAGAGTTTGGAGAAGAAGCCACAAGTTACCATTCTCCCGGAAGATGATTTTTGAGTAAGTACCGCTCCGGCTCCAGAGGAGGAGGCGTCAACTTCCAGGAAGAACTGCTTGTTGCCGTCCGGGCGATGCAGCACCGGGGCGGAAGAGAAGGCCTGTTTTAGGGAAAGAAAGGCCTCCTCTGCTTCGGGCGGCCACTCTTTGGGATTAGTACCCTTACGGGTGAGCGCGGAAATTGGGGCAGTCCGGGAAGAGAAGTGTGGTATGAAGAGGCGGTAGTAGTTGGCGAAGCCCAGGAATCGCTGAATGGCCTTCAACCCCTCCGGTCGAGGCCATTTCTCGATGGCAGACAGTTTCTCTGGATCCATTCGTAGGCCGGTCTGAGAAATAATGTAGCCCAAAAACGGAAGCGAGGTCTGCTCAAAGAGGCACTTCTCGTATTTAGCGAAGAGGTGATTCTGCCTGAGCCTGAGCAGGACCTGACGAACATCCCTCCGGTGAGTCTGGAGATCCGGAGAGAAGACCAAGATGTCGTCCAGGTACACCACTACGCAGGAGTAGAGAAGGTCCCGGAAGATGTCATTGACCAACTCTTGAAAGACGGCAGGAGCGTTACAGAGACCAAAGGGCATTACCAGATATTCATAGTGGCCGTCCCGGGTGTTGAATGCCGTCTTCCATTCATCCCCCTGACGGATACGAACCAGGTTGTACGCCCCACGGAGGTCCAGTTTGGTGAAGATTCTAGCCCCCCTCAGACGATCAAATAACTCCGGAATGAGCGGAAGGGGGTACTTATTCTTCACCGTGATCTGGTTAAGGCCTCTATAGTCTATACAGGGACGGAGAGAGCCGTCCTTCTTTTTGACGAAAAAGAAGCCTGCTCCCGCCGGGGAGGTAGATTTCCGGATGAATCCCCTGGCCAGATTCTCCTCAATATATTCGGACATCGACCGGGTCTCAGCAGCGGATAAAGGATAAATACGCCCACGGGGAGGAGTAGTACCAGGTAACAGGTCGATAGGGCAGTCGTATGGTCTATGAGGAGGTAGTGTCTCTGCTTCCTTTTTATTAAAGACATCAGCATAAGACCAATAAGAAATCGGAAGTCCAGGTAGATTAGCTGGGGTAGGAGAAGGACGGACGGGATGGACGGGAACCAGACAGGTCTTATGGCAGTCCTGTCCCCAGCGAAGGACTTCTCCGGTCTGCCAGTCAAGCACGGGTGCATGTCTCTGGAGCCAAGGTAGGCCTAGCAAGAGGGCGTGAGAGAGTCCAGGCAGAACATGAAAGGAGATACTCTCAGAATGCAGCATTCCCACCTGCAGAGTAATGGATTCGGTGATGAGTTGGATGGGGCGTGGTAAGAGGCCCCCATCCACGGCAGCAACAAACAAGGGTACAGCCAGAGGTTTGGTGGGGATGCGGTATTTCTCTACCAGGGACTGTGAAATAAGATTCCCGGCTGCTCCAGAGTCAAGTTGGGCTAGTTCGAAATAACGGTTCTCCCCGCAGACGATTGAGACTGACAGCAGCAGAGATGGAGAGGATTTATTCTTGTCTAGGTTGACCTCTCTGAGCGAACCTAGACACAGGCGTTTCCCGACCTCTCCGGGCAGGCACGGATCTGGTGCTCCTTACTGCCACAGTAGAAGCAGCTCCCCTCGGCACGGCGTAAGTCCTGACGGGTTTTGACCATCTTGGTCTGGTCGACCTGCATAGGCTCAGGAGAGTGTACCTGGGTAGAGACGGAGGGAGTGACGGGTTTCTGAAAAGTAGGAGCTAGACATGGTAACCTCCTCTCACGGGTGACCTCTTTGGCACGCTCCTGGAACCGTAGGTCAATCCGGGTGGCAAGAGTTATTAGGTCATCGAGAGTGGTAGGAATGTCCCGACCGGCAAGTTCATCTTTAATACGGCCGGACAGACCCTCCCAGAAGACGGATACCAGAGCGTCGTTATCCCAGGCCAGCTCCGAGGCAAGGGTACGGAATCGTATGGCATATTGGCCCACGGTGAGACTTCCCTGACGGAGGCGTAGCAGTGATGATGCGGATGAGGTCTTCCGTCCGGGTTCGTCGAAGACTTTCCGGAAAGCCGTGAGAAAAGCAGGCAAGTTGGACACCAGGGGGTCTCCTCTCTCCCATAGAGGATTTAGCCAGGCCAGGGCCTCCCCGGTGAGATGGGACATGATGAATGCAATTTTGGCCCGGTCGGAGTTAAACTGGTGGGACAATAGTTCAAAGTGCAGGGTGCACTGATTTATGAAGCCCCGAGCCTGGGCGGAGTCGCCTCCGAAGCGAGGAGGTGCAGTCCGGGGTAGGATACCATGGTATTAGTGGGCAGTGGAGCTGCCGGATTGCGAGACATGGCACTGGCGGAGGTTGCTGGTGGAGCAGTCAGAGTGTCCAGGCGAGTATTGACATTCCGCAGGTGACCCAGGATGGACTCCTGTTGGGACCTTTGACGGGACAGTTCATGACACAGGTCCGAGAGCGAGGGAGCTTGGGTGCCACCGGGTTCCATGGCCCGAGCAAACTGTAACGGGTCTGGGAGGCGGAACCTCTGAGCTACTATACAAGGGGGCAGTCCTTGTAAGGGAGCGGGTGGCGACCAGGGAAGACGGGCAGGAGGTCACAGCAGGTGACCGGGACAGTCTCTGAGTGAACGGGCTGGAGGTCACGGCAAGTGACCGGGGCAGTCTCTGGATGAACGGGCTGATGGTCACGGCAAGTGACCGGGGCAGTCTCTGAATGAACGGGCAGATGGTCACGGCAAGTGACCGGGGCAGTCTCTGGATGAACGGGCAGATGGTCACGGCAAGTGACCGGGGCAGTCTGTGGATGAACGGGCAGATGGTCACGGCAAGTGACCGGGGCAGTCTCTAGGTAAAGGGTTGGTACGACCTGTGGCGGCTGATGATAGACGTGAGCTCCCAGGTGAGCAGGCGAGAGTCTCTGGATGAATGGGTGGTCACAGCATGTGACGGCGGAGCCTCCAGGAAGACCAACAGACAGGCGGCAGATGAGCGCTCCCAGGTGAGCGGGCAGAAGTCTCTGGACAGGCGGGTGGTCACAGCACGTGACGGCAGAGCCTCCAGGTAGGCTAGCAGACAGGCAGCAGAAGGACGCTCCCAGGTGAGCGGGCAAGCTGGTCCAGAGACAGACTGACAGGAGTTGGAAGGCAGACCGTCAGACCTCAGGCAAGCAGGCAGGTGGCTGATGTGCGCTCCCAGGTGAGCGGGCAGGCTGGTCCTTAGACAGACTGACAGGAGTAGTAAGGCAGACCGTCGGACCTCAGACTAGCAGGCAGGTAGCAGAAAATCAGGCAGGAATCTGGCAGGTAACTGGCAACGGGACCTGAGGGCTGAAGCAGAGTAGTGAACAGTGCAACAACATTGCTCGGGCACCTCCATTTTGGAGGAGGTGCCTTATATATGGTGAAGTCCTCCGGCCATTGGCCGGGGACTCCTTAGGACGGCGCGCGCGGCCCCTTTAAGAGGGAGGGAGAGCGCGCGCGCGCCCTAAGCACATTGGCCGGGAAGGAGCGCGCGCTGCCAGCAGAGCGGGAGGAGGACGCCGGGCACGGAGCAGGGAGGTGAGGGGAACAGCGTCCCTGCCTGGCAGAGGGCAGGGACGCCGGCGCTACACCAAGTGTCTCCTGATCTGAACTCAACCAAACACCTATGGGGAATTCTGTAGAGACAAGTTGTCATCGCTCCATCCAGCATCCAGGCTCTAAGAGCTCATTATTGAAAGAGTGAAAAAAGATAGATATGGTATTGTCACTAACTTGTTCATTCCAGGCCTAGACAACTTGGTGCCGTCCTTTCAAATTATGGAGGCCATACAAAATAATAGATGTAGTAGCTTTTGATGTGGGGTGTACTCATTTTTGCATCAACTAATTTGACTAAAACAGGATTTTGTAATGAGAGTTATATTATTACCCTTACTTTCATGTTTTCATTACAAAAAAATGTTCTATGAAACTTCGTGTTGGCAAAATTTTAGAAATTGATCTGGTGTTCAGTGAGATATTAAACAAAATCTTACTCATCAAAGGGGGTGTACTCATTTATGCTGAACAATGTTTATTTAACTTTATAAAACACAGTGACCATAATTACACTTTCTTTCCCATATGACTTCTCTCATGTTTTACAAGGTATGATTTATGTATAAAAGATTTCCCACATTCTGAACATGAATACGACTTTTCTCCTGTATGAATTCTCTCATGTGCAGCAAGAATTGATTTACGCATAAAAGATTTCCCACATTCTGAACATGAATACGGCTTCTCTCCTGTGTGACTTCTCTCATGCTGCACAAGATAATTTTTTTTTGTAAAGCATTTCTCACAGAATGAACATGAATACGGCTTTTCTCCTGTGTGAATTCTTTGATGTATAACAAGATCTGATTTATTTGCAAAGCATCTTCCACATGCTAAACATGAAAAAAGTTTTTCTCTTGTGTGAATTCTTTGATGTTTAACAAGATCCGATTTATATATAAAACATTTCCCACATTCTGAACAAGAAAATGGCTTTTCTCCTGTATGAATTCTGTTATGTGCAGCAAGAATTGATTTACGCATAAAAGATTTCCCACATTCCGAACATGAATACGGCTTCTCTCCTGTGTGAGTTCTCTGATGTCTAACAAGATGTGATTTACCTGTAAAGCATTTTCCACATTGTAAACATGAAAACGGTTTCTCCCCGGTGTGATTTCTTTGATGTATAACAAGCTCTGATTTACTTATAAAACATTTCGCACATTCTGAACAAGAAAATGGCTTTTCTCCTGTATGAATTATCTTATGAGCAGAAAGATTTGATTTACGCATAAAAGATTTCCCGCATTCTGAACATGAATACGTTTGCTCTCCTGTGTGAATTTTCTCGTGTATCACAAGTTTTGATTTCTCTGTAAAGCATTTCCCACATTCTGGACATGAATACGGCTTTTCTCCTGTATGAATTCTCTTATGAGCAGAAAGATTTGATTTACGCATAAAAGATTTCCCGCATTCTGAACATGAATACGGCTGCTCTCCTGTGTGAATTTTCTCGTGTATCACAAGTTTTGATTTCTCTGTAAAGCATTTCCCACATTCTGGACATGAATACGGCTTTTCTCCTGTGTGAATTCTGTGATGTCTAACAAGATCTGATTTATAACTAAAACACTTCCCACATTCTGAGCATGAATATGGCGACTTTCCAGTATGAATGCTCTGATGTCTACTAAGATGCCATTTCGCTGTGAAGGTCTTCCCACATAGTGAACACAAAAATGGTTTTTCTCCTGTGTGAATTCTCTGATGTGTTATAAGACTCCCTTTATTTGTGAAGGACTTCTCACATAGTGAACATGAAAATGTTTTTTCTCCTGTGTGATTTCTCTGATGTGTAATAAGATTCCCTTTATTTGCAAAGCATTTCCCACATTCTGAACATGAATATGGCTTCTCTCCTGTGTGAATTCTCTGATGTGGAATAAGAATCCTTTTATCTGTAAAGGACTTCCCACATTCTGAACATGAATACGGCTTTTCCCCTGTGTGAATTCTCTGATGTATAATAAGACTTCCTTTACCTGTGAAGGACTTCCCACATTCTGAACATGAATACGGCTTTTCCCCTGTGTGAATTCTCTCATGTATAACAAATTGTGATTTATATGTAAAGAATTTCCCACATTCTGAACAGGAGTATGGCTTTTTTCCTTTGTTTTTTCTGTGTGTTAAAAAATCTGAGCTTTTTGTAAATTGCTTGTCACACTGAAATCTTGAATCCACTTTGCCCCCTGGACTTTTGGTAATAATCCGAGATTGCTCAGGAGATGATTCCTCATGATCCGCAGGATTATAAGAAAGTGAAGTGCTGTGAAGTCCAGGAGGTGCAGGAAGGGTGATGAGGTTTTCTCCATTAGAGTGCTCCCTGATATCTTCTTTTTTACAATTTAGTGATAAACCGTTATTCTCACAAGGATTTCCTATCAGGATGAAAGATAAATTAGATGAGTTTTTTTCTTCAACACAAAAGAGATTTCTGAATGTATTTTCTGGATCTCACAATGAAGACCCTCGTCCGTGAAAGTACCAGTAATAAGGAGGACAACTACATGCCATAACATTAACACAATGACAGGTAAAGTGAATGACACTTATAAACTGGTGACATTGGCACAAGTCAGGGGTGGCAGAGACTAGACAGCAAATAGTTCTTTAAGTGGTAATTACTGATGACAGGTTCCCTTAATGTACCTCCAGTGCCATTTCACTCTCTCAAGCTTCGTATTTTGGCCTTAGTATAGAAAGGTGTCCACGCAATTAAAGAAGATGTCAACTACTATTAAAAATGCCCCCAATGTAATTAACCCGTTGAGATATTTTTTTCTAATTACCTAGCTTTGTCTTTATTGGCTGTGAGCGGCGCTATCGCTGGCCACTCACAGGCATCACGCGACCCCCGGCTTCAGCTGGCTCTTGCTTCCCCTGATGTCACGTCAAGTGAGGCGTGACTCGGTGATGCGATGCCCGCGGTGGACGCCGGGGTGTGGGTGGGGTTTCCCGCGTCAAACCCAGCATCCACCGCGCACTTTCCCAATGAATACAAGGTAATTGTGATTCACAAAATGTTATACAATTGAACGGTGAAGAAAAAAAAAATTACATTTTTACTACTATAATATTATTTTAGCCCCAGATTTTACATTTTCACAAGGGTAAAAATGACCACATAATTTGTTATACAATTTCTGCTGAACGGGGAAATACCCCATATGTGTCTGTACTGTACTGCTTAGCCACATGGCGAGACTTGGGAGGGAAGGAGCGCTATTTGACTCTTGGAGAACAAACTTTAGTAGAACAGTTTGCAGACTCCATATACAGAGCCCCTAAGTGGCAGAAGAGCAGAATCCCCCCTCAAGTGACACCAGTTTGGAAATTACACCCCTATGGAAATGTAACTGCAGGTGTAGTGATGAATTTGACTCCATGGGTGCTTTCCAGAAACGAGCAGCAATGGATGTTGCGAAGTGAAAATGCAAATATTTCATTATAGTGGCCAGTACATTGTAGTGTCCGGTACATTGTAGTGCCCTTACGTTGTAGCGCCCAGTACATGATTCCCAGCTAGTGCTTTCTGGAGAAATAAATTGGCTCTCCCCGCTACAGTTATGCCAAACATGTGGATGCTAACTGCACACTGTGGGGCCCAGGAGGAGGGGGCATTTGGATTTTGGAGCGCAGATGTCACTGAATTTCTTGAAGTGGGAGGCAAGTCACTTTTCCAGATCCTTTGTGCTACCAGTAATATGGACAACCCCTATATTACTGTTTACAGATGATGAACCTGAGTGGGGACTTGTTTTTTGTGGGTTGAGTAGAAGCTCTTAATGGTGGCATTTTGGGGTACAGAACATTTTGGATCATATTTATCTTGTGCTCTACGCTGAACACTTACAGTGGGTACGAAAAGTATTCAGACCCCTTAAAATTTTTCACTCTGTTTCATTGCAGCCATTTGGTAAGTTCTAAAAAGTTCATTTATTTTTCTCATTAAAGTGCACTCTGCACCCCATCTTGACTGAAAAAAAGCAGAAATGCAGACAATTTTGCAAATTTATTAAAAAAGAAAAACTGAAATATCACATGGTCATAAGTATTCAAATCCTTCGCTCAGACACTCATATTTAATTCACATGCTGTCCATTTCCTTGTGATCTTCCTTGAGATGGTTCTACTCCTTCATTGGAGTCCAGCTGTGTTTAATGAAACTCATAGGACTTGATTTGGAAAGACACACACCTGTCTATATAAGACCTCACAGTGCATGTGAGACCAAATGAGAATCATGAGCTCAAAGAAAATGCTCAAGGAGCTCAGAGACAAAATTGTGGCAAGGTACAGATATGGCCAAGGTTACAAAAGAATTTCTGCATTACTCAAGGTTACACAGTGGCTTTCATAATCCTTAAATGGAAGAAGTTTGGGACCACCAGAAGTCTTCCTAGAATTGTCCGTCCAGCCAAACTGAGCAATCGTGGGAGAAGAGCCTTGGTAGGAGAGGTAAAGAAAAACCCCAAGATCACTGTGGCTGAGCACCAGAGATGCAGTAGGGAGATGGGAGAAAGCTCACAAAAGTCAACGATCACTGCAGCCCTCCACCAGTCGGGCCTTTATGGCAGAGTGGCCAGATGGAAGCCTCTACTCAGTGCAAGACATATGAAAGCCCGCATAGAGTTTTCTCAAAAACACATGAAGGACTCACAGACTATGAGAAATAAGATTCTCTGGTCTGATGAGACAAAGATAGAACTTTTTGGTGACAATTCTAAGCGGTATGTGTGAAGAAAACCAGGCATTGCTCATGACCTGCCCAATACAATCCCTACAGTGAAACATGGTGGTGGCAGCATCATGCTATGGGGGTATTTTTCAGCTGCAGGGACAGGATGACTGGTTGCAATTGAAGGACACATGAATGCAGCCCAGTACAGAGATATCCTGGATGAAAACCTCTTCTAGAGTGCTCTGGACCTCAGACTTGGCCGAAGGTTCACCTTCCAACAAGACAGTGATCCTAAGCACACAGCTAAAATGACAAAGGAGTGGCTTCAGAACAACTCTGTGGCCATTCTTGACTGGCCCAGCCAGAGCCCTGACCTAAACCCAATTGAGCATCTCTGGAGAGACCTGAAAATGGCTGTCCACCAATGTTCACCATCCAACCTGATGGAACTGGAGAGGATCTGCAAGGAAGAATGGAAGAGGATTCCCAAATCCAGTTGTGAAAAACTTGTTGCATCCTTCCCAAGAAGACTCATGGCTGTACTAGCTCAAAAGGGTGCTTCTACTCAATACTGAGGAAAGGGTCTGAATACTTATGACCATGAGATATTTCAGTTTTTATTTTTTAATAAATTTGCAAAATTCTCTGCATTTCAACTTTTTTTTCAGTCAAGATGGTGTGCAGAGTGTACTTTAATGAGAAAAAAAAATGAACTTTTTAGAACTTACCGAATAGCAGCAATGAAACAAAGAGTGAAAAATTTAAAGGGGTAAGAATACTTTCCGTACCCACTGTACATCGGGGTTTCCATCTAAATCTACAAAATACATGATTCAGATGACACCCCTGAGGGATCCATTCAGAATAATGAGGCAGCAGAGTTACACTGGACTCCGTCTAGCCTCTGGTCGACTGCGCTTTTATGCACGCTTAAAAAGATGGACATCACTGGATCATAGGCCAGACGGCGTCCACAGGGCCTCATTATACGGAATCTTCCCCCGGGGTTCTGTACGAATCACAAGCTCAGTCATTTATATGGCAACATGAGACTTGTGTAAGAATAATATGAAAATAAAAGATGGAAGTAATATTAAAAAACACAATTAGTAAAATTAAAAATGTGATTATTAAATCATTAAGAAGAGGTGTGAAGGCGGCCCAGTTATTCATCGGTGCGCAACCGGACTCTGTACAAGAGCAGCCGCGCCATCACCGGACGCTTCTGCTGTGATGTGGACAGCGGATAAAGCTTCACTGCACCGGAGACTTCATACAATATCACACACCGGTCATCGTCAGGCGCCGCTAATCATAGTCACATGCCAATCATCATCGTCATACACCAGTCATCATCATCACACGCCGCTAATCATAGTCACATGCCAATCATCATCGTCATACGCCAGTCATCATCATCACACGCCGGTCATTATTACACACCTGTGGAAACATCTACAGGAATCTCCTCCTTCACGTCACTCACACACGGCTGATCCACGTTCGTCATAACTTCTTCTTCTGTCTCGTCCTTCACTTTCTTAGTTGGATCTTCCTCCTGATATATCAGATGTAACAATCAGCGCAATACAAGAAACCACCAAAATCTATGACATCCATGACCTCGATCAGAAATGTCCCCCCATATACAGATCCGGTACAGGGCTCAGCACCGTCTACCTGATGACTCTCCGGGATGTTGTGATTCTCCTCTGGACAGTCCTGGGAATACAGAGGACGGGGACATCTCTCTGGTGGATTTCTTTCCATGAGTCCATCTGTAGGAAACACATAGTGACAGAATACAGTGACATGTAAAAGTTTGGGCACCAATGGTCAAAATTACTGTTATTGTGAACAGTTAAGTTAAAGATGAAATAATCTCTAAACGGCCTAAAGTTAAAGATGACATTTCCTTTGTATTTTAGGCAAAACAATAAATAATAAATTATATATATTTTCATCTTTTACATTTAAAAAAAAATTCAATAAGGGAAAATGCAAAAGTTTTGGCACCCGGCAAGGTTAGTACCTAGTAGCACCCCCTTTTGAAAGTATCACAGCGTGTAAATGCTTTTTGTAGCCAGACAATAGTCTTTCAATTCTCATGTGAGGGATTTTCATTCATTCATTCATTCTTCTTTGGAGAATTCTTCCAGTTCTGTGAGATTCTTGGGTCGTCTTGCATCGTCTGCTATTTTGAGGTCTAGCCACAGATTTTCAATGATGTTCAAATCAGGGGACTATGAGGGCCATTGTAAAACCTTCAGCTTGCGCCTTTTGACGTGTGTTTAATATAATTATTATTTGCCATCCTCTTTTCACCTCCAGCTTTTTTGCAGATGGTGTTATGTTTGCATAAAGAATTTGCTGAAATTTCATGGAATCCATTCTTCCCTCTACCCGTTCCCTGTGCCATTGGCTGCAACACAACCCCAAAGCATGATTGATCCACCACCATGCTTAATGGTTGGCGATATGTTCTTTTCCTAAAATTCTGTGCCCTTTTTTCTCCACACAACTTTGATCATTGCTCTATGTTAACCTCATCGGTCCACAAGACTTGTTTCCAAAATGCATCAGACTTTCTTAGATGTACTTTTGCATACTTCTGACGCTGAATTTCATGGTGAGGTCGCAGGAGAGGTTTTATTCTGATGACTCTTCCATGAAGGCCATATTTGTGCAGGTGTCTCTGAAGAGCATAACAATGTACCACAACTCCAGAGTCTGCTAAATCTTTCTGAAGGTCTTTTGCAGTCAGGCGGGGGTCCTGATTTGCCTCTCTGGCAATCCTACTGAAAATTTGCTTGGTCTTCCACACCTTATCTTGACCTCCACTGTTTCTGTTAACTGCCATTTCTTTATTACATTTTGAACCGAGGAAAGGGCAACTTGAAAACGCTTTGCTCATAGCCTTCTCCTGCTTTGTGGGCCTCCACCATTTTCAGAGTGCTAGACAGCGGATTAGAAGAAGCCATGGCTGCTGTTTTTTTGGCACATTGTTAGAGTAGGCTGGGTTTTTATAAAGCTGGCCTTTCCTAATGATGATAGAGAACGAGCCCTAACCCTAACAGGCTAAGTAAGGTCTGAATCATTGGTCAAAGTTATCTGAGCACACAAATGTCCAAGGGTAATACAAAGGAAATGTGTCATCTTTAACTTTAGGTCTTTTAGAGATCTTTTCATCTTCAACTGGTCACAATAACAGTAATTTTGACCAGGGGTGTCCAAACTTTTACATGCCACTGTAGATTGTGTTATGCAATGATGGAAGTAGTAGTAGATGACCACAGAACCGACATGACAGTCTCCCCTCCTCACCCTGCTGATCGGCCCATATTGGGGTCGCCTCTTGTGCTCCATGTATAACTTCAACCTTAATATCAATCAGATCTTCACCCTAAAAAGAACAATGTAAGATGCGCTCAGGTCCCATCACTTCATGGTCAGATGTTGTGGGGACTTCAGTGTCATCTACCTGATGATCCTCCAGGATGTTGTGATTCTCCTCTGGTGGACAGTCCTGGGAATACAGAGGACTGGGACATCTCTCTGGTGGATTTCTCCTCCTGGATCCATCTGGGGAGACACAGACTGAATACATGACCTGCCATGTATCTGTCTCCATATGAGACACGTCTCTCAGAACTAGTAATTCTATGTTTATGTATCAGGGACTAAATTACATTGTTGTGGTCCTCACCCCCGGTACCGAGGTCCCAGCACATTGTGGGCCTCAAGTATGAAGCGATAATCAGCAAGGCCAAAACCTAATGCTCTGCACTTGGAGGATTAGGACCCTGAGGAGAGGGACAGACAAGACCCTCGTCAGTCAGATGAAGGAGCCGTACTAAGAAACAGAACTTCTCCAAGTTTCGTCTCCAGGGATGGAACCACAGAGGAGCTGGAGAAAGCTTCACATTTCTATGCATTGGTTTCTTCTCTCCTAATTCACTGTATGGAGATTGGGGGAAGGACGGTGACCATTTACCAGTGATTGTTTTTTGAGAGCTCATGATGTCACCATGAGGACACGGCCTCCCTCCTGGACAGGATCCTCTGGGATCACTAAGAGGAGAGAACCTGATCTATTAAAAGACGGGATACCATGTTTTTCTTCTTCTTTAAATAGAGATAAATCTCAACATCCGCCTCGGTATAAACACTTAAATAAGCAGCAAGTTCTGCGTTTGTCTCTAAAGGAGGAAAAAAGGGCACATGTACGACGAACGTAAGAAGTCACAGAACCCGGAAGGACGGTGTTGTGGGGAGCCCCTGGTACACAGCGGTTAGTGCCTATCAATGTGTAGAAAGGACAACTAGAGAGCCGGCACCGGGGTCATGGGCGCTTACTGATGCACACGGGGAGCCAAGGAGAGATTGTCCGGTCAGACTCCACAGAAAAGCTCCATAATACATATTCTTCTGAACAAACATCCCTTTAAGGGAGACTTACAATTATTACCACAAGACCAGTTTCTCAGATTGAAGTCCCCATTATTTTTGCTTTGTCTCTCAAAATTAGAACAAATGTTTTTGTATAAAAAAATAAATAAAAAATTATATAATATATAGATATTGAATGTTTGAATGTTGGTTGTGCTTTCACACTCGTGGTAGCATGAGACGGACTCTACAACCCACAGAAGTTGCTCAGGTAGTGCAGCTCATCCAGGATGGCACATCAATGCGAGCTGTGGCAAGAAGGTTTGCTGTGTCTGTCAGCGTAGCGTCCAGAGGCTGGAGGCGCTACCTGGAGACAGGCCAGTACACCAGGAGATGTGAAGGGGGCCGTAGGAGGGCAACAACCCTGCAGCAGGACCGCTACCTCCGCCTTTGTACAAGGAGGAACAGGAGGACCACTGCTAGAGCCCTGCAAAATGACCTCCAGCAGGCCACAAATGTGCATGTGTCTGCACAAACGGTTAGAAGCCGACTCCATGAGGGTGGTATGAGGGCCCGACGTCCACAGATGGGGGTTGTGCTCACAGCCCAACACCGTGCAGGACGCTTGGCATTTGCCACAGAACACCAGGATTGGCAAAGTCGCCACTGGCGGCCTGTGCTCTTCACAGGTGAAAGCAGGTTCACACTGAGCACATGTGACAGATGTGGAGAGCGATCTGCTGGCTGCAACATCCTTTATCAGGACCGGTTTGGCAGTGGGTCAGTAATGGTGTGGGTGGCATTTCTTTGGAGGGCAGCTCAGCCCTCCATGTGCTCGCCAGAGGTAGCCTGACTGCCATTAGGTACTGAGATGATGTCCTCAGACCCCTTGTGAGACCATATGCTGGTGCGGTTGGCCCTGGGTTCCTCCTAATGCAGGACAATGCCAGACCCAATGTGGCTGGAGTGTGTCCTAGATCTGAATGAATAAAATATTCTCATTGAATACTTTGTTCTGTACAAAGTTGAATGTGCTGACAACAAAATCACACAAAAATTATCAATGGAAATCAAATTTATTAACCAATGGAGGCCTGGATTTGGAGTCACCCCCAAAATTAAAGTGGAAAAACACGCTACAGGCTGATCCAACTTTGATGTAATGTCCTTAAAACAAGTCAAAATGAGGCTCAGTATTGTGTGTGGCCTCCACGTGCCTGTATGACCTCCCTACAACGCTTGGGCATGCTCCTGATGAGGTTGCGGATTGTCTCCAGTGGGATCTCCTCCCAGACCTGGAATAAAGCATCCGCCAACTCATGGACAGTCTGTGGTGCAACGTGACGTTGGTGGATGGAGCAAGACATGATGTCCCAGATGTGCTCAATCGGATTCAGGTCTGGGGAACGGGCGGGCCAGTCCATGACACACTCCAGCCACATGAGGTCTGGCATTGTCCTGCATTAGGAGGAACCCAGGGCCAACCGCACCAGCATATGGTCTCACAAGGGGTCTGAGGATCTCCTCTCGGTACCTAATGGCAGTCAGGCTACCTCTGGCGAGCACATGGAGGGCTGTGCGGCCCTCCAAAGAAATGCACCCCACACCATTACTGACCCACTGCCAAACCAGTCATGCTGAAGGATGTTGCAGGCAGCAGACTCTGTCACATGTGCTCAGTGTGAACCTGCTTTCATCTGTGAAGAGTACAAGGCGCCAGTGGCGACTTTGCCAATCCTGGTGTTCTGTGGCAAATGCCAAGCATCCTGCAGGGGGTTGTGCTCACAGCCCAACACCGCATCTGTGGACGTCTGGCTCTCATATCACCCTCATGGAGTCGGTTTCTAACCGTTTGTGCAGAAACATGCACATTTGTGGCATGCTGGAGGTCATTTTGCAGGGCTCTGGCAGTGCTCCTCCTTGCACAAAGGCGGATGTAGCGGTCCTGCTGCTGGGTTGTTGCCCTCCTACGGCCCCCTCCATGTCTCCTGGTGTACTGGCCTGTCTCCTGGTAGCGCTTCCAGCCTCTGGACACTACGCTGACAGACAGAGCAACCCTTCTTGCCATAGCTCGCACTGATGTGTCATCCTGGATGAGCTGCACTACCTGAGCAAGTTCTGTGGGTTGTAGAGTCCGTCTCATGCTACCACGAGTGTGAAAGCACAACCAACATTCAAAAGTGACCAAAACATCAGCCAAAAAGCATTAGTACTGAGATGTGGTAAGTGGTCCCCACCTGCAGAACCACTCCTTTATTGAGGGTGTCTTGATAATTGGCAATAATTTCCATCTATTTTCTATTCCATTTGCAGAACAGCTTGTGAAATTGATTGTCAATCAGTGTGGCTTCCTAAGTGGACAGTTTGATTTCAAAGAAGTTTGATTCACTTGGAGTTATATTCTGTTGTTTAAGTGTTCCCTTTATTTTTTTGAGCAATGTATATACCAGTGATTAGCTGCAGAGCATTGCAGTAACATGGAGATACAATGCAGATTTCAGAAGAAATAATACATAGCAGAGGAGTGACATATTAACATGACGGGGGGAGGAAATGTGTAAGAGGGTGATCAGGACGGTCATGTGCCTCTTCCCTCTTTCTGCACATATTGCTGTACCCTGTGTTTTTATATGAGTATGTATGTGACCTAATGTCTGATGTGTTAGTTATAGGGTGAGTATATATAGAGTATTAGATTAGGTGCTGCATGTTAGCAGACATTTCAATTAATATATATTCAGCTCTGGCTCAGGATAGCACGCGTGCAACAAACTTTAAGTGCAATAGCTTAAAGTGCTTTTAATAAGCAGTTATACAATGGCAGTTGGACAGGGCAGGAGACAGGTAAGGTGCATAAGATATTCATACAAACATGCAGCTTCTTGGTCAGTTGTATTACATTATACATTGGTCATGACAATCTGCCTCTTACTTGTTTTAACTTCTGCTTTCTCACATCTCGGCCGCCCTTTAACACATTCTTTGCACTCTCTCCATATCCACCCCTCCCTTCTCCCCTCTCTCATGTATAACTCTGAGGCTCTACTGACATTTCTCACCCACTCCAAACCATCCACTACCTCCATACAGCACTCAAAACGTTCATACAAATCATTGCACCACCTGCTCTTTCTCTTTTTTCTCATCCTAGTCGCTGGCGACATCTCCCCCAACCCTGGGCCTCCCTGCACTAGCATACACCACTCTCCTCCAGCTGCATATAGAAACCCTGCTAATCTTATTAACATTCAGTGCATGCCCTCTCCTATGGCTTTCATTGTGCTCTCTGGAACACACGGTCTGTGGGTAACAAACTAACTTACATTCACAATTTTTTCCTCTCTAATTCCCTTCACCGTCTGGCTACTACAGAAACCTGGATCCAGCATTCAGACACCACCGCCACTGCTGCTCTCTCATTTGGTGGGCTGAAATTTTCACATACGGCCAGACCTGAGAATAGACAGGGTGGAGGTGTTGGTTTGCTCCTTTCACCACAATGTGCTTTCCAGCTCACCCCCCACCCTGGTTCCCTCACTTAGGTTTCCTTCCTTTGAAGTCCACACCGCCAGACTCTTCAAACCCTTCTCCCTGTGAGTGGCGGTTGTGTATCGCTCTCCAGGCTCTTCCCCTCCAGTTCCTGGATCACTTTGCCACCTGGCTTCCTCACTTTCTATCCTGTGACATCCCCACCCTCATCATGGGAGACTTTAATATCCCCATCAATGATCCCCTCTCCCAATCTGCCTCTCATCTACTTTCTCTAACCCCCTCATTCGGCCTCTCACAGGTTACTAACTCTCCTACACATGAAGACGGGAATACTCTGTACCTGGTTTTCTCCCGTCTACGCTAGCTGCATGACTTTACTAACTCCCCTCTCCCGCTCTCGGACCACAACCTTGTTTTCTTCTCTGTTAAGAAATGTCTCCTCACCCGGGACACCCCACTTACCTCACTTATAGGAATACACGTACCATTAATACCCAGCAGCTTATGGACAATCTCCACACATCTTTAGCCCTCATCTCCTCCCTCTCCTGTCCAGACTTAGCATTGTCACACTACAATAATACACTGAACAGCGCCCTAGATGAAGCCGCACCTTCTACTCGCAGAAAGACCCGACACAGACAACGGCAGCCCTGGCACACAATGCAAATACGTTTTTTTCAGCGTTGCTCAAGGTGCGCTGAGCGTCAGTGGAGAAAATCTCTTTTAGCAGAGGACTTCATCCACTATAAATTCATTCTCAAAACCTATAACTCTTCCCTTCATCTGGCCAAACAATCCTACTTCACCCCCCTCAACACTTCACTGTCCAACAATCCAAAATGACTTTTTGAAACCTTAAACTCCCTCCTGAAACCTAATGCACAGGCCCCCACCACCAACCTCAGCGGTGAGGATCTGGCCACTTATTTCCTAGAAAAAAATCAACCACATCCATCAGGACATCTCAGCCCAATCTCCTCAGTGCCTGGATCCCCTTTCCTGCCGCACTTCAAGCTCACTAGCCATCTTTGAGCCTGTTACAGAAGAAGTTACCCAGCTTCTCATTTCTTCTCGACCTACAACCTGCAACAGTGACCCCATTCCTTCACATCTCCTGCAATCTCTCTCACCGGTGGTCACCACTCACCTGACTAAAATATTTAACCTCTCTTTCTTCAGGTATCGTTCCCTCATTTAAACATGGCATCATAACCCCTTTACTTAAAAAGCCATCCCTGGTCCAGAACTGCACTGCTAACTACAGAGCTGTCTCTAACCTTCCTTACATCTCTAAACTCCTGGAACGCTTGGTGCACTCCCGTCTAATCCGCTATCTCTCAGATAACTCCTCAACCCTCTACAATCTGGTTTCCGCTCCTTACACTCCACTGAAACTGTCCTCACTAAAGTCTCTAATGATCTACGAACAGCCAAATCCAAAGGTCACTGCTCCCTGCTGATTCTCCTGGATCTCTCTGCTGCATTTGACACTGTAGATCACCAGCAAATCCTTACTATGCTCCGCTCTATAGGCCTCAAGGAAACCGTTCTCTCCTGGTTCTCCTCCTACCTCTCTGACCGCTCTTTCACTGTATCTTTTGCCGGCTCCTCTTCCTCTCCTCGTCCCCTTACTATCGGGGTCCCGCAGGGCTCAGTCCTAGGCCCCCTCCTCTTCTCTCTATACACTGCCCCTATTGGACAAACAATCAGCAGATTTGGGTTCCAGTATCATCTCTATGCTGACAACACCCAACTATACACCTTTTCACCTGACATCACCCCTACCCTAATACAAAATACCAAGGATTGTCTGTCTGCTGTCTCTCACATCATGTCCTCCCTCTATCTTAAACTGAATCTCTCTAAAACTGAACTTCTTGTGTTTCTCCCCTCTACTAACCCAACTCTACCTAACATTGAAATTACCTTGGATGGTTCAACCATAACTCCCAAGTAGCACGGCCGCTGACTTGGGGTCATATTCGACACTAACCTTTCCTTTACTGCCTATATCCGATCACTCACTCGCTCTTGTCACCTGCATCTTAAAAACATCTCCAGAATCCGACATTTTCTCACCTTTTAAACTGCTAAAACTCTTACTGTCGCTCTTATTCACTCTCGTCTGGACTACTGCAACTCTTCTGATCGGTCTCCCTCTTACCAAACTTTCTCCTCTCCAATCCGTCCTGAATGCGCAAGCCAGGGTCGTATTTCTGTCCAGCTGCTTCACCGATGCCTCCATCTTGTGCCATTCATTACACTGATTGCCCATTCGCTACAGGGTCCAATATAAACTCATCGCTCTCACCCACAATAGCTCCAGTGCAGGAGGAGCCGGGGTAGTTAACAGGAGGTTTATTGACTGCAGCAGGGGAGTAACGGGGAAGTCTGCCCAGCAACCGAAGGAGGATTGGTGATTGGCCCAGTCAAAAGGGGAGGAGATTAGGCCAGGGCAAAGCAACGTTTTTTCCTGTCAGTTCTGAGAGAGAGATGTGACAGAGCAGTAGTTGGAGGTCCAGGCAGCACAGAAACCCGGTCCGACCAGCAGCAGAGGAATGTTAGTCAGGAACTCTAAAACGACTTTCCCTTAATGTTCGGGGCCTACGGTCCACAGGAGTCAGCAGAGTAGCTTGTCTCAAAATCTTCCCAGAAGGGGAAGTAGGACGGGGAATAGTACAGAGGAAAGCCTTAGTTACTTACCGGTAACGGGATTTTTCGGAGCCCATGACAGCACCACGAGAGAGAGGATCCGCCCATTAAGGACAGGAAACATACAGGTTAAAAAGGGCGGCACCTCTCTCCCGTTTCAGTTTAGTTAACAGAGCATGAGAGGACCGCCAAGGTTAATTACAACAAAACAAATTCATTTTAAGCCAATTACTTTAACTAACTTCCCCTGAAGGTGCAAAAAAGGAAAATAACTCTATGGGAGTGCAAAGAAAACACCAGTGTAGGGAGGGAATATAAGGGTGCTGTTATGGGCTCCGAAAAATCCCGTTACCGGTAAGTAACTAAGGCTTTATTCGTACTTCCATGACAGCACCACGAGAAAATTACAGAGATGAAAGGAGATTAGGGAGGGACCACAGCTTAAAGCACTCTTCTCCCGAAGGTGAGATCAGAAGAGTCACCTAAATCCAATCTATAATGCCTATAGAAGGTGGAGGGAGAAGACCAGGTGTATTTAAAGCGAGTGTAGTGCTACAAAGGATTAAAACTTAGCATTTATTACAACTGAATAAAAAGGTAATACACAAGTCCAAAGGACCTAAAAACAAGTATAAGCCTGTCTGTGATAGTGAGTGACCCTAACAATCAATAACTCATTATGTCCAGGAATAAAACCGTATGTGGTCTACCTGTAACATCACACAGAGAATGGCGGGAAAATAGTAGCGGAGCTCTCAAGACAGTGTCTCAAACGTATCATGTCTCAGGCCACAAGAACCTTAATACATTTACACACTCAATGGTGAGCCTTTAAACACTTATAAATATGTTAATGGAACGACCTCACCGGATAGAATATTGGTTCTTGCTCTCTGGCCTTAGAACAGCTCCATGTGATGGGGCATCCAAAACCTTATTCAGCCTCCAGCAACTCACAGCACACCGCTCCCAACGCGTTTCATTGCCTCAGCTAATCATCAGGGGAGAAGAGGGTGTCATGCGGTATAGAAGCTGGCATCAAACGCTCAGCTTATCCATTAGACGGTGCCGATAACAGGCAGATAGGTCCTCCTTTTAAATATGCCCGCGCTGACAAGCGGGCGCGTCACTTCCGGTTCCGGCCAGACGGCATCCGGTATGTGGAACGCAGGAGCCGGCCGTGACACGCAAACGTCACTTCCGGCCCGCGCGTCCCACAGGAAGCCAGTGCGCAGACCAGGAGAAGACGAATAGGGGGAATGAACACAGTGTGCCCACACATAGCACACCGCGGTGGGTGGTAAAACGAACTCCCACCCACCCAGGATCCCCCCACACACCAGGAGGAGTGTCAGATAAAAAGGTGACAACAATATAATATATGACACTCCTCCGGTCACATACCATATGCCTCGCAGTCTATAATTACCACGCTAGACATACCCCAATGGTAAAAAGACTGGAGATACTTCACGGGTCAAGTCAGATCAGTGGTAATGAGACAGAGGACAAACTCGCGCACATAAAGCCCAAAAAGGAGGGAGAGGTAATTTGTACAAATAGGGAGAAAACTGGGGAGGACCGCACCTCCAGAACAAGGGAGAGGGGAAGGGGAGATGAGAGACAAGAAGAAGGAGAGTGGATAATGGGGCATAATACCGGGATAGATATTGAGCAAAAAAACACAACATCGACCCAGTGAATACACCAAGGGGAGTAGAGACAGCAAAGGGGACTACATAGCCCTATTGATGAACTAATAAGGACTGTCCCTACCTGTCAGTGGAGGTTGGCACCCTAAAACCTGCGCCAGTGGCGCCCCCACTCCGCGGCGACTGTCCCTACTCTCCTTGCCCTAGTTCGCCCTGCACTCATAAGAAAGACCGATAGGACAACTGTTCATTTAGGCCCTGAGGGGCCATTGTCTGCAATCTAAAGATCCACTTGGTCTCCCTTTGGAGAATCAATTTGTCCCAGTCACCCCCTCTTGGCGGGGCAATCACTTTATCGATTCCCATGAAACGTATCACGTTCGTGTCGTTAGGATGCACATTGTTCACATGTCTCGCCAGGGGGGTGACTCTTTTCAAGGCTATATCCCGTAGGTGTTCCCCCACTCTTCTTCTTAGTTCTCTTTTAGTTTTCCCCACATATTCCACCCCGCACACACAGATGGCCATATAGATTATCCCCTTGGATCTGCAATTGATAAAATGTTTGACGACAAAGGTTTCTCCGGTGACATTGCTTCTAAAGTCCTTTCCTTGTATCATAACCTTGCATGATACACATCCACTGCATCTGAAACTACCGTTGATAGAACTTCTTAACCAATTGTTTCCCAGGTGACCCGTGTAGTGGCTGTGGACCAGTCTGTCCCTAAGGGATCTGCCCCTTTTATAGGTAATCATGGGTCTTGAATCGACCACATCACCAATGTCTTCATCCATTTGGAGGATCGGCCAATGTTTGTGTAGTATCTCACGAACTGTATGTGCCTGATTAGAAAAGGTAGTAATAAGTCTACATGGAGCACTATCTTTGCTCGGTTTGGGGGGTGGGTGTAGTAGGGAGGTGCGGTCACTAGCCAGAATCTCACCATAAGCCTCGGCCACCACCCTCCTAGGGTAACCCCTCTCGTAAAAACGCCGACAGAGGTCACTGGCCTGATTTCTAAAAGTGACCTCATCCGAGCAGTTTCTTCGGATCCTCATGAACTGCCCCTTTGGTATACCCTTCTTAAGGGGGACAGGGTGGTTGCTTTCCCACCTAAGAAGGGAATTCGAAGCAGTTGTCTTCCTATAGGTACTTGTTGCTATCTCACCATCCATACCTATCCGGATGAGGATATCGAGGAAGGGCAGCTCATGAGGACCAAACTCAAAAGTAAAATGTAGATTGAGATCGTTGTGGTTTAGTCTATCGACGAGATCCCCGAAGGATTTTTTGTCCCCTTTCCACAATACTAGGACGTCGTCAATGTATCGAACCCACAACAGGATGTTTTCACCACCCATCATAGGAATATCACCAAACACGACAGTTTCTTCCCACCAGCCCAGGTATAGATTAGCGTACGATGGGGCACAGGGGCTCCCCATCGCAGTGCCCCTGAGCTGGTGGAAATACTTCCCGCCGAAGAGGAACACATTTTTTGTCAGGCAAAACTGTAGGGCCTCCATCATAAAGTGGTTATGTCTCTCAAATTGCTTGCCCCTCCCACTGAGGAAGAACCGTATCGCTTCCAAACCCCTGTCGTGAGGTATTGAGGAGTACAATGACTCAACATCAATACTAGCTAAGGTCACGTCCTTGTCCACAGTTATACTTTCCAATTTACGGAGCAAGTCATTGGTGTCGCCAATGAATGAATTAAGGCTTAGGACAAAAGGTTTGAGTACCTTCTCAAGGTATATTCCCAGATTTTGGGTTAGATTATTGACCCCAGATACGATTGGGCGTCCTTTGAGTGGATTCAAGCCCTTATGCACCTTTGGCAAGCTATAAAAAGTAGCCATTACTGGATGGGTCGGGCAAATGAAGTCCCTCTCTTGTTTATTCAGGACACCGTCATTTAGAGCCCCGTTAGCCAGTTCCTCCAGCTGTTGGGAAAATCCCTTAGTGGGATCCCTGTTTAACATGTGGTAGCATTCAGTGGCGTTCAATATTGCACTGCACATCGAGTGATAGTCACTGGTGTCCATGATCACCACATTACCGCCTTTGTCTGACGGTTTAATGGTGATAGAATGATCATTTTCCAAAGACACCAGTGCCTGTATCTCGCGACGCGTAAGGTTATGCCTGGTCCATCCTGGATGGTTCTCAAGGTCTCTCAAATCCTTGGTTACCATACTCAGAAACACATCAATTGGTCCCAGATCAGTCTGTGGGGGTGGCATTTTTGTGCTCTTCAATTTGAGCTCGGTAAACGGGCCCTTGCCTTCCAAATTGGGATCGGGATCGCTAAGGTGGAAGAGGGTCCTAATGTCGGGCAAGAGTTCATCACGTACCCCCAGTTCAGCACAGGCATGTCTATCGTTCTTAATGAAGTGCTTTCGCCACTTCAGCTTGCGCACAAAAAGGTTTACATCCTTGATGGCATCAAAAGAGTTGAAGTCTGTTGTCGGTACAAAGGTCAGGCCCTTACTCAAGATCTCCAATTCTGGAGAGCTGAGGCTTCTAGTGGATAAGTTAATAATCTGGGGGTCCATTATGTCAGTACCTATAGGAAGACAACTGCTTCGAATTCCCTTCTTAGGTGGGAAAGCAACCACCCTGTCCCCCTTAAGAAGGGTATACCAAAGGGGCAGTTCATGAGGATCCGAAGAAACTGCTCGGATGAGGTCACTTTTAGAAATCAGGCCAGTGACCTCTGTCGGCGTTTTTACGAGAGGGGTTACCCTAGGAGGGTGGTGGCCGAGGCTTATGGTGAGATTCTGGCTAGTGACCGCACCTCCCTACTACACCCACCCCCCAAACCGAGCAAAGATAGTGCTCCATGTAGACTTATTACTACCTTTTCTAATCAGGCACATACAGTTCGTGAGATACTACACAAACATTGGCCGATCCTCCAAATGGATGAAGACATTGGTGATGTGGTCGATTCAAGACCCATGATTACCTATAAAAGGGGCAGATCCCTTAGGGACAGACTGGTCCACAGCCACTACAAGGGTCACCTGGGAAACAATTGGTTAAGAAGTTCTATCAACGGTAGTTTCAGATGCAGTGGATGTGTATCATGCAAGGTTATGATACAAGGAAAGGACTTTAGAAGCAATGTCACCGGAGAAACCTTTGTCGTCAAACATTTTATCAATTGCAGATCCAAGGGGATAATCTATATGGCCATCTGTGTGTGCGGGGTGGAATATGTGGGGAAAACTAAAAGAGAACTAAGAAGAAGAGTGGGGGAACACCTACGGGATATAGCCTTGAAAAGAGACACCCCCCTGGCGAGACATGTGAACAATGTGCATCCTAACGACACGAACGTGATACGTTTCATGGGAATCGATAAAGTGATTGCCCCGCCAAGAGGGGGTGACTGGGACAAATTGATTCTCCAAAGGGAGACCAAGTGGATCTTTAGATTGCAGACAATGGCCCCTCAGGGCCTAAATGAACAGTTGTCCTATCGGTCTTTCTTATGAGTGCAGGGCGAACTAGGGCAAGGAGAGTAGGGACAGCCGCCGCGGAGTGGGGGCGCCACTGGCACAGGTTTTAGGGTGCCAACTGTTATGTTCTGCTACCAGAGCTAAGGAAAGAGAGGAGATCTGTCCCTACGATAGAACAGGGGACCTGATCCTGCGATCAGACCTGCTAAAGTCCTAAGCTAGTCTGTACGGAGACCTATAGATGTGGGGAAGGAATCCCTACAAGTACTAAGGACTGGGAGGAAAATGGGACACCTCCTAACAGAAATAGTAGCAGACAGACAAACAAACAAAATATATAGAACACTGAGGTCCGTAGACCAAGCAAACTAACAGAGTTAGATACAGAGCACAGGCTAGCTAGAAAGTAGTTATACAATGAAGTCCAGCAAAGCCAGAAGGGCGGAGCAGGATTAAATAGGCCAACAAGGTCATGTGACCAGCAAAGGAAAAAACCTAAGAGCAAGGTTCTAACAGTACCCCCCCTTCTAAGAGGATCCTCCGGATCCCCTAGGACCAGGCTTATCAGGAAATCTCCTGTGAAACGCTCTGATAAGTCTGGACGCGGAAACATCATCTGACCTCACCCAAGAGTTATCCTCGGGTCCGAAACCTTTCCAGGCCACAAGATACTGCAAACTACCTCTATACCGTCTAGAGTTAAGGATGCGAGAAATTTCATATTCCCCGTCCTCCACCACCGGAGGAACAGAGGCAGAGGCGTCACCATCCGACACAACAGCTTTTTTTAACAGAGAGACATGAAATACCGGATTAATTCTCCAGGAGGTAGGAACCTCCAACCTAACAGCAGATTGGTTGACAACCTGAAGCACCTTAAAGGGCCCTACAAACTTGGGACCCAATTTCTTAGAAGGAATCCTCAACCGCAGATTCCTAGAGGACAACCAAACCATGTCATCAACAGCGAACAAAACCTCCTGTCGTTTCCTATCAAAGTAGTCTTTAGATTTTCTGTTGGCCTCCTGAAGATTACCACGCACATCCGTCCAAACTCTCTCAAAATCACCGGAAAAATTCTCCTCCTCAGGCACGGCAGATCCCAACTTGGAGAACGACCCAAACGACGGATGTCTCCCAGAACAACAAAAAAAAGGCGAACAACCAGCAGAAGAAGATGTATGATTGTTCAGAGCAAATTCAGCAAGTGGCAGAAACTCAGACCACCCCTCTTGATTGTCTGCCACAAAACAACGCAAGAACTGCTCAACATCCTGGTTTTTCCTTTCTGTCTGGCCATTAGATTCAGAATGATATCCGGACGAGAACGACAAATGAACTCCCAACCTGTCACAAAAGGCACGCCAAAAACGAGCCACGAACTGAGGACCCCTATCAGAAACAATGTCAGTAGGAACGCCATGAAGTCTGACAAATTCCTTGACAAAGGCCTTAGCGAGAGTTTTAGCGCAGGGCAGTTTGACGAAGGGAACCAAGTGACACATCTTGCTAAAACGGTCCACGACCACCCAGATGACAGTAAAACCCTCAGAGGGGGGAAGGTCAGTTATAAAGTCCATAGCCAAATGTGTCCAAGGAGCACTGGGAACCTCCAAAGGACAAAGCAACCCCGCAGCAGGAGTATGTGAGGACTTAGATCTAGCACATATAGTACATTGACGCACCCACTTAGTGACTTCCTTCTGCCATCCAGGCCACCAAAAACTGCGACCCACCAGTCTCTTGGTCTCAGAGATTCCGGGATGACCTGCCAACCGAGATTCGTGACACTCAACAAACAAATCTCTCCTAAAGGTCCCAGGCACAAACAACCTCCCATGAGGAGTGTTAGATGGGGCATTCTCCTGTGCTTTAAGAATCTCATCTTCCAAAACGGAGTCCAAAGCAGCTATCACAACACCTTCTTGTAAAATGTTCTCCTCTTTCTCAGCACCGACTATGGGAGAAAAACTGCGAGACAAGGCATCCGCCTTAACATTCTTAGTACCAGGGATGTAAGTAACGGAGAAATTAAACCGCGAGAAAAACAGTGCCCACCTAGCCTGACGGGCATTCAGGCGCTTGGCAGCATCAAGATAAATCAGATTTTTATGATCCGTAAGAACCTGAACGGGAAATTCCGCACCTTCCAAGAAGTGGCGCCAGTGTTCAAATGCGAGTTTAATAGCCAATAATTCCCGATTACCAATATCGTAATTCAGTTCAGTCTCCGAAAAATTTTTTGAAAAAAAGGCACAGGGATGTAATCCATCCCCGTTATCCTGAGACAATACTGCGCCAACCCCCACAGAGGAAGCATCAACCTCAACCAAAAACGGCTTAGTCACATCAGGCTGCATAAGGATGGGAGCAGAGGTGAACCTCTCCTTGAGATACACAAAAGCTTCAATGGCCTCAGAAGACCACTGAACCGCATCAGCACCTTTCCTGGTGAGATCGGTCAGAGGTTTGACAATACTAGAAAAATTTTTTATGAATTTTCTGTAATAATTGGCGAAACCTAAAAACCGCTGTATCGATTTCAAACCAATAGGCCTAGGCCATTCCTGTACAGCTTGAACTTTAACCGGGTCCATCTCAAAACCTTCACTGGAGATAATGTAACCCAAAAAACTAATTCTCTGTACAGCGAACTCACATTTCTCCAGCTTAGCAAAAAGCGAATTGTCCATTAACAACTGTAATACCTCACGTACGCTCCGCCAATGAGACTCCAGATCCGGCGAATAAATCAAAATGTCATCCAAATACACAACCACATTTTTGCCGATCAAAGGTCTAAGGATGTCATTAATAAGATTCTGGAAAAATGCAGGAGCATTAGTAAGACCAAAAGGCATAACCAGATTCTCAAAATGACCCACAGGAGTGTTAAAAGCAGTCTTCCATTCGTCACCCTCCTTCATGCGCAACAGATTGTATGCCCCCTTAAGGTCAATTTTAGAGAACCACTTGGCCCCCATTAACTGGTTAAACAGATCAGGAATCAATGGCAGTGGGTAAGGATTGCGTACAGTAATTTTGTTAATCTCACGAAAATCCAGACAAGGACGTAAACCGCCGTCCTTTTTTTTTACAAAAAAAAATCCAACCGCCACAGGAGACTTAGAGGGCCTAATGTGACCGGCGGCCAAACTTGTCTGTATGTATTCCTCCAAAGCTTTCCTCTCAGGAATAGTAAGGTTAAATAAACGACTTTTAGGAAGAGTCGCTCCAGGGACAAATTCAATAGAACAATCATAGTCTCTATGGGGAGGCAAAACCTGCGATTCCTTCTCAGAAAAAACTCTCCAAAAATCCTGAATAGGAACAGGCAATTCTCCCCTATCCAAAGCTGCAATACGTCCGTTACAACACTTGTCATAACATTTATGGCTCCAGGATTTAATTTCACTGGTAGACCAATCCAGTACAGGATTGTGAAATTTTAACCAGGGCAATCCCAATATTACTGGAGAAGGCAAGTTATTCAAAACTACCAAATCCAATTTCTCATGGTGAACACCATTAATAGTGAGGGGAAATTCACAGACCTTGAGAGTAATATTCTTCAAAGGGGAACCATCCACAGAAACCACAGCAATGGGGGATGATAAAGGTTCGGGTTTTAAATTGAGTCTTTCCAAGAATCCCCCATCAATTACATTCAGAGTAGACCCACAATCAACAAACACCCGAAATTCCATTAATTTTTCCTGAGCAATCGTGGAAGCAGCTAAAAATACACCCTTGGAATTTAAACAGGCAATACGGGCATGACTGACCATTTTTTTTTTCTTTCTTCATACGAAGCTCACAGCCTTTAATCAAATGACCAGATTTTCCGCAATAGAAACACAAGCCTTCAGAAAATCGACGGTCTTTTTCTTGAGAGCGAGGTGCCACCGATCCAATCTCCATCGGTTCACCACTGTTAGTACACACATTCTCATAACCAGAAACTGACATAGCAGAGGATTTGCTCTCATTAACCCTTGCACGCAGTCTCCTATCCACCCGTATAGCTAATTGCATAGCCTGTTGCAAATCTTCAGGTGTAGGATAAGCAATTAGCAGGTCTTTAACCCTTTCATTGAGCCCAGCAAGAAATAGACTTTTCAGAGCAGAATCGTTCCACCCTGTTTGAGTAGACCAACGACGGAAATGAGTACAATATTTTTCCACATTACCTGATCCCTGTTTCAAACGTCTCAACTCAGTCTCAGCTGATGCGACACGGTCAGGATCATCATATAATAGCCCCAAAGCAGAAAAAAAACTATCCACTGATCTGAAGCATGTATCACTAGGTTGCAAAGAAAAGGCCCACTCCTGAGGCTCTTTGCGCAAAAGTGACATTATGAACCCTATGCGCTGGGATTCATCCCCAGAGGACTTGGGTCTCAAACGAAAATACAATAAGCAAGCATTTTTAAATGAAAAAAATTCTCGGTGTTCACCAAAAAATAAATCTGGCAAACATACCTTAGGCTCCAAGAAATGTGCTCCAGGACAGTTACTCACGTGCTGACTGAGCTCGGCCACCTCCAGAGAGAGTCCCTGCAGGCGATGAGCCAAATCCTGAACCGACACCATGATGGAACAGAAAAATCTTTCCTTAGAGAATTTGCGGGCTGGTCTTACTGTTATGTTCTGCTACCAGAGCTAAGGAAAGAGAGGAGATCTGTCCCTACGATAGAACTCAGCTTTATCCCTACGATGTAACAGGGGACCTGATCCTGCGATCAGACCTGCTAAAGTCCTAAGCTAGTCTGTACGGAGACCTATAGATGTGGGGAAGGAATCCCTACAAGTACTAAGGACTGGGAGGAAAATGGGACACCTCCTAACAGAAATAGTAGCAGACAGACAAACAAACAAAATATATAGAACACTGAGGTCCGTAGACCAAGCAAACTAACAGAGTTAGATACAGAGCACAGGCTAGCTAGAAAGTAGTTATACAATGAAGTCCAGCAAAGCCAGAAGGGCGGAGCAGGATTAAATAGGCCAACAAGGTCATGTGACCAGCAAAGGAAAAAACCTAAGAGCAAAGTTCTAACACCAACCTCCACTGACAGGTAGGGACAGTCCTTATTAGTTCATCAATAGGGCTATGTAGTCCCCTTTGCTGTCTCTACTCCCCTTGGTGTATTCACTGGGTCGATGTTGTGTTTTTTTGCTCAATATCTATCCCGGTATTATGCCCCATTATCCACTCTCCTTCTTGTCTCTCATCTCCCCTTCCCCTCTCCCTTGTTCTGGAGGTGCGGTCCTCCCCAGTTTTCTCCCTATTTGTACAAATTACCTCTCCCTCCTTTTTGGGCTTTATGTGCGCAAGTTTGTCCTCTGTCTCATTACCACTGATCTGACTTGACCCGTGAAGTATCTCCAGTCTTTTTACCATTGGGGTATGTCTAGCGTGGTAATTATAGACTGCGCGGCATATGGTATGTGACCGGAGGAGTGTCATATATTATATTGTTGTCTCCTTTTTATCTGACACTCCTCCTGGTGTGTGGGGGGATCCTGGGTGGGTGGGAGTTCGTTTTACCACCCACCGCGGTGTGCTATGTGTGGGCACACTGTGTTCATTCCCCCTATTCGTCTTCTCCTGGTCTGCGCACTGGCTTCCTGTGGGACGCGCGGGCCGGAAGTGACGTTTGCGTGTCACGGCCGGCTCCTGCGTTCCACATACCGGATGCCGTCTGGCCGGAACCGGAAGTGACGCGCCCGCTTGTCAGCGCGGGCATATTTAAAAGGAGGACCTATCTGCCTGTTATCGGCACCGTCTAATGGATAAGCTGAGCGTTTGATGCCAGCTTCTATACCGCATGACACCCTCTTCTCCCCTGATGATTAGCTGAGGCAATGAAACGCGTTGGGAGCGGTGTGCTGTGAGTTGCTGGAGGCTGAATAAGGTTTTGGATGCCCCATCACATGGAGCTGTTCTAAGGCCAGAGAGCAAGAACCAATATTCTATCCGGTGAGGTCGTTCCATTAACATATTTATAAGTGTTTAAAGGCTCACCATCGAGTGTGTAAATGTATTAAGGTTCTTGTGGCCTGAGACATGATACGTTTGAGACACTGTCTTGAGAGCTCCGCTACTATTTTCCCGCCATTCTCTGTGTGATGTTACAGGTAGACCACATACGGTTTTATTCCTGGACATAATGAGTTATTGATTGTTAGGGTCACTCACTATCACAGACAGGCTTATACTTGTTTTTAGGTCCTTTGGACTTGTGTATTACCTTTTTATTCAGTTGTAATAAATGCTAAGTTTTAATCCTTTGTAGCACTACACTCGCTTTAAATACTTATTTTCCCTGTGTGGTTTTCTTGAACCCCTATTGCTATACCTTATAGAAGACCAGGTGGCAGCCTTGCATACGTCTTCGATGGAAAGCCCCGTCTTCTCGGCCCAGGAAGTTGCTACTGCTCTGGTGGAATGTGCCCTCAACCCTTCCGGTACTTCCTTATCCCCCAAGGAGTAGGCGAGGGTGATGGCCTCTCTAATCCACCTCGCAATTTTAGATTTTGAAGCTTTACAACCCTTCCTAGCCCCCTGATGGCATATAAATAGGGAACTATCTTTCCTAAAACTCTGTGAAACCTCCAGATATTTAAGCACGCACCTTCTAACATCTAATGTATGTAGTTTCTCCTCTTTCTGATTTTTAGGGGGAAAACAAAAAGTTGGAAGATTTACCTCTTGAGTTCAATGAAAACGTGAGACTAATTTTGGAAGAAAAGCTGGGTCAGGCTTTAGTACAATTCTATCATCCATAATTTGAGTTAATGGTGGGGATATAGAAAAGGCCTGTATGTCACTTACTCTTCTGGCCGAAGTTAGGGCCACTAACAGGGCTGTTTTAAGAAGAATAATCTTATGGGTGGCTGAATCTAGAGGTTCGAAGGGGGGGTTAGTCAAGGCATTTAAGACCAGGTTTAAATCCCAGGGAGAGGGTCTGGATTTAAAAATACGTCTACATCTGAAAGAGGCTTTTATAAACCGTGCTACCCAATAATTAGCTGCTATATCAAAAGCAAATAAGGCTCCTAAAGCCGAAACTTGTACCTTCAAAGTACTAGTGGTTAGGCCCTGTTCTAAACCTCGCTATAGAAACTCTAGTATCTTTCCAATAGGGATCCCATCCTCTAGTTTGAATTCTGCAAAGGACAGGAACTTTCTCCAAGTTCTAGCATAGATGTGGGTGATAAAGGGCTTTCTGCTAGATAGGAGAGTGTTTACTAAATTTGTGGAAAACCCTTTGCTGGTTAACAGTGCCCTTTCAAATTCCATGCCGTTAAATGGAGATTTGAGGCTGGAGGATGGGAAACCGGACCCTGAGTAAGAAGGTCCGGAATTTCCGGAAGGACCCAGGGGTCTGATACTGACATTCTGCGGAGACAAGAAAACCATGGCCTCTTGGGCCAAAAGGGGCATATGAGGATCATTCTGGCTCTGTCTGCCCTGATCTTCCTTAGGACTGACGGAAGCAGGACCATAGGAGGGAATGCATACGCCAAAGGAAACTCCCAGGGAATCATGAAGGCGTCCACTGCTAGGGACTTTTCTCTGGGGTTTAGAGAACAAAACGTTGCCACCTTCCTATTGGATTTCGTTGCGAACAAGTCCACTGCTGGAAGACCCCACATTGCCACAATCTTGGAGAATATTTGAGGGTTCAAGGACCATTTTCCTTCTTTTAGGGAATTGCGGCTGAGAAAATCTACTTTGATGTTTTCTTTTCTTTTTAGATGATCACAGAAAGGGAGAGAAAATGATCTTCTGCCTTCTGAAGAAGTCTGTCTGCTACTCTCATTAAGTCTTTTGAACGGGTTCCCTCTTGATGATTTATATATGCTACTGAGACTTGATTGTCCGAGACTATACGGACATCCTGGCCCTGTAAATATACAAGGAACCCATTGAGCGCATAAATCAACCGCCAAAAGCTCCTTAACATTCGAGGAAAACTGTACCTCATTTTCTGACCAGGTTCCCTGAATTAAGTTATTTCCAAAATGAGCTCCCCAACCTGTAGCACTTGCATCTGTAGTCAAAACTGCAGTAGGTTTACTTTCCCAAGAGACTCCCCTAGAAAGATTAGTGTATACCAACCACCAACGAAGGGATTGTAAGGAGCGAGGGGCCAAAGTAAACTCCTGTTCTAGATATCCATCTAGAATTAAGTCATTATATAATACATCCCATTGGGACCAACGCACCGCAGTAAAACTTGAGGTCAGGGTTCCTAATGATGACATGGCTTTAAGGAGTGTCATAGAGGGTCTATCCATACAATGTCTCACTAGTCTCTGGATTTTTGCAATCTTCTCATCTGATAAATGGCATAACTGTCTTTCTGAATCTAAAATGACCCCAAGGAACTGTTGGGCTTTTTGAGGGGTCAACCTAGATTTTTCCAGATTTAGAAACCAACCTAGGCCTTGTAGGACAGAAATTGTTACCTGAAGGTGGGCCTCGCATTGTACAAAGGAATTCCCCACTATCAGGAAATCATCGAGGTAAGGGATTATTAAGATATCCTTTTCTCTTATATGGGCCATAACTTCTGCCACCAGTTTGGTAAAAACTCTCGGGGCTATTGCCAACCCAAAGGGAAGAGCAGTATACTGGAAGTGTTTTACTACCCCTTTTAGTTTGATGGCCAATCTTAAATACTTTTGATAATTCTTATGAATGGGAACATAGTAATAAGCGTCTTTAAGGTCTAGGACTACCATATATAGCAGTGGGGAAAAAGTTATTTTATTATTGTTTCTAATGATTCCATCTTAAAGGTGTCTATTTTAAGAAACCTATTTAAGCATTTTAAATTTATAATTATCCTGAAACACCCATCTGGTTTGGGGACCAGGAAGAGCGTGGAGTAAAATCCGTGTCCCTCTTCTGTTTTCGGAACCTCAATCAGGACGTTTTTCTTGGTTAGGTCTTGAATTTCCGATATGAGGGCAGTCTGCCGCTCTAGGGAGAAACTAGAGGGAATAATTATGAATCTTCTGTAAGGAATGGCTTGAAATTGGAATTTAAGACCAAATCTAATCAGGCTCAAAATCCAATTGCTATGTGAAATACGTTCCCAAGCCGGAAAAAACAACGACAATCTCCCTCCCACCTGGGCAGATTGTGATTCCCCTGGTTTCTGCTCATCTCTGGAGGAAGAACCAAAGAGTAGGCCTCTACCTTTGCAACTTCTTTCCTCAAATTTCTCCTGTTCTCTAAAGAATCTTCTTCGGACAAACTTTTTTTTCCGAAAAGATTTCTTAAAAGAGGGAAGAGGTACAGATGGAAAGCCCCTCTTAGGATCTCCGGCTTTCTCCAACAGATCATCCATGGTTTGGCCGAAAAGATATTCACCCTCACAAGGAATTGTACAAAGTCTAGATTTTGTTTGTACATCTCCATTCCAGCACTTAAGCCAAAGGGCTCGCCGAGCAGCATTTGAAAGAGCTGACGATTTCGCTGCTAGTCTAACTGAGTCCGCAGATGCGTCAGCAAGAAAGGCAGCTGCACCCTGGACTAGGGGGAGAGAAGAAATAATCTCCTTCCTGGAGACACCCTCCTTTAGTTGGTTGTCTAGCTGTTCCAGCCAGACCATCAGGGCTCTGGAAGTGCAGGTGGCAGCCACAGCTGGTTTCAGAGCTCCTGTAGCTGTCTCCCAAGTACCTTTCAAAAAGGTATCTGCTCGTCTGTCCAGGTGGTCTCTTAAAGCTCCCATGTCGTCGAAGGGGAGGGAAGCCTTTTTTGATGCCTTAGCAATGCCAACATCAAGCCTTTGTGCCTTTGACCAGGAGGAGCATGCGGTATCATCAAACGGATACCTCCTTTTGAAAGAGGGAGGGATGCTACCCTTCCTGTCTGGCTTTTGCCACTCTATCAATGAGATCCTTAATTTTTGTATTCATGGGGAAGCATCTTTTCTTTTTTTGACCTAATCCTCCAAACATTACATGCTCTAAAGACTTCTCTGGTCTAGTGTCCACAATGCCCATGGTAGAAAGGACAGCTTTCACCAAGGCATCCACCTCATTTAGAGGAAAACATTGTCTCTCAGATTCGCTATCAGAGGAAGAGAGGGAAGAGGAAGAAATATCTGAGATATCGGAGTTTGAACCTGGTCGAGGGTCCTGAGGAGAATGTCTGGCCTCAGAATTCCTTATGCTTTGATTTAAATGGACATTTCTGGCTCTGAAAACATTTTATAGACAGAGAAGTAGAAGAAAAAATTAGTAGAACTTTCACGAAGATTGCTTATGCGGTACTGTAGAAGCAGAGGAATCCTTCTTAACCGGCGGAGGATCCCGCCGAACGACAGGACCTTCCTTCCTGCTTTTTGCGGTGAATTTCCTAGTTGAACGACTGGACCCGGATCGGGAACGACGTTGCACCGCCTGTTGTGAGGGCTCCCCAGAGGGCTGCTCCTGCAGCAGTTGTTCTTGTTGAGGTGATAGCTCCTGTGTATCTCCCATTGCCAACGAAAAAACAAGGGGCTGGGAAGCACCTCCGTATGTAACCAGGTCTTTTTCTATACTGGCCATACAGGTACCTGTGTGGAAAGAGGGGGGCAGCACACTACTCCCAGCAGTACCGGTGGGACGCCCATCCTGTTCCGGTGAGCAATGTTCCGGCGTCCCCACTCTGCTCGCATGCGGCCCGTACTTCCTGGCCGAGTGCGAGCTGCGCCCACTTCCGGTGGAGGTCGACGCACCAGAAATACGTCACAGAGCCGCCGTCACAGGGCCGCGCCGGCGGGGAACGTGCAGATCTCTTGAATAGTGTAGCGGGGGGGGGCTGCCTGCATGCGGTCCCACACATCGTGGACCATCTGGCTCCACCGAAGGGATGTCACGCTGACCGCAACGCACACGGAGATGCCCCAATGAGCCCTGCCGTGGCGTCTCCAGAAAGAACAGGACAGACTAGGGCAGGAACTTCACCGCTCCGGGCACCCTGTCTATCCATCTGGGCAAGAGACTGATCTTCATCCTGCAGGTACCTGATAGGTCTCCCATCAAGGACAGGAAACCTAAACTGAAGCGGGAGAGAGGTGCCGCCCTTTTTAACTTGTAGGTTTCCTGTCCTTGATGGGCGCATCCTCTCTCTCGTGGTGCTGTCATGGGAGTACGAATAAATGGAACGGGACTCTTAAAACTGCGTGTTAGAACCTTGCTGTTAGGTTTTTTTTCCTTTGCTGGTCACATGACCTTGTTGGCCTATTTAATCCTGCTCCGCCCTTCTGGCTTTGCTGGACTTCATTGTATATCTACTTTCTAGCTAGCCTGTGCTCTGTATCTAGCTCTGTTAGTTTGCTTGGTCTACGGACCTCTATGTTCTATCTATTTTGTTTGTTCGTCTGTCTGCTACTATTTCTGTTAGGAGGTGTCCCATATTCCTCCCAGTCCTTAGTACTTGTAGGGATTTCCTCCCCACATCTATAGGTCTCCGTACAGACTAGATTAGGACTTTAGCAGGTCTGATCGCAGGATCAGGTTCCCTGTTACATCGTAGGGATTCAGCTGAGTCCTATAGTAGGGACAGATCTCCTCTCTTTCCTTAGCTTTGGTAGCAGAACATAACAGTAAGTCCAGCCTGCAAATTCTCTAAGGAAAGATTTTTTTTTTTTTTTTTTGTTCCATCATGGTGTCGGTTCAGGATTTGGCTAAACACCTGCAGGGACTCTCTCTGGAAGTGGCCGAGCTCCGTCAGCACGTGAGTAACTGTCCTGGAGCATATTTCTTGGAGCCTAAGGTATGTTTGCCGGATTTATTTTTTGGTGAACATCGAGAATTTTTTTCATTTAAAAATGCTTGCTTATTGTATTTTCGTTTGAGACCCAAGTCCTCTGGGGATGAATCCCAGCGCGTAGGGTTCATAATGTCACTTTTGCGCAAAGAGCCTCAGGAGTGGGCCTTTTCTTTGCAACCTAGTGATACATGCTTCAGATCAGTGGATAGTTTTTTTTCTGCTTTAGGATTATTATATGATGATCCTGACCGTGTGGCATCAGCTGAGACTGAGTTGAGACGTTTAAAACAAGGATCAGGTAATGTGGAAAAATATTGTACTCATTTTCGTCGTTGGTCCACTCAAACAGGGTGGAACGATTCTGCTCTGAAAAGTCTATTTCTTGCTGGGCTCAGTGAAAGGGTTAAAGACCTGCTAATTGCTTATCCTACACCTGAGGATTTGCAACAGGCTATGCAATTAGCTATACGGGTGGATAGAAGACTGCGTGCTAGGGTTAATGAGAGCAAATCCTCTGCTATGTCAGTTTCTGGTTATGATAATGTGTGTACTAACAGTGGTGAACCGATGGAGATTGGATCGGTGGCACCTCGCTCTCAAGAAAAAGACCGTCGTTTTTCGGAAGGCTTGTGTTTCTATTGCGGAAAATCTGGTCATTTGATTAAAGGCTGTGAGCTTCGTATGAAGAAAGAAAAAAAAAAATGGTCAGTCACGCCCGTATTGCCTGTTTAAATTCCAAGGGTATATTTTTAGCTGCTTCCACGATTGCTCAGGAAAAATTAATGGAATTTCGGGTGTTTGTTGATTGCGGGTCTACACTGAATGTAATTGATGGGGGATTCGTGGAAAAACTCAATTTAAAACCTGAACCTTTATCATCCCCCATTGCTGTGGTTTCTGTGGATGGCTCCCCTTTGAAGAATATTACTCTCAAGGTCAGTGAATTTCCTCTCACTATTAATGGTGTTCACCATGAGAAATTGGATTTGGTAGTGTTGAATAACTTGCCTTCTCCAGTAATATTGGGTTTGCCCTGGTTAAAATTTCACAATCCTGTACTGGATTGGTCTACCAGTGAAATTAAATCCTGGAGCCATAAATGTTATGACAAGTGTTGTAACGGGCGTATTGCAGCTTTGGATAGGGGAGAATTGCCTGTTCCTATTCAGGATTTTTGGAGAGTTTTTTCTGAGAAGGAATCGCAGGTTTTGCCTCCCCATAGAGACTATGATTGTTCTATTGAATTTGTCCCTGGAGCGACTCTTCCTAAAAGTCGTTTATTTAACCTTACTATTCCTGAGAGGAAGGCTTTGGATGAATACATACAGACAAGTTTGGCCGCCGGTCACATTAGGCCCTCTAAGTCTCCTGTGGCGGTTGGATTTTTTTTTGTAAAAAAAAAGGACGGCGGTTTACGTCCTTGTCTGGATTTTCGTGAGATTAACAAAATTACTGTACGCAATCCTTACCCACTGCCATTGATTCCTGATCTGTTTAACCAGTTATTGGGGGCCAAGTGGTTCTCTAAAATTGACCTTAAGGGGGCATACAATCTGTTGCGCATGAAGGAGGGTGATGAATGGAAGACTGCTTTTAACACTCCTGTGGGTCATTTTGAGAATCTGGTTATGCCTTTTGGTCTTACTAATGCTCCTGCATTTTTTCAGAATCTGATTAATGACATCCTTAGACCTTTGATCGGTAAAAATGTGGTTGTGTATTTGGATGACATTTTGATTTATTCGCCAGATCTGGAGTCTCATTGGCGGAGCGTGCGTGAGGTATTACAGTTATTAATGGACAATTCGCTTTTTGCTAAGCTGGAGAAATGTGAGTTCGCTGTACAGAGAATTAGTTTTTTGGGCTACATTATCTCCAGCAAAGGTTTTGAGATGGATCCGGTTAAGGTTCAGGCTGTGCAGGAATGGCCTAGGCCTATTGGTTTGAAATCGATACAGAGGTTTTTGGGTTTCGCCAATTACTATAGAAAATTCATAAAAAAAATTTCTAGTATTGTCAAACCTCTGACTGATCTCACCAGGAAAGGTGCTGATGCGGTTCAGTGGTCTTCTGAGGCCATTGAAGCTTTTGTGTATCTCAAGGAGAGGTTCACCTCTGCTCCCATCCTTATGCAGCCTGATGTTACTAGGCCGTTTTTGGTTGAGGTTGATGCTTCCTCTGTGGGGGTTGGCGCAGTATTGTCTCAGGATAACGGGGATGGATTACATCCCTGTGCCTTTTTTTCAAAAAAATTTTCGGAGACTGAATTGAATTACGATATTGGTAATCGGGAATTATTGGCTATTAAACTCGCATTTGAACACTGGCGCCACTTCTTGGAAGGTGCGGAATTTCCCGTTCAGGTTCTTACGGATCATAAAAATCTGATATATCTTGATGCTGCCAAGCGCCTGAATGCCCGTCAGGCTAGGTGGGCACTGTTTTTCTCGCGGTTTAATTTCTCCGTTACTTACATCCCTGGTACTAAGAATGTTAAGGCGGATGCCTTGTCTCGCAGTTTTTCTCCCATAGTCGGTGCTGAGAAAGAGGAAAACATTTTACAAGAAGGTGTTGTGATAGCTGCTTTAGACTCCGTTTTGGAAGATGAGATTCTTAAAGCTCAGGAGAATGCCCCATCTAACACTCCTCATGGGAGGTTGTTTGTGCCTGGGACCTTTAGGAGAGATTTGTTTGTTGAGTGTCACGAATCTCGGTTGGCAGGTCATCCCGGAATCTCTGAGACCAAGAGACTGGTGGGTCGCAGTTTTTGGTGGCCTGGATGGCAGAAGGAAGTCATTAAGTGGGTGCGCCAATGTACTATATGTGCTAGATCTAAGTCCTCACATACTCCTGCTGCGGGGTTACTTTGTCCTTTGGAGGTCCCCAGTGCTCCTTGGACACATTTGGCTATGGACTTTATAACTGACCTTCCCCCCTCTGAGGGTTTTACTGTCATCTGGGTGGTCGTGGACCGTTTTAGCAAGATGTGTCACTTGGTTCCCTTCGTCAAACTGCCCTGCGCTAAAACTCTCGCTAAGGCCTTTGTCAAGGAAATTGTCAGACTTCATGGCGTTCCTACTGACATTGTTTCTGATAGGGGTCCTCAGTTCGTGGCTCGTTTTTGGCGTGCCTTTTGTGACAGGTTGGGAATTCATTTGTCGTTTTCGTCCGGATATCATTCTGAATCTAATGGCCAGACAGAAAGGAAAAACCAGGATGTTGAGCAGTTCTTGCGTTGTTTTGTGGCAGACAATCAAGAGGGGTGGTCTGAGTTTCTGCCACTTGCCGAATTTGCTCTGAACAATCATACATCTTCTTCTGCTGGTTGTTCGCCTTTTTTTTGTTGTTCTGGGAGACATCCGTCGTTTGGGTCGTTCTCCAAGTTGGGATCTGCCGTGCCTGAGGAGGAGAATTTTTCCGGTGATTTGGAAAGAGTTTGGACGGATGTGCGTGGTAATCTTCAGGAGGCCAACAGAAAATCTAAAGACTACTTTGATAGGAAACGACAGGAGGTTTTGTTCGCTGTTGGTGACATGGTTTGGTTGTCCTCTAGGAATCTGCGGTTGAGGATTCCTTCTAAGAAATTGGGTCCCAAGTTTGTAGGGCCCTTTAAGGTGCTTCAGGTTGTCAACCAATCTGCTGTTAGGTTGGAGGTTCCTACCTCCTGGAGAATTAATCCGGTCTTTCATGTCTCTCTGTTAAAAAAAGCTGTTGTGTCGGATGGTGACGCCTCTGCCTCTGTTCCTCCGGTGGTGGAGGACGGGGAATATGAAATTTCTCGCATCCTTGACTCTAGACGGTATAGAGGTAGTTTGCAGTATCTTGTGGCCTGGAAAGGTTTCGGACCCGAGGATAACTCTTGGGTGAGGTCAGATGATGTTTCCGCGTCCAGACTTATCAGAGCGTTTCACAGGAGATTTCCTGATAAGCCTGGTCCTAGGGGATCCGGAGGATCCTCTTAGAAGGGGGGGTACTGTTAGAACCTTGCTGTTAGGTTTTTTTTCCTTTGCTGGTCACATGACCTTGTTGGCCTATTTAATCCTGCTCCGCCCTTCTGGCTTTGCTGGACTTCATTGTATATCTACTTTCTAGCTAGCCTGTGCTCTGTATCTAGCTCTGTTAGTTTGCTTGGTCTACGGACCTCTATGTTCTATCTATTTTGTTTGTTCGTCTGTCTGCTACTATTTCTGTTAGGAGGTGTCCCATATTCCTCCCAGTCCTTAGTACTTGTAGGGATTTCCTCCCCACATCTATAGGTCTCCGTACAGACTAGATTAGGACTTTAGCAGGTCTGATCGCAGGATCAGGTTCCCTGTTACATCGTAGGGATTCAGCTGAGTCCTATAGTAGGGACAGATCTCCTCTCTTTCCTTAGCTTTGGTAGCAGAACATAACACTGCGAGCGTCTCAGAGGCCAAAGAGGTCGACTATGGAAGGGACATCTCAGGACAAACAGAAGGTGAATATTAACATACGCTGTGCAATGAACTGTGAACCTGGAAAAGGATGTGTCCAATACTGCGTGTTCCCTCATGTTGAAGTTGGACTGTTAAGTAAAGTTCTTTTTTATAAAACGGAGTGCAAGTCCCCTATTGTGTGTGCGGCGGTTCCTGAAGTGGAAAAACTGAAGACAGCAGAGATCTGCGACCAAAACTTGAGTGTTCTGCATCACACGCACAGCACAGGAGAATTGGGACATTTGTCTTTGTCAGGGAGCCAGGGTGTAGGAACACAACAGTCCCTCGCCACTACTACCACCCTCACAAAAAATGCATAGGCCAGACTGTAATCCCAAGGAATCAAGGTGTAGCTACAGTCACCAATGGTAGCACTGTGGGCGACAGCTGTAACTGCGCCCTGACACTGAGTGACGGTCGCTCTGTACTGATGCACTGATGAGCCGGCTGTCAGTCTCAGTCCCGGACGCAGTTACAGTCGCCGCTCAGTGCTGCATACGGTGACTGTAGCTGCGTTGGCGCCTGCATGACTGAAAGCCGGCAGCTTTCGGGTGCCGCACACTCAGTACAGCAGCCGGGCACCTCCCTAATGCTATTAACCAGCAGATTAACCCCATATGTGCATGTTACTGGCGATATCCAACCAGACAGGATCCCTGTAAGGAACAATGCACAATAAATGTAAATCACTACAAATCTGAGACCTCAGAGACGTGTAACATCTTATTCTGGTCGTGTCCGATACGAAACTCCTTCTATTCCCCCTCCCATGTAGACTGTGAGCAGGGCCCTCCCTTATATTGTACCATACTGATACCGGGGGGGGGATGTCACCAGAGTAACTGCACCGCCCAGTGTGGGACGTCGGATCAGGGGACAGAGGACCCCATCAGTCATCAGTACAGGAGTCCTGAGACCCCAACAAGCTCAGGAGGAGCGACCCTTCATAGCCCTCATTACTGATCGGCCATTATGTCATGAAGCGATGAATCTTCCTAATATTTCTTCTGCTGTCGCCTTATGAGGCTTCATTGTCCTCCAAACACAATCGGAAATCTGCTGATTTATCCACAGAATGTAAAATCAAATGTTGCGGACAATCACTCTCCTGTGTGAGCGTTGGAGGAGGGGAGAGGAGAAGATGAGACAGGGAGGGAGCGAGAACAGCAGCACAAGAGTCACATGTACAAGGCAAAAAAAGAGGAGAAAAGCCAAAAATGCGAGATTCATCATTACATGTCATCTACAGCGAACCTGGTGTAAGAGGCCGGAGCTCCTCCATCATCACCTCCTGGTAAAAATCCTGGTGTCCTTCTAGATACTCCCACTCCTCCATGGAGAGATAGACAGCGACGTCCTGACACCTTATAGGAACCTGACAACAACGACACCGTCATCACCCAGAATCCTCCAGTGCTGTCCTGTATAATGTCCCAGCAATCACCTCTCTGGTCATCACCCAGAATCCTCCAGTGCTGTCCTGTATAATGTCCTAGCAGTCACCTCTCCGCTCATCATCCATAATCCTCCAGTACTGTCCTGTATAATGTCCCAGCAGTCACCTCTCGGGTCATCACCCATAATCCTCCAGTGCTGTCCTGTATAATGTCCCAGCAGTCACCTCTCGGGTCATCACCCAGAATCCTCCAGTGCCGTCCTGTATAATGTCGCAGCAGTCACCTCTCGGGTCATCACCCAGAATCCTCCAGTGCCGTCCTGTATAATGTCCCAGCAGTCACCTCTCAGGTCATCACCCAGAATCCTCCAGTGCCGTCCTGTATAATGTCCCAGCAGTCACCTCTCGGGTCATCAACCAGAATCCTCCAGTGCTGTCCTGTATAATGCCCCAGCAGTCACCTCTCGGGTCATCACCCAGAATCCTCCAGTGCTGTCCTGTATAATGTCCCAGCAGTCACCTCTCGGGTCATCAACCAGAATCCTCCAGTGCTGTCCTGTATAATGCCCCAGCAGTCACCTCTCGGGTCATCACCCAGAATCCTCCAGTGCCGTCCTGTATAATGTCGCAGCAGTCACCTCTCGGGTCATCACCCGGAATCCTCCAGTGCCGTCCTGTATAATGTCCCAGCAGTCACCTCTCAGGTCATCACCCAGAATCCTCCAGTGCCGTCCTGTATAATGTCCCAGCAGTCACCTCTCCGCTCCTCCCCCAGAATCCTCCAGTGCTGTCCTGTATAATGTCCCAGCAGTCCTCTCTCCGGTCATCACCCAGAATCCTCCAGTGCTGTCCTGTATAATGTCCCAGCAGTCACCTCTCCGGTCATCACCCAGAATCCTCCAGTGCTGTCCTGTATAATGTCCCAGTAGTCACCTCTCCGGTCATCACCAAGAATCCTCCAGTGCTGTCCTGTATAATGTCCCAGCAGTCACCTCTCCGCTCCTCCCCCAGAATCCTCCAGTGCTGTCCTGTATAATGTCCCAGCAGTCCTCTCTCCGGTCATCACCCAGAATCCTCCAGTGCCGTCCGGTATAATGTCCCAGCAGTCATCTCTCCGGTCATCACCCAGAATCCTCCAGTGCCGTCCGGTATAATGTCCCAGCAGTCACCTCTCCGGTCATCACCCAGAATCCTCCAGTGCTGTCCTGTATAATGTCCCAGCAGTCACCTCTCCGCTAATCACCCAGAATCCTCCAGTGCTGTCCTGTATAATGTCCCAGCAGTCACCTCTCCGGTCATCACCCAGAATCCTCCAGTGCTGTCTTGTATAATGTCCCAGCAGTCACCTCTCCGCTCAGCAGCTCAATCATCTTGATGCTGAGCTCTAGGATCTTCTTCCTCCTCTCATGTATCGGGGGGTGCGGGGGAGGCTCTGTGATGGGGTCCGGGCTCCGCCCTCCTGACTCCTGGAGATGGATGATGGGAGTCACACCCTCCCCCGGTGTCTTCCTCACTATTGTGTAATCCTGTGTATGGAGAGAGACACTTAGGGAGAAGAATTCCTTCCCGACTCCAGATCTGACAATCAGTAGAAATCCCGGGATCAATAACCGTCTCCAGTAATCTGGGGCCATAACCTGGAATATTATTACACTCAGGACAGACATCCAGGCCCCTCTACAGCTCTTATAGGGAATCCCCATGACAACTCCTCCTGGCAGAGAGCTGCACACAATCACTGCTCTTACAGTAAAGAATCCTTCTCTTCCTCCTCTGGATTTCCTCTTCCCGATGTCGGACTTGTTACATAACACAATAAAGCTGATAGAAATGTAGAGGAGTTACCTCTCCGCTCAGCAGGGAGATGATCTCCAGGGTGAAGTGTAATAATCTTCTGGTGGTCTCGTCCTCGTCCATCCTCGGGGGGTCACTCAGGAGAAGGAGGGATGAACACTGGATCAGCTGGAGGGATCTCGTCCTGCCGGTGTCTTCATAATAAAGGAGAAGATGGAGATCACAGGGGACGATAGAACAACAATCACTGAATTCTGCCCCAAATATCCGACATTTATCAGGAAGAATCTGGAGGAAAAGACACAAACTCCACCGCGGCCTCCTCCGCCGATCTGACCACTCATTATCAGCCTCATAGGAGGAGGACGGTCACCGTGGTAACTACACCTCCAGCGGGGGACGGTAACCGTGGTAACTACAGCGCCAGCGGGGTACGGTAACCGTGGTAACTACAGCGCCAGCGGGGTACGGTCACGGGGGAGACTCCACGCAAGTAACAGGACCCCCTCCTCACCCACGCAGTCCCACACCTTCAGAATCCCCCTGCTCCCTGTGTAGCCCCCACACAGGAACATCCACTTATCAGCGCCCCCAAATCACCTCAGCTCCTTAGAGTAATCACCACAGCCTCAGCAGCAGAGAGCAATGGAGAACGATGCCCCGCCCCTTTCAACTAACATCATCAAGTCACATGGGTATGATGTCAGGTCCTTTAGCCCACATGGATATAGTCTCTACCTTTCCTGAGCTCCGCCCCCTGATCACATGTTTGTGACGTCACAACAGGTCCTCCGCTGTCAGTGCAGAAGCCTCTTCCTGTGTTGTTGTGATGCTCTGTTGTTTCTCGGTTGAGCCTAGAATCTATGGGCTCCTGTCAGGTATATATTATTGGAGATTTTCTCAAATTTCACCACAGGGGATATGTCACTCTAGACTTTACATGTATCACACAACACCCACTACATATATAGGTAGAGGGAAAATAGAGTATAGACAATTCATATTACTTTTAAAAAATTCTTTTATTTAATCCATTAAAAAAGATTGCATTTAAAATTAAGCAGGAGGAAAATGTTCAGTACCAGGATTTATTACATAGGTCTCAATCCTATAGAATTAGTTAACACCAAATGAATTTATATTATTGCTGAGCTTAAAGTGTATAATTAATCAATCACAGAATCCGAATTCCTTTCTCATAAAGTGCAACTATAAATAAAGTGTCCAGTGCCATCTGCTGAAAACGAGCCTTACAAAGTTGTAGGACAACAGAGAAAGTGTGTAATACTAGCAGCTGTAATAATTATAGAGCCATATATATAAAGTGTCTAGTGCTAGCAGCTATAATGATTATAAAGTCATATATGGGCTAATAATATCCCACTGTAAACTTGTATATATGAGAAGCCATACGGCACGCATGCGCCCGCTACATCGAAACATCACGTGGGTGCCCTAACGCCAAATGATTGGTAGCAATGAATATTTAAAGGTCCCAGCTGTCATATGGTAGTCACCGCCCCCAGGAAGAAGCGTGGCGAAACGGCCGTCGGGGTGCAGCGCCAGGACTACAGGGACATTACTCTCTCCTGTAAGTTTATCACCAGATTGAGAAAGGATCTGGATTGTATTTTTCGTCTCACAAGTGCCTTCTGCTCTGGTTAGAACGACATATGTGATATGAGATATGTGAATTGCTCAGTTTATGTCACAAGTTTAGAGTGGGATATTATTAGCCCATATATGACTTTATAATCATTATAGCTGCTAGCACTAGACACTTTCTTTGTTATTAATACAACTTTATAAAGTCCGTTTTCAGCTGATGGCACTGGACACTTTATATATATGGCTCTATAATTATTACAGCTGCTAGTATTAGACACTTTCTCTGTTGTCCTACAACTTTGTAAGGCTCGTTTTCAGCAGATGGCACTGGACACTTTATTTATAGTTGCACTTTATGAGAAAGGAATTCGGATTCTGTGATTGATTAATTATACACTTTAAGCTCAGCAATAATATAAATTCATTTGGTGTTAACTAATTCTATAGGATTGAGACCTATGTAATAAATCCTGGTACTGAACATTTTCCTCCTGCTTAATTTTAAATGCAATCTTTTTTAATGGATTAAATAAAAGAATTTTTTAAAAGTAATATGAATTGTCTATACTCTATTTTCCCTCTACCTATATATGTAGTGGGTGTTGTGTGATACATGTAAAGTCTAGAGTGACATATCCCCTGTGGTGAAATTTGAGAAAATTTGAATAATTTTTCTGTTTGCTAGCAGAGTACCACAATTTGTCCATGGATCTTAAAGCTAAAGAGACCTCATGGCGGTCCAAAGCTACGGATTTATTTAAGCAGGGGAATACATATGTGTCTCAAGAGGTCTCACAAGAGGGTAAAGATAATATTGTTGTCTATAAGAATAAATTGCAGAAAAAAACCAAGCTATGGTGGAATAAGGCGTCGCTGGAAAACTACTTGGAGCAAAAAATAATACCCAGGGGCTTACGAGTGCAGGTTTACCCATCCTTTGAATTAGAGGATATAGATTTGGTCAAAAGATGGAAATTGGCGGCACAAACCTGCTCCTTAGAGTTTATTAATATTATAATTGAAAAGAATACGCAATCTCTGAAGATTTTGGACAAAGAAATTGAAGAACTCAATAAAACTTTGCTCAAGGATATACCTAGAGATAAATTCGAGGAATATTTAAAGAATCTTGAAAAAGACCTCGACAAATGGGAGAGTGAGATAAGTGCCATTAAATACAAGAAATACCAAAGGGACGTAAGAGATTACGAGAATAACAGAGTCTTTAGATGGCAAAACCCAAAAAAAACATCTCTTGGGCCTGCTACCAATCCACCACGTGACAATCAAATGTCCCGATCGGAAGATAGTGCATCATGTAGCGAGACAGAGAGTATAGGAGATCCATATCCAAGAACTAGGGCCGGCATGAATGGGACAAGGAAATACCCTGAAATATTCTCGAGAAAGGGAAGCAAGAAAGGGCATGACCATATGAAGGTAGTTAACCTCTCTGACCATGTCCTTACAGACCCCCAACGTCGGGTATTGGAAAAGGGCTTAACATTTTCTCCGACCTGTCATCTAGATAAATTCACGGTGGTGAAGGATTTACACCTCTTCGCCAGAAAGGTACTCTTGAAAAAATTTCATCACAAAACGGATAAGGATAAGGATGAATTATTCCCTACTACTCAAGAACAGGAAGCTTTACAGACTTTGGAGGACTTATCGGAAGAACAGTCAAATGACGAGAATGGTAAGTTTCCAATGAATTTAATCACAAAATCTAAATCTTTTCCCCCTTTAGGCTCATGTGCCCCTATTGATGTTTTCATGAAGATGGTGGTTGCGGACATCGAGAAATTACCCTCCAGTCCCAAATGGATATCAAACCTATCAAGAGAAGAAAGGCTAGCCCTTCAGGAATTGCAAGATTTGAAAAGTATAACGATTAAGCCGGCGGACAAGGGTGGCAATCTGGTGTTGTGGCCGAACAATTTATATGAAAATCAGGCCAATAGGATTTTGGATGCACCCAATTGTTATAAAAAATTATCGTGGAATCCGATTGGAGATTTCCACGACCAACTGATTAATATTCTGAGGAGAGCTTTTGAACAGGGCATTATACCAAAAAAATTTTTGGACACTATAATGAAATTGCATCCAAAATTGCCCACTTTTTATTTGTTGCCCAAGCTACATAAAGACCAATTTGATCCACCGGGGAGACCCATAGTATCCGGCAATGGGGGCCTGTGCGAGGTGGTGTGTGCTGTCATCGATCATTATTTAAAACCTATAGTATGTACTCTACCCTCATACATCAAAGACACTACTGCAGCTTTACAGCGGTTGAGTGAACTACAGTTAGAAGAGAATATGACTATGGTGACGGTAGACGTAGAAGCGCTCTACTCCTCGATCAGACACAGAGATGGTATTAAGGCTGTAGAGTGGTTTTTGGGATCTAGTGGACTAGACCCTGCTTTGGCTGATCTATTGATCACACTCCTTACATTTGTACTAGAACATAATATCTTTACATTTAAGAACAAAACCTATCTACAGTTACAAGGGACTGCCATGGGGGCGGCATGTGCCCCCTCTTATGCAAATTTATTTTTGGGGGCTTGGGAGCGTCAAATTTTCTCGGTAGAACCCGTGACAGGCATTGAGAATGCACATGGGTGGATGCGTTACATTGATGACGTTTGGTTCATCTGGGAGGGCCCGATCGATGGATTAAATAATCTAATGGGTCATCTGAATAATAACCAACTTAATATCAAACTAACCTATAATTATGGTAGACAACTTGAATTCTTGGACCTTCGTATCGCAGCCCTCCCGGATGGACTGATCGTCACCGAAGTATTTCGCAAATCCACCGCTACTAATACACTCCTGCATGCTTCGTCATCCCATGTCCCTTCTACGATTAAAGGAATACCGATTGGCCAATTTATACGAACCAAAAAGATCTGCTCAAATGAAGAAGCTTTCTTGGATCAGGCCCAGGATTTGGCATGGAGATTTGAGGAACGTGGTTATAGCAGAAATTGCATACGAAGAGGTTTCCAAAAGGCATATCAGATCCCTAGGAAACAATTAATATTCGGAAACACTTCTAAAAGGAATCAGAAAACGGATCAGCCATTAAGATTGATTACCACCTACAACAAGCAATGGAGAGAGATGTCGGATATTATCCACAAACATTGGAAGATACTTCTAATAGATCCCACTCTGAAAAAACTTCTCCCACAGATCCCTTCCATAGTGGCAAGAAGAGCCAAAAATTTGAAAGACGTCTTGGTTCATAGCCACTATGACCCCAAGACTTCCTCTGAAAAAATTGATACAACCATGTCTCCTGGCTTCTTCCCATGCAGTTTCTGCAAAGCCTGTCAGAACTTGAGAAGAAGTAAAATCTTCACGAATCACGATGCATCCAAGACTTTTCAAATTAGGAAACATCTAACTTGTGGGTCAAAAGGAGTGATTTATCATGCTGAATGCCCGTCATAAAATTTATATAGGACTAACATCAAGAGAGCTAAAGGTACGTGTAAGAGAACATGTCCGTGACATAGAGAAGGCTGGGTCAGTGGTTGATGTTAAAACCTTAAAAACATTACCGAGACACTTCAGGGAATACCACAGATGCAAAACAGATGGGCTTATAATCAAAGCAATTGACCAGGTCTCTTTAGGCGTGAGAGGGGGCGATTTGGATAGGATCTTGGCACAAGTTGAGAGTAGGTGGATATATAGACTGGGCACGATGTCTCCCCAAGGCTTAAATGAGAGTTTGGGTTTTACATCTTTCTTATAGACTTCCCATACATCAGCCTCTTTGAATAACATATGGTTTCTGGTTTTATTTTATTATATTTACTATGTATTGATTGTTTTTACTTTTATGTTTTAGATTGATAATGATTGGGACTTGGGACTTTGTATGAGGCCAGCATTATCCCGGAACGGACGGAACAAGATGATGTCTGGATTCCCGTCAAAAAGATGACACTGTCTATGATAACAATATGCTCCATCTGTGTGTATTCAGCAAGAGTGTCAAGAAATTTGATTTGATTTTTTTGCTCATGACTACATTTTGGTTGTGGAGTCATCTAAGACTACATGTAGAATATTGTTATGTATAGGGATGCAAGGTTTATTATATGTGTGCTATATTTCTATTTTGACTCAGGGAAATGGGTTTGAGGTCTATTAGGGGTTAAACCCCTATACCTTTTGGCAAAATAACTATGGTTTTTAAAGGCTCTAAGAACGTAGGATTCCAACATTCAGTAGTAATGTGAGGGGATAATTATAGCTTTAAAACATGTCCTTTAGAATGTTGTTCTTTATAGCTTGAATAACATATATTGATCATCTTAATTGATATTGGTTAGCATATATTGATTACTTTAATTCTATCGTACGTATACAAATCCTCCATTATAAATGCCATTTCCCATTTAGTATCAATTAGCATATATTGATTTTTCTAAGTATATCTAACACATACATATCCTTTTTTCATGTCATCTCCTTATTATCATCCCCACTCCATTCTCAGTGATATTTACCTTCTTCCTTCTTTCTTTCTTTCTTCTTTCTTCTCCCCTTTTTCTTTTTTCTTACTTTTCGACACTTTTCTTTCATTTTTGTGTCAATTTTGCTTATTTTGTTAATTTTGCTTATTTTTCTACTTTTATTTATATATCCACTTATGGAGCATCTTTCAATATATTTTCCTATATTTCTTTATATTTTTCTCACATTTTTCTAACCTTTTTTCACTTTCCCATATTCTTCTTCGGTATCCTCGATGGGTGCGCATGCGTAGCTGTTGGCGCTCATGGACTTCCGGTGGGTTGCATCTGGGAACGTCATGCAGTCCACGCTTGCGTTCCAAGCGCCTAAACCGGAAGTCCGCCTTCTATATATGAGAAGCCATACGGCACGCATGCGCCCGCTACATCGAAACATCACGTGGGTGCCCTAACGCCAAATGATTGGTAGCAATGAATATTTAAAGGTCCCAGCTGTCATATGGTAGTCACCGCCCCCAGGAAGAAGCGTGGCGAAACGGCCGTCGGGGTGCAGCGCCAGGACTACGGGGACATTACTGTCTCCTGTAAGTTTATCACCAGATTGAGAAAGGATCTGGATTGTATTTTTCGTCTCACAAGTGCCTTCTGCTCTGGTTAGAACGACATATGTGACATGAGATATGTGAATTGCTCAGTTTATGTCACAAGTTTACAGTGGGATATTATTAGCCCATATATGACTTTATAATCATTATAGCTGCTAGCACTAGACACTTTCTTTGTTATTAATACAACTTTATAAAGTCCGTTTTCAGCTGATGGCACTGGACACTTTATATATATGGCTCTATAATTATTACAGCTGCTAGTATTAGACACTTTCTCTGTTGTCCTACAACTTTGTAAGGCTCGTTTTCAGCAGATGGCACTGGACACTTTATTTATAGTTGCACTTTATGAGAAAGGAATTCGGATTCTGTGATTGATTAATTATACACTTTAAGCTCAGCAATAATATAAATTCATTTGGTGTTAACTAATTCTATAGGATTGAGACCTATGTAATAAATCCTGGTACTGAACATTTTCCTCCTGCTTAATTTTAAATGCAATCTTTTTTAATGGATTAAATAAAAGAATTTTTTAAAAGTAATATGAATTGTCTATACTCTATTTTCCCTCTACCTATATATGTAGTGGGTGTTGTGTGATACATATATTATTGGAGGCAGGAGAATGTATGGGCTCCAGTCAGGTATATATTATTGGAGGCAGTAGAATCTATGGGCTCCTGTCAGGTATATATTATTGGAGGCAGGAGAATGTATGGGCTCCTGTCAGGTATATATTATTGGAGGCAGGAGAATGTATGGGCTCCTGTCAGGTATATATTATTGGAGGTAGGAGAATGTATGGGCTCCTGTCAGGTATATATTATTGGAGGCAGGAGAATGTATGGGCTCCTGTCAGGTATATATTATTGGAGGCAGGAGAATGTATGGGCTCCTGTCAGGTATATATTATTGGAGGTAGGAGAATGTATGGGCTCCTGTCAGGTATATATTATTGGAGGCAGGAGAATGTATGGGCTCCTGTCAGGTATATATTATTGGAGGCAGGAGAATGTATGGGCTCCTGTCAGGTATATATTATTGGAGGCAGGAGAATGTATGGGCTCCTGTCAGGTATATATTATTGGAGGCAGGAGAATGTGTGGGCTCCAGTCAGGTATATATTATTGGAGGCAGCAGAATGTATGGGCTCCTGTCAGGTATATATTATTGGAGGAAGGAGAATGTATGGGCTCCAGTCAGGTATATATTATTGGAGGCAGGAGAATGTATGGGCTCCTGTCAGGTATATATTATTGGAGGCAGGAGAATGTATGGGCTCCTGTCAGGTATATATTATTGGAGGCAGGAGAATGTATGGGCTCCAGTCAGGTATATATTATTGGAGGCAGCAGAATGTATGGGCTCCTGTCAGGTATATATTATTGGAGGCAGGAGAATGTATGGGCTCCTGTCAGGTATATATTATTGGAGGCAGGAGAATGTATGGGCTCCTGTCAGGTATATATTATTGGAGGCAGGAGAATCTATGGGCTCCTGTCAGGTATATATTATTGGAGGCAGCAGAATGTATGGGCTCCTGTCAGGTATATATTATTGGAGGCAGCAGAATGTATGGGCTCCTGTCAGGTATATATTATTGGAGGCAGGAGAATATATGGGCTCCTGTCAGGTATATATTATTGGAGGCAGGAGAATCTATGGGCTCCTGTCAGGTATATATTATTGGAGGCAGGAGAATGTATGGGCTCCTGTCAGGTATATATTATTGGAGGCAGCAGAATGTATGGGCTCCTGTCAGGTATATATTATTGGAGGCAGGAGAATGTATGGGCTCCTGTCAGGTATATATTATTGGAGGCAGGAGAATGTATGGGCTCCTGTCAGGTATATATTATTGGAGGCAGGAGAATGTATGGGCTCCTGTCAGGTATATATTATTGGAGGCAGGAGAATGTATGGGCTCCTCTCAGGTATATATTATTGGAGGCAGGAGAATGTATGGGCTCCTGTCAGGTATATATTATTGGAGGCAGCAGAATGTATTGGCTCCTGCCAGGTATATATTATTGGAGGCAGCAGAATCTATGGGCTCCTGTCAGGTATATATTATTGGAGGCAGGAGAATGTATGGGCTCCTGTCAGGTATATATTATTGGAGGCAGGAGAATGTATGGGCTCCTGTCAGGTATATATTATTGGAGGCAGGAGAATGTATGGGCTCCAGTCAGGTATATATTATTGGAGGCAGCAGAATGTATGGGCTCCTGTCGGGTATATATTATTGGAGGCAGGAGAATGTATGGGCTCCTGTCAGGTATATATTATTGGAGGCAGGAGAATGTATGGGCTCCTGTCAGGTATATATTATTGGAGGCAGGAGAATCTATGGGCTCTTGTCAGGTATATATTATTGGAGGCAGCAGAATGTATGGGCTCCTGTCAGGTATATATTATTGGAGGCAGGAGAATGTATGGGCTCCTGTCAGGTATATATTATTGGAGGCAGGAGAATCTATGGGCTCCTGTCAGGTATATATTATTGGAGGCAGCAGAATGTATGGGCTCCTGTCAGGTATATATTATTGGAGGCAGCAGAATGTATGGGCTCCAGTCAGGTATATATTATTGGAGGCAGGAGAATATATGGGCTCTTGTCAGGTATATATTATTGGAGGCAGGAGAATCTATGGGCTCCTGTCAGGTATATATTATTGGAGGCAGGAGAATGTATGGGCTCCTGTCAGGTATATATTATTGGAGGCAGGAGAATGTATGGGCTCCTGTCAGGTATATATTATTGGAGGCAGGAGAATGTATGGGCTCCTGTCAGGTATATATTATTGGAGGCAGGAGAATGTATGGGCTCCTGTCAGGTATATATTATTGGAGGCAGGAGAATGTATGGGCTCCTGTCAGGTATATATTATTGGAGGCAGGAGAATGTATGGGCTCCTCTCAGGTATATATTATTGGAGGCAGGAGAATCTATGGGCTCCTGTCAGGTATATATTATTGGAGGCAGCAGAATGTATTGGCTCCTGCCAGGTATATATTATTGGAGGCAGCAGAATCTATGGGCTCCTGTCAGGTATATATTATTGGAGGCAGGAGAATGTATGGGCTCCTGTCAGGTATATATTATTGGAGGCAGGAGAATGTATGGGCTCCTGTCAGGTATATATTATTGGAGGCAGCAGAATGTATGGGCTCCTGTCGGGTATATATTATTGGAGGCAGCAGAATGTATGGGCTCCTGTCAGGTATATATTATTGGAGGCAGCAGAATGTATGGGCTCCTGTCGGGTATATATTATTGGAGGCAGGAGAATGTATGGGCTCCTCTCAGGTATATATTATTGGAGGCAGGAGAATCTATGGGCTCCTGTCAGGTATATATTATTGGAGGCAGCAGAATGTATTGGCTCCTGCCAGGTATATATTATTGGAGGCAGCAGAATCTATGGGCTCCTGTCAGGTATATATTATTGGAGGCAGGAGAATGTATGGGCTCCTGTCAGGTATATATTATTGGAGGCAGGAGAATGTATGGGCTCCTGTCAGGTATATATTATTGGAGGCAGCAGAATGTATGGGCTCCTGTCGGGTATATATTATTGGAGGCAGGAGAATGTATGGGCTCCTGTCAGGTATATATTATTGGAGGCAGCAGAATCTATGGGCTCCTGTCAGGTATATATTATTGGAGGCAGCAGAATCTATGGGCTCCTGTCAGGTATATAGTATTGGAAGCAGGAGAATGTATGGGCTCCTGTCAGGTATATATTATTGGAGGCAGGAGAATGTATGGGCCCCTGTCAGGTATATATTATTGGAGGCAGCAGAATGTATGGGCTCCTGTCGGGTATATATTATTGGAGGCAGGAGAATGTATGGGCTCCTGTCAGGTATATATTATTGGAGGCAGGAGAATGTATGGGCTCCTGTCAGGTATATAGTATTGGAGGCAAGAGAATGTATGGGCTCCTGTCAGGTATATATTATTGGAGGCAGGAGAATGTATGGGCTCCTGTCAGGTATATATTATTGGAGGCAGGAGAATCTATGGGCTCCTGTCAGGTATATATTATTGGAAGCAGCAGAATGTATGGGCTCCTGTCAGTTATATATTATTGGAGGCAGCAGAATGTATGGGCTCCTGTCAGGTATATATTATTGGAGGCAGCAGAATGTATGGGCTCCTGTCAGGTATATATTATTGGAGGCAGCAGAATCTATGGGCTCCTGTCAGGTATATATTATTGGAGGCAGCAGAATGTATGGGCTCCTGTCAGGTATATATTATTGGAGGCAGGAGAATGTGTGGGCTCCTGTCAGGTATATATTATTGGAGGCAGCAGAATCTATGGGCTCCTGTCAGGTATATATTATTGGAGGCAGGAGAATGTATGGGCTCCTGTCGGGTATATATTATTGGAGGCAGCAGAATGTATGGGCTCCTGTCGGGTATATATTATTGGGGGCAGCAGAATGTATGGGCTCCTGTCAGGTATATATTATTGGAGGCAGCAGAATGTATGGGCTCCTGTCAGGTATATATTATTGGAGGCAGCAGAATGTATGGGCTCCTGTCAGGTATATATTATTGGAGGCAGCAGAATGTATGGGCTCCTGTCGGGTATATATTATTGGGGGCAGCAGAATGTATGGGCTCCTGTCGGGTATATATTATTGGAGGCAGCAGAATGTATGGGCTACTGTCGGGTATATATTATTGGAGGCAGCAGAATGTATGGGCTCCTGTCAGGTATATATTATTGGAAGCAGCAGAATGTATGGGCTCCTGTCAGGTATATATTAATGGAGGCAGCAGAATGTATGGGCTCCTGTCAGGTATATATTATTGGAGGCAGGAGAATGTATGGGCTCCTGTCAGGTATATATTATTGGAGGCAGCAGAATGTATGGGCTCCTGTCGGGTATATATTATTGGGGGCAGCAGAATGTATGGGCTCCTGTCAGGTATATATTATTGGAGGCAGCAGAATGTATGGGCTCCTGTCAGGTATATATTATTGGAGGCAGCAGAATGTATGGGCTCCTGTCAGGTATATATTATTGGAGGCAGCAGAATGTATGGGCTCCTGTCGGGTATATATTATTGGGGGCAGCAGAATGTATGGGCTCCTGTCGGGTATATATTATTGGAGGCAGCAGAATGTATGGGCTCCTGTCAGGTATATATTATTGGGGGCAGCAGAATGTATGGGCTCCTGTCGGGTATATATTATTGGAGGCAGCAGAATGTATGGGCTCCTGTCAGGTATATATTATTGGAGGCAGCAGAATGTATGGGCTCCTGTCAGGTATATATTATTGGAGGCAGCAGAATCTATGGGCTCCTGTCAGGTATATAATATTGGAAGCAGCAGAATGTATGGGCTCCTGTCAGGTATATATTATTGGAGGCAGCAGAATGTATGGGCTCCTGTCAGGTATATATTATTGGAGGCAGCAGAATGTATGGGCTCCTGTCAGGTATGTATTATTGGAGGCAGCAGAATGTATGGGCTCCTGTCAGGTATATATTATTGGAGGCAGGAGAATGTGTGGGCTCCTGTCAGGTATATATTATTGGAGGCAGCAGAATCTATGGGCTCCTGTCAGGTATATATTATTGGAGGCAGCAGAATGTATGGGCTCCTGTCAGGTATATATTATTGGAGGCAGCAGAATGTATGGGCTCCTGTCAGGTATATATTATTGGAGGCAGCAGAATGTATGGGCTCCTGTCGGGTATATATTATTGGGGGCAGCAGAATGTATGGGCTCCTGTCGGGTATATATTATTGGAGGCAGCAGAATGTATGGGCTACTGTCGGGTATATATTATTGGAGGCAGCAGAATGTATGGGCTCCTGTCAGGTATATATTATTGGAGGCAGCAGAATGTATGGGCTCCTGTCAGGTATATATTATTGGAGGCAGCAGAATGTATGGGCTCCTGTCAGGTATATATTATTGGAGGCAGCAGAATGTATGGGCTCCTGTCGGGTATATATTATTGGGGGCAGCAGAATGTATGGGCTCCTGTCAGGTATATATTATTGGAGGCAGGAGAATGTATGGGCTCCTGTCAGGTATATATTATTGGAGGCAGCAGAATGTATGGGCTCCTGTCGGGTATATATTATTGGAGGCAGCAGAATGTATGGGCTCCTGTCAGGTATATATTATTGGAGGCAGCAGAATGTATGGGCTCCTGTCAGGTATATATTATTGGAGGCAGCAGAATCTATGGGCTCCTGTCAGGTATATATTATTGGAAGCAGCAGAATGTATGGGCTCCTGTCAGGTATATTTTATTGGAGGCAGCAGAATGTATGGGCTCCTGTCAGGTATATATTATTGGAGGCAGCAGAATGTATGGGCTCCTGTCAGGTATATATTATTGGAGGCAGCAGAATGTATGGGCTCCTGTCAGGTATATATTATTGGAGGCAGGAGAATGTGTGGGCTCCTGTCAGGTATATATTATTGGAGGCAGCAGAATGTATGGGCTCCTGTCAGGTATATATTATTGGAGGCAGCAGAATGTATGGGCTCCTGTCAGGTATATATTATTGGAGGCAGGAGAATGTATGGACTCCTGTCAGGTATATATTATTGGAGGCAGGAGAATGTATGGGCTCCTGTCAGGTATATATTATTGGAGGCAGCAGAATGTATGGGCTCCTGTCAGGTATATATTATTGGGGGCAGCAGAATGTATGGGCTCATGTCAGGTATATATTATTGGAGGCAGCAGAATGTATTGGCTCCTGCCAGGTATATATTATTGGAAGCAGCAGAATGTATGGGCTCCTGTCGGGTATATATTATTGGAGGCAGCAGAATGTATGTGCTCCTGTCAGGTATATATTATTGGAGGCAGCAGAATGTATGGGCTCCTGTCAGGTATATATTATTGGAGGCAGCAGAATGTATGGGCTCCTGTCAGGTATATATTATTGGAGGCAGGAGAATGTGTGGGCTCCTGTCAGGTATATATTATTGGAGGCAGCAGAATCTATGGGCTCCTGTCAGGTATATATTATTGGAGGCAGCAGAATGTATGGGCTCCTGTCAGGTATATATTATTGGAAGCAGGAGAATGTATGGACTCCTGTCAGGTATATATTATTGGAGGCAGGAGAATGTATGGGCTCCTGTCAGGTATATATTATTGGAGGCAGCAGAATGTATGGGCTCCTGTCAGGTATATATTATTGGAGGCAGCAGAATGTATGGGCTCCTGTCAGGTATATATTATTGGAGGCAGGAGAATGTGTGGGCTCCTGTCAGGTATATATTATTGGAGGCAGCAGAATCTATGGGCTCCTGTCAGGTATATATTATTGGAGGCAGCAGAATGTATGGGCTCCTGTCAGGTATATATTATTGGAGGCAGCAGAATGTATGGGCTCCTGTCAGGTATATATTATTGGAGGCAGCAGAATGTATGGGCTCCTGTCGGGTATATATTATTGGGGGCAGCAGAATGTATGGGCTCCTGTCGGGTATATATTATTGGAGGCAGCAGAATGTATGGGCTACTGTCGGGTATATATTATTGGAGGCAGCAGAATGTATGGGCTCCTGTCAGGTATATATTATTGGAGGCAGCAGAATGTATGGGCTCCTGTCAGGTATATATTATTGGAGGCAGCAGAATGTATGGGCTCCTGTCAGGTATATATTATTGGAGGCAGCAGAATGTATGGGCTCCTGTCGGGTATATATTATTGGGGGCAGCAGAATGTATGGGCTCCTGTCAGGTATATATTATTGGAGGCAGGAGAATGTATGGGCTCCTGTCAGGTATATATTATTGGAGGCAGCAGAATGTATGGGCTCCTATCGGGTATATATTATTGGAGGCAGCAGAATGTATGGGCTCCTGTCAGGTATATATTATTGGAGGCAGCAGAATGTATGGGCTCCTGTCAGGTATATATTATTGGAGGCAGCAGAATGTATGGGCTCCTGTCAGGTATATTTTATTGGAGGCAGCAGAATGTATGGGCTCCTGTCAGGTATATATTATTGGAGGCAGCAGAATGTATGGGCTCCTGTCAGGTATATATTATTGGAGGCAGCAGAATGTATGGGCTCCTGTCAGGTATATATTATTGGAGGCAGGAGAATGTGTGGGCTCCTGTCAGGTATATATTATTGGAGGCAGCAGAATGTATGGGCTCCTGTCAGGTATATATTATTGGAGGCAGCAGAATGTATGGGCTCCTGTCAGGTATATATTATTGGAGGCAGGAGAATGTATGGACTCCTGTCAGGTATATATTATTGGAGGCAGGAGAATGTATGGGCTCCTGTCAGGTATATATTATTGGAGGCAGCAGAATGTATGGGCTCCTGTCAGGTATATATTATTGGGGGCAGCAGAATGTATGGGCTCATGTCAGGTATATATTATTGGAGGCAGCAGAATGTATTGGCTCCTGCCAGGTATATATTATTGGAAGCAGCAGAATGTATGGGCTCCTGTCGGGTATATATTATTGGAGGCAGCAGAATGTATGTGCTCCTGTCAGGTATATATTATTGGAGGCAGCAGAATGTATGGGCTCCTGTCAGGTATATATTATTGGAGGCAGCAGAATGTATGGGCTCCTGTCAGGTATATATTATTGGAGGCAGGAGAATGTGTGGGCTCCTGTCAGGTATATATTATTGGAGGCAGCAGAATCTATGGGCTCCTGTCAGGTATATATTATTGGAGGCAGCAGAATGTATGGGCTCCTGTCAGGTATATATTATTGGAGGCAGGAGAATGTATGGACTCCTGTCAGGTATATATTATTGGAGGCAGGAGAATGTATGGGCTCCTGTCAGGTATATATTATTGGAGGCAGCAGAATGTATGGGCTCCTGTCAGGTATATATTATTGGAGGCAGCAGAATGTATGGGCTCCTGTCAGGTATATATTATTGGAGGCAGGAGAATGTATGGGCTCCTGTCAGGTATATATTATTGGAGGCAGGAGAATGTGTGGGCTCCTGTCAGGTATATTTTATTGGAGGCACAGAATGTATGGGCTCCTGTCAGGTATATATTATTGGAGGCAGGAGAATGTGTGGGCTCCTGTCAGGTATATATTATTGGAGGCAGGAGAATCTATGGGCTCCTGTCCGGTATATATTATTGGAGGCAGGAGAATCTATGGGCTCCTGTCAGGTATATATTATTGGAGGCAGGAGAATGTATGGGCTCCTGTCAGGTATATATTATTGGAAGCATCAGAATGTATGGGCTCCTGTCAGGTATATATTATTGGAGGCAGCAGAATGTATGGGCTCCTGTCAGGTATATATTATTGGAGGCAGCAGAATGTATGGGCTCCTGTCAGGTATATATTATTGGAGGCAGCAGAATGTATGGGCTCCTGTCAGGTATATATTATTGGAGGCAGCAGAATGTATGGGCTCCTGTCAGGTATATATTATTGGAAGCAGCAGAATGTATGGGCTCCTGTCAGGTATATATTAATGGAGGCAGCAGAATGTATGGGCTCCTGTCAGGTATATATTATTGGAGGCAGGAGAATGTATGGGCTCCTGTCAGGTATATATTATTGGAGGCAGCAGAATGTATGGGCTCCTGTCGGGTATATATTATTGGGGGCAGCAGAATGTATGGGCTCCTGTCAGGTATATATTATTGGAGGCAGCAGAATGTATGGGCTCCTGCCAGGTATATATTATTGGAAGCAGCAGAATGTATGGGCTCCTGTCGGGTATATATTATTGGGGGCAGCAGAATGTATGGGCTCCTGTCAGGTATATATTATTGGAGGCAGCAGAATGTATTGGCTCCTGCCAGGTATATATTATTGGAAGCAGCAGAATGTATGGGCTCCTGTCAGGTATATATTATTGGAGGCAGCAGAATGTATGGGCTCCTGTCAGGTATATATTATTGGAGGCAGCAGAATGTATGGACTCCTGTCAGGTATATATTATTGGGGGCAGCAGAATGTATGGGCTCCTGTCAGGTATATATTATTGGAGGCAGCAGAATGTATTGGCTCCTGCCAGGTATATATTATTGGAAGCAGCAGAATGTATGGGCTCCTGTCAGGTATATATTATTGGAGGCAACAGAATGTATGGGCTCCTGTCAGGTATATATTATTGGAGGCAGCAGAATGTATGGGCTCCTGTCAGGTATATATTATTGGAGGCAGCAGAATGTATGGGCTCCTGTCAGGTATATATTATTGGAGGCAGCAGAATGTATGGGCTCCTGTCAGGTATATATTATTGGAGGCAGGAGAATGTGTGGGCTCCTGTCAGGTATATATTATTGGAGGCAGCAGAATCTATGGGCTCCTGTCAGGTATATATTATTGGAGGCAGCAGAATGTATGGGCTCCTGTCAGGTATATATTATTGGAGGCAGGAGAATGTATGGGCTCCTGTCAGGTATATATTATTGGAGGCAGGAGAATGTATGGGCTCCTGTCAGGTATATATTATTGGAGGCAGGAGAATGTGTGGGCTCCTGTCAGGTATATATTATTGGAGGCACAGAATGTATGGGCTCCTGTCAGGTATATATTATTGGAGGCAGGAGAATGTATGGGCTCCTGTCAGGTATATATTATTGGAGGCAGGAGAATGTGTGGGCTCCTGTCAGGTATATATTATTGGAGGCAGCAGAATCTATGGGCTCCTGTCAGGTATATATTATTGGAGGCAGCAGAATGTATGGGCTCCTGTCAGGTATATATTATTGGAGGCAGGAGAATGTATGGACTCCTGTCAGGTATATATTATTGGAGGCAGGAGAATGTATGGGCTCCTGTCAGGTATATATTATTGGAGGCAGCAGAATGTATGGGCTTCTGTCAGGTATATATTATTGGAGGCAGGAGAATATATGGGCTCCTGTCAGGTATATATTATTGGAGGCAGGAGAATGTATGGGCTCCTGTCAGGTATATATTATTGGAGGCAGGAGAATGTGTGGGCTTCTGTCAGGTATATATTATTGGAGGCACAGAATGTATGGGCTCCTGTCAGGTATATATTATTGGAGGCAGCAGAATGTATGGGCTCCTGTCAGGTATATATTATTGGAGGCCGGAGATTTATTATTATTGGAGAAAAAAACAAGCAATGTGAACTGAGGTCTAAGATGGTACACATCCAAGAAATAGGAGCATGTTCACACTAGCAAAAAGAAGCAAATCCTACAAAAGACAAAAAATATATCTCATACCCTACCATCATTATATATAAATGTAAAGCAAAGTTGCATATTAAATATAGGGTACTTAGTGAACTATTTTTGATTAAAAAAAAGTATACAAGCCGTCCCACCAGCGACAAGGTGACCCTAAATTGGGACGGTACCTACACTGTCTATATTGGGCTCCTGTCAGGTATATATTATTGGAGGCAGCAGAATCTATGGGCTCCTGTCAGGTATATATTATTGGAGGCAGCAGAATCTATGGGCTCCTGTCAGGTATATATTATTGGAGGCAGCAGAATGTATGGGCTCCTGTCAGGTATATATTATTGGAGGCAGGAGAATGTATGGGCTCCTGTCAGGTATATATTATTGGAGGCAGCAGAATCTACGGGCTCCTGTCAGGTATATATTATTGGAAGCAGCAGAATGTATGGGCTCCTGTCAGGTATATTTTATTGGAGGCAGCAGAATGTATGGGCTCCTGTCAGGTATATATTATTGGAGGCAGCAGAATGTATGGGCTCCTGTCAGGTATATATTATTGGAGGCAGCAGAATGTATGGGCTCCTGTCAGGTATATATTATTGGAGGCAGGAGAATGTGTGGGCTCCTGTCAGGTATATATTATTGGAGGCAGCAGAATCTATGGGCTCCTGTCAGGTATATATTATTGGAGGCAGCAGAATGTATGGGCTCCTGTCAGGTATATATTATTGGAGGCAGGAGAATGTATGGACTCCTGTCAGGTATATATTATTGGAGGCAGGAGAATGTATGGGCTCCTGTCAGGTATATATTATTGGAGGCAGCAGAATGTATGGGCTCCTGTCAGGTATATATTATTGGGGGCAGCAGAATGTATGGGCTCATGTCAGGTATATATTATTGGAGGCAGCAGAATGTATTGTCTCCTGCCAGGTATATATTATTGGAAGCAGCAGAATGTATGGGCTCCTGTCAGGTATATATTATTGGAGGCAGCAGAATGTATGTGCTCCTGTCAGGTATATATTATTGGAGGCAGCAGAATGTATGGGCTCCTGTCAGGTATATATTATTGGAGGCAGCAGAATGTATGGGCTCCTGTCAGGTATATATTATTGGAGGCAGGAGAATGTGTGGGCTCCTGTCAGGTATATATTATTGGAGGCAGCAGAATCTATGGGCTCCTGTCAGGTATATATTATTGGAGGCAGCAGAATGTATGGGCTCCTGTCAGGTATATATTATTGGAGGCAGGAGAATGTATGGACTCCTGTCAGGTATATATTATTGGAGGCAGGAGAATGTATGGGCTCCTGTCAGGTATATATTATTGGAGGCAGCAGAATGTATGGGCTCCTGTCAGGTATATATTATTGGAGGCAGCAGAATGTATGGGCTCCTGTCAGGTATATATTATTGGAGGCAGGAGAATGTGTGGGCTCCTGTCAGGTATATATTATTGGAGGCACAGAATGTATGGGCTCCTGTCAGGTATATATTATTGGAGGCAGGAGAATGTGTGGGCTCCTGTCAGGTATATATTATTGGAGGCAGGAGAATGTATGGGCTCCTGTCAGGTATATATTATTGGAGGCAGGAGAATCTATGGGCTCCTGTCAGGTATATATTATTGGAGGCAGGAGAATGTATGGGCTCCTGTCAGGTATATATTATTGGAAGCAGCAGAATGTATGGGCTCCTGTCAGGTATATATTATTGGAGGCAGCAGAATGTATGGGCTCCTGTCAGGTATATATTATTGGAGGCAGCAGAATGTATGGGCTCCTGTCAGGTATATATTATTGGAGGCAGCAGAATCTATGGGCTCCTGTCAGGTATATATTATTGGAGGCAGCAGAATGTATGGGCTCCTGTCAGGTATATATTATTGGAAGCAGCAGAATGTATGGGCTCCTGTCAGGTATATATTAATGGAGGCAGCAGAATGTATGGGCTCCTGTCAGGTATATATTATTGGAGGCAGGAGAATGTATGGGCTCCTGTCAGGTATATATTATTGGAGGCAGCAGAATGTATGGGCTCCTGTCGGGTATATATTATTGGGGGCAGCAGAATGTATGGGCTCCTGTCAGGTATATATTATTGGAGGCAGCAGAATGTATTGGCTCCTGCCAGGTATATATTATTGGAAGCAGCAGAATGTATGGGCTCCTGTCGGGTATATATTATTGGGGGCAGCAGAATGTATGGGCTCCTGTCAGGTATATATTATTGGAGGCAGCAGAATGTATTGGCTCCTGCCAGGTATATATTATTGGAAGCAGCAGAATGTATGGGCTCCTGTCAGGTATATATTATTGGAGGCAGCAGAATGTATGGGCTCCTGTCAGGTATATATTATTGGAGGCAGCAGAATGTATGGGCTCCTGTCAGGTATATATTATTGGGGGCAGCAGAATGTATGGGCTCCTGTCAGGTATATATTATTGGAGGCAGCAGAATGTATTGGCTCCTGCCAGGTATATATTATTGGAAGCAGCAGAATGCATGGGCTCCTGTCAGGTATATATTATTGGAGGCAACAGAATGTATGGGCTCCTGTCAGGTATATATTATTGGAGGCAGCAGAATGTATGGGCTCCTGTCAGGTATATATTATTGGAGGCAGCAGAATGTATGGGCTCCTGTCAGGTATATATTATTGGAGGCAGCAGAATGTATGGGCTCCTGTCAGGTATATATTATTGGAGGCAGGAGAATGTGTGGGCTCCTGTCAGGTATATATTATTGGAGGCAGCAGAATCTATGGGCTCCTGTCAGGTATATATTATTGGAGGCAGCAGAATGTATGGGCTCCTGTCAGGTATATATTATTGGAGGCAGGAGAATGTATGGGCTCCTGTCAGGTATATATTATTGGAGGCAGGAGAATGTATGGGCTCCTGTCAGGTATATATTATTGGAGGCAGGAGAATGTGTGGGCTCCTGTCAGGTATATATTATTGGAGGCACAGAATGTATGGGCTCCTGTCAGGTATATATTATTGGAGGCAGGAGAATGTGTGGGCTCCTGTCAGGTATATATTATTGGAGGCAGCAGAATCTATGGGCTCCTGTCAGGTATATATTATTGGAGGCAGCAGAATGTATGGGCTCCTGTCAGGTATATATTATTGGAGGCAGGAGAATGTATGGACTCCTGTCAGGTATATATTATTGGAGGCAGGAGAATGTATGGGCTCCTGTCAGGTATATATTATTGGAGGCAGCAGAATGTATGGGCTCCTGTCAGGTATATATTATTGGAGGCAGGAGAATGTATGGGCTCCTGTCAGGTATATATTATTGGAGGCAGGAGAATGTATGGGCTCCTGTCAGGTATATATTATTGGAGGCAGGAGAATGTGTGGGCTTCTCTCAGGTATATATTATTGGAGGCACAGAATGTATGGGCTCCTGTCAGGTATATATTATTGGAGGCAGCAGAATGTATGGGCTCCTGTCAGGTATATATTATTGGAGGCAGGAGAATGTATGGGCTCCTGTCAGGTATATATTATTGGAGGCAGCAGAATCTATGGGCTCCTGTCAGGTATATATTATTGGAGGCAGGAGAATGTATGGGCTCCTGTCAGGTATATATTATTGGAGGAAGGAGAATGTATGGGCTCCTGTCAGGTATATATTATTGGAGGCACAGAATGTATGGGCTCCTGTCAGGTATATATTATTGGAGGCAGCAGAATGTATGGGCTCCTGTCAGGTATATATTATTGGAGGCAGGAGATTTATTATTATTGGAGAAAAAAACAAGCAATGTGAACTGAGGTCTAAGATGGTACACATCCAAGAAATAGGAGCATGTTCACACTAGCAAAAAGAAGCAAATCCTACAAAAGACAAAAAATATATCTCATACCCTACCATCATTATATATAAATGTAAAGCAAAGTTGCATATTAAATATAGGGTACTTAGTGAACTATTTTTGATTAAAAAAAGTATACAAGCCGTCCCACCAGCGACAAGGTGACCCTAAATTGGGACGGTACCTACACTGTCTATATTGGGCTCCTGTCAGGTATATATTATTGGAGGCAGCAGAATCTATGGGCTCCTGTCAGGTATATATTATTGGAGGCAGCAGAATCTATGGGCTCCTGTCAGGTATATATTATTGGAGGCAGCAGAATGTATGGGCTCCTGTCAGGTATATATTATTGGAGGCAGGAGAATGTATGGGCTCCTGTCAGGTATATATTATTGGAGGCAGCAGAATCTATGGGCTCCTGTCAGGTATATATTATTGGAGGCAGGAGAATGTATGGACCCCTGTCAGGTATATATTATTAGAGGCAGGAGAATGTATGGACCCCTGTCAGGTATATATTATTAGAGGCAGGAGAATGTATGGGCTCCTGTCAGGTATATATTATTGGAGGCAGGAGAATGTATGGGCTCCTGTCAGGTATATATTATTAGAGGCAGGAGAATGTATGGGCTCCTGTCAGGTATATATTATTGGAGGCAGGAGAATGTATGGGCTCCTGTCAGGTATATATTATTGGAGGCAGGAGAATGTATGGGCTCCTGTCAGGTATATATTATTGGAGGCAGGAGAATGTATGGGCTCCTGTCAGGTATATATTATTGGAGGCAGCAGAAACTATGGGCTCCTATCAGGTATATATTATTGGAGGCAGGAGAATGTATGGGCTCCTGTCAGGTATATATTATTGGAGGCAGGAGAATGTATGGGCTCCTGTCAGGTATATATTATTGGAGGCTGGAGAATCTATGGGCTCCTGTCAGGTATATAATATTGGAGGCAGGAGAATGTATGGGCTTCTGTCAGGTATATATTATTGGAGGCAGCAGAATCTATGGTCTCCTGTCAGGTATATATTATTGGAGGCAGCAGAGGGTATGGGCTCCTGTCAGGTATATATTATTGGAGGTAGGAGAATGTATGGGCTCCTGTCAGGTATATATTATTGGAGGCAGGAGAATGTATGGACTCCTGTCAGGTATATATTATTGGAGGTAGGAGAATCTATGGGCTCCTGTCAGGTATATATTATTGGAGACAGGAGAATCTATGTATGTACCGCCACATTTGGATGACATCATATCCCGATGGACGCTAGTTAGACACCGTTACTTCCGGGTGTGTGCGTTCCAGATGCGCTTCAGATACTCTGATGCAGTCTGGTGACGTCACTTCCGGTGGGCGTCATTAGCATATCGTCATTTCCGGGTGCGTGCGTTCCATGTGCGGTCCACGGACTTACATTTGGCGGTGGACGCCGGGCATGTGTACGATGACAGCAGTACACAGGCGTTTGCGATTATCACTAATTATGGGGCTGAGCTGAGTTTATAAGGGAGGTATCTGTGCAAGAATTTCCTACACATGCAGCATTGTCTGGCAATCTGGGGTGAGGGATTGAGGTCTTCCCCAGATCCCCTGATGAACCCTGGTGGAAACTAGGGGGAAACGCGTTGGGACTACTAAGGATAAGTGTCATTTTTTTACTTACTAATGATATCTACTTTCTGACTGCTGGAATTGGGGACCATTAAGGTTTTAGTGTTATTGTTTTTTTACTAATGAAAATGTATATTCTGATTGCCATTTTCTGGTCTTTTGAAAAGGAATAGGGACTAATAATGATGAGTGTCTCTCTTTGAAAAGGTATAGGGACTAATAATGATAAGTGTCCTTCTTTCTGTCTACTATTATGTACATCTATGACAGACAGAGTCTGGACCTGATACTTTGATATAGATATTATGCTTTTTCAAATACCAATACTTAAATTCCATTTGATGTATGGGGAGACATCTACCTGGGTGGGATTTTGCTTTCTGAGCCCCCTTTTGAGGTATATAGCTGGACTATCAAAGTGTAGCATGTGTCCATATTTGATTGCTCTGGCTGCTATTTGATTTGTTTTGGCTATGGAGAAACAAGCACTGTGCTCCTCTACCCTAGAGCATTTATGTTTACCCGACCAAATGAATTTGGCCATCTATAATCATTGACCTATTATCGGCTTCTGTATTTATACGTTCACTTTTTCTACCCTTTCTCACTATTGTGGTTTTGTTTAATTTAAGACAAGGGTCCTTGTAGGGACATTAGGGATACCGACGTTGAGCGGGGGCGCCACGAAGTACAAATTAGGATGCCAACCTCCGCTGTCAGGTAGGGACAGGATTTAGGGACATAACAGGGACAGCTTGAATCTGTATTCCCTCCCGGTCGGTGTATTACCTGATTCTATATGTCCTATCATTTAGAGTATTATTGTTGTTTGTCTATGGACTTTTAGGTCCTTTTTAGAGATTATTAATAAAAGTTATTTTTTAGGGGGGCTATGTGTCTGCTGGTTGTCTCCCTCTCCTGTCAGGTATATATTATTGGAGGCAGCAGAATGTATGGGCTCCTGTCAGGTATATATTATTGGAGGCAGCAGAATGTATGGGCTCCAGTCAGGTATATATTATTGGAGGCAGGAGAATGTATGAGCTCCTGTCGGTTATATATTATTGGAGGCAGGAGAATCTATGGGCTCCTGTCAGGTATATATTATTGGAGGCAGCAGAATCTATGGGCTCCTGTCAGGTATATATTATTGGAGGCAGGAGAATGTATGGACTCCTGTCAGGTATATATTATTGGAGGCAGCAGAATGTATGGGCTCCTGTCAGGTATATATTATTGGAGGCAGGAGAATGTATGGGCTCCTGTCAGGTATATATTATTGGAGGCAGGAGAATGTATCGGCTCCTGTCAGGTATATATTATTGGAAGCAGCAGAATGTATGGGCTCCTGTCAGGTATATATTATTGGAGGCAGCATAATGTATGGGCTCCTGTCAGGTATATATTATTGGAGGCAGCATAATGTATGGGATCATGTCAGGTATATATTATTGGAGGCAGGAGAATGTATGGGCTCCTGTCAGGTATATATTATTGGAGGCAGGAGAATGTATGGTCTCCTGTCAGGTATATATTATTGGAGGCAGCAGAATCTATAGGCTTCTGTCAGGTATATATTATTGGTAGCAGCAGAATGTATGGGCTCCTGTCAGGTATATATTATTGGAGGCAGGAGAATGTATGGGCTCCTGTCAGGTATATATTATTGGAGGCAGGAGAATGTATGGGCTCCTGTCAGGTATATATTATTGGAGGCAGGAGAATGTATGGGCTCCTGTCAGGTATATATTATTGGAGGCAGCAGAATGTATGGTCTCCTGTCAGGTATATATTATTGGAGGCAGCAGAATGTATGGGCTACTGTCAGGTATATATTATTGTCGGAAGGAGAATCGATGGGCTCCTGTCAGGTATATATTATTGTCGGCAGGAGAATCTATGGGCTCCTGTCAGGAATATATTATTGGAGGCAGCAGAATGTATGGGCTCCGGTCAGGTATATATTATTGGAGGCAGCAGAATGTATGGGCTCCTGTCGGTTATATATTATTGGAGGCAGGGGAATCTATGGGCTCCTGTCAGGTATATATTATTGGAGGCAGCAGAATGTATGGGCTCCTGTCAGGTATATATTATTGGAGGCAGGAGAATGTATTTACTCCTGTCAGGTATATATTATTGGAGGCAGGAGAATGTATGGGCTCCTGTCAGGTATATATTATTGGAGGCAGCAGAATGTATGGGCTCCTGTCAGGTATATATTATTGGGGGCAGCAGAATGTATGGGCTCATGTCAGGTATATATTATTGGAGGCAGCAGAATGTATTGGCTCCTGCCAGGTATATATTATTTGAGGCAGGAGAATGTATGGGCTCCTGTCAGGTATATATTATTGGAGGCAGCAGAATGTATGGGCTCCTGTCAGGTATATATTATTGGAGGCAGCAGAATGTATGGGCTCCTGTCAGGTATATATTATTGGAGGCAGCAGAATGTATGGGCTCCTGTCAGGTATATATTATTGGAGGCAGGAGAATGTGTGGGCTCCTGTCAGGTATATATTATTGGAGGCAGCAGAATCTATGGGCTCCTGTCAGGTATATATTATTGGAGGCAGCAGAATGTATGGGCTCCTGTGAGGTATATATTATTGGAGGCAGGAGAATGTATGAACTCCTGTCAGGTATATATTATTGGAGGCAGGAGAATGTATGGGCTCCTGTCAGGTATATATTATTGGAGGCAGCAGAATATATGGGCTCCTGTCAGGTATATATTATTGAAGGCAGCAGAATGTATGGGCTCCTGTCAGGTATATATTATTGGAGGCAGGAGAATGTATGGGCTCCTGTCAGGTATATATTATTGGAGGCAGGAGAATGTGTGGGCTCCTGTCAGGTATATATTATTGGAGGCACAGAATGTATGGGCTCCTGTCAGGTATATATTATTGGAGGCAGGAGAATGTGTGGGCTCCTGTCAGGTATATATTATTGGAGGCAGGAGAATGTATGGGCTCCTGTCAGGTATATATTATTGGAGGCAGGAGAATCTATGGGCTCCTGTCAGGTATATATTATTGGAGGCAGGAGAATGTATGGGCTCCTGTCAGGTATATATTATTGGAAGCAGCAGAATGTATGGGCTCCTGTCAGGTATATATTATTGGAGGCAGCAGAATGTATGGGCTCCTGTCAGGTATATATTATTGGAGGCAGCAGAATGTATGGGCTCCTGTCAGGTATATATTATTGGAGGCAGCAGAATCTATGGGCTCCTGTCAGGTATATATTATTGGAGGCAGCAGAATGTATGGGCTCCTGTCAGGTATATATTATTGGAAGCAGCAGAATGTATGGGCTCCTGTCAGGTATATATTAATGGAGGCAGCAGAATGTATGGGCTCCTGTCAGGTATATATTATTGGAGGCAGGAGAATGTATGGGCTCCTGTCAGGTATATATTATTGGAGGCAGCAGAATGTATGGGCTCCTGTCGGGTATATATTATTGGGGGCAGCAGAATGTATGGGCTCCTATCAGGTATATATTATTGGAGGCAGCAGAATGTATTGGCTCCTGACAGGTATATATTATTGGAAGCAGCAGAATGTATGGGCTCCTGTCGGGTATATATTATTGGGGGCAGCAGAATGTATGGGCTCCTGTCAGGTATATATTATTGGAGGCAGCAGAATGTATTGGCTCCTGCCAGGTATATATTATTGGAAGCAGCAGAATGTATGGGCTCCTGTCAGGTATATATTATTGGAGGCAGCAGAATGTATGGGCTCCTGTCAGGTATATATTATTGGAGGCAGCAGAATGTATGGGCTCCTGTCAGGTATATATTATTGGGGGCAGCAGAATGTATGGGCTCCTGTCAGGTATATATTATTGGAGGCAGCAGAATGTATTGGCTCCTGCCAGGTATATATTATTGGAAGCAGCAGAATGCATGGGCTCCTGTCAGGTATATATTATTGGAGGCAACAGAATGTATGGGCTCCTGTCAGGTATATATTATTGGAGGTAGCAGAATGTATGGGCTCCTGTCAGGTATATATTATTGGAGGCAGCAGAATGTATGGGCTCCTGTCAGGTATATATTATTGGAGGCAGCAGAATGTATGGGCTCCTGTCAGGTATATATTATTGGAGGCAGGAGAATGTGTGGGCTCCTGTCAGGTATATATTATTGGAGGCAGCAGAATCTATGGGCTCCTGTCAGGTATATATTATTGGAGGCAGCAGAATGTATGGGCTCCTGTCAGGTATATATTATTGGAGGCAGGAGAATGTATGGGCTCCTGTCAGGTATATATTATTGGAGGCAGGAGAATGTATGGGCTCCTGTCAGGTATATATTATTGGAGGCAGGAGAATGTGTGGGCTCCTGTCAGGTATATATTATTGGAGGCACAGAATGCATGGGCTCCTGTCAGGTATATATTATTGGAGGCAGGAGAATGTGTGGGCTCCTGTCAGGTATATATTATTGGAGGCAGCAGAATCTATGGGCTCCTGTCAGGTATATATTATTGGAGGCAGCAGAATGTATGGGCTCCTGTCAGGTATATATTATTGGAGGCAGGAGAATGTATGGACTCCTGTCAGGTATATATTATTGGAGTCAGGAGAATGTATGGGCTCCTGTCAGGTATATATTATTGGAGGCAGCAGAATGTATGGGCTCCTGTCAGGTATATATTATTGGAGGCAGGAGAATGTATGGGCTCCTGTCAGGTATATATTATTGGAGGCAGGAGAATGTATGGGCTCCTGTCAGGTATATATTATTGGAGGCAGGAGAATGTGTGGGCTTCTGTCAGGTATATATTATTGGAGGCAGAAGAATGTATGGGCTCCTGTCAGGTATATATTATTGGAGGCAGGAGAATGTATGGGCTCCTGTCAGGTATATATTATTGGAGGCAGCAGAATCTATGGGCTCCTGTCAGGTATATATTATTGGAGGCAGGAGAATGTGTGGGCTCCTGTCAGGTATATATTATTGGAGGCACAGAATGTATGGGCTCCTGTCAGGTATATATTATTGGAGGCAGCACAATGTATGGGCTCCTGTCAGGTATATATTATTGGAGGCAGGAGATTTATTATTATTGGAGAAAAAAACAAGCAATGTGAACTGAGGTCTAAGATGGTACACATCCAAGAAATAGGAGCATGTTCACACTAGCAAAAAGAAGCAAATCCTACAAAAGACAAAAAATATATCTCATACCCTACCATCATTATATATAAATGTAAAGCAAAGTTGCATATTAAATATAGGGTACTTAGTGAACTATTTTTGATTAAAAAAAGTATACAAGCCGTCCCACCAGCGACAAGGTGACCCTAAATTGGGACGGTACCTACACTGTCTATATTGGGCTCCTGTCAGGTATATATTATTGGAGGCAGCAGAATCTATGGGCTCCTGTCAGGTATATATTATTGGAGGCAGCAGAATCTATGGGCTCCTGTCAGGTATATATTATTGGAGGCAGCAGAATGTATGGGCTCCTGTCAGGTATATATCATTGGAGGCAGGAGAATGTATGGGCTCCTGTCAGGTATATATTATTGGAGGCAGCAGAATCTATGGGCTCCTGTCAGGTATATATTATTGGAGGCAGGAGAATGTATGGACCCCTGTCAGGTATATATTATTAGAGGCAGGAGAATGTATGGACCCCTGTCAGGTATATATTATTAGAGGCAGGAGAATGTATGGGCTCCTGTCAGGTATATATTATTGGAGGCAGGAGAATGTATGGGCTCCTGTCAGGTATATATTATTAGAGGCAGGAGAATGTATGGGCTCCTGTCAGGTATATATTATTGGAGGCAGGAGAATGTATGGGCTCCTGTCAGGTATATATTATTGGAGGCAGGAGAATGTATGGGCTCCTGTCAGGTATATATTATTGGAGGCAGGAGAATGTATGGGCTCCTGTCAGGTATATATTATTGGAGGCAGCAGAAACTATGGGCTCCTATCAGGTATATATTATTGGAGGCAGGAGAATGTATGGGCTCCTGTCAGGTATATATTATTGGAGGCAGGAGAATGTATGGGCTCCTGTCAGGTATATATTATTGGAGGCAGGAGAATGTATGGGCTCCTGTCAGGTATATATTATTGGAGGCTGGAGAATCTATGGGTTCCTGTCAGGTATATAATATTGGAGGCAGGAGAATGTATGGGCTTCTGTCAGGTATATATTATTGGAGGCAGCAGAATCTATGGTCTCCTGTCAGGTATATATTATTGGAGGCAGCAGAGGGTATGGGCTCCTGTCAGGTATATATTATTGGAGGTAGGAGAATGTATGGGCTCCTGTCAGGTATATATTATTGGAGGCAGGAGAATGTATGGACTCCTGTCAGGTATATATTATTGGAGGCAGGAGAATCTATGGGCTCCTGTCAGGTATATATTATTGGAGACAGGAGAATCTATGTATGTACCGCCACATTTGGATGACATCATATCCCGATGGACGCTAGTTAGACACCGTTACTTCCGGGTGTGTGCGTTCCAGATGCGCTTCAGATACTCTGATGCAGTCTGGTGACGTCACTTCCGGTGGGCGTCATTAGCATATCGTCATTTCCGGGTGCGTGCGTTCCATGTGCGGTCCACGGACTTACATTTGGCGGTGGACGCTGGGCATGTGTACGATGACAGCAGTACACAGGCGTTTGCGATTATCACTAATTATGGGGCTGAGCTGAGTTTATAAGGGAGGTATCTGTGCAAGAATTTCCTACACATGCAGCATTGTCTGGCAATCTGGGGTGAGGGATTGAGGTCTTCCCCAGATCCCCTGATGAACCCTGGTGGAAACTAGGGGGAAACGCGTTGGGACTACTAAGGATAAGTGTCATTTTTTTACTTACTAATGATATCTACTTTCTGACTGCTGGAATTGGGGACCATTAAGGTTTTAGTGTTATTGTTTTTTTACTAATGAAAATGTATATTCTGATTGCCATTTTCTGGTCTTTTGAAAAGGAATAGGGACTAATAATGATGAGTGTCTCTCTTTGAAAAGGTATAGGGACTAATAATGATAAGTGTCCTTCTTTCTGTCTACTATTATGTACATCTATGACAGACAGAGTCTGGACCTGATACTTTGATATAGATATTATGCTTTTTCAAATACCAATACTTAAATTCCATTTGATGTATGGGGAGACATCTACCTGGGTGGGATTTTGCTTTCTGAGCCCCCTTTTGAGGTATATAGCTGGACTATCAAAGTGTAGCATGTGTCCATATTTGATTGCTCTGGCTGCTATTTGATTTGTTTTGGCTATGGAGAAACAAGCACTGTGCTCCTCTACCCTAGAGCATTTATGTTTACCCGACCAAATGAATTTGGCCATCTATAATCATTGACCTATTATCGGCTTCTGTATTTATACGTTCACTTTTTCTACCCTTTCTCACTATTGTGGTTTTGTTTAATTTAAGACAAGGGTCCTTGTAGGGACATTAGGGATACCGACGTTGAGCGGGGGCGCCACGAAGTACAAATTAGGGTGCCAACCTCCGCTGTCAGGTAGGGACAGGATTTAGGGACATAACAGGGACAGCTTGAATCTGTATTCCCTCCCGGTCGGTGTATTACCTGATTCTATATGTCCTATCATTTAGAGTATTATTGTTGTTTGTCTATGGACTTTTAGGTCCTTTTTAGAGATTATTAATAAAAGTTATTTTTTAGGGGGGCTATGTGTCTGCTGGTTGTCTCCCTCTCCTGTCAGGTATATATTATTGGAGGCAGCAGAATGTATGGGCTCCTGTCAGGTATATATTATTGGAGGCAGCAGAATGTATGGGCTCCAGTCAGGTATATATTATTGGAGGCAGGAGAATGTATGAGCTCCTGTCGGTTATATATTATTGGAGGCAGGAGAATCTATGGGCTCCTGTCAGGTATATATTATTGGAGGCAGCAGAATCTATGGGCTCCTGTCAGGTATATATTATTGGAGGCAGGAGAATGTATGGACTCCTGTCAGGTATATATTATTGGAGGCAGCAGAATGTATGGGCTCCTGTCAGGTATATATTATTGGAGGCAGGAGAATGTATGGGCTCCTGTCAGGTATATATTATTGGAGGCAGGAGAATGTATCGGCTCCTGTCAGGTATATATTATTGGAAGCAGCAGAATGTATGGGCTCCTGTCAGGTATATATTATTGGAGGCAGCATAATGTATGGGCTCCTGTCAGGTATATATTATTGGAGGCAGCATAATGTATGGGATCATGTCAGGTATATATTATTGGAGGCAGGAGAATGTATGGGCTCCTGTCAGGTATATATTATTGGAGGCAGGAGAATGTATGGTCTCCTGTCAGGTATATATTATTGGAGGCAGCAGAATCTATAGGCTTCTGTCAGGTATATATTATTGGTAGCAGCAGAATGTATGGGCTCCTGTCAGGTATATATTATTGGAGGCAGGAGAATGTATGGGCTCCTGTCAGGTATATATTATTGGAGGCAGGAGAATGTATGGGCTCCTGTCAGGTATATATTATTGGAGGCAGGAGAATGTATGGGCTCCTGTCAGGTATATATTATTGGAGGCAGCAGAATGTATGGTCTCCTGTCAGGTATATATTATTGGAGGCAGCAGAATGTATGGGCTACTGTCAGGTATATATTATTGTCGGAAGGAGAATCGATGGGCTCCTGTCAGGTATATATTATTGTCGGCAGGAGAATCTATGGGCTCCTGTCAGGAATATATTATTGGAGGCAGCAGAATGTATGGGCTCCGGTCAGGTATATATTATTGGAGGCAGCAGAATGTATGGGCTCCTGTCGGTTATATATTATTGGAGGCAGGGGAATCTATGGGCTCCTGTCAGGTATATATTATTGGAGGCAGCAGAATGTATGGGCTCCTGTCAGGTATATATTATTGGAGGCAGGAGAATGTATTTACTCCTGTCAGGTATATATTATTGGAGGCAGGAGAATGTATGGGCTCCTGTCAGGTATATATTATTGGAGGCAGCAGAATGTATGGGCTCCTGTCAGGTATATATTATTGGGGGCAGCAGAATGTATGGGCTCATGTCAGGTATATATTATTGGAGGCAGCAGAATGTATTGGCTCCTGCCAGGTATATATTATTTGAGGCAGGAGAATGTATGGGCTCCTGTCAGGTATATATTATTGGAGGCAGCAGAATGTATGGGCTCCTGTCAGGTATATATTATTGGAGGCAGCAGAATGTATGGGCTCCTGTCAGGTATATATTATTGGAGGCAGCAGAATGTATGGGCTCCTGTCAGGTATATATTATTGGAGGCAGGAGAATGTGTGGGCTCCTGTCAGGTATATATTATTGGAGGCAGCAGAATCTATGGGCTCCTGTCAGGTATATATTATTGGAGGCAGCAGAATGTATGGGCTCCTGTGAGGTATATATTATTGGAGGCAGGAGAATGTATGAACTCCTGTCAGGTATATATTATTGGAGGCAGGAGAATGTATGGGCTCCTGTCAGGTATATATTATTGGAGGCAGCAGAATATATGGGCTCCTGTCAGGTATATATTATTGAAGGCAGCAGAATGTATGGGCTCCTGTCAGGTATATATTATTGGAGGCAGGAGAATGTATGGGCTCCTGTCAGGTATATATTATTGGAGGCAGGAGAATGTGTGGGCTCCTGTCAGGTATATATTATTGGAGGCACAGAATGTATGGGCTCCTGTCAGGTATATATTATTGGAGGCAGGAGAATGTGTGGGCTCCTGTCAGGTATATATTATTGGAGGCAGGAGAATGTATGGGCTCCTGTCAGGTATATATTATTGGAGGCAGGAGAATCTATGGGCTCCTGTCAGGTATATATTATTGGAGGCAGGAGAATGTATGGGCTCCTGTCAGGTATATATTATTGGAAGCAGCAGAATGTATGGGCTCCTGTCAGGTATATATTATTGGAGGCAGCAGAATGTATGGGCTCCTGTCAGGTATATATTATTGGAGGCAGCAGAATGTATGGGCTCCTGTCAGGTATATATTATTGGAGGCAGCAGAATCTATGGGCTCCTGTCAGGTATATATTATTGGAGGCAGCAGAATGTATGGGCTCCTGTCAGGTATATATTATTGGAAGCAGCAGAATGTATGGGCTCCTGTCAGGTATATATTAATGGAGGCAGCAGAATGTATGGGCTCCTGTCAGGTATATATTATTGGAGGCAGGAGAATGTATGGGCTCCTGTCAGGTATATATTATTGGAGGCAGCAGAATGTATGGGCTCCTGTCGGGTATATATTATTGGGGGCAGCAGAATGTATGGGCTCCTATCAGGTATATATTATTGGAGGCAGCAGAATGTATTGGCTCCTGACAGGTATATATTATTGGAAGCAGCAGAATGTATGGGCTCCTGTCGGGTATATATTATTGGGGGCAGCAGAATGTATGGGCTCCTGTCAGGTATATATTATTGGAGGCAGCAGAATGTATTGGCTCCTGCCAGGTATATATTATTGGAAGCAGCAGAATGTATGGGCTCCTGTCAGGTATATATTATTGGAGGCAGCAGAATGTATGGGCTCCTGTCAGGTATATATTATTGGAGGCAGCAGAATGTATGGGCTCCTGTCAGGTATATATTATTGGGGGCAGCAGAATGTATGGGCTCCTGTCAGGTATATATTATTGGAGGCAGCAGAATGTATTGGCTCCTGCCAGGTATATATTATTGGAAGCAGCAGAATGCATGGGCTCCTGTCAGGTATATATTATTGGAGGCAACAGAATGTATGGGCTCCTGTCAGGTATATATTATTGGAGGTAGCAGAATGTATGGGCTCCTGTCAGGTATATATTATTGGAGGCAGCAGAATGTATGGGCTCCTGTCAGGTATATATTATTGGAGGCAGCAGAATGTATGGGCTCCTGTCAGGTATATATTATTGGAGGCAGGAGAATGTGTGGGCTCCTGTCAGGTATATATTATTGGAGGCAGCAGAATCTATGGGCTCCTGTCAGGTATATATTATTGGAGGCAGCAGAATGTATGGGCTCCTGTCAGGTATATATTATTGGAGGCAGGAGAATGTATGGGCTCCTGTCAGGTATATATTATTGGAGGCAGGAGAATGTATGGGCTCCTGTCAGGTATATATTATTGGAGGCAGGAGAATGTGTGGGCTCCTGTCAGGTATATATTATTGGAGGCACAGAATGCATGGGCTCCTGTCAGGTATATATTATTGGAGGCAGGAGAATGTGTGGGCTCCTGTCAGGTATATATTATTGGAGGCAGCAGAATCTATGGGCTCCTGTCAGGTATATATTATTGGAGGCAGCAGAATGTATGGGCTCCTGTCAGGTATATATTATTGGAGGCAGGAGAATGTATGGACTCCTGTCAGGTATATATTATTGGAGTCAGGAGAATGTATGGGCTCCTGTCAGGTATATATTATTGGAGGCAGCAGAATGTATGGGCTCCTGTCAGGTATATATTATTGGAGGCAGGAGAATGTATGGGCTCCTGTCAGGTATATATTATTGGAGGCAGGAGAATGTATGGGCTCCTGTCAGGTATATATTATTGGAGGCAGGAGAATGTGTGGGCTTCTGTCAGGTATATATTATTGGAGGCAGAAGAATGTATGGGCTCCTGTCAGGTATATATTATTGGAGGCAGGAGAATGTATGGGCTCCTGTCAGGTATATATTATTGGAGGCAGCAGAATCTATGGGCTCCTGTCAGGTATATATTATTGGAGGCAGGAGAATGTGTGGGCTCCTGTCAGGTATATATTATTGGAGGCACAGAATGTATGGGCTCCTGTCAGGTATATATTATTGGAGGCAGCACAATGTATGGGCTCCTGTCAGGTATATATTATTGGAGGCAGGAGATTTATTATTATTGGAGAAAAAAACAAGCAATGTGAACTGAGGTCTAAGATGGTACACATCCAAGAAATAGGAGCATGTTCACACTAGCAAAAAGAAGCAAATCCTACAAAAGACAAAAAATATATCTCATACCCTACCATCATTATATATAAATGTAAAGCAAAGTTGCATATTAAATATAGGGTACTTAGTGAACTATTTTTGATTAAAAAAAGTATACAAGCCGTCCCACCAGCGACAAGGTGACCCTAAATTGGGACGGTACCTACACTGTCTATATTGGGCTCCTGTCAGGTATATATTATTGGAGGCAGCAGAATCTATGGGCTCCTGTCAGGTATATATTATTGGAGGCAGCAGAATCTATGGGCTCCTGTCAGGTATATATTATTGGAGGCAGCAGAATGTATGGGCTCCTGTCAGGTATATATCATTGGAGGCAGGAGAATGTATGGGCTCCTGTCAGGTATATATTATTGGAGGCAGCAGAATCTATGGGCTCCTGTCAGGTATATATTATTGGAGGCAGGAGAATGTATGGACCCCTGTCAGGTATATATTATTAGAGGCAGGAGAATGTATGGACCCCTGTCAGGTATATATTATTAGAGGCAGGAGAATGTATGGGCTCCTGTCAGGTATATATTATTGGAGGCAGGAGAATGTATGGGCTCCTGTCAGGTATATATTATTAGAGGCAGGAGAATGTATGGGCTCCTGTCAGGTATATATTATTGGAGGCAGGAGAATGTATGGGCTCCTGTCAGGTATATATTATTGGAGGCAGGAGAATGTATGGGCTCCTGTCAGGTATATATTATTGGAGGCAGGAGAATGTATGGGCTCCTGTCAGGTATATATTATTGGAGGCAGCAGAAACTATGGGCTCCTATCAGGTATATATTATTGGAGGCAGGAGAATGTATGGGCTCCTGTCAGGTATATATTATTGGAGGCAGGAGAATGTATGGGCTCCTGTCAGGTATATATTATTGGAGGCAGGAGAATGTATGGGCTCCTGTCAGGTATATATTATTGGAGGCTGGAGAATCTATGGGTTCCTGTCAGGTATATAATATTGGAGGCAGGAGAATGTATGGGCTTCTGTCAGGTATATATTATTGGAGGCAGCAGAATCTATGGTCTCCTGTCAGGTATATATTATTGGAGGCAGCAGAGGGTATGGGCTCCTGTCAGGTATATATTATTGGAGGTAGGAGAATGTATGGGCTCCTGTCAGGTATATATTATTGGAGGCAGGAGAATGTATGGACTCCTGTCAGGTATATATTATTGGAGGCAGGAGAATCTATGGGCTCCTGTCAGGTATATATTATTGGAGACAGGAGAATCTATGTATGTACCGCCACATTTGGATGACATCATATCCCGATGGACGCTAGTTAGACACCGTTACTTCCGGGTGTGTGCGTTCCAGATGCGCTTCAGATACTCTGATGCAGTCTGGTGACGTCACTTCCGGTGGGCGTCATTAGCATATCGTCATTTCCGGGTGCGTGCGTTCCATGTGCGGTCCACGGACTTACATTTGGCGGTGGACGCTGGGCATGTGTACGATGACAGCAGTACACAGGCGTTTGCGATTATCACTAATTATGGGGCTGAGCTGAGTTTATAAGGGAGGTATCTGTGCAAGAATTTCCTACACATGCAGCATTGTCTGGCAATCTGGGGTGAGGGATTGAGGTCTTCCCCAGATCCCCTGATGAACCCTGGTGGAAACTAGGGGGAAACGCGTTGGGACTACTAAGGATAAGTGTCATTTTTTTACTTACTAATGATATCTACTTTCTGACTGCTGGAATTGGGGACCATTAAGGTTTTAGTGTTATTGTTTTTTTACTAATGAAAATGTATATTCTGATTGCCATTTTCTGGTCTTTTGAAAAGGAATAGGGACTAATAATGATGAGTGTCTCTCTTTGAAAAGGTATAGGGACTAATAATGATAAGTGTCCTTCTTTCTGTCTACTATTATGTACATCTATGACAGACAGAGTCTGGACCTGATACTTTGATATAGATATTATGCTTTTTCAAATACCAATACTTAAATTCCATTTGATGTATGGGGAGACATCTACCTGGGTGGGATTTTGCTTTCTGAGCCCCCTTTTGAGGTATATAGCTGGACTATCAAAGTGTAGCATGTGTCCATATTTGATTGCTCTGGCTGCTATTTGATTTGTTTTGGCTATGGAGAAACAAGCACTGTGCTCCTCTACCCTAGAGCATTTATGTTTACCCGACCAAATGAATTTGGCCATCTATAATCATTGACCTATTATCGGCTTCTGTATTTATACGTTCACTTTTTCTACCCTTTCTCACTATTGTGGTTTTGTTTAATTTAAGACAAGGGTCCTTGTAGGGACATTAGGGATACCGACGTTGAGCGGGGGCGCCACGAAGTACAAATTAGGGTGCCAACCTCCGCTGTCAGGTAGGGACAGGATTTAGGGACATAACAGGGACAGCTTGAATCTGTATTCCCTCCCGGTCGGTGTATTACCTGATTCTATATGTCCTATCATTTAGAGTATTATTGTTGTTTGTCTATGGACTTTTAGGTCCTTTTTAGAGATTATTAATAAAAGTTATTTTTTAGGGGGGCTATGTGTCTGCTGGTTGTCTCCCTCTCCTGTCAGGTATATATTATTGGAGGCAGCAGAATGTATGGGCTCCTGTCAGGTATATATTATTGGAGGCAGGAGAATGTATGGGCTCCTGTCAGGTATATATTATTGGAGGCAGGAGAATGTATAGGCTCCTGTCAGGTATATATTATTGGAGGCAGGAGAATGTATGGGCTCCTGTCAGGTATATATTATTGGAGGCAGGAGAATGTGTGGGCTCCAGTCAGGTATATATTATTGGAGGCAGCAGAATGTATGGGCTCCTGTCAGGTATATATTATTGGAGGCAGCAGAATGTATGGGCTCCGGTCAGGTATATATTATTGGAGGCAGCAGAATGTATGGGCTCCTGTCAGGTATATATTATTGGAGGCAGGAGAATCTATGGGCTCCTGTCAGGTATATATTATTGGAGGCAGCAGAATCTATGGGCTCCTGTCAGGAATATATTATTGGAGGCAGGAGAATGTATGGGCTCCTGTCAGGTATATATTATTGGAGGCAGGAGAATGTATCGGCTCCTGTCAGGTATATATTATTGGAAGCAGCAGAATGTATGGGCTCCTGTCAGGTATATATTATTGGAGGCAGCAGAATCTATGGGCTCCTGTCAGGTATATATTATTGAAGGCAGGAGAATGTATGGACTCCTGTCAGGTATATATTATTGGAGGCAGGAGAATGTATGGTCTCCTGTCAGGTATATATTATTGGAGGCAGGAGAATGTATGGGCTCCTGTCAGGTATATATTATTGGAGGCCGGAGAATGTCTGAGCTCCTATCAGGTATATATTATTGGAGGCAGCAGAATGTATGGTCTCCTGTCAGGTATATATTATTGGAGGCAGCAGAATCTATGGGCTACTGTCAGGTATCTATTATTGTCGGCAGGAGAATCTATGGGCTCCTCTCAGGTATATATTATTGGAGGCAGCAGAATGTATGGTCTCCTGTCAGGTATATATTATTGGAGGCAGCAGAATCTATGGGCTACTGTCAGGTATATATTATTGGAGGCAGGAGAATCTATGGGCTCCTCTCAGGTATATATTATTGGAGGCAGCAGAATCTATGGGCTCCTGTCAGGTATATATTATTGGAGGCAGCAGAATGTATGGGCTCCTGTCAGGTATATATTATTGGAAGCAGCAGAATGTATGGGCTCCTGTCAGGTATATATTATTGCAGGCAGCATAATGTATGGGATCATGTCAGGTATATATTATTGGAGGCAGGAGAATGTATGGGCTCCTGTCAGGTATATATTATTGGAGGCAGGAGAATGTATGGTCTCCTGTCAGGTATATATTATTGGAGGCAGCAGAATCTATGGGCTCCTGTCAGGTATATATTATTGGTAGCAGCAGAATGTATGGGCTCCTGTCAGGTATATATTATTGGAGGCAGGAGAATGTATGGGCTCCTGTCAGGTATATATTATTGGAGGCCGGAGAATGTCTGAGCTCCTATCAGGTATATATTATTGGAGGCAGCAGAATGTATGGGCTCCTGTCAGGTATATATTATTGGAGGCAGCAGAATCTATGGGCTACTGTCAGGTATATATTATTGGAGGCAGGAGAATGTATGGGTTCCTGTCAGGTATATATTATTGGAGGCAGGAGAATGCATGGGCTCCTGTCAGGTATATATTATTGGAGGCAGCAGAATCTATGGGCTACTGTCAGGTATATATTATTGGAGGCAGGAGAATGTATGGGCTCCTGTCAGGTATATATTATTGGAGGCAGGAGAATGTATGGGCTCCTGTCAGGTATATATTATCGGAAGCAGTAGAATGTATGGGCTCCTGTCAGGTATATATTATCGGATACAGGAGAATGTATGGGCTCCTGTCAGGTATATATTATGGGAGGCAGCAGAATGTATGGCCTCCTGTCAGGTATATATTATCGGAGGCTGCAGAATGTATGGGCTCCGGTCAGGTATATATTATTGGAGGCAGCAGAATGTATGGGCTCCTGTCAGGTATATATTATTGGAGGCAGGAGAATGTGTGGGCTCCAGTCAGGTATATATTATTGGAGGCAGCAGAATGTATGGGCTCCTGTCAGGTATATATTATTGGAGGCAGCAGAATGTATGGGCTCCGGTCAGGTATATATTATTGGAGGCAGCGGAATGTATGGGCTCCTGTCAGGTATATATTATTGGAGGCAGGAGAATCTATGGGCTCCTGTCAGGTATATATTATTGGAGGCAGCAGAATCTATGGGCTCCTGTCAGGTATATATTATTGGAGGCAGGAGAATGTATGGGCTCCTGTCAGGTATATATTATTGGAGGCAGGAGAATGTATCGGCTCCTGTCAGGTATATATTATTGGAAGCAGCAGAATGTATGGGCTCCTGTCAGGTATATATTATTGGAGGCAGCATAATGTATGGGCTCCTGTCAGGTATATATTATTGGAGGCAGCATAATGTATGGGATCATGTCAGGTATATATTATTGGAGGCAGGAGAATGTATGGGCTCCTGTCAGGTATATATTATTGGAGGCAGGAGAATGTATGGTCTCCTGTCAGGTATATATTATTGGAGGCAGCAGAATCTATAGGCTTCTGTCAGGTATATATTATTGGTAGCAGCAGAATGTATGGGCTCCTGTCAGGTATATATTATTGGAGGCAGGAGAATGTATGGGCTCCTGTCAGGTATATATTATTGGAGGCAGGAGAATGTATGGGCTCCTGTCAGGTATATATTATTGGAGGCAGGAGAATGTATGGGCTCCTGTCAGGTATATATTATTGGAGGCAGCAGAATGTATGGTCTCCTGTCAGGTATATATTATTGGAGGCAGCAGAATGTATGGGCTACTGTCAGGTATATATTATTGTCGGCAGGAGAATCTATGGGCTCCTGTCAGGTATATATTATTGTCGGCAGGAGAATCTATGGGCTCCTGTCAGGTATATATTATTGGAGGCAGCAGAATGTATGGGCTCCGGTCAGGTATATATTATTGGAGGCAGCAGAATGTATGGGCTCCTGTCGGTTATATATTATTGGAGGCAGGAGAATCTATGGGCTCCTGTCAGGTATATATTATTGGAGGCAGCAGAATCTATGGGCTCCTGTCAGGTATATATTATTGGAGGCAGGAGAATGTATGGACTCCTGTCAGGTATATATTATTGGAGGCAGGAGAATGTATGGGCTCCTGTCAGGTATATATTATTGGAGGCAGGAGAATGTATGGGCTCCTGTCAGGTATATATTATTGGAGGCCGGAGAATGTCTGAGCTCCTATCAGGTATATATTATTGGAGGCAGCAGAATGTATGGTCTCCTGTCAGGTATATATTATTGGAGGCAGCAGAATCTATGGGCTACTGTCAGGTATATATTATTGGAGGCAGGAGAATCTATGGGCTCCTCTCAGGTATATATTATTGGAGGCAGCAGAATCTATGGGCTCCTGACAGGTATATATTATTGGAGGCAGCAGAATGTATGGGCTCCTGTCAGGTATATATTATTGGAGGCAGGACAATGTATGGGCTCCTGTCAGGTATATATTATTGGAGGCAGGAGAATGTATTGGCTCCTGTCAGGTATATATTATTGGAAGCAGCAGAATGTATGGGCTCCTGTCAGGTATATATCATTGGAGGCAGCATAATGTATGGGATCATGTCAGGTATATATTATTGGAGGCAGGAGAATGTATGGGCTCCTGTCAGGTATATATTATTGGAGGCAGGAGAATGTATGGTCTCCTGTCAGGTATATATTATTGGAGGCAGCAAAATCTATGGGCTCCTGTCAGGTATATATTATTGGTAGCAGCAGAATGTATGGGCTCCTGTCAGGTATATATTATTGGAGGCAGGAGAATGTATGGGCTCCTGTCAGGTATATATTATTGGAGGCCGGAGAATGTCTGAGCTCCTATCAGGTATATATTATTGGAGGCAGCAGAATGTATGGGCTCCTGTCAGGTATATATTATTGGAGGCAGCAGAATCTATGGGCTACTGTCAGGTATATATTATTGGAGGCAGGAGAATGTATGGGTTCCTGTCAGGTATATATTATTGGAGGCAGGAGAATGCATGGGCTCCTGTCAGGTATATATTATTGGAGGCAGCAGAATGTATGGGCTACTGTCAGGTATATATTATTGGAGGCAGGAGAATGTATGGGCTCCTGTCAGGTATATATTATTGGAGGCAGGAGAATGTATGGGCTCCTGTCAGGTATATAGTATTGGAGGCAGGAGAATGTATGGGCTCCTGTCAGGTATATATTATCGGATACAGGAGAATGTATGGGCTCCTGTCAGGTATATATTATGGGAGGCAGCAGAATGTATGGCCTCCTGTCAGGTATATATTATCGGAGGCTGCAGAATGTATGGGCTCCTCTCAGGTATATATTATCGGAGGCAGGAGAGTGTATGGGCTCCTGTCAGGTATATATTATCGGTGGCAGGAGAATGTATGGGCTCCTGTCAGGTATATATTATCGGAGGCAGGAGAATGTACAGTCATGGCCAAAAGTATTGAGAATGAGACAAATAGTAATTTTTCCAAAGTTTACTGCTTCATTTTTTGTAATGGCAATTTGCATTCCTGAATGTCAAAGAGTGATCAGCTTAACAGCAATTACTGTACTTGCAAAGTCAATATTTGCCCAGAAAATGAACTTTAACCCCCAAAACACATTTCAACATCATTGCAGTCCTACCTTAAAAGGAGCAGCTAACATTGTTTTAGTGATTGATCCATTAACACAGGTGTGGGTGTTGATGAGGACAGGGCTGGCGATCAATCATGATTAAGTAAGAATGACATCACTGGACACTTTAAGGCTATGTGCCCACGTTGCGGAAATGAAGCATATTTTTTACGCTTCTCCCTGGCGGGAAAATCGCATGCGGATTTTACATGCGGTTTTCCCGCCAGGTAGAAGCGTATGTGAGGCGTCTTTGCAGCGTCTTTACATGCATTTCCGCATGCGGGTTATCAAGCACTTCTCCAAGTGATTCAAGCATCACTTGGAAAAGTGCTTGACAACTTGTTCACACTATATAAATCCATGCAACCGGCATGGATTTATATAGTGTGACCAAGTAATAGTTAAAAAAAAAGAATCAGAATGGTAAAAAATAAAAAAATAAAGTTTATACTCACCTACCGATGCATTCTGTTCCCCCTTCCTGAGTTTTGAGCGGCTCACGCTGTTGTGTGCAGGACCTTCGGTGACGTCATTGAGTCATGTGATGGGTCACATGACTCAATGACGTGGCAGGTCCTTCACACACCTCGCAACGGTGGGAAAACACCGGGAAGACATCAGAAGATAAGTATAAACTTTATTTTATTCTTTTTTTTTACAGGTTCTTTGGTACCCAGGTCTGGATGAGAGTCTCCTCTCCTCCAGACTTGGGTACCATCCGCATGTGGAAACGCAAAATGAATGAACATGCTGCGGATTTTTGACCGCAGCATATACGCTGCGGAAAAATCCGCAGCATGGGCATTGACATTGCGGAATGCCATTGGGAACCATGGGGTGCGGATATACAGTGCCTACAAGTAGTATTCAACCCCCTGCAGATTTAGCTGGTTGACACATGCGGAATTAACTTGGCATTGTGACATTTGTACTGTAGATCAGCCTGGAAGTGGGAAATGCACTGCAGCAAATTTTTTTTTTTTTTTTTTTTTTTTAAAACGTAAAAGTTAATTCAGAGTGTCATTTATTATTCAACCCCTCAAACCACAAGAATTCTGTTTGGTCCCCCTAAAGTATTAAGGAGTAGTTCAGGCACCAAGAATAATGAGCTTCACATGTGTGGATTAAAGATCTCTTTTGCCAGCCTTTTCTGACTATTTAAGACCCTCCCCAAACTTGTGAACAGCACTCAGACATGGTCAACATGGGAAAGACAAAGGAGCATTCCAAGGCCATCAGAGACAAGATCGTGGAGGGTCACAAGGCTGGCAAGGGGTACAAAACCCTTTCCAAGGAGTTGGGCCTACCTGTCTCCACTGTTGGGAGCATCATCCGTAAGTGGAAGGCTTATGGAACTACTGTTAGCCTTCCACGGCCAGGACAGCCTTTGAAAGTGTCCTCCCGTGCCGAGGCCAGGCTTGTCCGAAGAGTCAAGGCTAACCCAAGGACAACAAGGAAGGAGCTCCGGGAAGATCTCATGGCAGTGGGGACATTGGTTTCAGTCAATACCATAAGTAACGTACTCCACCGCAATGGTCTCCGTTCCAGACGAGCCCGTAAGGTACCTTTACTTTCAAAGCGTCATGTCAAGGCTCGTCTACAGTTTGCTCATGATCACTTGGAGGACTCTGAGACAGACTGGTTCAAGGTTCTATGGTCTGATGAGACCAAGATCGAGATGTTTGGTGCCAACCACACACGTGACGTTTGGAGACTGGATGGCACTGCATACGACCCCAAGAATACCATCCCTACAGTCAAGCATGGTGGTGGCAGCATCATGCTGTGGGGCTGTTTCTCTGCCAAGGGGCCTGGCCATCTGGTCCGCATCCATGGGAAGATGGATAGCACGGCCTACCTGGAGATTTTTGCCAAGAACCTCCGCTCCTCCATCAAGGATCTTAAGATGGGTCATAATTTCATCTTCCAACAAGACAACGACCCAAAGCACACAGCCAAGAAAACCAAGGCCTGGTTCAATAGGGAAAAAGTCAAGGTGTTGGAGTGGTCTAGTCAGTCTCCTGACCTTAACCCAATTGAAAACTTGTGGAATGAGCTCAATAATAAAGTCCACATGAGACACCCAAAGAACCTAGATAACTTGGAGAAGATCTGCATGGAGGAGTGGGCCAAGATAACTCCACAGACCTGTGCCGGCCTGATCAGGTCTTATAAAAGACGATTATTAGCTGTAATTGCAAACAAGGGTTATTCCACAAAATATTAAACATAGGGGTTGTATAATAATTGACCCACACTTTTATGTTTAAAATTTAATAAAATTATACTGAGCAACATAACTTTTTGGTTTGTAAGATTTATGCTTCTGTTCATAAAACCTACTCTCGTTTGCAGTTTGAAGGCTCTAACTTATTTGCATCTTATCAAACCAGCTAAATCTGCAGGGGGTTGAATACTACTTGTAGGCACTGTACATGCGTTTTACAAGCGTTTACGCTGCGGAAATTCCGCAGCATATACGCTTGTAATACGCAACGTGGGCACGCAGCCTAAAAGGAGGCTGGTTCTTGGTATCATTGTTTCTCTTCAGTTAACCATGGTTATCTCTAAAGAAACACGTGCAGCCATCATTGCACTGCACAAAAATGGCCTAACAGGGAAGAGTATCGCAGCTACAAAGATTGCACCTCAGTCAACAATCTATCGCATCATCACGAACTTCAAGGAGAGAGCTTCCATTGTTGTCAAAAAGGCTCCAGGGCGCCCAAGAAAGATCAGCAAGCGCCAGGACCGCATCTTAAAACTGTTTCAGCTGCGGGATCGGACTACCAGCAGTGCCGAGCTTGCTCAGGAATAGCAGCAGGCTGGTGTGAGTGCTTCTGCACGCACTGTGAGGCGGAGACTCTTTGAGCAAGGGCTGGTTTCAAGGAGGGCAGCAAAGAAGACACTTCTCTCCAGAAAAAACATCAGGGACCGACTGATATTCTGCAAAAGGTACAGGGAGTGGACTGCTGAGGACTGGGGCAAAGTCATTTTCTCTGATGAATCCCCTTTTCGATTGTTTGGGACATCTGGAAAACAGCTTATTCGGAGAAGAAGAGGTGAGCGCTACCACCAGTCTTGTCTCATGCCAACTGTAAAGCATCCTGAAACCATTCATGTGTGGGGTTGCTTCTCAGCCAAGGGAATCGGCTCACTCACAGTCTTGCCTAAAAACACAGCCATGAATAAAGAATGGTACCAGAATGTCCTCCAAGAGCAACTTCTCCCAACCGTCCAAGAGCAGTTTGGCGCCCAACAATGCCTTTTTCAGCATGATGGAGCACCTTGCCATAAAGCAAAGGTGATAACTAAATGGCTCATGGAACAAAACAGAGATTTTGGGTCCATGGCCTGGAAACTCCCCAGATCTTAATCCCATTGAGAACTTGTGGTCAATCATCAAGAGACGGGTGGACAAACAAAAACCAACAAATTATGGCAAAATGCAAGCATTGATTATGCAAGAATGGACTGCTATCAGTCAGGATTTGGTCCAAAAGTTGATTGAGAGCATGCCAGGGAGAATTACAGAGGTCTTGAAGAAGAAGGGGCAACACTGCAAATATTGACTTGCTGCATTAACTCATTCTAACTGTCAATATAACCTATTGGTACTCATAATATGATTGCAATTATATTTCTATATGTGATATAAACATCAGACAAACACGAATAAAACCAGAGGCCAGCAGATCATGTGAAAATATAATTTTGGTGTCATTCTCAAAACTTTTGGCCATGACTGTATGGGCTCCTGTCAGGTATATATTATCGGAGGCAGGAGACTGTATGGGCTCCTGTCAGGTATATATTATCGGAGGCAGGAGACTGTATGGGCTCCTGTCAGGTATATATTATCGGAGGCAGGAGAATCTATGGGCTCCTGTCAGGTATATATTATTGGACGCAGGAGAATGTATGGGCTCCTGTCAGGTATATATTATTGGAGGCAGGAGAATCTATGGGCTCCTGTCAGGTATATATTATCGGAAGCAGGAGAATGTATGGGCTCCTGTCAGGTATGTATTATCGGAGGCAGGAGAATGTATGGGCTCCTGTCAGGTATGTATTATCGGAGGCAGGAGAATGTATGGGCTCCTGTCAGGTATATATTATTGGAGGCAGGAGAATGTATGGGCTCCTGTCAGGTATATATTATTGGAGGCAGGAGAATGTATGGGCTCCTGTCAGGTATATATTATTGGTACCAGGAGAATGTATGGGCTCTTGTCAGGTATATATTATTGGAGGCAGGAGAATGTATGGGCTCCTGTCAGGTATATATTATGGGAGGCAGGAGAATGTATGGGCTCTTGTCAAGTATATATTATTGGAGGCAGGGGAATGTATGGGCTCCTGTCAGGTATATATTATCAGAGGCAGGAGAATGTATGGGCTCCTGTCAGGTATATATTATTGGAGCCAGCAGAATCTATGGGCTCCTGTCAGGTATATATTATTGGAGGCAGCAGAGTGTATGGGCTCCTGTCAGGTATATATTATTGGAGGCAGGAGAATATTTGGGCTCCTGTCAGGTATATATTATTGGTACCAGGAGAATGTATGGGCTCCTGTCAGGTATATATTATTGGAGGCAGGAGAATGTATGGGCTCCTGTCAGGTATATATTATTGGTACCAGGAGAATGTATGGGCTCTTGTCAGGTATATATTATTGGAGGCAGGGGAATGTATGGGCTCCTGTCAGGTATATATTATCGGAGGCAGGAGAATGTATGGGCTCCTGTCAGGTATATATTATTGGAGGCAGGAGAATGTATGGGCTCCTGTCAGGTATATATTATTGGAGGCAGGAGAATGTATGGGCTCCTGTCAGGTATATATTATCGGAGGCAGGAGAATGTATGGGCTCCTGTCAGGTATATATTATTGGAGGCAGCAGAATGTATGGGCTCCTGTCAGGTATATATTATTGGAGGCAGGAGAATCTATGGGCTCCTGTCGGGTATATATTATTGGAGGCAGCAGAATGTATGGGCTCCTGTCAGGTATATATTATTGGTACCAGGAGAATGTATGGGCTCCTGTCAGGTATATATTATCGGAGGCAGGAGAATGTATGGGCTCCTGTCAGGTATATATTATTGGAGGCAGGAGAATGTATGGGCTCCTGTCAGGTATATATTATTGGAGGCAGCAGAATGTATGGGCTCCTGTCTGGTATATATTATTGGAGGCGGGATAATGTATGGACTCCTGTCAGGTATATATTATTGGAGGCAGGAGAATGTATGGGCTCCTGTCAGGTATATATTATTGGAGGCAGCAGAATCTATGGGCTCCTGTCAGGTATATATTATTGGTACCAGGAGAATGTATTGGCTCCTGTCAGGTATATATTATTGGTACCAGGAGAATGTATGGGCTCCTGTCAGGTATATATTATTGGAGGCAGCAGAATGTATGGGCTCCTGTCAGGTATATATTATCGGAGGCAGGAGAATGTATGGGCTCCTGTCAGGTATATATTATTGGAGGCAGCAGAATGTATGGGCTCCTGTCAGGTATATATTATTAGAGGCAGCAGAATCTATGGGCTCCTGTCAGGTATATATTATTGGTACCAGGAGAATGTATGGGCTCCTGTCAGGTATATATTATTGGTACCAGGAGAATGTATGGGCTCCTGTCAGGTATATATTATTGGAGGCAGCAGAATGTATGGGCTCCTGTCGGGTATATATTATTGGAGGCAGCAGAATGTATGGGCTCCTGTCAGGTATATATTATTGGAGGCAGTAGAATGTATGGGCTCCTGTCAGGTATATATTATTGGAGGCAGGAGAATGTATGGGCTCCTGTCAGGTATATATTATTGGAGGCAGCAGAATGTATGGGCTCCTGTCAGGTATATATTATTGGAGGCAGGAGAATGTATGGGCTCCTGTCAGGTATATATTATCGGAGGCAGGAGAATCTATGGGCTCCTGTCAGGTATATATTATTGGAGGCAGGAGAATGTATGGGCTCCTGTCAGGTATATATTATTGGAGGCAGCAGAATGTATGGGCTCCTGTCAGGTATATATTATTGGAGGCAGGAGAATGTATGGGCCCCTGTCAGGTATATATTATCGGAGGCAGGAGAATCTATGGGCTCCTGTCAGGTATATATTATTAGAGGCAGCAGAATCTATGGGCTCCTGTCAGGTATATATTATTGGTACCAGGAGAATGTATGGGCTCCTGTCAGGTATATATTATTGGTACCAGGAGAATGTATGGGCTCCTGTCAGGTATATATTATTGGAGGCAGGAGAATGTATGGGCTCCTGTCAGGTATATATTATTGGAGGCAGCAGAATGTATGGGCTCCTGTCAGGTATATATTATTGGAGACAGGAGAATATATGGGCTCCTGTCAGGTATATATTATCGGAGGCAGGAGAATCTATGGGCTCCTGTCAGGTATATATTATTAGAGGCAGCAGAATGTATGGGCTCCTGTCAGGTATATATTATTGGAGGCAGGAGAATGTATGGGCTCCTGTCAGGTATATATTATTAGAGGCAGCAGAATGTATGGGCTCCTGTCAGGTATATATTATTAGAGGCAGCAGAATGTATGGGCTCCTGTCAGGTATATATTATCGGAGGCAGGAGAATCTATGGGCTCCTGTCAGGTATATATTATTAGAGGCAGCAGAATGTATGGGCTCCTGTCAGGTATATATTATTGGAGGCAGGAGAATGTATGGTCTCCATCCAGGTCTTCACTGCAGCCCATACATTCTAGCCGTTTCACTGTTAAAGACACTATAATGTAAGGGCTCCTGGTGGTATATAATAGTGAAGTCATCACAATATATTGGCTCCTGCCAGGTATACAATAGAACATCAGAATCAGGGGCGTAATTTACCCGGCGGATAAGGGGCTCGCCGGTGCCTGCCCCTATTTCAGCTGAATGTGCATCATCGGACACACATTCAGCTGAAGTGTATTGCAGCGCAAAAACTTGCCAGATCCGTGCTCCGCAATACATGCTGCTGGCCAATCAGAGGCGGCCAGGGGTGCATGGCAGTGACTTTATGCGCTCCTGTCAAAATCAACCAAAATCAGCTGCCAGCTTCAGATGTGGACGCCGCACAGCATGGTGAGTGCTAGGAAGGTGAGTAGGAGCGTTTGTTTTTTTCTGCGTATTGACCAACAGCGGGGCCATATATCAGGATGGGGGCCCAGGATGGGGCCATATACCAGGATGGGGGACATATTCCAGGATGAAGGCCATATTCTAGGATGGCGCCATATACCAGGATGAGGGCCATACACCAGGATGGGGAATATATACCAGGATGAGGGCCATATACCAGGATGGGGCACATATTTCAGAATGGGCTGTGCATTATACTATATAGAGGACTATAGGCTGTGCATTATACTACATGCATGACTATAGGGTGTGCATTATACTGTATGGAGGAGTATGGGGAGTACATTATACAATAGGGAGGACTATGGGCTGTGCATTATACTGTATGGAGCACTGTGGGGTTATAGTTTATGGAGGAGTATGGGGAGTGCATTATACAATACAATATGGGCTGTGCATTATACTGTATGGAGCAGTGTGGGGTTATAGTGTATGGAGGAGTATGGAGAGTACATTATACAATACAATATGGGCTGTGCATTATACTGTATGGAGCAGTGTGGGGTTATAGTGTATGGAGGAGTATGGAGAGTACATTATACAATACAATATGGGCTGTGCATTATACTGTATCGAGCATTGTGGGGTTATAGTGTATGGAGGAGTATGGTGAGTGCATTATAGTATAAGTAGGAGCATAATACTGTAGGGGGGACTATGGGGCACTATGACTTCTGTGCTCACCCCTGGGGAGTGTAATGCTTTACTTTTTTTTTTCTATATGGTAAAGAACAGCACCAGAATGGGGGATATATACTGTATATACCAGTATGGGGCTCTAAGATAAGGGACCATAATGAGGGACATATATACAAGGATGGAAGTCATATATATATATATATATGGCTTTCTCCACTGATCCTGGAGCAAGAGAAGGACGTGTGCAATAACGGTGCAAACCTGGTGGCGGCCCTACGCTGGGGCAACCTCACACTCCGGGGCAACCTCACACACGTGCCTTGCATGTCTTGCATCCTCTACCTGATGGTACAGCAATTTCTCCGCCACTATCCCGGCATGGATGCGCTGCTGCAGAAATCACTGTTTGTGTGTTTAAAACTATAAAAACAGTAGGATCTTTAGTATAAAAACCAGACTCGCCAATGTAACCTCTTAATCCTCGCAAGCTTCAACACAAAGTTCACAAGGTAGACAGCAGCAGTGATCGGTCCCCTAGACAACGAGCAAACTCCTTCATGATGACAGAGGCCACTATCTCCTTAGCTTGATGCTGGTACTTTTCTGTGGGAATGAGCTGGTCTCCAACCAGTCAGGAATATCCAGTGACTGGCACGCCATGGTTTGATATTAGCACCCAGTACCAGAAATGAAGCCATCCACAATTTCCATATGTCAGGAATTTTATTTTGTAGAATGGCTGCCCAAACATTAGTTTCTCACAAAGGAGCTGAAGACACTGAGTGGCAGTAGGTGCAAGTTTCTCCAGCATGTTAGACCGAAGATTACGAAAGGAAATATAGCGGGAGATTAATTCAGAGATGTCCGGAGGAAAAAGGTTATGGATGGCTTTGTAGGTCAGTGTTAGTAGTTTGAACTGGATACGCTAGGCAATTGGGAGCCAGTGAATGGATCTTATAGATTGCTGAAGCCAGTCCACAGTAAAAAAGTAGCCATAGAGTGTCCGGGAACCTTGGCCAGGGATGCTTCTCGGCAGGGTTGCACGGGCCCACCAGAGAACCGGAGACTCCCCCCGGTGGGCCCTGGCTTCTCCTTCAGGAGAGTTCATAATGCAAACCTTGCAACTGCTATGGAGCTCTTGAGCAGGGGAGAAAGGTGGGCCCTCAGAATCAAATTCTCTGGTGGGCCCAATGTTCTTCAGTCTGACATTGCTTCTTGGTGACAGTTGTATTTCACCACAGCCATATTCTTTAGCTCGGTGAAAGGACTGGCATAGAGGGAAACTGAATCTATGCCGGCTGTCATTTCTCCCAGGAAAGTCCTTTAATGCAGCTTCTTCCATAAGCAATGACAGCCCACCCAACATCAGCTCACACTTCTTGGTGGTACTTCAACATACAAAGATGTTTCTTTGCGCCTTGAATTTCATGACTACAGAGTTGGGCAATGGGCTGATCTACAATGCATTTTCAGAAATAACATGCATAAGCAAAGCCACTGAAGGTCATAATTAAGCGAAACTCGTACAGCTTTCCCACAGACTGAAAGAGGGGTATTAAGACTGCCAAGAAAGCCAAGACTTCCCTGTCCTCACTAAGAGGATGATTGTTCATGTTCTCCTCCTCCTCCTTGAGATAAGATGAGGCTGGGATGTGTAGCATCACCCTGTATAGTTCCCTGCTCTGCCTGCAAGGTCTTGTCTTTGTGAGCTGCGAGCGTTTCAGTAAACAGAGAAGCTGGATGGTGATGCTAATTATGAAGTCATCGCCACTCACCATCTTGGTGGAGTTCTCAAAGTTTTGGAGACAACACAGATGTCAAACATCCATCCCCACTCATCAGCTGTTATGTGCGGAGGCTGACCTGAATTCCAACGAGCATGTTGAAGCTGGTACTCAACAACTGCCCTCTGCTGCTCACAAATCCTTCCCAACATCTGCAACGTTCATTTCCAACGTATGGTCACATCGCACACCAGTCGGTGAGCTGGAAGATGCAAACGCTGCTGAAGCACTGCCAGGGTGGGGAAAGCTGTAGCTGACCTAAAATGGGCACACACACGGCGTTTTCATGAGCAGCTCTGGCAGATCTGGGTAATTTTTGAGAAACCGCTGAATCACTAAGTTGAGCACATTTAGTGCTCGCTCATCACTAATGGGTACCCATGTCTGGAGAACAATATCATCACCAAAGAATTAAAAGATGAAATGTAGCCTGCTTTATATACCACAGTACTAAGAAAACCAATTTCGATTATATCATGTGTACTCCTGTGACAATATCTGTACCAAAGAATTAATTTCACCTGGTATAGAACTAGTATAATGGGGACCGACAACTCTTCCACTACAGCCAATCCAGCAGATGAAGACCCAACCAGGAGTGTTCACATTTCGAACAATTAGGGCCTGACACCACCATTTCCGTGGCCAATAGTTTTGAAATGGTGGCGTTCAATCTCTTAGCTTTGTCATGTGTAGGAGGAAACAATCTTTTGCTGGCTGCAGTGCTGAGAGAGGGCAGAGTATGGTGGACTGGACAAACAGCTGGACCGTGAGATGCAGACGGAGATGTTACGATGGATAAGGCTGTGGTGTGCTCGTTCTCTGAGATCAGTCAAAAACAGCAGGCATGTCCGCTTCCATTACAGGAGATGGGCTCTCACTCAGCCTGACTGGAGCGGGCAAAGAATCGGAGATTCTGCGGTCGGAGACCTGCTTGACAATACTTGGCACGGTAACAAAAGAGGAGGAGGAAGCAGCAGATGCATTTTATGGGGTGGCTGATGGTTGTTTATTGAAAATCTATTTTGAGTTTAACATGTTTGTGTACCCCTGTGTGGAGATCAATATCTGCACCAAAAATTAATTTTACTAAAGTATAACTATTACAATAGAGACCAAAACCTCTTCCACTACAGGCAACCCAGCAGATGGAGACCCAACCTGGAGTGTTCACATTAAAAAATTAGGGCCTAACACCACCGAAGTGGCATCTATTTCAGTAGATTAGGAGTAGTATAACGGGGACAGACACCTCTTCCACTACAACCAACCCAGCACCATCCTCTCCAGTCGTTCATGTGTCAGACTTGTACTCTGTTGTGCTGGTGCACGAGCTGGTCTAAAAAAATGGACTGTTGCTTCTGCCACTTACACTACTGCTGCTACTAATATTTTTGCGTTGATAAATTGACGTGCCAGAGGTTGGAAGTGTAGAGCTGCAATGCACTCTGTGTGCCTCATTGCTGTCTTGGGAAAAACCTCTCTTAAGATTGTGTAAAAATGTGTTTCGATACTCTAATTTACTCTTATAACATGGATCTAACAGAATTGCAAGCCAGTAGTCAGCACTATTTAGAATCATAACTATACGGGGATCATGTTGCAGATAGTGCAGCTAGAAGGCATTCATATGTTGGGCTCTTCCATGAGGTTCAAGCCCATATGCTTAGTTGGTGGCTGGGTAATTCTGAAGCTTGTTTCCTCTGTCCCCTCCCACCAAACATGAACAGAGAGGGGATGATTATCCTCTTCATGTTCAGACTGTTGCTCGCCCCCATCACCTCTTCCATTTGTTCCTCGCCTCTTGCACCTTCACTAACAATTTGTCTGGTATCACCAACCCCCCTCGATCGCAGTGAACCACCCTCCCTTGGCACCCTGAGATGTCCCCCAGTGTATGACGTTAGTAACAGAAGAAAATATTTTAGTGTGGATGAGGCCTCTATAACATAGCAGATATGCTCTAAACTATTTCAAACTGAGATGTCTTCTGCTGTATAATGTTAGGAACAGAAGAAAGTATTTTTTTTACTGTGGATGAGGCCTGTATAACATGGAATATATGCTCCAAGATATTTCAAACTCAGATCTAGCCTGCTGTATCACGTTAGTCTCAGCAAAAAAAAAATATTTTTTTTTCACTCTGCATACAGCTGAATTTTACCACCACAAAAGGACTAGGTGGACTCTGGCTAGCAACTGAAAAAAATATATATATTTTTTTACTGTGCATACAACTGAATTTCACCCCCAAAAACTGATAAGGTGGGCTACTATAGCTTGCTATCACATTAGCAAATTAAAAAAATATATTTTTGTGCTGAATTTCAACCCCACAAAATGAAAAGGTGTGCTAGTCTCTACTAAAGCCATAAAAATTAAATAAAATGTAACACTAAAGCCATCTTCACACAACATAAAGACTGCGTTTTTTTATGCAGGTGTCCGCACCATACAACAAAATAACAATCTTATTATTGTGTGATTGCGTTTTGTTTGAGTTTCTTTTGAGTTTTCCCCCTAAAAATGTGTTTTGGTTAAGTTGTGAATCTACATTTTTAATACCACAGAAAAACTTTGATTTTTGAGCTTAAAAATGTTTTTTTTTTATTTTTTTTACAGGCTCCACATAGGCATATATATATATATATATATATATATATATATATATATATATATATATATATATATATATATATATATACACACAGACCAAAAGTTTGGACACACCTTCTCATTTAAATATTTTTCTGTATTTTCTTAACTTTGAAAATTGTACATTCACACTGAAGGCATCAAAACTATGAATTACCACATGTGGAATTATATACTTAACAAAAAAGTGTGAAACAACTGAAAATACGTCTTATATTCTTGGATCTTCAAAGTAGCCACCTTTTGCTTTGATGACTGCTTTGCACGCTCTTGGCATTCTCTTGATGAGCTTCAAGAGGTAGTCACCGGAAATGGTTTTCACTTCACAGGTGTGCCCTGTCAGGTTTAATAAGTGGGATTTCTTGCCTTTTAAATGGGGTTGGGACCATCAGTTGTGTTGTTCAGAAGTCAGGTGGATACACAGCTGATAGTCCTACTGAATAGACTGTTAGAATTTGTATTATGGCAAGAAAAAGGCAACCAAGTAAAGAAAAACGAGTGGCCATCATTACTTAAACAAATGAAGGTCAGTCAGTCCGAAAAATTGGGAAAACTTTGAAAGTGTCCCCAAGTGCAGTTGCAAAAACCATCAAGCGCTACAAAGAAACTGGCTCACATGAGGACCGCCCCAGGAAAGGAAGACCAAGAGTCACCTCTGCTTCTGAGGATAAGTTTATCCGAGTCACCAGCCTCAGAAATCGCAGGTTAACAGCAGCTCAGATTAGAGACCAGGTCAATGCCACACAGAGTTCTAGCAGCAGACACATCTCTACAACAACTGTTAAGAGGCAACTTTGTGCAGCAGGCCTTCATGGTAAAATAGCTGCTAGGAAACCACTGCTAAGGACAGGCGACAAGCAGAAGAGACTTGTTTGGGCTAAAGAACACAAGGAATGGACATTAGCCCAGTGGAAATCTGTGCTTTGGTCTGATGAGTCCAAATTTGAGATCTTTGGTTCCAACCACCGTGTCTTTGTGCGACGCAGAAAAGGTGAACGGATGGATTCTACATGCCTGGTTCCCACCGTGAAGCATGGAGGAGGAGGTGTGATGGTGTGGGGGTGCTTTGCAGATGACACTGTTGGGGATTTATTCAAAATTGAAGGCATACTGAACCAGCATGGCTACCACAGCATCTTGCAGTGGCATGCTATTCCATCCGGTTTGCGTTTAGTTGGACTATCATTTATTTTTCAACAGGACAATGACCCCAAACACACCTCCAGGCTGTGTAAGGGCTATTTGACCAAGAAGGAGAGTGATTGGGTGCTACGCCAGATGACCTGGCCTCCACAGTCACCAGACCTGAACCCAATCGAGATTGTTTGGGTTGAGCTGGACCCCAGAGTGAAGGCAAAAGGGGCCAACAAGTGCTAAGCATCTCTGGGAACTCCTTCAAGATTGTTGGAAGACCATTTCCGGTGACTATCTCTTGAAGCTCATCAAGAGAATGCCAAGAGTGTGCAAAGCAGTCATCAAAGAGAAAGGTGGTTACTTTGAAGAACCTAGAATATAAGACATATTTTCAGTTGTTTCACACTTTTTTGTTAAGTATATAATTCCACATGTGTTAATTCATAGTTTTGATGCCTTCAGTGTGAATGTACAATGTTCAAAGTCATGAAAATACAGAAAAATCTTTAAATGAGAAGGTGTGTCCAAACTTTTGGTCTGTACTGTATATATATATAAAAATGTATGAAATCTGCATAGTTCAGCAGCGTCTTTAGCTGCACTGCAGGCGTAGATTTCATTATATCACATCCACTGTGCTTGGACATTTAGGCCGTGTTCAGATGTAGCATAAATGCTGTGTTTTTTTTCAGCTGCTTTTTTTGGAACAGTCATTTTGCAGCATTTAAATGGCCAAGAAAAGTGGATGCGATTTCATGAAAACCGCTCTGTGGTCTAAAGACGCTGCTGATCTGTACGGTTATGTTTTATTTTACGTCTAGAGGCTTCTATGTGGAGCCTAAAAAGAGAGAAAACGGATGTAAAAAGACTGCAGTTACTATAAGTGCAGAATCAAAGCTATTCTGTATTATAAAAAAAAATGAACAATGCGGCTTCACATCTGCACCAAAAAACATCAAATAAGGGGGAAAAGGCATAAAAAAAATATGCAATAATCAGAGATGATTGTTATTGTGTAGTTTGGTGCGGACAACTACAGAAAACAAAAAAATACAGTATTTATTCAACATGTGAACACGGCCTTGCACACACAAAAAAGCCAGATGTCAAATTGTGAAGCTACATAAAGATGAGAAAGTTGAACGGATAGAAAATAAATCCATAGATCCCAACTGAAAGAAGCACGACGCACATATGACATCATGCCAGCCCTGGCCAATCAAAAGTCATGCCGGATGAGGTAAGGTTAGTAGTGTTGCATGAGCGTGCTCGGTTAACCCTTTCACAGAGCACGCTCGGGTGCTGCTCGAGTATTTTCGGCATCTATGCTCGAGCCGCCGTGGCTGCATTTGTCGCGGCTGTTAGATAGCTGACACATGCAGGGATTGTATGTTTGTTAGGCAATCCCTGCATGTGTCACAGCTGTCTAACAGCCCCAGTGGCTCGAGCATAGATCCCGAGCACGCCGTAAATACTCAGGCAGCACCCGAGCATGCTCTGTGAAAGGGTAAACCGAGCATGCTCATGCAACATTACAGGTAAGAGATTCATGGCCTCCGGTCCAGCGTCTCATGAATTGATCAGCTCAGCTCTAGTTCAAACTAGCTATGGAATCCGTTCTACGCCTGGGTGGCGAGCATCTTTATTGGTATATGGTCTCCCATGCTGGTATGTGCTGCCCTCCTGGTATTTGTGCTGCCCCACCATCCTATCCTGGTATGCGTGGGGTCCCTCACCCCCCAATCCCGGTATGCGTGGGGTCCCTCACCCCGCAATCCTGGTATGCGTGGGGCCCCTCACCCCACAATCCTGGTATGCGTGGCGCCCCTCACCCCGCAATCCTGGTATGCGTGGCGCCCCTCATCCCTATCACACTGCACACAAACACTTATACTCACCTTTCTTCCCTGTGCTCCAGCGCTGCTGTGTTCTGTTCTGCCGTAGTACGCACGTACCCATACTGCGCTGTACGGCGCCATTTTGCTGAAGATGCACCGCAAATGTGTCTTCAGCAAAATGACTCAGGATAGCGCTATGCGCATGCACCAATTCCGACGCCTCACTCCTGCCCCGGTCTCCGGCAAAGAGAGGCGCCGCGGCAATGCTCCTCCCGGTCAGGTAAGTATGGCAACGGAGATAGCGGTATACGTTCAGTGTCTATGCATACCGTGATCTCCGGTGACATACACTCCTCTTACCTGTAACGGCTCCATACGTTCTTCTCTCTGGAGCCAGACTGCGCAGGCGTGTCGCGCTTGCGCGGTTTATAGAGGCTTCAGAGACACGCATCTCCCGTTATATTATAGATAACTGCCTTTCTGCTGCATGTGTCCTGGGGCATTATCTAGTACCGTCCTCCCGTGTGGCCTGGGGCACGGCCAACACCATCTAGTACCGTCCTCCCGTGTGGCCTAGGGCACAGCCGGCACCATCTAGTACCGTCCTCCCGTGTGGGCTGGGGCACGGCCGGCACCATCTAGTACCGTCCTCCCGTGTGGCCTGGGGCACGGCCGGCACCATCTAGTACCATCCCGTGTGGCCTGGGGCACGACCGGCACCATCTAGTACCGTCCTCCCGTGTGGCCTAGGGCAGGGCCGGCACTATCTAGTACCGTCCTCCCGTGTGGCCTGGGGCACGGCCGGCACCATCTAGTACCGTCCTCCCGTGTGGACTGGGGCACGGCCGGCACCATCTAGTACCGTCCCCCCGTGTGGCCTGGGGCACGGCCGGCACCATCTAGTACCATCCCCCCGTGTGGCCTGGGGCACGGCCGGCACCATCTAGTACCGTCCCCCCGTGTGGCCTGGGGCACGGCCGGCACTATCTAGTAACGTCCAGTCCTATGGATGTCGCTGGTCTTCATCCAACACTGTCCTCCTTCTCTGCTTCATATGGATTACACATCCAACGTCAGCCACACAGCATCTGCCATCACGCTCCTGCGCAGGCACACTTCTCTGCTCTGTGCGGGGAAAGGGTAGAGAGAAGTGCGCCTACGCAGGAGCGCAATGAAAGACACTGTCTGGATGATGTAGGAGACGTCATCCACTTGAAGAAAAGGAGGACGGCAATCTCAGGAGGAGGCACCGGATTAACACTAGAGAAACCCATTGGACAGGACCGCCCTGCAGGTGAGTCTAATATAAGGTTTTTTTTTACGTTATGCAGATCGGCTTGGGGACTTATATACAGCATTCTAGGGCATACAGGTGGTGGTCGTACTTTATATGGGGAAAACCAGGTGACCGATTCCCTTTAAGCAGGTTTTCATCTAAGCAGCTTGTACAAGTGAACTTCATGGTTTCAAAAGTGGGTTACCTGTCTAAGCCATGTTATTATAGTACCTTTTACATGGTTTACACAGATGCATCATGGGCTTTTCCTGCCCTATGAGTAAAATGAAAGGCTAAAATACAATGTGGAAACTTAATCAGAAATGTTTTATTTACATTCAGAACAAGTTTAAAAGAAACAAGTGACCATTACCACAGAAATCTCAAACGTTTAATTGTAGAAATAACATTAACATCATGTATAGAAATAATTCTAATTTTATAAAAGTTCATTTATGGGAGGATTGTGGGTAAGGTCTTTGCCCCGACCCCTCGGCCTGCCTCCGTTGTCTGATGTCTCAGCGTCCTGGAAATTAGATCATGATGACTGCTTTGGATAGCAAATCAATAGCCTTGAAAAACCCGGGAATAAGGGAAGGGGGTCTTTGGGGAAATTGGTCTCAAAAACAAGGCAGCGTGGAAAATTCTATTTTGTAGCTGTAGGCGACAACGTCTCAGACCCAAGCATTGTTGACTACTGAGAGCCACTCATCCCGGAACCAAAAGGAGACGGCCGCCCACCCTGAGAAACATCCCAGGTGGGAACACCGCGTCATACCGACGAGAATCTGCTAGATCTGGGCCTGGCAGGCCGGCACTAGTGGGTTTGTTGATGCCAGGAGGGGGCTAGCCTAAAGGAAGGTCTCTTCTTTTCCTGGCGGGTCGGAGAGTTGTCTTTTTGGCGGCTGTTCTACACTGAAAATTTCCGAACGGACCAAAACTGGACTGGGCGTCTCTTGGGAGGAGGGCATTTCCCCCTCTGTTGCGGAAGCAAAATATTCTTACCCCCCATGACATTAGAAATCATCTTATCTAGCTCTTCGAAAAGGCGGGAGCCCGGTGGACTTTTTGGAAGCTGAATCCACGTTCCATGATTTCAGCTATGAGGCCATGTGGATGGTGATGTTGCCGGCTGCCAGGGCTGAATAGGCGGCTGCAGGGGGGGCACACTCTCGTTATAGGCAGTGAGGTGCTCCTCGGGAGGTGGCATTGTGGACGGACTGCAGTCCTGGCAGAGGGACCAGGTCTGACAAGAGGAAAACCTTTTGTTACAGGAGAAACATGCAAAATGCAGGACAATGGGAGTGAGACTCCCTGGGGTTAGGTATAGAGAGAAGAGAAAGCAACAGATGCTAGAGGGGAGCTAGGCTGTGGATAAAAAGCTGCCCCCGGTGGCAGAGCTTACTCAGACCCTGCATCCTGAGGACCTGGAGAGGCTGAAGGTGGCGGTGATCCGGCAGAACCAGGCGATGAGGCAGCAGAGTTCAGGTGAGCTGCGGCAGTGTTATAAACTGGCGACAGAAAGATGGCGCCGAGCAGGAGAAAGAGGTAGCATCAGGAAAAACACGTGCAAGGTTCTCGCGCACAAGAATGCAAAGTGTGCCTTATAGGTGGAGGGCAGAAAGCGCTGGAGAGCCAGCGTGCATGATTGTTTAGGCCGCTAGGGGTGTGGCCCAGCCACCAGAGATAGTCTAGACCAGGGGTCTCAAACACGCTGCCCCTCCGGCTGCTTCTTGCGGCCCGCAGGCACAGATCCCGTAATGATTGCAGCTCTCTCCAGCCACCGACATCAGCGCTGTAATGCAGTGTATTGCCGTGCGGAGACTGGCTCTCTGCACAGCAATACCAGTGTCAGCCACCGGCCTATCCGAGGCCAGCAGCAGACCTCTGCGTCCCAGCGCAGCGGCGTATGTGTCACTGCCATGCGCAGATGTCAGCTGCTGGCCTCTGATAGGCCGGCGGCTGACACTGGTATTGCTGTGCGGAGAGCCGGTCTCCACGCGGCAATACACTGCATTACAGCGCTGTCGGCGGCTGCTGGAGAGAGCCGCGATCGTTACGGGGTCTGTGCCTGCGGGCCACAGGTGCAGAAAGGACGCCGAGGGAACGGAGGACAGGTGAGAATACATATATATTTTTTTCTCTGTCATGTGAAATACAGCGCGCAGTATGGGGGGGGACGGGGACCCTGAGCACAGTATGGGGGGGACGGGGACCCTGAGCACAGTATGGGGGGGGACGGGGACCCTGAGCACAGTATGGGGGGGGACGGGGACCCTGAGCACAGTATGGGGGGGGACGGGGACCCTGAGCACAGTATGGGGGGGGGGGGGGGGACGGGGACCCTGAGCACAGTATGGGGGGGGGGACGGGGACCCTGAGCACAGTATGGGGGGGGGGGGGGGGACGGGGACCCTGAGCACAGTATGGGGGGGGGGGGGGGGGACGGGGACCCTGAGCACAGTATGGGGGGGGGGGGGACGGGGACCCTGAGCACAGTATGGGGGGGGGGGGGGGGGACCCTGAGCACAGTATGGGGGGGGGGGGGGGGGACCCTGAGCACAGTATGGGGGGGGGGGACGGACCCTGAGCACAGTATGGGGGGGGGGGACGGGGACCCTGAGCACAGTATGGGGGGGGGGGGGGACCCTGAGCACAGTATGGGGGGGGGGGGGGACCCTGAGCACAGTATGGGGGGGGGGACGGGGACCCTGAGCACAGTATGGGGGGGGGGGGGGGGGGACCCTGAGCACAGTATGGGGGGGGGGGACGGGGACCCTGAGCACAGTATGGGGGGGGGGGGACGGGGACCCTGAGCACAGTATGGGGGGGGGGACGGGGACCCTGAGCACAGTATGGGGGGGGGGGGACGGGGACCCTGAGCACAGTATGGGGGGGGGGGGGGGACGGGGATGGGGCACCATATCTGTAATGTGGGGGACCTGGATGGGGCACCATGTCTGCAATGCGGGGCACCAGTTCAAAAGGTGTATAGAAAATAAAATGGTATCACTAAAAAGTCACTTTGTCATGCAAATAATGCGGCCCCCCAAATTAAATGTTTGTCCGTGTGCGGCCCATATGCCCAGCTGAGTTTGAGACCCCTGGTCTAGACTAAAGTCTGGATTTTTTAAGAGAGGGGCCACAGGAGCCTCTGGAAAACGTGGAGGTGGCGATTCGAACACCCTCACTGCCTGGTAGGATATAGTGAAGAACCTGAATCCTTCTGGTGAAGCTGGGCATGAGAACCTGAAGAAAGACCTTCGGGCGGCCGGCAGGTAACGGATCAGTCTTCCCTTCCTGCACCTTCTGGATCTGGGGGGCGAGCGGGCAGGGGATTTGTGCCAAGGAACTTCTGCTGGGGAATCCCAAACACTCTTGTTGTGTTAGGCTGTGTGCCCACTATGCATATAAGATTTTCCGCAGAGGCAATTCCGCTTAAAAAAAGCTTCGTAGAAGGTCTGCCATGTTCCCCAATGATAATCCGCATGTGCTGTGCACATGCTGCGGAAATTTCCGCTGTGGATCATCATTGCGGAAAAATCCACAGAACAACCAATTATTTTGTGGAATCGCGGCGTTTTCGCCGCCACTGACTTGCATTGAATCGCTTAATATCTGCATGACTACATGAGCACATTCGGATATTAAGCGATTCAATGTGCGGATGGTACCCGGGTCTGGAGAAGAGGAGACTCTCCTCCAGACCCGGGTACCATAGTACCTGTAAAAAAGAATTAAATTAAAAAAATATACATTATACTCACCTTCTGATGGCCCCCGGTCTCCAGAGCGATGAGTCCTGACTCCCCGGCAGCTCGCGATGGTCTAAAAGGACCTGTCATGACGTCATTTAGTCATGTGACGGGTCACGCGACCGCTGACTTCGGTAGTCGCGTGACCTGTCACATAACTAAATGATGTCATGGCATGTCCATTTACACAACCACGAGACACCAGGAAGACCGGACGCATCGGATAAGGAGACAAGGGGCCATCGGAAGGCGAGTATAATGTTTTTTTTTTTTTTTTTTTACCATTTTTATTCTTTTTAACTAACTTGGTCACACTATATAAATCCATGCCGGTTGCCGGTTTATATTGTGTGACCAAGTTGTCAAGCCCTTTTCCAAGTGATGCCAAAATCGCTTGGAAAGCACATGACAAGCCGCATGGGAAATCGCATGATCAAGAAGCTTCACTTACGCTTGTCCCTGGCAGCATTAACCCCCCACATCAACCAGAAGGCCCCAAAGCATAAACCCCCCAAATCCC